>NC_060139.1:506333878-507678521 GCF_021461385.2 Schistocerca piceifrons
CTCCAGGCAAATGCCGGGATGGTTCCTCTGAAAGGGCACGGCCGACTTCCTTCCCCATCCTTACCTAATCCGATGAGACCGATGACCACGCTGTCTGGTCTCCTTCCCCAAACCAACCAACCACAGATGTCACTGGATGCAGATATGGAGGGGCATGTGTTCAGCACACCGCTCTCCCGGCCGTATGTCAGTTTATGAGACCGGAGCCGCTACTTTCTTAATCAAGTAACTCCTCAATTTGCCTCACAAGGGCCGAGTGCACCCCGCTTGGCAACAGCGCTCGGCATACCGGATGGTCACCCATCCAAGTGCTAGACCAGCCCAACAGCACTTAACTTCGGTGATCTGACGGGAACCGGTATTACCACTGCGAAAAGACCGTTGGTGTTTCTTAGTTAGCAGCACCTAAATTTTATTTTTCGTTCTTCTTCGTGTAGTCCAAAAGGATTCAGGTTATACCAAAGAAGTTAAGGGGAAGGAGGCTCATTTTGTATGATAATTAAATAGTTGAGAGAATGTCATTGATATGATTATCGGTTTGGTGTAGCAATCACTGCCGACGTCTATGGGACTTTTTTTTGCCTGTTTTTCTCCACACTACCACATCTCAAAATGTGAGAAGCAAAGAGCTTTAAGGTGTGCATCACAGTAGGGAAGATGACCAAGTGCTCATAGCTCTTAAGGTATTCATTTTAGACCTCATATTTAATGGAATTTTTGTTATGATGTTCCATACGGCCGCCTTTGAAAGTCCTTCGGTGGAATTCTGGTTCACCTTGTATTTTGTTGACTGTCAACTATATAGGGAGAAATGACCATCGTCATGAGCGAAACAGAGCCCTCACGGAAACATTTAAGTGCTATTCTAGAATGGAATTATAGGGAAATAGTATGACAGTGAATCTACTGTCCCTTCAGCAAACATTAAATGAGAATTGCAAAGTAGTCGTGTAGCTGTAGATGTCAGCAAGTTAAATGCACGAGTTGTTTAGCGGATTGTGCGATACTTTCCGCTTTAGCCTAATTTTTGCACAGTCTGGATATAAAGCCGAAGCGGAACTTGCAGTGCAGCGGCTGAAATGCTTGCGTCGGTCCCTGCTGCGCCACCGGCGGCGGCCTTGTGCCTGCCTGACTCGTAGGCGTGGCGTAGCCCAGCTCTGCACTTATGCAACCCGCGCGACGCACAGTGCCCACCAGCGGCCGCCGACATTTCGGCCGGCAGTCGAGCGTTTGTTGTGGAACGAGGCGGAAGAAGCGGCAGCAGCAAACACTCTCCTAGCGAGCACGCAGACGCAGCTTGGTCGACGCCCGCAGCAACATGTCGTCCGCTTACGGTAAACAACGCGCTGTGGCTGCTTCCTCTCTTAAACATCTCGAACTCATTTCTCAGTCTTGACTGTCCGTGCCTGTCAGGAAAATGTCACTTTACATTTATTGTCACAACCTGTCACATAATATGCTTCTTCATTTTGTCTTCATTTTTGCCCACTCAAGAAGCGCTTCCGAACTCTATCGTTGGCTTGATAGTTTCTGACTTCTAATCCTCCCAAAATCTCTCCAGCTTCAGTAGTTTCCTTTTTTCGTTCTTCTGACACTTTCTTCTCGTTCTTTTCAAGCCTCTCTGTGAATCCCTGCTTTACATGATGTTAAGAAGAACTGCGCTGACACCTGGTAAAATTGTTTTACTGATAACATCCGATTTCGCCGTAAAAACATCATCATCAGGTGCAACGGTTTCAATAGGTCATACGTATACGCATCGCAGCTAGTCAAGTTATATTACCCAATGGATATTGTATACATTACATTACTGTTGCATTTATCATGTCGTTATAGGCCCTTGTTTTAAAATTACCCTGCATCGGTGTGACGGCTGGGCAACACGATGTTGAGAAGAGTACAAGCGGCCCCTGGTGACTTCACTGGATTACGTCTTTGTCACCCGTCGTTTGCCAATGTGATGTATAATATATCTTGACTAGGAGCATGGGTATACCTATGACCTTTTAACGTTGCACCAGATGTGCGGCTCTAGGCCGCTAAACTGTTGTGTATCAATAAAACTACAATTTTACCACCTGTCAGCGAGATTCTTCTAAATATCAAGCGTTTCAACAGCAGTGGGAGCACAGAACATAAAGCACTTTGTATATTGTATTTCCTTCTGTGTTGTTCATATGAATCTTATAACCAGCTGAATTTATTTCAGTTAGTGATGGTGAATAGTCTTCTAGCGAGTCTATTACTGTTCGTTCCACAAACATAACCACTGAATTTCAAGCCATTCTTGAGTATTGTCTTAGTGATCTGTCTGTATGCAGAAACCTGATGTTCTCCTCTTCATCATATCACATTATTAATTCAATTTTTTATAGATTTTTTATGTGCGTATCAGAACGCATCATCTGGTGCTTTATTTTTTTACCTCAAACTGAAACATAGTTACAAGCTATATGATACAATAAAATCTATCCTAACTTGAGCTTTTATATATACCACAACAGTCGCAGATCGCAAATATTTGCTGAGGAAACTGTTGTGGTATTTGCAAAATTTCATAACACTGGATCGGTGTCACCTTTACAGTGACCTTGTCACCCTCATCTATCTTGATCTACTGAATCTGTCCGTGTGCTGTTTCTCCAGTCTTTCCTTGTTTAAATGGGTAGAGTCTACCAATGCTGCAAATATACTGTAACGACAGTGAAGTCATATTTCACAGCAAAGTATTTAAGTGTAAACAGAAACACAAAGTACTACTTGTAAGTCACGAGAAGCAGCTTCTCGTGTTGCATGTCCGCTTGTGACGTAAACAGTATACAATTATTAGAATCACTTTCTCTCACTTCATAGGTTTATACGGTAGGTACCCAATGGCATCTGAGAAGCATGGTCATGGTAAAACAAGAACTGCTTAATACATATGAGCTCTACTGGCTAATCCTACGAAAACAGCGGAAATGATGCTAACAAGTGCATGTTGTGTTACGACATGACGGCACGGTATGATAAAAAGTGCATCCATAAAACGTGAAGCGCTCGTTCCACCTGGTGTGAGGTGAATGCCGAACAGGCTGTTACTATGGATTAATATGGGACAGGTCTCGCAGTGCCATACCCAAACAAGCAATAAAAAGAAACATCTGAATTAATAGTGTTCTGTTACATGTTTGCAGTCGGTATACGTCTTCTACATGTTCATTACATTTATTCGCAAACAAATCGTCGGAACTACTGCATCTATCTTAATATCGGTTTCAGAATTAGGCTTCCAGTAACCAGCGTCATGCCAGACTGACATCGTCGTTGCCTTTGAGTCAGTTCACCAGATCTAACAGGATCTACAATGTTATTGAATACTGCTGGAATGCTGAAATGCCTCGTGGCCTCAAATAACTCGCAACCGACTGAATTTTTCTGTGTACGTCTTAGTCTGATGATGGACGTCTGCAACAAGGACTGAAACGCTGGACTGCACTACACGAAATTGTCTCACGTGTTGTAAGCAGTGCTTATTCACAACGAGATTAAATTAACCTAATGGCAAAATGTGCGAAAATAAGAAACAATCCTTCGTGCGACATTCTTGTATATTTTTATGACGAATATTTTTAAGCCTTTATTTTTTAAAATATGGTCCTTATTAGCACAGTTTTATATTTTCTTCAGAACAGCACTGAACGCAAAACGCTACAGAATATTATCACACTTACTTTTGTACAACATTTAAAATAGCTTCATCCAGTTTTGTTTATCGACCAATCTTCATCTCATCGTTCAAATTTTCTGAAGAAGTATGTATGCATTGCGTTGTAGGTATTGCAGCTTTCAGAATATGGTTTATTCTAATTAAATAACAGTGTTCGTTGGCTGTTGACTCGTTTTTGTATCACGAATATCCCATCTGGAACAACGCGTTAATTTCGGATTCAGCAGTATAAAACGCATGGAAACTAGTATGAAGAAAATTAATAGATCATTTACACCAAGAATGAACGCTGTTTTGATAATTTAGAGAGATTCGACTTCACTGATTATCTATTTGGCGTTAAGAATAGAAGCGTCGCTTGGTACTGAGGTCGTTGTGTTTCATCCTTTACCCTTGTCGGCTTGAGATGCATGTTGGAACCAGTTTGTGGCTTGCAAGCATCCGAAGCTGTTCAATGTATAAATGTGTAAAGTAGAGGTACAAAAAAAATCACCACATGTTATGGTAATAGTAGCATATATTAGGAATCATTTCATGTAGAAACTGACGCTTCAAAACGACCCATTCACAAGTAATAGCACTGACATTCTTGATACTGCGAAAGAAGTCTTATGTTTTCTGCTCACCTCGTAATAATGGAACCAGCTATGACCCTTTCACTATGAGCCAAACACTAACAATCGACTCCAGTATGCAAATTTCGTTGAAACTCAAATGCTCGGGGTGCATCTGAGAAGAATCAGCCTATCGCTGGGAAAATGTAGTTCTACACAGAGATCGTTTTGGACTACAGAGATCACTTTGGTTTGCGTAGAGGTAGGGAGAGTGTTGCTGCTTTCTTTGTGTGAGTGAAAGCGGAAGTCTTTGGAAAATAAACGATAGCCATACGTGGACTTAGGAACAGCGATTCAATTGCTAATAGCAAATGAAAATACTTTGGCTGCTTCTGAAACAGGACTGGAGTCTGCATAACAAATGGCATCACTGAAGTTCATAGAAGACAAAAACGTTAACAAATATACATTTGCGAGAAGAATGAAAGAATCTGTATTTAGGGATTGGAAATGTGTGTTATTGGTGGACTTTGTAAGGCCTGTCACATCAATAACATCTGCATTGTACGAAACTGAGACGTACCATTCAGAACAATAGACGTGGAAAACTGAGAACACTGAGAAAACTGAGAACACGCTTACATACTCCTCCACTCTGTCCAGATGACTCAGAATTTCGACACCTCTTCCTGCACCTAAAGAAACAGTGTGCTTCTCACCGTTTTGAACATTTGGTGTCCGATATTCCAAGTCCCGTGTTTTACGCCAAGACCTGAATGAAGGTTTTTCTATGGTAGTGGAAGCTCCTGGAAAATGGTGACTATGAGGCAAACTCAACGCCTGTAGATCGCACAGGAAACTTATCTCCAATGTTTTTGAACTGCTACTAGCCAAGCGGCAGAACTCTTTCAGACGTGACTCGAGCAACTAAATTAGTGACGTACTTTTGTGATTTATTCTACTCTTCTCTGTCGAAATGAGAACGGTGTTGCTCCTGTTACTTGGAGTTTACTGCTGGCCGTCTAGAGAGACAGCAGAGGAACCGGAAGTTAACGTCCAGCTACATGAGAAAGAACAGCAGCGGGCCATTTATCACGACTACATTAGCGCACTGCACCCCACTCCTTGCCACTCTGCAAGCTAAATGACTCATGCCGAGTGCCTGATGAATGGTAGAGCAGCAAGCACAGCGCTAGACTTGGTTGGCCGAGCTCGCCACGGAAACAAAATACTGACCCCTCAGTATCTGTGCCCATACACGTATACTTCTAGAACGGTATCGACAAGATTGTAGGGTAGCAAAGAATAACACATACAATGGTATTCAACATGCGCAAATGAACCAAAGCATCTTTCTAATCTAGCAGGGTTACAGTCAGTCCCAAAATAGGCAAAACTATACTGTTCTGAACTTGTAAAGCAGAATCGTGGTACTATTGTACTAATGGCTGTTACAGCGAGAGGATGCAATGTGCCAAATTGAAATGGTGTAGGATCTCTGGTGTTGTCAACACAAGTGAACGATTAATCAGTGAGCAGTACTGTTGTTCACAGGAAAATATTGTCGATGGGTAGTTATTACAAAAGTTAAATTGCTTTAGGCAGTACATTTAGTGCACAAAATATAATCTATTTTTCTATGTGGATAAGTGCTAGATGTGCCCATAAGAAGAATGAGATTCCGATAAGATATTTTAAGATTATACGTAGATATCTGAAACTTGTGTCATAGTTTACTTTCTGCTGGTAATATTTCGAAGTGGTTTCAAAGGGGAAGAGCACATGAAATCAGTAGCTGCAAAGATAAATGGAAGACGAAGCCCTAATTAAACTGAGAGGATTCTCAGAGCAGTGCATCTGTAAACGAAACCGCGTACAAGATGATAGTGCGAACAATTCTAGAGTAGCACTCCTGCGTTTGAATCTCTGTCGAGCAGACTTGGCAATAAGCATCGAAAGAATTGAGAGACGCTCAAAATTAGACTTCCAAAATCACATAATCATATCCGTAGACTAAAGGAGACTGCATCCTTACGCGTCCTTGACGTGTGCGAGTGAAGCCCACTTTTTTGAGGTGACTGATGACCTCAGAAGTTAAGTCGCATAGTGCTCAGAACCATTTTTCAACTAACTTTTTTGGCTCGAAATGAGCTCGCCGTGGGTGATAACCTACCCTTTAGGACTGAAAGAGATAACGTATTTGATGTGCTACACAAGTAAGAGCCAGTCACGCATTACGCAACTAATCACCAAGTAAAAATGGTTATTTTACAAAGCTGTTTGTAGTGGGCTCGTTATTGACTGATTCAATTAAATTGCTTCACATTAGTTTTTCCATATAAATGCGAAATAATGAAAGCTTGCAAAAATAGTACGGTGTTGGGAAACACTGAGGTCGAGAATGACAGGCGCGTAGTCATGTTTGTGACAAAATGCACACAAATCCTTGTTTCAAACTGAAGCAAATAGTAAATTTCTAAACAAAAAATATTTCTAAACTGAAATGTGTGAAACATTTTTTTTCCTACTATTACGAGTATATAGTTAAAGAAAAGAGAACTGCACGGAATCCGTAACACCACAGCTTTTTCTTACATTTGTCATACCTTAAACAAGTATAGAACTGAAAGTTTGTGCAGTTCAGTGCTATATGCTAGACTTTATAGTTCACAAGAAACGCTACGCTCTATGAAGGAAGATATCTGATAGAGGAAGCTAATGCATAGTTAGGGGTCGGCGTTCTGTAGTCAACCAAATGAAAGGTCGAACCACATGATTCTAAAAGCATGAGATAAATTAGGAGCTTATAAACAAATGGCACGACATTTCGGGAGATCACTATTGGCAGAGGACCTGAAGAGGAAGAATGGAAAGTATTACGTAATACGCTCATTAGTCAAAGCGCTGCACAATATACTGAGCAACACACACACACGAGGTTAAACGTGGCTTACGTATTAATTATGACGATTTTATCATTCAACCAAAGGCTGTCCGGTCACATTTATATTCGTATTAAGAACACTACTTAGTGTACTTTAGAGATGTTGCAAGAAATGGCAGGAATAAATTCTATTAATTTAAACATTTGTGTTTCTGTAGCGTTATAGAAATTTCGGAGCAGCTAACGACCAAAGTCTAATGGAAAAAAAAGGAGTTAGATGCTAAACCTCACATCCTATGCCACTATGGGCAAACTTTTTAAACTGTCACTAATTATTGAGAATTGTATCAGCCGAATTAGGCTAGGCAGTATGGGCGGGAAGTGTTGGGAAGCAACAAATTAAAAATAATGTTAGCAGCCATCGTTATATCCCATTTGTCTCAACGTAATGTGTTGCACTCTCTAGCAGAAGCTAGTGACATTTTTCGGGTCGCTGATTGCTGTGTCACTTGATGACTAGGGAGGCTCTGCCCTCTACATTCCATACTGATAAATCATTCATACTGATTGTCGCCATGCTTCGAAAAACAAGTGCGCCAGACGTATGAGCGTACTCGCACGACAGTTCACCATATAGTACGTCCATAGTGACCCATACTCTACGAGTAGCGTCTTGACAAGCAATGCAATAACCTTCGTCCTTGGATTGAATCTTCCCGGGTTCGATTCCCGGTGGGGTCAGGGATTTTCTCTGCCTCGTGATGGCTGGGTGTTGTGTGATGTCCTTAGGTTAGTTAGGTTTAAGTAGTTCTAAGTTCTAGGGGACTGATGACCATAGATGTTAAGTCCCATAGTGCTCAGAGCCATTTGAACCATTTTTTTGGATTGAATCCGGCCATTGCTTAAATTCTGAATAACAGTCACCAGCAATGGTGGCCTAAGATTCCTGTATAAGGAGTCACCGTCGTTGGGCTAACGACCTTTTCAAAGAGAGTGGATGAGCGACGAGGGTACAGAGCAACGTCTTGTTCTTGGGTTTGGAAACTACCCAATAACGGCGGAAGAATCAGCAATGGTCAACGTCCTGAGGATTCATGAAAGACATACAATGTATATTCGCAGGGCATGTGGCCTGTAATTGAAAAAGTGGCACGATGATCTCTCCATTGACAATAGATGCCTGATTAGTCCCTCACTTGAATCTCCGGGAGGGGACTGCCAAGGCGGAGCTAATCTTAATAAGAAATTTGGACAGCTAACGAAAGGACACCATAGTACGAGTCGAACCGCGGAATATCAGAAGTTTGAACTTCGTAGAGAAGCTGAAAAATGCAAAGAGACATGTAGAGTCTCAATCTATCTATAGGTCAATTAAATGAAATGGAAAGGATTTCTGGTCGTACGAATATAGGATAATATCAGCAGCAGCAGAAATTGGTATAACAGGAGTAGGATTCGTTATGAATTGGAAAGTTGGGCAGAGAGTGAGTTACTGCAAGCAAGTCAGATATATGGTTGTTCTCATCCCACTCAACAACAAACCAACATCACCGACAACAACGGTTCAGCTACGCATGCCGTCGTCACAAGAACGAGATGAAGAGATAGAGGAAGTATATGACGATATATAAAGTGTAATTCAGTGTGTAAAATGAGATGTAATTTAATAATCATGGGGTGCTGGAACTGGTCAGTAGTGGATAGAATAGAAGAATGAATTAAGGGCGAGTATCGGATTGGTAATAGGAATGAGAGCGGAGAAATATTAATTTCTGCAATACATTACAGCTAATAATAGCGAACGCACTGTTGAAAAATCACAAAATAAGCAAATGTACTTGGAAAAGGCCTGGAGATACAGAAAATTCCACCTGGAATACATCATGGTCAGGAAGATATTCCGAAATAAGGTACTCGACAGTAAGACATTTCGAGAAGCAGATATAGGCTGAGATCAAAATTTAGTAATGATGAAGAATGGAATGAACTTAGAGAGATTCATACGAAAACATTAATGTGGAAAAAATGGGATAAGAAGTACTGAATAATTATGGCATCGGTTTAAAGTTCTCTAAGGCTATAGAGACTACAGTGAGCAGATCACTTGAAGAGTAATGGACATCTCTGAAACGGACAACCACAGAAGTTGGACAGAAAAATATAGGAACAAGGAAGGTAACTGCAAAGAAAAATACTTCAATTGATAGGCTAAAGAAGGAAGTACAAAAATGCTAAGGGAAGTTCAAGAATACAGGAATATAAGTCACTTAGGAGAAAAATAATAGCCAAAGCGAAATGGCTGCAGGAAAAATTTGAAGAAATCGAAAACGAAAAAGCTTTAGGAAGAACTGACTTAGCAATAGAAAAGTCAGAAAAACCTTAGATTCTATTGGAAGGAAGACAGGAAACATTAAGAGTGCAATGGGAATTCTGATGTTACACGTAGAAGAGATAGCATATAGGTCGAAGGAGTACGTTGAAGACCTCAACAAGGGTGAAGAATTGTGCAGTGATGCGCCTGAGGATGAAATGGGAATCGAGACAGAGCTTAACAGAGCTTTGGAAGACTCGCGATTAAATAATGCAGATGGGATAGACAGTATCTCTTTAGAATTTCTGCACTCATTGGGGAATATCGCAACCAAACGACTGTTGCAGTTGGTGTGTAACATCTATGAGTCTGGAGACAGCGCATTAAATTATCGGAAAAGTGCGAGAATTATCGCAGAATCAGCTTGTAATCTCATGTATCCCAACTGCTGACTAGAATAATATATATGTCGAAGATTGAAAAAGGAAACTGCGGATTGTTGGATAATGACAAGGTTGGTTTTAAGAAAGGTAAATGCACCAAGGCAACGCTGTCATGTACATGATAATGGAAGTAAGACTTAGGAAAAATCAAGACACATTCATAGGATTTTCGACCTGGAAAAAGCGTTCGTTAATGTAAAATGGTGCAACATGTTCGAAATTCTTAGAAAAATAGGAGTAAGCCGTAGGGAATGACAGATAACATACAGTATGTGCCAGAACCAAGAGTAAGCTATAAAAATGGGGACCAATAACGAAGTGCAAAGATTAGGACGGGTGTGAATGGAATGAGAGGCCTGATGAGTAGAGAATATGGATTGAGAGTGAATCGAAGGAAGACGAAAGTAATTAGAAATAGTAGAAATGAGAACAGCGAGAAACTTAACGTCAAATTGGCGGTCATAAAATAGATGAAGCTAAGGAATTCTGCTCTCTAGGCTGCAAAGTAACCAATTACGGAGGGAGCAACGAGGACATAAAAAGCGGCCTAGCCCTGACAAAAAAGCGTTCCTGGCCAGGAGAAGTCTACTAGTATCGAACATAGACCTTAATTAGAGGAAGAGATTTCTGAGAAAGTACGTTCGGAGCACAGTATTGTATGGTAATAAAACATGGACTGTGGGAAAACCGGAACAGAAGAGAACTGAAGCATTTGAGATGGTGTGCTACAGACGAATGTTGAAAATCGGGTGGACTGATAAGATAAGGAATGGGGGGAGGGGGGGGGGTGTCCTTTGTAAAACTGGCGAGGAAAGGCTTCCTCTAAAACTGACAAGAGAAGGAACAGGATGGTAGGAGGTCAGTTAAGACATCATCGAATAACTTCCATGGTACTAGAGGGAGCTGTCGGGATAAAAACTGTAGAGGAAGACAGAGATTGGGCTACATCCAGAAAACAATTGGGGATGTAGGGTGCAAGTGCTACTCTAAGATGAAGAGGTTGGCATGGGAGGGGAATTCGTGACAGGCCGCATAAACCACTCAGAAGACTGATAACAAACAAAACAAACACACATTCGATAGCGTGACGTCGACGAGGGGAGTGAATTACATTTGGAGCAACTCGAACATCAAGGTGTGGACATCCGTGGCATGCACCTCTGGTGTTAATGAATGGTCCAGGACTCGTAAAGATCACTGTTCATGTAACTCTGCTGCCGCTGCCACAACGTCTGAGAGATGTGCTCTTCCGTTTTACCCAGCGCGCTCTCAAGCATTTCGTCTACTTCCATACTCACCGCCGCTACCACACTCCTCCCCAGTTATCATGTAATCGACAGTCGCATCAGGGGCGACCTGCAGGTATTGGTGTCATCGTTGCGACAACGTAGTGCCACCTACCACCTGCCTCTTCCACTGTGTGCGTATGTCTATGCCTTAAGTGTACATAAACTATGCTGGAATGTACCCCCGTCTTACATCGACACGGAAGTGGTGTGCACTGTACAGTGTGTAGAGCCGGCCGCGGTGGCCGAACGGGTCTAGGAGCTTCAGTCCGGAACCGCGCGACCACTACGGTCGCAGGTTCGAATCCTGCCTCGGGCATGGATGTGTGTGATGTCCTTAGGTTAGTTAGGTTTAAGTAGTGCTAGGGGACTGATAACCTCGGATGTTAAGTCCCATTGCGCTCAGAGCCATTTGAACAGTGTGTAGATAAAACTTGGTTCAGGAATGAATGCTCTAGGCCCCATGTTAATAACGAAACCTGAGCACACCAAAGTACACGGTACTGAAAGTAAGAGGTCCCAGCAGACGTTAGTCAACACATGGGCTAGTTCTCAAATAGCTGTGTATGATTACGAGACGTCACTGATTTCAGCAAGTAATATTGTTCTAGGTAGTATATATGTAATGAAATGTAAGCGTTCCCATGAAGTCCCCACCTACGAATAATTGGGCTAAATTTCACCAATATGCTGCGCTAGTAAAAAACAGTATTTCAACACGTTACAATTTATTGTACACTCGTACCTGTTAAAGAATGTGTTCCAAGTGTGGTTGATCCATTTGGATGCAGCGCAGCATTCGTCCCTTCACTGAGTTTTTAATTATTTCAAATACCTCCTGGAACACCTCACAAATCTAAATAGGACTACACAATTTGTTACTCCGATTCTCCAACTCTATCGACGGGAGTACTGTACGCACCACTTTTGATATGACGCCTGACAGAAGAATGCAAAAGAGTGAGATCGGGTGATACTGGAGGCCAAGGTACAGCGTCTTGAGGACTTATCCACCTTGTACCACATTGATGCTTTGGACGTCATCTCACATTAGATCTACATCTACGCTCCGCATAACACCTTAAGGTCGGTGACGGAGGGTACTTGACGTACGACTATCACTTATCCCTTTTCTGTTCCAGTCGCAAATGGTTCGCGGGAAGAACGACTTTTCGTAAAATTCTTTGTGAGGAGAAAAGTGTTCCGTTCCTACATCGTGCGTATACCGTGCAGCCCAACTATTGGCCGTAGCTGAAATCCGAGCCCAATAACATTTTGACCTAATCGAAAAGTTTACATTTAAAAGAAATCTATAGTAACTAGGAAAATGTTCTAAATTCAATGGCAGCTCTTAGCCACACGTTCGCGGTTACCTCTCAAACGGCTAGTTTACGAGTCCATGTTTACCTAAGGGTTTTGGCTCGGTTTTATACTTGCATCTGTGTCAGTTTTCGCTGTTAAGTACAGGACTGGACAAAATGTGGAAACACAGCAAGAAATGGATACTTGAAAACAAATACAGATGTTAGCAAAGCCTGCAGGTTGAGCTGTTGTATTTGACCACGAACGGCACTTACGTAACGTCTTCAATACATTTCAGGTGTGAGTCGAGGTCAGAATAGTGTTCTGTGTAGTTGTGACTGCATTATGTCGGAGGCAAGTGAAATCGAACAGGGGAAAATTGTTGGTTCTCGTATGGCGCTGAAGTGGTTACTGTTTCAAAGGGCATCGTTTCAAAGATTCATACCGAAAAGGAAAAGTGGAATAATTTCATCCGATAAGTCACAACGCGGATGAAAGTGTATATTGACTGATCGCGACAAACGGCCGCTGAAGAGGACTGTGACGAAAAATAATAGCACTGCAACTGCAAAAGCAACTCCAGAAACTGAATGTCGCACTCGCGAACTCTGTCAGCACAAAAAAAAAGAAGAAGGGACATCCATCAGCATAAAATTACAGGGTGAGCTAGAATTCCAAAGCCATACATCAGTGATGAAACTCTCCACAACAGGAAAACGTAAACTGTGGAGCAATGGACGGAAGTCATTTAGTCTGAAGAGTCTGTTATTCGCAACTTCTGGCCGGGTTCACGTGCAAAGAGAGAAACATGACGAGGATTTGGTGATGATTTGGGCAGCCATATCGTGAAAGTCCATGGCCTCAGGAGTACTCTACAATGTCGTCTTACTGCCAACTGTTATGTGACCATTTTGGCTGATCAGGTCCATCCTGTGGTACACTATTTGTTCCCCAGTAGGGTAGCTGTGTCCCAAAAGGACAGAGGCCCTGTTCACAAAGCTCGCATCGTCGAGAACTGGTTTTGTGAGCACAGGGATGCATTGACGCATTTCCACTGGCCACCAAAGTCACCAGATCTCAGTATTATTGAATATTTGTGGTCTACTTTGGAGACAAGTGTCCGAGATCGCCACCCATCTCCATCATCTCTTCTTACAATTCCCACTATTTTGCAGGAATAATGGCATAAGATTCCCTTGAAAGCCCTATTCATCCATTCGAGGACGACTGAAGCAGTATAGAACACCAATGGGTTTCGTACTTTTTATTAGGCATGGTAATGAAACTTCCGGGCAGATTAAAACTGTGTGCCGGACCGAGACTCGAACTCGGAACCTTTGCCTTTCACGGGCAAGTGCTGGCAGAATTGAAGTTGTGAGGACGGGTAGTGAGTCGTGCTTGGGTAGCTCAGATGGTAGAGCACTTTCTCGCGAAAGGCAAACATCCCGAGTTCGAGTTTCGGTCCGGCACACAGTTTTAATCCGCCAGGAAGTTTCATATCAGCGCACACTCCACTGCAGAGTGAAAATCTCATTTAGGCATGGTAATGTTTTGTGTTTTTGTTGTTTCCATATTTTTGTTCACCTCTGTATTACACACCCTTCCAATGCCATACCGTGTTTCAGTTTGTTTCGTTTTACCAGAATTTTCAAGTACTGGGCTTGTATTCTTTCATAATATGTATGAGTCGTGTGCGGCTCATGTTGGTGCCGTTGGTAGGTTGGCATCATGTAGTAGGGATAGTGGCGTCTCGTTTTCTTCTTCTGTTTACTGGTGCCACTACGTTTGCTAGCGTTGTCTGTCGGTGAGTGGCAGCAGCAGCGTTTATCGATATCTAGTACCCATAGAAGTGTTTTCCAGGTCGGGTGTGTCGGTAGTTCGATTGGGACGGAGCAGCAGAGATGTCTGGCAGTACGAGAACATGCCGGGACCGCTGGCGGCATGCAGGCATTGCCGGATCGAGGGGCTGTAGTTGCGAGGGCCACAACCTCATTGTTCACCAGACCCAGCACGTTGAGTTGAGTGAACATTAATACAGTACTGGAACGTCCATTTTTGTAATCACGCTGTTTGTTCGTGCGTTGCTGCTCGAGAGTCGCTGTGAGAGGAACAGCAGCAAGTGGAGCGTGCTGAGTTGGCAGAATCTATTAGCCATCTTCTACTGCCTGTTATTCAGCTTTGAATTCCGTGTTATTATTTGGTGAAGTGCAACCAGCAGTATTTTACTGCCTAGCGGCAGCTAACGCCCCTGTTACCTGCCCTGGAGATTAGCGTATTTTTGCGGCAGTGTACTTTCCTCGTCTTGCCGATGCTGTCCGGCATGACGTGTTGTTCGACAGCCTCCTTGATCGCGGTGTGGATTGTGATTTATTTTGTCTACCTTGGATGTGGTGGTTCCTTCTGCCCTTCGATGTTTTAAACACCGGATTCTGAAGACGCAGTGCTGTCTGTCACTTCGCCATCGCTTGAATTATCCCATCGTTGTACTGGTTATCACACGTTAGGTGGATTTGGTAAGAGGACTGAACAACGTTTAAACTGTCTCTAATTGCCATCCTGTTAAGTGAGCATAACTCCTGACTGCCTGTCTCACCGCTTACGCAGCTGTAGGGACTATTCTCAGGTCGATCCTTGGAGCACTGTCTGTGGATCACTCCATTCTTTATTTGGTCTGATTGTTTCAATTGGTTAAAAATAATATTTTGTTTAAATTATTCCTATTGCTTGTGGTCTTCAGCCGACAAATAATTTTGAATTCTTTCTTAATAAGGCCTTCAGCCGTCAATGTAGCTTGTGCTATAAATGGTTCAAATGGCTCTAAGCACTATGGAACTTAACATTTGAGGTTATCAGTGCCCTAGACTTGTTGTTTGTTGTCGTTGTGGTCTTCAGTCCTGAGACTGGTTTGATGCAGCTCTCCATGCTACTCTATCCTGTGCAAGCTTCTTCATCTCCCAGTACGTACTGCAGCCTACATCCTTCTGAATCTGCTTAGTGTATTTATCTCCTGGTCTCCCTCTACGATTTTTACCCTCCACGCTGCCCTCCAATACTAAATTGGTGATCCCTTGATGCCTCACAACATGTCCTACCAACCGATCCCTTCTTCTAGTCAAGTTGTGCCAGAAACTCGTCTTTTCCCCAATTCTATTCAGTACCTCCCCATTAGTTATGTGATCTACCCATCTAATCTTCAGCATTCTTCTGTAGCACCACATTCCGAAAGCTTCTATTCTCTTCTTGTCCAAACTATTTATCGTCCATGTTTCACTTCCATACATGGCTACACTCCATACAAATACTTTCAGAAACGACTTCCTGACACTTAAATCAAAGCTCGATGTCAACAAATTTCTCTTCTTCAGAAACGCTTTCCTTGCCATTGCCAGTCTACATTTTATATCCTCTCTACTTCGACCATCATCAGTTATTTTGCTCCCCAAATAGCAACACTCCTTTACTACTTTAAGTGTCTCATTTCCTAATCTAATTCCTTAGACTTAGAACTACTTAAACCTAACTAATCTAAGGACATAACACACATCCATGCCCGAGGCAGAATTCGAGTCTGCGACCATAGCAGCAGCGCTGTCCCGGACTGAAGCGTCTAGAACAGCTCGGCCACAGCGGCCGGCGCTTGTGTTACTGTCAATTTTGTTTAAATGACTGTTTTTAAAAAATTATTTCCTTAGATTAAGTGTACGTATTTACTGTGTAACCAATGGTAACTGATTAGGCCCCGTCCACACCTTTTCCTGCCTTCCCTAAGTCCCATGTTACAATGTCGGTCACTCGAAGAAAGATTAATAATCACGCAGCAGCATTTTCTGTGACTTTCGAAGTGTCAGTGGGAGGCCAGAAACTGAACAAGGCTGCAACGTGAAACGACTGCAAGAGGTCGAGAAGCCTGCGGGTTGGTCTTAGCACGAAGCGGGCGGCTTCAGTGCAGCGGCGCAGTTTGGAGAGCAGTGGTGGGTGGGCCGCTACGCTGCGCTGGGCACAGCGAGCCGTGACACCGGCCCGCGTCACGGCGGCTGCTGGTGGAGGTGGAGGTGGAGGTGGAGGTGGCGACACGCGAGAAGAGAGGCTAGCAGGCGGGGCGCAGGGGGCAGCGGGCAGCCGGCAGCGGCTGGGCTCACGCGAGGCCGCGCCGCGGCACGGCAGCGTGTGCAGCCGCCGCCTCTTATCGTGCCACACAAAGACGGCCGCTCGTAAATTTTCTCGTCACATCTCCAGGTACAAGTCCGTGCCACGCACCTAGCACCGCACGCGTCTCTCGGCTGCAAAGTGCTGTCCCAGTATTCTTCTTCCACCCTGGTGAACGGCCATTCAGACTGTCTGCTCGAGTTGATATACTTTCGCAGACTGACAGACGTGGGAGAGCCATTAGGCTGTCCCTGCTCACGTGTCACCGGAATGTAGGTCACGATACTTTGCCTGTAGAAGGAAGGCTCATTAAGGTTTAACGTCCTGCCAGAGACGAAGCACAGTTTCGAACTGACTGTGTAGGATTTACCGGCGTAGTAATTCTTGGTAGTCTCCTCGGGTTTACTGCCGGATTCTAAAATCAACACGACTCTATATTTCGGCTTTCCATTTGTACGCCATCTTAACGACTGTGCAGCTGCTGACTTGCAGCCTTGGCTGGAAATCGTCGTCTTACAAAGGTCCACGTACCGTAATAGCCCTGTTACATGTTGCTATTAACAGCTGCAACAACATTATCAAATGGTGTCAACTTATGCGACAGATAACTTATATTTCTAAGTACTACTTCACCTACTCATCTTTTTACTCACGTATTCATATTTCTACTAGTGTCTAACGTTTTATTCAATACTTCTTACTGTCACAACACTCCATGGATCTCATCACAATTTCCCCCATTTAAAAAAAAAAAAAAAAAAAAAAAAAAAGAATTGCGAACGATCTCAAAGATCTACCATCTTATGAACTAAGCCATGTGTTGTTTCTTACGGCACAAAGCGTGTGAAAGGAGGGAGAAGGAAGATCGGTTCCCGCATACAGATCACATCAATTGTGGGCGAGCATATTTCCAGTCATGATACAGAAGTCATGACTCGGAATGAGAGAGTCAGACACAGCCTATTGACTACAGGAATTGTAATGCACGGCAAGGCTAAAATGGAATGCTATAAATAGTAGTCAAACCTTAAAAGGACATATTGATCGCTTTTGAGCACTATACAGGGTGGTCAGAAAATGTCTGAAACGCTTGTCGTGTTGTTGTAGGGCAGATTGTACTGAGACATAAATGTTAAGAAAACAATGCGATACGTTGCGCCGTTTCGAATATAATTTAGCCAATCGGGGCGTCGCGTGCTCACATTCAAGCGGCCTGCCAGGGGCAGTGTTGCCCAACGAATGCTTTGACTCGTTAGCTGAAACTTGAATTTACGCGCGCGACGATCTGATTGGCTAACTTCAATGCTAAATAACTCGGAAACGGCGCAACGTATTGAATTTTTTTCCTAACATTTATGTCTCAGTACAACTTTCCCTACAACATCACTACAAGCGTTTCAGACATTTTCTGACCACCCTGTATACTTTTTAAGAAAATAATTCGATACATTGCGTCGTTTATGAGGCAATTAGCATTGAATTTAGCCAGTCAGGCCGTTGTGCGCGCATGTTCAAGCGACCCGCCGGAGACGGTGTCGCCAGTCGTGTTCTTCTTTTAGTTTCTTAGAACCGAACAATGAAGCGACACAGTAATTGGACGTGGGACGGAAGTAAGGATCGAATCTGAGCCAAAGGCTGAGCAGTCTCGTGTGCTATTATCTACGCCCTGAGAACAACCAACACGAGTTGTATCTGGTGGGCCCCTTGAATTTGCACGCAACTGCTTGATTAGCTAGCATCAATCCCGATTAACTCGGAAACGGCGAAACGTGTCGAATTTTTTTTTTTTCTGAACAGTTATTCTCCAGCACAGCCTGCCCTGCAACACCACCCTTACAAGCTTTTAGACTGTTTCTGAACATCCTCCACAAGCCTCTTACCACGTATGGCGCACGTGCCGCTAAGCACAGGTATTGCCCCAAGGCATCGCCCGTATACGAACATCGACGCCAAAGATCCATCGCGCGCGAGAGGTCTGCACTTGAGAAAAATGGATACTTCGGAAAGGATATTAGCCGTGATATGTTGTTTGGACCATGAAAAAATGTGCATGAAGAATAATATAGGTCTGTGAATTTTATTCGTTGCGTTTGTGGCATATCCTTTAAGAGTAGAAAATTTTTAAAGAAATTTGACGTTAAGAATGTGCTTCATCTAATTGCCTGGATTGGGACACTAGTCGACTATGTCAAGGATGATTTGCACACGCAAAATTCGTTGTGAATTTGGGAAATCTTTCAGTAGCCATTTGATTCGCACACTTGACATGTGCGTGGAACATCACCGTCACACGAAGCTGCGACAGCTGAAAAATCGACAATCTCGCAACAAAAGACAAAGGGTAAAAAAATAAGTCGTAGATAATATTTATTGAATATCCATATATCGGTTACTGACATCAATAGTCCAGTTCGGACTGTGTGCATATGTAAGTGGCTTTAATATTTTAACTTACATTTGCTGCACTGAAGATGACCATAAAGTGACCGAAATCTGGGTATGCAGTAAATATTATTTGCGGCAGATTGCTGTACCCTTTACTGCTTGATATAAATACAGTCACTGGGCACAACTGCTTCCCCATGGAATGAAACCTGATAAAAACAATGTTCTTTGGTGTGGCCGGACCCACTGTTTGAGGTTAGTGTTTAAGTGTTTAAGTGTGATACGTATTACGACACCACAAGCTCAGCCTCTGGGGCAGCATCTGATGTGAGCGGCGCATGCAGCGCGGCGGCATATACAGGATGGCGGTTTCCTGCCTTGGCATAACTTTTCAACATGACTCAGCAGCTCCAGTGTTTCTCCTGAAGATGTTCCACAAGTGTATCACCAAAAAATCGAGTTGTGTTGTTTCCAAGATCCGGCAGGATACCTGATACACTACCAACACTCTTTGGTTGGTGAAAAGATGGAGAATTATCCAGGTATTTTCTTGTCGAGATTAACAGGACCACTTAAAATCTAAACCTACATATCCCTCCAGAATATGAGTCACGCGTTTTAAAACATCGCCAAGTTACCTGATTTTGTGTCCAGATAGCAACAGATTGCAGAGTTCTGTAAGATGTACACGATTTCGAAATCGTTGGTCACCAAGGAAAAGTATCTCCTCCCTCCACCACTGCAAAGAAAAGAAAGTCATGTTTTGAAGATATACCATATGACATGAGTTTGAAAAGATGTCAATTTAATTCTATTCTTTACCCAAAATGACTCGTTTTTGAAATACCACATTCTTTCAGATAATCGGTAATAATTCATCCACTGTTTCGACTGGGTTGAAGTCTGCATGTAGTGGAGGGGCTATGTTCCATCTCTTAAGATGAAGCTGTCGAAATGCTTTAGACTTAATTAGGTAATCTTACTGGCACCAGCAACCGTTTCATGGAACTAAGCAATCTAGGGCTACTGACATTTCTGTCTTACTTGACGCTGCACAGTCCACCATCCGAAATGTCTGTGCAGTTTGACAGAGATGGGGAAGCTCCATTGAGACTCTGTTATAGCAGATAAAGGAATTTGTACCCTCTATAACAACGTACGCTTTCGCGGCCGTTAGTGAAGGTGTTAAGAGTGCACACAGTTTTCAGACGTAGACGTCACCGAAAATGTCAGAACGAAAGCTCTGAAGATTCTGCAAGAATAATGCGCTATTAATATCCGAGAACTTGTGACATCATCGATCGTATCTTATTGGAATGTGTCCATGAAGCAAGGTGTGAGCAAGAAGGCGACGGTTCATTGTGACCCTCCTGGTCACAATGGCCGCAATTTTTTTCGTAGATATAAAATTCTATTAGTGCTGCTGACTTCCATAAGAACTTCATCTGTGCTTCTTTTTTGCTTTGTTTTGAAGAGTGCACAGTTTTCACTGCCACAAATAAGAATTTGAACAGAGAGTGATATGTAATTATTAAGTATAGTTATTAAAAGCTCTAAAAACTGTACTTTAGTGCCACTAGGGTCCAAAGCAAAAACAAATTATCTAAATGACAACAATCAGTCGCACTAGTTCTGATTAGTTGGATTAAAAATTCTTTTATTTTGAAATCATCGCAGCTTCGGTTGTGCCGCCATTTTCTACACACATCAAAAAACGTTTTGCATCACCTTGGTGTCCAGAACTCCTGAAGATTGACGTTGACTGTGGATATTGTATAACGGGCACAGTCCTTTTGACTGTTTAGAGACGTCACAAAATCCACCCGAAGATGTAAACAACCATGCATGAGCAGTGCCTATTAGACGGAGGGGGTCCGACAGACGATCAGATCCAGTCATTCCAACAGGAAGGAGGTACAAGGCTCGTGTTGTCTGTAGTTCAGCCATGCCTAGACAGTCAATACCGCGATTCGATCGCGTCCGCATTGTTACTTTGTGCCAGGAAGGGCTCTCAACAGGGGAAGTGTCCAGGCGTCTCCGAATGTACCAAAGCGATATTGTTCGGACGTGGAGGAGATACAGAGACAGGAACTGTCGATGACATGCCTCGCTCAGGCCGCCCAAGGGCTACTACTCCAGTGGATGACCGCTACCAACGGATTATGGCTCGGAGGAACCCTGACAGCAATGCCACCATGTTTAATAATGCTTTTCGTGCAGCCACAGGAAGTGGTGCTACATCTACATCTACATCTACATACATACTCCGCAATCCATCATACGGTGCGTGGCGGAGGGTACCTCGCACCACAACTAGCATCTTCCCTCCCTGTTCCACTCCCAAACAGAACGAGGGAAAAATGACTGCCTATATGCCTATGTGCTAGCCCTAATCTCTCTTATCTTATCTTTGTGGTCTTTCGGCGAAATGTAAGTTGGCGGCAATAAAATTTTACTGCAGTCAGCCTCAAATGCTGGTTCTCTAAATTTCCTCAGTAGCGACTCGCGAGAAGAACGCCTCCTTTCCTCTAGAGACTCCCACCCGAAGTCCTGAAGCATTTCCGTAACACTCGCGTGATGATCAAACCTACCAGTAACAAATCTAGCAGCCCGCCTCTGAGTTGTTTCTATGTCCTCCCTCAATCCGACCTGATAGGGATCCCAAACTCTCGAGCGGTACTCAAGAATAGGTCGTATTAGTACGACAGAAACTGTGGGAAATAGGCTGCATGATGCGAAAGTTCACTCCCGACGTCCATAGTGAGGACCATCTTTGCAACCACGACACCATTCAGCGCGGTACAGATGGACCCAACAACATGTCGAAGGGACCGCTCAGGATTGGCATCACGTTCTCTTCACCGATGAGTGCTGCATATGCCTTCAACCAGACAATCGTCGGAGACGTGTTTGGAGGCAACCCGGTCAGGGTGACCCCCAATCACTCTGAGGCTCTACGGCGAATCGCAGTTGAGGAGTGGGACAATCTGGACTAACAGTACCTTGATGAACTTGTAGATAGTATGCCACCACGAACACAGGCATGCATTAATGCGAGAGGACCTGCTAGTGGGTATCAGAAGTACCGGTGTGTACAGCAATCTGGACCACTTCATCTCAATGTCTCGCTGTACGGTGGTACGACATGCAATGTGTGGTTTTCATGAGCAAAAAAGGGCGGAAACGATGTTTATGTTGATCTCTATTCCAATTTTCTGTAGAGGTTCCGGAACTCTCGGAACAAGGTGATACAAAACTTTTTGGGTGTGTGTGTTATAGACATGCAAGACTTTCTGGAAAAATTACTATAATGAAAAGTACGCTCTAAGACAAAAAAGACGCAACACGAATGAATTATTCGAATGGGACAGAAATTGACAGATGTGATATACATATACATACAGACAAATGATTACAATTTCACAAAGATTGGATGTGTTATTCAAAATAAAGAACTTTGCAAATTGAGCAAGTCAATAAAGCTTTAGTCCATCTTTGGCCTTTATGCTAGCAATTATTCGGTTTGGCATTGACTGATAGAATTGTTCGATGTCCTCCCGGTGGATATCGCGCCAAATTCTGTCCAACTCGCGCGTCAGGTCGTCAAAATCCCGAGCTGATTGGAGGGCCCTGTCCATAATGCTTCAAGCGTTCTCAGTAGGGGAGAGATCCGGTGGTCTTGACCGTCAAGTCAGAGTTTGGCAACAACGGAGAAAAGTAGTAGAAACTCTTGCCCTTTGCGAGCGGCCTTTACTTTGTTCAAAAGTAAATCCAGGATGACTTGCCTTAAAGGGCAACAAAATGCAGCGTAGAATATCGTCGACTGGCCACTGTGCTGTAAGGGTGCTGCGGGAGACCACCTGCTGCGAAAAGACATGGCATTCCAGACCATTACTCATGGTTGTCGAGACGTATCACGGGCGACAATCAGGCTAGTATTCCATCGCTGTCCGGGGCGTCTCCAGACATGTCTTCGGCCTGGAATCTCATTTATTTGGGTATAATTGTCTTCAGTGATGCGTGACGCCTCGAACTGACCCCCAATGACCAATTTTACCATCTATGGGACGAACTCCTATTGGCACCTCACTGGATGCCACAAAGGTGTCTTTGAGAAGCTGGTCATGGGTAACAAAAGATAAACAGTAGTTAAACAGGAACTTCCATTGTCTTGTATCTGTACGGAAAAATGTTTCTTTCGCTATTGAAGTGCTTGTGTTAAGAAAAACGATGCAATGTTCCTTTGGACATCCCTGTGTACCTCATTTACTGTCTATTGTAAAAGACGGGAACAGAAAAATTGTGTACATCCGAAGGCATATGCGCTGTGGCCACTACAGCCGTTATGAAATACACGAAATTCTTCGCTTTTGCAAAACGAACAACCATCAACCGCATAAGCGAAAGACGACAGTCAAAATCTGTACCGTAGCGGGACTCGAACCCGGATTTAACCCTTTACGCAAGCGGTGGCCCCCACCTGCTTCGACTAGCCATGCACGACCCACGGCCTCAATATACGATGCGGCCTTGAGAAAGAAAAATTTATTTCTGGAACTAAACGAAGAACTAACGAGTGGTGCAGTCTCCCTACGCTTTCCACACGGTGGCGGTCGTTGAGAAGGAGCGTAGACCGGCGGGCCTGAGCCGGTATGCCGCCCGAGCTGAGAGGAGTGTGCCTGCTGAGCCGCCGGCTCGGCATTTGGAGCTGCGGCGGCGTCGTTGCAGGCTGGCGGGCGACCTTGGCCCCGGGCGAGGCCGGGCGCCTCGCCGGCAGCGTCCACCACACACTCGCGCAGGCAGCGCCGGCCGTCCCCTAACAGGACCCCTTCGCTTTCGCCTGCGTGTGACAGAGTAGTTTCCAGAGAGGCACAAACCGGGCGTAGCAGAAAAAAGTTCCTATTCACTATACGCAGCGAAGTAAATCAAATATCTAAGGCCCGTCGGACGGTCATGATTTGTTTACCTGTTGACATAACGATTTTCGGATCCAGTTTACTAATGTATCGTCCTGCTGGAAAAGACGTTCTTACAGGTTATGTAAATGGTTTAGTTTAGTAAAGTTTGTTGCTTCTAACACTAAATACTTCAGCCACTGCTTATTTTTGACATATGAAAGAATTTAATTTATACTACTACATAAAGTCAAGTTGTTGCGTAACGTTACCAAAAATCTCAAAACATCTTTACCCATCTTCACACAGAGTACGCGAAAGAACTTGGCCCCCTTCTGACAGCCGTGTACCGCAAGTCTCTAGAGGAACGGAAGGTTCCAAATGATTGGAAAAGAGCACAGGTAGTTCCAGTTTTCAAGAACGGTCGTCGAGCAGATGCTCAAAACTATAGGCCTATATCTCTGACGTCGATCTGTTGCAGAATTTTAGAACTTGTTTTTTGCTCGCGTATCATGTCATTTCTGGAAACCCAGAATCTGCTCTGTAGGAATCAACATGGATTCCGGAAACAGCGATCGTGTGAGACTCAACACGCTTTATTTGTTCATGAGACCCAGAAAATATTAGATACAGGCTCCCAGGTAGATGCCATTTTCCTTGACTTCCGGAAGACGTTCGATATAGTTCCGCACTGTCGCCTGATAAACAAAGTAAGAGCCTGCGGAATATCTGACCAGCTGTGTGGCTGGATTGATGAGTTTTTAGCAAACAGAACACAGCATGTTGTTCTCAATGGAGAGACGTCTACAGACGTTAAAGTAACCTCTGGCGTCCAACAGGGGAGTGTTATGGGACCACTGCTTTTCACAATATATATAAATGACCTAGTAGATAGTGTCGGAAGTTTCATGCGGCTTTTCGCGGATGATGCTGTAGTATACAGATAAGTTGCAGATATTAGAAAGTTGCAGGGAAATGCAGGAAGATCTGCAGCGAATAGGCACTTGGTGCAGGGAGTGGCAACTGACCCTTAACATAGACAAATGTAATGTATTGCGACTACATAGAAAGAAGGATCCTTTATTGTATGATTATATGATAGCGAAACAAACACTGGTAGCAGTTACGTCAGTAAAATATCTGTGAGTATGCATACAGAACGATTTGAAATGGAATGATCATGTAAAATTAATTGCTGGTAAGGCGGGTGCCAGGTTGAGATTCATTGGGAGAGTCCTTAGAAAATGTAGTCCATCAACAAAGGAGGTGGCTTACAAAATACTTGTTCGACTTATACTTGATTATTGCTCATCAGTGTGGGATCCGTACCAGGTCGGTTTGACGGAGGAGATAGAGAAGATCCAGGGAAGAGCGACGCGTTTCGTCACAGGGTTATTTGGTAAGCGTGATAGCATTATGGAGATGTTTAGCAAACTCAAGTGGCAGACTCTGCAAGAGAGGCGCTCTGCATCGCGGTGTAGCTTGCTGTCCAGGTTTGGAGAGGGTGCGTTTCTGGATGAGGTGTCAAATATATTGCTTCCCCCTAGTTATACCTCCCGAGGAGATCACGAATGTAAAATCAGAGAGATTCGAGCGCGCACGGAGGCTTTCCGGCAGTCGTTCTTCCCGCGAACCATACGCGACTGGAACAGGAAAGGGAGGTAATGACAGTGGCACGTAAAGTGCCCTCCGCCACATACCGTTGAGTGGCTTGCGGAGTATAAATGTAGATGTAGAAACATTATGATATATAAATCTGTATTGTTCGGCTTGATTTCAGCTACACATTGCAAAACCGATAATGCAAATTTGCAAATATCTGCAGAAACACCAGAGCTAAACTTTTAGGAGAGCTACCGTATATACACTGAGGGACAAAAGTCAAGGGATAGCGATATACACGTATACAGATGGCGATAGTATCACGTACACGGTGTATAAAAGGGCAGTGCATTGGGGAAGGTGTCATTTGTACTCTGGTGAAAACATTTCCGACGTGATTAATCTCGCGTGATGGGAATTAACACACTTTAAACGCGGAATGGTAGTCGGAGCAGGATGCACGGGACATTCTATTTTGTAAATCGTTAGGGAATTCAATATTCCGAGATTCACAGTGTCAAAAGTGTACCGAGCATACCACATTTCAGGCATTATCTCTCACCACGGACAACGCAGTGGCCGACAGCCTTCACTTAACGACATAGAGCAGCTGCGTTTGCGTGGAGTTTTCGGTGCTACGAGGCAGGAACACTGCTTGTAAAAACCGCAGAAATCAATGTGGGACGTACAACGAACTTACCCGTTAGCACAGTGCGGCGAAATTTGGCGTTAATGGGCTATAGCAGCACACGACTGACGCGAGTGCCATTGTTAACAGCACGACCTCACCTGCACCGCCTTTCCTGGTCTCGTGACCGACCAGTTGAACCTACACGACTGGCAAATCGTGCTTTGGTCAGATGTGTCCAGATTTCAGTTGGCAAGAGCTGAGAGTAGGGTTCGAGTGCGGCCCAGAATGGTGCGGGCTTTTGTTCACATGGAATGGACTGGCTCCTCTGGTCCAGCAGAACCGATCACTGGCTGGAAATGGTTCTGTTCAGCTACTTGGAGACCATCTGCAGTATTCATAAGCTTTTGTTCCTAAACAACGACGGAATTTTTGTGGATAATAATGCACCTGGTCACCGGGCCATAACTGTTGGCGATTGCTCTGAAGAGCATTGTGGACATTTCAAGCGAGTGATTTGCCCATCCAGATCGCCCGTTATGTATCTCATCGAACATTTATGGCACATTATCGAGAAGTCAGTTTATTCACAAAATACTGCAATGGCAATAGTTTCGTAGTTATGAAAGGCTTATAGAGGCAGCATGGTTCTGCGAGAGCTTCTGTAAAGTTTGGAAGGTAGGAGACGAGATAGTGGCAGAAGTAGAGCTGTGAGGACCGGACGTGAGTCGTGCTTCGGTAGCAATTGACACGTGGTGTGGCGCACGGTCCACCATCCCCACCTACCTACATCAGTCAGATCAACATGGTACATCGTCGTGAACCGAAAATACCCTACGAATGATAAAAAGTACGCAATACATTTGGCGGATTCGCCCTTGTGTCAGCAATGCGGCGTGCTGGATACGGACGACCATTGGCTGTCTGGACTCTCGCAAGAAAGATAATAGCGTTCATGCGGCGCACTATCTATACAGCAGTCTCTCCTGACATACTATTTTTTCCAGAGGAAACGTATTTTCCGCGTCATAAGACGAACGCAGTGGCGTGGATCACAGGTATGACGGTCCATTACATCTACAGAGACACACGTCAGAACGTACTGGACGTCCTGGATTACTGGCAATACTTGCAAGACGGACACACAAAACTATTACAGCTACACAAGCACAAGGATTGGTATGCCAATTTCCTAGTAACGGTTTTTGCGGACCCGCCATATACTTGGGGTGTGCCGGGTGCGCAAAGATGAGCGGCGGTGCTGTCGTTGTGAAACCGACCAAGTAAAGTGATCAGCTAAGGACACTATGCGAGTGTGCGACCTAGGAAAAACTAACGCTTGCACAGTTAGCAAATGGATGTACTTAAAATTTTGTTTTCATATCTATAAATACTTTTCTTTAGCGTGCCCGAGGTGCCCCCACTTTAATTTTGTTGTTATTTCATGCTGCATGGTAGGACGACAGCGAGGTTCCTTCCAGGACAGTTATCATGTTTATTTTGTGAAAATAAAGGTTTCTGTTTCTCCTACCTTCCTTAATAAAAAAAGCGATTCTAGGCGCTTAAAAAAATTTAAAAAAATTTAAAAACTAAAAAAAAAAGATGGTAGAGCACTTGCCCGCGAAAGGCAAAGGTCCCGAGTTCGAGTCTCGGTCGGGCACACAGTTTTAATCTGCCAGGAAGTTTCTTATCAGCGCACACTCCGCTGCAGAGTGAAAATCTTATTCTGGAAGATCTGATTTGTTCCACACAAGACAACCGAACCCTTACTGACTCAGGATGCATCCCCCGCTCCGTCCATCCCGCCAGCCGATTCCTCTGCGGGCTAATACATACCCTTGCCTTTACATTAATGCTGTGGTTTCGATATTTTAGCAAGCGTTCCAACGTAATAAGCAAATAAAGGAAGGAACTGCAGGGCCCCAGATCTTGTCTCATTCATGCGACTTGCATCTTAATGATGGAAGGAAAATGTTTTCAGTACCAAATTACAAACACATACACTAACTGAAAAAAGTATATGGGCGTCCTTATGTAATGAGGAGCTGACTGCTAGATGTCACGACGAGGCGGACGATGTTGTGTTGCAGTAGAGAAACAGTAATAGCAAAATGGGTCTGTCAGCAGAGCTCAGTGATTTCGGACGTCATTAGTCATTAGATCAGATTTTTATTGTCCGTATTCGTTGATTTAATTTTTGATGTGATATGTTTCGATTCAATATCAACTATCCTGACCTGTTTGTATCGGTTACATGAGCAAAATTAATTTGCGACTTCACAGAGTCTTATTTTACAAGCAATGATTGCGGATTTTCGCCAAGGAAATTGCCACTTGAGTAAAATATCGACCGTGGATGCCCAAGTCGCCTGTTGTGGTTGTGTCGTGGAAACGCGGAGGAACAACAACAGCTAACGAAGATTAAGGCGGCCTAATGCCCTGATAGACAGGGACGGTCGAAATTGCGCTGTGTGCTTCTAAAAAGAAGAAAGAATCACTCGTGATTTTCAAAGTGCTGCCAGCAATACAGCTAACACCATATGCTTAGATAATTTTAAGAAAGATAGGAGTGCAATAGGCGAGCAGCTCGTCATATACCACTGGACAGTGGATGGCTGGAAACGAGTTATTTGGAAAGAAGTATCACGCTACAACCTGTGGCAACCCGATGGAAAGGTTTGAGTATGGTGAATACCTGGAGAACGCTACCTCCCACCTTGTGGTGCCAACAGTAAAATACAGAGGAGGCGGCGCTATGGACTCCGGGCGCTTTTCGTGGCTAGGATGCTGTCGCCTTATTGCGCCAACGTCCGCCTCGGTAGCTGCGTGGTCAGCGCGATGGAATTCTATTCTAGGGACCCCTGATTCGATTCCCGGCTCGGTCAGACTTTTCTCCACTAAGGAACTGGGTGTTGTGGTGTTGTGTTGTTTCATCATCATATCATCCCCAAGCGCTGAAACGACTTGCAGCAGGCTACTGGTCTATCCGACGGGAGGCCCTAGCCACGTGACGTTTCATTTTCATTCCGCTGAAGAAAACCCGAAACTCGAAAGGAAATGGACACATTCTGCAGCACTACATACTACGTTCAATCGACGAAGAGATCGGAAACGATGTCTGTATCAGTATGACACAGTGCCCTTACATAAAGCACATCTGTGAGGCAGTAGTTTTCGGATAATATCGTTCCTGAAATAGACTGGCCTGCCCTGAGTCCCGACTAAAGAAAACCTATGGGAGAGTTAGTATGTCGACTTAGCTTCAGACCCCGACATCACTACCTTCTTTAGATTCAGCTGTTGAGGAAGAATGGACTGCTATACTCATTCAGACACCTCATTGAGAGTGTACCGAGCTGAGTTCAAGGCGGAATGAAGACGAAGGGCGGTCACACTAATAGGATCCCAGATATTTCTGATCAGCAAGTGTGACTCTTCCAAGGAATTTTTAACATTGTGCAGCCCTGTCAGCAACTCTGATAATTGAACATGTAACACGTCAGCCTCAGTTGCAAATAGAAACCAATCTTTACCCATATGGAGAACAGATACCATCGGTGACCATGCAGCTCTCTAGAATGAAATGATAATTAAATCAAGACCCTAAGTTGTTGACAGGCGTTGATATACATCAACGTGGACAGATGAAAATGTGTGCCCCGACCGGGACTCGAACGTGGGATCTCCTGCTCTCATGGCAGACGCTCTATACATCTGGGGACACAGAGGATAGTGCGACTGTAGGGATTTATCCCTTGAACGCTCCCCGTGACAGCCACATTCGCAACTTAATATCCACACACTACATGCGTAGTGCCCCTGCCCACTGCACTCATTACTCGCGGCAGACAATCTTACCTAGTCCCGTAAGACTTCGGGCAATGTGTGTGCATCCTGCACAGAAGAAGAAGGTCAATGACCAGTTAGCCTTAACTATAGGGAGATGATTAGATTAGATTAGTTTAGATTAGTTTTTCGTTCCATAGCTCCGTACTGAGGAGATCCTCGTGGATGTGGAACATGTCCATTTTTTTATTTTTTATTTTATTTTTTTATTTTTAAGCTGAAATAACAATACTAATAGTATGAATATATACATCATTTGTTTCTATTAAAAATTCGCCAATGGAGTAGAAGGAGTTGGCCACTAGTAAGTCTTTCAGGCTGCTTTTAAACTGATCTTTATTTGTAAGTAAATATTTTATGTTTGCTGGCAAATGATTGAAGATGAGTGTTCCTGAGTAGTGGACCCCTTTTTCAACTAAAGTAAGTGCTTTTAAATCCTTGTGCAGATCATTTTTGTTTCTGGTATTGTATGTATGAACTGAGCTGTTTGCTGGAAAAAGAGATATATTATTTAGGACAAATTTCATTAAGGAGTATTTTGTGACTTGGCAAGACAGCCAAGCCACTAGGAGGTGAAGCCTAAAGGCACGCGTTTAAGCTCACGCAGGCTGGCGTGAGGTCTGGAACAGTGAAAGGATTTGAGTCTAGCAAATAAAGTACGTAGCTGTTGGAATACTTAACTTTAATCCATAATTGGTGAACATCGGTCTGACGGTACATGCATCACAAGATAAATAGCAATTGATAATGGCGCCTTGCTACGTCGTAGCAAATGACGTAGCTGAAGGCTATGCTAACTATCGTCTCGGCAAATGAGAGCGTAATTTGTCAGTGAACCATCGCTAGCAAAGTCGGCTGTACAACTGGGGCGAGTGCTAGGAAGTCTCTCTAGACCTGCCGTGTGGCGGCGCTCGGTCTGCAATCACTGACAGTGGCGACACGCGGGTCCGACGTATACTAACGGACCGCGGCCGATTTAAAGGCTACCACCTAGCAAGTGTGGTGTCTGGGGGTGACACCACAGAGTAAATACACTGAGAGGCAGTAGTTAGTATACCCAGTTCTTTGAAGAGGTTTCTCCAGGACGTCCGTGAATTTACTCCACAAATAATACGTATCAGACGCTTTTGGACTCTGAAAACTAGCTGTTCTTTCGGACATGTAGTTGTAGTACCACGATTAACGTGTAAAATCATGTTAAGTTACTACTTGTATGCTCTGCCACTTTCTAAATACCGTAAGCAATTTTTGTTAATGCTATCTTCATCACTGCTACTAATGCTATGTTAATTCAAATTCATCTACTTTTAAGTTTTTAGATGCTGTTGCCTTTATTGATGCATAGTCATACTGATGTACTATCCACAATATTACAGATCATTCCAGTAAATAGCCATTCATATGTTTATTATTTAACCAGATAATGTTTGACCTATGTATTCAAAATTGAGGAATAATTTTGCCGAGTAATAGCTAGTCTTTCTTACGGTTTCCGAATCTGTTATAGGGGTATCGTTCTTCTCAGAAGTAAATTCTCTTACATATTACGTCATTAAAGATTTTAATGGTTGTTGTTGTTGTTGTGGTCTTCAGTCCTGAGACTGGTTTGATGCAGCTCTCCATGCTACTCTATCCTGTGCAAGCTTCTTCATCTCCCAGTACGTACTGCAGCCTAAATCCTTCTGAATCTGCTTAGTGTATTCATCTCTTGGTCTCCCTCTACGATTTTTACCCTCCACGCTGCCCTCCAATACTAAATTGGTGATCCCTTGATGCCTCAGAATATGTCCTACCAACCGATCCCTTCTTCTAGTCAAGTTGTGCCACAAACTTGGTTACATTAATCCAATTCCTTATGTAAGATAGCTACTGTTATGTATATTTCCACGCTCGATGAGCGAGAAGCACCATCAGCGATGCTCAGTACACAGCTGCTCGCCGCGTTTAGTTCCGGCGCAGCTCTCGCGGCCTACCGACCTCGTCCCCGCAGTGGGGCCTGGTGTTTCTCTTCAGCCCAAGTAATGCAGATTTATGACTGATTACTACGGTGCTGCAGTTATATACTTGACATAGCCAGACTTTGGCATGCAATAGTTAGTGTCATTGGCTTCTGAAGAAGGCCAAATAATTTTGGCTGAAACGTGGGTAAAGATTGGTTTCTATTTGCAACTGAGGCTGACGTGTTACCTGTTCTCTCTTCAAAGGATTTTGTTTGGCGTAATCTTTCTAGTAAACAGAGAGTTCATCTAAAGCACTACGGGTATTGTTGTATTGTGTCTCATGTCATTCACACTGAGCTGCAAAAACTGGGTCAACAGTGCTCGCAACTGTTAATACGTAACTGAAGTGCCACTGCAGCTGTATACACTAAGAGTGCCAGTGCGTACGAGCAGGCCGCATAGTTGGCGCCCTGTGGCACTCGCATTACCAGGGCAGGCCGGAGCAGTGCGGTCAACGGGCGGCGCGTCACGACACGCATGCATGCGTGCCCCGCGGTCTGCACCGCAGCCTCCACTGATCCGTGGCAGCAACGCCGCACGCAAGGCCGACACGGCGCGCACCTACTGTACCGGCACGCCCCACACGCACATGCGGAAGCCTCGCGAAAATACTACCTTGTTCTTTTGAAGTAATTATCACGCAGATGCATCAGCTGGGCTTCTTGTTATTGGTTACCCACCAACTTTTTAAGACAGTTAGCCGAACATACACACGGTGCATATGAAGTACGTGTATAAAATTGTAGGTTGTTTGGTTCCCGGGTTCGATTCCCGCCGGGGTCAGGGATTTTCTCTGCTTCGTGATGACTCGGTGCTGTGTGATGTCCTTAGGTTAGTTAGGATTAAGTGGTTCTAAGTTCTAGGGGACTGATGACCATGGATGTTGAGTCCCAAAGTGCTCAGAGCCATTTTTTTGGTAGGTTGTTTACAGGGGACAAAAATAAACAGTTTTTTACGTGATAAAATGTCACAGATGCATCGTTTCCCCGTTAGGAGTCCATGGAGACATCGACGATTTTGATGTTCGAAGATGTTGTTCAAACTGCTGTAGGACAATTATTGCGTTAGAGATGTTGCTGAAAATGTCGTCCGTCTACATTAACGTACAACTAGCGTCTACATGCTAATGACTGTCTAACACTCTCAAACCAACAAAGTGTTTCACAAATACTGACTGCAGTTTCAGTTAAACGGATTGTGTCCCGTACACGATACGATTCACGTCCCCCATTACTAGGAAGTTTAAACATCGTCTCTGAAAATCACTAACGTCAAAAACTTCATAGACGCTTAGCGCGGAAGCGGTGCACCTGTGATATTTTTGACATATAATAAGCTTCTTTTTATCGCTTTTAATTACTCTAAAATTTTGTATACGTAGCTTTTTACAAACTATACTGCAATCTATACTGCACTACATAAAATAATTATTAACTACATAACCTATGAAATACACCCACATAAACATCATTGATTCCTCGTCTAGTTTCTTAATTGCAGTCAAGACCAAACTGTGTGACAGGAGGGCTTTTATTAGAGTTACAACGCTTCATTGTAGTGACGGACGTCCTCTAGATTTAGCACAGTTTGACTCATACACTCTCTACTATTCTTCTGTGTTTTCACTGTATAATCGATCCGCATTCGCCAATCAGAAAATTTTACAGTTCTTGCTGGAGTAAGAGGGACTGTTAACTCACATGTAAAGCACGTTTCACACGTGCTTGATGATGATGATGTTTGGTTTGTGGGGCACTCAACTGCGATGTTGTCCGCAGCTCGTGGTCTCGCGGTCGCGTTCTCGCTTCCCGAGTACGGGGTCACGGGTTCGATTCCCGGGGGGGTCAGGGATTTTCACCTGCCTCGAGATGACTGGGTGTTTGTGCTGACCTCATCATTTCATTATCATTCCTGAAAGTGGCGAGATTGGGCTGAGAAAAGGTTGGTAATTTTTACGGGCACTGATAACCGCGCAGTTGAGCGCCCCAAAAGCCAAACATCATCATCAACTGCGCTGTTATCAGCGCCCGTAAAAATTCCCAGTTGTTACACAGTACAGTCTCACCACCTTCACGAATGGTGATGAAACGATGAGGAAAACACAAGCGCCCAGTGACCGCGTGGAGAAAATCCCCAACCCGGCCGGGAACCGAACCCGGGACCACATGTACTTGATGATACTGACAATTGTCCAGTCTGCTCAAAGCTGTATTGGCTTTATCGAACTTGAGATGGAATTGAGTGCGGACAACTTATCCTCATAGGCTAAATGTACAGTGTAATCTTCGGTTTTCGGGCGTCCGCGGTCAACGAACAACTCCGTACGGCCCTGAATGCTGTCATCACGCTGAACCATCACTGAAACTTGCGCCTTGCTGGGCGACATCTCAGCCTCTTCAAGCTTATCTGCTTGTTTCTTGACACATCTGCGAAAAGCATAGATTTCAGGGCCATGTTTTCAGTTCATGTAAGGCATTATAAGCAGGTAGTTGCGTAATGTTGTCACACTAAATAACACATTTGGGCAAGACATTAATCGCAATTTCAGCTGTCGTAATTATTTCGTGCAACTGGATCGGACAGCATGGTCCCGCTGACAGGCACGTTTCGGTTCCTTCTCCAGTAGTCGTACAACTCCACAAAAAAGACACTGCATGGTGTCAATCCTCACGTGGGTGTGTAGTTTCCCTAGGAAGTTCCTTTGTTCGCGGACCTTTCCGACTGTGACGATTTCACAACGCCCGACTGGCGTACAGTGACGCACTCAGTTTTGCAGCAGCACTGCGAAAACTCCTCTCTGTTTTGCGCAAGACAATTAACCCTGTGACTTACATGGCGTTCAATTATCCCATGGAATGTGTTCGACTGAACACACACTCTGCAAGTGACAGCTGCAATCTTTGTACGTCACTAGGACACCCTGACACCCCCTATCTTTCTTCGGCTTATATGAATCTACATTAATGTGCGCAAGCCACGTGATGCTGTGTGACGGAAGACACTTCTGCTACCACTTACTGACCCCCACCCCTTCTTCTGTTTCACTCGTGAATGGCACCTGGGAAGAATGATTGTCGATAAGCCTCTGTATTACCTCCTATTTCTCACATTTTCTCGTCGTCGTCATTTTACGAGATGCATGTGGAAGGAAGTAATATGTTCTCTGACTCTTCCTAGAATGAACTCTCTCGGAATTTCAGTAGGAAAGCTCTCCGTGATGCACAACGCCTGGCTTGTAGAGTCTGCAACTGGAGAACAGTACTCAAGAAGTGGTTGAACAAGCGCCTTGTAAGCCATTCTTTTGTGGATGAGTTATATGCTGTGTTCCATACGTACATTCTCAGAAATTTCTACCTGAAATTAAGGCCAATGTTTGGCGGTAGCAGACGTCTCTTGGCCAGGAATGCCCTCCTTGCCTGTGCTAATCTACTTTTTTATGTCCTTGCTTCGTCTTTCATGTTTTAATTAGTTACCAAGATAGCAGAATTCTTTCACTTCGTTTACTGCTACTCCGAACTCCTTTAGTCTTTCTTCGGTTCACTATTAATCCACATTTTGTGTTCATTGGACACTTCATTCCATTCAGCATGTCCTGTAAGTCTTCATTCTCACTAAGGATAGTAAAGTCATCAGCAAATCATGTCAGTTACATCCTTTGACCCTGAATTTTGAAACCGCTGTTGTAGCTTTCTTTCATTATAGTCACTGCTTCTTCGCTTCAGAGACTGAACAGCAGGGGCGATAGACTACATTTCTACGTTACACCCTTTTTAATACGAGGACTTCATGCAAAACACCTAACTTGTTGAAAACGTGTTTCTTAATTACCATTCCTTTCGACTGAATCACCGATATGCATATAAGGGCGTATAGAGAACGACATTGGTTGTTGTTGTCTTTGTTGTATGGTGACGCCATTATTGACAACGCAGAGTTTAGTAAGTACTTTAAATAACGCTATAGCTTCTAAGTCACAAATTTCGGGTTTGAAAGATTTTGTTCCTTCGCAGATGGTTCGGCGTGACTGCCTTGGCTTCATTCAGTGCTTCTGTTTCTTTCCATTGCAAATGTATAATTTTTGATGTTTTCGAGCAGTTTTCGTACAACTCTAATAAAATTATTTGGAAAGCCTTCTGCATCTATGTGTCGAACGTATGAATACAATTTATCCGTTGCTACAAATAGCGGGTATGTGTCCCTGTATGAATGGCTCTGAGCACTATGGGACTTAACATCTATGGTCATCAGTCCCCCAGAACTTAGAACCACTTAAACCTAACTAACCTAAGGACACCACACAACACCCAGTCATCACGAGGCAGAGAAAATCCCTGACCCCGCCGGGAATCGAACCCGGGAACCCGCCTGTATGAATGTTAAAATCTTTGTACCATTAGACACTGCAGTTGTCAAATCTATACAATTTTGTGCCGTAACATGTGTTTCAGGTTCCTTTCATACTTTGCTATTTACAAACATAGAACATCGTCGCTTTACCCACCAGCTACAGAAGTTATTTGACGAAAATGATCTGGACACACTAACGCAAGATATCATCTAATAATTTTGGCTTCTGCAGTTTTCCGTCATAACGTTTGAAATACTTCTTCCAACGGAAAGAACGGTGTTCTTGCACATACTGTAACTCACGTTTTTTCCTGGTGTAATTTACCTGCATGACCAACTGGATCAAGATTTGAGCTGCGAGGATCTGATGTTGAACATTGCACCAGCTCTGAAGATCAGATCCAGCAGAAAAGTTTCCTTCCTGCTTGTAACCATCGATCGCAGAGTGAACTACGCTCTCGAGGAAGAGTGCTCCGTCAGAGCCAAGCGACGTCAGGACTTGATTTAGCCCGACCGTCACAGCATAACGGTGACACACATCACAGCACCGCGTGTTTCATCACGCCTTACGCTACGTCGTTTTGTGTGAAGGCGGAAGACTTGCCGCCGACAATCACTGGCCCATTTGTTTCCTCCTTGAAGGATCTCATTCGCGCACCTTTCCAGTAAGACTGCTATTGTGGGAGTCGTTAGCGCTACGTCGACAGTGTTGGCCTTGCTTTCTTTTAAGGATCGGGACAGTGGGGCAAAGAAGCGGCCGCGGTCTTTAAATAAGAAAACTGCTGAGAATCGGAATATGTTTCGGCCACCACTGCTTTTATTCGCCTTTTTTTATGACGATTTAAGATTGATATCCTTGGCATTCATTGCGTAAGCCAAGCCATTTTTTAAGCCCAAGGAGTTCTCATGTCAGAAAACACAAAATATTTCCGTAACTGTAGTGTGCATATGTGTCTAATGATGACAGCGAACTATAATATCTGCTGCGAGAATATCGAAAACAACATCTTTGATTACACGAGGTTTCGACCCCTCAGCTGGGATGTTCTTCAGAATTTCTCTAGTTTCCTTGGATGGAGTGGTGAAAGACAGTGTCGCGTTCACTTACACGAGGACGTATTGAAAAGCAATGCCTCCTATTGTTTCTGGGAAAATTACTTCAGATTTTTAAATGAAATAAACGTTATTAACATTCCACGTCTTCATTCTTCAAGTCTATATACTTGCAGCCTTCTGCCACTAGATGGCTCCGAATTGTAGCGTGTAACGTAGCGGCGTGTAAGGTAGCTGTGTCGCTGCTTGAGAAACAGTGTCCTGTACTCGAGATCCAAATTCGAAGAGTTTGTCCACACATGGGGCAGCCTCCCGTTCAGTATGACAATCACAGACCACACACGGGAGCGCTGCGACAGTTGCATCGATACGACGCCTTGGGTTCATTGTCGTCGCTCATCCTCCATACATTTTCGACTTGGCCCCATCCGATTTTCATCTGTTTCAACACTTGAAGAACAAATTAGAGGACTTCACTTTGATAGCAAATATGTTATTCAAACATTTCGAAAATAAAAATTTTGATTGAAGAAACCAAAACGTTTATTTGGAAACCTTTGAAGAACTTATTTCCTGACATTTGAATGCCTAGTGAGAAGTTCCCCCCTACAGGAACTTCCGCTATCTTGAACAGACACAAGAACTGTACCCGAGAGAAAATAATATGAAACCACGAATAACAGGTGCCATCTAGCAACGACCGCTGCACTTCACTACCTTCCCACTACAAATTATGTTATCTTATTATATTGAAAGACACTTGTAATTTACTTCTTTTCGGTAGTTTACGTTCGCCCCCGTTCCATTTCCATATTTATTACTTATTGTTCTAGCTAAGATATAAACTGAATGTAAAGAACAGTACAAAACAAATTTTAGAGTGAAACTTCCTGGCAGATTAAAACTGTGTGCTGGACCGAGATTCGAACTCGTGACCTTTGCCTTTCGCGGGTAAAAGCTCTAAAAACTGAGCTACCCAAGCGCGACTCACGCCGCGTTCTCATAGCTTTACTTCCGCCAGTATCTCGGTAGAACACTTGCCAGCAAAAGGCACAGGTCGCGAGTTCGAGTCTTGGTCCGGCACACAGTTTTAATCTGCCAGGAAGTTTCGTATCAGCGAACACTCCGCTGCAGAGTGAATTTCTCATTCTGGAAATTTTAGAATCATCACAATGAATTTAATTTTAGAATTATTTCTGAATCAGTTTTTATTTTTTGAATACTTTGTTGTGCTATGACATGTTTCAAACTGTCAGAAGACGAATACGTTTTTCATCAAGTTAAACACTTTTTTAAGAACATATTACCTTAAAAATCTACAACCGAGAATATTTTAAAGAAATGCATTCTTAAAAGAACTTCCATTTTAATTACTTGTATAATTTTCTGTCCGCCATGCCTGCATTAACGACCACTAGCATAAATGGCTCTGAGCACTATGGGACTTAACATCTATGGTCATCAGTCCCCTAGAACTTACAACTACTTAAACCTAACTAACCTAAGGACACCACACAACACCCAGTCATTACGAGGCAGAGAAAATCCCTGACCCCGCCGGGAATCGAACCCGGGAACCCCACTAGCATAGCTTTGCATCCTATGTATAACTGGTTGAAGCATGCTTGAGAGTTTTGACTCATTTTTACATGTGACTCGTTGTAGTGCAGCACAATTGGAGGTATATCGTGTTTTTGTTCTAACTTCTGTCATTTGTGTTTAATCTCTTAATGTTGTAGCTAGTAATGTACTATGGCTTCTGAAGATGGGTGCAGCATAGCTGACACCGGTAACTGTACTCAAAAAACTTTGCGATCAAAATAATCATATAAAAATTGCCATCATCTCCATTAACATTACACACATTATTGGATGTTTGTACTGATACTGTGATGTCAATAAATAAAGATTTGACATCGAGGTCACCACTATGTCCATTGCGGATACTTCCACTGATCATAGTTTTCCCAAAAAAATATTTCGAATCCTCCACAAGAAAATTCATTTTACCGACAAGATGCTCCAGTTCACCCGATAAAAGACTAGCTACTAAGTACGTTGAATAACTAATCCAGTTCTCTACAGGTCAGAGCCGACATGCTTCGCTGTGAACCTTCGGTAGACCACACGTTCTGGGCAACACAGATGAACGTGGCGTCATATTCTTACTAATAGAGTTATCCATTCTTCAGCCTGATAAGAGATTTTTTCAGTTTTGATTCGATCCTCTTGGCTTGTGTATTCAACTGTGCCTGAAACAGTAGTTGCATTTCCTTTTTTCGACCTAGGATATTGCACTGCCTGTATTATTCTGATGACGATGGACTGCGCCGACCACAGCCGTTACGAAACACATCAGACGAATTCGCAATTGCGAATAATGACCACCATCGGCTGTAGAATGGAATGACGACAACGAAAATTTGTGCCGGACCGGGACTCGAACCCGCGATAAGCTTATCGCGATAAGCGGGAAATCCGGGTTCGAGTCCCGGTCCGGTACAAATTTTCGTTGTCATCATTCCATTCTACAGCCGATGGTGGTCATTATTCCAAATGCGAATTCGTCTGATGTTTTTTTTTTTCTCTCTGGTGGCCACGATGCCCTCATTCTCATCAATAGATTTTCTTCTCCGCTGATATGTTGTTCTGCTGTGGTTTTGCTTTTCGCAGAGTTCTCAATGCATCCTGTCTTCCTTCCTCTGCCGGAACTATACAACGTAAGTGATAACAATGCATCTATCGTATTGTATGTTAACCGGGGGCCTAGAAACGACGGAGAGGCTCCGTCCCCGCCGCAGCCGCTGTGGTCCACAACCCCACGACGACTATCGCAGGCCACTTCATCCCGCCGCCGCCCCACACCGAACTCAGGGTTACTGTGCAGTTCTGGCTCCGGTGGACCCCCCACCCCTCCGGGAATGTCTCACACCAGACGAGTTTAACCCCTATGTTTGCGTGGTAGAGTAATGGTGGTGGGCGCTTACGTGGAGAACTTCTTTGCGCAGCAATCGCCGACATAGTGTAGATGAGGCGGAATAAGGGGAACCAGCCCGCATTGGCCGTGGCGTAAAACCGCCTAAAAACCATCCACAGACTGGCCGGCTCACCGGGCCTCAATACAAGTCCGCCGGACGGATTCGTGCCGGGGACCAGGCGCTCCTTCCCGCCCGGAAAGCCCTGCGTTTGATAGCACGGCTAACCGGGCAGGCCCATGCAGCTATTTGGGTATATAAATCACAACGGTGTAATTAGCACTTATTCTCCACCACGAAAACAGTTCCTTAGTAATGAGATCATATTAGTTTGTTTTCTGTCAAAAAAAAAAAAAAAATGTTAACTTGATTCAAATATTCCGCGGACAACTCTTTTCCAAACTATCTTCCACAGTATGTGTGTATGTCTGGTCATGTAATCGGAAGCTTTTACACAGGTCCTATTCATTTGAAACGGAAAACCGTGTCACATGGGATGGTCTACCATTCGCACCAAAGAACGCAAAAATATTTCTGTCAAGACCAGAGACGGTACGTGCTGCTTGGAGTAAATGAGCCCCACCATACACACAGCTCGTGCTGTTGAGCCCGACAACCGTCGTCCAATTAAGTTCCCGTCGCAGCAAACAGGCTCCCGCATCTGCACGCCCCTCCCCCCCCCCCCCCCTTTCCCTCGAGCACACTCTCCCTCAGACAGAGGAATTCCGACTCTGACTCAATTGCCGGCGCGTCCACAGAGGCGGTCGCGTAAACACGCGCGTTGGACGGGAGCAGCACGGCTGTTGACCTCATCAGCGCGCCATCCCAAACCAGCTACTGCCCGCAAAGACAAGAGGGCCGCCACTGTACCGGAGTGGAGGGCTTAGCGCCACTCCAATGTGTACTCGCCCTCCCGTCACTTCGCTGCGTGCGAGGCGGCGCCTCTGACGCGACAGGGTGAGACTGCGCTGGTGGGCTCTCGATTGCTGTGCCGTCACGCAGCGACCCTGTAGTCAGCTGTGGACAGTTCAAAACTGCTGCATGAAACAGCCGAAAACGTGTGTAATGGACCCCATACTTCGCAGTGCGCATATTTCTAGGAATGTCTGCCGTCCGTGGTGGCCGTGCGGTTCTAGGCGCTGCGGTCCGGAACCGCGGGACTGCGACGGTCGCAGGTTCGAATCCTGCCTCGGGCATGGATGTGTGTGATATCCTTAGGATAGTTAGGTTTAAGTACTTCTAAGTTCTAGGGGACTGATGACCTAAGATGTTAAGTCCCATAGTGCTCAGAGCCATTTGAACCATTTTCTAGGAATGTCTAGCTGTCGTCATTCCATACCGTCTCTGACACTAATGAGTCATTTCTCAGACTAGGCGCACTGGACAAATAATTACCACCGGGAGACATCAGGGCAATTCCGTGTAACTGTGCCTTTAGCCTCGATAACGGCCTCAATTTGGAGAGGAAGATGGTGTGCGTGAACTACCGTAAACGTAGGCCTGCAGACCGGTGAACGCAGCTGTTGTCATCTTGGAGGACCGTAGTGTCCACAGCACTGTGTTGAACTGTGTGAGAGTTCAAGTCACTGTACCAAAAACATCCCCACAACACCACACAGCCACTCATGGCGAGTACTACTCCCTCCATCCATTGCGAATTATACACGTTGTTGTACACTTGTTGCACATGAAGTGTTGCATCATTTTAAAAGAGACAAAATTACGACTCATTGGGCCAGACCACTTACCTCATGTCACCTACTGTCCATTATTTTCTTCTAATACGTATCCACAGCATCTATAAATTTTTTGAAGGATTTCATCATGCTTTCAGCTGTTAGAATTTTATTCTACCATTGCAGTTTACCGAGCGAGGTAAGTAAGAAGTTAACTGACTGGACTCGAGTCGGAAGGACGACGGCTAACCACCGCGTTCAGCCATCCTGATATAGGTTTTCCGTGATTTCCTCGAATCGCTTAAGGCAAATGCCGCGTTGGTTACTTTGAAAGGGCACGGCCGATTTCCTTCCCCATCCTTGCCTAATCCGAGCTTGTTTTCGACTTCTCGTCTCTAATGTCATCGTTATCGACAGCACGATAAACACTAATCTCCTCTCCGGCCGGTGTGGCCGATCTGTTCTAGGCGCTTCAGTCCGTAACCGCTCTGCTGCTACGGTGGGCGGGCTCGAGTCCTACCTCGGGCATGGATGTGTGTGATGTCCTTAGGTTAGTTAGGTTTAAGTAGTTCTAAGTTCTAGGGACTGATGACCTCGGATGTTAAGTCCCATATTGCTCAGAGACATTTTGATCTCACACCACAGCACAGCAGTTTTGTATTAAGACATTTTCAAGCATTTACAAAACATAATACAGCGTAGTGGGACTAACAGTAATTACAGCCATACTTAGAAGATGCTTCAAAATGGCACACCGCTGGAAGTACAATCGTAATATAAAATTCTAACAGATGAGACAAGATGAAATCCTTTGAAAGCTAATGTCCAGCTTCTCCGTTGTTCGGCCATTACATACTTGTAGTTTTATGTCCTGCCGTGAGGAATCAACTTTTGCGATATAGCCAGCTATAAAAATCTCGTTACTCGCAGCTCCGTTCCCAACGCTCTCTAGGTAACTGACATTTTTGAAAAGCAATATTGTTGATAAGGCGTGACATTCGTCTCCATTTCCTGTTAGGTAGAATCTTTCTGCAACCATTACTCTTACGTCACGTCCCATAGCTTCGAATAGTAAATTATTCGCGTTTGACAAGAAAGACGACAAAATATGGAAACAATGAATCTTGTTTTTCACTGATTTCAACTTGTGACCGAGTTCACGTCCCAAGGGTTAAACATGGCGGAATTTTGGTGATGATTTGGGGAGCCACATCACGGCGTCCCACTGTTACTTTGCAAGGTCGGATTGCTGTCAAGATCTGTGTGACCATAACGCTAATCAGGTCCTTCCCATGGTACAACCTTTGTTTGCCAGAGACGATGCCGCGTTCGAAGGCGACAGCGCCCCTGACCACACAGCTTGCACCGTCCGACTGGTTTTGTGTGCGCAAGGATGAACTGTCGCATCTCCCCCGGTCACCACAGTGACCAGATCAGAAAATTGTTTCAAGAATGAGATTTTCACTCTGCGGCGGAGTGTGCGCTGATATGAAACTTCCTGGCACATTAAAACTGTGTGCCGGACCGAGACTCGAACTCGGGACCTTTGCCTTTCGCGGGCAAGTGCTCTACCATCTGAGCTACCCAAGCACGTCTCACGACCCGTCCTCATTGGAAGGTAGGAGAAGAGGTACTAGCAGACTTGAAGCTGTGAGGACGGGTGGTGAGTCGTACTTGCGTAGTTCAGATGGGAGAGCACTTGCCCGCGAAAGGCAAAGGTCCCGAGTTCGAGTCTCGATCCGGCACACAGTTTTAATCCGCCAGGAAGTTTCAGAAAATTATTGAGCTTTTGTGGTCTACTTTGGAGAGAAGGGTGTGTGATCATTATCCAGCTCCAACATCGTTGCCTGAACTTGCCAGTATTTTGCACGAAGAATTGCATAAGATTCCTCTGAAAATCATACAAGTATTCATCCATTACGAGAAGACTGATAGCTGTTTCAAATGATAACGACTTTCCTGCACCGTAGTAGGAATGCTACTGTGTTGTGTTGGTGCTGTTTCCACATTTTTGCCCACCCGCTGCAGTCCGCACTGTTAGAACAAATCCGACAGCAGCATTCGCGATGTGGATGTGGCTCATCCGAGCACGATATCTTCCTACTGTCATCCTGACACGTCTCTTAGTCAACCCATCTTGCTGCACTGCTTCCACAGAATTGACTGACACTTACGTCTACGGTAAACGGTCACATGAGCGTCTAGTACCGGCTCTGTACAATCCACAGCGCTTTAAGACGACCTACACTCTCCGGGTCGCTGGTTTTGAACAGGTCATGCGCTTCCACAGAGTTGAAATTCTATTTTCGTGTATCTTTGCCCGACAATATACCAGCACCATCTAATAGAAAACCCGTCAGTTCTCCCCTTTATTCTCTTTCCAAGATGCAGCTTTCGGTCTATGTGAACGGACTTCCACATACACATCTGCAGCAAGCGTTCTCATGGTCTGAATTGATATTTCAATAAAGACCCTAAGCTGCCGACAGGCATTCATATACATCAACGGGGACATTTGAAAATGTGTGCCCCGACCGGGACTCCAACCCGGGATCTCCTGCTTACATGGCAGACGCGCTATCCACCTGAGCCACCGAGGGCACAGAGGATAGAGCAACTGCAGAGATTTATCCCTTGCACGCTCCCCGTGAAACCCACATTCCCAACTTAATGTCCACACACTACATTCGTAGTGTCCCTGCCCAATACACCCATTACTCGCGGCAGAAAAACTTCCGTGTCCCGTAAGAGTTCGGGCAATGCGTGTACATCCACACAGAGGAAGGAGGTCAACAGCCGGTTAGCCTTAACTATATGAAGATGGTATCTGTTTTTTCGGACATGTCCGAAAGAACAGATACCATTTTCATATTCTCATGATATTGTCCTGCAGCATGACGATTCGCAGCGTTTCGCTAACAAACCTTCCTCCTTGAGGTGGCTCCAGTATGGTCGCACACCTGTAAGATGGTTAGTCGCTCTTCCTCCCCTGTTATGTTAGAGGAAAAAGTTCTCAGAGGATTTTGTGTTCCTGGTGCAGTAACCCGTCTTACGATATGTCCACTCTGTCAGTAAAAGTTTACACCACAACATCTCTCCGATGGGAAATAGTGCTCTAACGTACACAACCGCAATGTCAGTCGCTTTCAGTACGAGGAAGCGTTCCCACAGATCACTAACAAGGACTTGGCGGCTCATTTTCTGTTTAAAGCTGATGTACCTCAGTCAAACGCTGTTTATTACACTCAGGTGTATGTTAAAAACCCCATTGAAAAGAAAATGGAAGCTAGATTAAAAAGATAACTAGCAAATCAAAGCGACACAAATTAGATACATACAACAGACGCCAAAACTACATGTCGTGTCACATAAATGCGACCGGTCAAAAGCCTGAAGAACCACATTTGCCGAATAACAACATTTGCAAGGCAGTCCGCTGTGATACGTGCAAGAAGAGAGTCATTAAGTTTTTTGAAGGTACCGATACGGATGTGGAACCATTCCAACTTTAATGCCATGACCAGCTGCTCTAGGTTTCTCGGTTGAGGATCCATGGTGCAAACAACCCGATTAACGTGGTCTCACAGATTCTCGATTTGGTTTAAATCCTGGCAGATTGTTGGCCTGGGAAGTACGGTAAACTCATCGTGGTGCTCTCCGAACCATGCACGTACCATGGGAATTGTGAGACACGTTGCATTGGGAAAGGGTAGATAGTCTCCAAGGATAGAACCATATTTTTGTTGATACATTGTGCCTTCCAGAATGACGATATCACCCACGAAATGCCATTAAAGCGCTCACCTGGCTATAACGCCGTACGCGCCAAAGCCCATCTGTCTGATGGAGCATAAAACCTGATTCATCTAAAAAGACCACCTCTCGCCACTCAGTTGCGGTACTGGCATGCAAATTCCACCCTTCGTCGCCGATGCATAGCAGTCATTATGGGTGCGTGAAACAAGCATCTGCTGCGGAGACCCATACACAGCAACATTCACTGAACGGTCGTTGAGGAGACATTGTCGGTAGCCCCTTGATTCATTTGAGCGGCCAGTTGCACGTCTTTTCGCAAATATACATACTCGCAGCCGTCGATCGCCCATATCATCTACGGGGCGTGATGCATCACAGTTGCCTCAGTGTCGTTAATGGTAGCGATAATTTGCTACGCACTGTGTACTTTAACTACGGCGGCATGCGAACAGTTTACATAGTAAGCTGTTTCGAAAATGCTTCCACCGGTGGCCCTACAGCCAATGGTCATGCCCTTTTGGTCCTCAGTAAATCGCCCCGTTTCCGCGTTGCGAGAGCCACTACATTGTTTTCCTGTTCTCCCCCTCCCGACACGCTTTATAGAGCCTCCAATACTAGTACTGCCACATACCGTCTGTGAGTGGTTAAGTACACTGACGTCGAACGTAGGAGATGGTCACGTTAACGGGCCTAACCCGAGGAAGTAATGAAAAACTTATCACCTCAGCTGAAGTAGCTTCAAATGGCTCTAAGCACTATGGGACTTAAAATATGAGGTCATCAGTCCCCTAGACTTAGAACTACTTAAACCTAACTAACCTAAGGACATCACACACATCCATGCCCGAGGCAGGATTCGAAGCTGCGACCGTAGCAGCCGCATGGTTCCAGACTGAAGCTCCTAGAACAGCTCGACCACAGCGGCCGGCAGCTGAAGTAGCGTGCGTGTTTTGCTCTAGGTGTCAATGTAATCACTCATTTGCATATTTTGGGAAAGAGGACTGCATCACCTACACGTGTGTCTCTATTTGCGCGTGGGGCAAGCACGGCCGCACGGTGACGATGCGCAAAACGCACGTGTGTCATTCCCACGAATTCACCCTGCAGATGGACACCTGCCACCCGCGCCACTGTGGCACGCTCAGTATCGGCGGCAGCGAACTGACGAGAGTGAGCACCGCGTTGCGTAACGGCGGCGCGCAGGAGACTGCCCGGCTGACACGGCAGGAAGCTAGAGGCCGCATCCGCTGCGACGTCAGCAGTGAGCGCCGCCCGCGGGCACGGTCTGGCTGTGGCAGAGCCCGGCACGCGCCTCTGCTCTGCTGTGGCCTGCGGCGGCGGCGGCGGCGCGGCTGCTCCGTGACCCACTTCTGCTGACCCGGCCGCCGGCTGCGCGCTCAGTGGCCTTCCCACGAGCTGCTGTCACATGGGGACACGTACAGTTGCTGCCGTCTCTTCATTCCGCTTTTGACCTCGGACAGCATATGGCTCTGCTTCCTCCACTGGTACTGTTGCGAATGGATTCATAAAGTTTCAGTTATCGAATTTTTCCCAACGATGTGTGACTTCGCCAGGACCTTCGCCGTGTAAGTAAACGTTTTGGCTGTGCAGGGAATGTTCGATTTCGAAAAAGACGTATCCATTCCGGAAATGCTTGCCACGCAATGTTTCCTTCATCTGAGGATAGAGGAAGGCGTCACTAGGTGCTATGTCTCGACAAAGGGGGAGGAGGCAGGGACATCTACATCTACATCCATACTCCGCAAGCCACCTGACGGTGTGTGGCGGAGGGTACTTTGAGTACCTCTATCGGTTCTCCCTTCTATTGCACTCTCGTATTGTTCGTGGAAAGAAAGATTGTCGGTATGCCTCTGTGTGGGCTCTAATCTCTCTGATTTTATCCTCATGGTCTCTTCGCGAGATATACGTAGGAGGGAGCAATATACTGCTTGACTCCTCGGTGAAGGTATGTTCTCGAAACTTCAACAAAAACCCGTACCGAGCTACTGAGCGTCTCTCCTGCAGAGTCTTCCACTGGAGTTTATCTATCATCTCCGTAACGCTTTCGCGATTACTAAATGATCCTGTAACGAAGCTCGCTGCTCTCCGTTGGATCTTCTCTATCTCTTCTATCATCCCTATCTGGTACGGATCTCACACTGGTGAGCAATATTCAAGCAGTGGGCGAACAAGTGTACTGTAACCTACTTCCTTTGTTTTCGGATTGCATTTCCTTAGGATTCTTCCAATGAGTCTCAGTCTGGCATATGCTTTACCGACGATCAACTTTATATGATCATTCCATTTTAAATCACTCCTGATGCCTACTCCCAGATAATTTATGGAATTAACTGCTTCCAGTTGCTGACCTGCTGTATTGTAGCTAAATGATAAAGGATCTTTCTTTCTATGTATTCGCAGCACATTACACTTGTCTACACTGAGATTCAATTGCCATTCCCTGCACTATGCGTGAATTCGTTGCAGATCCTCCTGCATTTCAGTACAATTTTCCATTGTTACAACCTCTCGATATACTACAGCATCATCCGCAAAAAGGCCTCAGTGAACTTCCGATGTTATCCACAAGGTCATTTATGTATATTGTGAATAGCAACGGTCCTACGACACTCCCCTGCGGCGCATCTGAAATCACTCTTACTTCGGAAGACTTCCCTCCATTGACAGTGACATGCTGCGTTCTAGTATCTAGGAACTCTTCAATCCGATCACACAATTGATCTGCTCTTACTTTGTTCGTTAAACGACTGTGGAGAACTGTATCAAACGCCTTGCGGAAGTCAACAAACACGGCATCTACCTGGGAGCCCTCTGAGTCTCGTGGACGAATAGCGCGAGGTAGGTTTCACACGATCGCCTTTTTTCGAAACCCATGCTGATTCCTACAGAGTAGATTTCTAGTCTCCAGAAAAGTCATTATCCTCGAACATAATACGTGTTCCAAAATTCCACAACTGATCGAGGTTAGAGATATAGGTCTTTAGTTCTGCACATCTGTTCGACGTCCCTTCTTGGAAACGGGGATGACCTGTGCCCTTTACCAATCCTTTGGAACGCTAAGCTCTTCTAGAGACCTACGGCACACCGCTGCAAGAAGGGCGGAAAGTTCCTTCGCATACTCCGTATAAAATCGAACTGGTATCCCATCAGATCCAGCGGCCTTTCCTCTTTTGAGCGATATTAATTGTTTTTCTATCCCTCTGTCATCTATTTCGATATCTACCATTTTGTCATCTGTGCGACAATCTAGAGAAGGAACTACAGTGCAGGAATATGACGTTTGGTACCCCAGAGAAACAACGTGTCTCACGGTGTCCAAAGCAGAAGGAGCTAGGACATTGTCGTGGAGACAAATCACACACCCGTCAACTTGCCAGCGCGTCCAGTGGTGTCATCTCCGAACTTGACGTATCCGTATAAACGAAGATTCGACTCGCCAGTCACCGTCGCTGCCAATTTAACAGAAAACTCTTCACTTGAGTCTGTTATAGGGCACAAGTGTGCTACACCAGCCTGGAAATGAGAGCTAGTACAGGAGTTCGCAGGTACAATATAGGACTCGCGACGTGGCGATTACCTGTACATACTGTAAAGTAAAGCCCATGCCACATTTTGCCACATGTCAACAACTACTGTAGCGATTTAGGTACAGTTCTCACCAACTGATAGACTGATTCACGAAGAAAATTGTGTGGGATGTCCCAGGAGGAATGGTCAATATTCAGGAATGTGACAGAAATGGCCACTCGAAGCAAAGGAGTCAGGTAAACATAGGCATGCCTTAAGAACTATTAAGCACTTGCTCAGTAAAACGTACGTGTTTCACAGTACCAAAGATGAACAACTGCTCTTAGCTCTTCAGGTATGCACGTTGAACCAAGGTTTACCGGACATTTTTTCTTGTTTTAGCCCATATTACCATATCTCCAAATATGGAAAGCAAAGAGCATCCAGTAAAAGAGATTTGTTTCACAGTTTCGAAGAAATCCTCATAGCTTCTAAGGTATGCGTTTCGTAGTCTATGTTTACTTGTCTTTTTGAACTTCGAATGATCATTTGTCACACCCCCGAACACTAACGATTCCGCCTGTGAACCGGCTGGAGTGGCCAAGCGGTTCTAGGCGCTACAGTCTGGAACCGTACGACCGCTACGGTCGCAGGTTCGAATCTTGCCTCGGGCGTGGTTGTATGATGTCCTTAGGTTAGTTAGGTTTAAGTAGTTCTAAGTTCTAGGGGACTGATGACCTCAGATGTTAAGTCCCATAGTGCTCAGAGCCATTTTTCACAGTATCGAAGATGAACAAGTGCTCATAGCTCTTGTAGGTATGCACATTTTGCACGCTTCAGTAATGGAACGAGTCGACGAGTAGGAAGCGACCACACACACCATTGTTCTCAGACTCGTCACACTCGTAGAACTGTAAAAGAGGCCAGTGTAGCACTGACATATTAGCGGCGCTTTTAGTTCTGATGTATGCAACCCTCAACACTGGACTTGTACTCGCTCTATTTATCACCCCTTAACGGCAACCAGTGATGCTTCGTCTAGCTAGCCTCCTGTAGCTTCCTCTTACAGACATAATGCCGCAACCACACTATAACAGTCCCAAATACACTCAGTGTTAATTTCGGCGAATGACCGTTTGGTCTTCGACATTTTTGACTGTGATCAATGTGAATTTTTTCACTGTTTGCTTTGCTGCTTTGTCCTGGGGTCGTAGTGATGCACCACTGCCCATGCTGATTAAGCTACTAAAGAAGTCATCTGTATTGGCCTAAGACAGCTGTAATATTTCCTGCTGCTACCTCGGTAGGGAGATGTTGAAAACTGATTGATTTGCGCTTTTCCAATATTTTCTCAATTGTGATGCATCGGTTCTAGGGCATAGGGCGTCCACTTCGCTTGCAGTTCCGAGATCTTCACAGAGAGATGGTCTGTCAGTCCGTTCTTCTTCATTCACACTTGTTTTATCCCACTGGGAACTTCTGTGTCAGATAACTGTGGTGTCATATGACGATGGATTGTTGCCATTTACATCCTCTAACTCAGCACTCGGATTCCATTTTCTGAGCGTTGTTTTCCTTCAAATGCAGATAACGAATTACAAGACGATACTCCATTTTATCAATGCACTGCGCCAATTTAGTCTCGACCCGTCTAGCGGCGTGCCACGCTACTGTGGCACAGAAACTTCAGTGGTTTCCAGGGATACAGATATGTATCTGCAAACGAAAACGAAATTAATAGATAACTGTACTTTTTCGATGTGATGATTAAAGCCCTGTGACTAACACTCGTATTAGAACGAATCGTATAGAGATTATGTACCGCACTAATCCCAACAGCTCAAACGAAAATAAAAACATGTTTCGCGTTCGTGATATCAATGATGGGGAAAGATCGAGGTACAAATTCAGTAACAAAGAAAGGCAGGAGAACTGAACTCATTGCTCTGCCGGCCTGTATAATCTGTCTCTGCTTCCTAGATAACTGTATAACATATGTGGGCTCAAACACAATGACCTGATAACGAACTTGTCCCTGCCAATCATATTTCGGAAATACCGATCTCGTGAAACGCAATATACATTCTTGTCACATGACGTACTGAAAGCCGTCAACTGAGATAATCAGACGTAGTCAGGCAAACCTAGCGTTTCCAGAACTTCGGAAAACTTTGTTCAGTACAACATTGGCTCCTGCCTAATTATATACTTTTACAAGGGATGTCTGTCCAGCTATTAAAATCGACTGAAAACTTTTTGACAGCGGAACGTTGTACGTAATCCCAGTCGGAAAGTCATCTAGACACTATATACTTTGTATGATTGAGGAAAGTGTGCTTGGCCGTTTCTTTTCTTTTGGAAAGATTTAGTTTTTTTGTAACCTTTACCATTTGTTTCAAAAAGATGTGGTTGATTATATGTGGTTAGTACCGCTTTACCTTCTAAATGTTGCATAACGTACTTTTATGATCATGTATTAACCAGCAAGAGTACTTGAAAATGAATCTGTATCTGGTTTTTGCCAATAGCAAGATGTAATCAAATCCTGTCATCAGTAACTGTACAGTCTTTGTGGATCAAACTGGCTATCACTGTTTACAATATATGCTAATAGCTTGGTGGCTAGTGTTAGTGTTATACCACCGTTTATGTTGCTGTCAATATAGTATTATTATCCGGAAAACGCTGGAACAGGCAAACAGATGTGAGGAAAAACGTTTCTCTTTCTTGAACTGGCAAAAAGCTTTTGACATACGGATAATAAAGACTGTGCACTTCGCGAAACGCGATGTTATTGACTGCGGAATTAATGATCCTTAACAGTCCCTACGTCGTATCTAGTAATGACAATATGTAAGACAACAAGCGAAACTGTTACAAGAGTGACAGGCTTCAGCTTAACGGTAAGATAATGTGGCAAAACAGTTTTTCTTCTTATGAGAGAGATTGTTGACAAAACGCTCTAGGCTTGTATTGGTGTAGTGCTCAAGCGCGCAGTTCAGCCGAGAGCATCGATCGTCTACAATGCAGATCAGCGCGAGTGATCACAGGTCTTTTTGCCTCGTAGTAGAGAATAACACAAATGCTGCAAACCTTGACTGGGCAACACTTGGAGAACGATACCTACTATATCGACGAAAGGTTATTCTTACACAAATAATTATTATTTAAATAGGTGAATAGTTGTGTATTTGTGACGACACGACTCGCAGCCGAACTATCTGAATGGACGCAACAGCAAAAAAATCGCAGAAGCAGTCCTAGATAAGAGTACATAAGATAAATAGCCGATAGTATATGATGCAACAGTCATGCTCAAACGAAGACGTTAGCTGGCAAGCGACAGAAAAAGAGAAACAGCTACAGAGTTCATGCCAGAAGAAATGAGTATTATTATGTAATAACAACTTCACTGCCACGCTAAGCCTTTATTAATGCGTAGAAGTACATTTTCAACGATGTGTAAATAGTTGAAATGTAATGGTTCTTTATATAGTAGTAGCTCAATCCCAATGAGATAACCAACTTGCAAACCGTAAGCTAATAGCAACTTCTCAAGAGCAACTAACATCAGTCACAATGTATGCGCACGACAATCACTTTATAGAACTGAGCTCTGGGTTGAAATTCATTTGGGACCGTTGCTTGCGTTCATTGTTTGCATTAGTACGTAAATAATACTGCTCCACCAGTCCTCTCAACACTGTATTCTTCGAGGTACACGATGTGATCACAAGTATCCGCACCCCAAAAAAACTCACATTTTTCATATCAGTTGCATTGTGCTGCCATCTACTGCCAGGTATTCCATATCAGCGACCTCAACAGCCAATAGACATCGTGAGAGAGCAGAATTGGGCGCTCCGTGGAACTCAAGGACTTCAACGTGGTTAGGTGATTGGGTGCCACTTGTGTCATACGTCTGTACGCGAGATTTCCACACTCCTAAATATCCCTAGGTCCACCATTACCGATGTAATATTGGAGTGGAAACGTTAGGGGATACGTATAGCACAAAAGCGTACAGGCCGACCTCGCCTTTTGACGGAGAGAGAAAGCCGACAGTTGAAGAGAGTCGCCGGCCGAAGTGGCCGTGCGGTTAAAGACCGCTACGGTCGCAGGTTCGAATCCTGCCTCGGGCATGGATGTTTGTGATGTCCTTAGGTTAGTTAGGTTTAACTAGTTCTAAGTTCTAGGGGACTAATGACCTCAGCAGTTGAGTCCCATAGTGCTCAGAGCCATTTTGAAGAGGGTCGTAACGTGTAATAGCGATACATCTACCCAGACCATCACACAGGAATTACAAACTGCATCAAGATCCACTACAAGTGTTATGACAGTTAGGCGGGAGGTGAGAAAACTTGGATTTCCTTGTCGAGCGGCTGTTTATAAGCCACACATCGCGCCGGTAAATGCCAAACGACGCCTCGCTTGGTGTAAGGAGTGTAAACATTGGACGATTAAACAGTGGGAAAACGTTGTGAGGGGTGACGAATCACGGTACACAAAGTGGTGTCCGATGGCGGGGTGTGGATATGGCGAACGCCCGGTGAACGTCACCTGCCAGCGTGTGTAGTCTCAATAGTAAAATTCGGAGGCGTGTTATGTTGTGGTCGTGTTTTGCATGTAAGAGTCTTACACCCCTTGTTGTTTTGCTTGGCACTACCAAAGTACAGGCATACATTGATGTTTTAAGCACCTTCTTGCTTCCCGCTGTTGAAGAACAATTCGGGGATGACGATTGCGTCTTTCTAAACGCTCGAGCACCTGTTCATAATGCACGACCTGTGGCGGAGTGGTTACACGACAATAACATCGCTGTAATGGACTGGCCTACACAGAATCCTGACCTGAATCCTGTAGAACACCTTTGGGATGCTTTGGAACGCCGACATCGTGCCAGGCCTCACCGACCGACATCGATAGCTCTCTTCAGTGCAGCACTCCGTGAAGAATGGGCTGCCATTCCCCAAGAAACCTTTCAGCACCTGGTTGAACGTATGCCTGCGGTAGCGGAAGCTGTCATCAAGGCTAAAGGTGGGCCAACACCATACTGAATTCCAGCATTACCGATGGAGGGCGCCACTAACTTTTAAGTCATTTTCAGCTAGATGTCCGGCTACTTTGGATCACATAGTGTATGTTCTCCACAGGCAACTTGACGAGTATTCTTTGTTCAATGTTCTCTCAAACTGAATATCACCTCTGCAAATTCGATCACGCAAACCACTTTTTAGCAAAATCTTGCTAGTTTTCTGCAAAAAAATTTTGTGCACGTGCCTATTCAAGTTGAATTTCTTCCAGTTGGGATGACACCTATCACGAAACTTTTCTATTTTCGTTCGTTCGTCTCTTCGGCCATAACATCCTGCTGCAGTATACATTAAATAGTTAAGTTATTGCAACGATTAATGCTCCGTCTTTGAAACCCAAATTGTGAACTAGGGCTGCTCTGTCCAACGATGGAGATCGATCGGTCGATCCCCATGATCTTCCTCTCTTCCAAAACCTCTGTCCTAATCCAATTTAGATGAGCAGTTTTCGTAAAACACCAGTTTGTCGACAATGAGTGTTTCCCATTATTTGAAGGCAGTAAATCTGACAACCCTGTCTCAACCTCTTTCGTCTCTATCTGCATTTCATCGCCCGCTCGAGCCAAGCAACAGTCTTTCCTTTTGCATGGTGAGGCTCGCGAACCCTAACTTGTGGCGTAGTGAGCGCGGTGGAAAGAGCGCTAGGTGTTACATAATAAAGTGTGGTGTGTTTGTGTTTGTGTGCGCGAGAGGGGAGGGCGGAGACAAGCTCCGCCTCCAGTAGGTAACACAAATCCCTCTTTTCGAGCTTCCACGAAACAACAATGTGCACCACGAATGTTCAAGATGGCTCTGAGCACTATGGGACTTAACAGCGGAGGTCATCAGTCCCCTAGAACTTAGAACTACTTAAACCTAACTAACCTAAGGACAGCACACACATCCATGCCCGATGCAGGATTCGAACCTGCGACCGTAGCGGTCGCGCGGTTCCAAGCTGAAGCGCCTAGAACTGCTCGGCCACTCCGGCCGGCGTACCACTGAGGAAATAACTCTATTTGAAAATGACATTTCCTTGAAGTCAGACTACAACAAAAATAACTTCTGGAAATTAGTGAGTGTAAAGACCTACCCTAACATTATAAAAGTGGCATCGCATATTTTTTAGCTTATTTTAAATCTTATTATCTATGTGAGATAGCGTTTTCAACGATGATCACTGTGAGATGTAAGTTTAAACATAAACTGACTAATCCTTATCTTTCAGACTGTATGGTTGACTGTGAGAAAATGTTCACCAGACTATAATAAACTTGCTATTTTTACGCAAAGTGTCTCACTACACCTTTCTCAACATTTTTGATGGTAGATATTGCATTTATTTTTTGTAATGCGTAATATCTTGAAAACTGAGTAGTAAGCCTACATTTTTTTATGGAGAGAAGATAACCTTTTATATATCTTTTGTAATTAAAATGGTTAATTTTGGCTACAGTGTTGTTTTGTGCTAAACGTTATTAACTTTTAAACCAGTAGATCCCTAAATGGACAAAATTGCACATAAGGCATCTCAAGTCCAAAAAGGTTGAGCACCCCTGCTGTAAACAGTGATTAACTCCATCGTGGAAACATCAAAGTCGACTGTATTGTTTCCCAAATTACTACCACTAAAGTCGATACAGATACACAAGCAGAAAGGTAAGCGAAAAGGTGCCTCACACTCATAACTCCTTCAACACCATCTCTTTTGGACCACTGGTTTTTTACCTCAAAGTACTCGGTTTACAGTCCTTTTCCGTCTTAATAATTTCCGTCCTAAAGGTTTGGGACGTGCTGTATATATGTTCGGAAGCCACATCTATCAGATATTGAGCTATATTTTCGTAAAAAGCGTTACTAGCATTTGTGCCACTCTGAAATATCACCGTTCCGTACATAAATGGTCAGATAAAACACGTTGCGCCCTCTACAGAGTCGAAAGAATTTCCATCCTTCTGAGTGTTAAATACGTCTCTGTAGTTAAAAAAGGGAAATATTTGTTTACTCTCTTCTTTCTTTTGCACAAACTCTGTTTCTTTTACTTGTGGAACTCGTTTGTAACCTTGTGTTTTAACATGTAGAGCATTACGCATAGTTACCTCGCTATTTCAACCTGCACATAGAAGTTGAGACTTGGCAATGAATAATAATGTGAATGGTGGTTGGCGCCTGTTACTGTTAGTTGTGGCTCAGACTAACACATGGCCGGCCGAAGTGGCCGTGCGGTTAAAGGCGCTGCAGTCTGGAACCGCAAGACCGCTACGGTCGCAGGTTCGAATCCTGCCTCTGGCATGGATGTTTGTGATGTCCTTAGGTTAGTTAGGTTTAACTAGTTCTAAGTTCTAGGGGACTAATGACCTCAGCAGTTGAGTCCTATAGTGCTCAGAGCCATTTGAACCATTTGAACTAACACATAAGAAGGAAGGAAAGCACGATTCGTCGCCTCTTTATTGAATTCCCGAACTTATTGACAATTAAAGAGTATAGCTTGAATTGGAATTGAAAGAAGTCATCGTTCAACGAAACTACCACTAGCTTAGAGGAAAACGCTGTGAACTTGTTTATTTCTTTTTTTATGAAGGAGATCTTTAAAGGACTCAGCAAAAGAAGTAACAAAGGGTAACATACAAGTCGCCGAAGTCCTCTTCCCATCCCAAGAAGCCTGTTGCACCCGTTTTACAATCTTCCTCTCCTTTCCGTCATCCACTTTTTCTTTCGTCCTGTGAAAGCTTTGTACTGGCAATTTCAGAGGGCAAGAAACTACAGTAATGTAACAAGCAGCTAAGTGATAGTGAAGAATCAAATATTTACGTTTACCGGTACAAAATATTTCAGCATCCGGGACTACACCAACTTTGGCTGCCTGTTTTACAAAGAATTCGGTCATACATTATGTTATAACTCTGAGAGAAGTCTGCAGTCTACTTTGAGAGCGACGACAACTCAAGATATTGGTCGATGAGAAAAATAATACTGTGATCAAAATAAATGTTATGTACTTAATATTGAATATTTAATAATAAACGTTATGGTATTAGTTTATGGTATCTCAGTACATCTGCTTGTTTGTAATGTAATTCTAGCGGAAATTGTGCATACCGTGGTGGAGGGGGGCGGGGGGGGGGGGGGGTCGTGGGGGGTCGTATGTGCTCTCTCTCATGGTGCAGCGAATGAGACAGGTGACAGGTGGAAGCCACAGAAAATGTCGTTGTGAGTCAAACTGATATGTCTAGAATCTGGAACGAGTTTCTAGCGATAGGATCAGTTGAGGATCGTTGCAGCACTGGCGGCGGAAGAAAAAAAAACAGGTGTGCATGACCGATATCTGCGAATAAAAGCTTGCAGAAACTCTCGACACAATGCTGGACATTTGAGGCGGCATTTCAAAACAGCTACAGTAGTGCAAGTGTCAACAAAAACGATGCGAAATAAGCTCAATGAGCAGAGATTACGTGGCAGAATACCACTCAAGGCTCCTTCCCTAAATTGATTTCAGAGAGGGGCTCGTGTCGCATGGGGATCGTGTCGCAAGGCCACGAAAGCTCTATTTCTGGACTAGGCATCAGTGGGACACAACACCCGTGTCGGTGCCCACCCTGACAATACTAATGTTGTGAGTGGACACAACGAGGACAAAGTTCTCACCCGAATGGTATCGTAGACCGCCACCCTTATCAACTGGTTTCAGCCACACTTCAGGATGGAAGAATGTATGGCCGCAGGACAGCCCCTGGTGTCAGTAGATGGGAGGATGACTGTTGCGAAGTGTCGGACGACATCCCCGCAGGCATTGTGGCTCCATTTTGTGAACATCTTGAAGAGGGATTCACGTTGATGGACGACAGTGCACGCCCCCATTGTCACAATATTGTGAACATCTCCATAGTGCAGCATAAAATTAGTTGGATGGAGTGACCTCCATATCCTCCAGCCTTCAGCTGAATTGTCAATGCATGAGCAGTTTGCAATCGTCCTGTCCCACCAGTGGTCTCACAGGGCATCATAGAGGCCTCTGTGGAGAAACGGGGCAGTATCCCACAGACTTATCTGGACAATTTGCTAAGGAGTATACCTAACCTCACTGAAAAGTGTCTCCCTTTACGAGGAGAGCCAGTTGGCTCATAAACAATGTGTTTTACGAGACTACAGTGGGAGGAAACTATAGTTTTTGCAGTGGAATCTTTTGTAAGGTTTTGTTTTTCTGTTTTTGTTTGTTTTTGTCAAGCGGAAATATGTTTATCTTCCTTATTCTTGTTTTCTCATGACAATACCTGACAGACCAATATCAATTTTGTTTTCTACCATCTCATTGACAGTAAAGAAATATGCAACATTTATTTAGACCACGGTAGATTATGTGTGAAGAAAAACAGGAAAAAGTATGACCCGTAGCGTTAGCATGCTCTTATGCTAGAACTTGGTGAACTGTAAAAAATTATGTTTCAATGTACTGATCGACTAAAGCAGCGCTCTTGCGAAACTTCCCAGCCTGCAGCCACAAAAGTTAGCGAGTTTATTGAGTTATCGACGTGATCTAACTCCCTCGGTCTGTTTATGCACGGCGTGCACGTACGCCTTGCTAACGACGGCTTGTTACGATTTAAAGCGACATCGTTGACTTTACTGCCCCAGGAGACGTTCATGAAAGTTTAAAGAGCTGCAGCAGCTAGCAGTCCCTTAATCAGGTGGCGCCGCTCCTGGAATTTGCGCCCGATTTGTCGATTATACGATTAATAACGACTGCTATAATTAAATGTTGCGCTTTACAGAGTATGAAGCGGGCCCCTGCTCCAAAGTGGATTTCCGCCAAGGTTGTAGGCATGTCATATTGATACCAAAATGTCACTCATGATAATGATGTTTAATGAGAAATCGTTAGTCTTTGCTCGAATCAGTTTGGCACCAGCATTTGGCAAAACACAAAGTCGGAAAATCCAAGAGTTTGTGGCGTGGTGTTATAGGAAAATACCGGATTGTTAAGAGACAAGGAATTTTTCCACAGAATCGATGACTGACTGCCACGTTCTGTGATGAGGCATGGACGTCCAACACCTCGTTGTCTATTAATGATTTCACCGTCCTTCAGCTTCACGATTGTAGTAAGCGAACAGCTGACCAATTTCGCAGTTTCCTAGATTCTCCCTCCCAGGCCCTGGGTCTTAACCATCTGCCATTTGCCACGGCGGTTATGTCAGTGTATCTGCGGCCAATATAGTCGCTAAAATGATTCCTCATTCGTCTCAGCTCCGCTTATTTGATTTCCTTACCGCTCCCCGTGCCCGTACAGCCTCCGATATTGCATTCCTCAGGTCTCTGGTAGTGTTGGGATAGCGATATAAACACACAAAAATGACGGTAGTATGGCTTACACAAGGTTTAAAAAGACAGTGCATTGGCGGAGCTGTCATTTGTACATGGACGACGCAATGGCCGACGACATTCACTTAACGACCGAGAGTAATGCCGTTTGGTTAGAGTTGTCAGCGCTGACAGACGAGGAACGCTGCATGAAATACACGCAGAAGTCAGTGTAGGACGTACGACGAACGCGCCCGTTTAGACAGTGCGGCAAAATTTTAGCTTTAATGGGCTTTGGCAGCAGACGACTGTCGCGAGTGTCTTTGTTAACAGCATTGCATTGCCTGCAGATTTCCTGGGCTCATGACCATATCGTTTGGACCCTAGACGACTGGAGAACCATGGCCTTGATCAGATGACTACCGATTTCAGTTGGGAAGAGCTGATTGTAGGGTGCTAGTATGGATCAGACCCCACGAATCCAAGGACCCAACAAGGCACTGTGCAAGGTGGTGGTGGCTCCGCAATCGGATGACAGTGTTTATATGGAATGAATTGGTTCATGTGGTTCAACTGAACCGATCATTGACTGGATATGGTTATGTTCGGCTAGTTGGAGATCATTTGCAGCCATTCAACGATGGAATAAATGGATGACAGTGCGCCATGTCACCGGGCCATAATTGTTTGCGATTGGTTTGAAGAACTTCTGGACAATTCGAGCGAATGATTAGGCCACCCAGATCGCCCGACATGAGCCCCGTCGGACATTTATGGGACATAATCGAGGGGTCAGTTCGTGGCTATAGAGGCAGCCTGGCACACTATTTCTGCAGGGGACTGCCAACGACTTGTTGAGTCCATGCCACGTCGAGTTGCTCCACTACGTTGGGCAAACAGAGGTCCTACACGATATTAGGAGTTCCACATGATTTTGTCACCTCAGTTTAAATCCAATTGGACAGATGTGTATCATTTCTTCTTAGTTCTGAATCCAACTTAAACCTGCTGCTTTAGCTCGCATCCAATATGAATTGATTTCAGATACGCCCTCAGCATCCATGATAATCCTGGATAATCATTTCGTTGCTCAGAAATTGGTTCAAAATATCAACATTTAAAAAATTTACGAGTGGTGAAAGGAGTTCGAAAACGGCCGTGCAGGTTATCGAACATGCCTAGCATTCCGCAAGTAGCCGCTCATCGTCAATCGATGACAACGTGGAATAAGTGAAAGAAGTGAGTGGTGGCCGAATCACAATCCGAGAAGTCACTGAAGATTTTGGCACATCTCTTGGTTGGTACCATGATATTTAGTCGGATATTTTCGATATGAAACGTGTTCCAAACCGTTGACTCGAATAGCACCACGGCAAATTAAAATGGTTCAGGAATCGATAGCTGTAGTCAGTAACGATACAGAACTACTGAAACGTGTTATAGCAGGTAATGAAACATCGGTTTACAGATAGGACGTCGTAACTTAGACTACACCGCCCCAGTGAGTGCATTCCGAGACCAATAAAGGTTCGACAAGGGCGATCAACTCTGAAGGTTATGCTCACTGTGCTGTTTTATTTTAACGACATAGTGTACCATCAGTTCCTTCAACAAGGTCGGATAATTAATGAAATGTATTACTCATAAGTTCAACGCCATTTGCGTGAAGCAATCCTGAGCACACAATGCAGATTCGCGGCGAAACAACTCATGGCTTTTGTGAGGCCACGATAGCGCGCTTCGTTGCTTCTTCGTGAATTTTATTCGCCAGACATGACCAAATGCGTGTTTATTCTACAAAGTAACACTAAGGATAACCGTATTCCCTAAAAACGGTTTTCTGGTTAGTAAGAAATTTTATGGTTTTTCGAGAGTTAGTAAAAGAATCATAACGTAAAATCAGTTCTAGAGAAGACGAGTGGAAGTTGTAGATTCATTGGAAGGATTGTAGGATAAGTACAATATATGTTTAAAGTAAACTGCATATAAGGCACCAGTATGATCACTTTTGGAACATTGCTGCAGCCAATGGAATTCGTAGAAAACGCTGTCAGGCGCCATCTTCGCATCCAGAATCCACCGGCCCACTATTTACGGGAATTATGTGACCTATGCATAGACAAATGATTCCACATATCTCTGGAAAGTTACCCAAGGACTTGCAGAATTCCGTTACGCGCATATTGGTACAGTATTTAGTTCCAATGGGGGGAGCACCCTTTTCGCACGTTTTGGCTCACCAGTGTACACAATCTTATCAAATGTAACCGGACACCTTTTAGTGGACATAAATACGGTGTTCTGATAGCTTCAACTCTCCTGCGACTGGGACAATGAGGTGGCTGAATATCTGAGAAGAAAGGCAAGCCCATTATTCCTCAAAAGCCGAAACCAGTGAAGGCACCGATACTGAACGCTGGGGTCTGGAGCGAAGTCGAAGTTCTCTCATCCCAGAGGTCTCCCATTGAGTTCAGATCGGGACTGTGGGGAGGCTACTCCATTTCAGCAACGTTACAGTCCGCAGACAGTTGCCTCACATAATCTGCTTAATGACAGAGTTCACTGTAACGTTGATACAATTAATCATTGTCTACGATCTATTCCTCGAATGTACACAGTGCACAATAATAATAATGGGTTCATATCCTACCACATTTAGCGTTTTCTTAAGCGCAATAAGGGGACCGCGCCATAATTTGAAAACCACTTCCATACCATAACAGCAACTCCTCTGTAGTTCACTGTTGACACTACACATGGTGGCAGGTAACGTTCTCCAGGCGTTCTCCAAACACAAGTCATTCCACTTTTGATTGATATGATCCGCACTGACTGTAAAATAGTTTTATTCAAAATCACGAACGGTTTCGTGTCAATTGAAAAACTGGAGATGCATCCTCAGGTGAGAGAGATCATCTTCCGTGGTGAACACTTCCCGCTTTGGAGAGCGGACAGTATTGCCTTGCCTACTGCCGCTCAACCACGTTGCTGCTCATAGCACGGCTGAGATATACCCGTCATTTTAACAGTGGTCTGCTGGTTTAGGGCGCTGTATGTTTCAGTTAGAGTTTGGAAATTTGGCTGCAGTTGACCGCAATGTAAAATAACGTGTCCAAATCATTACTCCGAAATGCCACAGGCTATAGCTTGATTCGCCACTCCAAATCGCACGTCTCCATTTATCCATCGTCCAATGGCGTCTCTCTTTACGGCACCTCAAGCGTTGCTTAGCACAGACTACAGTAAAGTATGGCTTATGAGGAGCTGCTCAGCCATTATATCCCGTTCTTTTTAAGTGTCTCCTCACACCCATTGTGCTAGATGGACTGCTTGAAGCGCTTTGGAACTCACGAGGGATTCTTTCCACTGCTTTCACGCGATTTTTCTACAATCACCCTCCGCTATGTTCGTCGTTCTCGGTCTGCCTGGTCGTGGCTTCGCTGTGGGTGTCTCCTCGTCTTTCCACTTTACTGTCACATCACCAGCTGTCGACTTGGGCAGCCTTATGTCCGATGACTAATCCACATTCAAGGTAACGAACACCCGTAATTACCCCATTCTGCCGTTACTGCTTCTTTACTCACACCATTTTCTTTTACACTGGCGGTTTCGCCTCTCCTGACATACATGGTCAATTCCGCATTACATAGAGATAGTTTCGATCAGATAATTCTGATGTGTTTGGGTGGATGATGGATAAGGAGGATGGTGAGAGAGAAAAGAGAAGAAGGAAGGAAGGAAAGACTGGGTGTTTAAAGAGAAAGGGAGGCTCTGGAAACGGGCGTCCTGCGGGCTACCCGTATCGCGACGTGACCTGGCTGCCGTATGCGGCTGATAGCCGCCCCGTGTGACCGGAAACCCCGCCCCTGCGCGTAACGAGTCGCCTTTTACGCAGACACTGGCCCGCCGGACCGGGCGGCCGCTTATCACCATGAACACAGGCCCCGGCGCTCGGCCCTGGCTTCCCGTGACGTTACGTCTCGTCTCGTCACGTCACGTTTCGTTTCGTGTCGCTGAGTTGCGCTCATTAGAGTGCCTCGCAAGCGAGCTCACTCAGGGCGCCAACGATAATCGGTGCGTAGCTTTTCTTGTTCCATGAAGCTGTCTCCCCGAATAAAGCCTTCACTTGGGCCTGAAGATTTAGTTCTCTCCTGCCTCTTTCCTAGCGATTGTCCCTGCGTATGGGGTCGCCGTTTTTGTGATTTGAATTTCTTATTTGATTTTTTAATACTACATGGCGATACGTTTGGCTTTAGGAAAGGTGAAGGCATCAAATGGCAGCTCTGACTGCGTTTAACCATCGATTTGTCGACCTAGAAAATGCGTCCAACATGCAAAATAGTACACAAGGTATTCTAAATTCTCACGAAGATGGATGTATGCTATAGGGAAAGATAGGCAATATGCAATATATACACTACTGGCCATTAAAATTGCTACACCACGAAGATGACGTGCTGCAGACGCGAAATTTAACCGACAGGAAGAAGATTCTGTGTTATGCAAATGATTAGCTTTACAGAGCATTCACACGAGGTTGGCGCCGGTGGCGACACCTACAACGTGCTGACATGAGGTAAGTTTCCAACCGATTTCTCATACATAAACATCAATTGACCAGCGTTGCATGGTGAGACGTTGTTGTGATGCCTTGTGTAAGGAGGAGAAATGCGTACCATCACGTTTCCAACTTAGATAAAGGTCGAATTGTAGCCTATCGCGATTGCGGTTCATCGTATCGCGAAATTACTGCTTGCGCTGGTTGAGATCCAATGACTGTTAGCAGAATATGGAATCGGTGGGTTAAGGGGGGTAATACAGAACGCCGTGCTGGATCCCAACGGCCTCGTATCACTAGCAGTCCAGATGACAGGCATCTTATCCGCATGGCTGTAACAGATCGTGCAGCCAAGTCTCGATCCCTGAGTCAACAGATGTGGACGATTGCAAGATAACAAGCATCTGCACGAACAGTTCGACGACGTTAGCAGCAGCATCGACTATCAACTCGGAGGCCATGGCTGCGGTTACCCTTGACTCTGCATCACAGATAGGAGCGGCTGCGATGGTGTACTCAACGACGAACCTGGGTGCACGAATGGCAAAACGTCAATTTTTCGGATGAATCCAGGTTCTGTTTACAGCGTCATGATGGTCGCATCCGTGTTTGGCGACATTGCGGTGAACGTACATTGGAAGCGAGTATTCGTCATCGCCATACTGGCGTATCACCCGGCGTGGTGGTATGGGCTGCCATTGGTTACACGTCTCGGTCACCTCTTGTTCACATTACGGCACTTTGAACAGTGGACGCTACATTTCAGATGTGTTACGATCCGTGGCTCTACCCTTAATTCGATCCCTGCGAAACTCTACATTTCAGCAGGACAATGCACGACCCATGTGCATGTTGCAGGTCCTGTACAGGGCCTTTCTGGATACAGAAAATGTTCGACTGCTATCCTGGCAGTACATTCTCCAGATCTCTCACCAATTGAAAACGTCTGGCAATGGTGGCCGAGCAACTGGTTCGTCACAATATGCCAGTCACTAGTCTTGATGGACTATGGTATCGTGTTGAAGCTGCATGGGCAGGTGTACCTGTACACGCCATCCAAGCTCTGTTTGACTCATTGCCCAGGCGTATCAAGGCCGTTATTACGGCCAGATGTGGTTGTTCTGGGTACTGATTTCTCAGGATATATGCACCCAAATTGCGTGAAAATGTAATCACATGTCACTTCTAGTATAATATATTTGTCCAATGAATACCCGTTTATCATCTGCATTTCTTCGTGGTGTAGCAATTTTAATGGCCAGCAGTGTATAAGAACCGAAAAGGAAAAATATGAATGGACGACCAGGATGACTCCGATTCGAAAGAATATACGACAGACATACAGTCGTTTTGCCCCTACTAATCAATGTATGTGCGGACAGATACATGTTCATCTGCAATCAATGAGGCACATGGCACTGATCTGGTAAACTATGCTGCAGTGCTGGATCACAAATTTTATGATTTATAAATCTGAACTAAATTACTATACACTGCAGTGACAAAGTTCATGGGCTAGCGTTACGCAAATGTATAGATGGCGGTAGTATCGCGTGTACAAGGTACAAAAGGGTAGTTCACTGGTGGAGCTATCATTTGTACTCAGGTTATTAATTTGAAAAGGCTTCTGACTTGACTACGGGCGCACGACGAGAATTAACAGACTTTGAACGGGGAATGGTAGGTGGAGCCAGACGCATGGGACATTCCATCTCAGAAACTGTTAGGCAATTCAGTATTCCGAGATCCACGGTGCCAAAAGTGTGCCGTGAGTACCAATTTCAGGCATTGCCTCTCACTACGGACAACGAAGTGGCCGACGGCCTTCAAAAAAAAAAAAAAATGGTTCAAATAGCTCTGATCACTATGGGACTCAACTGCTGAGGTCATAAGTCCCCTAGAACTTAGAACTACTTAAATCTAACTAACCTAAGGACAACACACACATCCATGCCCGAGGCAGGATTCGAACCTGCGACCGTAGCGGTCGCGCGGTTTCAGACTGTAGCACCAGAACCTCTCGGCCACCAGCGACCGGCCGACGGCCTTCACTTAACGACCGAGAGCAGTGGAGCTCGCTGGGAGTTGACAGTGCTAACAGACAAACAACACCGCAGAAATCAATGTGTGACGTACGACGAACGTATCCATTAGGACAGTGAGGTGAAATGGGGAATTAATGGGCTATGGTAGCAGGCCAACGACGCGAATGCCTTTCCTGACAGCTCGAACTCGCCTTCACCGCCTCTATCGGACCGTGGCCATATCAGTTGGATCCTAGATGACAGGAAAAACTTGGCCTGATCAGATGAGTCTCGATTTCAGTTGGTAAGAGTTGATGGCAGGGTTCGAGTGTGAAGCAGTCCCCACGAAGCCATTGACCCAAGTTGTCAACAATGCAGTGTGCAAGCTGGCGGTGTTTCCTTAACGATATAGGCTGTGTTTACATGGAATGGAGTTGTTCCTCTGGTCCATCTGAACAGAGCATTGACTGGAAATGGTTATGTTCGGCTACTTTGAGACCATCTGAAGCCGTTCGCGAACTTCATGTTTCCAAGAAACTATGGAACTTTTATAGATGACAATGCGGTGTGTCAACAGGCCGTAGTTGTTCGCGTTTGGTTCAAAGAACATTCTGGAGAATTCGAGCTAATGATTTGGCCACCCAGATCGCCCGACAAGAGTCCCATTGAACATTTATGGGACATAATCAAGAGGTCAATTCGAGTAGAAATTCCTGCACCGGCAACGCTTTCGTAATTATGAACTACTGTAGAGGCAGCAAGGATCAGTATTTCTGCAGGGGCCTTGAACGACTTGTTGAGTCCACGCCACGTAGAGTTGCTGCACTACGCCCGACACGATGTTCAGAAGTAGCTCTGACTTTTGTCACCTCGGTGCATAACAGTACACTACACTACACTACACTACATTACACTACTGCTCTTGATATCACAAAGAGGTTAGATTTCACATTTGTCTGGATGGTTAGCCCCCACTGCGCTGAGATACAATTCAGGATTCACAGGGGCTGTGCCACCCAAAGTGTAGAGATGGGGAGATGGCTGTCAAGATCTCAAGAAACGCTTCCTGGTGCTCCCCGAGGCTCTTCTACTCACAGCTTCCGGAAGGTTGTTGTAGGTGGAAGTTCTGCCGTGGTGCCTCTCTCTGTTAGGATGTATCGCTTTTTCATGGTTCTCTCAGCAATGTAGACTTGCAGTTCTTAAGCTTATATTTTAGCTGTCAGCGAGTTCAGCTTATCCTGTAGTTCTCATTCCTTATTATGTATTATCAAATGCGTTCCCGTCCTGGCCTGTAATATCTTGTCTAATAACACACTCTCAGACGATGTCGTCAGGGATGCCGATTGCTCCACATTCACAAGTACTTGTGATGTGTTGTATTTCCAGTAAGTGGCTGGGATATGGACCCCGTCCTGACAAGTGGCGTATTGCTCCCTTGGTCGGAAGAAAATATGGCATTCTTGATATTTCTTTTATGTTAGGAAGGAACTGGTAGGTTCTCCTTCCTGTTTCTGCCCTGTCCCATATTTATCGCCATTTACACTGAATACCAAAGAAACTGGTACACCTGCTTCATATCGAGTAGGGGCCCTGCGAGAACGCAGAAGGGTCACAACACGACATGGCATGGACTCGACTAATGTCTGAAGTAGTGCTGGAGAGAAATGACAACATGAATCCTGCAAGGCTGTCCATAAATGAGTTAGAATAGGAGGGGGTGGAGATTTCTTCTGAATAGCACCTTGCAAGGCATCACAGATATACTCAAGAATGTTCATGTCTAGGGAGTTTGTTGGCCAGCGGAAGTGTTTAACCTCAGAACAGTGTTCCTGGAGCTATTCTATAACAATGCTGGACGTATGGGGTATCGCATTGTCCTGATGGAATTTCCCAAGTCCGTCGGAATGCACAATGGATATGGATGGATGCAGGTGATCAGACAGTATGCTTACGTACGTGTCGACTGTCAGAGTCGTATGTAGACGTATCAGCGGTGCCATATCACCCCAACTGCACATGCCCCTAACCATTACAGAACCTCCACCAGCTTTAACAGTCCCTTGCTGACATGCAGGATCCATGGATTCATGAGGATGTCTCCGTACCGGTACACGTCCATGCGCTCGATACAATTTGAAACGAGACTCGTCGGACCAAGCAACATGTTTCCAGTCATCAACAGTCCAATGTCGGTGTTGACGTGCCCAGGCGAGGCGTAAAGTCTTGTGTCATGCAGTCAACAAGGGTACACATGTGGGCCTTCGGCTCTATGCGTTTCGTTGAATTCTTAGCACGCTGACACTTGCTGATAGCCCATCATTAAAATCTGCTGCAATTTGCGGAAGGGTTGCACTTGTGTCACGTTGAACGATTCTCTTCACTAGTCGTTGGTCCCGTTCTTGCAGGATCTTTTTCCGGCTGCAGTTATGTCGAAGATTTGATGTTTTACAAGATTCCTGATATTCACGGTACACTCGTGAAATGGTCGTACGGGAAAATCCCCACCTCATCGTTACCTCGGAGATGCTGTGTCCCATCGCTAGTGCGCCGACTATAACACAAAGTTCAAACTCACTAAAAATCTTGATAATCTGCCATAGTAGCAGCAGTAACCGATCTAACAACTGCACCAGACACTTGTTGTCTTGTACAGGTGTTGTTGACCACAGCGCCGTATTCTGCCTGTCTATACCACTTCCTTTGGCGCTTCAATGTATATCAATACATGACCTTATTTTCTTATTCGATTCGCCTCTAGCGGCCAGTACTCATTTACCTTCCTTATTCGGGCTTCTTGAGCCAATATTATGAACCTCTCTTTCGTATGACTACGTCTAGAGATAGTAAGTCCAATACAGTATCACCAGCAGTGCCTTAGTCGGCGATGTTCTATATGCATCTTTCAGGAGCAGATGTACACTTCTCTGCGCTCGCCTTAAAGCCTGTCCTGTAATTACCTTCCTGGTTCTATGAGCCCAAACGCTCGAGCCGTAGCCCACAATAGCATTAACACTGCGATGTGATATTTCCTTATTGCGATTATTAACAGCTGAAAACTTCTTTGGCTAAATATTACTACTTTGTTCAGAATTGTAATGCCTCTCTGGCAGTCTATTTCTACATGTGCATGAAAGTTTTGCTTTTCAGCAACGTCTATACCGAGGTAACTATGTACATCATTTCTTTTCACAGGTCAATCATTTTACTGTGATAGTGAAGTTTCTTGTTCCTTCTGGTGACATATAAACTGTTTGCGTGCCGATCGACCCACCCTTCTCCGTCTGTACCGGTCCCTTGTCCGTTCGAAACTCAACTATGGGTGCTTTGTTTATGCGTCTGCACGCCCATCCCTCTTACGCCGTCTCAACACTATCCACCATCATGGCATCCGTTCGTCCACGTGCGCCATTTCACCAGCCCTGGTTGAGAGTCTGTATGCTGAAGCTGCTGGGCAACCACTGTCCTACCGCTGTGACCTTCTCTTCAGCAAGTATGCATGCCGTTTGTCTGCCAAGCCTGGCCACCCCTCCTATGCTTACTTCTTTGCTGATTCCTTTGGTCGTCAGTATGGGGCTCGTCCCTCTTCTCTGTTACCTCCTGGAGTCCGCTTTCTTCACTTCCTACGGCGGCTTAACTTCACACTACTTCCAACTTTCCCAGTGGGTGTGAACCCTTCACCACCTTGGCTTCGTGAAGCGGCTCATGTTACCCTTGGCCTTCATTTGCTTCCTAAGGACACTGCTCCAGCCTCGATCTATCGCCTCCAGTTTCACGACCTTCGCATAGAACTTCGCGATAGTACCTTTGTCTACACTGATGGCTCTCTGACTGAACGTGGAGTCGGGTGTGCCTTCGTCGTTGGTACCCGTGTATTTCGATATCGGCTTCCGGCACACTCCTCAGTATTTACAGCCGAGCTCTTCGCTTTGTATCAGGCCGCGGAGTACATCCGGCGACACGGCCTTTCCAATTGTGTCCTCTGCTCAGACTCACTCAGTGCCCTCCAAAGTCTATGTACGCTGTACACTGCTCACCCCTTAGTTCATTGGGTCCAGGAAAACGGTCACTTGCTCATTCGTCGTGGAGCCAGTGTCATGTTTCTGTGGGTCCCTGGTCATGTCGGTCTGCCAAGAAACGAGGCTGCTGGCGTTGCTGCCAAGGCTGCAGTCCTCGTACCTCAGCCCGCGAGTACCCATATTCCCTCCGATGATCTCTGCGTTGCCGTCTGTCAGGGGGTGGTGCCCCTTTGGGATCGCCAATGGTCCTCCCTCCACAGGAATAAGCTTCGGCTTGTTAAGCATCTGCCGGCCGAAGTGGCCGAGCGGTTAAAGGCGCTACAGTCTGGAACCGCACGACCGCTACGGTCGCAGGTTCGAATCCTGCCTCGGGCATGGGTGTGTGTGATGTCCTTAGGTTAGTTAGGTTTAAGTAGTTCTAAGTTCTAGGGGACTTATGACCACAGCAGTTGAGTCCCATAGTGCTCAGAGCCATTTGAACCATTTGTTAAGCATCTCCCAACGCCTTGGATGACCTCCTCTCGGCCCTCCCGCCGGGAGGAGATTATTTTAACTCGGCTGCGTATTGGGCACTGCCTTTTTAGTCATCGTCATTTGCTAAGTGGCGCTACCGCACCTCTTTGTACACATTGCGACAAAATGGTAGCTGTCCTCCACTTCCTGCTAGAATGCCCTTTTTTTAACAATTTACGTTTCAGCTTGGGTCTGCCACCTGATTTATCAGCCGTTTTAGCGAATGACGCGCTGGCTGTCGATCACGTTTTACTTTTTATCCGCCGAAGCAATATGGCGAAGCCAATTTAATTTTTAGTTTTGGACCTCCATTTCTGTATGGCGTTTTTTCAGCCGTTTTTCCACGTGCTTGTTTTTAGTTGTCTTTCATTCTGTCCATTGGGACTAACATATAGTCGTTTAACTCCTCTCTGTGTTAATGTTCTCTAGTTTTGACTTGGGCGCGTATGACCCCAGTTGTTTTTTGCGCCCTAAAACAAAACAAAACAAAAACTGAAACAGAACGGATCAATATAATTACCTATCGTTGACCTTTCGCTAGTCTCATATCAGTTTGGTTAAGGTAATGTTATGCTGTGTTGTGCCTCTGAAACCCGTTTAAAAGATCTCAAATAATTTATTCATCATTAGTATTAATAATTTATTCATCATTGATATTCAGTTGAGTTACGATACAATACGTTAACTTATCATTCTGCATTTATTAGCGTACATTCGGTAACACCAGAAGAACAGATATTGCTCTTTAACTAAATTTAGTGTATCTATGATACAGGTATTATATTTGGCGATGCTTAAAAGGCCCATTCTTCTCAAATATAAGCACCGTCTCTTAACCACTGCAGCACTTCATTTTGTTTAGTCAAACAGTAACAGGATGAAAAATAAATGAGGTTGGTCTATTTCAGAGATATAGTTCGAGAATAAAGTATTGACATTCTGCCCACTGTAAGTTGTACCTCTCAACTAGCTCTGAAGTTTTCGAATTATACTCCCCGCGAGCAACGCCTCTTCTGTGTTACATTTCCTTCATAATTCTCTTTCTGTTCATATATGCTGTCGAAATGCGTGCATCGTCCGCACTGTAGAACTCCCAAGGGCGCTGCCAATTCCACTGCCGCAGGCCGCATGCCGCATGCATATTCCATGAGCTTATATTATAGCTTCTCCCATTCCATCCGTCCGTCGCAAGAAACATGATACCCCCAGCGCAACACTGGCTTGTATTTCCTTCCCTTCAGTACGTACCACGTTTGGCTTTCGGGAATTTCTTTAGTTTTGGCTCATTCTGCATTATCAGTTTTCTGTTGTGTTTATGCACGCTACAGAGTTTATTTCGTACTGCTGCGCACCTTACAATGGCAGAATGAAGTTCTCAAAACATTTAAGAGAAATATCTTAGTTTCACGTAAGAATGTCTCGCATTAAATGGAGCTAGACTGGAGACAAAAATCTTAAAATATTTTGTAGAGACAGTAAGCAGATAATCAGTTGTAAATTGGAAGACGTATTAAAACCCCTTCACCATGGTTTTAACGGTTATCAAATGTCTTCTGCAGAAGGAAATATGGACAATGGACTACATGTTGTGGCAGTTGTACGTTAAAATAAGCCAAAGGCGACAGTCAAATATAGAATTTCACCACCATGATAAATTAAAACATGCACAACACTGTTTTTGTCGTGTGGTATTTCCTCGCCAATGTACAAATGATTCAAATGGCTCTGAGCACTATGGGACCTAACTTCTGAGGTCATCAGTCCCATAGAACTTAGAACTACTTAAACCTAACTAACCTAAGGACATCACACACATCCATGCCCGAGGAAGGATTCGAACCCGCGACCGTAGTGGTCGCGCTGTTCCAGACTGAAGCGCCTAGAACCGCTCGGCCACACCGGCCGGCTCACGAATGTACAGCTAGTACAAGTTTTAATTTATTAGGGTGGTGAAATTTTATATTTGACTGACGCCCTTCAGCTTATTTTAACGTACGTCTTCCACAACATTTATTCCAGTTGCCTATATTTCCTTGTGAAGAAATCGTTTTTATAACCGTTGGAACTACGGTAAAGCGATTTTGATACAGCTTCCAGTTTGCAACTGATTGGCTGTTTATTATTATTTCTACAAGAAGATTTCATGTTACTGTTGCTGCTCCAGTTATGTACAAAATTTTAAAATCTTAAATTAAAACTTAACGATTTGAGAGAATCAGACTGGCCTAAATATTTGTCGAAAGATGCAGATAGTTACGCTTTCAACTCTTGCTTCACCAATTTGTGAACTGGGACTCTAAGAAGGGATTTGATGATTAAAACACAGGCTTTCCTCCATGGGCGGACGTATTATCGCATACATCACGAACAAGATGAAGCTTCTACCTCTTCTTCCTCTTCTTCTTCTTCTTCTTCTGATCTGTAACTGCTTGAATATAATGCATTGCTTGCACGCCTTGGGCACATATGGCTTTGTCATCTTTCAAGCACAATGTGATCATTTAACGCACAAATAATAACCAGAGAATTGCTACAATAGAACGTCCCGTCTCGGCGTACGTCATTGGCGGAAAGGGTATAAATGTAATATGGGAGGCAATGGGATGTTGTCTCGGTACAAAAAAAATCACTTCGGACGAATGCTATGGATCAGGGAAACCAAATGAAATTTGCCATTATGCCAGAAGGCGTGTTGTGCTATTGAATTTAGTCGTACTCAATCAGTGATTGCAGTTCAGCGGGCGTTTCGTATTAGATTTCGTGCTAAACCACCATCACCAAAGAACATTCGACGGTGGTGTGAACAGTTTGAAGAAACGGGGTGCCTCTGTAAAGGCAAAAGTCCTGGCCGGCCACGCGTTCCTGAGCAAACAGTGGAACAAATCCGGCGAGCATTAGAGCGGAGCCCCCGCAAGTCTACGCGTCGTGCTAGCCGAGAACTTGCGTTTCCGCGCATGACAGTGTGGCGTGTGTTACGGCGTCGTTTAGCCCTCAAACCATATCGATTACAACTGGTACAAGCTCTTAGAGATAATGACAAAGTGAAGCGAGAGGACTTTAGCAGTGCTATTCTAGAGGACATGGATGATGACACTTTTATGCCACGTTTGACATTAAGCGATGAGGCAACTTTCCATATTAGCGGTAAGGTTCACCGTCATAATGTGCGCATATGGGGATTCGAAAATCCTCATGAAACAATTGAACACGAACGTGATTCGCCAGAAGTGAATTTTTTTGTGCTGTTTCGCTAAGCAAGGTTTGAGGAATAAACCGTAACAGGACAATCATATCTTGCAATGGTACAGAACTGCTTATTCCCACAATTTGACTCTGACACTTTTGTCTATCAGCAAGATGGAGCACCACCGTACTGGCACAACAACGTGCGCAGTTTCCTCAATGCCAACGTTCCTCAACGTTGGATAGAGCGTACAGGACCGCGAGACCAGACTTTACACTCTTGGCCTCCTAGCTCCCCTGACTTAACACGAAGTGGTTTCTTCCTGTGGGGATATGTTAAACAATGTGTTTACGTTCCTCCCTTACCTCGTGACATTGATGAACTAAAAACCAGAATATCAGCTGCTGTAGCTTCAGTGATACAAGACACCTTACGCTCAGTTTCGTATAAATTCGGCTATCGACTAGATGTCGTCCGTGCAGCCAATTGAGGACATATCGAACATTTATGATAGATTTTTATAAACTAATGTTTTTTTCTGAGTAATTTAGTTTGCAATTTGTTGGTGTTAAGCCCTTCTTCCTGATAAATAATTCTATATAAAATCGGGTCATTCTTTTTGAGACGCCCTGTATAGCTGGACCGTGTAGGAATCTGTTCATGTAGACTGCGGTTCAAGTGCCTTATTCACTGTTCTAGCACTCTCAGTAGTCGATATCAGAGATAAACAATCAAGGGAGGAAAAACTTAAACCCTGATATAACTACAGCTTTCTGCTACGAAAGCGCTTCCTAACACCTGATTTCCCCCCAGTTTCCGTAGATCATCTCTTCTGCGGGCCTGAAAGTGGGTCAGGCATTTTAACAGAGGAGAGAACAAGGCACAAGGGACATAAGAGCGAGTAACAAGGATACTCCGTTTTCTCGCCAAAGTAGCGGGATTTGTCCTGAGGTAGGAAGGCTGAGCCGTAGGCTAGGATTTACCTTAAGACCTCGTCACATAAGCCTGCGCGCCGGTATCGAAGGAGGGTGCAGCACGTAATCCCAGCCTACCAGAGACAAATGACGTCCGCCCCCAGGACCCTTGTCCTAGGCTGCCGCAGGTCACGCTGCGACTTAGAGATCGCTGGCACAAAAGCCCGCCTGGAGTGAAGCTGCGTTTGATTTACTGCCGACAGCGACAGAAACTATGCAAAGAGCGTAATTTCTTGTGTGAAGTAAAGGAACGACCCATTACATCAATCACTGCACAGAGTGTTGCGCACAATGATGCAACTTTCTTCTGCTTAGTGTTGAGTAATGTTAAAAAACCGCACCAAGTAAAAAGCATAAAATAAAATTTTATAGCGCTATATCACAAACTACTGTCTACGGATTCCAAATTTACTGTGTGTTTCAGAATGGGAATTTAAAAATTTGGGGACAGATTCCTTACACCAAAACAAGAAAAAAAAGTCTAGTAAGCATGTGTTCTAAAGTGAGAGCTACGAGCACCTTTAAAATTTCGAAACATTGTGTTTTATCATGCCAGTATTAAATAATGAAGTGTTCACACTCAGGTAGAAATAATTCGAGTTGTTAGAAAGGGGTACGATTATCTTTCATGTGTAGACATTTGGAAGAAGAAAGGTTAGACTTTGTCATCCCGTCGATGACGAGTTCATTGAAGACAGTTACTGGACAGTTTGTTACGGACAGTGCAGAATGCGGCCGTCGCGCACAGCAACCATCTTCTCCTCTTTCATATAGGATTAAGAGAGGTTCTCTAAGTTGAAGCTTTTAACACATCACTTGGCCTTACCAAAGACATGTCGTACGTGCACTTATCGCGTTAAATTCGACTTGACGGGTACTACGGCAGTTACAAATGTTCCGTATTTATAGATTCACCACAGTCAGTGACAATGGCTACTAGTCAATATTTACTTCCCAACGGAAGTACGTTGAAGTGGCAGCGGGAACAGTGTACCCAAAGCAGAGCAGTAAAATAAGCGACTGACGTGGCATCAATAAGTAACAACAAGGCCTTCCGCGGTGGTCTCGCGGTTCTAGGCGCTCAGTCCGGAGCCGCGCGACTGCTACGGTCGCAGGTTCGAATCCTGCCTCGAGCATGGATGTGTGTGATGTCCTTAGGTTAGTTATGTTTAAGTACTTCTAAGTACTAGGGGACTGATGGCCTCAGATGTTAAGTCCCATTGTGCTCAGTGCCATTTGTACCATTTGAACAAGGCCTTCATCAATTAAGAATCTCACTAGAGCACAGATAGCCAACGCTCCTTAGGCAGTCGGCCGGAATGCCTGAAGAAGACACTTCGGTGAGATTTCAAGTTGTGTTGGAAGTTGAATTCGTCGTACGGCAAAGAAACCTATAATTGCAATCCTAACATCACAACAGAAAAAAGTCAGTAATCAGATTCCTGTGCTTTGCCTATTTCCCACGTAACGTGACCAGATAATCGGTAAGCTTAATACAGTATCACATGCCATTTCCTAAGGACACTGGAGAATTTAACTCTTGACTTTAAAGATTACTCTTCTGATTTAGAGTCGCAAATACATTTCGTTCCTGTTCCTTGATCGTTGTGATTAAAGGAAGACAAAAAACATATAAACTTCCGTCAATAGAACTTGAACGTGACTCATAATCAGTGCTTAAGCCGCGGAATTGGATGAACAGAGTGTTTCAGAATGACGTTCCAAAACTTTGGGGACAGGTTACTTACACCAGAAAAATAAATCAAATTCCATTAAACATGTGCTCTTAAGGGCATACCTTTAGAGCTATGAGCATTTGTTAAATGGAAGACATGTGTTCCACTTAGCTCTCAAGGTACGCACTTTAGGGATCATGTTTACTAGACATTCTTTTCTTGTTTTGGTGTAAGGCATCTGTCCCTAAATTTTTAGAACGTCGTTGGGAAACTCCGTGTATACATGGGATCTGCAGATATAGCGCTATAACAAATGGTTCAAATGGCTCTGAGCACTATGGGACTTAACATCTGAGGCCATCAGGCCCCTAGACGTAGATCTACTTAAACCTAACTAACCTAAGGACATGACACACATCCATGCCCGAGGCAGGATTCGAAACTGCGACCGTAGCAGCAGAGCGGTTCCGGACTGATAGCGCTATAACAAAAAAAACTAATTATTTGTTGTACGTATTTCAAGTTACAGAGCGCAATGGTTCACAATTTGGCTGTAAATTCCTTTCACCTTAGTATTCAGCAACTGGGTGGCTGCCATTTTATCATCGGTGCGTCGCAGCAAATCTGTTTTTCCTTTTGTTAGATGAATTCTTGACAGTGACCCTGTCGTCGCTTCCTTTACGTGACAAATTTGTCAGGACGGTATTAAAAAAACACCTCCAGTGACTAAAAATGATTTATTAATAATTTATGTGCTTTGATTGGAACATTATCTTCAGGTGAAGCGGCGTTGCGTTTTGAAATTAGCATGCAATGTGGTCTAACCTTTTCCTGCGACGCAGAGGAAAGCTGGTTGTTTCACACATTTTTACTGCCAGAGAAAATCATTTCCATATTTTCACAGCTTACCGACTCTGGCCATTACGACTCAGTTCCAGAAAATTCCACATCAAGTAGCTTGTTCGTATAAGCACGCATGATACCTTTCCTAGTGCATCGCAGACTTAGAAACATGGTACAGTACAGTGGCGTAAACATAACCGTTACAGTCGAAACCCGTTATAAGCGAGTGACAAATTATTTAAAAAATAAACTGGAGTCTTTTTAGCACTTTTCAAATTAAAACTTTTTCAATCTCATGAAAATAGCAGTTGTGCAACCAAGCTGTGTAAATCAGAATAACAGACAAAACCATTGCTGCCCCAGTGCACATAGCTGTACCATGTTGTACGAGAAGGCACTGGCGCTCGCGTTAGTCTCGGGTGATGAGAATAGGCGAGCTGCGAGGGAAGCGCAACACTGGAGCAGCGCCTCGTCCAACCGGTTTGCGGGCGTAAAAACCGCAGCCAGAATCGTCCGCGGCGAGCGTTGCGTCACCCCGGCGTGCCGGTACACGCGCAACGGGCTCTATTCTGGGTCGTGGCTTGCAGCGCGGTGAATTCCTTCGGTGGAAACCAAGCTGTCGTCTCTTTCCAAGATCCATCACACTCACCACTGACAGCAAGTAGGGGAATTCACCTACCATACTTGTACCCTTACAAGCAAGCAGTCCAACCACTATACTGTGGTAAATCGTTGAAATTCACCGTATGTCCATCCGTTCCAGGCTCCTAGAGCATAGTCTACATCTACATCCCCATACGAGTATGTACTCCGCAGACCACTGCGCCATGTAAGGTGTTCCATTGCGTACCGAGTCAGGGCAAACACACCGTCTGTATACCACTGTACTCGCCCAAATGTCATTCTCATTATCCCTATGCGTCGTATTCGTTGGTGGCAGTATAATGGTCGCACAGACTTCTTCGAATACGTGTTCTTAAAATTTACGCTACAGGGTGTCACGAAACCTACGTCGTCTTTCTTCCTAGGATCCCTATACATGTTGCCCAAGTTTTTTTCATTACACTTCCGTATGGGCTACCGAACCGTTAGGTCAACTTCCGCAACCGATTGATGAGAATGCGCCCGCATCTCGTGGTCGTGCGGTAGCGTTCTCGCTTCCCACGCCCGGGTTCCCGGGTTCGATTCCCGGCGGGGTCAGGGATTTTCCCTGCCTCGTGATGGCCGGGTGTTGTGTGCTGTCCTTAGGTTAGTTAGGTTTAAGTAGTTCTAAGTTCTAGGGGACTGATGACCATAGATGTTAAGTCCCATAGTGCTCAGAGCCATTTGAACCATTTGATGAGAATGCTACATCAACATCGATTGCACCCCTACCATGTTTCTATGCACCAGGAATTGCATGGCGACGGCTTTGAACGTCGTGTACAGTTCTGCCACTGGGCACAAGAGAAATTACGGGACGATCACAGATTTTTTGCACGCGTTCTATTTAGCGACGAAGCGTCATTCACCAACAGCGGCAACGTAAACCGGCATAATACGCACTACTGGGCAACGGAAAATCCACGATGACTGCGACATGTGGAACATCAGCGACCTTGGCGGGTTAATGTATGGCTTGGCATTATGGGAGGAAGGATAACTGGCCCCCATTTTATCGATGGCAATCTAAATGGTGCAATGTATGCTGATTTCTTACGTCATGTTCTACCTATGTTACTACAAGATGTTTCACTACATGACAGAATGGCGATGTACTTCCAACATGATGGATGTCCGGCACATAGGTCGCGACCGGTTGAAGCGCTATTGAATAGCATATTTCATGACAGGTGGATTGGTCGTCGAAGCACCATACCATGGCCCGCACGTTCACCGGATCTGACGTCCCCGGATTTCTTTCTGTGGGGAAAGTTGAAGGATATTTACTATCGTGATCCACCGAGAACGCCTGACAACATGCGTCAGCGCATTGTCAATGTATGTGCGAACATTGCGGAAGGCGAACTACTCGCTGCTGAGAGGAATGTTGTTACACGTATTGTCAAATGCATTGAGGTTGACGGACATCATTTTGAGCATTTAATGAACTAATGTGGTATTTACAGGTGGAACACACTTCGTCTGGCTCCTCTGCAGAGACTCATCCGTTTTGGGATGCCCTGCCGGTAGCTACAGTACCGCCGACATGACCCTCTGCTACCATGGAGCACGCAAACCTTTTCGCCCTCACGGACAGTGCTACTCTAAGGCGGTGTCTCCTGAGAAGTGCTTCTTAGTTACCTCAGAAAACGTATATGATGTTGCTTGCAAGATGTTCCCCACAAACTTTATAATCGAGTACTATCGGTTCTTGCTCTTCGTTATAGGCATTATCATATTACGTGCACATTACACCTTACACCTTACCTTACGTCAAGCGGAAATTTTGACCAACTATTTCCACAACTCCTTGCGATCGTCCCACGACTATACCCACCCGTACACAACAGCATCGTCGGGGAAAAATTATAAAATGCTGCTGCTCCTGTCTGTAAGAAGTTGTTATGTAGCATCCTATTACGCTTCATTGAGGCACAACCGATCTCACGCTCATTTCTGTGGAACTTTCTAAGTTCGAATATTACGACGTTTCAGGAAAGAAAAAGGTTTGTGAAATAATCAGCACGAATTTACGAGAAACCACTTGCTTCTTTTCCAACTCTCTATACCTTAAATACTAATACTAAAGTGAAAATATAGATACCGTCTTCTTAGATTTTAGAAAGGCGACCGAGATTGTACGACGTCGTCAGCAAACAAACAAATACAGTCACTGAGGTCAACTTCACAGAAATGATATTGGTTCAAAAAAATTGTACAAGAACAATCCAGCGCGTTATAGCGGACAGATACTAGTTGACGTAAGGGCAAGGAAAGGGTGACAGGACTACCATCGTACTCACTAAACAGATTTGTCAGACACGGTCAGATGCGCTATAACAGTATTCGTCCATGATGCTGCAGTCTACAGGAAAGTATTGTTTAGAGCCTGGCCGAGGCCGATGGCGAGGAAACACGGAAAAGCAGAAGGACTTCAAACAATTTTCACAATGAGTGAGCTGAACGGCGGCTCGCAATAAAAGTTAATAAAGGCAGGATAACATTTGCAACAAAGGAAAAGAATGACATAACAGTAGTAATTTTAAACATCTGAAACCCCTCACATCGTTTAAACATTCTGGGACGATGTCTGGAAATTAGCAGCACGGTAGGCTAATGAAAGGATTCGATTTGTTGGAGGGGTGGGAACTGCGTTATTTCTACAAACTCCAACACTTTTCTTCATGAAATTTATACATGCTTTATGGAATCAGTTGAGGTCAGCGACAGTATTATAAATGTATGGAATAATTTTTACTACTTCAGTCACTTTTTACTAATATTCATTAGCACGGCGCGATTGCCCATCATCAGGTGCATTACAGTTACATGTACACTAATCTGATGTGTGGTGACGATTATTTGCTAGATGCTCCAGTGAGATTATGTACCGAAATTTAACCCTGTGCAGGAAGGTCTTTTATTTCAGTATATACTTTAAGTGAATTGTATTTTTAATCATTTCATTAATGTATTTACTTACATTTTTGCTGTAAATGTGTAAGACAAATTAATTTCCAATTAAAACGTAAGTAAATGCATCAGTTAAATGGTTTAACATAAAACTCACTTAAGCTATACATTACGTTAAATGAATCTTTCCATATAACGTTAAATTCCAGTACGCCGCACAGCGTAGCCGCGCGGTTTTAGGCGCCTTGCCACGGTTCGCGCGACTCTCCCCGTTGGAGATTCAAGTCCTCCATCGGGCATGGGTGTGTGTGTTGTCCTTAGGGTAAGTTAGCTTAAGATAGATTAAGTAGTGTGTAAGCATAAGAACCGATGACTTCAGCAGTTTGGTCCCACTGGAACTTACAACAAATTTACAAATTTTTTAAATTCCGGTACAGAAGAATCTCACACCAAGTGATCCTCATCACACTTCGGATTAACGTACAATTATAAGTGTAATGTACCTAATAGGCAAAACACGTCGTGCTAATAAATATCAGCAGAAAGTGACTGAAGCAGTAAAAATTATTTCATAAATTTTTAGGCATTCTCAAGTAGGCGGAGCAGCAATCATTGAGCAATTCCACTGCCTCTATCGCACATCTCACACGAGGATCGTGACATTTACTGCGACGTCAGGGTGTCTACCGTGAATTACATTTTTCGCTCTCTCCATGACTTTACGATGGCTTGTGAAGTAAATATCTGGAACTGGATGACAATAACACACTTCTCTCTCTCCTCACTGGGAATCAAGTCCCTCCATAGTTGCAGATTTCTCCTACAAACGCATCATGGGTTGTTATTATCATTCTTCGTAAGAACAGTTACTCATAAACATTAACCGTGTCTAGACTCTGTGAATTACATGATTCAGTATCCTGTTCTCAGTTTTTTTTATGAGCACTCGCACTTTAGTGGATTTATAACAGCTGGGGACAGTTATTGGCGTCGCTTGAATGAGAATTGATTTTGCATAGCTCGCATTATTGCCCGTTTTTTTATTGTGATATCACTTCCCAAAATCAGCACGGACCTGCATTCTGTATCATCGCTGAAGAGAACAAAGGCTTCAGAAACCATCTTGCGGCGCCACCGTTTACTTTTATCCTTGTGCAAAGAACAAAGTGCTGTCTTGACGTAAACAACTAGCTTTAGTTGCCACGGTAGTCGCCAGCAATGCCCCAAGCTCAGCTCCAGCAACGTCTCAAGTGAGTCCGAAGTAGTTTTACTCGATGAAAATTCTAAGTACCAAACAACGAGGAAAATGTCTGATATCTGTTTGCGATAACCCACATTGCTGGAAATTTTCAGTTCACCAATTGTAGCTCACGTTAAATTTCACTTACCAGAGCTGAGCTTTCACTCAGAAATTAAATATAAAAGTACCACTTTGAATGAAGACTCTCGATTGTACAGACTCAGATGTTTGGCCTTTTTGTCTACCCAGAATGACGCAGATTCCTCCTCATACCACATACGACACGGGCATGTGTCTGCCGACATAAAAATCTTATTGTCGCTGCCCCTCCAATATATACGGACATGCTACCCTATCACCAGACACGTAACTTCTCCAAGCTGCATTAAATATAAATGCGCTAAAATTAGCAAACTGTTACGCTGATAAAAAACAGTGCCATGGTTCTTGTCAAACAGCTACTCTAATATACAGGGTGTCCTTTCAATGTCTCCATAGGTGCATTTTCTCTGGTGTATCCGCAGTTATTTGTAATTTCGTTTCTGCAGTATGTAGCTGGAGGCAGCCCAAACAAGTACTGCTCATAACATCTTTTAAGTAACATACAGTGTCGACGGAAAGCGTCGTTTTCTTTCCCGTTACAAACAAAATTACTTCTGAAGCCGAATTTTAGGTGGCTATTGGATAGAGCGATCCTAAATTAGTCTAGTGAGATATTTGTTTTATCGCCCTGTATTAAAAGAGGGAGAAAAATAAGCTGTACTCTCGCAGCGACAGCACTGGCCTGGCCGAGCTGACTGCTGTCGTCATACAGCGGCGCCGCTGCCCAGTCGCTGTCTGCTCGAGGTCAAATGCCAAGTAAATTAAATCGCACGGCCCCCACTGCAGCGACAGCGCAGGTGCACAGAACACTGACGACCAGAAAAACATAATTTAACCGCCAAGAGCTGCCGATAAATAATTCTTCATGCATAACTGGTTTCAATTTTCAATCAACTTCATGTGCCATAAAATCATTTAGTACAACTTACGTGGCAATGATAAAAGCGCGGCGTCTAGAAAAAGTAAATCCGTTAACGTCCACCGCTAGAATGCAACACGATTCTGCGTGGAATGTATTCGCCAAGTCCTCTGTAGGTTTCCAGGTATGTGTGGCTCCAGACATTTAGGCACAGATTACGCAATTGCCGTAAATTACGAATGGTTTGTGGGTGCGCAGGCAACGCCCGATAGCCTCCCAATCAACCTCAGCTCACTATCGTGTTCCTAAACCACTGTAGCACGATTTTGGGCTTGTGACACGGACGGGTATGTTGCTGGAAGGTGCCGTCACCGTCGGGGAAGACATCAAGCTTGAAGGGGTGCAGGTGATCTGCAGCAATGGTCACGCAGTTCACAGCTGCCGTGGTGGCTTTGATTATCACCTCAGGTCCCACTGAAAGCCCATGTGAATGTCCGTGGCGCGGTGCACGTTTCGAGGAGGTGTTCGTCTGGATGACGGCATATCCGGAGACGACCATCGACCTGATGTAACATAAGCGTGATTCATCCAGCCAGGGGACTCTTTTTCTTTGATTCACGGTCCCGCCTGGATGATCCTGTGCAGACAAAATCGACATTGTCGTTAGGTCAGCACGGTGACGCGTAAGGGTCGTCTGCTGCAGACACTTATGTTCAACTGTGTGCGCTGACTGGAGTGTTCCGAAACTCTTGTGGAAGCACCAGCAGTGTGCGCTGAATAGAGTGTTCCGAAACTCTTGTGGAAGCACCAACAGTGTGCGCTGAATGGAGTGTTCTGAAACTCTTGTTGAATCACCAGCAGTTTGCGCCGAATGGAGTGTTCCGAAACTCTTGTGGAAGCACCAACAGTGTGTGCTGAATGGAGTGTTCCGAAACTCTTGTGGAAGCACCAGCAGTGTGTGTTGAATGGAGTATTCCGAAATTCTTGTGGAAACACCAGCAGTGTGTGCTGAATGGAGTGTACCGAAACTCTTGTGGAAGCACCAACAGTGTGCACTGAATGGAGTGTTCTGAAACTCTTGTTGAATCACCAGCAGTTTGCGCCGATTGGAGTGTTCCGAAACTCTTGTGGAAGCACCAACAGTGTGTGGTGAATGGAGTATTCCGAGACTCTTGTGGAAACACCAGCAGTGTGCGCTGAATGGAGTGTTCCGAAACTCTTGTGGAAGCACCAACAGTGTGTGCTGCATGGAATATTCCGATTCTCTTGTGCAAACAGCAGCAGTGTGCGCTGAATGGAGTATTCCGAAACTCTTGTGGAAACACCAGCAGTGTGCGCTGAATGGAATGTTCCAAAACTTTTGTGGAAGCACCAACAGTATGCGCTGAATGGAGTGTTCCGAAACTCTTGTGGAACCACCAGCAGTGTGCACTGAATGGGGTGTTCTGAAACTCTTGTGGAAGCACCAGCAGTGTGCACTGAATGGAGTGTTCCGAAACTCTTGTGGAAGCACCAATAGTGTGTGCTGAATAGAGTGTTCCGAAACTCTTGTTGAAGCACCAGCAGTGTGCGCCAAATGGAGTGTTCCGAAACTCTTGGGGAAGCAGCAGCAGTGTGCGCTGAATGGAGTGTTCCGAAACTCTTGTGGAAGCACCAACAGTGTGCACTGAATGGAGTGTTCCGAAACTCCTGTGGAGCCACCAGCAGTGTGCACTGAATGGAGTGTTCCAAAACTCTTGTGGAAGCACCAACAGTGTGCGCTGAATGGAGTGTGTCGAAACACTTGTGGGAGCACCAAAAGTGTGCACAGAATGGAGTGTCCCAAAACTCTTGTGGAAGCACCAGCAGTGTGCGCTAAATGGAGTGTTCCGAAACTCTTGTGGAAGCACCAGCAGTGTGCACTGAATGGAGTGTTCTGAAACTCTTGTGGAAGCACCAGCAGTGTGCGCTGAATGGAGTGTTCCGAAACTCTTGTGGAGCCACCAGAAGTGTGCACTGAATGGAGTGTTCTGAAACTCTTGTGGAAGCACCAGCAGTGTGCGCTGAATGGAGTGTTCTGAAACTCTTGTGGAAGCACCAGCAGTGTGTGCTGAATGGAGTGTTGCGAAACTCTTGTGGAAGCACCAATAGTGTGCGCTGAATAGAGTGTTCCGAAACTCTTGTTGAAGCACCAGCAGTGTGCGCCAAATGGAGTGTTCCGAAACTCTTGGGGAAGCAGCAGCAGTGTGCGCTGAATGGAGTGTTCCGAAACTCTTGTGGAACCACCAGCACTGTATTCTGTCGTCAGATCAGCTACACAGGGTGATTAAAAGAATTGACATGGCACATCGTCTATATAACAAGGATCGGTAATCACATAGGAACCGGGGGTCGTAAACGCTACGAGAGGGCGCTACGATCACGAGACGACGTTGCTATACAAACATGGGCGTAGCGCATTGGAGACCGTCTCCATTCACGCCGTGGAAGCATTGGGAGTAACAAGGCTAGCTACACGTACCGCTAAATGGCTGAGATGCATTTGACCTATTGCGTTGACAACTGGAACGGAAGAGAAGCCATGCGTGGGTGTAGTGCGAAATACCCCGATAGAAAGGTGACGTGCCATACATTATTCGCCAACTTTCATCGCTGATTGTGCGGAACAGGCTCGTTTAATGTTTATAAGCCGGATGCTGGTCGCCGACGAACAACACGGACAGTTACGGCTAAAGAAAGCGATCTCGAAAGCGTGCAGAGGACTACGTCAACAAGTACAGATATTCCGCGCCACTGATACCCCCCAATCCTCCAAAAATGGTTCAAATGACTCTAAGCACTATACGACCTAAATCTGAGGTCATCAGTCCCCTAGACATAGAACTACTTAAACCTAACTAACCTAAGGGCATCACACAAATCCGTGCCCGAGGCAGGATTCGAACCTGCGACCGTAGCAGCTGCGCGGTTCCGGACTCAAGTGCCTAGAACCGCTCGGCCGCAGCGGCCGGCCGCAGTCCTCTATCTTGCGCATTGTACAAGACGAAGGACTGCAACCGTTTCATTTCCAACTCATCCAGGCATTGCAACCGACGGACTACAACAAGCGCATGGAATTTCCGAGGTGATTTCCGTAGGAATCCGCTGCAGACCGAAACTTCACAGCGAGTGTTCTCTTCACCGATGAGACTGCGGTCTGATTCGAGGATACGATGAATGTTCACAACTTGCATACGTGTGCAGTTGTGAACCCACATACTACCCGCATGCACGCTCGTAACAAATTTTCACTTAACACATGGGGTGCCATCGTCAGAGATTGTTTCATTGTGACGTACGCTATCCCGGACTGGCTTGATGGTCGCACATGTCCCGCATTCCTGCGAGACGTTCTGCCTGAGACTCGCTATTATGTTCCCGTGCCTATACGTAGCCGCATTCGATGTAAGCACGACGAACCCCCGCGCGCTTCAGTAGATACGTGAGGGCACATCTGCAGGAAACCTTCCCGGCCACTGGATTTGTGGTGGTGGGACAGTCGCATGCGTCGGTTGTGGCCGAGCGGTTCCAGGCGCTTCAGTACGAAACCCCGCTGCTGCTACGGTCGCAGGTTCGAATCCTGCTTCGGGCATGGATGTGTGTGCTGTCCTTAGGTGAGTTAGGTTTAAGTAGTTCTAAGTCCAGGGGACAGATGACCTCAGATGTTAACTCCTGCAGTGCTCTGAGCCATTTTGAACCAGTCGCAAGGCCACCACCATATCGATTTTTTCCTGTGGAGGTATCTGAATTGCCTTATGTATGGAACATCTATTACATCGCCGAAGGACTTAGTGGACAGGATTGTTGCGGCAGAAGGATGTCTTCCAGATAATCAGGTATCTTTGAGAGTGTGCGCCGTCCAATGCAGCGTCGAAGTCAGGCGTGTTCCGATGCATCTGGACAAAACTTTCAGCATCTCCTTCAGTGGGCGTCCATTTGTATCTTGTGACTAAAGAACTGCAACGCCACTTAGTAGCCCAGTATGGCCTTTGCGATCTCCGTTTCCTATGCGACTACTGATCCTTGTCGTATACCCGATGTGTCATGTCAGATTTCAGACTTTTTTTGAATCACTCTGTACATCGCCACTTATCTTGTTTCACAAAGCGGGCAAAACTCCTCTCTCCACGTTCTGTGATGCGTGGTGGACGTTCAACACATTGTCGCATACCCGTGGGTTCACCGTCCTTTATCCGCTTCCCATAGATGTTCACGATGGTAGCACGTGAACAGCTCACTGGCTTCCACGTTTCAGACATGCTCGTTCCCAAGCGCCGCGCCTGGTCAGAGTCGCTTACGTCAGTGGATTTTCCCATTTGCGACCTACATCGCCACTGGACTGATTTCCCATTCGAATCTGCTCGGCATATTTTCTCCTTGGGGCGTAACGTGGCCGCAAAGCTAATAGACTGACGATCAGCCTACAACTTATAGGCCCTCTCTACCGTACTTACGCCAGTGCCAGGGAAAGGCAGATGACTGAAGTATTCACGCACTGATCTTGACATACTCTCCAGCGGTGGCTGAACACCTAACTAGCATAGTTCATCAGCACAGTTCACAGAAACCATAATCATAGTGATATGTTAGAAAAGTGCTTTAATGTGTCCATAACTAGAAACAGAGAAACAGCTGGGGCTATTTATTTATGAAGTATTGCAAGCACCCGATTGCCTCATATGCGGATTATTCGTGTATAGTTTATCGACCTCTAGAAATCTAAAAAAACGAGATCTGAATAATCTGTTACAATTAGAACCAGTATTGTCGTTTGGAGTACAATATTATGCATGTGACTCATGTTTTACCGCCAGAAACTGATGCGGGCCCCAGTGCAATTTCGGACACCTCTGAAATGTTCTTCCGTTGCTTCCCAGTCCAAATTCAAGTAAATGCGGGGACTACACGTCTGAAAAGTCCGCTGACTATTATTTGTTTATATATAATATCGTAGCTCGTTCAAATGGCTCTGAGCACTGGGGGACTGCACATCTGAGGTCATCAGTGCCCTAGAACTTAGAACTACTTAACCCCAACTAACCTAAGGACATCACACAAATCCAAGCCCGAGGCAGGATTCGAACCTGCGTCCGTAGCGGTCTCTCGGTTCCAGACCGAAGCGCCTAGAATCGCTCGGTCACATCGGCTGCCTCGTAGCTCATTCCATGGGATAACTTGATAACTTCCAACCCGTACTTCTGGCGAGTAACGGTGAGTCCACAACGATATAGAGTACGATGTACTTCAAGAGACTAGTTATGAACAATCAAAAAGCAAAGAAGTGAGATACGGAAGTACTATTAAATGAACATAATCGCTTGAAGTTCTCTAAGACTGTAGATACTACGATGATGAATATCTCAGTACGCATTTCAGATGAAGAGGAATGGACATCCCTAAAACGGACGATCACACAAGTTGGAGAGAAAAGTGTAGATACAAGGAAGGTAACTGCAGAGAATCCGTGGGTAACAGAAGAAATTCTTCAGTTGATCGACGAAAGGAGGAAGTATAACTATGTTCAGTGAAATTCAGCAATTCAGAAATACGAGTCACTTAGGAATGAAATGATTAGGAAGGGCATGGAAGTGGTGAAACGGCTGCATGAAAAATGTGAAGAATTCGAAAATGAAATGATTGTCAGAAGGACTGACACAGAATATAGAAAAGTCAAAACGTCCTTCGGTGAAATTAAAACCAAGGGCGGCAACAGTAAGAGTGTAAATGAAATTCCACTGTTAAGTGCAGAGAGAGAGCGGATAGTTGGAAAGATTCCACTAAAGGCTTCTATGATGGGGAAAAATTGACTAGTGTGCTAGAAAAAGGAATTGGAATCGACAGAGATGACGTAGAGAACCGGTACTACAATTAAAATTTAAAAGAGCTTCGGAAGACTTACGATCAAATAAGGCACAAGGGCTACATAACATTTCTAAAGTCATTGGGGTAAGCGGCAACAAAACGACTATTCATGTGGGTAGGTAGAATGTATGAGACTGGCGATATACCATCTGGCTTTCGGAAAAACATCTTCCACACAATTCCGAAGACAGCAAGAGCCGACAAGTGTGAGAATTATTGCCCAGTCAGTTTAACATCTCATATATCAAAGCTGCTGCCAAAAATACTACGCAGATGAATGGAAAAGAAAACTGACAATCTGTTAGTTGACGATGAGTTTGGCTTTAGGAAAGGTAAAGGCACCAGAGAGGCAGTTCTCACGTTGCGGTTGATAATGGAACCAAGGCTGAAGAAAAATCAAGACACTTCCATACGATTTGTCGACCTGGAAAAAGCGCTCGACAATGTAAAATGGTCTATGATGTTCGAAATTCTGAGAAAAGTAGGGCTAAGCTATAGGAAAAGACGGGTAATATCAACACGTACAAGAGCCAAGAGAGAACAATAAGAATGGAAGACCAAGAACGAAACCCTCGGATTAAAAAGAGTGTAAGACAGAGATGCAGTCTCCCCCCCCCCCTCCCCACGAATTGTTCACCCTACACATCCAACAATGACAAAATTAAAGAAAGATTTAAGAGAAGAGCTGTCTAGGGCGCTAAAGTCATCGACTGTGCGGCTGGTCCCGGCGGAGGTTCGAGTCCTCCCACGTGCATGGGTGAGTGTGTGTTTGTCCATAGGATAATTTAGGTTAAGTAGTGTGTAAGTTTAGGGACTGATGACCTTAGCAGTTAAGTCCCATAAGATTTCACACAGATTTGAACATTTTTTAAGAGAAGACTTAACATTCGCTGATGATATTGCTGTCCTCAGTGAAAGTGAGGAAGAATTACAGGATGTGTTGAATGGAATGAAAAGCGTAATGAGTATATAATATGAATTCAGAGTAAAACGAAGAAAGACGAAAGTAATGAGAAGTAGCAGAAATGAGAACTTAACATAAGGATTGATGATCACGAAGAAGATGTCATGGCATTTTGCTTGCTAGGCAGCAAAATAACGCATGGTGAACGGAACAAGGAGGACTTAAAAGCAGACTAGCACAGGCAAAGAGGGTATTCCTGGCCAAGAGAAGTCTGCTAGTATCAAACATAGGCCATAAGTTGAGGAAGAAGTTTCTGAGAATGTGCGTTTCGACCACAGCATTGAGAATGTACGTTCGGAGCACAGTACTGTATGGCAGTGAGAAGCGGACTTTGGGATAACCGGAGCGGAAGAGAATCGAAGCATCTGAGATGTGTGGTGCTACAGAACAATGTTGAAAATTAGATGCACTGATAAGTGTGAGGTGGTTCTCCGCAGGAATGGCGAGGAAAAGGGTATATAGAAAGCATTGACAAGAAGCAGAGACAGGGTGGTGGGGCCGTCCGCTGTGGCCGATCGGTTCTAGGCGCTTCAGTCCAGAACCGCGCTGCTGCTACGGTTGCAGGTTCGAATCGTGCCTCGGGTATGGATGTGTGTGATGTTCTTGGGTTAGTTAGGTTTAAGTAGTTCGAAGTCTAGGGGACTGATGACCTCAGATGTTAAGTCCCGTAGTGCTTAGAGCCATTTGAACCATTTGGCTTGGCTCTGAGCACTATAGGACTTAATTTTTTTGAATCATTTGAACAGGGTGTGGAACACCTGTTAAGACATTAGGGAATAATTTCAGCGGCACCAGAGCAGGAGTTCCCAAACTTTTCCTCTTATGGTACATTGAAACTTCTGGTAACTACATGAGAAACTTGTTTACGAGGTGAATTCAAGTTCTAAGGCCTCCGATTTTTTTTCTAACTAGCTACTCACCTAAAATCGATGAAACTGGCGTTACTTCTCGACGTAATCGCCCTGCAGACGTACACATTTTTCACAACGCTGACGCCATGATTCCATGGCAGCGGCGAAGGCTTCTTTAGGAGTCTGTTTTGACCACTGGAAAATCGCTGAGGCAATAGCAGCACGGCTGGTGAATGTGTAGCCACGGAGAGTGTCTTTCATTGCCGGAAAAAGCCAAAATTCACTACGAGCCAGGTCAGGTGAGTAGGGAGCATGAGGAATCACTTCAATGTTGTTGTCATGAAGAAACTGTTGCGTAACGTTAGCTCGATGTGCGGGTGCGTTGTCTTGCTGAAACGGCACACGCGCAGCCCTTCCCGGAGGTTTTTGTTGCAGTGCAGCAAGGAATTTGTTCTTCAAAACATTTTCGTAGGATGCACCTGTTGCCGTAGTGCCCTTTGGAACGCAATGGGTAAGGATTACGCCCTCGCTGTCCCAGAACATGGACACCATCATTTTTTCAGCACTGGCGGTTACCCGAAATTTTTTTGGTGGCGGTGAATCTGTGTGCTTCAATTGAGCTGACTGGCGCTTTGTTTCTGTATTGAAAAATGGCATCCACGTCTCATCCATTGTCACAACCGACGAAAAGAAAGTCCCATTCATGCTGTCGTTGCGCGTCAACATTGCTTGGCAACATGTCACAAGGGCAGCCATGTGGTCATCAGTCAGCATTCGTGGCACCCACCTGGATGACACTTTTCGCATTTTCAGGTCGTCATGCAGGATTGTGTGCACAGAACCCACAGCAATGCCAACTCTGGAGGCGATCTGTTCAACAGTCATTCGGTGATCCCCCAAAACAATTTTCTCCACTTTCTCGATCATGTCATCAGACCGGCTTGTGCGATCCCGAGGTTGTTTCGGTTTGTTGTCACACGATGTTCTGCCTTCATTAAACTGTCGCACCCATGAACGCACTTTTGGCACATCCATAACTCCATCACCACATGTCTCCTTCAACTGTCGATGAATTTCAATTGGTTTCACACCACACAAATTCAGAAAACGAATGATTGCACGCTGTTCAAGTAAGGGAAACGTCACCATTTTAAGTATTTAAAACAGTTCTCATTCTCGCCGCTGGTGGTAAAATTCCATCTGCCGTACGTTGCTGCCATCTCTGGGATGTATTGACAATGAACGCGGCCTCATTTTAAAACAATGCGCTTGTTTCTATCTCTTTCCAGTCCGCAGAAAAAAAATCGGAGGCCTTAGAACTTGAATGCACCTCGTATTTTGAAGGATAATAATTTTTTTAAATTAGAAAAGTTTGCATTTTAAATCGTAGCTAATAGGTCAAAAATCATAATTAAATTTTAAAATATATGAAAAAATGTCGAAAAGAAGAAAAGCTACGTTATTAATAGTATTTTTTTTTTTTTTTGCTGAGCACTTACTCTACTCCTGGAACACAATTTGGGAATATGCACTAGAGGAAGCTGTTGAAGGTAAAAACTGTAGTGGAAGACAAAAACTGACGTACAACCAGCAAATAATTGAAGATGTAGGATGCATATGCTCCTCCGAGATGAAAAGGATAGCACATGGGAGGAATTTATGGAGGGCCGCATTAAACCATTCAGAAAGTCGAAGACTAATGGCGCAAATAAGTGAGTATTGCAATGTGGTTCAAATGGCTCTGAGCACTATGGGACTTAACAGCTGAGGTCATCAGTCCCCTAGACATAGAACTAACCTAAGGGCATCACACAAATCCATGCCCGAGGCAGGATTCGAACCTGCGACCGTAGCGGTCGCGTGGTTACAGACTGAAGCGCCTAGAACCGCTCGGCAACTCCGGCCGGCTTATTGGAATGTGGCATTTGGTATGTTCTGTAAATAGCACTTTCCGATATTTTGGATTACCTGTGTTATTCGATTATGCACTGAAGGAGCTTGCTGTAGATAAATCAGATGAACCACCTCTCAGGCCTTTTTTAATTCCTCATCATATTCTTCGAGTAACTTAAATACTAAACTGTGAAATTGTAACTGTTAATTCAACATCATACGAGAATCGGACTTTCAATAACCTTCTAAGGAAGGTGCTGTTATCGGAATTATTTTGCAGTAACCAATACACGCAGTCGCCATACTAGATGATTTGGTCATGCTTGTCCGTGATCATGGAACTCTACTGCCTGGTTCGTAAAACATTCGCCCGCTAAGAGAAGCGCGGTCTTTCGTTCCTCTGGAAGAGGCAGCAGAGGGGAGCAGAAAGAGAAAGAGAGAGAGAGAGCTAGAGAAAGCTCAGTGTTTGTTCCCTCCGGCAGTGCGGCCAATCACAGAGATCAATCGGTTGTCCCTCCGAGCAGAAAATCGCCGGTGAGCCTCGTCGGCATTCCAGTATCCACATCAATTAACTGGACGAGAAAAACAACATCGTTGTTCCATTTGCTTAGGTCGACCAACCCACAATTTCTTGTTTGTTTTGATCAAGAGGTCATCGGTAATAAGAAAGGAAGATGCGAAATCTACATGTGTCACTGTTACGGACAACAGCGTTATGGACATTTCGACAAGGGAAACTGACATCCATCAGTTTGAATAATTGTTTGATTATGTGGTCGCGACTTGCCTCAGGGATCAATTGACGATCTATAGAGCTAACACATTGATACCAGTCGAATACGGCTGTTATACAACGTATTATTTACAGGCTGTATCTCCGGGGCTGATCGTTTTAAGATATGGTATGTATAATTCTCATTCATAACTTCATATATTCATTCATTCCGAGTCTATTAATGCCTTCAGTAACAAACAGTATTTTGTACTAGTGAATTTAGTCACCTTACTAGAGATTTTTTCATGTAGGAAATCTACAAAAATTTTGTTTCATTTGCTACTTCCATGCGACAGTTGGTGTCCTTCTGTTGAATATGATGAAAATTAGTCAAAATGTAGCAAATATTCTGCAGCATAAATGAAACATGAAAACATAGCTTTGTAGTCTTCTTTTTCGACGGCCTCCTTGCACAAATTCTTCCAGTGCTCAAGCCACGTAGAAACTCAATATCTCGGATATTTGCACCATCGCCGTCAAAATATGCAGATGATGCAAACCGCCGAAAGGTTGAGGTTCTTCGCGAATGTAACGCCATTGGCGTAGAAATAATTTTATCCGTTAAAAATCCAGATAAAGACTTAGTTTCCTCTTGGAACACATTTAAATGTACAAGATAAATATGTTCTTTTCGCCATCGTTTTCGTACACATCACTTCGTGATGGAGATAGACAAAAGATGTATGCTGGTGCTAAAACGTTAAAAACGCTTCTCTTGAATTATTTAGTAACTTTACACTGTTCATCTTTTCCTCTATTTTGAACATATTTTCCGCGTTCGTCTTACGAAATTCATAACCTAACATCAAATCTTTTCGTGACAGGAATATGCATTTGACCTCATTCAAGAGAAAAAATAAGGCATATATTAAGACGAATTACACCTGATGATGGACCCACAGGGTCCGCAATGCTTCGTGTAGTTAATAAAACATGAAAAGTTGTGACTGAAGGCGTCTTTTAATTCATACCTCCAGTTTATTGAATACAGTCACGTTTTACGCTGCCAAATATGGATAAAATTAAACAAAATAGCCTTCCTTCCTTTCGCCTGAGGAACATGTACCGCTCTACAAGAATGCCAAATGACGCATCTCGCTGTTATATTGAAAAATCCGCCTCAGTTGCGAAAATTTTCTGGTCTTTACCCAAGTATCGGCTAGAAGAATCTAGCCTTCTACAGAAGCAAAAAATGTTTCCCGTCTAACGTACATCTAAGGTCTATATTTTAGTATACTTGACCTATGTCGGTCAATAGCACATAAACGTGATGACGGAGACGTTGTACCCTCCGCCACACTTTACTTAATATGCTTGACCTATGTCGGTCAATAGTAGTTAAGTGTGATGATAGGGGCGTTGTACGCCCAGTTACACCCTAATTAAATCATAGATAAGGATTAAGGTTTTAAATAAGTGAGACAAGTAAGGTGTTCGTTATTTCTGTGGGGATACTTTACACGATGACCATATGTGCATAAAGTCGTAAAGGTAATTCTTAAACTTTATATACCCAACCAAGCAAATTTCCTTCCATTTAATACAATTTGCGTATAGTTAATACACATAGGGACTTCATCTACATAACGCTTAATTTGCTTACAATTACGGTTATCAGCTCCCAACACGTGATATACAGACAGCCAATGATATACAGCTTGACTCTCCGTACGAGTTGCTATGTACTCAGGCAATTCTGCGTGCAACGGTCAGTGCGAACGTACTTGCCGCTACCAACCGACCGCGTGGTGAAGTGATGCCGGGGCTGGACTTGAGTTAAGTATTTTTAATTTGACATGGTACCACGGTACTATAGGTTTTAATCTTTAGTGTTGGCTGTTCCTTACTCTGGCATGTTATAGTAATTTTATGCTACTGAAGAAGGCTAGATTATTCTAGCCGAAACCTGGGTAAAGAGCAGAAAATTTTCGCAACTGAGGCTATACTAGTCTATTACAGTTGCTGACGGGGCTGCAATATGCTAAAAATTCTTGCGTCTCGCTTTGTTTATGTTACTGAATTTTATAAATATTACAGCTGACATATTCAAATGACTTCAGATGTGGTGCCTTAGAAGTCATCTTTCGATACATACACTGATTATACTGGGGATATACGGTACTGGTAATTTAATCAACACGGAAATGTACACTCTTATGGAACTTCTTTACAGATTACATTAATGATGAAAACAGACCTTTGCCTTCCGCTGACCTCTAATGCCTGGTTTCATATCTTCAGTGCACCAGTATCTCTGAAGCTATCCTGATACACCTTCTCTTAGTCACTCTGAAACACTTCGAAGAAAGGAAAATTACACTTTAATTTCCCGTCGCGAACGACGTCATTAAAGGCGAAGGCCGATGTAGGAAGGAGAAGGAAATCGGCTGTGTCAGTTTCAAAGAAACCATCCCGGTATTTACTCTAAGCAATTTAGGGAAACTACGGAAAATCTAAATCTGGATGGTCAAACGGAGATTATTATCCTGCTCCCCTGTCTCCCCTTTCGCTGTATACTACTGCAGTATCTTTCCACTAGGTATTTCGCTGCAGATATCAAGTTTACAGACAGGGAGAGTACTAACGCAGAGTTGTGAATGAGCCAGCAAATATGGACTCCTTTGTTCAAGTGTTCTGACGTAGAGCGGCGTAATTTTAGTGAACATTGCTATGCAAAGTATTATGTTAGCTTCCGTTACTCATTTTCAGCTTTTGGTAGGTGGTATAGTTAGAACAATAAAGTACGCTGGAAATCTGCTGACACCTACTTTGTGGTGTGCGACCTGTATGGTCGCGCTTTGCGGGAAAGCGCACTCACTCTCGCATGTGAGTTGCGGCGCCTGCCACGTCACATCGGCGCATCAACGTACGCCTCAGGGACGTGCTCCGGAGGGCCTTTTGCTGCTGACGGATAAAAGATTCATTCAGGTGAAAGCCAGTACTCCCAGCCAATACCTCTCGTATCAGGGTGATGCGAAAGCGTATAAAAGCATAAAACCTAGAACGTATGATTCAAAATGCAGTAGGACGCTTATAAATACCGAAATAGTAATGTTGTTTAAATGTCCCTTTATTTTGAAACGATACTATTTATGAAAACAGTTTGCGTCGTGGGGCATCGTAATTACAAAAAAGCACCTACTAATGAAACTGTAAATGTTTTTAATCTCACTGTAAAATCACATTATTACGCAGCGTAGCCCTTGCTTTTGGTCCATATGAAGTCGTGACAAGGGAGTACAAGTATTTCGTGAGATGTAATTTGAATGCTGTCCACGAATTAATTATATTCCTGCTGGAGATAAGTAAAATTTAGCGCCATACGTAGTCTGCCTGCAATGCGAAATGTGAAAACGGGAGATTTATTTCGATGAATTTCGCAGCGACAAGCATTCTGCATCATTAATCTCTGCGCAGTAAGACAGACACAAAAGATACTCACTTGTGTTTGATAGACGCAAGAGAATAACCGTGCCACTTCAAGCACGCACCACTGCCTTAACAACAAATATACATGTTGGTCGGAAACGGTACGAAAAGCTTGTAAGAGTGTTGCACGTTAGGCTGTGCTGAGAAGTACTTGTTGAGAAAAAAATTCGACACGTTGCGCCGTTTCCGCGTTTATTAGCATTGAAACTAATCAGGCCGTTGCGCGCGAATTCAAGCGATCCACCAGATAGAGTTAGTACATTAAATGTATTCGCAATTGCGAATAAAGACAACCATCGGCTGTAGAATGGACTGACAATGAAAATTTGTGCTGGACCGGGACTCGAACCCGGATTTCCTGCTTATCGCGAGCGATCGGCTTACCATTTGGCTATCCATGCACGACTCACGGCCAGACACAGATGTCGTCAACCATGCGTCTACGACCTGTACTCGTACATCCATTACGCATATTCCCGTGTAGGTCAGACGCTGTACCTGAAATTCGCTTCCCCGGTATTAACAGAGAAATACGATATTACAGTACGTGTTCTATTCTGATTACGATGCAAAGTTCCTTTGCACATGCAAGCATGTCCAAACGGACTTAGCATTGTAATCAGAATAGTACACGCACTGCAATATCGTAGATACAGTTAGTGACAGTTGTTGTCATAGTGTAGATGGTAGCACAGCAGACTGCTCAGCCACTGGCTCGGGTTCGATGCTTACTACCATTCCATGCTCCCTTGGTCGGTTTTAGGAAACCAAACGAAGCGCACATTTGGCGACATTGTCTCTGGCGGGGTCGCTTGAATTTGCACGCGCAACGGCCTTTTGGCTAACTTCGGTGTCAATTAACTCGGAAACGGCGCAAAATATCGAATTTTTTTTAAATTATTTAACAGCACAACTTGCAATTCAGCTCCCTTACAAACTTTTCTGACTGTGTCTGACCACGCTGTATATCTGCATGTGGACGACAACGAAATAATTCAAGCAAGCCATTTAGCTACGTAAGGCAGTTACCGCATGAAATAACGGAGCATAATTAGATTCATTTTCTACGTTTTTAACGCAACAATATTGAATCTTTTGTTATTTACCTGCGTTTTAATCCAAGCCTACATATAGCGACCTTTTTTCTAGCTCCTTCTCGGACGTTTTGTTAAATACTAAAAACTTCGATAATTTCTGGTGTTAATGAAAATACCGTTCAAGTGTGGCGTATAACGACCAGAGATGTGGTTGAATTTAGAGGACACCGCCGTCAACAAAAGAAAAATTTTCATTTCTTTATTTTTCCCAGTCATAACCGTCTACTCGCTTAATTTAGAGTGAGATTGTTTTTTTAATTGGTAAGCCATATCAGTTCTCGGAAACTTCCCTATGCATTTATTAGTAACTAGCCATCCGACCCGGCTTCGCACAGGTAACATTAAGTACCTGCTGTCATACTGCTTGTGGAGCGTAGCGTATATTGTTGGCGGGCCACTGCGTCGCGTTACTAGTAAATTTCAGATAACAACGTTAAGTAACATAATAGCATCATTTTCATGTAACTTAAGCGATGTAAGCAACACACGACAGTAAATTTGTCTGGATGGCATGAATGTTCTCTCTTCCATACTGAATTAATATGTCGTGCCGATGATGGGAGAACATCGTGATGTACGTAATCTGTTTACAACCGAAGTAACAATATTGTATACGAATCTTGTGTGTGTGTGTGTGTGTGTGTGTGTGTGTGTGTGTGTGTGTGTGTGTGTGTGTGAGTGAGTGAGTGAGTGATTGATTGATTCAGTATGTATCGAAGCCTGGCTGAGGTGGCACAAATAAAAGAAAATAATCAGAAAAAAATACGCATGACGTACATGTTTAGCTCTTTCTACTGCACTGATCTTGTGAAGCTGAGTATGCACGATGATGCATTGTTGAGACTCATTCCCACAATTTTTTATCGTGGACTGTTTACTGCAGACGTATTTGCCGTAGCTCGCAAAGAATTCTGTCCACTTCCAGGTTTGATTCCAGGAAGGCTGAAAGATGGAAGCTGAGTTATCCGCTGCGCTGTCGAAATGAAGTACTATATGAAACAACGCAAAATTGCAGAAGCAGCTTCTCGGAGAACGTTTCGCTAGTAGCATAAAAACAAAACACCACAAATTTTAGAATCGCATGGCTTTCGCTATGCAGTTGTTCTCAAATAATTTCATTGAAACTTATCGGTAAAAAATATTAGATTACTTCAAATTGCAAGTCTCACATGACAGCCTAGTGATGGGATGTATCTTCTCGTTATTGATCATATTTATTACGATACTTCACAGTAACTCACTGCCCAATGTTAGTAAAATTAGCCATGAATTAAGAGTGTAAATTGCGATTCCTAATGTGAGGGCTGCAGAAACTGGCAGCCTGAAATTACCGTCGTATTTCGAATGCGTAACTCCACATCATTCAGAGGTAAGTGCTAGGCTAAAGATCAGTGTGAAAAACGCGACCCAGCCATCTTTCCCTCAATTTTTTGGTTTCCAGCCACACTACCACTAGACCACCACACTAGGTGAAAATTATATGCCAGTTGCTGCGCTCTTAAGACACGGTTGCTCTTTTGATTTATGGCATCTGTTCGCTAGATGGCAATGGCATCATATTAACAATTTCAATTCATCATACACTGAAGCGCCAAAGAAACTAGTATAGGCATGCGTATTAAAATACAGAGGTACGTAAACAGGCAGAATACGGCGCTGCGGCCAGTAACGCCTATATAAGGCAACAAGTGTCTGGCGCAGTTGTTAGATCGGTTACTGCTACTACAATGCCAGATTATCAAGATTTAAGTGTGTTTAAAAGTGGTGTTATAGTTGGCGCATTAGCAGTGGGACACAGCATCTCCCAGGCAGTGTTGAAGTGGGGATTTTCCTGTTCGACCATTTCGCGAGTGTACCGTGAATATCAGGACTCCGGTGAAACATTAAATCTCCGTCATCGCTGCAACCGAAAAAAGGTCCTGCAAGAACGGGACCAACTACGACTGAAGAGAATCGTTCAACGCGACATAAGTGCAGACTGCTGCAGATTTCAATACAGGGTCATCATTGCGAACCATTCAACGAAACGTCATCGATATGAGCTTTCGGAGCCAAAGGCCCACTCGTGTAACCTTGATGACTGCGCGACACAAAGCTTTACGCTTCGACTGGACCTCTCAACACCGAGATTGGATTGTTGATGACTGGAAACATGTAGTCTGGTCGGACGAGTCTCTTTCTAAATTGTATAGAGCGGAATTTTTTGTGTGTACGGATATGGAAACAACCTCCTGAATCCATGGACCCTGCATGTCATCATGGGACTGTTCAAGCCTGTGGAGGCTCTGTAATGGTGTGGAACATGTGCATTTTGAATGATATGGAGCCCCTGATACGTCTAGTTACGACACTGACAGTCGACATGTACGTAAGCGTCCTGTCTGATCACCTGGGTCCTTTCATGTCCATTATATATTCCGACGGACTTGGGCAATTCCAGCAGCACAGTGCCACACCCCATACGTCCAGCATTGCTACAGAGTGGCTCCAGTAACACTCTTCTAACGCTAATCACTTCAGCTGCCCACCAAACTCCCCAGACATTAACATTATTGAGCAAATCTGGGGTGCCTTGCAACGTGCTGTTCAGAAGAGATCTCCACCCCCTGGTTCTCTTACGGATTTATGGACAGTCCTGCAGGATTCACGTTCTCAGCTCCCTCCAGCACTACTTCAGACATTAGTCGAGTCCATGCCACGTCGTTCTGGGACACTTGTGCGTGCTCATGGGGCCCTACACAATATTAGACAGGTGTACCGATTTCTTTGGCTCTTCAGTGTAATTCAGACACTTTGTACAAAATAGTTATATACAAAAACCTTCCTCGGGAAGCAGTGTCTCTATTAATCAAAAGAGGATCAAAATTCCTACAAAAGTTCCTGAGATTAGCCTGTATACCAGGTGTGATCAAAAGGTAACGGGAACTTTTTAATTTCATGGGCTTTATATATCCAGTTTTCAAAATTTCTTTGTTTTATCTGGTTGGTACACATTTTGCTTATGTATGTTTGCATTTTCAGCTGTTTTAAATATCAAGCTTATTGTTGACAGTCGAAAAGGCTGTACGTGTTTTCGAATGTTCGGCGAATTTTCGCTTACGAAAAAGATGAATCAAAGAGTCTGCATTATATTTTGCTTGAAATATGGAATGAAGTCCAGCACAGCATTCGAAATGTTGACTGTGGCTTTTGGCGAATCTACTAGAATTTGCGAAGGGTATAAAAGTTTCAAAAAGGGTCAAGAAGACGTTTATGACAACGATGGCCCTGGATGCCCATCAATTACTGACGACAATGTGGGAGAAATGAAGAAAATGGTTCTGAAATATCGCCGAATCACCATCAGAGAGGCTGCTGATGATATCGGCATATCCTCTGGCTCATGCCAAGCAATTTCTTCGGATGTCTTTGGCATGAAACGTGTAGCAGCAAATTTGTTTCGAAGTTGCTGAATTTCGAGCAGAAACGACGTCACGGTGACATCACTCAGGAGTCGCTGAATGAAGTCGCCAAAAATCCATAACTTCTAAAGAAGGTTATAACAGGTGACGAAATACGGGTATGACGTCAAAACCAAGGCCCAACCGTCTCCATGAAAACTACCTGAAAAGCAAAGACAGAAAAAAGTTCGACAACTTCGATCACATGTGAAGGTTCCTCTCGCTGCTTTCTTCGATTACAATGAGATAGTGCATCATGTGTTCCTGCCTTGTGGTCGTAAATAAGGAAATGCAAGTTATGTGCCGTCTGGGTGAAGGAATCCGAAGAAAAGACCAGAATTTTGGCAAAATCGCACGTGGAAATTGCAACCTGATAATTCTACCGTACATACCTCAACGCATGTTGGTGATTTTTTGGCAAAAAAACTTCATTCTATTCCCGAGGCTGCAGAGAACCATAAAGGGACGTCGTTATGACAACACTGATGAGGTAAAAACAAAATGGCTGAAGGACCGGAACACTATAACGAAAAGTGAGTTCCAGAAGTGTTTCCAAGATTGGAAAAATCGCTGGCATAAGTGTATTATATCTCATGGGGATTTCTTTGAAGGGGGAAAATTTCACGCTGATGAATAAATAAAAATACATTAAGAAAAAAATTCCGTTACCTTTTGATCATACCTCGAATAAAAACAGACGCGAGCAAGCAGCTTCAAATAGATAAATAAGTGTTCCTTGTTGTTAAATGTGGCATGACTTTTGGAAAATAAATGACTTTCGCTTCCGTAGAATACAGTCACATACAATATGTGTCGCGTAACACATTAATACCTTTTATATTGTGAAAGGTTCAAGATATCGAAGCAAGGTTTTCGGCAAATGATAGTAGGCAGAGACGCACGTATCACCCGAAAATGTGAAGCGACCACAGTTTTTTCCTCATTAATGACATTCCGAAGTTAAAAGAAGCATAAAATTTCATTTTGAAAAATGTATCTCGGCTAATAAGCGTTCGAAAAGAGTATTAACCCGCAACAAAAACCAATCTGCAAAACTGCGTTCTCCTTCGCCTACTACCATTTTCCGAAAAAACTCATTCCGTTATCTTGAACTGTTCACAAAGTACAGGGTGGTCCATTGATAGTGACCGGGCCAAATATCTCACGAAAAAACTACGAAGAACGAAACTCGTGTAGCTTGAAGGTGGAAACCAGATGGTGCTAAGGCTGGCCCGCTAGATGGCGCTGCCATAGGTCAAACGGACATCAACTGCGTTTTTTTATATATATATATATATAGGAACCCCCATTTTTTGTTACATATTCGTGTAGTACGTAAAGAAATATGAATGTTTTAGTTGGACAACTTTTTTCGATTTGTGAGAGATGGGCGCTGTAATAGTCACAAACATATCGCTCACAATTTTAGACGAACAGTTGGTAACAGGTAGGGTTTTTAAATTAAAATACAAAAAAATCATAGTGCCATCTGGTTTCCCCCTTCAAGGTAGACATGTTTCGTTCTTTGTAGTTTTTTCGTTTGGCGCTTATTTCGTGAGATATTTGGCCCGGTCACGATCAATGGTCTACCCTGTATACAGGGTCTTATCGTTTTATGTGATTTACTGGCTCTGAGCACCATAGGACTCAACTGCTGAGGTCATAAGTCCCCTAGAACTTAGAACTACTTAAACCTAACTAACCTAAGGACAACACACACATCCATGCCCGAGGCAGGATTCGAACCTGCGACCGTAGCGGTCGTGTGGTTCCAGACTGTAGCGCCAGAACCGCTCGGCCACCAGCGGCCGGCTATGTGATTTACTATGCATAGTTAACGCAACTATACATGTACAGCAAACGTTGAACACCAAAGAGTTCAGAAGTAATTCGCTTAGAATATGCATCAGCTAGTTTCTGCACAATGCAAGGTTTGGTAAGACAAAATACAAAAACCCCAGGGCTCTTTTTATTTAGTATAAAACTTCCGTGACCAGAAACAAACAAATCAGTGAGCATTAGTTAATTTAACCTTAATAACGTGTCGGCTAATCGAGAAAATGAACATTGTATTCGTATTCATACCATCGCTGAAACACGTGCAGTAGATTCATTGATAATTGTTAACTAAATGCTATTTCACTGAAGTTTATTGTGGATATTTATATGCTCTTCTGTCGACTTGTAGGCAAACAAATTTTATTATTTTACTCGTTTACTAAATAAAATAATGGTTTTTACTAACCGTTAAAGATATTTTTGCTCGCTGTGTATCACAACATCTTACTTTTTTTTCTATTGAACATACCTTGAGAACTGTAACTAGAAAAAGTCTGAGTTTTTTCACCTAGAGATTTGAAATTATGGTGTGTTAACCTTGGTCTTCGGCTCAAGTTCCGTACGGTACACACCTCGTTCTTCTGCCACCTGACATTTCTCTGGAATTTTCACTATTTTAAAGGTCCTCGTTCCCTTGCCGAAAGAGACCAGAGTCTCGAAGTCGACAACGATGCACCTCTTCATCTCTATCATAGTGGACAGGTCGTTGGACCAGTGGTGCACCGCCCGCGAGAAGGTGGTGCACTCGTAATCGTCGCCGTCGCGCCCCTTCTGCAGGCACAGCTCGTACCGGAACCGGCAGGCCGCCTCGGCGGCGCCGAAGAAGCGCACGGCCAGCGACAGGCGGCGGTCCTCCACGCTGAAGCGCTTCACGTAGGCGAACGTGTGCTCGAAGGCGAAGAAGACGTGGTCGCCGCTGCGGAAGCAGCCCGCCTGGGAGATGCCCAGCTGGACGGCGCTCAGGGGGCGCCCGGAGTCGTCGCTGTCGGGGACGGTCGTGGCGCTACGCGCGTGCGCGGCCAGCACGTGCGCGCGCAGCTGCTGCGAGGTGTTGGCGCCGCGCCAGCCGCAGCCGAGGGCGCAGGGCAGCGGCTCGTAAGGGCAGGAGGACTCGTGCGCAGCGCGCGCCGACGCTTTGAGGCGGCGCTCGGGGCAGCCCGCGAAGGCGTTGCGGCAGGGGCTGCCGGCCGCGGAGGCGGCGAGCCGCTCCAGCGCCAAGTTGCGCGCCGCCGACGCCGACAGCGCCCCGCGGCACGAGGGGCAGGCGCCGCGGCACCCCGGCAGGCACACCGAGCACACGTTGTGGCCGTTGGCGCACATGTAGATGGGCGCCTCCATGTACTCGAAGCACACGGGGCACTCCAGCACCGACAGCACCTCCTCCTCGCTGACGCGCACGTCAGCGGGCGCCGCCGCCTTCCCCTGCAGCTGCTGGCGCTCCACCTGCGGGGCGGCCAGGTGGGCGCGCTTCTGGTTGATCTTCATGCTCGCCGCCGAGATGGCCGCCAGAATGAGTTCGGATTTCTTGGAGGGCTGAGGCTGAGGATGCGGCGGCGGAGGCTGTGGGCAGTTGAGGCGGTCGGCCCGCACCGCGAGGTTGGCCCTCCGGTACCTGGGCGTCCCTGGAGCCGCAGCCTCCGCCGGGTACGCCTGCCGACTCATCGTTCCCAGTCTGTCTCGGCCTGTCGAACAGAAAGACGTCTCGATTTATCTCGAAGACACTTGCATCTATTTGGGTATTTAAAACTCCTCCTTCTCAAAAACACAAATGTATTTGTAACTCTTCAGGCTTCCCCGGCGAGATCTTGACATGTGGAATAATCTGGTCTACTGCCGGATGTTACGTGACCGAAATATTGTACCAGAGCAACACAAACATCCGGTAGTAGACCCGATTATTCCACATATCACAAACGTATTTTTTCTTTACATGTCTTTGGCATGAAACGTGTAGCAGCAAACTTTGTTTTGAAATTTCTGAATTTCGAGCAGAAACGACGTCGCGAAGACATCACTCAGGAATCGCTGGATGAAGTTGCCAAAAATCCAAAACTTCTAAAGAAGATTATAACAGGCGACGAAATGCGGGTATCACGTCGAAACCAAGGCCCAATACATTAACACTGCAACAAATTACAGAGCAACTCAAGGAATACAATAAAGAAACATAGAACGTTTTCATACGCTACACTAGGTGGGGGAGATATCACGGCAATGGACATTCGAAGCAAGATAGTATAGTGAACACCTTAATAGCTGTGAATACTTTTTAATCTTTGATACTCTGAAACAAATCTCTTCTACTGTAAGCTCTTTGCTTTCCATATTTTGCGACGAAGTAATCTGGACTAAAACAAGAAATAAAATATCAAGGAAACAGGGTTCTAAAATGTATGTTTTAAGAGTTCTGAACACATATTAAACTTCGGACTATGAAATACATCTCTTCTAGTGACCAATCGCTTATAGCTCTTAATGTAAGAAGTTTACGGCTCAGGTTCACAAGACAATTTTTTCCTGTTTTGGTCCATTCTACCTGTTCCCTTAATAAGGAAAGCAAATACACTACTGGCCATTAAAATTGCTACACCAAGAAGAAATGCAGATGACAAACGGGTATTCATAATATATAACTGACATGTAATTACATTTTCAGGCAATTTGGGTGCATAGATCCTGAGAAATCAGTACCCAGAACAACCACCGCTGGCCGTAATAACGGCCTTGATACGCCTGGGCATTGAGTCAGACAGAGCTTGGATGGCGTGTACAGGTATAGCTGCCCATACAGCCTCAACACGATATCACAGTTCATAAGGAGCAGTGACTGGCGTATTGTGACGAGCCAGTTGCTCGTCCACGATTGACCAGACGCTTACAATTGGTGAGAGATCTGGAGAATGTGCTGGCCGGGGCAGCAGTCGAACATTTTCTGTATCCAGAAAGACCCGTGCAGGACCTGCAACATGCGGTCGTGCATTATACCGCTGAAATGTAGGGTTTCGCAGGGATGAATGAAGAGTAGAGCCACGGGTCGTAACACATCTGAAATGTAACGTCCACTGTTCAAAGTGCCGTCAATGCGAACAATAGGTGACCGAGAAGTGTAACCAATGGCACCCCATACCATCACACTGGTTGATACGCCAGTACGGCGATGACGAATACATGCTTCCAATGTGCGTTCACAGCGATGTCGCCAAACACGGATGCGACCATCATAATGCTGTAAACAGAACATGGATTCCAGAATGAGATTTTCACTCTGCAGCGGAGTGTGCGCTGATATGAAACTTCCTGGCAGGTTAAAACTGTGTGCCGGGCCGAGACTCGAACCCGGGACCTTTGCCTTTCGCCGGCCAGTTCTCTAGCAACTGAGCTACCCAAGCACGACTCACGCCCCGTCCTGGAAGGTAGGAGACGAGATACTGGCAGAAGTAGAGCTGTGAGGACGGGAAGTTTCAGAGCCTGGATTCATCCGAAAAAAATGACGTTTTGCCATTTGTGCACCCAGGTTCGTCGTTGAGTTCAACATCGCAGGCGCTCCTGCCTGTGATGCAGCGACAAGAGTAACCGCAGCCATGGTCTCCGAGCTGATAGTGCATACTGCTGCAAACGTCGTCAAACTTCGTGCAGGCGGTTGTTGTCTTGCAAACGTCCCCATCTGTTGACTCAGGGATCGAGACGTGGCTGCACGATCCGTTACAGCCATGCGGATAAGATGCCTTTCATCTCGACTGATAGTGATACGAGGCCGTTGGAATCCAGCACGGCGTTCCGTATTACTCTCCTGAACCCACCGATTCCATATTCTGCTAACAGTCATTGGATCTCGACCAACGCGAGCAGCAGTGTCGCGATACGATAAACCGTAATCGCGATAGGCTACAATCCGACGTGATGGTACGCATTTCTCCCCCTTACACGAGGCATCACAACAACGTTTCATCAGGCAACGCCGGTCAGCTGCCCGGTCAGCTGCTGTTTGTGTATGAGAAATCGGTTGGAAACTTTCCTCATGTCAGCACCTTGTAGGTGGCGCCACCGGCGCCAACCTTGTGTGAATTCTCTGAAAAGCTAATCATTCGAATATCAAAGCATCTTCTTCCTTTCGGTTAAATTTCGCGTCTGTAGCACGTCATCTTCGTGGTGTAGCAATTTTAATGGCCAGTAGTGTAGCTTCCAGTACAAAAGATTTCTTTCGCAGTTTCGAAGATGAAGTGCTCGTAGCTCTCAAGGTATTCATTTTAGGGCCCATGTTTACTACACTTTTTTTGCTACGAATGATTGTTCCTGTCCTATCCGTGCATACTGTCAATTCGTCCTGCAACACCGTGTATAAAAGCCTTCTATAAAGTGAATAGACCATTATTATGGGTGGTGTAGGGAATAAGAGATAAACCAACCGATCTTATACGGGTAATTCAGAAGTGCTACGATACTGTAAAAATCCAAACAATTGCGGAAATGAGAAAATAACAGATTCCGACAAGATTCCAGCCTTTCGCCACTGCTCTTTAGCATGCACATTGAGGCAACTGTACGGCGATGGAAAATGAAACTACAGAATTACACATACGATTGTAATCAACACATTATTTAATGAAGATGCTATTTGCAGATGATCAGTTTTTAGGCTTGAACAGTGATAATGTGCCACAGAAAGCTACCTATGAACCACGCAAAATGTATCAGATTTATAACATGTCGATATCAATTGAAAAGAAAACAAAATCTGTGGTTTTCTGGGGGAAAAAGCTAGTAAGGACAAAAATAGTACTAGAAGTCAAATTAATTGACCATGTGGATACATTTAATTTTTTATCCACCATGCTAACGTACAGAGGAGACCTAGATAAAAAAATGAGTTTAATTGGCTAAATGGTACCATTAGCAGACCACTCCAAAATCAAATAACAACAGAAATTTATCTTACATTTTATTAAGTTACAACGGTACCAAAATTGCTGTAAGATAGTGAGTCGTGGATAAAACTAAAATAAGATTGAAACTTCCTGGCAGATTAAAACTGTGCCGGACCGAGACTCGAACTCTGGACCTTTGCCTATCGCAGGCAAATAATATTACAGGAGAACGAAACGAAATTCCTGAGGAATACAGCGGAATATGCAAAATTAGATTATAAAAGAAAATATTTCGTATAAACGTAAATGTCGAAGAAAATGGGCGAATATGGATACCCCATCGTGTTGAGACGGGAAGAGTGAAGATTATCACTGCATTTTTGGCTATATATTCCGCAAGGTAACAGATGCATTGGAAGACCATAAAAAAAAAAAACCTTGGCTGCAACGGGCTAAGAAGGGGCAATGCACGACAGAGGAGGAAGAAACGAGAAGAAGAAGCAGAGGAAGAAGGCCCAAACACGACTGCTGGTGCCATCAAATCAACCCCTATATAACTGCTACTAAAACCAAGCAACATTCCATCCCCTCAACTACAACGCATAAATCCTCTCACGATCGAATACAGAAATATAGTGGTTAACAGAAATCTACCATTTCACGAAGATACCGATGATGTCAATCGTAAGCGACTCCGCTGCAGACTACCACCAACGAATACAGCATGGATCGCTGTGGAAGACAAGATCCATCTTACAGACAACAGTAATATGGATAAAAACTTTTCGGTTAACTTGCCGTGTCGGATAAAAGCCCAACCTTTCGATGACTGCCTCCGCCATCGTTGTCAGGGGACTGTGTCGTGAAACTGACGAAGCTCACACTTTTAAACTCAGAAGACGACATCTGATTGGCTACATTGCACCACAGAGATCGTTCATGCTGAGGTGACGCTCCGAAGAGTGCATATGTTACGTCTCGGCTCGCCGTCTGGTGCAGCTGCAGCGCGACGACTTTAGGCCTACATCTGGCAATGAACTCTGAGAAGTCTTCCTCTGTGCTCTTTCTTAGACAAGTCCACGCCTCCATGCAACGCTAAGTACATAGTCAGTGTCCTTGTTGAAGTTGTCAGCCAGGCACAAAAGTGGGAGCACTGCCAGTTTCTCGACAGAGGGGTAGCTCCTGGCAACAACGTTGGAGGCAGTCATCGAAAACTCGGAAATTTATCAGTTTTGTTTATAAAAATTACGTAAAATTGCTACGAACTTATGTACCAATCCAATAACAAAAACAAAAGAGGTTCAAATGGATTTATCGTTAGGTTACAGGGAGAAATACCGACAAAACAACTATTGAACTGCGAAGCACATGGAAAGCGAGATCCCGGAAGACAATGGAGCAGACAGCCATAGACTGAGATCTTAAGGTTGGTTTGAACACCAAAGAGCTTTACTAGGCTTGGTTCTATTGGAGATGGAAAGGGCTATTTAGTCAGGGCAACAACAGCTGCGAATCGGCATTTTGGAAATTAGTAAATAGCTTCAGCTGCATGATTTTTTTTTTCTTTGGGTTGGATTGACAATATGAGTCCAATAAAGAGGATATTCATACAGGTGAAGCTGTTTCCTAATTTCCGAGATGCCTATTGGTGATGGTATACCCCACCATCGTCCGACTTTTTTTATATAGGAAGCTTCACTTTAAAGTGGACTCCGAACAATGGTGCAGCTAAGCATATTTCACGTTAAAGACCATCCCCCGAAGTCAAATAAGTGATCAGCGCCAGATTAAAATCTCGGGACTAACCAGGGATCGAACTTAATCCATCCATCTTCTGGAACTTTACCATCTTTTTAACCGCTATTAATTATCGACAAACGGTACTTAAAAATAACATTTTGTAACATTCGTTCCACGTTGTTCAACTAAGTTAACAATACGTTTGAGAAAGATTATACATCACCCTAGTCTTCTTTTTTTAACTTTTCCTCTCATAATTAACAACGAAAATTAATCTGTGATCACAGGCTCGTAAACACATTCTGTTTAATTGAGAATGCATTACAGTGTAATTTTAAAGCCTTTTGTGGGTGGGTCAATTATTGTTTCACAAATATTAATCGACATTGTCAAAATGGAAGCTGTTAATGTTTGACAGCAGAGAAAAAATGCCTGTGGAAAGCCTCTTCTGACTCCTACTGCCAGGGCAGGGAGCGTAAGGAGTTAAAATCAAAAACATAATTAAGGTAAATAAATTGCCTTCTGTTGAATAGCCCGCATCTCGTGGTCGTGCGGTAGCGTTCTCACTTCCCACGCCCGGGTTCCCGGGTTCGATTCCCGGCGGGGTCAGGGATTTTCTCTGCCTCGTGATGGCTGGGTGTTGTGTGATGTCCTTAGGTTAGTTAGGTTTAAGTAGTTCTAAGTTCCAGGGGACTGATGACCATAGATGTTAAGTCCCATAGTGCTCAGAGCCATTTTTTTTCTGTTGAATAATGAACAGCTGAAAACTACAAACAACTATTCGTGGTATGTCAAGATAGCGTCAAACCAAAGAGCCAACGAACCACACAAGGTGACCATAAAGAGCCTAAATCAGAGTTGTGAAATTGAGTCTGCGACGGCTGATATGAAGATGACTGGCAGGTGCCCAGTTGAAATATCGTGCGAAGTATTGAACGACGACCGGCTGCAAGCACGAAATTTGTTTGAACACTAAATCAGAGTTGTCAGCCGGCCGTTGTAGCCGAGCGATTCTAGGCACTTCAGTCTGGAACCGCGCGACCGCTACGGTCGCAGGTTCGAATCTTGCCTCGGGCGTGGATGTGTGTGATGTCCGTAGGTTAGGTAGGTTTAAGTAGTTCTATGTTCTAGGGGACTGATGACCTCTGATGTTAAGACCCATAGTGCTCAGAGCCATTTTTTCAGAGTTGTCAAACTATGATTCAAGCATAGCTATTACCGAAGACGAATATTTTATGTTACTCACTGGGCCAGACTGGTTGGACGAGCTAATGCTCCAAGTTCTGTTACACATCGCATTTCAGTGTAGTCTCTTTTCAGAATCTATAATTACAAATACTCGTTCACAACTGATCCGAAAAACCGCACCAGTTTTAGAAACTGAATCCTATCTCGTGAATTTGGAGGTTCCCGCCTGCGAGCCCCAACATGTCTTGTCGAATTAAGCCGGTATTACAAGACGCGCCTAACGGTTACTAGTCTGATGTAGACGGCCTGCCACCTAGTGGCATAACAGGTGAAGCTGGGACTTTAGCAGACGGTCTATCCGCCGGGAGAAAAAGGAACCGTTCTGTTCTGCAGTTTATCAACTCAAGCGGAGTAGGGGTCTGCGTGCCTGCGCGGGACGCAGCATTTCGAACTGACTTTCTGCTTATTATTGTTTTCACTTGAGGAATACGGGAATGCATAAGGACCCTTTTGGCCATTGCACGATTGCACGAGGTACTGTTCTATTTCAGTAATAAAACAAATGAAAATTCTCTTTTTCCTATTGCCGTTCAAAAAAGCTTCCTATTATATAAATGTAACGAAACAAAGAATCGTGCTTATTGAGACGTACAGCAAGGAAATGTGTCTATATGATCTACTAAATGCGCTGTACTATAGTAAGATATGTCTACAAATGTTTAATTATGAATTTATATCTTTTACGAAATTGTTCATATATTTTACTTTTGATATGTGTACGTATCACCATAATTGGTGAAAGTGCCGCATGTATTTGATTTGATTACATATTTTGTATTATTTCAGCATGCCAGGAAGGAAACTGTTGAGAGAATAGCTACAAGAATCAGAGCTGTTGTGTGGGCCACGACCAGTGAGGACTGTAAAAGCCGTTTTACATCTTTGAGATATCACTGGCACGAATCCTGTCATGTACTATCGAAAAGGTACACCCAGTCTGACGAAGTTCCTAAATTCGTGTGGATCTTCCGGCCCCTAATTCTTCACCTCTTCTTCCCAGCCAGGGTAGAACCCAATTCCGACTCGCGTCATTACGTTCTCGTTTCGCCCTCCTCAGAACGACTACGGGCGGACGCTACCACGACAAAAGCTGCACAGATAGTTACGTCCTCCACGTCTAAAATGCTATGAAACGTAAATACAGACGATCATTTGCTTGTACTAGTATGACATAAAACGAATACTTGAGTCCATAATTCTGTATATTCTTAATGTAAATTCATCGTAGCTGCCTAAGATAACAATAACTGCTTAATAAAAACGAAGCTAGTCCCCTCAGAAGTTTCAATATGAATAAATAACAGCTTTAGGAAAAGACCAACTTTGACACTCAACGACGTAACCCAGGTAAACAAACTTGTCGTTCAAAATAAGTTCACTTGAGGCCCCTGTGCAGACTTTCACGTTAAATGTGCCGTGTAAAAGGGGTAACGAAAGAGTTGGCAGTTCCAGGCTTGTACGGGCCTGGGCCGCTGGTGCAGACTGGTATACGACATGTGTGTCGTTTAATACCGACTTAACATACGATGAAACGTAGACTTTCACGGATGATGCTGTAGTATACAGAGAAGTTGCAGCATTAGAAAATTGCAGCGAAATGCAGGAAGATCTGCAGCTGATAGCCACTTGGTGCAGGGAGTGGCAACTGACCCTTAACATAGACAAATGTAATGTATTGCGAATACATAGAAAGAAGGATCCTTTATTGTATGATTATATGATAGCGGAACAAACACTGATAGCAGTTACTTCTGTACAATATCTGGGAGTACGCGTACGGAACGATTTGAAGTGGAATGATCATATAAAATTATTTGTTGGTAAGGCGGGTGCCACGTTGAGATTCATTGGGAGAATCCTTAGAAATTGTAGTCCATCAACAAAGGAGGTGGCTTACAGAACACTCGTTCGACCTATACTTGAGTATACATTTACACTGACTATCGCACAAATGAGAAACTTGACATAAGGTAAATGTAACATCCAGTAACCATAAATATACATGGAGAAATCAGGTTATGCCCATCATACCACAAATCAGTCACTTAGACGTGAGCCACAAGCGAAACGAAACAAAAGATATCATCTCTCCAGGAACCGCGTCAGAATCAACTTTATCCGACTGCATAAATTTTTACATGGGCCATGAAGTGAGAGGAGATACTAATCACACATGCAAGCGTGCTTATGTTTCCAACTTGGTACTGTAATAATCAATGTGACGCAAAAATTCAATAAATTGATATCCACTCGCGGCCCACGCAACCAAAAAATAAAGGTAATCTTTAAAACGACGCTAATGGAAATGAGCGTTTGGCGTTATTGGCCGGGAGGCCCCTTGTGGGGCAGGTCCGGCCGCCTTGGTGCAGGTCTTATTACATTCGACGCCACAATGGGCGACCTGCGCGCCGGATGGGGATGAAATGATGATTAAGACAACACAACTTCCAGTCCCTGCGCGGAGAAAATCTCCAACCTAGCCGGGAATCGAACCCGGACCCGTAGGACGGCAACCCATCACGCTGACCACTCAGCTATCGGCGCGGACAAAACGGCGCTAATCAAATCAAACATCGCTATGAGAACCTGAGAAACAATCGACGCCCTTCTCATACTACATCATTCCAACTTCCGCTTCAAACCAAATACCAAAGCGAAGCAGCGCTTACCGACCACCTGAGCTGCATTCAAAATGAAGCGTCCATCTCCGCAGTTCGGCCATGGAATGTCAGTATCTCTCCCCTTTTGCCGCAGAGTAGCATGCCTGCATCTCTTCCATTTGACCATAGAGCAGCGCGTCCAAATCTCTCCCCGGTATTCCGCAGAGTGCCGAAAAACTTTGACTAACCCTCCTGCTGTCGTACCCGTGGGAAAAAAAAAAAAAAACGAGGGAAATTTTCCTTCCGAAATCCCCTGTCCTCGGTTATGCTGCAGACAAATACACGCCAGCAATATCAGTACCCAATGAACCACGTTACTCGTTGTCCCCCAAACAGAGTAGAAAAAAATCACACTCCCGTTCTCCCCCTCTTAAAATTATTTCAAAATAGCTGGTCAAACGGGATGTCGGGCAGGGAGCCCATAACTAACAGACCCGGTGCAGTCATGTCACCTGTCTAGCGCCATAGGCGAGGAATGTCTGCTCAAATTTGCTCAGTCGAGAAATTCTGGAGCGTGAGAGACACAAGCGGACCTCAGTCATGTCGCATTCCTGTACGGCACCTTACATTTGCCATCTAAACAAAGTGAGCGGAGAGTTCCCCGTCGGAAGTCGCTGTTGTCCTAAAATCCTTAACGCGTAAAAAAAATCCCCACAGCGTGGGTCGAGACGGCAACTAGCCAAATAGAGGCCTTCCACACTCCAAGCACCTCCGAAATTAACCGACCAAATGCCAACCCAAACTCACCCAGCTGTATAGTGGAAGCTTTCATTGCTTAAGTAAAACTAATACTGCCGCTGCATCGCCATTTACAAAAAAAGGTGAAATGCGGCTGCTATTTGCTTATTATGTCGCAGTTATTTTTGTTACATTCTTGATCTTCCATCGAAATTACGGCAGAGTTAATCTTAAATGGTGGCCGAAACTGACTGACATGAAACGAATAGGGCAGAAAATGGCGGACGCGTTTCAAGCTGTGAAGAGCAGCAGCGTCGGCCAATTACGTTTTGAGATTGCTGAGTATAGTCTCTGTGGAGTACTGGTTGGTGTGGCAGCTTAAAATTGTAATTTATTGAAACTTTTGAAACTATGTAAAGCATTGAATTAGAAAGGTTTTGGTAGGAAATACGTTGGTGCCAATGATAGATGCAAATGCAGGTTTATCAGTTAGTGTAAAAAATATTTGGTAGTCGATCGACACCACTTCGTTGATGCTTCGACGGGTCAGACTTATCGAGCAGTACTCTCCTGGAAAAAGGTTATAATAAATCAGGGGCGGCTACAGCTTGCCAAATATACGTGAGCACGATGTGCGGGACGATGTTTTGGCTGTCTCGGCTTTGCTTGGTACATCTCGGAAGTACTCGGTGCAGTACGATATTTCATTTAGCACTACGGTGCGACGTTTTTTTTGGTCAGCACGACTTTCTTCAGTTCGGCAGAATCGTGCTTCCAGCGCTATTTACCCTTCGCTGTTTGTTCGTGATATAAAAGTAGTTCACATGCGTTCACATTTGCACAGGAAGGGGCAGTCTAGCGCGCGTCACCGCAAGCCTTTAAAAATGTCTCGAATTACAGAAAAGCAGAATAATAATACTTAATATCTATTATGAAATATACAGTCGCAAAAACGAGTGCCGAAAGTTTGGTGTGGAGTGACATTACAACGCCATGGAGAAAGAATGTTAAAGATTTAGATGACAATGAAAGAGCAAAAAATGACAACTACAACAGACAGGAGTTGCCGTTTTGTACATCAAGAAACACTTTATGCTAAATTTACCTAGTAAATTGGTGATACTGATTCCAAGTTTTCTCAATTTGCACCCATTATTCGACTGTCAGTTGCCGTTTCAACTGAAAGCACCCCTGTGCATGTTCAGACGGAACTGATTCAGGTGCAATTTAATTCCCATTTACAAGTCCTTCTTTTACGTTAAAACTGTCCAGGACGTCTATGTTGCTTTCCTCAGGTAGAGTTCCCACGTCTCCATAATGAGGGTGCAAACGTGATGAAATATTTCAATTAACAAATGTGTGTAAAAGGCTTTTTTTCGATTATTAAACTAAATAAGCCACGATAACATGACAACCTGGATGCGAAAGTGCGTGAAAATGTCTGCGTGTGTCAGTATACAGAGTTCGCACCAGATAAAAGACATAGTATGTCATCAGCACACCAAAAATAAGCATATAATACTGAAAAATTGTTTTGTTTGTGGTATATGCTTTTGAGAAACATGAAATATGAAACCAGGTCATATACAGTGCGACTGTATCGTCATCCGAATGCGGCTCGTTCGCAGTTTCCTCCTCTTACCCCAATGATTTTAGAAATTCTGATGGAATGTTATCTAGCGCTTCTGCCTTATTTGACCGTAAGCCCTCCAAAGCTCTTTTAAATTCCGAATCTAATACTGGATCCCCAATCTCTTCTAAATCGACTCCTGTTTCTTCTTCTATCACATCAGACAAATCTTCACCCTCATAGAGGCTTTCGATGTATTCTTCCCACCTATCTGCTCTCTCCTCTGCATTTAACAGTGGAATTCCCGTTGCACTCTTAATGCTACCACCGTTGCTTTTAATGTCACCAAAGGTTGTTTTGACTTTCCTGTATGCTGAGTCTGTCCTTCCGACAATCATATCTTTTTCGATGTCTTCACATTTTTCCTGCAGCCATTTCGTCTTAGCTTCCCTGCACTTCCTATTTATTTCATTCCTCAGCGACCTGTATTTCTGTATTCCTGATTTTCCCGGAACATGTTTGTACTTCCTCCTTTCATCAATCAACTGAAGTATTTCTTCTGTTACCCATTATTTCCTCGCAGCTACCTTCTTTGTACCTATGTTTTCCTTCCCAACTTCTGTGATGGCCCTTTTTAGAGATGTCCATTCCTCTTCAACTGTACTGCCTATTCCTTATTGCTGTATCTATAGCGTTAGAGAACTTCAAACGTATCTCGTCATTCCTTAGTACTTCCGTATCCCACTTCTTTGCGTATTGATTCTTCATGAGTAATGTCTTGAACTTCAGCCTACTCTTCATCACTACTATATTGTGATCTGAGTCTATATCTGCTCCTGGGTACGCCTTACAATCCAGTATCTGATTTCGGAATCACTGTCTGACCATGATGTAATCTAATTGAAATCTTCCCGTATCTCCCGGCCTTTTCCAAGTATACCTCCTCCTCTTGTGATCCTTGAACAGGGTATTCGCTATTACTAGCTGAAACTTGTTACAGAACTCAATTAGTCTTTCTCCTCTTTCATTCCTTGTCCCAAGCCCATATTCTCCTGTAACCTTTTCTTCTACTCCTTCTCCTACAACTGCATTCCAGTCGCCCATGACTATTAGATTTTCGTCCCTCTTTACATACTGCATTACCCTTTCAATATCCTCATACACTTTCTCCATCTTCAGCTTGCGACGTCGGCATGTATACCTGAACTATCGTTGTCGGTGTTGGTCTGCTGTCGATTCTGATTAGAACAACCCAGTCACTGAACTGTTCACAGTAACACACCCTCTGCCCTGCTCTCCTATTCATAACGAATCCTACACCTGTTATACCATTTTCTGCTGCTGTTGATATTATCCGATACTCATCTGACCAGAAATCCTTGTCTTCCTTCCACTTCACTTCACTGACCCCTACTATATCTAGATTGAGCCTTTGCATTACCCTTTTCAGATTTTCTAGTTTCCCTACCACGTTTAAGCTTCTGACATTCCACGCCCCGACTCGTAGAACGTTATCCTTTCGTAGATTATTCAATCTTTTTCTCATGGTAACCTCCCCCTTGGCAGTACCCTCCCGGAGATCCGAATGGGGGACTATTCTGGAATCTTTTGCCAATGGAGAGATCATCATGACACTTCTTCAATTACAGGCCACATGTCCTGTGGATACACGTTACGTGTCTTTAATGCAATGGTTTCCATTGCCTTCTGCATCCTCACGTCGTTGATCATTGCTGATTCTTCCGCCTTCAGGGGCAATTTCCCACCCCTAGGACAAGAGTGCCCTGAACCTCTATCCGCTCCCCCGCCCTCTTTGACAAGGCCGTTGGCAGAATGAGGCTGACTTCTTATGCCGGAAGTCTTCGGCCGACAATGCTGATTATTTATCAAAATTTCGGCAGTGGCGGGGATCGAACCCGGGACCGAAGACGTTTTGATTGTGAATCAAAGACGCTAGCCCTAGACCACGGGCAACTTTTTTAATGTAGCTTTTCTTGACTTAAACTACAATAGTTATCTCTGTTGAAGTTTTGACAAAAGTACATATAGATTTACAAAATTCATTACGACAGCATTTACAATAGCCGCGAGTAAGAATATATTGTGGTAGAACTATGCACAGAAATGTATTTTTTCGTTATGTGAATGAAGGCACCAACGTTCTTCTTCTTTGTAGGATTGCAGTAATATTGAAAAGGGGTGAATTAGTGAACTGGGTTTGTTCGTTCGTTAATTAACGCACATCTGTTTCTTAATTTCCAAAATTTCTAAACTGAGTGAGATTTGCATCCGGTCTCTGTAAGTGAGCGACTTTTGCGTCTTTTATGTGTTTGTGTTTTCGTTTATCAGTTGTTCGCAAAGGATATTTTGGCGAGACATACTAAAAATAATAATATTCTATTTGAAAAATTACATGTTTAACAAACCTCATTGTTTACTTCTCTGAAAACAGCGAAATAAATATTTCTTTCAATTATTATTTTGTTACTTACAGAGAGAAACATCTTATCTGAAGTGGTCTGTATATCAATAACAGGTACTGGAAGGTACGCGAAAAGCAGAAAATGAGAACTGTGTGTTGAATTATTTAATACATGTTTGTGTGTACTTTCCCCTCCAAACGAACTGGTTTTCTCCAAAAATACAGTTTGATTGCACTCTGACATCAAGTATGTGAAAGTTGTTTTTAGGTTTAAGTACTTTATACATCCACCGTGATCTCAAATCAGCTGTTTCGCCATCACAATTTTCCATGTTCGCCCACGACAGGCGTTAGAAACTTATACCATGAACTTAGACTGGGCTGCCCCCCTTTAAGTTTTACCGGAAAACCTTTCACTGTTCCCATGTACGAATCAGGTGTCGTAAAGCATTATCTGTACACATCTACGTACACTATAGCGAAAACTTCGACGCATGAGAACCGAACCTGATCAAGACTGATATGATTTTGTTTGTTCTTGGGAGCCATGAGTAGAATTAGATGTACCTGATTATCCATCCATGTAAGTGCCCTACGTGTGAAAATGCTACGATATTTGTACCATGCTCAGTCAGCCATGGTGGCATTGGCACACGTTGATGGACACTTTAAATTGCATTAATTAATCGTATCAATTAATTAAAATTTGTACTTGATATACTTGTGTGCGAAAGCAGTAATTTATACAAAACATGAATAAGTTGCGTAAGTTGGAAAGTATTGAAATTCACATACATAAGAACCTATTCTTATTGACACAGTAACTTTCATCTGTACTTCCAGAAGTCTCAAAAAGTTCTTGATCGATTTAGTTCTAATTTTTACACGATATTCTCACAAACATTCGGACTGACATTGACTATATATTTTTTGAACTACATTATATATGTTATCTGTTAAAACCGACGGCGAGAAATAAAATGCTGAGCATGCTGTAAAAATGTTATGTTTCGTTTTCTTTCTCGTAGTCTGCTTTAACTAAGATAGCAGGCCATTTAAATCATTAGAGAAATTGTTTCTCATATATAGTTGTTTCTTCTTACATATAATTGCATGCAACAATTGTATACTCAACAATGTGTTATTTCGTTTTCTTCTTTGCACTCGGTTTTAACAGGAAATCTGTAAATGACGAAAAATTTTTATCAGTGAGTTTTCGGATCAAACTCGCTGTCCAAAGGTATTAAATGCTACCTGTTTGCGGATGATAACTGTGGGAAATAAAGACATTGGCCCCCACAGATTCGGCAGTTGGAGAGTTTAAGGTCAGACATTCAAATATATTAGAAATACTTTACGATCAGAATGTTTTAACCATGGTCAGCTATGTGCCCTTTTATGACACACACACACACACACACACACACACCCCCATTGTTGTTCAATAAGGCATATAGCCTGATAGCCTCTATCATAGTATTTCAGAATACTGTGTGGTAAGTGTTAGTGAAAGGGCACATAGCTGACAATGGTAGAAACACTCCGATCGTAAAGCATTTCTAACTTATTTGAATGTTCGACCTTCATTATTATTGCAATGAAACCTTAAACATTGTGAAAATGTTTTCTTCTTTGCAGTTTTCTTAGTTTGAGTCAGTGAATATATTTGTAAACCATAACGACAGCTTCCAGTAGGCGTTCGTCTGTATGAACTGCATACATAGCACTCCCTGCGTCATTTGCATTTGCCCCAGTCAGTCGGTTGACATTGTAGGGAAGCAGCCTACTCACGCTATAGTAAATTCACATCAGTTTCCATTATGTGCAAGTCAGTCTGCTGTAACTAGCTCTGACGTCATAAATGTTGCGCAATACCTTAAAAATCAAGCAAATGAACTAAAACTTTTCTAGCATGTCAAAAATAATACTAAATTAATGTGTGTTAAATATCAGTTCGATAACTTCAGCCATTTCCGAGATTTGGACGTTTTTCTGGAAAAATCATTGGCGCAACAGAAAAGAGCTAGAGACTTCAAAATTTATATTTAGATTCATCTTTCATAATGATTTAATAAAAACAGTACTTTGGATTTCACATATTAAGATTTTAGTGGAAATTCATGATTTTCTGGTTTTCGTCTCAAAACTGAAGGAAGCAAGATAGATTAAGTAGGCTAGTAAATAAGGCTAGGATGTTTAGATTTAAATAGGTTGGAGGTCCGCTATGATTATGAAGATGTGCAAAGTTTCTTTTTAATACCTATAAAATTATAGCGATAGCGGATCTCAAAAGGGACAGTTCAGAGCTCATCTGCTGCGTGCAGTGTAATTTAATTAATTCTCTCGCTCAAAGTATTTAACTTAGCCACGTCAAAATTTTATTATCAATACTTACCTGCGTGCTGAATGCACGTTTAAATTAAGAGCTTCTTCGGCCATCAGCCAAAGAAGCTATAAATTATTATGTAACTTGAAGTGGTGCGTTACTAGCCCAGCGGCTAGTCGGGAGAGCGGAATTGATCAGGCGTTCCCTCAGCCGTCCGCACCGCGGCTTTATATATAAGAACACTGCGCGAGGAAGCAAGGCCCCAGTTCTCTCCAGACGCTGAATGACACGCCATCTGTGTCGGTAGTCGCGTCGCATCAGTGTATCTGCTACAAACAGCCTCGGGTGCCGTATTAAGTTACTAGAGATACGCGGAACCATGAAGACATTTTATGTGAAGTGTTAATTCTGGGATGATTTTCATTATCTAGCTTCAGTTTGCGTATTGTCGTATTTTCACGTGCCGTCGCGGGACAGACATTCTACCAAAAATTTAGCGTGGCGTTTGATGAAATATTTTCATCAAATTATGGCGAGCATTCTTTTTAACATTTGATTCGGACATTTATAGTTGCATCAGCGTATTAGACTCTGAACTGTTCTGTTAGTTAGGTTGTAGGGATACTTGTGGTTTTTATCAGTGAATTTCAGAATATACTCAACTATTTTGGAAAACCGTTTTTGATTAGAAATCCCGGACAATCTCCTAATTCCTCAGAGCTATAAGCTGCAGCTATAATAACATTCTCAGGTAAAGTGGGCACTAGGATATCTATTTACTGGCTCCAAGTTTTATTAAATCACTTTCTGGGTGCCACGAAGTAAATAGAGAGCCAGTGTTGAGAACGGCAAAAGACAGCATTAACAACATTCTAATAGCCAGAAACTGATTCAACATGCAATCATTTATACAGTAAAATTTTATTTTTACAAACTTTTAACCGCCGCCCCACATATGGTGCATCGGCCGGGAAATACGCTAAGTGAAAGTGATTTTAACTATTCGGATTCGCGAGTGAAATGCGACACGCAACTGAGTATTAAACAGTGAAAGTGTTACGTGTGTATGTGGACGACGCAATTGGATTAACAACGCATCTGGATTGACGGAGCTGGCACTGAGTCTAGCGGTGCTGCCGGCACCGCGAGAAGCCAGTTTCGCCTCACCGCAATCGTCCGCTGGAGCAGCCGGCGCAGAGCCTGCAATTGCGGGCCACGCAAACACACAACAGCCGTCGGAGAGCCGTCTGCAGTTCAACGTGCCACGTCGCATCAGGAATCCTGGTACGCCGCGCCGGCAACGCCATACGTCGTGCAGAAGGAACTAAGTTAAGTGAAAAGCTGTTAAAAATTTTACTAACCTGCACTAAAAGACTGTTGGCGATGGAACCGCCAAAAGAAACTGAAGTTAAACTTATATCAGAACCTATGTCTGTTGAGGGAACTGTAAATCCAGACAACGGTTCGAGTGTAAATATGCATGAAAGTAGTAATGTTAAAGTGAAATATGAAGTATTGTCTCCTGACAGTAGTGTGGGAAGGGGCAATGATTCAATAATAGAGACCCCTGTAGTAAAGCGGAAAGTAGAAATTGTAAACTTATTGGATGATAGTTTCTCTGATGAATTAAAAATGAAACAGTCATCAGAAATGGTAGAGTTTAAGAAGGAGAAGTTAGATATGACTAATCAATCAGAAGTTTCATTTAGTTTTGATGATTCTGGTGTTGGAGCTAGTTTTTCGTCACCTGAGTGTGATAAAAAGCCAGCTAGTGAGCAACCCAAAGATGCTGGGGCTGTTGATCTAAATGTTATATTACAAGCAATAGCTGCCAGTAATGCAGAAATGTCAGCCAGTAATGCTAGAATGAACGCTGAATTAAAGTCTGAAATTTTGGCCAGCCAAACAAATTTTAATAAACGATTGGAGGTAATGGACGATACCTTCAAGGCTGGTTGCAATAAGTTGAAAGAGGATCTAGACAGTTTGAATTATAAAATTGATTGCAATCATGAGGATATTAAGAAAAAGGTTGCTCAACAGTTTTCTGAAATGTATAAGACAATAAAATCCGAAGTCGCTGAGGTTCGCAAGGACTTCCAAATGGAAGATGCGAAGCTGGAGCACAAGTTAACAGAAAAGATCGAGGCGGAATCTGAACTGTGCTCAGATAGATTTAAAGATGTTAATATAAAAGTAAACATATGTCAAGCAGAAGTAGAAGCAATCAAAACTGATACTACTCATATTGTGCAAAGAGTAGATAATGTTGAAACGAAAGTAGAAAATATCAGTACTAACATTGCTAACATTGAAAGTAAAGTAGCTTCAGTAACTTCTGGTAATGGTAATGTACAACAAGTTGTAGCTGCAAACGCCGCTTTTATCGGGTGTCGGCAGTTTTTGCGGTTCGATCCAGATAAAAATATCCATCCGCTAGATTTCTGGAACGATTTTGAAGATGTGATTCCATCAACTTGGTCTGAACGAGAGAAAATCTCGTTTATTAGAAGCCATTTAGCAGGTGACGCCATGCGTTGGTCAGCTGATGTTATGTTAAAGTGTAAAACATTAGCGGAGTTTAAAACAGCTTTCATTAATGAGTATTGGTCTAGCAATAAGCAAAATGAAGTGTTGAGAGAATTTTGGAGTGGAAAACGCTTCAATGCAGGTAAGGAATCAATTAAAGAGTTTGCTAGGTCATGGATTTCACGGTTGTCACATTTGGCGGAAAAGCTGAAACCTGAAATGATTATACTAGGTCTTGAAGCCAAACTGCCATGGTATTGGCAAACTAGAATTATATCTGCCCCTAGAGACAATCTGGATCGTTTCATTGAGTATTTGGAACGTGTAGAACGTGTTGCTGCCAATGAGGAGCAAGCACGTAATAACCGAAATGCCAATAACAATAATAGTAATTTTAGGAACGAGCAAAGTGGCAATGTAAACATTAGAACAGTAGGTGTTCGCCGTCCTAAGAGAGGTAGGAATTGGGGAAATAATTATCAGAACCAACAATGGCATTCAAATGACAGTAATGTTGTGCCAAACAAAAATATGCATGTAAACCACTGTACGGAAAGCAATGCTATGCCAGTTAACTATAATGAAAATAAAGGAAACAGCAGTAGGCCGAGGCAGGAAAACTAGTTCCCGTCTATGAGGACACTGGCGCTCACCAGGCGGTTACTTTTCCTAAGCCAGTAGTTAAGGGAATTGGTAAGACAGATCAGAATACTCAAACTGAACATGTGGATGAAGAGTCGATAGCACCTAAGGATACAACAGAAATATTAGATCACTCACAGTATTTGATAGATACCGTGTTAGAAACGCTTTCTAAGTGGGAAGAGAAAGAGAAGGCGCAGCAGTGTAACAGTAGGGATGAGCTACAAAATACTGAATTGACAGGTGAAGAAGCAGAAGAAATTCATGCTTATATTTACGATGAGGATGATGTGCTCTTATCTAAAGTGCCTGTGCAGGATGTTGATAATGTACTAATAGATTTAGGACAGGAGATAAGTGAGAATGTAGAGGGTAGCCTGTTGGGGGTCGATGAACCCAGTAGCTGTGACCAGTTGTCACTTGAGAAGGAAACCGACGATAATGGTGAAAGTGGTTTAGCTGTAACTAGTATTATGCCCGGTCTGGAGGCGCAGAATCGCTCAGACTACAGTAATTTGGGTCATGTTCAGCAAACTAAATGTAATGAAGTCGTGCGGTGTTTCGATTTAAAATTAATAGACCGACTGGAAAAGGCAGCTGAAAATGTAATTCAGGAAACCCCTACACACTGTGACCTAAATGTAATGAAGACAGATGTCGATCACTTTAGTTGGAGACAAATCCAAAAGGAACTACTAGATGAATGTGAGGAACCACCTGTACAACCTAGAATAAGCCACCCTATAATAATAATAAATATGTTGGGTATCAATGTACGTTGTCTCTTAGACAGTGGAAGTGAGGTGAGTGCAATATCTCAGTCCTTCTTTGATGCATTACCTGGTAAAGACAAGCTTACAGTAATGAGGGTATCAGGACTAAGAATAATTGGTGCTACTGGCAAGGTGTCAAAAACGATAAAGCAAGAAGCTTTACTACCCTTTAACATAAATGGTAATTTAATTGATCATCCATGTTTAATTGTAAACAATCTCAGTATTGAGGTTTTAATTGGCATAGATTTCTTGTCAAAATATCAGAGTGTTGTTGACTTTGAAAGAAGCCAGTTAAAAATGGTCTTGCCAATAACCGGAGTAATTATAGTACCTTTTAGTGATAAACATGTAGTAACTGATCATGAAACTTGGGAGCTGCCTATACGAGTTCTGAAAAATAGGAGGTATTGGGACGAAGGTGTTAATCTTAATAACAATAAGCTGAATACAGAAGAAGAAGAAGAAGAAGAAGCAATTATTTTAGACAAAACAGAAACTAAATTGCAGGAAATCGATAGGATTTCAGCCAATCAAAAGGAAGAACTGAGACAGGTTCTAAAAAGGCATCATAAAGTATTTTCAGATCGACGTGGCAGATTCATAGTAAGCCAATGAATGCTGTAGGGAGGAGGTTGTTCTTTAACCTCTACACAGTGTGGCAGCTGTGCAGTCCCAGCTGTGTGAGATCTTCTTTCCATTTCAGGTCTCACTCAATCTTCATCTTTCCTATCCCCAAAAATTTCGACCTCTACTTTCCAACACAAAATTTTCCGGTATGATTATCACGTCAATAATAAGCTAATGAATGCTGTAGGGAGGAGGTTGTTCTTTAACCTCTACGCAGTGTGGCAGCTGTGCAGTCCCAGCTGTGTGAGATCGTTTTTCCCTTTCAGGTCTCACTCATTCTTCCTCTTTCCTATCTACAAAAAATTTCGACCTTTTCTTTCCAAATACTAAAATTTTCCGTTATGATTATCACGCCAGCATTAAGCTAATGAATGCTATAGGGAGGAGGTTGTTCTGTAACCTCTACACAGTGTGGCAGCTGTGCAGTCCCAGCTGTGTGAGATCTTCTTTCCCTTTCAGGTCTCACTCATTCTTCCTCTTTTCTGTCCTCAAAAACTTCGACCTCTTCTTTCCAGACATGAAAATTTTCTGTCATGGCTATGAAGCCATGAGTTATGTAACCATTCTATCTACCGATTAGTGAAGAAAAATACCTAATGTGACAAACCTAATAGCGACAAACAATAGAGAAGTATGACGTAATGAAGATACAAATGTATTTGAGTAACAATTATGTATAGTACCCTGGTAATATAGTAAGTACAAAGTGTTGTTTTATTGGAATGATCCACCAATAATATTTTAAAAATATATATGAATTCATGTACAAGCAGGATCTGAAGTGGTAGTGAAACCTAGTGTATGTATTAGAGCTGACTAATAAATAGTAAGAAAGAGATTGCTTAGTGTTATGAAAAATATGCAGATAAGTTGTAAGATTAAACTCACCTGGTGTAGCAAGGAAAGGCAGTGTAATAGAATTGAGCAGTGTTTGTGGACACGTCACTGAAGTATTTATAAGGTTGGAGCTGGCCATTATTTTAGTGTAGTGTGTGACAGGATACACCTACACATATTGAGGTTATGAGTTGGAGGCGTGAATGCGACCATAGGTACCCTTATGTTAGATGAGACAGAGCAGCTCATTGTGTCCTATAGGTTTAAGGAATTTAGCATTACGTTCGTCCATAATTATTTGATGCAGTTTAGTGGTAGGTCCGAGAGAGACTACCTGAGGTTTCAGCGTCCGATCGAGTGGAAATGGATTGCCACGTGAGCAAACTAATCAGCTGCAATACACTATGAATATGAGATAAATGTGCTTTCCTATGCTTTAAATTTAAATGGAGTGAGTATTACTTAAGTTCATACACTAGCAAAGTAAGTAAGTACGTAATTGCAGATGTGGAACTGACAACAGCAGAGGACCAATAAGTGGATTTAGTAGTCAACTAAACGTAGTGTGTTTTGAACACTCACGACTGTACTATTACCAAAAGTTACTCACATGTACATGGAAGCTGAGAAAACAACCACTAATCATACTCATACTATCTCTAAGAATAAAGTAATCAAAGATGAGTCAGTTAAGTAAATAAAATGCAGATTTGTCAGGAATGTACCGAGCATTGGTTCAGTGTTCCGGCCCAGAAATAAGAAATTCAGATTAAATATGATTTATGATTATATGCCTTAGGAGCATAAATTTTCTCTAAAGTGACTAAAGGCGTTTTGAGCCATTTGTTTAACGATTTTGTGACAGTTAAGTAACCGCGAGAGTAAAATTGAGAAAGGTTCTGTTAACTTTGTTCCAGTAACATATTGAAGGATAAAATGTATATATCCCCATTTCATTGTGACCCACCCTTAGATAATAAGTCAACAGAGTCTGAGGCACTCTTTTTGTTTGTTCTACAGGACAAACCAGATAATGGCAGCCTGGTAGCTGCGTGAAAGCGTGGAGTGACTTGGACACAACTCACAGTGACCCCTCCCCTTTCCCCCACGTAATTTAGAGAGAACGTGAAGGATGCACACCATAGCAACTTCCCCTCCTCTACCCTTGTGAATGGAAGTGTAGGACGCCAGCCAAAGCGGCTACAACCACGTGTGTAAAAAATTATTTGTGAACTTTTCTTTCAGGTTTAGAAAAGACTGCTAAGAGATATTCATCTGTTTATGTATCATGTTATTTTCTTGGAATTTGTGTATGTAAAAATTTATTTAATGGGTCTAAGATTTTCATAATTTTTCAATTTCTATGTGTTTGTTTGTCTAAGGCAATAGGTATGCCAAAATATTTCATGACTTTGTTTTAAAAATTTGAGTAATGACTTTGTTTAAAAAGGCAGTGAACATGCCTACAATTCAAATAATTAATGTAGGTAATAAGTTTTCTTTAATGTTTCTACAGGTTTATTTTTCAATTTTGATTTTTCATAGGGAGTTAAACTGTACTCTTGCTTCCCTTTTTGTAATTAAATTTTTTTTCATTCATTAACATTCATAAACAAAAAATTTAAGTAGAGGGTGATGTAGGGAAGCAGCCTACTCACGCTATAGTAAATTCACATCAGTTTCCATTATGTGCAAGTCAGTCTGCTGTAACTAGCTCTGACGTCATAAATGTTGCGCAATACCTTAAAAATCAAGCAAATGAACTAAAACTTTTCTAGCATGTCAAAAATAATACTAAATTAATGTGTGTTAAATATCAGTTCGATAACTTCAGCCATTTCCGAGATTTGGACGTTTTTCTGGAAAAATCATTGGCGCAACAGAAAAGAGCTAGAGACTTCAAAATTTATATTTAGATTCATCTTTCATAATGATTTAATAAAAACAGTACTTTGGATTTCACATATTAAGATTTTAGTGGAAATTCATGATTTTCTGGTTTTCGTCTCAAAACTGAAGGAAGCAAGATAGATTAAGTAGGCTAGTAAATAAGGCTAGGATGTTTAGATTTAAATAGGTTGGAGGTCCGCTATGATTATGAAGATGTGCAAAGTTTCTTTTTAATACCTATAAAATTATAGCGATAGCGGATCTCAAAAGGGACAGTTCAGAGCTCATCTGCTGCGTGCAGTGTAATTTAATTAATTCTCTCGCTCAAAGTATTTAACTTAGCCACGTCAAAATTTTATTATCAATACTTACCTGCGTGCTGAATGCACGTTTAAATTAAGAGCTTCTTCGGCCATCAGCCAAAGAAGCTATAAATTATTATGTAACTTGAAGTGGTGCGTTACTAGCCCAGCGGCTAGTCGGGAGAGCGGAATTGATCAGGCGTTCCCTCAGCCGTCCGCACCGCGGCTTTATATATAAGAACACTGCGCGAGGAAGCAAGGCCCCAGTTCTCTCCAGACGCTGAATGACACGCCATCTGTGTCGGTAGTCGCGTCGCATCAGTGTATCTGCTACAAACAGCCTCGGGTGCCGTATTAAGTTACTAGAGATACGCGGAACCATGAAGACATTTTATGTGAAGTGTTAATTCTGGGATGATTTTCATTATCTAGCTTCAGTTTGCGTATTGTCGTATTTTCACGTGCCGTCGCGGGACAGACATTCTACCAAAAATTTAGCGTGGCGTTTGATGAAATATTTTCATCAAATTATGGCGAGCATTCTTTTTAACATTTGATTCGGACATTTATAGTTGCATCAGCGTATTAGACTCTGAACTGTTCTGTTAGTTAGGTTGTAGGGATACTTGTGGTTTTTATCAGTGAATTTCAGAATATACTCAACTATTTTGGAAAACCGTTTTTGATTAGAAATCCCGGACAATCTCCTAATTCCTCAGAGCTATAAGCTGCAGCTATAATAACATTCTCAGGTAAAGTGGGCACTAGGATATCTATTTACTGGCTCCAAGTTTTATTAAATCACTTTCTGGGTGCCACGAAGTAAATAGAGAGCCAGTGTTGAGAACGGCAAAAGACAGCATTAACAACATTCTAATAGCCAGAAACTGATTCAACATGCAATCATTTATACAGTAAAATTTTATTTTTACAAACTTTTAACCGCCGCCCCACAACATGTCAACATTACTGTGATGTATGTGACAGAAGCAGGCACAAGTGTTGCGCACTGCTCTTGTTGATGAGTTCTCAATACAAATGATGGTTTCATCAATTCGTAGTGCGCACATTCGGGAGCGACAATATATCATAAAACTCCGTAGCTTCCGACACCTGGTCTTGCAGTTTACAGAGCCATTACTTAAAATGTCGATCAGAGTCACAAAGACCACAACATGATGTGCACCTGTCTATTCTTATTTTATATCTGTAGAACTGTCCACCCAACAGGCCCTTTCTACGACCGAGCGAGGTGGCGCAGTGGTTAGACACTGGACTCGCATTCGGGAGGACGACGGTTCAATCCCGCGTCCGGCCATCCTGATTTAGGTTTTCCGTGATTTCCCTAAATCGCTCCAGGCAAATGTCGGGATGGTTCCTTTCAAAGGGCACGGCCGACTTCCTTCCCCGTCCTTCCCTAATCCGATGAGACCGATGACCTCGCTGTCTGGTCTCCTTCCCCGAAAACAACCAACCAACCAACCAACCCTTTCTACGTATTAGTATTTCTATTTCTGAGGCTTCTACACTATTCGGCCTCTGCGTGTAACGTGTTTAGACCCCAATGTGCATTGATTATCTTTGTCATTCCTGACACTCCAAAGCTTTTGCTAGCTCGGGATTACTTCCGAGGCCATAAGTGCCTATTCCAAAGTTGTTGTATTTCAGCTCCTCTATCTGCTCTTCAATTTGTGCGCAACCTTTCGAATCATCCTGTACAGTGCTTGCTGTCGGATACGTATCATTCGCTTTGTAACATTTAAGGAACACAAAAAAATAAGGCAGAAGAGACGTGGCTGTTTGCCTGGACGTATTGGAAACTTATCGCGGCAGTTATCTTGACTGCGATAGACGTGTTCCATTTTTTTTTCTTCCACCACAGCAAAGAAGTTAAACGGCGCCTCATAAACGGAGCGACCGTTATCATTGAGCGTTATCAGTGTGGAGCCGGCGCTCCGGAACTGTGCCTCTGATAAGCCGCCGCCACAAAGCGCTGTAGGCACACAAAGTAAACTGGCGTACCTGTTACACCCACCTCTTAGTCAACACAGAAAATACAGTCCATCGGCAGCTGGTGCTAACTATCTCCCACAACACAGACATGCGTAATACTCGTCAGTGTGAAAATTAATTTTTTGGATAGAATTTGTAAGGGTCAGATAGATCGCAATATGAGAAAGTGTGAGAAGGTTGGTTCAAATGGCTCTGAGCTCTATGGGACTTAACAGCTGTGGTCATTAGTCCCCTAGAACTTAGAACTACTTAAACCTAACTAACCTAAGGACATTACACACATCCATGCCCGAGGCAGGATTCGAGCCTGCGACCGTAGCGGTCGCGCAGTTCCAGACTGAAGCGCCTAGAACCGCTCGGCCACCAGCGGCCGGCAAAGTGTGAGAAGGAAGAGTAGTCAGTGTATACGACTCTACTGATGGTGACCCTTCCTGAGGAAGTGAAAGTTAATTCGGAGATTCCTCTCTTATTGACAAGTATTCTTAACATAACAAATTCCCGAGCCTGCACATCAGTGTCCACACCCACAGATTTGCACTTGGTACGCCAAAGACAAAAATGATGCCCTACCTTAATATTACAGCATCCATGTGAATGCTTCACGACATTCACTCCAGGATTAAGGATTAGACAATATCTGCATCGCACTTCATTGCAAAGTAATAAGATCAATTATTGGAAAATGCAAGTGAACTTCAAGAGGAGTAACAGTAAGCACAGCTGGCGTACTTACTAAGGTATACAGAGTGAAGTGACGGTGAGCGTAGGGTTCTGAGATAGTATTCGGGTGTAATGAGTTCCAAACCCCCAGGTCCAGATTTGGACTTTAGTTGGATTAGCAGTTGACTTACGAGAATGCTAGATTTTACTCGCCGAGCTTGTGCTTTGTTTTTAGAAGTCTCGAGGTTCGGACTTTAAAACTGCAATCATCCTTTTCTCCGTAGTATAGTGTACTGTTTAATAAAATTTTCCTATCCTATCATCGTCATACAACAAGTACATACACAGACGCCGATAAAAATAATGCTGTACTCCTGTACATAGAGCAATGTAGTAAGCTAGTAGACAGAGAAATTAGGTAACCCAAAGGACGAACAACTTGATAAACTTTCTCACATACAGAAGAATACCCACCACTGTGTTCCTGCACCCAGTGGGTTGAACTTATGGTTCTAAAGGCTCTATGTAAATTCTACTTCTGACGCTTGCAGAATACCAATGTTGATGCAGTTGCATTTCTACGCGTGCGAAGCCAGGGCAGCAGACAAAGGATTAGGAAGCTCAATCTTTTTCATGAGACACTAAGACAGAGTATATAAGCACCACTCCATCACAAAATTGGAGATAGGACTGACAACAACAATGCTTTCCAGAAAAAAGGCTCTGAACTGGATACTCCAGTGCCTCGGAACAGATTCTGCCAGACGGTTGCGTGTTTTTCGTCCTAGGAGTACTCTCGCGCCACGCGACGGCTGGCTGGCCTGTGTGAGTGACTTACGTGCGTGCACACGGCGGCCCTGCGCGACGTGGCTCGTGTTCGTGTGGTGACACCCTCGCGGTTTCGGCCGGCACTGACCGCGCGCCGAAAGCCGTATCTTATCTCGCCTGGAGCTGCAATAACGACGTCGTAGCGCACGGAGCACGTACCGCCTTATCCAGAAAAACCCGTTAACACGCAGTAACTGCGTCATAAACGACGTGCGTCTCACTACCTAAATACATTGATGCGGATAACTTCGCAACCTTCATATATTTGAGTTTCAGAAATGATGTCGTTAACAGCTGTTTCTCATTAACTGCTAAACGTCCAAACTCAGTTTTTATGTGAGGTAGTTATAGCTCAACCTCACATCGACATAAAAGATATGGAATAACTAAGCCATTAATTGCATTTAATAGGTTCCAACGTGACCGCTTCCATAATTTTTTTAACCCCAACTACCTAGCTTACTTACTCTGGGCGATAAGGCAGGGACGACAGCGCGCTGTTGCAAGGCACGTCTTCCAAAGGATTCTGCAAGGGGTGTGAAAAAATATAGAAGCACCAAATACACTTTACCTTGCCTAATACGGTGTAACAAAACCGTTCGAATCTGAAACAGCCTCCGATCGTCTCGGAATGGATAATTAAGGTCCGGCATGGTTTGCAAGGGATTCTTATACCACTCTTCCTGAAAAATACTGACAATGGTAGGTAACGAAAGTGGAGGTAGATAGCGATTACGCACCCTTCTCCCGGAGATGACTGGGTGTTGTGTGATGTCCTTAGGTTAGTTAGGTTTAAGTAGTTCTAAGTTCTAGGGGACTGATGACCATAGATGTTAAGTCCCATAGTGCTCAGAGCCATTTTTGAACCTTCTCCCGGAAGTAGACCACAAACACTCAGTGATATTGCACTTTGCAAACTATAGTGGCCAGGGGAGATGAGACACTTCATCCTCGTGCTCAGAAAACCAGCCATGCACGATACGAGCTGTTTGAACAGGCGTCCTGTCTTCGAACACCAATGGGGACCAAACATTGTACCGTGGTGTGGACCCAAAATGGTCACATAATCCTTGGCAGTAATGCAACCCGTGAGAGTAAGCATGAGGCCCAAGAAATACGACGATATGGCTGCCAAAATAACCACCGAACGCCAAACGTGTTTCGCTCTTGGGATGGTGATCCGACCAAATGATAATCTTCCATTGCTTCAGGGTACAGGTTGTATGGCTTCAGCACCACGTTTTACGGACATTTGCATCACTGATGAGTGGTTTTGGAATTCCAGGTCACTCTGCATTTCCCTGCGTAAGGAGCTCCCTTAATGTTGTTTTGTTGCTGACATGGTTTTGGAGTGCAAAATTCGGTTCTGAAGTGCTTCTTCAATTGTATCCTCTTAGTATTAGTCACGGTACTCTTCATTGACCGTCTGTAGCAATCACTCAACACACACTTTCGTCCGAGTTGTGACTTACCGGATGATGTATTTCCGTTTCCCCTGTATAGGATATAAATCTTCGATACAGCACCACCTGAAACACCAAACATTTCGGCTTTCTTGGTTGCGGAAGCACCCACAATAAGAGCACCAACAATTTTCCCGCGTCAAAATTTACATAACTGCGAATAAGGCACTCACAATTACACAGAAAACTGTTCTGACCACGGCTGACACTTGCTGCGTGTTCAGGACACTGAACACGTGCCGCTCGTCATGAAACACAACAGCGCCCCCTGCAGACTTGGCTAGCATCTCCCATTCTCGGGATGTTTCCATATTTTTGTCCATCCTCATATTTCCTTCTTTCTAATGCCAATCGTCCTCTGCTCCTATATGCAGAAAGTTCTCATGGATTCCTCTCTCCTTTTATTTGGTCTGCCTAGCGCTCTTCTTCCGCGGGGACAAAAACGTCCATGGCCTTTGAAATCCATGGATTTATCTATCCAAGCGAAGCGACCTACTCGTAAAGCCGTTTAGCTCTAATCAAGGCCACTATAAGGATTAGTAATGTTGATAATAATACATTTTAGTCAAACATCGAAACACGCTCTTAAAAACGTTCTTTCTGACAACGTCCGTTTATGACTCTTTGTACATGGCCCTTATTACCTTTATCTAGCGTCAAAGTAGGATCCTTTCCTCCACAACGTTCGAAAAAATTTCACGGCTCCCTTTATTGCATTAGATCAAAGAAAGTAAGTTTCTCATTAATATTTTACTGGAACGATAATAATATGCTACCGTACATAAGCAGCAACCTAAATTTTGAGGAAGAAATTTAAAAAGAAAAGCGCGGAAATAACCTGCACACTGATTGAGGGGACAAAAATTAACAGAAATTTGTTTGTACTTAAAACATCATATGTAGGTATATACAGTTAACATTTGTTCTCAAATATGATAAAATATACTGGGTGTTCAAAAAGTCTCTCCGCAGTGCTGTATGATTGTTATCCCACGTGCCGTATGACTGTTCGCCTGCCTGCGTTACTTCGCTTCAAGTGGACTCTCCCAACATTCCACTGTTTCGTTTATCTCAGCCAGCGTCAGTAGTATCGTTGGTGTGTGCCGTTACGTGTTGACGTGAACTTTTAAGTTTAGTTCCTTTATTCGTTTGCTTCGTTTTTGTCACTGCTAAGATGCTAACCATGTGTGTTTTTAGTCGAACAAGTGTTCAAAGCGGGCGGTAAATACACAGTTTCAGTTCGTCAAACAATTAATTCAGTTTTCCCGAAGACAACACTCCCACATCGCGATACGGTGCGAGATTCGATTAACAAATTTCGAAGTAATGGTCAATGGTTCAAAAATGTCGTTCAACAAAATGGAAGGGATATTCTTAATGAAACGTTTTTCACTGATGGGGCGTGGTTTCATTTATCCGGGTACATGAACTAGCAAAATTCTCGTATGTGGAGAACTGCAAATCCATTGTATATTCATGAGGAACCACTTCATTCGGTGAAAATAGGAGTGTGGGTTGCAATTTCTAGACGTGGGATTGTGAGTCCTATATTTTTCAACGAAACAATAAACACACAACGATCCTGCAGTGATATTCTGTACCCATTCATAGGAAAACTTGTTTTAAGTGAAATACTGAGCGGTTATTTTCAGCAAGATGGCGCAACCGCGCATACACCTCGCGTTTCAATGTCACTGCTTGCTGATGTTTTTGTTGATGGCATAATTTCACAAGGTCTTTGACCTTCACGGTCGCCTGACCTAACACCACCTGACTTTTTCTTCTGGAGTGCAGCGAAAGCAACTGTCAATAAAAACCGTCCAAAATCCATCGATGAATTGAAAACTGCAATATGCAATTTTACTCCTTCGTTACAGAAGAAATGTTACAGCTTTTGTTTGGAAACATGATTAGACGAATTGAATTGTGTATTCAACAACAGGGGCGGGGGGGGGGGGCACTTTCAACACTTAATGTGAGACTTTGTAAGTAAAAATGAATATTCAGTAAACTAATAACTTGTATTTCACTGAGTTTCATTTCGGTATATGTCGGGCCTTCTTACCAGTATCCATCATCATCATCATCATCATCATTCGTGAGAGTGGCTTGATTGGTCTGTGTAAAACAATTGGACTGTGTAAAAATTGGAACTTTGTACGGGCGTTGATGACCGCGTAGTTGAGCGCCCCACAAACAAAACATCACAATCACCATCTTAATAGTATCCAATCTAAACTAACTTATAAGCTAATGAAACAATACTGGTGGACCTACACAATGTTCGAGCCAATAAAATACCGGTAAAAGTTTGCATTGTTACGTAATAAAATACCTTGCCGTTAGTTTCGGTTAGAGCTGCTAGCTGTGTCATTTCAAATGTGCACTTTTTTTCAGTAAGGATGTGTAAAAAGACAGGGTAGCAGATATTGGACACACCCTAACTTTTCGAGGATGCAATTTGGATAAGAAATACGGTTTATCTTGTGGCCAGTACGGTGCTTTCGACTCTTGGAGGGTAAAGTCGTTATATCTATGGGGCGGGAACACTTGCTGTACTGACGATGCGATGCTTGCACATCCCAGCAGCGGTGCCGTAGCCCAGCGCCAGTAGCAGTGGCAGTAGCAGCGGCAGCGGCAGCGGCAGCGGCCAGATAGAGCAGAGCCTGCGGCGGGCCACTTGCTGTAATTGAGTTTGGCCTGCTATTTGCCCGCTGGAAACTTCGCCAACTTCGCTTTCGTCAATAAAGCGACCACCACTTCGCTTCCTGGGCGTCACACTCGGATGGAGCTAAAATGGCCCCGATAGTCCCATTCACGCCGCACTTATTGATTTTAAGGTCGTCTTAAACTTGGGGCGCCATCCAATATTTTCTGTAACTTAGTTATGAGTTTGTTCAGGTATAGCCGGCCGGAGTGGCCGAGCGGTTCTAGGCGCTACAGTCTGGAACCGCGCGACCGCTACGGTCGCAGGTTCGAATCCTGCCTCGGGCATGGATGTGTGTGATGTCGTTAGGTTAGTTAGGTTTAAGTAGTTCTAACTTTTAGGGGACTGATGACCTCAGATGTTAAGTCCCGTAGTGCTCAGAGCCATTTCAACCATTTTGTTCAGGTATGGATCCATCTTTGCTCCGCAACTAGCACCTTACATCGACACTAGTAGATTGTTTCTTTGAATATTCTTATGGTCAGACAACTTACCATGCGAAAGGTAGTCAGAATCGTGTAATTAATGTAACTGTGTAATTAATTTTTGTTAGTTCGCACGTATATGACTGCAGCTATGGTACACCCTGAAATGCACGAACCATATTGCCGTAGCACGGCGCTAGAGAAACCAAAACAAGATCGCATAACCCATTCATAAAATGAGGCACCGAGTGGTAATTAGTTTTGTCCATTTGAATGAAGAACAATGCTTCAGTAGTCCATGCTGATTCATTGAAAGTGTACGGTAACAGTGCATCATCATGTTGCTGGTCACCATTATAGCTGTTTACTATCCCTTGCCTGGCCTCCTCAGACGTTCTGTGTATTCTTATCGGTGCGGAGCCACCGTAAGTAACTTGTGTTGAGCACCAAGTTGTCATTAATGAAGTTTGTCAACGTTAATTGTGAGTGCTTTCAGACATCGGGCTTAATCTCTGTACGTTCTTGTATTACTCTAGTTCGTTGGGGCTAGCACGTGCTACTACTGTGTTGCTGGGGGCCGCATTGCCGGTCTGCTGTGATTAGATTAGATTTACTTTCATTCCAATTGATCCGTATTGAGGGGGTCCTCCAGGATGTGGAACATGTCAGAAAAACAACAATACATGACAAATATTTACAACTAAAACAAATAAGCTAATGTACCATCCCACAGGTCCCAAGTGGAATGATCGTAATTTTTTAATGAACACTATATGAAAGTCATTTTACAAATACTAATGCACTAAATTTAAAATAAAAAAGTTTTTTTATTTATTTATAAGGTAATAAAAATGTAATACAACTACTATAATACTTATTTACAATGAACACATTACTGCACTGAAATTGTGCAGAAGTCAGATTGTATTTACACACACACACACACACACACACACACACACACACACACACACACATACACATACACATACATTTACAATGAACACATTACTGCACTGAAATTGCGCAGAAGTTATATTGTATATATATGGAAATATATTATGGAAATGGAAGAGGATGTAGATGAAGATGAAATGCGAGATATGATATTGCGTGAAGAGTTTGACAGAGCACTGAAAGACCTGAGTCGAAACAAGGCCCCCGGAGTAGACAACATTCCATTAGAACTACTGACAACCTTGAGAGAGCCAGTCCTGACAAAACTCTACCATCTGGTGAGCAAGATGTATGAGACAGGCGAAATACCCTCAGACCTCAAGAAGAATATAATAATCCCAATCCCAAAGAAAGCAGGTGTTAAAAGATGTGAAAATTACCGAACTATCAGTTTAATAAGTCACATCTGCAAAATACTAACGGGAATTCATTACAGACGAATGGAAAAACTGATAGAAGCCGACCTCGGGGAAGATCAGTTTGGATTCCGTAGAAATGTTCGAACACGTGAGGCAATACTGACCCTACAACTTATCTTAGAAGAAAGATTAAGGAAAGGCAACCATACGTTTCTAGCATTTGTGACTTAGAGAAAGCTTTTGACAATGTTGATTGGAAGACTCTCTTTCAAATTCTGAATGTGGCAGGGGTAAAATACAGAGAGCGAAAGGCTATTTACAATTTGTACAGAAAGCATATGGCAGTTATAAGAGTCGAGGGGTATGAAAGGGAAGCAGTGGTTGGGAAGAGAGTGAGACAGGGTTGTAGCCTATCCCCGATGTTATTTAATCTGTATATTGAGCAAGCAATAAACGAAACAAAAGAAAAGTTCGGAGTAGGTATTAAAATCCATGGAGAAGAAATAAAAACTTTGAGGTTCGCCGATGACATTGTAATTCTGTCAGAGACAGCAAAGGACTTGGAAGAGCAATTGAACGGAATGGACAGTGTCTTGAAAGGAGGATATAAGATGAACATCAACAAAAGCAAAACGAGGATAATGGAATGTAATCGAATTAAGTCGGGTGATGCTGAGGGAATTAGATTAGGAAATGAGACACTTAAACTAGTAAAGGAGTTTTGCTATTTGGGGAGAAAAATAACTGATGATGGTCGAAGTAGAGAGGATATAAAATGTAGACTAGCAATGGCAAGGAAAGCGTTTCTTAAGAAGAGAAATTTGTTAACATCGAGTATTGATTTAAGTGTCAGGAACTCGTTTCTCAAAGTATTTGTATGGAGTGTAGCCATGTATGGAAGTGAAACGTGGACGATAGATAGCTTAGACAAGAAGAGAACAGAAGCTTTCGAAATGTGGCGCTACAGAAGAATGCTGAAGATTAGATGGGTTGATCACATAACTAATGAGGAGGTATTGAATCGAATTGGGGAGAAGAGGAGCTTGTGGCACAACTTGACTAGAAGAAGGAATCGGTTGGTAGTACATGTTCTGAGACATCGAGGGATCACCAATTTAGTATTGGAGGGCAGCGTGGAGGGTAAAAATCGTAGAGGGAGACCAAGAGATGAATACACTAAGCAGATTCAGAAGGATGTTGGTTGCAGTAGGTACTGGGAGATGAAGAAGCTTGCACAGGATAGAGTGGCATGGAGGGCTGCATGAAACCAGTCTCAAGACTGAAGACCACAACAACAATATATGTATATCAGTTGGTTTTACTGAGAAATTCATCAATGGAGTAGAAGGAGTTGGCCACCAATAAATCCTTTAGGCTTCTCTTAAACTGAATTTCATTCGCTATTAAGCTTTTTATGGCTGTTGGCAAGTTATTGAAAATGTGTGTTCCTGAATAATGCACACCTTTTTGTACAAGACTAAGTGACTTTAAATCCTTGTGAAGATTATTCTTATTTCTAGTAACTGATTCCATGAATTGAGCTGTTGGTTTGAAAAAGTGATGTATTTTTAATGACAAATTTTATTAAGGAATAAATATATTGGGAAGCAGTAGTTAGTATCCCTAGTTCCCTAAACAGGCTTCTGCAGGATGTTCTTGAGTTCACGCCACATATAAATCTTACTGCACGTTTTTGTGCCCGGAAAACTTTAGCTTGGCTTGATGAATTACCCCAGAAAAAAATATCCCATATGTCATTATGGAATGAAAGTAAGCATAGTATGCCAGCTTTTTCATTTTCATATCCCCTATGTCTGACAAAATTCGCATTGCAAACAGAGATTTGTTAAGATGCTTCAGCAGATCTGTGGTGTGCTCCTCCCAGTTGAATTTATTATCAAGCTGTAATCCCAAGAATTTAACACTGTCCACTTCTTCTATCTTCTTGTCATCGTATGTTACCCATATACTCGTTGGACACCCCTTACAAGTTCTGAACTGCATGCAGTGTGTTTTTTTTTTTCAAAGTTTAGTGACAAAGAATTGGCTAGGAAACAGTGATTAATGTCCACAAATATTTTATTAGCTGATGTTTGTAAGACTATGCTTGATTTGCTATTTATTGCAATGTTTGGATCATCAGCAAACAAAAAAAACTTGGCATCTGGTAATGTTACTGATGAAAGGTGATTGATGTACACAAGAAAAAGTAAGCGCCCCAAAATGGAACCTTGTGGGACCACATATGTAATTAGTTCCCAGTTGGATGACGCCTGATAGCTTGATACATGTTTCTTTCCTAACAACACCCTTTGTTTCCTGCCAGAGATATAAGATTTGAACTATTTTGCAGCATTTCCTGTTACACTATAATACTCTAATTTATTTAAAAGGATATTGTGATTTACACAGTCAAATGCCTTTGACAGATCACAAAATATACCAGGTGCCTGCAATTTTTTGTCTAATGAATTAAGCACATTTTCACTGTAAGTGTAGATAGCGTTCTCAATATCAGAACCTTTTAGAAATCCAAACTGTGACTTTGACAGCATCTTATTTGAGATAAGATGGTTATAAAGCCGACTGTACACTACTTTTTCGAAAATTTTGAGAATGCTGGCAACAGTGAAATTGGACGGAAATTTGATGCTATTTCTTTATCTCCCTTCTTAAACAGTGGCTTAACTTCAGCATATTTCAGCCATTCAGGAAGTATTCCACTGATAAATGACTGGTTACACAGATAGCCTAATATGTTACTTAGCTCAGAATCTCATTCTTTAATTAACTTTGTTGATATTTCATCATACCCACTAGATGTTTTTGATTTTAAAGATTTTATGGTGGACATTATTTCTGTTGGGGTAGTGAGGGTCAAATTCATATTGTGGAAGTTGCTTGAAATTTCTGGTCTGAGGTATTCCATAGCAGCATCTACCGAACCTGACAACCCCATCTTTTCAGTAACAGTTATAAAATGTTGAATTAAAAGTTGTGCAACACTATACACATCTGTCACCAATGTATCATTTACTCTTAATGCTATTTGTTCCTCTTCATGTCTGGTTCTACCGGTTTCCTCCTTCTCTATATCCCATATTGTCTTTATTTTGTTATCTGATATGACTATCTTTTCCTTGTAATGTATTTGCTTTGACATCCGTATTACAGTCTTTAATATTTTGCAGTATTTCTTGTAATGTGCTATAGCATCAACATCGGAACTGTTTCGGATTGACAGATACAGTTTTCTTTTTGTTTTACGAGATACCCCTATTCCTCGAGTAATCCATGGCTTTTTTGTAGACTTTGCTCTTACCTTGGTAAGTTTTGGGGGAAAACAGTGTTCGAATAAGGTAAGCACTTTATTAGCAAAAGTGTTATATTTTTTCATTCATGCCATGAGCACTGTAAACATCAATCCAGTGAATGTCTCTGAGAAGTGTCCTAAAATAATCAATTTTTGGCTTATTGATTACCCTCTTGAGCTCAGATGTAACAGATTTTATATCCTGTTCAGTATTAACATTTAACAGAAGGAACTGCATGTCGTGGTCGGAGAGGCCATTGACTATTGGTTTTGTAATATAATTTTGTTCATTGGACTTTTCTATAAAGATATTATCAATAGCTGTTTGTGAGCAATTGGCTACCCTAGTGGGGAACTTTACAGTGGGAATTAAGTTAAATGATAGTGTTACTAACTCAAATAAGTTCTTATTGGGAGATTCTTTAAGGAAATCTACATTGAAATCACCAGCAACCACTATTTCTTTGTTTTTGGTTGCTAAATGGGCCAGTACAGCTTCAAGGTGGTTTACAAACAGATTTAAGTTACCTGCATGTGCTCGATATACACTTAATATTATGAAGGATTTTTTGTGAAATTCTAATTCTGTTGCACATGCTTCCATATATTGTTCTAGGCAAAATTTATGAGTGTCTATGTTCTTAAATTTATGACAGTTCCTAATGAATGTGGCAACTCCTCCTTCCTCCATTTCTGATCTACAAAAGTGAGATGCTAACCTAAACCTTGTAACACTTAAAAGTTCTATACCAGTGATCACATGATGTTCAGAGAGGCAGATTATGTCAGCTGGGTTTGAAGACTCTAATTCATCTATGCAGATAGTTAATTCATCAATTTTATTTCTCAGCCCTCGAATATTTTGATGCAATAAAGATAGCTGACATTTCACACTGACTGAGGTAAAATTTGGTAGAAGTACAATATCTGATGACTGTTGAAAATTCTTAACCAATAGCTGTTTATGCTGATGTAATAAGCTGGAATTATGTTTTTTGATTTCTTTCTCAAACTGAAGGTTTGTCTCAGTTCTAACCTCTCTCAAAATTTGCTTTCTTTCTGTCCTCCCTACCTTAAAAAAGGGTCTTTTCTGAACACTATAACCACTGGTCTTTTACCACTCATGACAGTGCCTCCCCCCTTTAACTTTCCTGCTATTTCCCCAGCCAATTTACCCTTCCCCTTCCTGTTGAGGTGAAGGCCAGGCCTAGTATAATCCCACCTACTGAGAGAATCAATAGGAACCACATCAATGTGTGACCCTGCACCCGACATAAGCAGCAAATTAACTCTCTTGACAGAAGAGTTCAAATGAGGTCGGTCATGGCACCCAAGAACAGATACAAACTCAACACTAGTATGCTTCGATGCTGACACAGTCTTCGCCAGGTCACACTCTATACTGTACCCAGGAAATCTTTGCAAAGTGATCCTAAATCCTCTGTCACCTGCTCCAGACCAGCACTAGGATTAAAAAATTGGTGACCTGGTATTCTGATCCTAGTTCATCCTGCAAGAGTTGGCCAACACCTCTTCCATGCGCACGCAAGCACTTAAATTAAGATAAGCTCGCATCAGACCTGTACTATTATTTGAATAAAGCTGAGTGAGTTCACCCGATCACTGCTTGTTCTTTTGCCAAACTGTTAGTTACTGTGCTGCAAGCGGCTATTGAAAACTGTGCTTAGAAGCTGGAATCTAGCGCTGCCACTTCATGTTAAGGTTATGTCATTTGATGAATGTTATAAATGATAATAAAGCTTAGGTTTCAGATTACTGGTTAATTCATTGGTATCTAGAGTAATGGCCGGAATTCAACTTTACACTTTTATACACCAGTCCTTAACTGGGAAATCTCTAATTTCATGGTTTTATTATACGGTAATTACAGGGGTAGGTGCCGGCAGTATGAAAAAAGGGAGTTGTTAAATATTTCCATGGTCAGGTTTTAACATAGTTTCCCTTTCAGATGAGGCTGTTGTGATATCATTTGTATTACTTGTGTCCGCATGGTTCCGACGACGTCCATACACCATTACGTTGTATGCAACTAAGATGTCCACTTGCTTTGATTGTACCGTGGCGTTGACTTGAGAAGATAAAATTAATTCAGGTTACCCATTGTATACAAAACATTAATAGTGGAGGTAAAGATTTGATTGATGGTTTAAATGAATGCTTAATTTTTTCGGGGTTCTGAATTTTTATTTAATTGCTTGGGTACTAAACAAAAGTTTTAGAAGGCCAGTCTGCACATGTTGGAACCCAATTCCGCTCCGCTCCCGTATGTGTAACAGAACGAAATTGCGGCTTTATGTTTAGGAGCAAGACACTACGAAGAAAGCACTTCAAAATTGAAGTTCAAGGATGATTATGACGGACAACGACCTACAGTTTGTATCTTTTCGAAAGATCGTTCTACTACGAGGAAGAAATTACTGTTTCGTGTGGTTCTTTCCGACTCCTTTCCAAACGAAATTTGTTAATGAAATTACATAATTTGGACATTTGATGAGAGATCCAAATATGAGGTGGTTGTTAACAAATGCATACAAAGGTGTAATGTGGCAGTGGTCAAAGACGCTCCATTGTATGATAACGAATCCCTTTTATTCGAGGCCTGAGAAAATGTTCTGATGGGATCCGAAAGGACTGATAGCTGGTGGACGCTGTGTCGATGTTCTGGGAATGTTTTAACGAAACGGAAGTACCCACTGTGTTTTCAGACAAAACATGTATATTGAGCTAATTGGTCACTTCGCTTTTGTTTACATTTTGCTGTCATCTAATCAAGGCTGATAACATTACCAACCTTGAATTCCCAAATAGCAAGCCTGATTTTCAGAAGGAAAACCTTGTGACAGCTAGGTATGACGAACATACAGAATCCGTTATACACATTGTCTGAACTGCGAAGTCAAGGGCAACCTTGCAACATAGACATGGACATTCTCGAATATTTTACTGTTCCAGACGAAAGAGGCGCTAATCATGTATCGTTGTACACCGATATAGATGTATATTTCACTGTCTTACGCCGTCCCCTTGAGTTCTTATCAGTAACTGTTTTTATCTTTAGACTGTTGGTGTTATCTTGCTATTTTCTCAATACATCAACTTTTATCTACCTCAGAGCATCAAGGAAAGTAAGTCAACTATGATCTTTAAAAGTAATAGTGACGTTAGGCTTTCCTAAAATTATATTCCTTTTACGCCATTTGCAAAGCACAGGCGGCACAAGCCCTTCAACTTATTGTAGTTGAATCATTTTGCCAGCAAATTGGTACAATAATACAGTGTGTGTGTGTCCTCTCGGTGCAACTGCAGACGAAACTCCATTTCTGAGTTTACAGAGTTTTGAACTGGACGAGACTCCAATTTAAACGGAGTTTTCTCTACATAATACGCGTTAATTCCGAGGAATGGAAGCAGACGAAACATATTCTTTAATAATAATGAAACACGAAATTACGAACGGCTCGCACACTTCCCAAAATACTTTCTCTGCATGATTGTTATTACTGTTATAAAGGTTCTTGGTAGTCTGCTTTCCTGCAGTCACACTTCATGTCGTATGCGTGTCTACTTCGTGGAAACTGTGCAGCGGAATCCCAGAGAAAGCTACCCACCTATCTACCATTGTTACCTTTCGCGAATTATTGGATAACGCCATGTGAGGAGGTATGCCACGTTACTTGGTGCTTACTTCCAGCAACACGCGAGAAATGCATGCTTGAACGTAGATGCAGATGCTAACCTAGCCTGCAGGTTGCGCTGTTGTATTTACGAACGGCACCCGTGCAACGTGATCCAGACGTTGCAAGTGTCAGCCGTAGTCAGAACACCGTTCTGTGTAGTTTTTCGTGCAGTGTGTCGGTGGTAAGTGAATTAGAACTGTCAAATTCTTGATGCTCGTATGGTGCGTGATTCCGTAACCACGGCAATCGAACTGTTTGGTGTTTCAAGACGCGCTGTGTCAAAGATTTATAACACACTCATGGAAAACGAAAAAAGTTGTCCGCTAAGACACAGCGAAGACGACAATGTGTGTTGAGTGATCGTGACAGACGGTCACTGAAGAGGATTGCAAATGTCGTGTGACTAGGGCCTCCTGACAGGTAGACCGTTCGCCGGGTGCAAGTCTTTCGGTTTGACGCCACATCGGCGACTTGCGCCTCGATGGGAATGAAATGATGATGATTAGGACAACACAACACAACACCCAGTACCTGAGCGGAGAAAATATCCGACCCAGCCGGGAATCGATCCCGGGCCCTTAGGATTGACATTCTGTTGCGCTGACCAGTCAGCTACTGGGGGCGGTCAAGAGGGTTGTGGCAGAAAAATAAGAGGACTGCAACTGCAGCAGTCACTTCAGAACTGAATGTCGCATTCGTGAACCTTATCAACACCAAAGCACTACGAAGGAAGCTCCATAAGCAAGGAATTGGAGGGCGAGTTGGAATTCCAGAGCCAACCATCAATGACGCTAATGCCCTTAACGGGAAAACATGCTGCCCAAAACCAGAACATCTCGAATGTGGAGCAACTGAAGAACGTCATTTGGTCTTGTTGCACACTGTTTCCAATTTCTGGGCGAGCTTACGTTCCGAGAGTGTAACGTGGTGGAGGTTCGCTGACAATTTCGACAGCCATATCGTGATATTCCATGGACACCGTGGTTACTGCATTACTGCGAAGAATTATTCGATCGTTTTTGCTGGCCATGTCCATTCCATGACACACTAATGGTGAAGCTATGTTCCAAAACGACAGGGCCTTTGTTCATACAGCACACATCGTCCAGGTCTGGTATTACGAGTACCAGGATGAATTGTCCCATCTTCATTGGCCGATCATCATATCTCAGTATTATTCAGCCTTTGTAGTCTGCTTTGGAGAGAAGTGTACTTAATCGCTATTCACCTCCATCATCGGTACGTGAAATTGCCACTATTTACAGTACCTGTATTTAACCATTTCGACGCGACCAGAAGCTGTTTTGAAAGCTGACGGGTTTCCTACACCATATTAGGTGTGATGATATATTGTGGTTTTGGTGTTTTCACATTTTTGTTCAGCCTCTGTTCTTTTCCCGTACTGCACATACAAGCCTACTGATAGTGAGTACACTATGAAAAGCCGTATTCTCCGACCTGCAACAGCACATCTACAGGTAATCAGCACATCCACGCTCATTGACTGTCCGTAGACACTAGTCATTTCGGAATTTAGTTCATAACACACTGCTATGGTATTCAACTTCCATCGAGACGACTGTCGTTCAGAGACTCCAGAAACTGAAATAAAGCTCTTGCGCAAACTCAGCCCTGGGTAGCGCTATTTAAATCCCAAGTCCAGCCTATCATCGTCGGCACCGTTGTGCCCCACTATGAAGTACAGCCTGTGCCAGTCGTCACAATTAATGGTGCAACTACGTTTTCCACCTCCGGGCCTGTAGCAGCGACCGCCGTCTCACTGCCTGAGTCCGGATTGCCTGCACAGCAACCCACTAACGGCCGCCGCCGGTGGCCTGAAGTTCCGTATTCATCGCCCGGGTAATCCTGCTAGGCTCACCTTGCTCTGTCCCCCGCCTAACTCATCGCTGCCCACCGTCTATGTCTGTCTGCCGCAGATACACTGTTCTACGTTCGCGTATATTTATTGACGGTTTTGGCAACGAGTGGCTGCCTACATCGTCCGCACCTCGACCCACGTCCAGCAGAGAACGCATCCTCACACTTTCTCAAAGCGACACACCGTTACAGTACGTCTGGAGCATAGCAGTTTATGATAGTGAGTGATGGACTGTCGGCAAACTGGTAAATAAGAGAGTAGAAGCTTTCGAGATGAGGTGCTATAGAAGGATGTGGAAAATTTGGTAGACATACACTACCGGTCATTAAAATTGCTACACCAAGAACAAATGCAAATGGTAAACGGGTATTAATTGGACAAATATATTATAGTAGAACTGACATGTGATAACATTTTCACGCAATTTGGGTGCATAGACTCTGAGAAATCAGTAACCAGAACAACCACCTCAGGCCGTGATAACGGCCTTGATACGCCTGGGCATTGAGTCAATCAGAGCTTGGAAGGCGTGTACAGGCACAGCTGCCCATGCAGCTTCAACATGATACCACAGTTCATCAAGAGTAGTGATTGGAGTATTGTGATGAGCCAGTCGCTCGGCCACCATAAGCCACCATTCACCAGACGTTTTCAGTTGGTGAGAGATCTGGAGAATGTGCTGGCCAGGGCAGCAGTCGAACAGTTTCTGTATCCAGAAAGGCCCGTACAGGACCTGCAACATAAAGTCGTGCATTATCCAGCTGAAACGTAGGGTTTCGCAGGGATCGAATGAAGGGTAGAGCTATGGGTCGTAACATATCTGAAATGTAACGTCCACTGTTCAAAGTGCTGTCAATGCGAACAAGAGGTGACGGAGACATGTAACCAATGGCACCCCATACCATCACGCCGGGTGATACGCCAGTATGGCGATGACGAATACACGCTTCCAATATGCGTTCACCGCGATGTCGCCGAACACGGATGCGACCATCATAATGCTGTAAACAGAACCTGAATTCTTCCGAAAAAATGACGTTTTGCCATTCATGCAACCGGGTTCGCCGTTGATTATACCGCAGGCGCTCTTGTCAGTGATGCAGAGTTAAGGGTAACTGCAGCCATGGTCTCCCAGCTGATAGTCCATGCTGCTGCAAACTTCGTCGAACTGTTCGCACAGATGGTTATTGTCTTGCAAACGTCCCCATCTGTTGACTCAGGGATCGAGACGTGGCTGCACGATCCGTTACAGCCTTCCGGATTTGATGTCTGTCATCTCGACTGCTAGTGATACGAAGCCGCTGGGATCCAGCACGGCGTTCTGTATTTCCCTCCTGAACCCACCGATTCCGTATTCTGATAACAGTCATTGGATCTCGACTAACGCGAGCAGCAATGTCACGATACGATAAACCGCAATCGCGATAGGCTACAATCCGACCTCTATCAAAGTCGGAAACGTGATGGTACGCATTTCTCCTCCTTACACGAGGCATCACAACAACGTTTCACCAGGCAACGTCGGTCAACTGCTTTTTGTGTATGAGTAATCGGTTGGAAACTTTCCTCATGTCAGCACGTTATAGGTGTCGCCACCGGCACCAATCTAGTGTGAATGCTCTGAAAAACTAATCATTAGCATATTACAGCATCTTCTTCCTGTCGGTTAAATTTCGCGTCTGTGGTGTGGTGTAGCAATTTTAATGGCCAGTGGTGTAAATTAAGGAATGGCGAATGCAGAATCGACGAGGAAAGGAAGATGTGGAAGTCACTGACAGGAAGGAGGGACAAATGGATAGAATATTAAGAAAAATGGAAAGACATCAGGTAATAGGACATAAGGAAATAACTTCCATGTTACTACAGGGAACTGTAAAGTGTAAAAACTGTAGGTTGTGGGTTGCAAGTGCTGCGCCGATACGAAGAGGTCGGCACGTAAGAATAATTGGTGGCGGGCCGCGTCAAACCTGTTGAAAGACTCGAAAAGGAAGGCGAGCACAGTGGAACGCGGCGTCGCCGCTATCGCCACCTACCTGGATTGCTATTCAGCTGCGGGCGGGTGCTGGATTGGGGCTAATGAGGCGGAATGGCGATGCAAACGCGGCCCGCGAGCCGGCATCGACGTCTGGGAGTGCGGGATATTGGGCCCCGGGCAGGGCAGGGCACGGCGCGGCGGACGGAAATTGCGGCGCGGCGTGGCGAGGCCAGACTTAGCGCGAGTTACAGCCGGCGCGCCACGCGACGCGCAATTACCGAACGCCGCCGCCGTGGGCGCCTCCAGCCGCCGTTAATTGCTTCCAGGCGGCGACGCCAGGCAGCGCCGCGCGGCGCAGCGCACGGGCCCAACCGGGATTCAGCCGCAGTGGCTGCTGCTCGCCTCGTACTTCTCCTCAAACGCGCCGGTGTATGTAAATGCTGTGTGTCTTTACTCATTCTGTCGTTACCGGATTCTCAGAGGTCAGGCTTTTCGCCTTACGCTTCCGATATGCACATACACTTATGATTCGGAACATTACAACCACTGCCCACGATTAATACACTACTGGCCATTAAAATTGCTACACCACGAAGATGACGTGCTACAGACGCTAAATTCAACCGACAGGAAGAAGATGCTGTGATATGCAAATGATTAGCTTTTCAGAGCATTCACTCAAGGTTGGTGCCGGTGGCGACACCTGCAAAGCGCTGACATGAGGAAAGTTTCCAACCGATTTCTCATGCACAAACAGCAGTTGACCGGCGTTGCCTGGTGAAACGTTAGTGTGATGCCTCGTGTAAGGAGGAGAAATGAGTATCATCACGTTTCCGACTTTGATAAAGGTCGGATTGTAACCTATCGCGATTGTGGGTTATCGTATCGCGACATTGCTGCTCGCGTTGGTCGAGATCCAATGACTGTTAGCAGAATATGGAATCGGTGGATTCAGGAGGTCAATATGGAACGCCGTGCTGGATCCCAACGGCCTCGTATCACTAGCAGTCGAGATGACAGGCATCTTATCCGCATGGCTGTAACGGATCGTGCAGCCACGTCTCGAACCCTGACTCAACACATGGGGACATTTGCAACAACCATCTCCACGAACAGTTCGACGACGTTTGCAGCAGCATGGACTACCAGCTAGGAGACCATGGCTGCGGTCACGCTTGACGCTGCATCACAGACGGGAGCGCCTGTGATGGTGTACTCAATGACGAACCTGGATGCATGATGGCAAAACGTCATTTTTTCGGATGAATCCACGTTCTGTTTACAGCATCATGACGGTCGTATACGTGTTTGGCGACATCGCGATGAATGCACATTCGAAGCGTGTATTCGTCATTGCCATACTGGCGTATCACCCGGCGTGATGGTATGGGGTGCCATTGGTTACACGTCTCGGTCACCTCTTGGTCTCATTGACGGCACTTTTAACAGTAGACGTTATATTTCAAATGTGTTACGACCCGTGGCTCTACCCTTCAAAATGGCTCTGAGCACTATGGGACTTAACATGGATGGTCATCAGTCCCCTAGAACTTAGAACTACTTAAAACTAACTAACCTAAGGACACCACACACTACCATGCCCGAGGCAGGATTCGAACCTGCGACCGTAGCAGTCGCGCGGCTCCGGACTGAGCGCCTAGAACCTCTAGACCACCGCGGCCGGCGGCTCTACCCTTCATTCGATCCCTGCGAAACCCTACATTTCAGCAGGATAATGCACGACTTTATGTTGCAGGTCCTGTACGGGCCTTTCTGGATACAGAAAATGTTCGACTGCTGCCCTGGCCAGCACATTCATCAGATCTCTCAGCAATTGATAACGTCTGGTGAATGGTGGCCAAGCAACTGGCTAGTCACAATACGCCAGTCACTACTCTTGATGAACTGTGGTATCGTGTTGAAGCTGCATGGGCAGCTGTACGTGTACACGCCATCCAAGCTCTGTTTGACTCAATGCCCAGGCGTATCTAGGCCAGAGGTGGTTGTTCTGGGTACTGATTTCTCAGGTTGCACCCAAATTGCGTGAAAATGTAATTACATGTCAGCTCTAGTATAATATATTTGTACAATGAATACCCGTTTATCATCCGCATTTCGCCTTGGTGTAGCAGTTTTAATGGCGAGAAGTGTAGCATCGTAACGCGGTGTAGAATTTTTGTAATAAAGGCTTCAAAACTGTGTGACCGTGCAGATTACCATTGCCCCATGCTGGGCGCCAAATTTAGTGAACACAGAAATCTCGTCTCTGACATGAAATAGCATGCAGATTACTTATGAAATCGCCCCGCAGAAGCCAAGAATTGACTACTGTGATTATAAACTCTGCTAAAGAGAAGGACTTGCGCCTAAACAGCCTGCAACCCAAACTACATGCCTATCTTGCAAGCAGTCAGCATCCTTACAAAAGACTGCCGCTGCACACTCGACAACTGGACGGCGACCGAAGTGCCAGCAGGGACTTCTGACTCCACGGTCCTCTTCCTTACGCCAGTCACCTAACAGGAAGCAAAACTGAGCGTATCCTGGCAGCGAGGTCTGTACGTAGGGCGGCTAGTAGACCCTGGGCGGTGAGTCCCCGCCAAGCGAGCTATCCGGGCCAGGCGCCGAATGCTTATTGCATTTCGACAATCAGGAGCTCACTCCGGGGTCACCGCCACACTGCAGTCGCCGCCCGAGCCAGCCTCCTCCCCCTGTGTTCTGCAGCGTGGCCTCTCTAGAGAGGGCGCACCCGTTACAGGAACACTGATTCTTGGTTTCATAATATTTCTGTGATTGTCTGTTCCACGGCCACGTCGTGCATAGAACATTCTTCTTTGAAACTTACACTCCAACTGTTCCCTACCGGTTGTTATTGTCAGATTTAGCATTTATATCGGACTTCGTCATTATCCTAAATGTGTTGTGAACTTTGAACAGACGTACTTGTTTCTCTAAGTGACTCAAGAACTTCATTCCGCCAATGTTTATCTGAAGTGTGGTAAGAACGTACTATCATAAATGTTTTCCTATCTTTTAGAGCCAAGGCTGGGTACAACACTTTATTTTTCTCGTTACTAGATAGCTGAACTATTTTTCTGTTCTACTCAGAAGAATACATTTTCATTTTTTTCTTTGCGGAGGTTTTTTTTTCTACTAAGGTTTGAAACACTGTGCGTAACCAAACGATTTGGTTTCATGATTCCCAAGATTTATCATTATTAAGTTAAATTTTGTTTCTTTCCATTCGAATATACTTTGTTCGTTCACTTACACTTGGTCTGTTTACTTGTGCACCGTCTACGTCAGGCACTTCAAAACCAAGCAGGAAAAGCTTATTGTCACGCGAATTTAACTGATTAATTAGACGATTAAAACGCGAAATATTTACGTTTTTTTAAGGTACGACCGTCAGGGCCCATTTGACTCGGTGTGGACACGACGTAGTTATCAAGAGCAACGCGAGGGGAATGAATCATCTCACCATTCTTCGTTGTCATTTGTTGTGCTGATGGCGACAGACTCCAGATTGGTACGGTGCGTCGCCTAGCAGCGGCGGCACCAAGTCGGCACCACCCATCGGCGAGGCCCCTGGAATGATCTCCGCCTTCACTGCTCACCGTGAATTGCCGTAGCCGAAACAGCGATATCAAGACGTCTGGGGCGGAATTAGACAAGGAAATTGTAATTCTCAGTCTAGTGCTTCATTCCCGAGCACTGCACGGTAACGATCCATCGATTTAACATGGAACAGGAGCCGAATAAGTTACAAAGTGACAATGAACATTAGCATGTGAAAAAGGATCAGTTTCAAAGGGAGCAGATTAAGTAGGCGATGGATGGAAGAGCCCCCATGTCCTCTTGCTTTCTCGTTCCTCTCGACAGTAGCTTCACTTCGCAGTACTCTCCTTACGACAAGACACAAGACTCATAGAACTTTTCTCCTCTTGGCGTAGTCACTGGCGGATTAAATTTGCGAGTGCCACCCAACAACAGGTCGCCATCCCGTGACCACGCCTCCCAGTGCAGGATGGAAATTTTATATATTGCTTGGGCTTCTGTGTGACCCGGGAACTGGCGTCTTTCTCACGTATTCACTGCCGAGGCTGTTCCCAGCGTTGGTAGCACATTGTCCCAAAGTTTTCCACATTCCTTAGTTGCTGTGAATGCAGCCACACAACGCTTTTTATGTAATGGCTCTGTGTACGTGAAGCCTACACAATCTAACGTTTGTTTTTCGTCTAAGAATCTGCTGACATTCGTGATTTATGAGCAACTTTCTTACACTCCGACAAATTTATTTTTAAACAGGCTGACTCCTCTTCCCCACTTCCATAGTTTCACATGCCTTCTGTGCGAATCCTTGGCGCTTTTGTCTCTACGATCCTTCTTAGAGTTTGCAAGGGTTCACGAATTGTCGGTATATTTCCCAGTTTTCTGCCAGGTTCTTCGCAAGGTGTCCATTCTTAGGCGAGCCGAGGGCATCCGTCAGTCTACCCCTGAGTGGTTGCAGAGTGCCCCCGTGTCTGCGTCTCTGTCGGCCGCTGTATGAGGCCCGACATTCCCCTCGTCCTGCGCCGCTGGCCATGGGAGTCGGCGAAAGGGGTCATTGGCGGAGGTATTACAGTATACACTGAGGTGACAAACTCGTGGGACAGCGATATGCAAATTTACAGATGGCGGTAGTTTTGCATACACAACATATAAAAGAGCAATGCATTGGCGGAGCTGTCATTTGTACTCAGGTGATTCTTGTGAAAAAGTTTCCGATGTAACTATGGCCGCACGATGGGAATTATCAGACTTTGAACACGGAATGGTAGTTTGAACTAGAACCATTTCGGAAATCGTTTGTGAATTCAATATTTCCGGCCGCTGTGGCCGAGCGGTTCTAGGCGCTTCAGTCCGGAACCGCGCTACTGCTACGGTCGCAGGTTCGAATCCTGCCTCGGGCATGGATGTGTGCGATATCCTTAGGTTAGTTAGGTGTAAGTAGTTCTAAGTCTAGGGAACTGACGACCTCAGATGTTAGGTCCCATAGTGCTTAGAGCCATTTTTGAATTCAGTATTCCGGGATCAACAGTGTCAAGAGTGTGCCGAGGGAACCAAATTTCAGGCATTACTTCTGACCACGGACACGGCAATGGCCAACGGCCTTCACTTAACGATCGAGCGCAGCGCCGTTCCGTAGAGCTCACAGTGCTAACAGAGAGGTAACATTGCACGAAATAATTACAGAAATCATTATGGGTCGTACGACGAACATATCCGTTTGGATACTGCGGCGAAATTTTGCGTTAATGGGTTATGGCAGCAAACGACCGATGCGACTGGCTTTTTCTAACAACACGACATAGCCTGCTGCGCCGTTCCTGGGCTTGTGATCATATCGGTTGGACCCTAGTGCGGCGCAGACTCTACGAAGCCATGGACCCAAGTTGTCAACAAGGCACTGTGCAAGCTGATGGTAGCTTCACAATGACTGGACTGTCTTTACATGGAACAGACTGGATCTTGTGGTCCAACTGAACCGATCACTGACTGGAAATAATTATGTTCGGCTACTTGATTGACTTTGTGTTCGCAAACAGCGATGACATTTTTATGGATGACAATGTGCCATGTCACTGGGCCACAATTGTTCACGACTGGTTTGAAGTATATTTTGGATAATTCGAGCGAATGATTTGGCCACCCAGATGACACCACATGAATTCCATCGAACATTTATGGGACACAATCGAAAGGTCAGTTCGTGAACAAAATGCTACTCCGGCATTACCTTTGCAGTTACGGACAACTATAGAAGGGCAGCATAATTAAATAGTTCTGCAGTGGACTTCCAGTCACTTGAGCCCATGCCACGTTAATATATTTGGAAGTATCCCATGACTTTTCACCTCAGTGTTTATCATTTGTATATAACTACATTGCGTAAAGCACCCTACCCCCCCCCCTCCTCCCTCACACACACATACACCAATAAGTTTTTGCTACATGGGAAGTGTGCACATATTACTTGTAATTAATTTCAAAATACTACGGATGATCATTTATTTAAACAGACTTTCTGTACATTTCCAATGTGCCAAAAACTATTTGGTGTGTGCGCTGCTTTACACAATGTGGTAATATACAAATCATATAAATGCTGCACATACTCTACTGCAAATCGCGAATGCAAGCCAACAATATCCCAACAAAATTATGCAAGATTCGTTTCGAAATCGGTTAAGCTGCTATTTTCTTAAATAGCGTTATCAATAACGAATGGTTGGTGACATCTTCATTATAAGAATCAACGTATATTTTGTGCACAGTCACGTTCTCAAAATATGTTTTCGACAAAATAGGACACAGTTCCATTATTTTTTACTTTAATTTAGTCTGCCGAGAGGGCAGCAGTCTACATGATTAGTGACTTGGCCTCTGTCTTAGCTGACGATGGGGAGGGTATAGTACGTACTTTATAATTATGTTACGCTTTTAAAGTGGAGATTTTAGTCTGTCATACAGTGAATATCTCACTCTTTTTGTAAGTGATCTGCAATCGGTAGTCCAAATGCTACTCCGTTAGTGTTTTTTTTTTTTTTATTCTATGTCGGTTACTTCCCTCCCTTTTAACTTGTAATACCTGACATTGTATACGAGTAGTCATTAGTATGAGTATGTATACATTGCATGAATTCCGCTGAAAAATTTTACAGCTTTTACCGTGTATGCCGGCCGGTGTGGCTGAGCGGTTCTAGGCGCTTCAGTCTGGAACCGTGCGACCACTACGGTCGGAGGTTCGAATCCTGCCTCGGACATGGATGTGTGTGATGTCCTTAGGTTAGTTAGGTTTAAGTAGTTCTAAGTTCTAGGGGACTGATGACCTCAGATGTTAAGTCCCATAGTGCTCAGAGCCATTTGAACCATTTACCGTGTATGTCAGTAATATTTGTATTTTCTGCTTAGAGTAATGATTCAAGAGAGTACTGATGATGCTACATAATACCCTGTGTCATATTCTCTGCTGTGATTTGGAAAGTGTGTATGTAGATGGAGAAAGGATCCGTAAGCGTTGACACTGCATTTTATTTTTGTCGCAGTTTTGGCCAGCCTTGGCGCTGCTCCTGTGTAAGAGCAGCCATTTATGAACTGCAGGGAGCGACTACGACTTCGAGCAGCAGGAAAATATAGGATTCTAGAAAGATCCGTAGTAGTCACCGGCTCACGTCCGCCAGCAGGGCAGAAATGGGGTACTCTGGAACACTGCTCTGTCCTTGAAGCTGTCAATTAACATCATAAATACTTATAACTAAATCAAAAATTCGAATACCAATTTGTGCGCATAATTGTTTATTTTAAAAAAACGATAGTTTACACATACTACAATATGACCATTAAAATTTTAAAAAAACTTTTCTGTATAAAACAAATTGTCCTCAACATCAATTTAAGTGCTTGCGAAAGCGTCAGCTTTCACTAAATAGTATTCTAGGAAAGCTATTCTGTTTTTCACATAGCATAATGCGTTAGTCTAATTTTCGGCACGGTCGTCGTAACAGTACTCATATCAAAAGTAAATATATACCACCAAGATTTCTGCAAAGCTAACTTCCACAGCGTAACATTTCCAAATTTATTTTGAGCTGGAGTATTGAAACGGATATGCAATTAGCAAAAGAAATTGTAGTCATATTTCGCGATGTAAATCGTGAAGAATTATGCGTGATTTCCTGAGAATCGTGTCTGAATCTTAACATAATTTCTATTGCTGCTCAGGAGCAAACTTCGTAACCGAAACAAGATAGTATCAAAGAATCTACGCGAATGAAAGTGAACTTCATTTGCCTGTAGCCTAGGCACAGACGAAAAGTTGGCGACATTGATGCAGTTCACAAGCAATTGGTGTTGATAATGAGAACAAAAACAAGAACATGATCAGATAAAATTAATAAAATAATGATTTACAAGACGAATGCCATTGTCATTGTGTTTTGAGTACATTTTGCCATCCAGAACTTCCTATTAGCCAGGTATCGCATTTTGCTCTGATAAACAAAGAGCGAAAGAACACGTGTGAACTTCTGTACAAACACCGCTCTTTCTATACCGTTAAACAAAGACATCAAAAAATGATATTTCAAATAAAAAAGGTGCTAAATTTTGTGCTTTTGAAAATACGGGCACGTTGAAGCTTTCACTAATGAAAAAGATTGCCCAATATTGTGGCTAACACTTACTCGCTAGTGTTAGTGTATTTTTCCTTCCAGTCATAATGCAGTTAAGCTGGTCAGCTCCACACTATAGTGACAATACCGATATTTTCTTTCCACTCTTTCTATTAAGAATTATTTTGAATCCGTCACTTATTATTTTCTCGTAGTTATTTTTCAGATCTGAAGGGAAATCTGTATCTATTTATGGAGTTGACTTCAGGTATTCTTTACGGGTTGTTATTCCAATACGCGCAGTCCTAAAAACGAGTCTTTTACTTAAAATCGCACTCGTACTGCTGCTTGATTATTATTGTACGCTACCAACTTTACGAGTAGGTATTCCAGATTAGCACCAATACTACATTTCTAACATTCTGACATTACTTCCCCATTTTCATCTCTCTGAAGTGCATATTGTCCCATAAGCACTGCTAATTCCAGTTGTATATATTCACTGCTTGGCAGCAAGAGCGGTGAGTTGGACGACCGTTGTGAACTTCCGTGTTGGTTTAACCAGTTAGCTATCTAATTGGGAATCTTGTACCGTTTACTACTATTTCACGTATTCATACCTACGTACACATTTCAGCACTGACAACGAATGGAAATACTGAGATGAAGTACTACAGTGTATGCAGTACTATTTGGAGTCATGATCATATATCAATAGTCTAAGAGATTAAACTCAACAAGTTTTAGCGAGCTAATAGCGAAAAGTGAAAATGGAAACGTGGGTATACTTCTAAGACACCAGGAACAGGAAGAGACATAAAACGCATGTACGTGTCAGGAACTAATCGAATACGTTACACCCTCAGGAAAATAGCTGCATGCAGACAAACTAAGACACCTCTCAGCAAATTCTGATTTAACATTTCACTGATCGGAGTTTCCCCTGTACATAATGAAAGAAAACAGAGTATAAAGGAATATACTAACTACTCAGCACCGCTTTTTTTTTTTTTAATCGTCAGTCTTACGACTGGTTTGATGCTGCCTCTTCTTGCCAACCTCGTCATCTCAGAGTAGCGCCTGCAGCCTACGCCCTCAACTATTTGCTGAATGTATTCCAGTATCTATCTTCCTCTACAGTTTTTACCCTCTACAGATCCCTCTAGTATCATGGATGCTATTCGCTGATATCTTAAAAGGTGTGCTACCACCCTGTCCCTTCTTGTTAAGGTTTCCGCATGTCCCTCTCCTCGCAGAGTCCGCGGAGAACCTCCTCATTCCTTATCTTATCAGATCACCTAATTTTCAACACCACATCCCAATGTCAAACCGACGGCCAATACGATAGCAGCCTTCGTTTCACTCAAATAATGACCTTATGAGCCGACTGTTTCATTAGCCATGGCGACAACTCAAAATGAAGCGATTCGGAAACATATTCCATACAATACTTGCATGATCCGTCATTCGGGATAATGCGCTAAATTGTGCACACCAAGAAATTTCTACTTCAGCTACAATTTCTTCTAAGTATCTTAATATAACATTGACCTACATTAGCCAAGCATCATTATCGTCATCGTAATTGGCACAACAGCTTTTTGTGAGCCTTGGCCTTCTGTGGAAGATTACCTCATGCTTCCCTGTTTACTGCCGAACTCCACCAATTTTGAATTCCAGTTTTCCTTATGGCCTCTCTTACTCCTTATTCACACTTTCACTTTGGTCTTCCAACTCTCCTGGTTCCTTCAGGCACAGAGCTGAGAATCTTCTTAATCATTTTGTCGTTTGCTTTCAGTACATGCCCTACCCATTCCCTGCATTTTAATGTAGCTAACAATGTCTGGTTAATTATACAGACTACATAATTCGTAGTTGTTATACAATTATATAATTCATAGTTGAATCTCCTCCTCCAGGCACCATTTTCCTTCGTTGGCTCAAAAATTTGTATCACGATCTATCTTTCAAATATGCCTAGCTGATTTTCATCAATTTCTGTGTTTCAGCACCATGTGCTGGCACCGGCCGTACTAGAACTTTATACGTCATAACTTCAGCTTTCCTAAAGAGCAGCTTAGATTTCAAATGTTTTCTGCGGTCATGGTAGCACTTGTTGGCGGAAAATGTTTGTATTTAGCTTTCAGAGCTGATATTGTTGTCATAGTATACTACTAATCCGAAATAAGTGAAACTACACACGTCATCGAACTTATATGGACCAATTTCTATGGACAGTATCTAATTTGGATAGTCTTTCTTAGTTTTACCTCCATTTTCTAGCAGCTCTTTCAAGATCTGTAAAGGCTTCTTTCATTGCTCTTTGCGTTCTTGCAATTATATCAATATTATCTACATATGCCAGCACCTGAACTGATTTGTTCAGGACAATCCCGCTTTTACTGATGTCCGCATCTCTTATAACCTTTTCCAAGGCTATATTAAACAGAAGGCAGTATAATGCGTCTCCCTGTCTTAATCCATTTTTTTGTGATCACAACTATTGATAACATATTCTGTATTGCAATTTGACTCTGGATGTTTCCCACAGTAGCTTTCACTACGGCAATCAGTTTATTAGGAATGCCTAATTTGTTGGACTTTCATGAAGGGTATAATTGATTTCAACAGTTTTCTGGCGTTCGCACTCTTTTCGGATTGTTTTCCAAGTTAAGGTAGGTAGGTAGTTAGTGTTTAACGTCCCGTCGACAACGAGGTCATTAGAGACGGAGCGCAAGCTCGGGTTAGGGAAGGTTTGGGAAGGAAATCGGCCGTGCCCTTTCAAAGGAACCATCCTGACATTTGCCTGAAACGATTTAGGGAAATCACGGAAAACCTAAATCAGGATGGTTGGAGACGGGATTGAACCGTCGTCCTCCCGAATGCGAGTCCAGTGTGCTAACCACTGCGCCACCTCGCTCGGTTTTCCAAGTTAAGTTTGTAGTTTAATGGCTCTGAGCACTATGCGACTTAATTTCTGAGGTCATCAGTCGCCTAGAACTTAGAACTAATTAAACCTAACTAACCTAAGGACAGCACATACATCCATGCCCGAGGCAGGATTCGAACCTGCGACCGTAGCGGTCACGCGGTTCCAGACTGAAGCGCCTAGAACCGCACGGCCACACCAGCCGGCATTTGTAGTTTACGTCACGTTAAAAATGTCAAAAATGCTTTACAGGTCAGCGTTATTTTGGGATATATACAACAAAACATGTTGGTGAACTGAAATCTGAAACGGATGGCTAACCAAAACCAACCATGTTACTGTTGGAAAAAGCTTTCAAACGACAGAGGTGTTAAACAATTTCACATTGCTATCAGACCTTCCAATGTCTGATAAGCTTAAAGAGCTTTTGAAGTTAAAGAGTAGTGTGTAGTGTTTGTGGGACTGATAATCTAAGTAGAGAGGAAGAAAAATGAAGTTTAGAAGGCTGTGACTTAGGAGATGTACAATGAAAAACTTAGGGCTTCATCCATTCCATTATGAGTACTAAGTTATCACACATTTTCGCATTTGTCAACAGGCTTGTTACTACATCATACACAATAATTCAACGGGAAAGCATATAAAGAAATATGTGCCTTTCCTAAAAGTAAAGCAAAGCATTTTTTTTCTCCCGGTGAATCAGCTGTGTGCTGTTTCCTGACGTCACTACTGTTGACGTAAAAAGCACTCTGCAGACAAAGCGGTGTCGCCTGAGACGAATAAATATTTCATGGGACGCAGGTTCCTACCTGCCTCCTCATTAAATCTGCAGAGTGAACAGAAGAGCGCCAAAAAATATTATGACGTATCTCCCACATCTTCTTTGGGCACCCCGATCGTACACTCCACTTCATCGGCAAAAAGGAAATGTGTGACATATTTTCTCTTCAGTTGTAAATCCTTCAGTGTTACAAATAAATCGGAAAAAATGTGTCACAGCTTTGTTGGAGACGTTACTTGGGATTCAGACAGAATCTCCAATTTCCAAGATTCTAGCAAATTTTAGCAGAGCAACCAACGTAACACTTATTGAAACATCAGTGTTACTTATGATTTTTGTACATACTGGTGTGTTATAATTGTTCTAAGTAGGTGCTATATATTTTTTCTTTTCTTACTGTAAAACTTCAGTATAAGCCCAATACCAGATTGGACACGTGTAACGCCTTAGCTGTACATTTGCATAACACATAATCTTTCTCCTCTTCCGTTTCAGTCATACAATTGGACAAACTACCTTCAGCCTCCGTCAAATCCAAAACCAGCCTCCATTCAAGAAGAGATGAAAGATGTGTTATCATCGAGGTAGCTTCGGTCTTGGCATATCCCATATGTTTATCGTGCAATAGGGAACCAGTATCTCTGTTACACTGTAAACTATCCATACTTTTCTCATTCCTTTCTATTTCTGTTTACTCCTTGCCTCTCAACTACTGCTCCCACCATATAATTTCTTACTGTTCTTCCCCACATTGGTTCCATCTGCACTGTTGCCTGGCGTGCAAGACGAAAGCAACTTTTGAAAGATGTGTCACTGCCAAGTAATATACGAGGGGCGTTTGAAAAGTTCGTGCAAGAATAAAAACTACTTATGTGTTTGGGGTGAACCATTTTTGCTTTTCGACATACTTTTAGACTCATACACTTCGTCAAACGCTGTTCTAATTTGTTGATCCCTTCCAAATAATAGTAATTGTCCAAGTCTGCAAAATAGCTATTAGTTGCTGCAATCACCTTCTCGTTTGAATAAAATCTTTATCCCGCCAGCCATTTCTTCAAATTGGGGAACAAACAGTAGTCCGAGAGAGTCAAGAGAATAAGGGGGATGAGAAACGAGTTGGAATCCTATTTCTATTAATTTTGCGATCACAACTGCTGAGGTGTGTGCTGGTGCATTGTCCTGATCGAAAAGAACTTTTTTGCGATCCAATCGCCTACGTTCTTCTTGCAGCTCGGTTTTCAAACGGTCCAATACCGGTGAATAATATGCACCTGTCACAGTTTTACCCTTTTCCAGACAGTCGATGAGGATTATCCCTTGCAATTCCCTAAAGACAGTCGCCATAACCTTTCCGGCCGAAAGAATGGTCTTCGCCTTTCTTTGGTGCAGATTCTTCCTTGGTAACCCATTGTTTAGATTGTTCTTTGGTCTCAGGAGTATTGTAATGTATCCATGTTTCATCCACAGTGACTAAACGACGCTTAAAGTTCTCTGGATTCTTCCTGAACAGCTGCAGACCATCCTTGCAACACTTCACACGATTCCGTTTTTGATCAAGCGTAAGCAATCGCGGAACCCATCTTGCGGATAACTTTTTCATGTCTAAATGTTTATGCGAAATATGTTGCACCCGTTCATTCGAGATACCCACAGCGCTAGCAATCTCACGCACCCTAACTCTTCTGTCATCCATCACCACATCATGGATTTTATCAATGATTTCTGCAGTCGTAACCTCCACATGGCTTCCAGAAAGTTCAGCCACTCCGAAAATTTTGAAACCAGTTATAAGCTGTTCTAATCCAAGATGTTTATCAAGCTTCTCTTTAGTCTCCTGAGGCGTCTCGCCTTTCATAAAGTAATGATTAATCACCACACGAATTTCCTTTTCGTCCATTTTTTTGACAATCACTCGACTTCCTTGATTAAAATGAATCCCAAACAGAAAGAAATAGACCAATATGGCTGAAACTTGGTGTGCGTTCTATCCAAAGATGCTACTAACTAAACATGACCTCGATACGCACCGATGGTGCCATCTCTCGGACTTCGCATGGACTTTTCAAACGCCCCTAGTAGCTCGGTGAAGGTCGGACCTTACATCGACAGAACTGCCATAGTATAGCGCAGAAGGTAAGTGAAAGAAATACGCAATGAGACGAACAGAAATGACACTTTTATTTTAGAAAATAACTACGCTAAAGTCACCGCGGTTCATGATGAATCTGTCGCAGGATATGGTTCCTAATAGGGTGCGTGGTCGACAAAAATGTCCCATAATGGCTAAAAGTTGGTAAGGAAGCCTTGGGGTTGGGCGTTCCATTCCTGCAACAGCGAGGTTGACAGCTGCTGGACGGTTGTCGGTGGATTGGAAGCGCATCAATACCTCTCCTCAACGCATCCGACACTTCCTCGATGGGATTTAAATCGAGGATCGGGGAAGCCAGCCAGTTCACCGAATATTTACTCTTTTCAAGAGCTTCTCCACTTACGCAGTTTGATGTGGTCGCTCGTTTTCATCCATAAAAACGCTGACGTTCGACAGTGTTCATGGGTGCATCACATGTACGTCCAGCGTTGTCTGACATGTTCGGTTTGGTGGCCTAGGTTTGACGCTGTGTGAGGCATAATGTTGCAAGGGAGTACTGACCTCACCGATAAATTTATGACAACGTAGCCCACTCCTTCCATTTGTGCGTCTTTTCAGGGTTTCATTCGGCCCTGACTTCGGTTTTATGGACGACACTGCGTAATGGACTGGTTTGCCCGTTCCCCCGACTTAAATCCCATCGAGCATCTGTAGGATGCGTCGGAGGGACGTATTTCAGCACGTCCGCAAGCACCAAACACCATCAAGCAGTTGTTAACCGCACTGGTTGAGGAATGAAACGCCCTTCTACAAGAACTCCTTACCAATCTTGTGGGCAGAATAGGAGTACGTTGCGGATCATGCTGTGCCGTCCTTGGTGATCAAACACACCCTGTTAAGGACCATGTCCAGCCGTTTGTAATGTCCAGGGGAACTTCATGAACAGCGGTGACTTCAGAGGAATTATTGTTTTTGAATAAAAGTGTGGTTTCTGTTCGTTTCATTGCACATATATTTCAGTTACCTACTGTACTGTACTTTACTGGACTGGACTGGACTGTACTGTACTATGACACTTCCTTCTACGTATTGTCAAAGATTCGTAAAGGTGTGTTACTTTTCAGTGACAAATCATACGAAAGTTACTTCGTCCTTAAGTTTTGCACAAAGTGCGTAATGCAAAACACCACTTAATAGACACCACCGTCGTGACTGACGTATCAGAAAGAAAAAGTAGTGTTACAATTTGTAACAACTCTGGAAGGGGAAAAGATGGTGTTCGGTTGATTCATGTTCGTTTGTGCGGGCAGAGAAGATATGCCCGCTCTGCTTTCGTAGCTGGTCACGTGAATACCGGGTACGGATGTTTTGGAAATGAGCTCCCTTCTAGACTCATTAACAATAAGATTTTTAATTTAGAAGCTGCGGTGGATGAGGTATGCGTTGTCATTTTCTGATTTGATTTACTTCATTACATTAAAGTGTTCCCTTTAAGATTGTGAAACTCATTATTTAATACTAAGGGTAGTATTCAAGTGGGCTTGTTCCAAACATGTTGGTTGGTTAGTTGGTTTGGAGAGAAATGGATTAAACTACAGTGTCATCAGTCACTTCCAAACATGTCCTTAGAGAACATTTACCATCCGTTAAACACAAATGGTTCAAATGGCTCTAAGCACTATGAGACTTAACATCTGAGGTTATCAGTCCCATAGAACTTAGAAGTACTTAAACCTAACTAACCTACGGACATCCCACACATCCATGCTCGAGGCAGGATTCGAACCTGTAAGCGTATCAGTCGCGCGGTTCCGGACTAAAACGCCTCGAGCCACTCGGCCACAGCGGCCGGCCGTTAATCACACCTTACAAAGTTAGCAAAGGTCGCTTTTAATTACCTCGTTCTCGACTTTATGATTAAAGTATTCCTTATTATTTAGTGCAATTTACTGGTTTGGTAATAACGATAGTATTCAAATAAGGTATTGTGAAAGCGTATTCTGTTACTAATATATTCAATTTGCGAGTAATTGAAGAACTTACCATTACTGTCTTGTGCTGTCTTCGTTTTTTGTTAAAATAAACAAGTCGTCAATAATTGTGTCATTTTTCAAGGTGTACTTTTCTTTATGAGCTATTCTTGGCAGTAGCGATCATGAGCAATGAATGAAAACACTTGTTTCTTTAGATCTATTCTTGTGTTGGAAACGAGGCAATGGAGAGACCTAGAGTGAAGCCTACGTAGAAGCACACTATCAACTCTACGGCTTCTTCTCCAGTATCTTTACGAACTATTATTTAAAATTAGATGTCAAAAACATTTGTATACTCTCATCAGTAAATCAGTATGTAATGTTCTTTACAATTAAAGCAATCGTCGTTTATTCCAAAATTTAGTGAAAAAAAGTCTAATGCATTTGGTCTCATCTGAGTGAGGAAGATTAAAAAACAAATTATTAATATAACGAGAAAAATATATGCCTGCTGCCAAATGTGAATAATCGGTAATGTCTTGTTTCAGCAACCAGAATCAATTACCAGTTTCATCCTCTCTGAAAGAGTCTAAAAACAGTTAAATAAATAATACGTTGCCGTTTTAAGATTTTTACTATACACCTGAAGTTGTAACGTTGCTGGTGAGAGATTTACATGGAAATTCAATTGAGACTTGAGCGTATTAATACACGTTACTAAGCACAGACAGTTTATATTTAACGCTCTAGTGGCTTCTTATAAAGGTAAGCTGCTATTTCATTTACGTTTAATAGTTGCTGTATCTGAACAGTTTCATAGAAAAAAGGTAGACTTTAGGGCGCAGCCACTCGTACTTCAAAACGGAAAACGTACCGAATAAAAGTTGAAACATGATACACGCAAATAATTACCACCATCCTCTACTATCTGTAGAATGTGCATGGTAAGTGCAAGAGTTCCACTGTTTGGACAAATCTGTACTGCAGAAGAGAAAAATGGCCACTCTCGCTGAAATTTAATCGTAATGGATCGTGCTCATGTTTTGTGATGGAACTGTAATTACTCTCATCTCTTCTTAACTCAGTTTGTAGTGACACAGATCGGTAGCTGGCACTCTGTTGGAATCGTCATAAATTATTGTTTCGCTCCTCGTTTACTTGGAGTACTGCACCGCTTGATCATAATCGGCCTCGCGATACCGAGCAACGGTTTATTGCTAATGATGTGTACTCGTCATGCAAGCAGTGCTCTTTTTAATGGAAGGCGCTCGCTTATTATTACGCTTCCACCAGATCCTGCCTTTCGTTCTCCATCGGCAAAATTGGTGTGATTTCAGTGACGACCGCAGAGAATGAGCATGAACTGCAAAGCATCAGCAATATTTATTACTAGAGCATTATTCGCGTGAAACTTCGACAAAGCACAAATAGCACAGTGTTTCCCAAATTTCTGCTGAATAGATTAACAGGTCGAGGATTAATGTATGTATACATCAGTTAATAACTGAGACAGAGATTAGTCATTATGACGGCATAATTATATGATAGTTCGATTTAGGGCATTAGGACTGATAAACGATAGCCTGAAGAGTATAGGATATGGATTGAGTGTAAGTCGACGAAACTAATAAAAGTAGCAGAAATGAGCACAGCGGGACTCTCAACATCAGAATTGGCGACCTCGAAGTGGAGGAATTCTGCTGCCTAAGCAGCAAAATAGCCCATGATGGACGGAGCACGGAGGACATAAAAAGTAGTCTAGCACTGGCAAAGAGGGCATTTCTGGCCAAGCGAAGTCAGCTAGTATCAAACTTAGGCCTTAATTTGAAGAAGAAGTTTCTGAGATTGTATGTTTGTTGCACAGCATTGTATGGTAGTCGTGTCGTGGGACTAGGGACTCCCGTCGGGTAGTCCGTTCGCCGGGTGCAAGTCCTTCGATTTGACGCCACTTCGGTGACTTGGGCGTCGATGGGGATGAAATGATGACGATTAGGACAACATAACACCCAGTCCCTGAGTGGAGAAAATCTCCGATCCAGCCGGGAATCGAACCCGGGCCTTTAGGATTGACATTCTGTCGCGCTGACCACTTTTTTTTCATTTTATTCGTTGTTGATCGTTGTGTTTGGTCGTTGCGGACGTCACATGGCATCCGTTCTAGTTCGTTGTTGATACTTTCACTCAGTTTTTTATTACAAAGGCCAACCAGCTCTCTGACCGAACACGCTGAGCTACCGTGCCGTCACCACTCAGCTACCGGGGGCGGACATTGTATTGTAGTGAAACATGGACTGTGGGGAAACGGGACCAGGTGTGCTTGCAACGGTCGTACTGATCGCTGGAGCAGTTGATGTTGTCTGTAAAAAAGCAACGACGTACGCCGCAAGTCAACAAGGATATGTATAACAAAACACTGGCGATGCACAACGTAAACAGACGGCACCAAGAGTGCATGTTCCCCATGATTGTAACGTTTTGTTCTTGTGTGCTTCCCATGGCTAATGACTTGGAGAAAATGAGCTCTAACATGGAAACAAAGCGTTTCCAGATCCATATTCATAAGCATAATTTCTTCGTCTACGTTTGAGGAATGTGTCTTGCAATTTGTGCCGTACATTGTTATACCCTGTATTGCGTCTAATTCAAATAGTCTCTTTTTATTTATTGTTATTTCATCGCTCTCGTTCCATGTGGGCGAGAGTGTGCGCCTCCAGTGGCACAACAAACCGCTCTTCAGCCAAAAGCTTTAGAGTACAAACAAAGACGAAAGAAATTTGGTTAAAAAAATTTAAATATATAAAAAGATGAATTTTGTTGATATTGACAAAAATTTAGGATGTCGATTTTCTTTATTCTTTAAGTTGTTATGGAAAGACTAAAAGTTAAAGATAAAAATACATATTTAAAACACTTTGCAGAAACAACGAAGGCCATTAAAAAGGGACACAGTTCAAATGGTTCAAATGGCTCCGAGCACTATGGGGCTTAACATCTGAGGTCATCAATCCCGTAGACTTAGAACTACTTAAACCTAACTAAACTAAGGACATCACACACATCCATGCCCGAGACAGGATTCGAACCTTCGACCGTAGCAGTCGCGCGGTTCCAGACTGAAGCGCCTAGAACCGCTCGGCCACCGCGGCCGGCAAGGGACACAGTACTTTCATTAAAATGTTTCAGTGGGGTTGGAGATGGGACGGGGGGGGGGGGGGATTTTGGGAACGGAAAAGGTGTCGTATATGGCTGAAATGTGTGTGTGTGTGTCTGTGTATAGATATAGTTGACCGTTAGGCAGCATCTACGGGGATGAAGGTACGTGTTTGGGTCGATAGTGGGAAGACAGCAAGTGAGGAGGAGTCTGGTGAGTATGCTGGTAATACTACAAACGGGAGAGGGGGTGGATGACAGAGTTCCCTGATGTGGAGTGGAATAGGTGGGAAAGAGTTAAAGTTGGTACGATGGATAAATATTAGGGCAGATTTCAATGTCTAAAGAGGGAGCCCATTGAATAGCGTTGGAATAGGATGTGAAAAGTGTCTGGGTGTAGGTACGATGGAATGTATTGGTATAGGCGCGCAACATACCGTAATTAGTGATCAGAGAAGAAACAATGGCAGTGTTACGGATTATAATACGTAGTATCTGGGTGAGAAGAGGTAGGAATTCGGTGAGATTGCAGGAGACACATGTTGGAGAAGGTATGCGGAAGAGGAAAACTGGACTGAGCCCATAGCGCTCAAGGATTTGGAGTGAGTGAAAGCACATGAGTGGAAAAGATATTCTTGTAACATTGTTGTAGGGTAGCGCATAGTGAGGCAACGTTTTGCACGTGTGGAGTAGAGTGGAGTGTTGCAATCTCAACTAATGAACTAACTTAAAGCGACTCTCGGTGTGTGCCAGTGACGTCGTGATGGGCAGTTCAGTAACGTTCGTGAATTGGAACGTAGAAGACAGCACCTATGGAAGGCCGGTGATTGGAGCGGCCTCGGGTGGCGGCTAGGCGGGTGCGACGGCTGCAGTGCGGCGCTGAATGTTTCAGCCGCGGAGCGGGCGCTGCTCATTAATTCAGCAGGACTCGCCCCAGAGGCGGGCGCATATACGCACACACGTACACGCGCGTCCCTGCCGTCTCACCCTCTACGCTGTTCTGTCCTTGTGCATTGCTTCGCCTCTATTGGAGACCATATGCTGCAGAGCCACCTGAACCCTCTGAACAAGGGGTTGGAATGGTTGCAGGTAGAGAAATCTCATTACTAAAACATGAGGCTAAAAATTTCCCACATTACAAAAATGAATAAATAACATAATAAAATAAAAAAAGCAGAACCATAATGAGACCATCAACTTGGAGAATACCAAGCAGGTTTCAAGAAAGAAAGTTTCTGTCCAGAACAAATCCTAAACCTCAGAAAACTCATGCCCTATCAAAAATAAAGAGCAAAATCAAATGTTACCACTTTCATTGACTTTAAGAGGGCATACGACTCAATAGACCGGGAATCTCTCATCTCTGTAATAAAAACATTAATCCTAGATAACAAAACCACAAATCTAATCGAAGAACCCTTACGAACATGTAGTCCAAAATCAAATTCATGGCACAACCCTCCGACCAGCTTGAGATAAAAACTAATGCGTGACAAGGAGATGGACTCTCCCCACTGCTATGTAACAGCGCCCTACAAAATGTAGACTATTTAACACGAAGATCCATAGTGAAATTCAAGTAGGAAAAAAAACAATGGCATCGAAGTCAATTGTCTATCTTCCGTAGATGATAAACCCTACCAGCCGAGAAATGGGAAGAAACCAAAGAACAGATTCTCGAACTACAAAAAGAAACTGAAAAAGTAGTCTCAAAATCTGCTTTGAAAAGAACAAGATAATGACAAAGATAAGGAAAGCCCCCCAACTAGTTTTCCAACTCACCAAAAGCACATATAACAAAGTCCCTCTAGTGGAATGCAAGAAAGAAAACGTTAAATTACAGTAATCGAACCGGAAGCTCTTTATGCAGTCCAAACATGGTTCATCACCAAACATGGTTCTGTTGAAAGGCTGGAGATCAAAGAAAGAAAGATATTAAGAAAAATCCTTGGCCCAGATTCCACAAAAGCAAACTAATTCACAACGAAAATGAAACCCTTTACCAAACTACCGAAAAACTCTGACACCATGAGGAAAAGAAGAACTGATTTTATGGAGTCATCCTCAGAATGAACCAAAATAGGTTAAGGAAAAAATTTTTTACTACTTTCGCAAAAAAAAACAACCAAATTGGTTTATTGAATCGGAGAAGGACTTAAAAGAAATAGAAAAGCACTGAGAATATGCTCATAGACAAAATTGCAAAATAAAAAAATTTAAAAAAACAAAAAAAGACGAGAGGTTCTAAGTCAAAACTAAAACCAGACGAACAATCCAAATTTTTATAGAAGAAGAGAAAGCAAGATCAGAAAAAACGAAGGAATACAGGGCTAATACACTCATGCTCATAAATTAAGGATAATACTGATACATGGTGAAACAACGCTCTGGTGGGCGGTTTGCAGGTATGACCATGAGGTGCATTTGACCTGCGGTCGTCGCACGGTGACGCTGGCAACAGCCCACATGCGCAGAGGTGTGTTCGTGCATGTCGGAGTACGGTGCAGCGAGTAAGTGTAAGACGTTTTCAGACTAGCTAATGCTGACTGTGTGTTGAAAATGGCTCAAAGAACACATACTGATGACATTATCAGGGGTAGAATACTAGGGCGACTGGAGGCTGGTCAGACACAGCAGGTCGTAGCACGAAACCTCCGTGTGCCACAAACTATGATCTCAAGATTATGGCAACGATTCCAGCAGACAGGAAACGCGTCCAGGCGCTACAGTATGGGGCGTCCACAGTGTACAACACCACAAGAAGAACGATATCTCACCATCAGTGCCCGCAAAAAAATGGTTCAAATGGCTCTGAGCACTATGGGACTCAACTGCTGAGGTCATTAGTCCCCTAGAACTTAGAACTAGTTAAACCTAACTAACCTAAGGACATCACAAACATCCATGCCCGAGGCAGGATTCGAACCTGCGACCGTAGCGGTCTTGCGGTTCCAGACTGCAGCGCCTTTAACCGCACGGCCACTTCGGCCGGCTCAGTGCCCGCAGACGGCTACGGCGTACTGCAGGTAGCCTTGCTCGGGACCTTACCGCAGCCACTGGAACAGTTGTCTCCAGACTCACAGTCTACTGACGACTGAACAGACATGGTTTATTCGACCGGAGACCTGCAAGGTGGATTCCACTGACCCCTGGTCATAGGAGAGCCCGTAAAGCCTGGTGTCAAGAACACAGTGGTCCCAGTTATGTTCACGGACGAGTCCAGGTATAGTCTGAACAGTGATTCTCGCCGAGTTTTCATCTGGCGTGAACCAGGAACCAAATACCAACCCCTTAATGTCCTTGAAATGGACCTGTATGGAGGTCGTGGTATGATGGTGTGGGGTTGGATTATGATTGGTGCATGTACACCCCTGCATGTCTTTGACAGGGGAACTGTAACATGTCAGGTGTATCGGGACGTCATTTTGCACCAGTAAGTCCGCCTTGTCAGGGGTGCGGTGGGTCCCACCTTCCTCCTGATGGTTGATAACGCACGGCCTCATCGTGCTGCCATCCTGGAGGAGTACCTTGAAGCAGAAGATAGGTGACTGGAGTGGCCTGCTTGTTCTCCAGACCTACACCCCCTCGAACACGTCTGGGATGCTCACGGTCGACGTATCGCTTCTCGTCTTCAAACCTCAAGGACACTTCAGGAGCTCAGACAGGCAATGGTGCAAGAATGGGAGGCTATACCCCAGTAGCTGCTCGACCACCTGCCCCAGAGTATGCCAACCCGTTGTGCGGCCTGTGTAAGTGTGCATGGTAATAATATCCCATGTAGATGTCGGGGTACATGCTCAGGAAACAGTGGCGTTTTGTAGCACATGTGTTTCGGGACGGTTTTCTCAACTTATCACCAATACCGTGGACTTACAGATCTGTGTCGTGTGTGTTCCCTATGTGCCTATGCTATTAGCGCCAGTTTTGTGTAGTGCCACGTTGTGTGGTACCACATTCTGCAATTATCCTTAATTTATGAGTATGAGTGTAGATAGGAACAGAACATTAAAAATCGACTGATATAACGTACCCCAAAGTAGGATGGAACGAAAGAAAATGAAAAAAAGTAGAAGCCGTGATTATTATTATCTCTCAAATATACCGGACGTTCTCTGGGACACACTGCAGCTAAGGTAGCAACTTAATACATTACTGAGAATTGTGTGAAGGTGTCGGCGTTCGGGTGGCAATTAATCTCGGATTCGCTCCTACAGCAAACAGCAGTCGAGACATCGCTGACCAATATCTGTGATAGATACCCGCACCTGTGTGTAGTTCATGTAACAAGACAGCTCCATGCGGACGTACATTATCGTCACAAATGAGAAGTCTGAATTCATAACATTTCCTGAAACTCACCAATGCAGATGCAGTACAGCTAGTACATCTGGAAAGTAGTAGTATACCTCCCATTCCCAACGATCATACAATGGTGTAAAATTTTTTACACCCTCACACCATACTAGCCACTTTCCACGATTTTCCCGTCGCTGTTCAGGCTATCCATTTCCTCCCAAATATGTGATGAGAACCACTCACAAACTGAAGTAGAGGTAATCCATGAAGAGTGGATTCCTATACACCAGTGGTTCCCAAACCTTCTGGGACCATTGCCGCTGAGCGAGATCAGGTATCAGCCTTTACTCTCAACGAAGTTGGGCACTTAAATAATCTTAAGTTTGAAGAAAAATGAACACTCAAATTTTTAAAATCACGAATGAAGGGGTAACTCTTAGTTAACAGTGAAACAAATTAAACTCAAGTGTTTTCTTAGGATTTTTCAGTGTACCGTGAAGTAATTATTGAATAAGATGGATGAATGTCTGTAATTACTGAATAAGGTGGATGAATGTCTGTATTTCCAGCAAGCCTTTTTTTACATTTTGGGTGGTGTTGCCCAACGAACATTCGCTTCGTCGGTTTTGTCTTGACTGATGCCATAGTCTAAAGTCTAAATACAAACTTGTAAGTTGTCACCAGCGGTATCCGTTTTTAGCGTTTCCCTAAAGTAGTGTACGCTACTCACTAACCTTGCACCAAAACAATTCCAACTGAATTTCATCAAAGTCTCTTTTTAGAGTGTTGTCCTTAATCAAGCCTACAATCAACATTTATTATGTCTCGGAAAGACAGCCAAAGACTGTGAAAAACACTTTTTCGGACTTACAATGCCGCTGCGTCTACGATTCGTGTCCTAATTGCTTCAAGATGTTCAGTAATTTTACGTTACAAAACAAGTTCCACATGACATTTCTGTCACATCGTGTAGTAGTCTTTACTAATAGATTACATCCTGTTAGCAAAGACAGTTCAGACACGATTTCAACTGTTCTGTAATTCACAGCTTACCATGAAATTTAATCTATAAGAAGTGGTCAAACGAAAACGAGACAGACGAAAGAAAAACAAGTATGCTGATAATTATTTTAGAAGTACTCGCCTTATCCTTTAATACATTCATTTCATTGTGAGGCAAGACGGTCAATGCCTTCACGGAAACATGACTGCGGCGGGCTAAGGAACCTTGATTGCACACAGACATGCACCTCTCCATACGAAGCAAATCGACGGCTACAAACGTCTTTCTTCAGTGCTCCAAAAATATGTAAGCCGCATGGAGAGAGATCGGAACTCTGTAGAGGACGAGTAAGAGTTTCCCAGCGAAACTTCCGCAGCACAGTCAAAAACCTTTTCAGCATGTAGGCCCACCAACAGTAGAATAAATGTATTAACCGATATAGGGATTCCTTTTGAAATAATAAACGTTTTGCTTACTTTATCTCGAACTGTCCAGTTTTCATTTGACTGCTCCTAATACGTAACTAACTGAAGAAAGTATTACCTCGTATATTGCAACACAATTCCAGTTGGTGGGGAAACATGGCAATATGTGTTACGGAAGCTTCATATCTCTCGCTTCAAGGTGAGGGTAGGAGACGTACAGATGAGACTAACGCTGTGGTGCCCGTGAACGCTCAAATAACGTCCATTATCTTCATTCACAAGGGAAGCACCCAATCGCACCCCCTCAGATTTAGTGGTAAGTTGGCTCATTGATCAGCCCATCAAAAACTGAATGCATATCAGACATGAAAACAGGAAGAAGGTATACTGATCTGTGGGAAAAAGAAGCAAAATAGAGACGGTTAACCATCCAAATTTAACATGCACAATGCCGAGGAGCGTGATTGACGGTAGCGTCGTGGATGTGTGGTCACGGTGTTGGACTGCGAAGAGGGAGATCCGGGTTCAAATCTCCCTCGTGACTCATATAGTTTCTTCACAAAATTATGAACTGTCCATCCAGTCATTAACGTGCTGGTTCGCTGTATTCATATTTGTGTAAGTGTCGTGACGTAATGTCCGCCTACAACAGCGACATGTAACGAACGGATCTCCAGACGTACGTACCTACTCTTTGTTCTACGCAGGTACCACATGCAAAACGGAACGCAAGAGGCGTAGTAAGTTTGACTCTTGAATTCCTTCGTCGTAACATAGTTCACACCTGTTTATCTGTTGCTTCCATTTCTGTGAGAGCTCTATGCCGCATCTCGCCTCCTCTAACTATTCGTCACATTTACTTGCGACGGTAATATATTCTTACCACATGACTCATATTCTGTGATGAATAGTGAGAGCAGGTGAGATGCCGCATAGACCTCTCACAGAAATAAAAACAGCAAAGTAAACGGGAGTGAGCTATGTTACGACGATGGAAATCAAGAGTCAAAACTTGCAAAACGAAGCGGAAGAGACATAACATGTGACACCTGTCTAGAAGAAATTGGAGGTACGTACGTCTGGAGGTCCCTTCGTTACATGTCGCTGTTGCAGACAGGCATTACACCACGACACATACACAATCCTGACTTCAACAACAGACACGTCGATGACCGGACGGACAGTTCGTAATTTTGTAAAAAAAAATATATGGGGCACAAAAGAGATTTCAAACCCGCGTCTGCCCCTTCACAGTTTAACACCGTGACCACAAAACCACGACGATACGGTTGATAATGTTCCTCGATATTGTACATATTACATTTGGATGGCTCGCTGTTTCTTTCTTGCTTCTTTTTCCCACTATTCAGGACACCTTCTTCCTGTTTTCATGCCTGATCTGTCTTCAGTTTTTGATGGGTTTCGCAAAGGCCCAACTTACCACTAAATCTGAGGGGGGTGCGGTGGAGAGTTTGCCTTGTCAGGATTAGGGGGAGAAATTCACGATACGAACAGACACAGCTTGCTACTAAAATGGAAATACTTTTGTTTGTAATCCACCAAATTTAACCACTTACTGCTCTAATTTTTGCGCACTCTAGTCAACTACGACTTTCGAAGGCTATAGGTGTCCACCAACTTTTGTCACCATTTCGATGTCGATATCACATTACTATTTCATCAAATTCTTTCGCCCCTAACTGAATGAATATTTTTAATAACACCATGGTGTCACTATTGAGAATCTTCTTTCTTCACTTGGTTGCGAGTTTATTTATTGAAGTCTTTGAACGGAAGGGACTACATTCTGTTGTATTAAACTGAAATGTTCTCTGCAATTTACGTCCCGGCCGTGCAGTCGCTGGCGACGGCTTAGAGTGCCAGTTCAGTAAACAACTTTTTCTTATAGCTTATATTCGTCAGCTCCTTGCTTAAATCACTACATTACACAACCTGTAGAGATTTCAGTATGGACACACCCAAATGTTGCACATCGTCACTCAAGAGAGCTAGTAAACTTTCACTCTGGTTCTATCTATCAGAGATCATCCAATAAAATATCCCGCTAGCAATTTCTCGAATTTGTTACCACGTGCCATCAGATATGGAGTTCGATCTTCCAGCTACTTTAGACAGAATGCGGATCGTCTAGGAGTTCACTGATCATGGTTGTATAAAAAAAATTGAACCTCTTTTTTTTTTTTTTTAACTACACCACTGGACAGCGCACTTTTAGACATCCAGTAACCTTACAAGAATTTCGGCCGCTGAAAATTCTGCAGTAGGTTATTTGAATAAAAGAAATTCTTACTGCGATTTGCTCCGCATTGGTATTCAACTTTTTGCGATTCATAGCAATAGGAAGGAAAGTACTTTTTTTATGTCTCCCGACTTTCAGGATTTCCTTTTTTCATTATTCCGCGGGACCGGATGAGAGAAGGTAATAAGGCAGCCCGGCGCCCGCAGCGCCGCGCCGGCCTGAATGTTAATCACGGCCCATTAATGTCGGATTCCGTCCTTCCCTACTTTTATCAGACCATCAGGCTGCGCATATTAATGACTATTGTGATCTACTAAGGTTCGTATTGAGCATGTTTCAGCGCGTAAAGTTTACGATTTTTAAATTTCGTTGTAACGCTCCTCATTGTTGAAAACAGTCTTCATGTGATTTGAACGCTACATCAGAGTAGACGGAAAAGGATGGGATCAGCAAAAAAAATTTAGTTACACAAGGAAACAAAAATAATCCTTCCAACAGTTTTTCTATAAGACATATTAGGTCATTGTCATAAACAGATCACCGTCGTCGTCATTTCACAGTTGTAGATATATTGTTGAAATAAATTATTAGACCGTGGTAAATACTGCAATGTCGGTCGAAAGTACCATATTTTCTGTAAAGTCAAATCAGAAATGTAACAAACATGGAAGACATTTTTGTTCACAATTCGTAATGTTACTGATGTATCCTTTCTGCAGGTTCTCAAGAAAATGTCCTGAGTCTTTTTACGTATGTGTCAGTCTTCCCCACCTGCGGCTGGAACAGAGAGGCCAGTTGTTTTGCCAGTGTATGTAGTGAGTTGGACAATTGTGACTGTTTATACGATGTGCTGTTGTGTTTATTTAGGGATGAACTAAAGGCAGATAGTGAAAATCATAGCCATCACACAGTCTGCGAACTTAAACCTCTCGTCAGCCGCGTAACTGGTGGAAGGTGACCGTCTCGAAATACCAAGGTGCAGCTCACATCTGAATTAATGTTTCTATCGAGTTTACCTGTAGAATATGAGGCTCATGCACGATCTTGAGTGAGCGATGACTTGTCGCAAATTTCTAAGACGGGATCATATTTCAGATTCCTTTTCAAATTAAGAGAAATCCGGACCAGTTCAGTCTGTAAATTCTAATGTTCAAGTAGTATTTGTTTGGAATTGTCGTGAAAGTACTGAATTCAAATATTTTTGTTTTGGTATACAGTAATGTTCACTTCTAACTATGGCCTTATAAAATTGGAATTAATATAGGTTAATGGATCACTTAACATATTCCGCTTTTCACACATGCTTATATTTGCGTATATGATCTAACTCTTCAGTTAGCCCTTCAAGTCTATTAGTTTTAATACTACCGCTGAACACTTAATTCCACGTGCCTCAAATTGTTCGATAAACTCGGCCACTTATCTGAAGAAATTATAAAACCGACAATGTCACCAAACTACCAATAACTGCAAGTTAGAATAGCTTCATGAACAAAGTTTTTCGCTATTTCACCCTCTAAAAAAGCAACATGACAACATATCTAATCCTGAGGTATCGTGAATTTTTCAAATTCTGGTGTTAGTCCACCGTCCCACACCGTTCAAGGAACAATGTCCCGTGGCCTACGAGCGTCAGCGCCAAATATGTCGTCACAACGCGACGCTGGAACAGAATGTCCACCAGCATTTCTGCACGGTGCCTCAAATAACCGGTCAACCTACCCACCAGTAGTTCTCATTCAAACATTTTATCAAAATTATTAAAATAGCCCACTATTCAGAATTACCGCTTCGTTAATACACGGTTTACATGCGAAAAAATAGGCATTTGAAAGCCAGCCTCGTTGAGTCCTCACACGTGCACCGCTCATCAAACGAAAAAAAGGCAACCATGAAGACAATTAGGGTGTTTATCGCATGCTGTCGTCATAATTGCTACAGCTATAACGTAATCGGGATTCTGACTTCATTTGCAAATTTGCCACACATAATAATTATTAACAGTGTTAATGGCATTTGGCTTTTATAGGTTGTAAAAGATTTCAATCTGAATTTGCACCGTATCTCCATTAACATTTGTAGCTTGAACAGTCTCAAATAGTCGCTGAAATTTCCTCCTCGAAACAAGTATGATAATGTAATCTGATTCTCTATAACTCTGTTACGTAATATGGAAATTAACTTTCTGAAGAGTTCCGCTCCAGAGGCTTTCAGATAAACAGAACTTTGGTTTTTTTCCCGCTCACGTCGTGAACAGCAAAGTTCGTTACCTCTCAGCACAGTGCGCCAGGACCACCTGTCGAAGCTCAGCCTCAGCTTCTTAGACTAGCGGTACTATGCACCGCCCATTCCTTCCACGTAAGCCTTGGAGCCGCACACTTACAAGTATGTATTTTTGCAACGAACACAGAAAGGTGTACACAATTTACGCGCCTCCCCTCCCCCTTCCGCCCCCACTACACCCTCCCAAACACAAAATGCTTCGCCGGCCGAAGTGGCCGTGCGGTTAAAGGCGCTGCAGTCTGGAACCGCAAGACCGCTACGGTTGCAGGTTCGAATCCTGCCTCGGGCATGGCTGTTTGTGATGTCCTTAGGTTAGTTAGGTTTAACTAGTTCTAAGTTCTAGGGGACTAATGACCTCAGCAGTTGAGTCCCATAGTGCTCAGAGCCATTTGAACAAAATGCTTCCCTGTTACCATTTATATGTCCATATATCGCCAACCAGCACATCCAGTCGACTCCAAACCTATAAATCCATTCCAGTCCTGAGTTCGGACTATAAAGAAAGCATAGGAACAGCGATATTTGCACGTTTCAAACATGACTGATTGTTTGTAACGGCCGTCCGTTGATTTTACGAAGGCCAAATTTGACGACGTGGGCAGTTGTTAGCATTCAGGACACGTACTCCAGATCTATTGCATCATTCATGAAGGCAGACAATTCGCGTGCTCCTTCCTTCATCTTAACTTTCTAAAACAGTAATAAAATTTTCTTATTAATTCTCTATATAGAAAAAAACCACAATTTACGATATTTTTCATTAGTTTTCAGCCTAACACTTATACTAATCAAAGGAATAACGACGTTAGCTGCTATTGGGAACTGAACTAAATCAGTGGGGAAAGTTGAAAATTTGTACCGAAACGGGGCTCGAACCTGGATTTTTCAGTTCCTCGCAAACGGTTTCCTTGACTGCCTCGGTCATCCGGACACGATCCGTGGCCGACCAAATTTACCAACTAACTCATACACTAATAATGTAGTGCCCCTGTCCATTATCCTCAATACTCGCAGATATCGCTGATTCCGTAGGAACTTGAGGTTCTTCGTCCGAAATAACAGACACCACATATGTATAATTTTGTTTGTAACGTGGTGAGACAACTTATTTACGCGACGCGTTGTATTCATTTTGGCATGTCACATCAGTACTCTAAGCACACATAGTTATAACATAAACCGAAAGCAAACGGATATTATCAACATCTATATACATACCCCGTGCCATAGGGCACCTGTACCACCAAGGTCGTTTCCTTTCCTGTTCCACACACAGAGAGAGCAAGCAAACGACTGTCTATATGCTTCCATATGAATCCTGATTTCTCGTATCTTATCGTCATGATCCTTAGACGAAATGTATATTGGCGGCAGCTTCAAATGCTGGTTCTCTAAATTTTCCGAAAAGAACATAGCCTTACCTCTAGGTATTCCCATTTGAGTCCCCAAAGCATCTCCGTGACACTTACGTGTTGTCCGAACCTACCGGTACCATACACTGGTGTCCTAATTTAAAGCAACAAACGGAAATTTGCCTTTATATTTCCACAAAACAGTATAAACAGATGACAGTAGAGTGGAAAAAATGTAAAGAATACAGAGCGTAAACAGTTGCAACATGCATAACGATAGACAATAATGCCCTTCGTAAATTTTTTTTCAACTGAAAGGATTTGCACACACATTCCGACAGCTGGTTAATGTCCTCAGTATGGGGTGAGACCACGTGTGGCAGGGTGGCACTACGTCTGGCAGCAATAAAGGCCTGACAATGACGGGGCATTCTGTGAATGTCACCAGTCTCATGTTGAGGCAATAACGCCCATTCTTCCTGCAGAGCTGCTCGCAAGTCTTGTATAGTAGTTGCTGGGCTCTGAAGTGTAGTAACTCGTCTCCCTAGTGCATCTTAGACATGCCCTATAGGATTCAAATCGGGATAGCGAGCAGCCCACGCCGTGCTTGTAATGCCTCTCGTTTCCAAGAAAACATCAACCACCCTGCTCTACGTGGTCGTGCATTATTGTCCATCAAAACAAAGTCAGGGGCCACACCATCTCGCAACAACCGCACATGAGATCCCCAGGTCTCGTCACGATACCTGACAGCCGTTACACCTTGCCACTTCACCAGTAGACAAGTGTAATATGCTGCGCATACATAGAAAGAAAGATCCCTTATCATTTAGCTACAGTATAGCAGGTCAGCAACTGGAAGCAGTTAATTCCATTAATTATCTGGGAGTACGTATTAGGAGTGATTTAAAATGGTATGATGATATAAAGTTGATCGTCGGTAAAGCAGATGCCACACTGAGATTCATTGGAAGAATCCTAAGGAAATGCAATCCGAAAACAAAGGAAGTAGGTTACAGTACGCTTGTTCGCCCACTGCTTGAATACTGCTCAGCAGTGTGGGATCCGTACCAGGTAGGGTTGATAGAAGAGAGAGAAAAGATCCAACGGAGAGCAGCGCGCTTCGTTACAGGATCATTTAGTAATCGCGAAAGAGTTACGGGGATGATAGATAAACTCCAGTGGAAGACTCTGCAGGAGAGACGCTCAGTAGCTCGGTATGGGCTTTTGTTGAAGTTTCGAGAACATACCTTCACCGAGGAGTCAAGCAGTGTATTGCTCCCTCCTACGTATATCTCACGAAGAGACCATGAGGATAAAATCAGAGAGATTAGAGCTCACACAGAGGCATACCGACAATCCTTCTTTCCACGAACAATACGAGACTGGGATAGAAGGGAGAACCGATAGAGGTACTCAAGGTACCCTCCGCCACACACCGTCAGGTGGCTTGCGGAGTATAGATGTAGATGTAGAATTTCATGTACAGGTGTTCGTGTGGTCGACATAATCCCTGCCCGCACCATTAGGGATTCTCCTCGATATCGGTCTCTTTCCAAAACGTTTGGGTCCCAAAAGTGAGTCCCACGTTCTATCCAGTTACGAATCTCGAGATGAAATCGAGATCCATCTGTGAAAAGAACATTGGCCTCTGCGCGATCGTCTAGGTGGCATATTGTCGACTCCACTCTAGACGTCCTCTTTTGTGCAGAGGCATCAGAGGTACACATGCAGCAGGTCTCCAACAATAAGTGTCATTCTGCCTAAGCATGCTGTACACCGTTCACCTCGATACAACACGTCCAGTGGATGCTGCGAGGTCAGATGCTAGCTGTCCGTGCAGTACGAAGACTGTCCCGTCGTGCCCTTACAGCCAAATGACGGCCCTCGGCTTTGGATGTCACACTTGGTCGGCACTGTCCTGGTCGTCAGGATACAGGTTTGGTCTCTATAAACCGTCACCTCATCCGAATAACAACAAAACGATTCAGATAAGTCATCCGGCCGTAACAGTTTGCGATTGTCCTGTTTCCATTTTTCCTATGGCTCCCCACCACAAAGAGTCTGGTAGGTGTCTTCTCTGTGTCATACTGCATCGTCTGTGACACTGTGTACGCAGCGATTGCGGATGTGATGTGGGACTACCCGGCAAACACTATCCCATTTGATAGGTGCTCCGATGTCGTAGTTGGCGTTGTTGTCTGTTGATCGGATTGCATTCTTCTGTGCAGAACATGATCGTACTGACATCTGTTGGCAGTCTGTATGATTATATCGTGAATTAGACACATGACGGGGCAATAGTGGTTAATTTTGGACGCCACTGTATCTGGTGGTGGTGGTGGTGGTGGTGGTGGTGGTGGTGGTGGTTAGTGTTTAACGTCCCGTCGACAACGAGGTCATTAGAGACGGAGCGCAAGCTCGGGTTAGGGAAGGATTGGGAAGGAAATCGGCCGTGCCCTTTCCAAGGAACCATCCCGGCATTTGCCTGAAACGATTTAGGGAAATCACGGAAAACCTAAATCAGGATGGCTGGAGACGGGATTGAACCGTGTCCTCCCGAATGCGAGTCCAGTGTGCTAACCACTGCGCCACACCAGTGTATCTGGCAGCCAGCCTCTGAATTGCTTCGATGTCTTCCTTCAGTGCAGCCTGGTGGGGATCTCAAACACTCAAGCAGTACCTAAGATTAGGTTGCACAAGCGTCCCACATGCAGTCCCCTTTACAGGTGATCCACACTTTCTTAAAATTCTTCCTATGAACGAAAGTCGACCATTCGCCTTCCAAGTCACAGTGCTCATATGCTCGTTCCCTTTCATATCGCTTTGTAACGTTACGCCCAGATATTTAAACGTCAAACAGACCATCGCTAATGCTGTATCCGAATATTACGGGCTTGTTTTTCCTGTCTGTCCGCATTAACTTAGGGCAATATTTTCTACAATTTTGTCCAAGTCATCTTGTGTCTTCCTGCAGTCACTCATTTTCGACACCTTCCTGTGCACCACAGCACCCTCAGCAAACAACCGCAGACTGCTGCGCATCCTTTCAGCCAGATCGTTTACGTGTATAGAAATTAACAGCGGGTCCTAGGACACTTACTTTGCTTGAGCGCCGTTCGCCAGTGCATTTTTGCTGGCGCCTCTGTGGGCCAAGGTTACGACCGACAACATCGGTATCTGCGCAGACCGCACTCTGCCGTGCGGCCATCACGTCACGGTGGCCGCAGCCGGCGGTTTGTCGTCGCTGGAGCGCGAAAAGCCGCATCGCGAGGGCGCATCGAGCCGATTTCATGCGCAGATATATGCGTCCTCTATCAAGCGCTCCGCGGCTGTCGCTCTCGATCATTCGGACGACTTTTTTTTTATCGATCACTCCTCCTCTCCACTCCAGCCCCCGTCACTCAATCACACATACGAGTACAGGTGCTGCCAAACTAGCAGCAACTGTATTGCTGCTTATACTGGCTGTAACGGAATGACGTTTTAAAAACATGTGTAATAAAATGGAATACCTACAGCCGTCCTTACGATGTTATTTTATATGGCTATCAGTTTCGGTGTTTTACTACACCTTATTCAGGCCTTCACTGAAGACTGCTGAAGCACCGGAACTGGTAGCCATATAATAAATGACATGGCAAGGACGGTTGAATGTTTTCCATTTCATTACACAAGTGAACGGCCTAAGTCGCTCAATCTCCAATCAGAAGGATGGACATAAAAATCTTTTAAAATTTTGGTTGTTTCTAGAGGATGAATCTTTCATCTACCTCTAGATGCATACTCCGCAATCCATGGTATGGTGCTTGGTGGTGGCTACCCTGAACCACTACTATTCATTCCCTTTCCTGCTCCATCGTTCATGCAGCAGAATCATACGAACATACCGTCATCTGACCATCGCACACAGTTTCGTGTGGACAACATTGTAATAAGCATCCCTGGCGTAGAGAAAGCTGAAAGAGTTGAAAGCTAATATATCGCCAGGACCTAAGGGAATCCCAATTAAGTTTTACAAACCCTACTGTACAGCATTGGCCCTTTATTTAGCTTGTATTTATCGCAACTTTCTCGCCGAGCACAAAGTCCCAAGTGACTGGAAAATACATAAGAAGGGTAAAAGAACGGACCCGCAAAATTACAGGCCAATATCCTTAACATCGGTTTACTGCAGAATGCTTGAACATATTCTCAATTCGAATATAATAAATTTCCTTGAGACGGAAAACTTGTTCTTCACATATCAGACGGATTTAGAGAACATTGTTCGTGTGAAACTCAGCTTGCACTTTTCTCATACGATATCCCACGAACTATCGATGTAGGGTTACAAGCGAATTCCATATTTCTAGATTTCAGTGAAGTTTTTCACACGATGCGACACTGCCGACTGTTAACGAAGGTACAAGTATACAGAATAGTTTGCCAGATGTCTGAGGGGCCCGACACTGAGTGTTCAGCAAAGACATCTTGTTGAGTACTGTTCGACTGTTCGGGATCCACACCATGTCGGATTTAAGTAAGACGTCAAAGCAGTTCAGAGATGTTAATTTTAAATTAACAACAGCCTCAGTTGCAATGTTTACCTAGATTTACCTAGGTTTCAGATGGGATAAACCAACCTTCGTCAGAATAAAAGGAACAAGTACGCATGACACACTATCGTGCATGCGCTCTCGAGGCTATAGCCAGTTCCAGTACAACATCCGTTGCTTCCGTGCTGAGGTCGCGAAGTGGGACCGAGGCTATTTCCCAGATAAATTATTGCAATATGACGATGTATTACTATATTATAGTTTTTAGTCTTTGACGTTGTCCATTATGGACAAATCGTAATTCCTTTTATTCTGAAGAAGGTTGGGTTATCCCAACTGAAACCTAGATAAATCTAGGTAAACGTTGCAACTGAGGCTGTCGTTAATTTAAAATTAATATTTATGCAGATGCTGACAGGGCCGAGAAATGATGAAAATACAGAATTAAAATTCAGTTCAGAGATAGGCTGCTAGATTTGTTACCGGTAGGTTTGAACAACACGCAAGTATTACGAAACTCAAATGAGTGTGACTGGAGCGAAGGCGACATTGTTTTCGCTTGTTGTTGTTGTGGTCTTCAGTCCTGAGACTGGTTTGATGCAGCTCTCCATGCTACTCTATCCTGTGCAAGCTTCTTCATCTCCCAGTACCTACTGCAACCTACATCCTTCTGAATCTCTTTAGTGTATTCATCTCTTGGTCTCCCTCTACGATTTTTACCCTCCGCGCTGCCCTCCAATACAAAATTGATGATCCCTTGATGCCTCAGAACATGTCCTACCAACCGACCGGTCCCTTCTTCTTGTCAAGTTGTGCCACAAACTCCTCTTCCCCCCAATTTCATTCAGTATCTCCTCATTAGTTATGTGATCTGCCCACCTAATCTTCAGAATTCTTGTGCAGCACCACATTTCGAAAGCTTCTATTCTCTTCTTCTCCAAACCATTTATCGTCCACGTTTCACTTCCATACAAATACTTTCAGAAACGACTTCCTGACACTTAAATCTACACTCGATGGTAACAAATTTCTCTTCTTCAGAAACGCTTTCCTTGCCATTACCAGTCTACATTTTATATCCTCTCTACTTCGACCATCATCAGTGATTTTGCTCCCCAAATAGCAAAACTCCTTTACTACTTTAAGTGTCTCACTTCCTAATCTAATTCCCTCAGCATCACCCGAATTAATTCGACTACATTCTATTATCCTCGTTATGCTTTTGTTGATGTTCATCTTATATCCTCCTTTCAAGACACTGTCCATTCCGTTCAACTGCTCTTCCAAGTCCTTTGCTGTCTCTGTCCTTTGCACTTAAATTTGGCATATCAAAGGTACCATAAATCTCCCCTTTCTCGAACAAGTCCTGACGTGTGTAACGACGTGCTCGTCTCGGCTGTGGGGCTAACGGTCTCGCGAGCGCTGGGGAACCCATTTGCCAGCGCAGCCGTGCCGCTTGGCGAGCGACAACTTACGGGTGGACGCTACCGCACAGTAGCGCACAGCGCACATGGCGGCGGTCGCGACAGTAAACCGTGCGCCTAATGGCCCCTGGCTGGCAGGCGCCCAGGGCCGCCACAGTACTAAGGAGGCGCCGGCCCTCACATGCATTCTGCAGCAGCGCGGCAATTCACTGTGCGATAAATTCGTCCATTCTCGCTGGCCTCGTAATACAGCAACACTGGACTTCGGCTGCCTCCGGAACTTCCACAGTCTACATATACTCTACCCAAGTGTGTACTGAATATTGTAATACACCATTGCTTCTAGCATGAAGTTTCTGCGAAGTAACATGGTTATAAAACCTAATGCTCGCTTAGCGTTTAAGGGCGTTTTTGAATGCGGGGAATCTCGTTAGAACATCCAGATTTATGTTTTCACAGTTTTGCTAGATGACCCAACTTTCTCAACCCTCCTCCAGTTGAACAAGTGCAGATTCTCTAATGATGATAACTTCGAACAAATATTTAAATTCTGAACTAACTACCTTCCTTATACCGGGATCGTCATACAGAAATTACAAAAAATTAAAGTTTCCTCGTATACCGTTTGTTACTTGAATAAAACCTTTTGTCATTATTGATTAAATATCGAAACTTTGGTACAACACTGAAGTGAATGAAATGCTACATACCATTTTTCCTGATTATGTTGAGAGTTACGGAAGAGGTTCAAAATGGTTCAAATGGCTCTGAGCAGTATGGGACTTAACTTCTGAGGTCATTAGTCCCCTATACTTAGAACTACTTAAACCTAACTAACCTTAGGACATCACACACATCAATACTCGAGGCAGGATTCGAACCTGCGACCGTAGCGGTCGCGCGGTTCCAGACTGTAGCGCCTAGAACCGCTCGGCCACTCCGGTCGGCTACGGAAGAGGAATTATTACCAAAATATTACTCAAAAGGGTCCTCTCTCTATCCTAAACTTACTCCACCAACATACAAAAGTTTTTCTGCAAATAAAATACTCTCTTATTAGCTATAAACACACTATGTAGCCGGCCGCTGGTGGCCGAGCGGTTCTAGGCGCTTCAGTCTGGAACCGCGTGACCGCTACGTTCGCAGGTTCGAATCCTGCCTTGGGTATGGATGTGTGTGATGTCCTTAGGTTAGTTAGGTTTAAGTAGTTCTAAGTTCTAGGGGACTGATGACCTCAGATGTTGTCCCATAGTGCCCAGAGCCATTTGAACCATTTGAGCCACACTATGTAGACCTTGTCAATGAAGTTAAGGAATTCTGCTACCTAGGCAGTAAAATAACCAGTGACAGACGGAGCAATGAGGACATCAAAAGCAGACTCGCTATGGCAAAAAAGGCATTTCTGGCCAAGAGAAGTCTACTAATATCAAATACCGGCCTTAATTTGAGGAAGAAATTTTTGAGGATGTACGTCTGAAGTACAGCATTGTATGGTAGTGAAACATGGACCGTGGAAAAACCGGAACAGAAGAGAATCGAAGCATTTGAGATGTGGTGCTATAGACGAATGTTGAAAATTAGGTGGACTGATAAGGTAAGGAATGAGGAGGTTCTACGCAGAATCGGAGAGGAAAGGAATATGTGGAAAACACTGATAAGGAGAAGGGACAGGATGATAGGACATCTGCTAAGACATGAGGGAATGACTTCCATGGTACTAGAGGGAGCTGTAGAGGGCAAAAACTGTAGAGGAAGACAGAGAGTGGAATACGTCAAGCAAATAATTGAGGACGTAGGTTGCAAGTGATACTCTGAGATGAAGAGGTTAGCACAGGAAAGGAATTCGTGGCGGGCCGCATCAAACCAGTCAGTAGACTGATGACCAAAAAAAAAGAATGTAGATCCTTAACAGGGAAATGTTTGTCGGTCATTACTGTAGCTGAATTGCGAACATGATGACTTACTACATCAATGGGCAGAAGTTCAATTCCATGTTAATTTGCTACATTTTGTTTTATTTTACTTGCTTCCCGTAAAGTATATGTAATATATGGAAATTTTCCTCTATTCCGATTTTGTGCAGTTAATTTTCCACAGTAGGTGCGACAGTTTTTAGGTTAACGAGGATTACTTGTGGTGGTATGTGTGATGAAACTGGCGTCAATGTTTGCTGTGAGCTCATTCGTGTGGGTTGGCTCTGACTCCTACAGGTAATTACAGTAACAGTTTTAAAAAGTTCTGCGACTCAAAGGCTGGCAGACTCTCTTTGTCACACTAGACGAATATGCAATAGACAGAAAAACTATGTCACTCCTGCAACGGACACTCACAGACACCACATCCAAAATAAAATTTATGGGAGAAGTCTCAGAACCATTCGAAATACATTCAGGGATCAGATAATTGATGGTCTCTCACCGCTTCAATTCTAAATGATCTCGGACAAAATTATCGGACAGTGGGAAGAAAAACTAAAAGGCAGCTCGGAAAAATATGTTCACAAACAAGACAATCATAAAATGCTTGGCATTTGCAGATGACCTGGAAATACTCAGCGACAATAGACGTGAAGCACAGAAATACTTACATAAAATCTCTGCCAATACAGATTTAGTGATATCACAGAAAAATCAATACACTGAAAGAAAGATCAACAACACACAAGTCATCCACACAAAACACGGAGAGGGTAAGAGAGTGGATAAAATTCAAGTATCTTGGCATATACGTAAAAGGCAGCCAACGTAGAACGAACACAAAAACTTCACAAAGCCTACAACCTGACATGGACACACTACAGTAAAAGAAACGTGTCAAGACAGCCTACTACCAGTAGCACTCTGCTTATCAGAAACGACTAAGGCGGAGCATCAGGCATCACAGAAACAGGAAACATTGAACGTAAAATCCTCAAAAAATTTTTTGGAGCAGTACACAGGGATGGTATATGGATGAAGAGACTAACCAAAGCGCGGTTAAAGGCGCTTCAGTCTGGAACCGCACGACCGCTACGGTCGCAGGTTCGAATCCTGCCTCGGGCATGGATGTGTGTGATGTCCTTAGGTTAGTTAGGTTTAAGTAGTTCTAAGTTCTAGGGGACTTATGACCACAGCAGTTGAGTCCCATAGTGCTCAGAGCCATTTGAACCATTTTTTGAACTAACCAAAGGTTTATACGAACGCACACACAGGCTTACAGACATGGTCAGAAAACGCCGACTAATATTCTGTGGACACACATATAGAATGAACAGCAACAGACTCACAAAGAGGATTTTTAATGCAGCAAGCAGCTCAATCAGCAAAGCCGGTTGGTTTCAAGAAATAGAAGAAGACCTAAAAGGAGCAGGAATCAGAACGGAATCGATAAATGCAAAAGAGAAATTCAGAAACATAGGTTTGCACACATAATTTGAAGTAAAAAAATGAAGCAACCAGGGAAAAGATTGGCAGAGCAAAGTAAACAGGAACAAAATCGAAGAATGATGAGCTTTTGGGTAGAGGAAAAGAGGAAGGAAACAAGAGCAAATTGAATAATCATATAACATTCGAGTTAAACACTGTCTTAAGGGCAAAAATGTGTAATAATACTAATAATAATAATGGCGATGATAAGGACAATGATGATGATGATGTGGCCGAGCGGTTCTAGGCGCTATAGTCTGGAACCGCGCGACCGTTACGGTCGCAGGTTCGAATCCTGCCTCGGGCATGGATGTGTGTGATGTCCTTAGGTTAGTTAGGTTTAATTAGTTCTAAGTTCTAGGGGACTAATGACCTGAGAAGTTAAGTCCCATAGTGCTCAGAGCCATTTGAACCATGATGATGATGATGATGATGATGATGAATGTGATACTAAAAAATTACAGTCCTGCAAAAGGGCGAAGATGATCAAATGCTGATTATTGATTCTACACAACAGCAGCAACAAGAAATTTGAGGTTCTCTTACGATTACACTACTGACTTCTGGAAAGGGTGGTGTTACACCCGATGGCCAACCTATTTTGGCACGTGTGAACACACTGATTGTTGATCGCTCAAGAGTAACTCTGTGTAAAAGTGTTCTGGTCACTAGGCTTTAGTTTTCGAGAAAGAGATAATTGTAATGCATAACGTTTTATACTGTCCTTTAGGCAGTCTCTTCCTGCATTTCATTTCGTCAATGCGTCGTGTGATACGTATCACAAAAGCATTCGAAACATCTGCTGATACGATGCGGTTGCTGCCACCTACATATTTGTGACTCTTATTGCGGTATTGTTCTAAATCAAGCTTTCAGAAGATGTTACAAAATTAGATAATTTATTAACGTAATGTATAGGGAGTATTATAAGAGTAGCACTACTTTCTGTTATGTTTTAAGTTTCTGTATTTGTTTAAATGCCCTTTGCAGCGTAAGTGCTGCAATATGCATCTAAGTACGTAGGTTTTACGTTTACTGAAGTTTAACTAGTATCCCATCTTTGTTTTCAGGTGAGTTACTGAGGAAGAGAGGTCGCCCGGTTGCAGCTGATTCGAAGAAGTCTCGTCCTTGAAACCCGTAAGACATTTTCTATTAGCGTCTATGTATTTCACATCAGCATATGGCTTTCCGTGCTCTTGCACAAGCATTCTGCACATTGCTTCAATTTTATTCCACGGCGCAGCTGTTTATAAAAAACACAAACTGTGCACCAGCATTTGTTCGAGGCAGTAGCTGTTGTATCTGAACGAAATGATATTTTCTACTGTAGATTATCTGTCTTTATTCTTTTACATGGATTCAAAATGGGATGAAGGACAAATTGTCATCCATCTGCTTATGTTAGCTACAGTTACAGTATGGAAACGCTACCATACAAGATGATGATGCCTCATGATGACCTGATACATTTGCGAATTTATAATACATCAATTACTACGCTGTTTGTTTTAGAATGAAGCCTTTTGTGCTTAGAAGTCGACCACAAACAGTCAAACGCTATAAATATAACTAGTTGGAGATTTAATCTCTGGAATAAGATATTTAACAATTGACATCCACACCTACCTCAGCACTAAGGGGGTAAAAATGCGCATTTATCGTTAATTTCATGTCTTCGTTGCGGGAACTCTACGAAGTTATGTGAAATGGACCGAAGATACTACTGCAGTAGTGTTGTTAGCAAACGGTACGCAGATTTCTTGGGGACATTGCGGGAAAGTAGTGTGCCTCTGTTAAGGACACCACATAAGAGCCTTCAGTGCTGTATTTTCTAGAGTGCGTTTCTAGTATTCCTGACACTGATCGTGTGTTGATTAAAGACGGTACAGAATCCAAAAACTCACTGTCCGTAACAAGTCGATGTAGCCTATACAAAAGTGCAACAGGTTTTGTTCAAGTAACGTAAAGAGAATCGTTGAAAGCAAGGTTATTCTCGTGACATCCTGAAGCATAAATTTAGAGGACCAGCCTTCTTGGTGTACTGTGTAAGGAAAGTTTGGTCGGATGTAAAGACATATGGTCATTATACACACCCACTATACGCGAATGAAAATAGGACCGCGTAATAATTATGCGAGGTATCGTGTTTCAAGCACTGTACAGGTGTTAGATTGATACATATGTAACAAATTTATCGTCAGGGATTTTAAACAAGCTGTTACTCTGGCACGTTGACACGTCCGGGTGCCCCTGTAGCTACATTAAAATCCATACCTCACGAGTTGCTGTAGATCACACATCTAGCAGATGGTCATCCCGGTACTGTAGCTGGCTCACAGATTCAGTGTTTCGCAAACCGTCTCCTGAGGCACACTGCTCGGTATGAGGAAGAAGTCAATAAATATAGCATACTATTACTGAAAGCGTTATGCTCAGATCTAGAGACTGACACAGGAAAGGCTGGACACCATCAAAACAGTCTGGAGAGTGACTTTTTTAGTCATTGCAAATGCTGGGTATATTGAACCCTTCGCTTTAAGCGGGTCGCAAGAGCGGAACACAGCAGCGGTTTTATAATCATCGATGCCCTGTCACGTCGCCACAACTCCTGCCCCTCTGGCCAGCCCTCACCCCTTCATCCCCCCGGACGTTCCCTCTGACATGAACACGGCCCGTGTCATGCTTCTGTCCATGTGCAGGCCAAAATTGTCTGCAAAAGGCACCACACCCCTAACAGTCACCACAGTGTGCTCTTTTACATTTGGTTTAATACTCATCTGGTCATTAGACTAAGGATTGCTAGCGTTTTCTGGAGGCGTCCATATCGAATGCAGACAATATCTTTCAAATAAAACGAATAGATTTAACCACAAGTAAATAATATCAATGCCGTTTTGGAAATATCCAGCTACATCAAAACAATATAGAGCAATTTGAATGGATTCCAAATTTAAGCGCAAAAATAGCATGGTAGTTTACTTTTAAAAAATCATCTACATTATACCTAACACAGCAAATCGAACCTATTGACGAATATCATCAAATTAATAACATTCCGAAAATGTATGGCACAGTCAACAAAATTAAAAGAGGGTTTAATTAAAAACCTAAGGTGAGAAGAGGTAAGTAGGGCAGTATGATTACTGAACTAAGCAAAATTTTATCATCAATCAAGAAATATTTTGACAGTCTATTGAATGCTTCTAATCTGGAATAGCCAATGAAAAATCCCAGCAGGAGCATTAATAACGATCAAATTCCAGAAATGATATTTTAAGAGGTGTTGGGAAGTATCAGGCATCTAAAAAGAAAAGAAAAGCAAGACAGCTGGGAGTGACGGAATTCCGACTGATGAGATACTAAAATATGAAGTTGAAGCACTGCATAAATGTTTGTTTCATGTGATAAAGGTAATCTCAGAAATGAGAAGGTACCAATAGAATGGAATCATTAACACTCCTAATGCTTAAAAAAGGAGACAGGGAAGACATCAGAAACTCTACGGAGATATACTAACAAACACAGACTAAAGATTTTTTTCTTGTTTGGTGCTAAACCGCTTGAAACCATACACAGAAAATGTAATCGGCGAGCCGGCCGGTGTGGCCGAGCGGTTCTAGGCGCTACAGTCTAAAAGCGCGCGACCACTACGGTCGCAGGTTCGAATCCTGCCTCGGGCATGGATGTGTGTGATGTCCTTAGGTTAGTTAGGTTTAAGTAGTTCTGAGTTCGGCGATTACCAAAATGGCTTTCGCAGAAAAGGATGCACTGCTGACAACATATTTGTAATCAGAGTAAGAAACGAAAAATCATGGGAATACTAACAAAAAATTCATTACTTGTTCATCGATTTTATCAAAACCCATGACTCCGTTGACATACAAAGCCTGTGGAATGTAATGACAGATTTGGAATTTCCAATTAAATTTATAGATATTTTTTGTTGATAACATAAACATGTTTTTGATAAATGGAATAAAATCTGACAATTTAAAAAATGGACTAAGATAGGGAAATGCCCTGTCCCCTCTTCTCTTTTATGCAGCCTTGGAGAGAGTTATGAGGAATCTCAGACTAATACCTACTAGGATCCTCGAAAAAATTGAAGTTAAGCTTTTAACATATGCACATGATATAGTGACCACTGGATAAAGTGAAGTAGATGTTAGTAGTTATTTGTGGAGCTCGTAGAAGAAGCATCCAAACTTGGCCTAAAAGTAAATGACCAGAAAACAAAACAGATAAAAGTTCAAAGATATAGAGATGAAAAAGACAACCAGTCATATCTAATATTCGGCAACTATAAATTTGAAGGCGTGGAACAGTCCAAATTTCTAGGCTAAAAGTAGATGAACAATATCATACAAAAGTATAAGATACGGGAAAATGCTAATAAAGCCTACTACTCTGTAAAAAAAACTTTTAGAGTCTAAACTACTGAGAAGACTGAAATGAAGTTATAAAACACAATTCTCTGACCAGTCCTAACCTATGGATCAGAATCTTGGTGTTTAACTCAAATGGAAAAACATCAGTTACAAGTATTTGAGAACAAATGTTATAAAAAATCTTAATTCTAAACTATAGTAATGAATCACAAAGCTTGGTGACAAGACACAGCACAGACTTCACATTCTGTCACAACAAGCCACAATAATGAGCGTAATGAATTTCAGCAGACTTCAAAGGGCAGGTCATCAGATAAGAATGAGCAGCATCAAGTGGTTTCCAGAATAGTCGTGGAGAAGTTATTTGGTAAGAGACCAAGCGGGAGACAAGAGAGTACACAGATAAATGGAATTGAAACATTATAAAACAGGATCAGTGTAAATAATTGGCAGGAAGTAGCACAAGATAGAAGTATTTGAAGGCTACATGTGAGTTCAACGCGGGGATTTAGAGCCCCATAGATGCCATGATGTTGTATGTAGGTAGATAGCAGAACACTACAATTTGTCGCAAACCAATAAATAATTTACGAGACATCTCGTTTCATTCTTTGGACATAAGATTTAGAAACTATAATTAATAACTCAATGCATTGTGATGGTTAGTTACGATGCTGCTCAACGATAAAGTTCAGCATTTAATGTTTAGTGGACTTTAGTCTAATTGGAGACTAAGTTCGATTTAATATATTTTCAAGGGAGCTGTTGTGGCATACGTTCGAGATGCTTTCCGGGAAACTGCGAAAAACTATATGAAAACGAAATAGTACTACTGCGAGAGTACTTGTCTTCGAAAAATCTGGAAGTTTTTATACTGTCTTTATCTAGTAAGTACAAGTACTGAAAAAATACACGCATCAAAAAAGTTTTGCATCAGCTCGGTTCCAGAACGTATACAGAATATTGGAATATAGATCAACATAATTTCCGCCCTTTTTATTGCTCATGAAAATCACACATTGCACGTCGTACCACCATACAGCGAGATCTTCAGAGACGGTGATCCACATTGCTGTGCACACTGGCACCTCTAATACCCAGTAGCATGCCCTCTTGCATTGATGCATGCCTGTATTCGTCGTGGCATACCATCCATAAGTTCGTCAAGGCACTGTTGAACCAGATTGTCCCACTCCTCAACGGCGATTCGACGTAGATCCCTCAGAGTGGTTGGTGAGTGACATCGTCCATAAACAGCCCTTTTCAATCTATCCCAGGCATGTCCGATAGGGTTCATGTCTGGAGAACTTTCTGGCCACTCTAGTCGAGCGACGTCATTATGCTGAAGGAAGTCATTCACAAGATGTGCACGATGGCGGCGCGAATTGTCGTCCATGAAGACGAATGCCTCGCCAATATGCTGCCGATATAGTTGCATTGTCGGTCGCAGGATGGCATTCAAGCATCGCACACTCATTATGGCGCCTTCCATGACCACCAGCAGCGTACGTCAGCCCCACATAATGTCACCCCAAAACAGCAGGGAACCTTCACCTTGCTGCACTCGCTGGGCAGTGTGTCTAACGGGTTCAGCCTGATCAGGTTGCCGCCAAACACGTCTCCGGCGATTGTCTGGCTGAAGGCATATGCGACATTTATCAGTGAAGAGAACGTGATGCCAATCTTGAGCGGTTCATTCGTCATGTTGTCGGTACCATCTGCACAGCGCTGCATGGTGTCGTGGTTGCAAAGATGGACCTCGCCAGGGACGTTGGGAGTGAAGTTGAGCACCATGCACAGTTTGAGTAGTAACTCGACGTTCTGTGACTGCACGAGAAGTATTATTCAACATGGTGGCATTTGTGTCAGGGTTCCTCCGAGCCATAATACATAGGTAGCGGTCATCCACTGCAGTAGTAGCCCTTAGGCGGCCTGAGAAATGAATGTCATCGACAGTTCCTGTCTCTCTGTATCTCTTCCATGTCCGAACAACATCGCTTTGGTTCATTCCGAGACGCCTGGACACTTCGCTTGTTGAGAACCCTTCCTAGCACAAAGTAATAACGCAGACGCGATCAAACCGCGGTATTGACCGTCTAGGCATGGTTGAAATACGGACAACACGAGCCTTGTACCTCCTTCCTGTTGGAATGACTGGATCTGATCGTCTGTCGGACCCCCTCCGTCTAATAGGCACTGCTCATGCATGGTTGTTTACATCTTCGGGTGGATTTTGTGACATCTCTAAACAGTCAAAAGGACTGTGCCCGTTATACAATATCCACAGTCAACGTCAATCTTCAGGAATTCTGGACACCAAGGTGATGCAAAACGTTTTTTGATGTGTGTAGAAAATGGCGGCACAACCGAAGCTGCGATGATTTCCTGCTAGAATGACTGGATCTGATCGGCTGTCGGACCCCTTCCGTCTAATAGGCGCTACTCATGCATGGTTGTTTACATCTTTGGGCGGGTTTAGTAACATCTCTGAACATTCAAAGGGACTGTGACTGTGATACAATATCCACAGTCAAGGTCTACCGTTGTGAAGCAAAACTTTTTTTGATGTGTGTGCAATATGTGATCAAAAGTATCCGGACACCTGGTTAAAAATGTCTTACAAGTAATGCTGGAATTCAGTATGCTGTTGACCCACCATTAGCCTTGATGACAGCTTCCACTCTCGCAGGCATACGTTCAGTCAGGTGCTGGAAGATTTCTTGGGGAATAGCAGCCCATTCTTCACTCAGTGCTGCACTGAGGAGAGGTATCGATGTCGCTTGGTGAGGCCTGGCAAGAAGTCGGCGTCCCTAAACATCCCAAAGGTGTTCTATAGGATTCGCGTCAGAACTCTGTGTAACCACTCCGCTACAGGCCGTGCATTATGAACAGGCGCTCGATCGTGTTGAAAGATGCAGTCGCCATCCCCGAATTGCTCGGTGGGAAGCAAGAAGGTGCTTAAAACATCAGTGTTTGCCTGTGCTGTGATAGTGCCACGCAAAATAACAAGGGGTGCAAGCCTCGTCGATGAAGAACACGACCACACCATAACACCACCGCCTCTGAAATTTACTGTTGGTTCAAATGGTTCAAATGGCTCTGAGCACTATGGGACTTAACATCTGAGGTCATCAGTCCCCTAGAACTTAGAACTACTTAAACATAACTAACCTAAGGAAATCACCCACATCCATGCCCGAGGCAGGATTCGAACCTGCGACCGTGGCCGTCGCGCGGTTCCAGACTCAAGAGCCTAGAACCGCTCGGCCACACCGGCCGGCTTTACTGTTGGTACTACACACGCTGGCAGATGACGTTCACCGGGCATTCGCCATACCCACACCCTGCCGTCGGATCGCCACATTATGTACCGTGATTCGTCACTCCACACAACGTTTCTCCACTGTTCAATCGTCCAATGTTTACGCTCCATACACCAAGAGAGGCGTCGTTTGGCATTTACCGGCGTGATGTGTGGCTTATAAGCAATCGCTCGACCATGAAATGCTCTGGCAGCAGGAGGCAGCACAATGCACTTAATATGAAAAACGTATTGGGGGTGTCCGGATACTTTTGATTACATAGTGTACTAAGAATTTGACATGTGCAGAAGCAAATACTCAATTCGTCAATTTAGAATACAGCTGCATGAAATAAGACCAGCTAGAAGTATTGGCGACGAAACAATATTTCCATCTTAGTACCGGAAGCTTGAATTAACTCTCACTGTTGAAGTGGTACAGTAGTTGTACTTTTGCACCACAGTGACACGAAACCTTTTTAACAGAGGAAACATAGGCTTTCAGGCCTGCGCGTGACTTTCGAGTGGACTGTAAAGAACGTACGTGATGAGTGCCTTGACCATGGGTTTTATACCTATAAAACATCACTTGCGAGAAGTGTTACTCTTCTGCTTTAATCTCAAGAGATCTGCCGAGGAAAGCACTCACTTGTTAGTGGAAGCGTATAAAAACGTGCTCTGTCGGAAACAACTTGCAAACGTTACTTTCGATGACGTAAGGACAACGGTTTGGAGGTGAGTGACAAAATGCGTTCTGGTCGGTGTGGTGTACCAAGAGCCGCTGCGTCTCAGATGGTGAATTCTGAACGACAGGAAGCACATTCACCGAATATGAATCTCTCTCGTAAAGATAAACGTCCGCAATATGCTTAGAAACATGACAACGCTAAACTGCTAAATATCAATGCAAAACCACATCTTGAAAATCGAGTTCGGGAAACCTAGAAGGGCCCCATCCGCCGTATTCACAAGGCAGTGCTCCTTCCGATTACCATTTGTTTCGGTAGGTACCGCATGGTCTTTCTGAACAACTCTTCATATCTCTTAACGATCTCGAAAACTGGCTCAATGAATAGATCAGCTCAAAGGAACCTGAATTTCTTTATTTTCTTTATAGAGGAACACATTTGCTGCCGGAAAGTGGGAAAAGGCTGTTGCTGCCTGAGAACCATACTTCCAATCAATTATCTTATAACATTCATCTAAAAAAATGTTGTGGCAAAACAAACAGCGAGATTTAATTCGAGAACCCAACAGTAGTCTTACGTTCGTTATTTGGTCGCATTAGGTCTCAGTGCCAACGGCCTTGCCGCAGTGGTAACACCGATTCCTGTCAGATCAAAGTTAAGCGCTTCGGGCTGGGCTAGCACTTGGATGGGTCACCATCCGGTCTGCCGAGCGCTGTTGGCAAGCGGGGTGCACTCAGCCCATGTGATGCAAACTGAGGAGCTACTTCATTGAGAAGTAGCGGCTCCGGTCTCGGAAACTGACATACGGCCAGGAGAGCGGTGTGCTGACCACATGACCCTCCATATCCGCTTCCAGTGACGCCTATGGGCTGAGGCTGACACGACGGCGGGTCGGTATCGTTGGGCCTTCATGGTCTGTTCGAGAGGAGTTTAGTATTAGTTCTCAGTGTCGTTCAACATCGCTACAAGGTGATTACAGTTCCTATTACGGGCTTCGAAGTGTTATTTCGGAGACAGTCGATAATGTTTTGATTAAAAAAATACATAGTTTGGATGTAAAAATGTAAAATAAGTTTGAACATCGGATCACTTTCAATCTCCCGCTTCACGTTACGCACACAGCTGAACTCTGACCTGTGTGTTCTACCACGAGCCCATAGCTTAGGCACTGTTTCCATTACTCGCCGTAGGATTTTCTTCTACGTGACGAAGGACGTCCTCTCCTAATTCGACAGAGCGGCGTGTTCGTGGAGCGTCACACTAAACTCTCCTAGTTGCTAACATACCACTTTCTTGCAGCCGTTATTGCAATCTGAAGAAAATGGTATGTGACACCGTAATCACAACACGGACTGACCACGCCGCCCTATTCTCAGTTTTTGTACGTACCGTGAAACGGGAGACTTAAAAGTGACCCAGATCTGCAGTCTTATTTTATATCCAAACGGTGCATTTCCAGGTCTGTTCAAAATATTCAGGAACTTCGTCATTTCACGCCAATGGTATGTTGCAGCAAAATGCGGATGGCATCCCTACACAAGCCTGTGTTTAATGTGTAACTGCCGGAAGTGGCATTGTTGTATGTCTCTTCAATGCTGTACTGAGCAGAACGTTGCGTCAAACTGTTTGCGAATTTCGAGATCGCAGAGTTAGAGGAGCAACGCGCCTGCATTAAATTTCACGTGAAACTCAGGAAAACCTTTCCAGAGACACACCAAATAATGTAGGAAGTAAGTGCTTAAGCTGTACTCGGTGTTACGAATGGAAGTTAAAGATGACCCTCGGTCAGAACACCGTTCGACGTCTACCGACGACTTAGAAGGATCAGTTCGTCATGAATTCGTGACACGGGGATAAGCTATTAACCGATTGTACTGTCTGGATGTGCTGCGACGCCTGCGAGAAAACTTGAGAAGGAAACGACCTGAAGGGTGGAGAGACAATTCATGGCCCTTTCATCACGACAACGCGCCCGCGCATTCATCCCTGTTGGTGCGTGACTACTGCACAAAAAACGAAATCACTGTGCTGCCTCAGCCTCCGTACTCTCCATTCCTGGCTCCTGTGGTCTTTTTTTATTTCCAAAGTTGAAAACCACCGTTGAAAGGAGGAAGATTTGCAATGATAGATGAGATAAAACAAAATTCGCACACTGCACTTCGCGTTATCCAGCAAGAAGAATAGCAAGACTGCTTCTGGAAGTGGAAACGGCGTTCAGAAGGCAGTATCAATTGTGGAGGAGAGTATTTAGAAGCATACCTTGCACAATAAGTAAAAGGTAAACGCAGAAAAATTTTGTGGACGAAGTTCCGGAAGTTTTTTGAACAGACTCCTTTCCAAGACTTCAGCTACTAAGTCCTCTCTACAACCCACAGAAGCCCGTAAGATAACTCATGAAACACCCTGTGTACATCAGCCAATACTTCCATGCATAAACCCCCGGTGCTAAACATAGAAACCTAGAGATACTGAATCATTTTCTCAGTGCATATTTATTCCAGTATCGCTTCTCAAAGCTATTTATGGCTGCTCTGAAACAATTGAACTGCCATAGTTAAGTTGTGATATGGTTCAAATGGCTCTGAGCACTATGCGACTTAACTTCTGAGGTCATCAGTCCACTAGAACTGAGAACTACTTAAACCTAACTAACCTAAAGATATCACACACATCCATGCCCGAGGCAGGATTCGAACTTGCGACCGTAGTGGTCGCGCGGTTCTAGACCGAAGCGCCTAGAACCGCTCGGCCACTCCGGCCGGCTGTGATATATTAACGAGATGTAACCACGTTTGCAATCTCCTTCTGGGTGACGTAGACACATAAAATGTGACTCATATTTGCGGAAGTGAATTGAGTAGTGTCCTGTTAAGTGAAACGTATGTAATAGCATACACAGAAGTGAACAAAAAGAAGGAGAAGAACCTAAACTTGTAGCTCCAACTGCTCTAAGGGCTGTGATACCTCGAACAGACGAGCTCTTTCGTCACCTCTATAAAATTTAATTAATGTTTGTCAAATACCAGTACACTGTCAGACTTGTGATTAAGTTTTGAATATATTTATATATTCCATTGACATTTTCAGCTGATGGGTATTTTAATAAAAACGGATCCAGAGGACAGAGGCAATATTATGTAACTGGAGGGCGCCGTTAGTGAGAAGTAAACTTCAGTTTCTGCAGTGTGGACTGAATGCGGATTTGAGGTGTCTATGTTAAGGGAAACACGTTGTATACTACAGAAATACAAAAGGGGTCATCCAGACATTCCGTGAGCACATTTCACACTCAGATGCCAAGGAAATTAAGAACCAAATTATGGCCGGGTGGAGTGGCCCCGCTGTTAGAGGCGCCATGTTGCGAATCGCGCTGCCCCTCCCGCCGGAGGTCAGAATCCTTCCTCGAGCGCGCGCGCGCGTGTGTGTGTGTGTGTGTGTGTGTGTGTGTGTGTGTGTGTGTGTGTGTGTGTGTGTATTGTCGTTAGTTTAAGTTAGCTTAAGTAGTGTGAAAGTCTAGGGACCGATGACCTCAGCAGTTTGGTCCCTTAGGAATTCACACACAGTTGAACTAAATTGTGTCTGTGTTGACACTTTCACATTTTAAGCCCTCACGTCGTTCCCGTCGCTTGTGGGGAACACGCAGCAGCAATTTAATCTTTTCTTAATTCATTGTTTCCTCTGACTGCACTGTACTGGTATCATTCAGCTAAAATATTTTACAATGGTTTTTAGTTTTGAACTGCCGCCGTTTATTTGGAGCTGACGGGTATTAGAGACACTTACTAACAAATTTGGTTTCCAATGAAATTTACATCGAACCACTCTCCCGTTGCTTGTATCCCAGAATAATAGCAATACCACCTCCTCAAGCGCTTAATTTTCTCACTAAGTAAGGTGCTAGTTCAGAGATTAGCTCTGATGAGTGACACATCAGACTCCATGCTGTGCCTGGAATAAAACAGCTTGTCAAAGAGCTCTGGGTGCGCCAGCTGTGTTTTGAATTACTGATGAATTTTTGAATAGTTTAAAGTTGTAATGCCCGATCATAGAGTTGAAAGAAATGGATTGGAAGAAAACCCAAAACAGTACGTTTTCTGTCTTCCTCGACAACGTGAATAGCGTCCTTGAACTTTACTTCTCCGTTTCATAAACCCATCGTCAGTAACCTTGTCGTGTGCTCTCACTTAATATGTTGCACATATGTAATTGTAATGTCGGACCATGATGTCTGTTATCTGTTTACCCACTTTTTTTTTTCAACGTGCATGTTTCCACCGTATAGTTATGGAATTTCTTCCAGCTTCTTCTTGCTGACACACAATACCACTGCAAACATTTGCCCAAGTAGCGTGCGTTAGCTGTATTGATCATTCTTACAGACAAATGATCGATCGAATACTTTTTTATGAATATGTTAGTGCCAGTTTCGTAAGGAAGTGATCTGGAATTTCCAACACCTATTTATCCAAAGGAGCAAGTAAGTGCCTGTAATTTTAGTCTTACCATTTGCTAAATATTATAGACTCAAAAAAGTAACAAGACTAATATACTCTGTTGGTGATATGAGAAGTACCCCCTTCTGCGATAAAATAATGAGGACATAGACGCAGATAAAACAAGGACATGGATGCAGAGAGCCGTTTTAGAACCTTATCAGCGCGCCAGTTACGTAAAAATAAACGTCACCATTGAAAGACTGCTAAGATAAAAAATGAAATAGGGACTGAAACAAAACTCTTCTGAGATTGTTGATAATACTAATAAATTCAAAACATAAATTTGAAAGGTGAAAAACAAAAAACTTACGTGAAACTAAAAAATAGACGGAAATCCTCGGCAGCACTGCAACAGTTGAACGCTCACCATGCAGACATGGAACACTACCAGAACTTCATGTGGAGATCTTCCACGCTCCTGCGCAGCTGGAACGATGTTACTCTGGAACACAAAGCCATGACATCAGCAAATAATAACATCTCTGAAATCGTAACCGTAGACAATTGACTTCATGCAAGGTAACTAAACTCCATCGGCCGAATTAATTGCCATTATTACAACACAAATACAGAGCTGCAATTTTCTACAGTAACTATGAGTTTTGTTGAAATCAGCAAGCTGAAGCAGTTGGAAGATACTGAACTTCCGCTCGGGAAGATCGGGTCTGAACTCCCCACCTGACCATCCAGATTAAGATTTTCCATTGTCTCTCTGAATATACTATGACCGGGAAGCTTCCTTTGAAAAAGGCCCATCCAATTTTTTCCTCGTCATCTTCGAGTTTATACCCCGATGTTGTTGTCATCGGCGAGACATCACAACTCAATCTCCGTTCTTCCAATTATTTTTCCAAACAGATAGAAAAAAATGAAGAAATGTGAAGAAATAATCAACTGTAGCTTCATTCGATTCTTCAAGAAGCTATCTTTATGCAGACAACATTATTTCAAGTATCAACTAACCTGTAGGGGGTGGACATAAAATATGGTAAACCTAAAACACATTACCAAGCGTAACACGGCGTCGAAAAACCGTTGACATTCAAAAGATCTTCTAGTCGTCTCGGAATGGATGGATATAGGCCCCGAATTGTTATCAAGGGAATCTTATACTGTTCTTCCTGCAAAGTAATTGTGCGTTGAAGTTAATAAGATGAAGATGGATAGCGATCACACGCCCTTCTCTCCAAAGTAGACCACAAAGGCTCAATCATTCTGAGATCTGGTGACTGTTGACCAAAGAAGACGAGACATTTCAGCCCTTGTGCCCATAAAACCAGTCATCGACGATGCGAACTTTGGAAACAGGGTCCAGGCATCTTGGAACATAGCATCACCCTTGGGGAACAAACACTGTACCAGGAGATGGACCTGATCAGCCAAAATTGTCATATAGTCCTGTAATTCAACCTTGCAGAAAACCCATGTGGTCCATGGAATACCACGATATCGCTGCCCAAATCATTACTGAAGCCCCGTCATGTTTCACTCTTGGAACGTAAACTCGACTAGCCGCGCGGGATTAGCCGAGCGGTCTGAGGCGCTGCAGTCATGGACTGTGCGGCTGGTCCCGGCGGAGGTTCGAGTCCTCCCCGGACATGCGTGTGTGTGTTTGTCCTTAGGATAATTTAGGTTAAGCTGTGTGTAAACTTAGGGACTGATGACCTTAGCAGTTAAGTCCCATAAGATTTCACACACATTTGAACATTTTTGAAACTCGACTAAGTTAGATCTGTGTGGAACAAGACCATTCGGTAGTCTACGGCTTCGGCACCACGCTTTCCTGTTCCAGCTCACCGCGCAAATTCCTGCTTATGGACCTCCCTTCGTTTTTTGGTGCTGACAGATTTAGTGAGTGTAACATTCGGATTCGGTTCTGCAGTGACTTTACCTGCCGTCGTCTTCTTTTTCTCCGACATAATCTTCTTCAATGACCATATGTCACGATCACTCCACACGCAATTTCACCCGCACTGTGAGTTAGTGGATGATATTTTTTCCGCTCTTCCTGTGTGCGATGCAAATCTTCGATACGGTGCCTCTCGAAACACCAAACACTTCGGCTTCCTTGGTTACGGAAGCAGCCACCATATGAGCACAATCATTTTACCCACGTTATAACTCACTTAGCTCCAACATAATGCATTCACAACCACACAGAGCACTGTTCTGGCCGTGGGAGACACTTGCAACGTATTGAACACGTTTCACAGGTGCCTTTCATGGTCAAATATAACAGCACAACTGGCACGCTTGGGTGGCATCTGCACTTACGTTCAGGCATGCATTTCTCGTGGTTTTTCCATATTTTTGTCCCCCCCCCGTATGTTACCTCGATTTTGTATGACAGTAAAGACGAGAACAACTTTTAGTTATATTAACCATTCAGCCTATTTTTCCTCGAACACGTGATTTCCGGAATTTGTATGTGGAGACCGCCAGTCTTTATTCCTACATATTTCAGGAGTGTACGTGGGACGTTATTACTTCATGAATTGACTGAGCTGTAGAGTCTTAACGTGATAATAAATAGGTATACAAAGAGGGAAGTTACCTGTGCTTCGCTTCATAACATTTTATTGCGATCCACTTTTTCCGTGAGTTCCATATCTTAGATTGTCTGTCGAAAATGGTTCAAATGGCTCTGAGCACTATGGGACTTAAAATCTGAGGTCATCTGTCCCCTAGAACTTAGAACTACTTAAACCAAACGAACCTAAGGACATCACGCATATCCATGCCCGAGGCAGGATTCGATCCTGCGACCGTAGCCACCACACGGTTCCTGACTGAAGCGCCTAGAACCACTCGGCCACCACGGCCGGCTTGTCTGTCAAGTCAGATTACAGAGACGCTTGCGCACGTAGTACATACATCGCTGTCGTCATTTTCGTTCTACTCGCTGACTGTTGGAAAATACAAAAGGCATAACCGCCATTTTAAGAATACTACTTCAGCATTAGAGCTTATTGAGTCGATCACTTAAAATATATCACGAAAAACATTTCATGTCAAAAGTTTAGTTTAACTTATGATTGTAGCTAAGCAGAATGCATTCTAAGGTAATTTCCTAGTCAATAAAAATCTTAGGTCATGTGCGATTAACCATACATTTGAATTATTAATATGCGCTTATCACTGAATTATTTAAGAAAAGGAAATAATTATAAATTCAAAAGTGATTAACTTAAAATATAATTTGCAAGTTTTCTTAACCTTATCTGAGAGGCTAGAAATGAAGAGTCAGTATTCAGACTATTTTATTTCGTTGTGCTGCACGTGTAAATTTTAAAACTTCAAACTATTCAGTTTAAAGACTACAATAAGTAGATAGTTTACCCAATACCAACAGCCACCATATAAGACGGGTGGCTACCATCGCAATGAATATTAGTACTCTAAATTAAAGTGCAATTAACACAACTGTCTAACAGTCGTGTATTTATAATAGTGCCTGGCAAACGCTATTATAGCTTGTTCATATACATATTAAGAAAAGCTGATAATGTTGTAAATATGACAGAGTAAAATCTTGAGCAACTCATAGAGAAACGCATATTTATACCAACGTGTAATATTATCCAAAGTACAGTGTGCGATATTGCAGTACCCAGGACTAAGCTGTTCTTTGACTTTCGGTTGATCAGGATGGTACCTCAAGCAATGAATAGCTATAGTACCGGACATGGAGGTAAAAATAAAGGGAGTTATAATGAGGTCAAAAAGCTAAAGCCGACGTCCGCCATCTTAGTTGCTACAAAGCATTACTTTCAAGTGTTTTTCTTCTGCCCAGAACAGGGAACACAGAATACACAGAGTTCACACACAGTCACGTAAAATTTCCGAAGCGAAGTGCCACAACGTTGGACACACTTCATCAGATGCTTTAATGAAAAGTGTTTCCTCATATACATAAAATAATGATTTGCCAGATGAAAGCAAATGAACATTGAATTAATAAAATGATAGATACCCGCGGTAGCATGCTTCATTGCTTGAAATATTAGGAAGCGGAAGATTTTGTTGTAATCTATAAAGATCGTTTACTTTTTCCGAGATTTTTTAGGGTTCAAACGTTCTGAACGTTTAACCTCGAGAAACTTGTCTGCTTTCTTCTTACGTTCTTCATTTTAAGTCGTTAGATGATGTTTCTGCTTGTTCAAAGTATGTAGCTGAGTTGAATCCGTCTCGTTGTTTATTTGTAAATCAAGTTTAGCGCAATCGGCTCTAAATTTATCACACGCTGAACGTATGTCAAAACTTACGTTGTAGTTACAAAAATGAGTTGATACTGTTTGTGCGACGCAGGATTTGGAGGACTTTTCTCTGAATATAACAGTTGTAACATACGAATATAAAGTTGTTCTGGTAAATATTTGCTATTACGAATGCTATAAAAAGAAATCGGCCTCTTAGGTGCTACAGTATATGATATGTTGACGCACTTCAGATACGATTTCCCCATTAAGATTGTTTGATGTAATGTTTCCTTCTGGCCTCAACATGTGCTTTCCCTGTAGTAGCCAATGCCTTTTTAAGACCGACAAGTCGGCTGTTGGTGATGCCTTGCAATACAAAGAACGCTGGTTGACGTACCTGAACATCCTGTATTGTCCATCTCTTTCACTATGCAACGTATAGGAAAAAAAGGGTATGCCGCTTAATCTGGACCTTTCTTTGACTTTCTTCGCTTCAGAGGATTAACGGTGGTAAGTTCAATCATTGTGTGTGTGAAATTGTTTCTATATCATTTTAAAATGATATTTTGAATTTCCCGCCATTTTAAACAGCTGTTGAGTGAGAAGTGGCATTTTTACCCCATGGAAAAACCCAGTGAACGTTTTGGATGTTTAGAAGTGGCCTTCTTGGATTCTATACTTAGCACAAGTGACCTGACGACCACGCAGCCTGGACCCATGTTCGCAGGTCCGCCGTCTTAGATTATATATATGGCACAAATGAACTGGATTTTGAGGCCTAGAATTCAGCACTGTTGATTCGCAGACATCTACAGAAATTAAGGCATCCAGCGTGCCAGTAACTGATAGCTTCGGGCAACCGAAGATGTGTTACGCACACTGAAGATCTCCACATTCACACGCTGCTTCTCCAGTAAGTACATGCACCGCTTCAGGTTCTGTCGTCGCCGTGTCATTCCGCTGTCTTCCACGTCTGATAAAGTAGTTGAAACCAGGAGCAACATCTTCCTTTAGGTTTTGAGTCATACGTGTGTCTCATCCCCCTGAAGTTCTATTCCGTGAGCGGATGGCAATCATTCAGTTGTTTCAATTGTTGGGCGAAACTCCTTTTTGACTTCAAACTGGGAAGCTGTTCTTCACTTTATAACATGAAATGTCTACGGTCATATTTCTCAATCTTCCCCTAAACTTTTGAAGCGTGCAGTATTAGGACATATTCTAGCGGCAGGTTCTTCCGCCGCCAGGACAACAAATAAGAGTCCACGACTATAGAGAGAGTTCTGCCACGTAGGCTGGTCCTGAAAGTATGGAAAGTGAAATTCCGGACGGCTCGGATACAAAACAGATGTAAAATGAGGTGACAACAGTCGCGGGATAGCAAAGTCCACATATATAGACGGCGATAATATTCAAATGGCTCTGAGCAATATGGGACTTAACATCCGTGGTCATCAGTTCTCTAGAACTTAGAACTACTTAAACCTAACTAACCTAAGGACATCACACACATCCATGCCCGGGGCAGGATTCGAACCTGCGACCGTAGCAGTCGCGCGGTTCCAGTCTGAGCGCCTAGGACCGCTAGACCACCGCGGCCGGCGGCGATAAATTAATAAAATAGCAAATTTTAGGTATTACCTCTCATCACAGACAACGCGGTGGCTTCACTTAACGACCGAGATTTTGCGAAAAGTTATAAGTGCTAAAAGCCAAGCAACAATGCGTGAAATAACCGCAGAAACCAGTGTGGAACGTAAGACGGAAGTATCCGTTTGGACAGTGCAGCGAAATTTGGGGCTATGGGCTATGACAACAGAGGACCGATGAGAGTGGCCTTGCGAAAAGCACGACATCGCCTGCAGCGCCTCTCCTGCGCTCGTGACCATATCAGTTTGACCCTAGTCGACTGATAAACCGTGGCCTAGTCGTATGAGTTCCGATTTCAGTTGGTAACAGCTGATGGTAGGATTCGAGCGTGTCGCAGAGCACACGAAGCCATGGACGCAAGTTATCAACAAGGCACTGTGCAAGCTGGTAGTGGCTCCATAATGGTGTGGGCTGTGTTTAAGTGGAATGAACTGCGTCATCTGGATATTCGTATAATTTGCAACTATTGATAGACTGCTTGTTCTCAAATAACGATGGGTTTCTTATGAATGACAACGTGCCATGTCACTGGGCCACAACTGTTCGCCAGTCTTCTGAAGAACATTCTGGACAATTAGAGCGAATGATTTGGCCACCCAGACAGCCTGACATGAATGCCATAGAACGTTCAAGGGACATAATCGAGGGATCAGTTCGTGCACAAAATCCTGCACCGGAAACAATTTCGGAATTATAGGTGGCTATAGAGCCAGAATAGCTCAATATTTCTGCGGGGGACTTTCAACGACTTGTTGAGTCCATGTTATATCCGTTGCTGCAGTACACCGGGTAGAAGGAGGTCCGACACGATATTAGGAGGCATCCAGTGACTTTTATCACCTAATTGCATTCAGATACTTATGTTTATGATCCGAAAGAGGTGCTGCACGTAAGGTATGCTACGTTAATGCATTCAAGAACATTCGAGAACGGCTGTAATAAATCATACTGGAAGACACCGCAAATGCTGCTTTAGGAAATTACCGCACCTCGAAAAGAGGCCGCAGACCAAAGCGCCCTCAGAGCTATACGGAGTCATCGTAGTGAACAGGCGAGAGCGTTTTTGAACTCATTACGGGGAGGCTGAGGATTAAAGGGGTGGCAGTAGGCACGCGCACGCGAGGAGTTGTAGTGAATTCGCCTGTACGGGCGCTGCCGCTGCCGCCGCCACTGCGCCGCGCGACCGGCTGGCTTCATTAATGATCGCTCCTCGACGGCGGGAATTGCGAGCAAGTTGTTAATGAGGCGCCGCAGCCGTTTGTTACATCCGGCGCTTTGCAGGGACCGGGCGGCCCGCGGCACAAAGCGCGGGCCAGGCGGCGGCCGGCAGCCGCTGCCCCGTCGCGCGATGTACGACCCGGTGCGGCGCGCATTAGCCACCCCTTTGTCCTTCACTCTAAACAAGACCACCTCGGACGCACACGCGTGCTGTACGAATTAAATTAGTAGCGCGTGAACTAACGTGTTTGAAATTACGCGTCATTGCAACACTTTTATTAGTGAAATTTGGTTTCGCAGGATAGAGCGGATCAGGTTATTGTTGTGGAGGAGGGCCGTAACCACTTACTGTCAGTTGCACAAAACACACAAACTTTTATTTTCCTAAGTACCACTTAATTACAAATTGCCTTAAAAGGATCAAAATACAACAATATGGCTGAAGGCCTAGTAAAGAAAACTTGAGATACCTCCTCCGCTGAAGGCCCAAAACCACACTAAAAACAAGAATCGCTGAAGGCCTGAACACAAGTTATAAAAAATTGCTTTAAAGAATGAACGCGGCTGAAGGCCTTACTTAAAAAAATATATATACCACGTAAATACTCGCCTGAAGGCCACACAAGACACTGAACAACTCAGGGCTTAAGGCCTGGATAACAAGAATTCCAGATAGAGCAATTTTAAAAAAAAAATCGTTTTAAACAAATGAATCTTCAAATTTTAATTTAAGATGGCTGAAGGCCTTATCTTAAAAATATTTCACATAAAAGCTCAGCCGAATGCCACACACTGGACACTGAACAACTCAGGGAACAAGAATTTCAAATGGAACAAACTCTCAAAATTTAGTTTTTAAACAAATTGTTGTGTACATAGTTCCACGTAGTCAGCACGTACACAACTTTCCCAATAGAGCGCTCCCCGCTAAGCCCAACAGCGCAGGCGCAGCGCTCGTCCGTCTCCGCACTACGAGATGGCGCTGTCTTAGAGACGGACCAAATTCTGCTTCCGCCGACCTGCGTATTAATATGTAACGCAGCCAGTGAGATTGCTGCTAACGTAGAACCTTTTCTCCTCGCGGATCACACTCGCGCAGTGATACCTGAACGCTCAAGGTATTATAATGAGTGTACAGACCTCCGATTAGTCAGTCTGCATTAGTCTGCACCAGTCTATAGTCAAGTTTCAGTCTGCGCCTAATAAGATTATCATATTCTTGTACATAGCCATGAAGAGAAATGTATAGACACTTTGTCAAGTATCAGAGATATGTGAGAATATGATTAACGTACCAAGACCAAAGGAACTTCAGAATGTCAATTGTAAATAGCATCCAGAACCAAGTTAAGTTATTTTTATGATTGTTATTATTTTAATAAATGTGTGTCAAAATTAATCAAGTTCTGTTTAAAGTTGGTCACCGTCAATCTGCTACTCTAAGCGTGCAAGTGGCATTTCTATCGTCTGAGCTAACAGCAGAAGATAAACACGCCACGATAAGAGCACGAGACATATTGCTGACACTCCCCTACTTCGTTACAGCGACAAGTCAAATAATCTGATGGTGTGTGTACCAAAGGTCTTACAGTACGCACACCACACAAATCAATCTTAAAATTTTAATTTAAGTCACCTGAAGGCCTTATCTTAAAATTAATAGACAGCTGAAGGCCTCCCACAGTACTTCAGACTAAAATGAAAATCACAATCTAAGACCAACAGAACAGTGGTGCTCAGAAGTGTTCCAAGGGTCGGCCTGAGGAGGCTCCTCTAATGTAAGGTGAAGTGAGACTGGCAACCAAGAGTAAGGTTAAACAATCGGATGGCAACCCGACCCAGGGACGGCTGTAGGACTGACAACAACCAAATCAATTCCCTTCTGCCTGAACAACTTCACAACAACAGAAGGTATCAGCCGAGGACGAAGATACCAACCAGCACTACGTCTTCAAAATTGGCGTCTGAAGACAGCCAAGGCATAATAACCAGTCTAAGAAAAAAGTACAAACAAACAACTAAAAGGCTGTCGAACTACACGCCATGCCGGACAGCATCCACACAGCGAGGAAAAACACACTGCTGGGAGACTAAGCTACCGACCAGGGCAGGTAACTGGCTACAAGGCAGAAAATACTTCTGATGCATTTCACTGATAAGTAACAACCAATTTAATAGTTAAAGACCATACAGGAAGACAGCTGACTTCAACACACCATCCGTTGCTTCTAGCTGGAACGGCCCAGGAAGCAACAACCGGCAATGAACGAAGAGATGTCATAGCAGTTGAGCTTTCATAACAGTTTAACTGATCACTCAACTTCAGGTTCGGTGGTCAACGAACTCTGTAGTCAACGAACTCTGTAGCTCTCGCAGCTAGCGCCTCACAATCTGACCGCGCATGCACGCTGCCATCTGTCCCGGTCTGACCTCTTGCCGTGGGGACTTCCTCGCTGCTCTGTCCCAACCAACCGACTGCCACACACACCACCACACAGAAATATAGCGGTCACATCAAAGATGGTACAGCAGTACTAGTATCGATAAGCGCTGCTGCTGCCACTGATGGAAGCAAGTCAGCAACTCGTTATGGTAGTAACTCAGGGAAAAATAAGACGCCACTCAACTGTGACAAAATGCCAAAGAACATAAGTCATCAATGCGAGCCGGCCATGGCTCAATTAGGTAGCTCTCTTTTCTGTCTGTTCGGTACAAATTTTGCAGTTGTAAGTTTCATGTGACACCGATCATTTTGCATGATATATCGTTACGATCTGGAATGAGTCATTTTACATTCATATCACAAAACAATTTGTAAACATGGCTACATGCTGAACATTTATAAGTCTTCTATTGATCTGATAGAATTACACTTTCCTTGAGACACATGAGTCTTAAGTTTATCTTCAATATTGACATAAGCTGAAGAAATAAATTAAAATTTGTACCACAGCCAGGACTTGAACCTGGATCTCCTGCTTACTGGACACATGTGCTAGACGTTACACCACCATAGCAGGGGAAGTAGGCTGAAGACGTGAATTTAAGTTTGTGTTGGGGGGGGGGGGGGGATTGGAATAAGGCATTCCATGCAGGTGAGTTAGCTATACTTCTACGGTGGTTTAATGGATAGTACATCTGCCTAGTAAACAGGAGACGTGGGTTTCAGTCTCGGCCCTGGCATAAATTTTAATTTATTTCTTCAACTTCTACAATTATCTAATTTATCTATTTTTTTCTTTACATGTACAGATCTGAATTAGCAATTGAAGACTTGAAATAATAAATGCTCTAAGTGTCGTAATGAGCAGTTCTTAGGTTTTGTGTGAAATGCGATCTACAGTCCAAGCCCAATAACATATAAAAGACTCAAACTGCCACGAATGAAAATATAGTACCAAATGCAATCAACAGATGGTATGTAGCTTAGCAGCCACTGCTGTTACCATATGAAAGGCTCTATGTTTCGCGTACTTACTGCTTACCGTTATATAAAGTGTCGGAGGCAGCAGGTGTGCCGGCCGCGGTGGTCTTGTGGTTCTAGGCGCTGCAGTCCGGACCCGCGGGACTGCTACGGTCGCAGGTTCGAATCCTGCCTCGGGCATGGATGTGTGTGATGTCCTTAGGTTAGTAAGGTTTAAGTAGTTCTAAGCTCTAGGGGACTGATGACCTAAGATGTTAAGTCCCATAGTGCTCAGAGCCATTTTTTGAGCAGCAGGTGTTTATAAGATTGTGAGTGGAATGATACGACAAAATGAAGGAGAAGGTACTGTAGCAGCAATGAGAAAAAAGCTGAAAAATTAATACATAAGTTACGGTAATAAATGTATTCCTGAAAAGGGCTGCTAACCTGCACCATAACTGGACAGAAAGTTTATTCCTAAGTTATCGAATGTATCGAGCCAGAAGAGGTATAGGGCATGATACAGCAATCAACACAAATGAAGCCCATTATCTTCAGTGACATGACTGCATGTGACTTCTTAGATTTCAGGAAAGCAACAGATTTTAACATAAACACAGCAAATCTAAACATATTGAGAGTACAGTGGCTATGGTTGGAGAAACATAAGCCTCATGTAGTTAAGACCAGGTAAGGCCAGGAGATGCGTAAGTGAAATTGAGGCCTAGAAAGGCGTCCCTACTTTGAGAAAATGTGTACGAGTATAGGACGTCAAGAAAATGCTACTGCCTGCTCAGGATGTTACAAGCCATACCTGTGAAGAAAAGAAGAATTATTTGTTTGTAATGATGCGCTGGCCGGAGTGGCCGAGTGGTTCTAGGCGCTACAGTCTGGAACCGCGCGACCGCTACGGTCGCAGGTTCTAATCCTGCCTCGGGCATGGATGTGTGTGATGTCCTTATGTTAGTTAGGTTTAAGTAGTTCTAAGTTCTAGGGGACTAATGACCACTGCAGTGCTCAGAGCCATTTGAACCATTTTTTTGTAATGATGCAGTACCCGAAAATAATGACGACATATCGTTTTACAAAAGCAGAATGAACTTTTATTGTCTTTTTGCTACCTATTGAACTCTGGCACTTAGAGCTTTTCATTGCATTTCCACTTTCAGTAAGTTTTCCATACAATCACAATACAATGTTTGTAATTTAATTTGTAAACTACATTCATACTATGCTTAGCTTTCAAATAAAACACAATAACGACCATTAAGTACCAAGTATACTTAAGTCATTTTCTTCAAATTTATGATTTTGGCACTTAGAACCCTTTTTATTTCAGGTCTTCAATACCCACCCACCACCTTTCACACATTACAGTAACAGAAATTCTTCTACGGAATAGAAGCATGTGTCAAGGAGAAACTTTTTCAGTCTGTATTCAGATTTTAGTTTCTTGCTCGTCAGACAATTCGTATCAGTATAGAAGTGGACAAAAAACTTTGTTGCAGTATTCTGCACCACTTTTTGTACTGAAGACATCAAAAACATGGAGTATAATGAATGTCTTCTGGTATTGTATTTATGTGCAACATTGTTCCTTTTGAAATGCAGTGGATTATTTGCAACAAACAGCAACCTTCAGGAAGGAATAAGTATACTCTGAAGTACTTGGCAGAATGCCCAATTTCTTAAACAGATGTCTAAAAGATGACTGGATGAGCACCATATATTGTTCTTAGCGCATGGGTTTCAGCAATGAAGACTTTCTTTCTTACCCCAGAACATTATTCCATATGGCATCACTGAATGCAAAATATGTCAACGCACTAATTTTTCCATTTCCAAGATTTGCAATTATTCTAAGCGCAAATGTAACTGAACTACATTGTTTCGGGAGCTCCAAAATGTGCTTTTTTCAGTTTAAATTCTCATCAATAAGGACACTTACGAATTTTGAAGCAGCTATTTTTGAACTAGCTTTCCGATGAGCTAGTGACTTGAAATTTTACGCATAGCTCAGACCTGGACGTCAGTACAATAGTGTGAGAGTGAGAACTACCTATGGTGCCTCCGATAGGGGATGGGATGGACTTTAAGACGAGTGACAAAGGAGCATAACGCAGAGTACCGCCTGTCCAGTTGGAGTTCCCGCACGATGGCTGTGCTTGGGATATTGTGTCACAGCCCTTACAGGCGCAAGGCGCTTAAATTGCCTGTTGCAGAAACTGTCTGTGACAACGCACTATTTATAGGTGTAACTGTACAACGACTGAAGTAACTTCTACCAGAACGGGCACACCTATCACTCGAAAACTGGGAAAAAATACTGTGGCAGTAAGAATCCGCCTCCAATCACCCCTACAGCTAACGGTGGCAGTAAAAGGGGTGAACATACTCTGTAGAGGCAAAGAAACAGATACACCTGCCTAATATCATGTAGGGCTCACGCGAGCACACCGAAGAGCCGCAACACGGCGGGGCATGACTCGACTAACGTCTGAAGTAGTGCTGGAGGGAACTGACACAATGAACCTTGCAGTCTGTCCATAAATTCGTAAGAGTACGAGGGGGTGGAGATCTCTTCTGAACAGCACTTTGGAAGGCATCCTAGATATGCCCAATAATTTCTGGGGAAGTTGGTGACCAGCGGAAGTGTTTAAACCCAGAAGAGTGTTTCTGGAGCCATTTTGTAGCAATGCTGGACGTTTGGGGTGTCGTGTTGTCCTGCTGGAATTGCCCATGTCCGTCGGAATACACAGTGGACGTGAATGGACGCAGAAGATCAGAAAGAATGTTTACGTACGTGCCACCTGTATGAGTCGTATCTAGACGTATCAGGGGTCCCATATCACTTCAACTGCACACGCCCCAAACGATTACAGAGCCTCCACCAGCTTGAACAGTCCCCTGCTGATATGCACGGTCCATGGATTCATGGGTTTGTCTCCATACCCGTACACGTCCATCTGCTCGATGCAATTTGAAACGAGACTCGTCCGACCAGGCAATATGTTTCCAGTCATCAACAGTCCAATGTCGGTGTTGACCGGGCCAGGCGAGACACAAAGCTTTGTGTTGTACAGTCATGAAGGGTACGCTGTAAGTAGACTGTTTAGGTTTTTATGTTGGTAACGCCACGTAGCGCTCTATATGAAAATCACTGGCTGTGCTGCGTGCAGTCTATGGCTGGTTTGCATTATTGGAATATTTGCGAGTGTAGTGTCGGGCTGTTGGATGTGAACAGCGCGTAGCGTTGCGCAGTTGGAGGCGAGCCGCCAGCAGTGGTGGATGTGGGGAGAGAGATGGCAGAATATTGAGAGCGGACGATCTGGACGTGTGTCCATCAGAAAGAGTAAATTTGTAATACTGGATATCATATATGATGACTTTTGAACATTATTAAGGTAAATACATTGTTTGTTCTCTATCAAAATCTTTCATTTGCTAGCTATGCCTGTCAGTAGTTAGTGCCTTCAGTAGTTAGAATCTTTTATTTAGCTGGCAGTATTGGCGCTCGCTGTATTGCAGTAGTTCGAGTAACGAAGATTTTTGTGAGGTAAGTGATTCATGAAAGGTATAGGTTATTGTTAGTCAGGACCATTCTTTTGTAGGGATTATTGAAAGTCAGATTGCGTTGCGCTAAAAATATTGTGTGGCAGTTTAGTGATGATCAGAATACGTAAAGAGAGAAATGTCTGAGTACGTTCAGTTCTGCTCAGCTGTTTGAAAATCAAATAACATAAGAGGTTTATCAGCACAGTCATTCATAAATTTTTCTAAGGGGACGCTTCAACGCGAGTCGGCCTTCTGCTCCGAAAGCCTATATCGATGATGTTTCGTTGAATAGTTCGCACGCTGACACTTGTTGATGGTCCATCATTGAAATCTGCAGCAATTTGCGAAAGAGTTGCACTTTTGTCATGTTGAACGATTCTCTTCAGTCGTCGTTGTTCCAGTTCTTGTAGAAATTTTTTCCGGTCGCAGCGATGTCCGAGATTTGATGTTTTACCGGACTCTTGATATTCACGGTTCAATGATCAAAGGGAAAATCCCCACTTCTTCTTTACCTCGGAGACGCTGTGTCCCATCGCTCGTGCGCCGACTATAACACAACGTTCAAACTCACTTAACTATTGATAACCTGCCATTGTAGTAGCAGTAACCGATCTAACAACTACGCCAAACGCTTGTAGTCTTATATAGACCTTGCAGACAGAAGCACCGTATTCTGCCTATTTACATGTCTGTGTATTATTTGAATAAACATAGGGTCTACCTATAATAGTTTCTTTGGCGCCTCATAGTTTAAGCATAATTCAAGGAGGCCTAGAGCAATGTGAACAAACTATGGCGTGGACGAGTTACTTTAATATGGTTTTATTAATTCGCTCACTTGTCTGTCTATCTATTTGTTCTATGCAAATTTTGCAGTTGATTTTAAACTAAATTCCCGATGAGCTAGAGAAAAAAATGGCTCTGAGCACTATGGGACTTAACTTCTGAGGTCATCAGACCGCTAGACTTAGAAACTACTTAAACTTAACTAACCTAAGGACACCACACACATCCATGCCCAAGGCAGGATTCAATCCTGCGACCGTTGCAGCAGCGCAGTTCCAGACTGCAGCGCCTAGAACCGCTCGGCCACACCGGTCGGCTGAGCTAGAGTCTTCAAACTTTCAATGTAGGTCAGAACAATACAATATTAACTCGCTTTTTTGTCAGATGTATAGCGGAGGGTACCTAGTGTAGCACAGCAATTTCTCATTTCTCTGTACGAGTCCAGTATGGTTCGTGGGAAGAACAGTTGCTGGTAAGCCCCTGCGTGAGCTCTAATCCCCCTGACTCAATTTGCGGGTCAGTTCGCAAGATATATGTAAAAGGAAGCAATATATTGGTTGAGTCAGGTGAAGGGAAACTGAGATAACCCTCAAATTTACCGCATGTCTCTGTTGTAATCTCATCAAAACATTTGGAATCAATTCAGAAATTTCACACACACGAGACTAAAGAGCAGGAAATAATTACTTTGAAAAAATAAATGTTTATCTGTGACATTTTCATATCAGACTAAAAAGTAGAAACAATTTCTCCTACCACCATACCGATTCCAGACCCCTACATAGATGGCTCTGAATATTTGTGATTTTGAATTTCTAATAGCTAGGAAAATACTTGTGAGATTTATGACGAAAACATGGAGCATTTGTGATACATACCTGATGCATGAATATTTAACTTCTTAAGTATTAACTGTTGCATGCGCTCTACATTTTTCATTGCAAATCTTACACTGTTTCCACAGCTATTAAAAATTCACAATCACAAAGTTTCATAACTATCTGCATGTCATTTGAAGTCTGTATGGGGTTAGGACAAATTATTTTACATTTTTTAGTCCTATATAAAAACACGGTATATCTATATCTACTTCTACATAGATACTCGGCAAATCACACCCAAGTGCAAGGCAGAGGTTTCATCGAAACATCTTCACAATAATTCTCTATTATTCCAATCTCGAACAGCGCGCAGAATAAACGAACACTGATATCTTTCCGCGCGAGCTCTGAGTATGATGATCGTTCCTCCCTATGTAGATTAGCGTCAACAAAATATTTTCGTATTCGAAAGAGAAAGTTGGTGATTGAAATTTCGTGAGAAGATGCCGCCGCAACGACAAACGACTTTTTTTTAATTATGTCCACTCCAGAGCCTGTATTATGTCAGTTACAGTTTCTCCCCTATTTCTCAATAATACAAAATTTACTGCTCTTCTTTGAACTTTCCCGATGTACTCGGTTAATCCTATCTGGCAACGATCCCACACAGCGCAGCAGTACTCCGAAAGAGGACGGACAAGAATACTGTGGGCAATTTTTTTTTTAGTAGATTTGCTGCATCTTCTAAGTGTTCTGCCAATAAAACGTAGTCTTTGGTTCACCTTCCCCATAAGATTTTCTGTGTGTTCTTTCCAATTCAAGTTGTTCGTAAATCCAATTCCTAAGTACTTAGCTGAATTTACGCCCTTTATATTTAATTGATGTATCGTGCAACCGAGGTTTAACGGATTTCTTTTAGCGCTAATGTGTATGACCTCACACTTTTCATTATTTACGGTCAAGTTTCCAATTTTCCCACCATACACATGTCTTATCTACTTCGTTTTGCAATTTATTTTCATCTTCTGATAACTTTACTAGACTATAAACGACAGCATCAGCTGCAAACAACTTAAGACGGCTGTCAGATTGTCTCCTAGATCGTTTATACAGACAAGGAAGATCAGTAGGGCTATAACACTTCATTGGGGAATGCCAGAAATCACTTCCGTTTTACTCGAAGACTTTCCATCAGTTATTACAAACTGTGACCCCTCTGATAGGAAATCACGAATCCAAAGCACACACTTCGATTACAAGCCACTTGTGAGGTACGGTGTCAGAAGCCTTATGGAAATCTAGAAATACGGAATCAATTTGACATCTCCTATCAATAGCGCTCAACACCTCGTGTGAGTAAATGGCTAGTTGTGTTTCACAATCCGTGTTGACTGTGTCAAAGGATCGTTCTCTTCGAGGTAATTCATAATGTTCGAATACAGTAAATGTCCTAAAATTCTGCTGCATATCGACATTAATGATATGAGTCTGTAGTTTTGTGGATGACTTCTATTGCCTCTCTGGAATATTAGTGTGACGTGTGCAACTTTTCTGTCTTTTGTTACGGATCTTTCCTCGAGCGAGGGGTAGTATATGGCTGTCAAGTATGGAGCTATTGCATCAGCACACTCCGAAATCCTTTCAGAATGTGCATATTTAGTATACAGTCTGGACCAGAAGACTTACTTTTATGAAGTGATTTAAGTTTATTCAATACAGCAGCTCGTTACTTCACAAAAACAGCTTTCAAAAACCTAATACAGGATTTATCTCCCACTTGTAGCGTAATTCTGTCGGGTCAGCAACATTTGTTTCTCACATCGCCTTACCCTTATTACTTAGTAGGAGGGAATAAAAAAGGCTCATGGATGGGAGATATAGCGAAGCGTCACAGATGATATTCAGGAAAGTAAGTGGTAACTGCAAAATTTTCGACCAATCTGTCCTTTATTTGTTATATTGCCCGTAATTTGTAGGAGGGAGTTGTACAGGAGCTAGTACTACACTGCGGGACATTACAATTGCAGTACCAGGACGACAGAAAATAATATTTCGCTTCTTGTGCGCATTTACTGTAGCAGGAAGAAATCTCGATTCCTTTTGTAGATATTCTGGAAATACTCAGGGTGGAAATTTAACATCCAGAGCTGCCCCCTCCTCTGTCTAGGCTCGGCAACGAGTCGAAGCAGGTAGTAAGACAGATACTGATACTTCTACGCAGCATCAGCTCTATGCCAGGGACACCAATATCAGTGGCAGGTGAATGATGGCGTGCCACTCTCTCCGCGGCCCATTACCAGATGTCTTCAGTGCTTGAGAGATCTCTAGAATGAGCTTACCGTCGCAACCCTCTGAATCAAGGTAGGTCACAACAGTACCAGCAACACACGGTCTCTCGCTATCTTGTTGAAAGACAATGTCACAAAGATCTCGAAGATAGGAGACAGCCGTCGACCTTGACATATAATCAATGTAACGACAGCTGTCTAAATTACCAGCTATGCGAGCAAGAGATGATCGTAGTTTGTGCAATGGCATACCACCATCCCAGGTCCAGGGCCCATATGACTCTTATGAGTGTAATCTGACAACGTTCATTCTCCTTAGAGAGTCCATTCGTACATCATAATGTTCGATTCAGAAACGAATGATCTTAAAAGACGATGTGGTACAACAGGTAAGGCCTGTGCTCTACATGGGAACACCATTGTCAGCGCGCCTCCTTCTGTTGATACATCAATGGACGCCCCACAAGTCTCTGTGCTGATGCTACACGGAGCTCCAGACGTCTTTTCACTCTTCGGGTAGATATCTTTCTTGCTGCAAACAAATCAGCTGCGTGACTCCAGATGTGTAACGCGGTTATAATATCCCGCAGAGCTGAGCGGACAGTATTCCTGTCCTCTCGGGCGCTACTCGCGTGAGGCCGCGGAAAACCCCCTTGACGCTGATTATGATCCTCCGTAATACACTGATCCCACATTCGCATGGTATTCTTGGCATCCCGAGTAACGCGAGCAACAATAACGCGAAAGGATAAATTGCAATCTCGACAGGCCACGTTCCTGCCGCCATTGAAATCCAGCACATGCTGGTAAGCGTTCCTCCTCCTTACTCAAAGCTGGATATAATCCTCTAACAAATACGGCTTTCAATAGTGAATGATAAACCCGCACGTAATCTTTCCTTATACATGAAATGTAGATGGAGTTACTCCTACCGACTTCGTGCAGTTGTGTTGAAATGCTTGATGCGGCGGGTGTATCGACTACTTATTCGCCTGTTTCGATAGAACCGCCGTAACAAGCGTCTCTGGTGGCGGGTAAACCGCTGGAGGCAGCGCCGGTGGGAGGGGTGAGGTAGGAACGGCCTTCGCGAGCAATGCGAAGAGACGGTGTTCACGGGTTGGAGTAGTGGGCTGAGTGTGTGACGAGTAGCTCTGCTCTGCTGGTGTAGTGTACTTGGCTGATGAGTGCTGGCGGCGGCGTCCGATGTTTGTACGGAATGGAGTTGAGGCACTTGTTCTGTTAGCATTCACAGAAGCTGTGGCCTATCTGGCTACTTACTCATTTGTGGTATTGAAAGATTCGCGAGAAGCTCGCTTTTTGAAATACGTAGTTGTCAAGCCCGTGGGCTATGCTCGCTTTACTGTTCACAAACAGCGTCGCAATAGTGAGGATTGCCTAGTGTCAGTGCGTCTGCCAGTGTGGCTGCTATTGTACCTTATTATTTACATTGCTTGCGTGTGTGTATGTTGTCAGATATTCTGAGACACACGATTTATGTGCAAGTAGTGTTCATTAACCTAGATGAGACAAATCTTATTTCTGCTGTAGCTCGTGTATAGCACCCATCATTACCGTATACAAAAAGTTTGAATTTATTTTGGTCTTGGAGGCGTTTCTTGATTATAGTTTAGTCTTGAGATATTTCGTGACGGTTTCTAACTGTCGTTATAACTCTCAGGTGACGCACTTTTAATTTTTTTTTTTCTGAAAGCATGAGGTCTGATGCTGAGACGCAGTTGCAGTGACTGTAAATTCGCACAGGACTGTGTTCTGATTTCAATGCTTCCGATTCTCAGGTGATGGTATCCCGGGTTCGATTTCCGGCTGGGTCGGGGATTTTCGCTGCCCACGGACTGGGTGTTTGTGCTGTTCTCATTATTTCATGATCATTTGTGAAAGTGGCTACACCAGGGTGTGTAAAGATTGCGACTTTGTACAGGCGATGATAACCGCGCAGTTCAGCACCCCAAAAACCAAATATAATCATCATCATCTTCATCATATGATTGTTTTGGTTCTTCGTATTTTACTTAATTACTGTAATTTTCTGTGAATTCCACTTCGTGTGGAAGCACACTTATAAGCTAATATGAGTCAGTTGAGGACAGGCGACAGTTTGTTAGTCGCTCAGTTTAAATTCGATTACCATGTGCGCCATTCTGCCTTGTGTAGCGAAGTATTGTGTCGTCACTGGTATCGACAACTACAGTATAAAATGGTGCAAATGGCTCTGAGCACTATTGGACTTAACTGCTAGGATCATCAGTCCCCTAGAACTTCGAACTACTTAAACCTAACTAACCTAAGGACATCACACACATCCACGCCCGAGGCAGGATTCGAACCTGCGACCGTAGCGGTCACATGTTTCCAGACTGTAGCGCCTAAAACCGCTCGGCCACTCCGCTCGGCAACTATAGTATAATCAAAGCGCTTGTATACCGGCTTGTTGAAGGTCGGGGTCTCTTTGGTCCAGTCAGTAACTTACTTCCTTTGAATAGCATTGTTTTCAAGTTTTAATATCTTGTCTTAAGGTAATATCCCAGCAGTAGCCCATCTTACCTCCACAGTTTTATAAACTTACGCCTTAATCAAAGCTATTACCTTTTGTTTAGTAACACCACTGACGTAACTGTCCCTATGGTTAGTACAATGGACTCGCGACGGTTCAAACGCGCCTCCGACCATCCTAATTTAGGTTTTCCTTGATTTCCCTAAATCGCTTCAGGCAAATGCCGGGATGGTTCCTTTAAAATGGCACTGCTGACTTCCTTTCCCATCGTTCCCTAATCGGATGGGGACCGATGACCTCGCTGTTTGTTCCCCGCCCCCTAATCAACCAACCAACCTGATATTAAGCTTCTTTTCCATGGCCCCTGTGTGGAGGGGTGGTAATTGCCCGTACGTTTGTCTTGCACTGTACTATTATTCTTTGTTTCATAAGTAGCCTTGACATAAATATTTCTTATCCCATTCCGTTGAGGCGGGGTCAGTGTTCATTATTTTTCACACCTGACACTGGTATAAATTGTTCAAGCAAAGGAATACTTATTTCCTTTACATGGGTCGCATCTCACGTCCAGCTTGTAAATAATTTGGGATTGTTTTAATTGAAGGTGTTGTATTTTCTAAGTTCTGAGGAGACGTACATATTGTCTAACCTATATTATATCTTGGAATTCTGTTAAAAATACTTCTGTTTTCATAAAAATTGCATATGTCACTTCTTGTCTGTATCATATCTGTGGAATCTGTTCAAGTAGATTTATGTTTTCTTAAAGGCGGCATACGTTACGTTTATGTATATTATGTCTTTTATTCAGAGTAAGAAACGTCTTGTGTTTTTCCAAGGCGACGTACGTTAAGTTTTGCTAAACTGTACCTTTGAAATGTCTTAGAGTAAATGTCCGTTTTATTTAAGTCGAGTCTGAACTTTGGAGTATTCATATATGCTAGCCTGTGATAGACTTAAAGGTCAATTGCCTGGACCTCTCGTAATTTAGTACTGCTTCCACGGATTAGAGTGATAAATGTTTTGATAAAAGAAAAAGATCTTTTTATTGTTTAATGAAGATTTGGTGGGTTCAGAAAAGGTCGATCATGCGTTTATTTTTATTTCGAGTCAAAAACATTACAACAATATTTACAATATATACAATATAACAAATCAGGTCAAATCATAAAAGAACAAACTAAACGGTATTAGCCCAAAATTGTGCAACGGCAGCAGCATTGTCTGAAACATCAACAAGCTCTTGTGTGGAACATGATACAGGACATCTAGGACAGTTAATTAAATGTTTGGTTGTCTGTTCTTCTCCGCAGTCACACAAGGTGGAAGATTCCTTCATGAAGCCCCATTTAAACAGATTGTCCTTAGTTCGTCCGACGCCACTCCTGAGCCGATTTAGAGACTTCCACACTGTCCAGACTTGATTTCCACCAGGAGGAAGGGTCTCAGAAGGAGTCATCCAATCGTTACTGTCAGATTTTGCTGTCCACTGAGATAGTCTGGCTGCTCCAGTCCGACCGGTGAGGGGTGTAGTAGTTCTCATGAAGCTCCTCCTAGATTTGAGTCTACTAATTGGTAGCTGGTATCCATGTAGCAGGTGATCGGTGTTATGATCTGCTTTATGTCTCTCAAGTTTGGCTGCGACTTCACGCCTTATGTCTGGAGGAGCAATACCTGCTAGTTTATGGAGTTTATCAATAGGTGTAGCTTTGAGGCATCCCGTTACTGTCCTGCAGGTTTCGTTCAGGGCCACATCAACCTGCTTTGCATGAGATGACTTGTACCATACAGGACATGCGTATTCAGCTGCGGAATAACACAAGGCCAAGGCTGATGTTCTTAGTAGTTTGGGATCTGCACCCCAAACGCTGCCAGTGAGCTTCCGCAGGATGTTGTTACGAGCAGCAACTTTCTGCTTGGTGTTAGTGCAGTGTTTTCTGTAGGTCAACGTTCGATCTAAGGTGACACCCAGATATTTGGGGTAGAAACAATGTTCAAGCTCTTGATCTTCCCAAAACACTGTAAGTTTTCTATAGGCCTCTCGATTGCGTAGGTGGAAAGCACAAACTTGAGTTTTAGCAGGGTTCGGTCTTAAGTTATTGACTCTGTAGTACTCAGATAGGTCCTTGAGAGCAACAGTAAGCTGGTTTTCTACTGTGTCAAAATCTCTGGCTTGTGTGACTAAGGCGTTGAACAAATCCTTAACTTGAAAAATGGTTCAAATGGCTCTGAGCACTATGGGACTTAACCGCTGAGATCATCAGTCCCCTAGAACTTAGAACTACGTAAACCTAACTAACCTAAGGACATCACAAACATCCATGCCCGAGGCAGGATTCGAACCTGCGACCGTAGCGGTCGCGCGGTTCCAGACTGTAGCGCCTAGAACCGTTCGGCCACCATGGACGGCTTAACTTGAAAAACTCAATGAAATATTTACATAGTACTTCAAACAAAAGTTACGTCATCACGTTTGTCGACTTTAAAAAAGCATATGACAGTATAGACCGAGGATCCCTTTTTGAAGTATTAGCAGAATTTGGACTAGATCAAAAGACAACAAACATCATAAAGGAAACACTCACGGAGACCAAATCCAAAGTAAAATTTATGGGAGAATTAAGCACAGAATTTGAAATAGACACAGGAGTACGACAAGGGGATGTACTGTCCCCAGTGCTCTTCAATTGTGATCTTGAAAAAGTTGTTAGAGAATGGAGAAAAACAGGTGCACCAGCACACAGACTGGGACCAAGACGTAAGTGCATAGAATTAGACTGTTTAGCATTTGCTGATGACATGGCACTGATCGCACAAGACATTACCGATGCACAGAAACAGCTAGAATTATTACAAGAGCAGGCAGCTAAAATAGGATTACAAATTTCATTTGAAAAAACAAAATGTATGACTGACATCAAAGACGCACCTTCTGATCTCAAAATTGGTAATAACTACATCTCTCAAGTAAAAGAATTTAAATATTTAGGTGAATGGACTGCAGAAAATTGTAATGAAAAGAAATCTCTCAGATCAAGAGTCCAGAAAATGGAGACGGCGTTTCAGTTAGCAAAAAACATTTCCAACAAAAAGAGTCTCTCGTGGAACTGCAAAATACGACATTATACAACAGTAATTAAACCCGAAGCTCTCTACGCATCTGAGACACTAAACCTTCAACACAGAACACTAAAAGAGGAATTAGAAGTGAAAGAACGTAAAATAATGAGGAAAATCCTAGGACCAAGAACTAAAGATGGTGTGCATTATCCAAAAGCCAATGCAGAAATATATAAAAATATCTCCAAAATAACAGACACAATGTGCATGAGAAGAATCCAATTCATGAGACACATAGAAAGAATGGACTCAAACAGGTTAACGCACAAAATCCATACATTTTTAAAGAACAAGACCGAACTGGTACAAACAGACGGAAAGAGACCTGAGAGAATTAGGGTCTCCAAATCTAAAGGAAAGAAATGAAATCAGAAAAATCACAAACACACGGGGTTTTGAGGAAGAAGAGAGAAAAACTAACCGACATCCTCTACCAAACCACGACCACGTGGACCCCATGTAGCGATGAACAGTGACCATAGAGCAGTGCGGAGGACGGTGGTAAAAAATCGCATGACATCAGCTGAAGGAATCACTCGTGAGTTCCAAAGTGCTGCCAGTAGTCCAGCTAGCATAATGATTCCGCGCAGGGAGTTAAGAAAGATGGAGTACAGTGATCTAGCAGCGCCTCTTGAGCCACACATTTCCGTAGAAAGTGCTAAGCGACGCTTGAGGTGGTCTAAAGAGCGACGCCATTGGATAGTGGGTGACTGGAACCGAGCCATCTGGAATGATGAATCACATCAAACCCTGCGGCAGTCCGATGGAACAGTTTTGGTTTGGGGTATGTCTGGAGATCGATACCTGCCGTCATGTGAAGTATGGAGGAGTTAGTGTAACGGTATGGTGGGAGTGCTCCCGTTACTTAGCTCAAGGAAATGCTAAATGCGGAAAGATATGAACGCTTTTTATAGAACGGTGTACTGTGTACAGCAGAGAAACCGGATACGATGTGTTTGCATGACAATGCACCTTGTGATAAAGCAACATCTGAGATGCAATCCTTTGTGGACAGTAACATTCCTGAAATGGACTGGCCTACCCAGGGTTCCATTCTTATATCAATGGAACACCTTTGGGATAAGTTACAACGTCGACTTCGCTGCAGATCCCGGTATCCAAAATTATTACCTTATCTGGTTTCTACTCTTGCGTAAGAGTGGGCTGCTATTCCTCCACAGACATTCATAAACCTCCATGAAAGTGTCCCAGCAGAGTTCAACCTTTCATAAAGGCTGTGTGGCTAGGGCGTCCCGTCGGGTGGACCGTTCGCCTGGTGCAAGTCTTTCGAATTGACGCCACTTCGGCGACTTGCGTGTCGATGGGGATGAAATGATGATGATAAGGACAACACAACACCCAATCTCTGAGCGGAGAAAATCTCCGATCCAGCCGGGAATCGAACCCGGGCCGTGAGGTATGACATTCCGTCGTGCTGACCACTCAGCTACCAGGGGTGGAATTCATAAAGGCGAGCCGTGGCCACACCCCATAATAAAGTCCACACCCCATAATAACTATTTATCAGGTAACGTATATAGAGAATTGACAGTACTCAGTGGTATAGGCCGTCTATCTGTTGAAGGTCATGTCTGCTCCTACGTATATTCCAGTGACTGCACCACTGATTTGAGTCATAGTCGGACTGCAGTTGTAATGAAGGCTAACTGCTAAAGATCCCCTTTTCAAGGCTTGAGTTATACTTACAGATGGCGAGAGATTCACTCAGAGTCAAAATAAGCAATTACAAAAAAATTGCCTGTTGGCACCTGTGGGCACATTAAAATCTTCAAGTGGTGGCGAAAACGAGGGATTAGTTTGGTCTTAATATCAGTGTGTGAACAGGACATGTGACGGACTCAAAGGACCACATACTGCACCAGACTGATTGGCAGGAACTGGTTATCTCCATTTTCCCCGCAACCAATAATCCACTCTATTAGAGAAGGTCTCCCCCCCCCCCTGCTAAAAAACAGTGGTTAGGCACAATTCCATTTTTTATGACTCACGCTACAGTTCCTATAATTTTTTGAGCAACAGATCGGTCGAAGAAGTCGAAGACAGCACCATTAGGTCTCAGGTGTGTGTCCCATGGGTGAAAATAAAATTGAGGACACCAGTCGAGGTTGTCATTCTTTAAGTGAGGTAGCTAAAGGACATGTAATAAAGATTGGTAACCACAGTCAGCGCATCCTGTAGTGCAACATACACTGTTATCATTGATCTGAATGGCACATAAGAATAGGAGACACTTTTCTAAACATAATGTGTAGTGGAAAATGTACTCACAGATAATTAAGACATGGTAATCTCTTACGTTGGCAACGGCCTTGCCGCAGTGGATACACCGATTCCCGTGAGATCACCGAAGTTAAGCGCTGTCGGGCGTGGCCGGCACTTGGATGCGTAACCATCCAGCCACCATGCGCTGTTGCCATTTTTCGGGGTGCACTCAGCCTCGTGATGCCACTTGAGGAGCTACTCGACCGAACAGTAGAGGCTTCGGTCAAGAATACCATCATAACGACCGGGAGAGCGGTGTGCTGACCCCATGCCCCTCCTATCCGCAACCTCCTCTGAGGATGACACGGCGGCCGGATGGTCCCAGTAGGCCACTCGTGGCCTGAAGACGGAGTGCACTGCATAATCTCTTACGTTGTCGGGTGTCCCGATATTCCTTCTGTAATTATTTCGTTCGTGTTTGCTACCTAAGTCCTTTTCGTATGGAATGGGTAGTGAACGAACAAAGCATTCTTTTATCACCAGTAACTTGTGGATTGGGAAACATTACTGTTTTTCAAATACATTTCAAATACATATAAGCGGAGGGCACCACCTGAATAAAATGTGTAACTATGTCATGTAGACGACATCGTCCTACAAGTATGTGTGTGTTCCCTGTGCCGCTACGATACCGGCCTTACTGATACAATTTTTCGACTTGCAGAATGAAGACACTACGTCCGAGTAACGTGCCATCCTACTAGCGTTCGTTAACGAACAGATTGCATCAAATACAGAAACGTGAAAGAGCCAAACAAAGAAGAAACTTCCTGGCAGAGTATAACTATGCACCGGACCGGAACTAGAACCTCAATCCTTATTAGGTTACCGGTTCAAGTAGCGATTCAGCAAAAAGTTTTAATCTGCCTCAGCAAAAAGTTTTAATCTGCCTTAGCAAAAAGTTTTAATCTGCCTGGAGGTTTCAAAATTGCATATACCAGGTGATCAAAAAGTCAGTATATATTTGAAAACTGAATAAATCACGGAATAATGTAGATAAAGAGGTACAAATTGACACACAAGCTTGGAATGACATGGGGTTTTATTAGAACCAAAAAAATACAAAAGTTCAAAAAATGTCCGACAGATGGCGCTTCATCTGATCAGAATAGCAATAATTAGCATAAGAAAGTAAGACAAAGCAAAGATGATGTTCTTTACAGAAAATGTTCAATATATCCACCATCATTCCTCAACAATACATGTAGTCGAGGAATATTGTTGTGAACAGCACTGTAAAGCATGTCCGGAGTTATGGTGAGGCATTGGCGTCGGATGTTGTCTTTCAGCATCCCTAGAGATGTCGGTCGATTACGATACGCTTGCGACTACAGGTAACTCCAAAGCCAATAATCGCACGGACTGACGTCTGGGGACCTGGGAGGCCAAGCATGACGAAAGTGGCGGCTGAGCACACGATCATCACCAAACGACGCGCGCATGAGATCTTTCACGCGTCTAGCAATATGGGGTGGTTCTAATAAAACCCCATGTCATTCCAGGCATGTGCGTCAATTTTTACCTCTCTATCTACATTATTCCGTGGTTTATAAGTTTTCAAATTTATACTGACTTTTTGATCACCCGGTACTCTGCCCTCTATGGGAACAGGTCCCGAAAGGCCCTACGCTATCGGCCGACCGCCGTGTCATCCTCAACCGACAGGTATCACTACATGCGGATATGGAGGGGGGGGGGGGGGGATGTAGTCAGCACGCCACTCTTCCAGCCGTTGTTAGTTTTCGCGACCGGAGTCACCACTTCTTAGTCAAGTAGCTCTTCAAATAATCTCACGAGGGCTGAGTGCACCCGCTTTCCAACAACGCCTGGTAAACAGGACGGTCACCCACCCAAGTGATAGCCAAGTCAGACAGAGCTTAACTTCGGTGATCTGATGGGGAACCGGCTTTACAGCTGCGGCAAGGCCATTGGAACATATTCTGCTGCGGAGTGAAAATTCGTTCTGGAATGAAAGTTTTTCGTTTGCTCCTTTGATTGGGTTCGACGTATAATTATGTGTCCTATATTCTACAGTAGAGACAGTTGCTATTTTGACAGCAGTTCATAGAGACGATTCTTAATGCGCACGTAGCTCTAAAATTAACATTTTGACGCGATCATTTTCAAGCGACGACTCAGTCATCTGCTGCGCAGCATCATATATTAATTACATACTATATGTCACTGATTACTGGGTACAAGAGGAGAAACTAAGTGTCCATAAGACAAAGATGTCTTCAGATTTTAAGCTGCTATACTGTACCACTGACATTTCTGTTACTTACTCTTAGTGACACTAGCACGAAGCAGTGGAAGCGCGAATAGGGAGGTGAATAGTATGTAAGTATCGAGACAATGTTTATCAGCAAAGGAGCAACTTATCCAGCTTCAAGAATTGCAGGTAATGGGTTTCATATCTCACCACTGGGGCTGAAACACTGCGCGAGACGGAAGGTCCTTAGATCAATGTAAACGTATATCTCACAAAATTCTTGTATAGGATAGTTGGCATATCAAAAAACATCTTCACTTAAGTACAAATTTCGACAGCTAGCTCATTTAACAAGAAAACAGGTTGTTGTTTACCGACTCTCTTGTACACATGGTTCCTTAATTCAAAAATGTGTTTCCTTTTGTTTCTTAATTACGTTCTTCATATACTTCTCTCAACAAAGATTTTTTTTTTCATTGCACCATGCTAGAAGCTCTCGCCATGAAGGGTGGCAATGGCAAAGGTGTTGCATTGGGCTCAGTGATTCCGAAGAGAATGTCCGGAAGAAAGGGAGTAAAAAAATTGTCGAAATATTGCGTCAAGACCACGTTGTTACTCGTCAGACAACATGAGACTTCATCAGAGAAATTTATCGAGAAAACTTGCAGTCTCAAGCGTAGGATATCACAGAGAAACTTCACCTGTCTTGACACACTTCGTTATTGCGATACTTCAGTAAAAAAACTGGCTTATATTATCATGCATTTACCGAAATAGCCCCAGTTATTAAATACTAATAAGATAAGTCGTATGGTACAGCCTCCCCTATACACTAGAATTTGCAATGAGAGATATTTTTATTTAAGAACGAACTTAAATATAGTTCATGCCGCAAATTACCTTGCAGTCCAAATTTTGTATGTTGACACTGCATACCGTAACAAAAGTGGATTACTGCAGAGGAAGAAACTGAAATATGTCAGCGATATTTATATGTGGCAGTACTAAGGATTTAGTTCACTTGGTATGTAGTCAGTAACTTATCAATGGTTTTCAGAAGTTACTCTGCTTACAAATCCGAGGTATGGTTCACGATACGGTATTCACGTGACCAATAACCGAAATAGCTGATGGATCTGCCAGTCATTGCGGATACGATCCAATTAACTGTCCGCTTGTTGTTATAGAGGCCTTGAATATTTCAAGGATTAATCACCGCCAGCGGATTTCAGTTCATAATTAAGACCACAACCATTTCCTTTTCGATATGAATGGAATGCAGCCCAATGATTTCGCTCTGCATTGTAACAAACGAAGAAACTCGTTGCAGGTTTTTCTTGTTTTACAGCACTGTGACTCATCGAACAACTGCATTATTTTATTGGACTATCAGTGTTGCAGTCGAACGAAGGCATTGGATTTCTTTTCGGGAATAGAGCCATTTAAGTCACTGTCACATAATCAGGAGCAGAGTTTGCGTAGTTTTGTTAAATATCTTAAAGGCAAATACAGGGATAGTTCTTTCGAAATGAATGTGGTAGATTTTCCTACCCATCCTTGTCCTGTCCAAGCGTGTGCTGCATCTGCTATGACCACGTAGTCTATAGGTAGTTAAATTATTTGAAAATTCTCTCTATGTTTGCTTCTTCCAGTTAGTGATGCATAATGATATAACCTGTGCATAGAGAAAAGTTGGAGTATTCTTAAGTCGACAGAATTGTCTTACGTACAGTAGCTTCATTTGTTCTGGTGATAACAACTCAGCACAGAATGATCGCCACTGAATAATTATCACGCCACTAACCCACAATTCTGCCACAGTCAGGATGATTCATCTGACGATCTCATAGTGAATAACGAAGCCACTAGCTCGCCCGAAGACTCCTAACGGATAGACGTGATGACGAAACGTAGGAAATTATATTTTTTTCCCCTTAATGACAAGTTTTTGGAACCCGATCCTAGATTGCTTGAGAGCTGCTGTAGTTAGATGCATGGAGACTAATGTAACATCAGCTATCTGGCTCGCCTGTAGAGAACTACGTAGCGATGAAAGATGAAAAAAATAATTTTTATGGTCATTTATTAACAAAAAAGATTGCATACAGATGTAGTTTTACGATCGGAAAGACATCCTGCCGTCGTCGTCAGATCTCATCTTTCATTTTCTAATATACATAACTCACTGTAGTTAACTACAGACAACAGTATGGTCGTAAAAATTTGTGATACACAGTTTTTTAATTACAGTTTAATTTGTCTGGAAGATATCACTATCTTCTGAGCATGTACACGAGTGGGAACAAATGGAGGATAGATGAGCAGAGTGACTTCATGCTGTCGAAAATACGACCACCACAAAAACATCGGCTACGAGCGCTCATCGTATGCAGTATTTCCTGTGATGTCCTTGCACAGTAATATAGTCATAACCTAGAATTGTAAGTGGCTTGGACAGAACAAGGATTTTCTGATTTTTTGAAAGAAATGTACAGACGATTACAGACGATTATTCCTTTATTGTAACTGACCTGCGTGCCCGTTCAGGATGAGGAGATCGTCAAATATTTCGTTAAAGATCTTTACATACCATTAAGGGACAGAGGCACACGAGAATCTCGGAACTGAGCCATCACTTGGGCTACCCAGATCTTTCATTTGGCTGTCGTTTCTCTCATTCTTTACAAAGCGAGTTAAAGGCATTTTGTTTCATTTCCATAATAAATGCAACAGATTCCGTCACTGTTTCTCATATATCCTGGTGCAGGAACACATGCAGCTCTAGAAGGCGATTTGCAACGACGGCTCTACAATAAGCTGACATCATTTAAAGCATTGCTACAGTACGCAGGAAGACTTTTACTCGATCGATGACTCGTTCAAGGAATTTCAGCTAAGCCTCTACACGTAATTCGCGTTATATACTCATATATCCAATATCTTTTGATTACACAATCAGCAACCAGGCCCCGTAAAGGGGTTTTACGTACCGTTGACCACAAACACATACTGGGATTGGGAGAGAGTGGGAAAAGAATCTGAGCGTTCCTTTTACATTTGCCTTAACTCAAAATTCTCGACGAGAATTTAAACCACTTTCCTCCGAAAAGGGGGTCCAGTGTATCTAAAAACATGAAACGGACAAGAAGTGCAAAACTGCAGAGCAAAACGAAAATACAACCCTGCAGAAGCATGCATGACTACAGCAAAGATATGTGTCGCCCATAGGAAGATTAAAGAGAGGTTTGAAGAAAAGTGTAGCACCAGTATGAATATTAAACAGTTCCGATGGCAAGCCCATACTAAGGAAAGAGGTGAAAGCTAAAAGATGGAGGAAATGAAGTCTATATAAGGCAAAAATACCTGAAGACATATAGAAAGGGAAGGAGAAGTAGATGAAGATCAGGTAGGAGACATCAGTTTGTGAGAATAACCTGAGAGAATACTAAAAGGTCTAAGTAGAATCAAGTCGGCTGGAGTAGCCTACATTCCCTCACAATTACTGAGATCCTTGGGACAGCCGGCCATGACAAGACTAATCTAGCTGGTATGCATGGTACATGGTACTGACTAAGTGCCCTCGAACTTCAAGAAGAATATAATAATACGAATACCAAAGAAAGAAGATGCTGACACATGCGAATAATACAAAACTGTCGATTTAAGAAGTCATTGTTCCGAAATATTGACAAGAATTATTTACATAAGAATGGAGAAACTGGAAAACGCCCAACTCGGGGAAGATCTGTTTGGGTTTCGGAGAAATGTAGGAGCACGTGAGGCAATACTGACCCTATGATTCATTTTAGGAAATAGACTTTTAAGAAAGGCAAACTTACATTTATGGTAATTGTAGATTTAGATAAAGATTTAGACTGGAATACAATCTTAGAAATTCTGAAGATGGCAGTGGTTAATTGTAGTGAACTAAATGTTATTGCCGGCTGTTGTGACCGAGTGGTTCTAGGCGCTTCAGTCCGGAACCGCGCGACCGCTACGGTCGCAGGTTCGAATCCTACCTGGGGCATTGATACGTGTGATGTCCTTAGATTAGTTCGGTTTAAGTAGTTCGAAGTTCTAGGGGACTGATGACCTCAGATGTTAAGTCTCATAGTGCTCAGAGACATTTGTACCATTTGAAATGTTATTTACAACTTATACAGAAACCAGGAAGCAGTCATAAGATAAAGGGTATGAAATGAATGCGATAGTTGAGAAGGACCGCGACAGGATTTTAACCTATTCACAATGTTGTTCAATTTATACACTGGGCAAGCGGTACAGGAAACTAAGGATAAATTTGGAAACTTTGAAGTTCACCGATGACAGAGACGGAAAAGGACTTCTAGGATCAACTGAATGGGATGGGTAGTGTTTTGAAAAGACATTATTAGATGAACATCAACAAAAATAAAATAAGGGTAAGGGAATGTTGTTAAATAAAAGCGAATTATGCTGGTTTGGAAGCAAAATAATGACGATGGCTGAAGCAGAGAGAGATAAAATGCAAACTGGCAACAGCAAGAAAAGAGGCTCTTAAAAACCGAAATTTGTTAACATGAAATATGAATTTAACTGTTAGGAAGCATCTTCTTAAGGTATTTGTGAGGGGTGTAGCCTTGTACGGAAATCAAGCATGGATGATAAACAGTTCTGACAAGTAAGAATAGAATGTGTTGAAATTTGGTGCTGAAGAAGACTGCTGTAGACTAGATGAGTAGATTAACTAACGAGGAGGTACTGAATTGAATTAGTCAAATGAAATTTATGGCACAGCTTCAGTAAAAGAGGGTCTTCGTGATAGGATACATTCTTAGCCACCATGGGATCGACAGTTTGGTAATGGAAGGAAATGTGAGTGGTAAAAATGTAGACGGAGACCAAGGCTAGACTATAATAGACAGGTTCAGATGGAGGTAGGCTGCAATAGTTATGCAGAGATGGAGAGGCTTCCACAGAATAGTCTAGCGCGAAGAGCTGCACAAAAACAGTCTTCGGAGGGAAGACCATATCAACAAAAATGGTTCAAATGGCTCTGAGCACTATGGGACTCAACTGCTGAGGTCATTAGTCCCCTAGAACTTAGAACTAGTTAAACCTAACTAACTTAAGGACATCACAAAGATCCATGCCCGTGGCAGGATTCGAACCCGCGACCGTAGCAGTCGCGCGGTTCCGGACTGAGCGCCTTAACCGCGAGACCACCGCGGCCGGCCATATCAACAGTATGACAAGAATATTACTGTTAGAGATGTGGTTACAAAGGGCACCAGCTTCATTTGAATTAAATTTTAGAGAGGCCCATGGTATTACATAACGTGTTACAGATCGAATGGGAACAAAATATGTAAAACGACGTACAATCTTTAAAATCCAACTCGGGATAGTGAAAATGGAAAAAGTAAACTCGTGTTGTGAAGAACTTGAGGCATGTTTTTCATCTTGTACCAAATGCTGTCTAACTTCTGTGGCGAAGAAAACTGAATAGAACTGAAAGAAAATGAAACCTGTTGAATGAAATTTCCATGGGAATATAAAACAATGGTAAAAATTGACAGAGGTGACGAATTTAACGCACAACAGAATAAATACACTCCTGGAAATGTAAAAAAGAACACATTGACACCGGTGTGTCAGACCCACCATACTTGCTCCGGACACTGCGAGAGGGCTGTACAAGCAATGATCACACGCACGGCACAGCGGACACACCAGGAACCGCGGTGTTGGCTGTCGAATGGCGCTAGCTGCGCAGCATTTGTGCACCGCCGCCGTCAGTGTCAGCCAGTTTGCCGTGGCATACGGTGCTCCATCGCAGTCTTTAACACTGGTAGCATGCCGCGACAGCGTGGACGTGAACCATATGTGCAGTTGACGGACTTTAAGCGAGGGCGTATAGTGGGCATGCGGGAGGCCGGGTGGACGTACCGCCGAATTGCTCAACACGTGGGGCGTGAGGTCTCCACAGTACATCGATGTTGCCGCCAGTGGTCGGCGGAAGGTGCACGTGCCCGTCGACCTGGGACCGGACCGCAGCGACGCACGGATGCACGCCAAGACCGTAGGATCCTACGCAGTGCCGTAGGGGACCGCACCGCCACTTCCCAGCAAATTAGGGACACTGTTGCTCCTGGGGTATCGGCGAGGACCATTCGCAACCGTCTCCATGAAGCTGGGCTACGGTCCCGCACACCGTTAGGCCGTCTTCCGCTCACGCCCCAACATCGTGCAGCCCGCCTCCAGTGGTGTCGCGACAGGCGTGAATGGAGGGACGAATGGAGACGTGTCGTCTTCAGCGATGAGAGTCGCTTCTGCCTTGGTGCCAATGATGGTCGTATGCGTGTTTGGTGCCGTGCAGGTGAGCGCCACAATCAGGACTGCATACGACCGAGGCACACAGGGCCAACACCCGGCATCATGGTGTGGGGAGCGATCTCCTACACTGGCCGTACACCACTGGTGATCGTCGAGGGGACACTGAATAGTGCACAGTACATCCAAACCGTCATCGAACCCATCTTTCTACCATTCCTAGACCGGCAAGGGAACTTGCTGTTCGAACAGGACAATGCACGTCCGCATGTATCCCGTGCCACCCAACGTGCTCTAGAAGGTGTAAGTCAACTACCCTGGCCAGCAAGATCTCCGGATCTGTCCCCCATTGAGCATGTTTGGGACTGGATGAAGCGTCGTCTCACGCGGTCTGCACGTCCAGCACGAACGCTGGTCCAACTGAGGCGCCAGGTGGAAATGGCATGGCAAGCCGTTCCACAGGACTACATCCAGCATCTCTACGATCGTCTCCATGGGAGAATAGCAGCCTGCATTGCTGCGAAAGGTGGATATACACTGTACTAGTGCCGACATTGTGCATGCTCTGTTGCCTGTGTCTATGTACCTGTGGTTCTGTCAGTGTGATCATGTGATGTATCTTTCCCCAGGAATGTGTCAATAAAGTTTCCCCTTCCTGGGACAATGAATTCACGGTGTTCTTTTTTCCATTTCCAGGAGTGTATTATCCCATTTTTCTAATAAGAGTATGTAATAACATGGCGGAAGTACAGGGAAGCATCTAAAAGCAAGGCAACTTTCTTCAAAATAAATTTTTTTTAAAAAAAACTTCTTCTAAATACTGACAACATGTTCGAATCAGTACACCTGGAGTTCAGTTTTAACTGAAATGAAATACGACCCTGAGAACAAAGACTAAGAAGAATAAATTAGACATCTGTAAGATAGTATTGTAGAAGTAAGTAAAATTTTAAGTGGAAGAAGAAAGTACGAAGAGAGAATGAACAATGACGAGAGCTTTCGAAAATACCTTATCAGAAGAAGGGCAAGTGTGTAGTATGTGGAAAAAATGGCCCAGGAGCAATTGTTTCAGCACTGAAAGGTGGAGAAGCATACATTGTAAAGACAGACAAAGATTACAATACGGAAAACAGACTGTCACGGTCGGTGGACGTATTGCTTACGCAAAATTGAAAAGATTAGAAGTGTGCACAATGGCACCTGACGTAGAACTGACGAAACCTGTAATGATGAAGGGAAAATGTACACTGCAGATTGCTTTCTAGAAGAAATCAATTGACAATGAACAGTTACCGTTCTTCCATGAGAATGACTTTCGCGTTCGCCAGCAGGAATATGTTAGCCAACTGTGATTACGGTCACTACATTAACAGAGGGATACCACTTATTAACATGTATCTTGTAACAGCTTATATCTGCTGCATTTTCTCGCCTTCCAATCATATTCACACTAGGAGTTACACGGAACGGCCAGGCCGTAATTACAATATTAATTACTCGCCATTATACATACTTACTTCAGGGGAAGTGCACAAACCTGATATTCAATTAGTACTCAGTACTAAGGCATTATTCCTGGCGATTATGCACAATCCTGTGGTGCAGAAACGGTTGCTAATTTCATTAAGGTTCTTTGCATATACAATGAGGTTACAAACATCATGGGAAACTTCCTAATATCGTGTTGGATCTTCGATCGTCCGGCGTAGTGCACCAGCTCGACGTGACATGGACTCAAGAAGTCGGTGGAAGTCGTTGGAAGTCCCCTGCAGAAATACTGAGCTATGCTGCTCCTATAGCCGTCAATAGTTGCGTAATTGTTGCAGTGCAAGACTTTTTGCACGAATTGACCTCCCGATTATGTTCCATTCATGTTTGATAGCATTCATGTTCGGCGATATGGGTGGGCAAATCATTCGCTCTAATTGTGGAGAATGTTATTCAAACCACTCGCGAACAGTTGTGGCTAGGTGACATGACATTCGTTTGCGAACATGAATTCCATGAATGACCGAAAATTGTCTCCAAGTAGCCGAACATAGCACTTTTCAGTCAATGATCTCTTCAGTTGGACCAGAGGACCCAGTCCATTCCACGTAAACACAACCCACACTATTATGGAGCCACCACCAGCTTGCACAGTGCCTTGTTGATAACTTGGGTCCATGATTTCGTGGGGTCTGCGCCACATTCAAACCCTGCCATCAGCTATTACCAACTGACATTGGGGCTCATCTAATAAGCTACAGTTTTCAGGTGTGTGGCGTCCAACCGATATGGTCACGAGCCCAAGAGAGGCGCTCCAGGCGATGTCGTGCTGTTAGCAAAAGCACTCGCGTCGGTCGTCTGCTGCCACATCTCATTAACGCCAAATTTCGCCGCACTGTCCTTACGGATACGTTCGGCGTACGTCCCATGTTATTTTCTGCAGTTATTTGACGCAGTGTTGCATGTCTGTTAGCACTGCCAACTCTACGGAAATCCCACTGCTCTCGGTCGTTAAGAGGAGGCCGTCGGTCACTGCGTTGTTCGTGATGAGAGGTAATGCCTGAAATCTGGTATTCTCGACACATTCTTGACACTGTGGATCTGGAAATATTGAATTTCCTAACGATTTCCGAAATGGAATGTCCCATGCGTATACCTCCGACTACCATTCCGCGTTGAAAGTTAGTTAATTCGAGTCGTACAGGATTAATAATGAATCACCTGTGTACAAATGACAGCTGCGCCAAAGCACTGCCCTCTAATCCTCGTATGCGTGATACTACCGCCATCTGTATACGAGCATATTGCTATCCCGCGCATTTGTCATCTCAGTGTAAGTACATGGAATCAGTTCAAGTCAAATATTAGTTGACAATGTGCATAATCTGCAGAATAACCACAAATATTGGTTCTTACAAACAAGTAATACTGAACAAACACGTGCATTTGTTGGTGTGCGCTTCTATGATTTCTGGTGACGCATAATTGCCAGTGATATTTCGTACAAAGAGAAAAAAAAGTGAAATTTATCTCTGCTACAGGTTCGTGTGGAAAAAGTCTTCCGTCACTTTTTCTGTTTGTGTAAAAAATAAAAAGTGTATGCAAAAATATCAGAGTGGCTTAGACTGTGAAGTGACACGGTAAACTGCACCCCGAAGCATACGTCTCATATCACAACAGCTGCCAGGTACAGATGCTTAGCTTCGGCAGCTGCTCCATTGATTACTAAACTCCGTTCCGTGAAACTCGGCAACTTGCAGTAAGTCTGCCGTAATGCAGACACAGAGAACGCGAGCCAGGAGAGAGTCTCGCAGAGCCGGGAGATTTAGCCGTATACAATTACCCGCAACTGAGTAGCGCGCCGCGTCGCTGTCGGACAGGAATTACCCGAGATAACGCAAACGTATGGCCCGGCCGCAGCCCCTGTGCGGGCAAACGCTGATGGCGGCAGCAGCGCCCGTTGCACCTCGCATGTCGTACGCAGCTGTGTTCAGCGTGCGAGAGTGGGAGGGGCGGACCTTCTGACACGCCGTTCGTAATCTGCTCCGCTGTTGCCACAGCAAAACCAGACACTGGAAGACTAAATGTTTCTAAGCCCCTACAGTTAGATACTGCCCAAGCACCTCGAAGTACTAACACAAGCCAGCGGCTAGGCGTAAATATTTCGACGTGATTAATTAGTCAGCAAGAGTGCGACATTCTGCTACATCTTCATCTACATTTATACTCCGAAAGCCATACAACGGTGTGTGGCGGAGAGCACTTCACGTGCTACTGTCATTACCTCCCTTTCCTGTTCCAGTCGCGTATGGTTCGCGGGATGAACGACTGCCGGAAAGCCTCCGTGCGCGCTCGAATCTCTCTAATTTTACATTCGTGATCTCCTCGGGAGGTATAAGTAGGGGGAAGCAATATATTCGATACCTCATCCAGAAACGCACCCTCTCGAAACCTGGACAGCAAGCTACACCGTGATGCAGAGCGCATCTCTTGCAGAGTCTGCCACTTGAGTTTGCTAAACATCTCCGTAACTCTATCACGCTTACTAAATAATCCTGTGACGAAACGCGCCGCTCTTCTTTGGATCTTCTCTGTCTCCTCTGTCAACCCGACCTGGTACGGATCCCACACTGATGAGCAGTACTCAAGTATAGGTCGAACGAGTGTTTTGTAAGCCACCTCCTTTGTTGGTGGACTACATTTTCTAAGGACTCTCCCAATGAATCTCAACCTGGCACCCGCCTTAATAACAATTAATTTTATATGATAATTCCACTTCAAATCGTTCCGTACGCAAACTCCCAGATATTTTACATAAGTAACTGCTACCAGTGTTTGTTCCGCTTTCATATAAGCATACAATAAAGGATCCTTCTTTCTATGTATTCGCAGTACATTACATTTGTCTATGTTAAGGGTCAGTTGTCACTTCCTGCACCGAGTGCCTATCCGCTGCAGATCTTCCTGCATTTCCCTGCAATTTTCTAATGCTGCAACTTCTCTGTATACTACAGCATCATCCGCGGAAATCCGCATGGAACTTCTGACACTATCTACTAGGTCATTTATATACATTGTGAAAAGCAATGGTCCGATAACACTCCCCTGTGGCACGCCAGAGGTTACTTTAACGTCTGTAGACGTCTCTCCATTGAGAACAACATGCTGTGTTCTGTTTGCTAAAAACTCTTCAATCCAGTCACCCAGCTGGTCTGATATTTCTGAGGCTCTTATTTTGTTTATCAGGTGACAGTGCCGGACTGTATCGAACGCCTTGAGGAAATCAAGGAAAATGGCATATTCCTGGGAGTGAGTGCGAGCGAGCTCAGCGGAAAAATGTAAGACAAGTGCAGACCAACATCCTCCGTTACTCTGACAATATTATGTACGAAGCACTAGGTAGAACTCAACAACACCTATCAGGGATTTGACGGATCAGTTATGATTTTGAAACAAACTGATTAAGATAATACATCAAAGCTTTGCTGACGACTCCTAATGAACGAAATCAATTCGGTCATTACAAATGACATCGTACAAAAAAACTACTCCTCAATGCCATAAATACTCCACCCAGCTAGCCTAGAGGCAGTCGATCAGTGGCATTAGCGGTGTTCATGTCGTTCACCCTCGATTCTCTGATTATTGTACTGTAACATCTTGTGTGAGATTGTACCAGTATTGGTCATACTCTTGGTGTATGATCTGATGACCGCTGATGTGTAACCCCAGATGCCTATGACGTAACATCCAGTTCTGAAGTCGACACTGATGAGTAGTCAACGAATCTATTAACACTGTTCCATTTCAGGGCACTAACTGCTCTGAAACTTCAGCATCAATTGGGTCAGACCACCTACGGAACTGGATCAGCATTCAGCACATCATAGCATCTGACATCACGGTCCATCCGATGGGACAACACAGGCAGTGACCAGAGAGGTACAGAATACTCTCAGGATGACGTGTGAGCCACACACACATGTGCTGCGGTCACAGTTTCATCCGTAGCATACCAGCAGACGTGTAGCGCCTTCAGAACCAATGTGCAGGCAACCCACCACACTCCGAGTCACCAGCCCATGCTCAGGGCTGAAGCAGCTACCTTCAGCAGCCCTTAGAGTGCCTTTGGATTCAGCAAATTCCACTCTGCCTTGTGAAGCCACCAGCCACCATGGAAGACATGGCCACAAGAAGAATTCTGAGGAATATAAGAAATATATTTATTGCATCTGATGGCGGCACACTAGTTCCTCAGCCTCCAACCTGACGAAATAGTAGTGGTTTCCAGCCAGGGAGTGGGCGACGCCTATAACGCAGTGGATCTAAGCACTGCTTGGAGTTATGTTGGGGGTGGAGGACTAGATTGTGGTCCGCCAGTACTACTTGTTTCACGTATAATCAACTTAAATTTTTCCTGAAATTCTCTCTCTCTCTCTCTCTCTCTTAGAATTAGCACTACGTTCTCACTCGTTGTCAATTCATACCTCGATATCTTAATGTCTGACGCTGTTATCCTTGACCACGTTGTGCCGCTAGTTGTTTATAGTGAATATTGTCTTTCTGCATATACCATGTTTGGGCTTCTGATATACATTGTTATCAACTGAGGGTTGTACTATAGTTGCCACGAACAGCGATCTCTCGTTTCATTTGTACCTTGAATATGAGGGGGTGTTCACCTTTTGAAACATCGACGGTTGTCGAGAGCCTTAATCCGGCTGCATTCCCCTAAGTTATTGGAATATTCGATACGTCACCATAAGTCAAAGTTTCACATATCCAGTTCCTTCCATAAGCAGCTGTTCTCCTGTTTATTATCTAGTACTACCTCAGTTCGTGTCAAATTTCTAAATGTTTTCCATACAGGTGCGTATATTTCAAGTGCTGGTGTTAGTTTTATTGAAATATCTTAGGATATTTGGCTGCGTTATTCTGTAATAGTAAAACAACTACTTACATAATAAAACAAACGTTTCGACCATCTTTGCAGCAGTCCTCTTCAGGTCGATGTAAAGCAAATATTGTCGAAACAAAGGATTTTCAATGGGCCTGTTGTGTCATAAATGACCCGATATAACACCAAAAACGATTTTACTCAAAATGTTGCTCATTTGTTCTAGTGCCTGGGTGTAAACTAAACACTCGCAGAAGAACTGGCTTTAATGATCTGTCTCAGGCATTGTAAAGAATGCAGATAAGTCACAAAACGACTGTAACATATTGACCATAGAATGCTATCCAGGATCTGTGTGCGCAACGTTCATTAACCATAACAAATTCTTACAATACGAACAAAGTGGAATTTAGTATCAGGAATGATCTGAAACAGTACAGAACAATACTGAAGAATTGGCTTTTTTCGATACATACTGCATATGCCGTTGAGTTAGCTTCATCTGTAGGGAAAAATATGAGGTAAAAATTAAACTAAGTATAAGTATGACGGTATGAGTGTACTACCTAATCGTGGGATAAAATGACTGAATATAGTACATTATAATAGAATTAATAGAATGCTAATGAGATCTCGTCGTGAAAAATGTTGCAAGTATTATACAATGAGGGACGTCTCGTTTTGTCTCGGCTCGATGGTGACGGTTGTCCCAGTCGAGATGACGTGGAACGGCGTCCGTCGATCACGACAACGCCAATCTGTAACTATTATAAAAACTAACTCCTCGCGCGTTTAGGCTATTTTTCACACACTGTCTCTCGAAACTGACAACGACTCGACGGAGCAACACGCCAGAGTGTGTGCTCCGCCCTAGCTTGTAATTAAAGCAATTGTGTTCGATGTCTATCGATCTTCTGCACTTATAAGTATAGCGACTGCACCACTCGACAACGCGATGACTCCCTTGATCTGAAATAATAACCAAAAGTCCTTTGGGTGTTCGCGAGGGACTTATCAGTTTACGCGAACTTGCTGACTGTAGTTCTTATGCCCGGTTTGAGAATGGGTATTCAAACGTTGAAAATATAATCACTTGAATCATAAATGCATCACCGAAACCGATGTCACATCACGATTTTTGCGAGGATATTGAGTTGTTAATTATTATTCCGTCGTCAAGGCGTCGCTACTCGCGTATTCAACAACTACACGACGTAATTCCAGAGATAACATACCCCTGAGCAATGTTCAGAATGCGTCGTATTTCGGTGTAAACTTACTGCTGTTTACAGTTAAATTGTCACTAAATCACTTTTCACTTTTATATTATCCGAAGAATCAGTTAATTCCACAAATACACTTTAAATTTCCATTAAATGATGTATGCGGCACGAAGAATTAAAGTTGAATTAAAGTTTAATGTTCTTCGTAATTATTTTTCCCTACACTGAACACACACACTGATTTGTCATTCAGGGAAAGGCGTCTGTTAGCATCAGCAATTCTGACTTTGACGACAGCTTCTGACAACACGGCGCAATTTGTAAGTTCTTCGTGATTGCGTTTATCTGATGCCTACTCAAGTCTAATAATGTCGGCGATCTGTCTCTTTCTGTGTCGTTTGATGTTCGTGACTATTAAGTATCACGAAGGCTAAGCCCCATCACAAATCAGCAATCACACGAGTTGTTTTTCTATCGCATATATCAACTATCCCGTTATCTGGCTAAACGGTAAGGATGATTTTACTTCAGCCCTTCTTCTGACTAATACTTCCAACCGTAAAACTTCTAAACTTCAGATCGGTTTTAAAACAAGAAAGAGAAGAAGAGAATCGATAGACATAAAAATGGCTGACGATCTTATGAACCGTGACACAGGGTACCAGCTAAGCAGAGCCTGGGATCCGGCTCTGGAATTGTTAAAGGAGCAACGGGGCCAGCTGCAACACTACACTAACAGAAGAACCAGAGACGTGGAGATGGAAAACGAGCCCCTGACGGACTGCCAGGCGCACCAGACCGAAGATGGAACACCCAGAAGTGGGACTGGTGGGCGCGGACTGCAGAGGGAACATCCAGAACCGCAACGGACGAAAAACGGAGCGGCAACGCTCCAACAGGTCGTGATGAGCGGGCGCGGACCGCAGGCGGAACGCTTGGTACCCCAGACCGTAGATGAAACCCCCAGGAGCGGGTCTGGTGGGCGCAGACCGCAGAGGGAACACCTAGAACCGCAGCGGACGGAAAACGGAGCAGTAACGCTCCAGCAGGTCGCAGGGAATGGGCGCGGACCACAGAGGAAGCGCCTGCAGCCGTTGGTGGAGGGGGAAGGCCATAGGCATAAATACTGGACCAGGTTCACTCGAGGAGCAGTCTCAGGTAGCACCTGATGAAGGTTACGAGCTACGTGACTGAAATATCGTGCAAGTACGACGCTGATATCCGGCAGAACACCCGACAACCCAAGATGTCACATCTGCTAATGTTTGACGGAGTTCTGGCTGGAGCTTATCATGGATATCCCGCGTTCTCATCTGTTGACTATCATGCGATGGTAACGTCATGTCATTCTTTCAACAGGATAATGCCCATTCACACATGGTGCGTGTCCCTATATTGAGATACTCTGGTTGTCAGCAAGGTCCCCGTATCTCTCATCAACAGAACATGTGTGGTTCCAGCTCGGACCTCCTTCCAAGTACCAGCATCCTGGATATAATGGGCCAGTTAACTGAGGGCGCTTTGCCTCCTCGAGGAAGGATATAATGAAGTTAGGAGAGCTTTACCTACCGAGTCAGTGCATGCATCCACACCAGAGTAGTTGCAGCGTCGTACTGACAACAGGGCTCATACTACCAAGTTCTTCGAAAATTTGATTAGATTTTGTGATCGCTGCAATAACACCACATATGCTCTCACCGGAGTGCATCACATTTTTTGTGAGACAGTGTAAATTAACAGTTACAGATGAACAATATATAATACAATGAATAGTTCCTCAAAGTTGTTGTTGTTGTGGTCTTCAGTCCTGAGACTGGTTTGATGCAGCTCTCCATGCTACTCTATCCTGTGCAAGCTTCTTCATCTCCCAGTACTTACTGCAACCTACATCCTTCTGAATCTGCTTAGTGTATTCATCTCTTGGTCTCCCTCTACGATTTTTACACTCCACGCTGCCCTCCAATGCTAAATTTGGGATCCTTTGATGCCTCAAAACATGTCCTACCAACCGGTGCCTTCTTTTTATCAAGTTGTGCCACAAACTCCTCCCCAATTCTATTCAACACCTCCTCATTAGTTATGTGATCTACCCATCTAATCTTCAGCATTCTTCTGTAGCACCACATTTCGAAAGCTTCTATTCTCTTCTTGTCCAAACTATTTATCGTCCATGTTTCACTTCCATACATGGCTACACTCCATACAAATACTTTCAGAAACGACTTCCTGACACTTAAATCTATACTCGATGTTAACAAATTTCTCTTCTTCAGAAACGCTTTCCTTGCCATTGCCAGTCTACTTTTTATATCCTCTCTACTTCGACCATCATCAGTTATTTTACTTCCTAAATAGCAAAACTCCTTGACTACTATAAATGTCTATTTTCCTAATCTAATTCCTCAGCATCACGCAATTTAATTCGACTACATTCCATTACCCTCGTTTTGCTTTTGTTGATGTTCATCTTACATCCTCCTTTCAAGACACTGTCCATTCCGTTCAACTGCTCTTCCAAGTCCTTTGCTGTCTCTGACAGAATTACAGTGTCATCGGCGAACCTCAAAGTTTTTATTTCTTCTCCATGGATTTTAATACCTACTCCGAATTTTTCTTTTGTTTCCTTTACTGCTTGCTCAATATACAGATTGAATAACACCGGGGAGAGGCTACAACCCTGTCTCACTCCCTTCGCAACCACTGCTTCCCTTTCATGCCCCTCGACTCTCATAACTGCCATCTTGTTTCTGTACAAATTGTAAATAGCCTTTCACTCCCTGTATTTTACCCCTGCCACCTTCAGAATTTGAAAGAGAGTATTTCATTTAACATTGTCAAAAGCTTTCTCTAAGTCTACAAATGCTAGAAACGTAGGTTTGCCTTTTCTTAATCAAAGAAAAGTAAACCTATTTATATTAAATCGTTATCCATCCTGCATCCAAGAAACTACCGTACGAGTTCCATTATGTTGTGAAACAAATGCGCTGAGAATTATATACCTATGTGCGATCTTATCATGAGCACCATCGGTATTGCTTGGGATCTATATCGGAATTCCATCATGGATATTTTTACACAGTTAATTTTCAAACTCTTCCTGTAAACATTGCGAAAGATACAAGAAAACACATACATGTTGATAGACCTTGTTTAACGATTTCTTGCAATATCATATTGTTAGGTGGAACGTTTATATTAGGCTGATTTCATTTTAGTTGATGCCCAATGATGCAGAGGCAGATACGCGTTCGACAGCACGTTGCTGTCTACTAATGCACCAGGGTGAGCAGCATTCGGCCCAGCAGTTGCTGTTACTGCTGCTATTATTTCGTCCTAGAACGCGATACGGTCGCACTCGAGCCGCTAAGTGGTCGTGAGTGGAGTGGAGTTACAGTACACAGTGCTGTCCAGAGGTAATGACTCTTTTACGGTGATGCGCCTCACGAACTGTGTCTGCGAAAATCAATTTCCCGTTGTCGGTCGTTCGATTACTCGTCCGCGCTCGGAGCACTCTACTACAAAATCTTTTTACATACATTGTAAAATTCTAAATTGTAATTACAATGCCTGTAATGGCCACCTCTGAAAGGTTCGCGCTTTGTATTTGTCAGTCACTATTTAGTATTAAATTAATCTGAATAAAAAAAAGTTAACTTTGGTGACTGAGAGTTTATTATGACGCGTGAAGATCAAATTGCCGTAAAGACAGGCATTACCATAAAATAACAATACCATGAGGAGTGTAAATACTTTCTCAACAAGCAGCTACCAAGTTATTATTTGCATAACGGTTTCGGAATGTTATGAGACTACCCCTACATTAATTTACTTTGGTAATGCCATGTTAGAACATTAACCGCCGTCAATGAAAACGAGTGCAGTACATGCGCCCTTGAAAACTGGCACTTATAAATCTAAACGCATACAGAATTACTGTACGGAACTGATGCTGCTAGGAACTGATGGGCAGATCCAGGTTTTTTTTTTTTAAACATTTAAAGTACTTGTGTACGACAAATGCACAGACATTCTGTCGATCAACGTTACAAACAACTGTCACGAATGACTGAAACATTGGCAACACTGTCCTATTTATGACGTCCTGCTCTCGTGTCAGCATTTTCATTTTAAGTCATTTAAAGTTACTGCAAACAAACAATGAAGTGCACTAACAAATAAGAGGCGAGACAGCAGTTATGCATAATATGTTTAATACTGGGCTAAATATTGCTAGCAGTGATACACACATCAGAATATACCCCAGCGAAGGTTATACAGCTACACTTTCAAATAAGCAGAAAAAATAAGACAGTTCTAGAAATGGTTGTTTTGCTGCGAAATCCAAGACATTTACATTTTTTGTCTCGTTACGGAGTTACACTTTAGTAGGCCTATCCAGAGGATGACGATCAGTTTGGCTTTAGGAAATGTAAAGGCACCAGAGAGGCGGTACTTAAGTTGCAACTTGATAATGGAAACCTGAAGTCTGAAGAAAAATGAAGACGCGCTCGTAGCAATCGTCGACAATGGAAAATGGTGCAAGCTGTTCGACATTCTGGGAAAAATAGGAGTAATCTAAGTGGAAAGATGGGTAATGTTCAAGAGCGAAGAGGGAACAATAAGATTGAAAAACAAAGCAAGAAGTGCTCGAATTAAAAAGACAGGGATGCAGTCTTTCGGCCCTACTGTTCAATCTATACATCGCAGAAGTAATGGCGGAAATAAAAGAAATTTTCAAAAGTAGGTTTATGATTTAGGTTGAAAGGATGTCATTGATAAGTTCCGCTGATGACATTGCTATTTTCAGTGACAGTGAAGAAGAATTACAGGCTCAGTTGAATGGAACGAACAGTCTAATGAGTACAGAATATGGGTTAAGAATAAACCGGAAAAAGAGAAACGAAGGAGATATAGCAGAAAAGAGAGTAGTATAAACTTGACATAAAAATTGGAGATCACGAAGAAGGAGAAACTGAGGAAGCAAAATAACCTATGACGGACGAAGCGAAGAGGACACAAAAATCAGACTATTACAGGCAGAGAGGGCATTTATGGTCAAAAGAAGCCTTGTGCTATTAAACATTGGCCTTAATCTGAGGAAGAAATTTATGAGAGTGTACATTTGGATCACACCATTGTATGGTAGTAAATCTTAGTTAGTAGGCAGACCGGAAGATAGTAGATTTGAAGCATTTGCGATGTGGTGCTACAGAAGAATGTTGGACTGATATGAAAAGGACTGAGGAGTTTCCCCACAGAATCTGCGAAGGTAAGGACGTATGGAAAAAACTGAAAAGAAGAAGGAACAGATCGATAGGAAACATGTTAAGGTATCACGGAATAACGTCGTGGTACTAGAGGGAGTTGTAGAGGGTGGAAACTTAATGGGAGGACAGAGATTTGAATACAAACAGTTTTGTGGCGGTGTTCGTAGCGACAAACACTTGGCTGTAGTAATGGCTTACGAAGTCACCGCCACACTTTTAATAGCGGGCCGACCGGTCCGCTGGAACAGTGAACAGCAAGATGAAACCCCAAACACTCTGATTAAATAAAAGTCGGTACTTATCTTTATTGATGAAGATACAGAAACACAATAGTGAACTCGGTGTCTACAGAAATGTCTAGTTCGAGTCGGAGCGGCTAGGTCAGCGTCGGCTGACGACAAACAACAACTCTGCCGCGATGAACACACAACTGACTAGCAAGTACACAATTCGGTGGCGAGTATACAACTGAGCGGCGAGTACAGAACTGTCCTAGCGCTCGCGACTCCAGTGCTTAAGAAGCCAGAAGCCAGCGGTGGCGCGCGCAGACTTGCGGCGATTTGCTGTCTCGCTGGCGCTGCTTATGCGGACGGCGTCCGGACTTTGATGCTGCCAACCTTTTGGCAGCGGGCTCGGTTGGCATTACTGGCTAGGACATAACACTCCTCCCCCCCAAATCGCCGCACCGTCGTGGAATAATGACGTGGCGAGCGTCGACGGCGGGGGAGGGGTCTGGCCGCAGGCGTAGCAGAAGAGACCGGGGCGGAGACTGTTGTCGGTGGCAGTCCCCGGTCCGCACCCCAGCATTGGCTGCGCGGGGCCTCGGGAAACACCGACTGAAAACCGAGCTCAGGGTGCACGCCTGTGACCACGGGCGCAGCTTCTGGTACTGGACGCGACGGGGCGTTGGGACCCACGAAGAGAGGCAGCGTCTCCTGACGCTGCGTCGACGGCTGCTGAGTGGGCGCCGGACAAGGCGCTGCGGTGTCAGACTCCTTGGGGGTGCCCAAGGAAGGCGGCTGCAGGACAGGCTGCACAGCCACCGCTTGGGAAGGCGGCCCGGCTGAGGGGTCGACGTCTATCAGCTCCGAAGGCGGTGGCGACTGAAGAGGGACCGCAGGCGCCGGAGCGACCACCTGGGGCGCTCCCGGAGGAAGCTGCGCGGGAGGCACCAACGGGACGGGCTGTCGGCGTGGTAGCGGCGACGGCTGCTGCTGCTGCCCCGGGGGCGGCAGCGAAGTCGGAAGGCGCGGCTGGAGCCCGCCGCGGACCAAATCTGTGGACAAAGAACGAGCGGCAGAATCCGGGCGGCCAGCGCGGCGCAACTGGTTCTGATGCCTCCTGTGCACCCCAGTAGCACCTTGAACAGTATAAAAACCGCGACCCTGGACACTTATCACGGTACCACGTTCCCAACGACGGCGACCGTGATAAACTCTGAAAAAAACGGCGTCGTTGCGCTGCAAACGCGTGCGATGCTCAGAAGCGGCGGGTCGATCCGGGGGTGCAACAACCGTAGTAGGGTGCGATGACGACGGCCGTGGAGAAGCTCCGCAGGCGAAGGGCCGTCGCGTGGCGTGGTCCGGTACGACGACAGGAACGTGATGAGGGCCTGCTGACGAGTGCGTAGCACGAAGGCGGTCCATATGATCCTTGAATGTGCGTACAAAACGTTCCGCTGCACCATTCGATTGAGGGTGGAACGGCGGAGTAAGAACATGGCGAATGCCATTGGCAGAACAAAAACTTTCAAATTCAGCAGAGGTAAATTGGGGACCATTGTCAGACACTGAAACTTCTGGAAGACCCTCAATACAAAAAATTGAAGTCAACGCCTGTATAGTTTGTGCAGACGTTGTAGACTGCATGGGCACAACAAACGGAAAATTACTAAATGCATCTACCACGATGAGCCAACGAGAATTCCAATACGGACCAGCGAAATCAATATGTACTCGCTGCCAGGGACCGGCAGGGCGTGCCCACTCAAAATAGCGTTGAGGCGGAGCAGCTTGGTGTTCGGCACACGTCGAACAATCTGTAGACATCTGCGTAATCTGCTTATCAATGCCGATCCATGTACAATGACGGCGGGCAAGCTGCTTGGTGCGGACCACTCCCCAATGACCTTGATGCAACAAGTCGAGGACCTTGGATTGGAGCACTTGGGGAACCACTACACGAAGCTGGTCATTCTCGATGCGTAACAGCAAAACTCCGTGCGAAACAGACAACAGATGACGTTGCGGATAATAGCGACGAACCACAGGATCCGATATGTCCTTTGCCTTGGACGGCCAACCACGTTGAACAAAACGTAATAGTAAACTCAGGTGAGGATCCGTAGCTGTCTCACGTGCCACCTGACGATAATCAATCTGAAAATCCCGGAGGGATTGATGCTCATCGGCGTCAATCTGATGGCAAGAGTCTTCAGAGGAATCGAAGACATCATCCGCAGCAATCGGCAATCTAGAAAGCGCGTCAGCGTTTGCATGCTGAGCTGTAGGGCGATACAGTATCTCATACTGGTATTGTGATAACAAAAGAGCCCAACGTTGTAGTCTCTGAGCTGTCCGCTGAGGAACTGGTTTAGACGGATGAAACAGTGACGTCAGGGGCTTGTGATCTGTTACTAAATAGAATGGTCTACCATAGAGGTAGTGATGGAATTTTGTGACACCGAACACAATAGCCAACGCTTCCTTGTCCAATTGGCTATAATTACACTGAGCTTTGTTTAGCAATTTAGATGCGAACGCAATAGGACGTTCGGTGTGACAACACAGCACCGAGGCCGAAAGAAGAGGCATCACAAGCTAACACCAGAGGCTTGTTAGGGTCATAATGGACCAGACAACGATCATTCAATAAAGCCTCTTTAAGCTGCTGAAAGGCTGATTGGCAATCAGCTGACCACACAAACGGAACATTCTTACGGCGGAGACGATGCAACGGTGCAGCAATCCGTGATGCATTAGGTATAAACCTAATATAATATGTCAATTTGCCAAGAACTGCTTGCAATTCATTCAGATTGCGAGGGGCGGGCAAATCACGAATAGCTGCTAAATGTGACTGGGAGGGATGAATGCCTTGAGCATTAATAATATGTCCCAGATACTCCATCTCCGTAAGGAAAAATGAACATTTATCGATGTTGCAACGTAGGCCTGCCTGAGACAACACTTTAAACAAACACTCCAAATTACGGAAATGTTCAGCAGGCGTCCGACCGGACACAACAATATCGTCTAAATAGTTGCAACACGATGGCACATTAGCCAGAAGTTGTGACAAAAAACGCTGAAAAACAGCTGGAGCTGACGCACAACCAAAAGGCAAACGCAGAAAACGGAACAACCCCAACGGCGTGTTTATGACAAAATACTGTTGTGATTGCTCGTCGAGGGGCAATTGCAAATATGCTTCACGGAGATCAATTTTGGAAAAGAAACGAGCTTCCCCTAACTTATCCATCAGCTCGTCCGGTCTAGGCAAAGGAAAAGAATCAATGACAGTCTGAGGATTCACTGTCGACTTAAAATCAGCACACAAACGTAACTTGCCAGACGGTTTCTTTATAATAACTAAGGGAGAAGCCCACTGGCTCGCTGAAACGGGTTGAGTAACACCGTTGTTTTACCAACGACGAAGTTCTTCTTCTACAGGTGCCCGGAGGGCAGGAGGCACTGGACGAGCACGACAAAATCGAGGCTGAGCATTATCTTTTAACGTAATGTGAGCGGCAAAGTTCGCAGCACAACCTAGTTCGTCTTTAAATATGTCACTGTATCGTTTACACAAATCGGTTATGCTGTCTTGAGGAACAACAACAGAATTAATTTGCAACACATTGTCTTGGATAGACAGGCCAAACAAGTCAAAACAGTCTAATCCGAAAATGTTTATACTGTCTGTAGCGCGGAGCACTGTGAATGAAACTGTTTTTGTATTGCCACGGAATGTGGCTGGCACGCTACATACACCTAACACAGGAATTTGTTCTCCACTATAAGTAGCCAAAGAATGTTTTGCCGCTGAAAGTTTAGGGCGGCCGATAGCCGCATACGTAGCACTATTTATGAGAGTCACAGACGCACCAGTGTCTAATTGAAAATTGAAGGTCTTATCCTGGATGCGTAGCTTCACAAATAGTTTATTACACTGTCTCTGGATCGGTGCAGTGGAGGCGGAAGACACAAAATCAGCGCGTTTAGCGCGTGTTCGCTGCTTACGACAACTCGTGGGTTGGGAGGGTGGAACAGCAACTCCCGCTTCACTTGCAGTCTGTACATTACTTTTTACAGCGTTTGAATTACGCTTGGGTCGCATAGCAGAGGGCTGGGTGGGTGGCTTATTGCGAACAAGTTTATTACCCACACGAACCGTGGAAGAGTCTTTAAACGCGACCTTCTGGGTGGGCTGGCTTTGAAGAACATGAATATCCATGGACTGGGCAGCACTAGAATTGTTCTTGCGTTTACGCAAACAAACAGTCTGGATGTGTCCTTTCCTTTGACAAAAGTGACAAACCGCGTTTCTTAACGGGCAACGTTCACGAGGATGAGCAAGAACACACTTAGTGCAAGACTTAACTCTATCATTTTGCACACGCGGCTGACGAATGTGTTTAGCATGACGCGGCCGGCTAGTGTTTACAGTCTGACTCTGCCGGTGGGGCCGCGGGCGTGACGTAACTTGCTTAGCACAGGCAATTTGAGAAATACATGGCTGATCTAACTCACACTCAGCATAGTCAAAAGTATCTTGGGCTTCAATGATGTTCATCACAGTCTCTAATGACGGGTCAGGCAACTTTAAGATAGCAGCACGAATACGAGAATCTGCAATGTTTTGAGTAATAGCGTCTCGTAACATGACATCACTGTAGGAAGCTCCACACACACAATTAAATCGGCACTGACGGGTGAGGCCCCGTAAATCTGTTAACCACTGTTTATTAGATTGATGTGGCAGTTTCTTTAATCGGAAGAACTTGAATCTGGCTGCTGCCACATGAACTCGCGACTCGAAATACTCAGCAAGCTTGTTAGCAACAACGTCATAGTCTAAAGCTTCTGGCTGGGATTCCGGGAACAACTTACAAAGTAGTCGATAGATTTCCACGCCTGCAGTGGAAATTAAATAAAGCTGCCGCTCAGTACCTGTGATTTTGTAGACTGTCATGTGCGCCTGCAACTGCGCGAAATATTCTCGCCATTCTTCTCTGGATTCATCGAAAGCCCGGAACTGTGGTACTGCCTGTGCTTGTTCCTTTTGTGTTGGAGGATTAGCCGCTTGTTTGGCGATTGCTTCCACCAGACTTTGTATTTGCTGACTCTGTAACAAGATCAACTGTTGTAATTCGGCAGACATAGTGAACACAAATTAAACCAGCCCCCAAAATTGTATCGCTATAATTAGTATAACAAGAACAAGTTGAACCAGCCCTGCACACGAGTTCGGAAGACCTCGTCGCCAGTTTTGTGGCGGTGTTCGTAGCGACAAACACTTGGCTGTAGTAATGGCTTACGAAGTCACCGCCACACTTTTAATAGCGGGCCGACCGGTCCGCTGGAACAGTGAACAGCAAGATGAAACCCCAAACACTCTGATTAAATAAAAGTCGGTACTTATCTTTATTGATGAAGATACAGAAACACAATAGTGAACTCGGTGTCTACAGAAATGTCTAGTTCGAGTCGGAGCGGCTAGGTCAGCGTCGGCTGACGACAAACAACAACTCTGCTGCGATGAACACACAACTGACTAGCAAGTACACAATTCGGTGGCGAGTATACAACTGAGCGGCGAGTACAGAACTGTCCTAGCGCTCGCGACTCCAGTGCTTAAGAAGCCAGAAGCCAGCGGTGGCGCGCGCAGACTTGCGGCGATTTGCTGTCTCGCTGGCGCTGCTTATGCGGACGGCGTCCGGACTTTGATGCTGCCAACCTTTTGGCAGCGGGCTCGGTTGGCATTACTGGCTAGGACATAACAAACAGCAAATAATTAAAGACGTAAGGTGCAAGTGCCACTTTCAGATGAAGAGGATAGCGAAGGAGAGGAATCTGGCGGGCCGCATCTAAGCTGTCAGAACACTGATTATTAAAAAATAAATGCTAAGGACGTGGTACATTCTCATTCACGCCAGTAAAAATGTGCTCACTGATAACTAATCTGTACTATAACAGGCCGGCCGGGGTGGCACTACGGTCTGGAACCGCGTGACCGCTACGGTCGCAGGTTCGAATCCTGCCTCGGGCATGGATGTGTGTGATGTCCTTAGGTTAGTTAGGTTTAAGTAGTTCTAAGTTCTAGGGGCCTGATGACTTTATAAGTTAAGTCCCATAGTGCTCAGAGCCTTTTTTTTTTGTGCTATAACACTTTCCGTCTTAAGCTCATGTGACAACCCTTCTGGTCGCAATCGGCGAAATGGAGGTATTAAGCTCTGCAGGAGAGCTTCTGTAAAGTTTGAAAGGAAGGAGACGAGTTACTGGCGGAATTAAAGCTGTGAGGACTGGTCGTGAGTCGCGTTTGTGTAGCTCAAATGGTAGAGCACTTGCCCGCGAAAGGTAAGGGTCTCGATTTCGAGTCTCGGTCCGGCACACAGTTTTAATTTGCCAGGAAGTTTCGTATTATTAGAATGTTTGTGACTACAACTCATTGTATCCACATCACCTGGCAGTCTAATCTGTTCAGATTATTCAGTCTGTTGAGACTCACTCATGGCAGTAGAGATGCGAATTTTTACTAGTCTCTCTTCTGCCAGAATCCACAAGCAGATCCCAAGTGTGCCTAAACGCATTGCTTGCAGGCGCTTGTGGGCTCAATATTCAATTTTCTGATACCCATTAGAGGTTGGCCTACCTTTTCGGGCGGTAACATGAGCATTCCGGATTAAATACCTATAAATGTGTGACATCACCGCCAGCTGGGGTCCCCTGCTGTCCCATTAACGGCTTTATTGGCGTGGCGTCTGACAATCACATGTCGTGGAGGAGTTATGACGCAGCCATATAACTCATACATACGCGAACAAGAGTACATTGTCTTCCTTTTTGCTGGAAAATGTTATCTAGGTTGTCGACAATGATTATACTAATCATACAGCGTTATACAGGGTATTTTTACTAAAATTGGGACAAACTGCAGAAAAAGATCCTTGAGAGAAAAAGGTGTTTGAAAAGCCATACAGAGATATGGTCGAAAATGCTTTCCAAGGGAAGCACACCCACTTACATTTGAACATAAAAAGTCTTTGACAATGTAGGTTTCAATGATTGGAAGCAAAGATGAGAAAACGCCAGGCAAGTAAGAATGTTTTGTCTGTACTAATGTTTCAGCCCCACACTAAAGAGCGCAGTAATGTTGTCCATGACAGTGGTGCACCCACGTATCGGTACTAGGGGACATCCGTTTCTCTTCTGTTGCCGATTCTGGGGTGGACACGTGTCATGTTGTCATGGACAACATTGCAGCCCTCTTGAGTGAGGAGCTAAAACACTAATACACACATAACATTGCCACTTGCCTAGCTTATTCTCATCTCAGCTTTCAACCATCGAAATCTACGCTGTCAAAGATCTTTCATCTTCACCCCCGCACTGCATTTTCGACCTTATATCCATATGACCTTTTATGCTCCTTATACACTCAAGGATTGTTTCATGCGATACGTCCCTGTTTTAGTAAAGTCACCCTATACAACCAAGTCTGATTAAAGCAATCATTGCCAACCAAAAAGATAACGTATTTTCTCCGTTGACCACGATGACGGGCATTCGGGAGGACGAAGGTTCAATCCTATCCTAATTTAGGATTTCCTTGATCTCCCTAAATCGCTCCAGGCAAATGCCGGGATGGTTCCTTTGAAAGAGCACGGCCGACTCCCTTCCCCGTCCTTCCCTAATCTGATGAGAACGATGGCCTCGCTGTTTGGTCTCTTCCCCCACACAACCCAACCCCTCCAAGATCACGCTGTACAGACCGTCTACGTAGTCGAGAACTCAGCGTGTGTGATTGTAACATACAGGAAACAAATTCAATTCCATGCCACTAGAGAACAGTTTTAAAAGTTTATCACGCAATGGAACGGAACGAAATGGGTTTTAGCCTCTTACGAAACAATATTTTTAACCGTGACATTCAGACAGAAGGTGCTAAATTGATGATAAAATGGAAGACCTCTTAATACTGAGCACAATGTAAATAATAGACTGTGTCCGCTAAGATCCCTTTCTGGAAAGTTCTCTTGAAAATAGCCCCAAAACGCACATACGACTTCTCATTGTCCAACAATATATGTATCCAAAACAACTGTTTTTCTATTTTTTTCTAATTTTTTTATATATCCAAAACAATTATTTTTCTATTTCGAACACATGCTACGTCTGTAATATTGTAACAAACACTACAAGCATTAGAAACGAAACCGTTTACTGTAGAAGTGGATACAAGCTTTGTTGTGCTTCCGTCCGCATAAATCCGATGTAGAGATCTTGTCTCCATTATGCGCATTCAAGAGCCGTTTCGAAGTTAAGAAAGTTGAGGGTGCATTGTGAGAGAGCGAAACTTCTCTTTCACCAAATAAAAAAGACAGCTGTGGGGATGGGAGTTGAAAGAGAAATTCAAAAAACCGTTTTGAAGTAGAAGGTAATTAAAATATCAATGATTTAGATGAGCGCCACCGATTAAAAGTTAGGCAACAGTATAATCAAGTACATTAGACGGTTTTTCAGTTAACAAGAACTATTTGCGACTTATTACATTTTGCCTCGTGAACAAGGAGCTACACGTCCGAAATGGGGAGCAATAAATACACTACTGACCATTAAAATTCCTACACCACGAAGATGACGTGCTACAGACGCGAAATTTAACCGACAGGAAGAAGATGCTGTGATATGCAAATGATTAGCTTTTCAGAGCATTCACACAAAGTTGGCACCGGTGGCGACACCTACAACGTGCTCACACGAGGAAAGTTTCCAACCGATTTCTCATACACAAACAGCAGTTGACCGGCGTTGTCTGGTGAAACGTTGTTGTGATGCCTCGTGTAAAGAGGAGAAATGCGTACCATCAAGTTTCCGACTTTGATAAAGGTCGGATTGTAGCCTATCGCAATTGCGGTTTATCGTATCGCGACACTGCTGCTCGCGTTGGTCGATATTCAATGACTGTTAGCAGAATATGGAATCGGTGTGTTCAGGAGGGTAATACGGAACGCCTTGCAGGATCCCAACGGCCTCGTATCGCTAGCAGTCGAGATGACGGGCATCTTATCCGCATGGCTGTAACGGATCGTGCAGCCACGTCTCGATCCCCGAGTCAACAGATGGGGACGTTTGCAAGACAACAACCATCTGCACGAACAGTTCGACGACGTTTGCAGCAGCATGGACTACCAGCTCGGAGACCATGGCTGCGATTATCCTTGACGCTGCAGCACAGACAGGAGCGCCTGCGATGGTGTACTCAACGACGAACCTGGGTGCACGAATGGCAAAACGTGATTTTTTCGTTTGAATCCAGGTTCTGTTTACAGCATCATGATGGTCGCATCCGTGTTTGGCGACATCGCGGTGAACGCACATTGGAAGCGCGCATTGGTCATCGCCGTACTGGCGTGTCACCTCTTGTTCGCATTGACGGCACTTTGAACAGTGGACGTTACGCTTCAGACGTGTTACGACCCGTGGCTCTACCCTTCATTCGATCCGTGCGAAACCCTACATTTCTTCAGGATAATGCGCGACCGCATGTTGCAGGTCCTGTACGGGCCTTTCTGGATACAGAAAATGTTTGACTGCTGCCCTGACCAGCACATTGTCCAGATCTCTCACCAAATGAAAACGTCTGGTCAATTGTGGCCGACCAACTGGCTCGTCACAAGTTGCCAGTCACTACTCTTGATGAACTGTGGTATCGTGTTGAAGCTGCATGGGCAGCTGTACCTGTACACGCCATCCAAGCTCTGTTTGACTCAATGTCCAGGCGTATCAAGGCCGTTATTACGGTGGGAGGTGGTTGTTCTGGGTACTGATTTCTCAGGATCTATGCACCCAAATTGCGTGAAAATGTAATCATATGTCCGTTCTAGTATAATATATCTGTCCAATGAATACTCGTTCATCATGTGCTTTTCTTCTTCTTGTAGCAATTTTAATGGCCAGTAGAGTATAATATTTTCATATTGGCAATTGCAGAAACATCCACCTTAGTGCTCTCACTATGTACTTTATTACAAATTATAACTCCAACTGCATGCAGTAAAATCGAGAGAAAAAAAACTTGCATCTTTCATCAATGGGTAATCTCAAAGTACAGTCACGAACAATTTAATAGGAAAAAATCGTAACAAGAAAGATGTAGCATGCTCGTATCACTATTTAGCGTTAGCTTCTGCTTTGAGTTCCGCGCCTCTAGAAACTTCGAAACAAACTGTACGCTTGTTAGGACTTGCCAACAGCTCTTGCTTGCAAATTATTTTCTGAAATGTGCCAGTGTGCACAACACGCAGTTTTCGGCCTGAAGTGCAACAGCACAGAAGCGTACATATTCTAGAACGCTGCTGAGGTTCCGTCACTGGCGATGGACTTTAGGATGAAGATGTGGCCATGACTGACTAAACAGTTTCTTATTAGGTCTGCTCTGCATGTTTAAGAAGCACCGCAACGCTAATGGACTTCCGACCTAGTTAATCATCAGTGACGCTGTCCAGTATTGCATCTGTCCAGTAAAATACTACCTGAGGTTAGACTCACGACGGCATGTCAGAAGACTGTGCCACCAACCGAAAAGTAAATACTTCCCGAAGAACATTAACTTTCCATCTGCTGCGCTCAGAGGTGAAGGACGTAATACCGTCAACGTGGTTATTCTTCACTTTTCGTGTTAGGCAATATATTACTTGTTACAATAGCCTTCTATGTCTGTGAGGCGCGTATTTTCACACTAACTAGATTGGTAGTCTTTCTGAATTACACTTCGTGGGTTGTTCTTTCGTTTGTTTTTGTTTTCCTGCATCTTAACTCGTACTCCGCCAGTACGACACCTGACTTACTGATTTTACCTCCTTAGGCAACTCTAAAAACGTTCTTCCCATAGCTTTGACTGTTTTCCTTGCTAACAATTACAACTCCACCTACAACAAAATTAAGACTAAACTTTAATATCGTGCTTTCGTCTTTTATATTTTGCGTCCTTATGAATAGTTCAAGCGTTTTATAACTATTCGGCTTCTTTTGTATGTTATCACAAGATATTAAATATACTTCTTCGTATTTTATTGATGGAGACAATATTTCTTCTGACATTATGATCAACGCCCACAATAAGACTGAATGCCACCTGGTGGCGTAGCGGACACGTGACTTAGTAAGGAGAGTACATAAGCGGAGCAGGATGAATGGGATATCATTCTAGCAACAGCACGGATCGGAAACAGGGCAATCAAATGACGTAAGCAACTTTGACAAAGGGCGAGTGTCATGGTCCAGCACCTGGGAACGGACATATCGGAAAGGGTGAAGCTGTTCGGCTGTTAAGAGTGCTACGGTCGTGAGAACCTAAGGAAAGTGGCTGAAGGATGGTGAAATCATGGGTGGGTCACAAGGTGTTGTACAACCACGTCACATCACAGAACGCAGAGGTCAGAGGCTTCTACACTCTGTAAAGCAGGAAAGGCTCCCGGGAATCTGTCGCAGATTGTTAGTGCAGCCTGGTCGGATGAGTCATGTTGCTTGTTACACCAGGACAATGGTCGTGTCCTGGTACACTGTTATCCGGGCAAATGGCTACACCGCGTCATAGAGTCAGGCCGTTGGGGACATGACAGCTGTGGACTACATGAACATCATTGTGGACCACGTGTATCCCTCCTCGGTTGACGCCGGCCGAAGTGGCCGAGCGGTTCTAGGCGCTTCAGTCCGGAACCGCGCGCCTGCTACGGTCACAAGTTCGAATCCTGCCTCGGGCATGGATGTATGTGATCTCCTTAGGTTAGTTAGGTTTAAGTAGTTCTAAGTCTAGGAGCCTGATGACCTCCTATGTTAAGTCCCATAGTGCTCAGAGCCATTTGAACCACTTTTCTTGGTTGACTTCCCCGATGGTGATGGCATCTTCCAGCAGGATAACTGGACCTGCCAGAGGTCCAAAATCGTGCCACTTTGGTTTGAGAAGCATGTAAGTGAATTTACGTTGACGTTTTGTCCTTCAAATTGGCCTGATCTGAAGCCAGTGGAACACACCTGGGACACTATTAGCCGATTGTTCAGCGTCCATAAACTACCGGTCCGTACTATTTGCCAGATGCGTGACCTGTGCGTAGACATCTGTCTGGTGCGGCATATTTCCAAACAACTACCAAGGACTTGTCGAATCCATTGCACAGAGAATCGCCGACGTATAGCGTTGCAAAGCTATTAAGCTGACGATCATGGTCAAGCTTTGTCTCATTAGTGTAGATTCTTCGACCAACTTGATGAGAACGAACGACACATATTACAGAGAGAGCATTAAAAAAAACAGTATGGCATGTATATCCAAGCAACTAAACCTCAAGTTTTGTCCAAAAGCGTCGCAGGGTAAGAGGTGGGAGAAGGTAGATGAGTGCTGGGATGAAGGGGCTCCAGATCATGTTAGTTTCGTTGTGAAAGGTGCAACAGTTCTGAGATTTAAAGACAAACGGCTTTGGGTACATATGGCATTGCTTTAACTTTCGACACAAGATCTCGCAGGAGGCCTACGACCATTAAACAAGCTTGCTCTTAACGCTGATCACCAAGTAACAAGAATCCACTTGTTGCAAAAAGTTTATTGACACGTTTCGGGCATGGCTTGTAACCTGAATATCAGAAACCAGTTTAATACAATGGTAACTAAGGTGTCCGCCGTAGGCTGTACACAAGTAAAACATCCAGGTAAAAACAAATGAACAAAGTTTATTTGAGTAAAGAGAAACGCAATTCAGCTTCAAAATGAGAAATCTTTGGAATATGGTTAAGCACAACCAGTCTTTGAAACCTTGGAAGGAGAAAACAAAGTTTTATACTTCTGAACAATCTTCGTAAAGAAAAAACACAAATGAATTCTTCTTAGCAGAATACAAAAATAGTCCAACTGTCTGATAATGAGGAAAACAAAGTCTTGCCTCTAAAAGGCAGGAAAAAAATTCTCTGATCGTAAATTCAGATGAAAGCTGCCGTAGTAAACTTATGAGTCAGTTAGAGAAATAATTATATCTTTCAAAGTATATAACACGTTTAGGATAATGACAAATTCCGATATAAATGCTAAATCTGACAACATATTCCGGTAGGGTACAGTTAGTCTAAGTTCCAAATAAGGCCGTACAACTGGGAATCACAGAAGTATCATGAAATCAAGAGTCTTCCTGTCGGCAGCAACTCGCTGTCCATGATCCGTGCGCCGTCCTCTGTGCCAGGATACAGTATCTTGCTTCCTATCACGTGGCTGGCTTAAAAAGAGATCCGTGGTGCCAGCGACCTCTGCTGGCGCTTTGGTCACCGTCTAATGGTCCAGCGTACCGCGGCGCCCCCGAATGTTTTCTGCCAAAAACCAGGCTGCCTGTGTAACTGGAATGTATTTTAGGTTGCAGGCTTATTAGGAGCAATGACTATGCACCACTATTAACATCAGGTATCAGTCCTAGAGTAACCACTTGACTTTATGTTATGAATTAGTTTCGTTTCTGATGATGGACGGAAACGCGCTAATAAACTCTCTAACAAATGAATTATTGTTATTTAGAAACATGAAAAAGTGTTAATGGCGTCCTCACTTAATCGTTTGCTGCTATCCGACATCCTTTACATATTGTGGGTTTTTCTATACACATATTTGATAGTCCGTCTTTTTGGCAGGTTGGTATGCGATTCCGGCTGCCGAAATATTTTCCTAGGTTCAGTTGCCCTTTCCCGCTCACTGTTGGCTACGCCCCGTTCACCTGTTCTCGTATTGGTAACGCTGCAGTGACGGAGAAGCGCACGCCTCTGTAGTTCCAGCGCAGCAGCGCCCTGTATTTCCTGTGGCGGCAGCCCTCAGTCCCCCGCCTGAGAGGGTCCTCGCTACACTCTCACCCACCCCCTCCCCCAGCACCCCCGGCGTGCAGGTTTATTTTTAAGCCCTCGCACAGCGCGCGCCGTTTCGAGCGTCCAACCAATCAATCGATCTCGAACGTGCTGCCCGCTGCGGGGGCAGCCGCCCCGCGAATCTCGCACGAGATGTCCGCTGCTACAGCGCTCCTGATGCCGGTAACCACACTTCTGGCCCACACTGTACTTTTGACACGTCCCTCAGCGTGACCAGTTCCTCCGTACTTACTTACTCCCTACTTCAGTGAGTGGCATACTGAAAAAATTTCGCCGAGGTGTACACTTAACATTACTTGAATTCATTGGTGCAGAAAACTTTTAACTTCATTGATTGTTATAAAGTGCCTGAATAGAGAAGAGTATTCATAAATACGAAACGTCGCTTAAGCTACTGTATGAGAAAAGTAAAGTATTTCAAATTACTCTCATAGGATACGACAATAATAGCTTTACAGACAAACAACTGCGTTCTATGTAGTCGCATGTAATCTCACACCTCAACAAGTGTCATTGTCTACGAGAAAAATAATTCCACACAACTCCAAAATCATAAAAAGCTTTTTAGCATCCATACCTAAAAATATCCACCAAAAGAAATGCATGTTTTTAAGTACAAACATAAAACACTACACAGTGGTATGATCGTAATGCATACATTAATGGATATGCTTCAAGTTGAACAATAGGCTGCACAGGAGCAAGGTACATGAAAGATGTTTTATTAGAAAAAATAATGGGCCCAATACAAAACTACAGATGGTTGAAGAAGAGAAGTAATGATTGGACTGCAGCTTTCTAGACCTGCGTTATTGGCTGGGGATTTGTAGGACTCCACTTGATACGTCAGGGATGAACTACACGAAGGAAGCAACTCCTCAAGTAGCAGACTACTTGTGGAGTGCGCATGAGGGTTTCTTAGGCTAGGCCGTAGTTCAGGTACTCTCATGAACACTCGCAAGTCGATATGCAGCAAGGGAAGCAAGGCTGTGTTCAGAGCGAAGAAACTTTGACTGTCAAAATTTTATCAATAAACTGTTGAAGTATTCGTAACAAAGTTCCCGAGTTTACTGTCCTCCAGGAAATTTCTCGAGCTCAAATTATTCTAGAGACCAAGAGCTGGCTGAAACATGAAGTGAAAAGCTCGCGACATTTACCGAGTCATGATACATATATCGGAAAGAGAGATTAGAAGCCATAGGAGGGGAAGTGTTCATTGCAGCTGACAAAAACAGTCTCTCTGTTGAAGTCGCAGTTTAGTGTGACAGTGAAGTTATCTTGTCGCGAATAACAGGACTAGGTAAAACCTAGTTAATTGCTGGATGTTTTTACCGGCCGCCCAATTCTGCTGTGACAGTTCTAGAGCTATTCAGAGAATTTCTATGATCAGAAGATCATGCACTACTAGTTGGAGACGATCTTAACCTACCGAGTGTAAACTGGGATGTCTATGGATTCATTGTAGGGGGCAAAGACAGATAGTCATGTGAAGTACTTTTGAACACGTTTTCTTAAAACTGTCTTGAGCAATGGAACTATCTTAGATCTTGTAACTACAAATAGGCCGGACCTTATCGACAGACTCAGTATAGAAACGGGGATTAGCGATCCTGATGTCATTATAGCAATTATGGTCATAAAAGTTAATAAATCAGTTAAGAAAGCTTAGAGACTGTTTCTGCTAGAAAGGGCAGATACGTGGTTGTTAGCATCCCACTTAGACAGTGAACTGACATCTCTTGGTTCCATTAAGATGGACAAGAGTAATCACTGGCAAAGATGAAGCAAATTATAAATGGTAGTCTGGAGAATTATGTGCCTCGTGAGTGGATTAAGGACGGAAAAGACGCACCATGATTTAATAATGAGATGTGGAAACTGCTGAGGAAGCAGAGGCTGTTGCACTGTCGTTGCAAAAGAGAACGCACAAATGACAAGATTTGTTACTGGTAGGTTCTAACAACATGCAGATATTACGGAGATGTTTCGGAAACTGAAATGGGAATTCCTGGAGGGAAGGCAACATTACTTTCGAGGACACTACTGAGAAAATTTAGAGAACCCGCATTTGAAGCTGACTGCGGAACGATTCCGTTGCCTTCACCAAACATAGAGAGTAAGGATCACGAAGATAACATACGAGAAATTACAGCTCATACTGAGGCATATAAATAGTCGTTTTCCTCGCTCTTTTTGGGAATTTATCAGGAAAGTAAATGACTAGTAGTGGTACGGGATACCCTCCTCCATGCGCCGTGAGGTGGAATACGGAGTATCGATGTAGATGTAGATGTAGATTTAGATTTAGATGTAAATGTAGATGTAGACTTACCAAAATACATAAAAATGTATCCACAGTAATGGCAAAGCGAAAGTTACCCTTCTTTGTACATGTCTACTGAATGACTGATAACAGGCTGATAAAACCAATTTTGCTGCATTTCTGGAAACAGAAGTCAACGGTAACGCTCATGAGTGAAACCACTGTTCACACATAGTCACATAGTCACGTAGAGAGCGCGTTTGGAATTACGATGTGTACTTCCTCGTTACGTCGTTTTATACATGATGGTTAGAAAACAGTCTGAAAAGTTTGTAAGAGTGTTGCAGGATGGGTTGAACTGAGAAATACTTGTTAACAAAAAATTAAAAACTTGTCACCATTTACGAAATAATTTGCATTGATGAAGCTGATCAGGTATCGTGCTAATTCAAGCGATCCCTCAGATACAATTAGTGTTAGTCGATCCCATAGCGTAGATGATAGTGCATGAGACTCCTTAGCCTTCAATTCAGGTTCGATGCTTACTACCATCCAAAGTCCAATTTTTGTATCGCTCTCTTTTCGGTTTTAGGAAACCAAACAACAAACACATTTGACGATACCTTCATTGGCGGGTAACTTGAATTTGTGCTCACAACGGTATGGCTGCCTATCTTCAATGGTAATTAATTCGCAAACGGTGCAAAGTATCGGATTTCTTTCTTAGCAATTACCTCTCAACACAATCTGCAACAGCATTACAATTTTCTCCGACTGTTTCTAACCACCTTGAATATTCTTCGTACATCCATATTTAATCTGGAAAACAATGGAATCATACCTTACATATGTCTGATTGGCAATGCATATTTTTCTTCCTGTTAGTTAAACTGTGCACAGAAAGAAGAGTTTTTAGGGTATTATTATTCGTTTTTAACACCATTTTAGTACTGTTTTATTCCTGGATTACTATCTCTAAGAGTAACTGCATGCCACCTATACTTATATATACCCCCATTTTTATTCTAATGTCTGGTATTGATCTATAACGGAAATAACCGTGTATATTTAGCATCATTTGCACTTGTTTGTACCATAAAAATTGTTAATGTCTAGGTCAATTGCACCTTAGTGAAAATGAACTAAATGTAACTACTTTTAATGAATTCATCCTACATATAACATGTTTATAATATATTTATTTTGTACACCAACTCACAGACTACTGATTCCTCACATTGTTTGTTTTATGTATGGTGTTGTTATATAGGGCCTGAAGACGGCGTTGACGCAACGGCGAAAGTACTAGCGAAGTAAATAAAAAATCTTAAATACAGTTGAAGGAATTTCATTTTTAATAAAAATAATAAAAACCCTGAATATTTGCTGAATTAAGATTTAAGTTATTTGACAATGATAATTGCTCACTAATGTAAGTACACGGAACGCACTGATAGTTCGGGACGTAAATGTCCTTGACTCTGTGACTGATTTGTTATTTGTTTCATACAATAACTAAAATGAATTTTTGTACTAATATATGTTTTTCTGTATTCAGATACTTGATAATGATCAATTAGGTCGAAACCAGTTGTGCTCCAATCAAATAAAGCAGATTTTTCCAGAATACCTTTCATTAAATTCATTAAAACTGTCAGCAACTGCTATCATTGGGTTTCTATTCGCTACTTGTTGTAGTCTCTAGCAAAAACAGTAACTCTCCAGCTTCGAAGTCTTAAAGAAATAATCCAAATGCACAACACAAAGAATCACAACAGAATACCTTGCAACTCGCTGGCTTGCGGCACTTGGAGGCGAACCAGACTCAAACAATATCAACACGTCGGATTAACTGGGCAGCAACAGTTTTGTTTAAACACTTTCTCATACTTACCTAAAAAAACATTCATTTCTGTCCCAGAAACATAGCATACAAGTAGTTAAAATACAACATATAGTATAAAGTTTCCAGGATTTATAGACCGGTGGCAGATGAGTGATTATTGCGGCAGCTAGGACGACAACAGGTGTTGGATGATGCTTCGCTCAACTTGACGGTGGCAGTTGTATTGGAGTAGTTACTTGTGATATAGCGATCGTTTCCAGCTTGTCTTATCAAGAACTATGAAAGTTACTACTGTGCGTTTTTATAGTAGTTTCGTCTCGATGATTTGAATTTTAACAGAGTAATGACGAGAGCCTTGAATTTCAAAACGCGTTGAAGTGCATTGTGAACATGAATGCCGTCAAGCTATAACGCTGTACCAGTCGTCTTAAAATGAGATAGAACTCCAACGACATGTTAGTAGTTTTTTCGTTGCCGACACATCCCTTTCAATATTTCGTTTCGGTGAAGTTGATAGAAAAATTATTTGTAAGTTTTTCACTTTAGCAGGTGAGAGTACTCATGACTACGGTCTGGACGTTCGTAGGGTTTTGTCGAATCCGTTTCGAGCGCGCGTACGGTTTCAAGTCAGCTGCGAGTGGGGGATTCGAGAACGAGAAAGTGGGCCAGCAGGTCGCGTCGCGAGGAGAGTCAGGCAAAATCTTGAGTGGAACGAAATTATACCGACTACTTTGATTATTAAAAGTGAGATAAATGTCGATGGAGGTAAGAAGTGGAAAGCCTACAAAAAGCAGAAGATTAATTAAATAATTCAGGGAAAAATATAGTAAAAAATATCATTAAGTAAGTAGCGTTTTGATTTAAGAGGCTGGCATGTTTAAGACATAACGGGCGTGTGCATGATGAGAAACAGTAATTGTCATATAAAATGTGTCACCTTAACTTAAGCAATTTCCAGATTTTTTTTTCTTTCTGCTCATCCCTTTTTGATTCCCTACTCCTGAGACGTGACCAGTCTGTTGTAGAGCAAATTTTGTCCCGTTCAGCCAAATATCCCAACAGGCAGAGAGACTCCCAATTTTAAATGTTTGAGTTCGGATTCCAGAATGATACTGTTTTAACCTTTTAAAAATCTTTTCACTCCCATCCCCGAGGGGGAATGCGCGTCGCTTGAGAGGTTCTTCTTGCTCTGTTCAGTCGTATGGCCTGTGCACATTTATTCTATTGCAGTTTCATTTTGCACTTTCAATACATATATTTCCTTTATTGCACGTTTAAAAACATAAAAGTTCTATATCTTGTTATTAAAAATGCTAGAGGTCTGTTTGTTGCTAAATTTCACTGCTTTGTGAAGTAACTGTTTTCTACATGTTCCGTATATTTATATTCTAGGGCTTTAGTTACATATTCCACTGCTTTGTGCAGTGGCTGGTTACTGTAGTGTTTATATTAATTTATCGTCTTTCATGTAGATCTAATTGGGTGTCTTCATTTTCCATCTGGAGTTTCCGTTGTCTTTTTGTTTCTTTCTTTTTTTATTTTACTTTTTTGTCTCTCTTTTCCAACTCATGAGAACAGGATGATTTATTTTTGGGAATTATAGATCATTGTCCCAGAAAAAAAAATTAAAATTCTGTGTGTGTGTTTTGTGTGACTGGTCTGTCTCGTATCCAGAATTAATTTATTTTGCGCTTTTAATATTTCATTCCTACGAGCACAGCGGGTGGTTTTACATCGGGCCCATTTTAGGCTCTCGGTATTTTTCAGCCAATGAAAAGCGAGCTGTTAGGACAGAGGGATTCGCGATTGAGACTAAGTAGAACGGGCTTACGATTTCCAACGAGAAACCTCCCATAAAACTTTGTCCGAACCGGGAGGTTGGAAATATTTTAATTTATTTCTGGGACCATATTTTCAATTGTCCCGGAAGAGAATAAAATGTATGTTAACAGCGTACGTATGTGTGTCGCTGTGCGTGCTGAGGGTGGCATCAACATGAACTGAATAGTGTTGTAAAGGAAATGACAAGTGTGAGTGCGGACTATAGTATTGCTAGCATGAAATTCTTCTCTAATAAACAGTGACCGTAACTGAAATTTACATTCGTTGCAATTATTGAGTATAAACCATATTTATCCTATCATTTACGAAGCTGTAACAGAATCAGACTGTATTGAAATCCAATCAGGAACGTGGTGTATGTACGAGGAGGCATAGGTTCACAGTTATCTGATCTCTCTTTTCAACCTGTATGCCAGTTCTTCATCCAGTCACTACTCCTAACCGAATAACACCATTACCTCTACTTTCTGACCGTTAGCAATCATCTAATTTATAGGAAGTATGGTTTCGTAGGAAATTATTATTTGCGGCAATCTATCACTCACATTTGAAGTTAATGATTCACGAAACTCATTCTGTTTTCTTCTTTCTTTAGCAACGTTGTATCTTACAATCTGTACCATGTCTTCTTTATTTCTTTATTTCGGTTCACTTATGTATCACGTCACACACACTGCCAAGTATCCATCTGTGTTGTTTCTTTCAGACATCGACAATCGGTGTTTCTTTTACTTTCTTCGCAGTCTTCCAATAGGATGCGCTGCCAATCTTCTTTCCACTTCGTGCAAACACGGAGGGTAATAAAATTTTCCAGGCACGTCGCCGCTGTATCCCTTCTCTAGGCATTCAACGAGAAGAAACAGATTCGCCGCAAACATTGGCCTCCAATGAAATACTGTAAAGCTCCAGAAAGCTTCTATAAGCAGTATAAAGTTTCAAGATGTAACGTAAAGGGCTTTTGCTGATGTTGACCTGCTATTATGTTTAACATGCGTGAGAGATATTTCTAACAATTGTAGTAATACGCTTTTGAATATTACATCCTCGTGCCAGTTTACAACAGAATGCTATACTTTCTTTTTTCATCTGCGGTTTCATAATTGCATTCGTATTATTCATTTGTGGTAATGAAGATAGTTATAGCTTCTATGATTATCTTCATTACCATAAATGAATAATACGAATGCAATTATCACAGGCAATTTTAATTCGTCGTGTGCGTGTGTCAGCATTTATCTAGATACGAGATTATGCAACATAATTGACGTCTTTCGTAACAGACAATAGTGAACGTTGATTTAATGAACAACGCTTGAAGAACAAAGGAAGCAGCTCTCGTGTCGTCCTCTAAATTCCTCTGTTCGCAAAAATGGATTCGCAATTTCATGTGCAATAAACACACAAGGACCGATTACAAGACCAACATCCAACGACGAAAAAGTATAAAAAAAGACGAAATAAAAATTACCTCTAATATTGAAAGTAACACGAAATGATTTTAACGAAGAATTAGCAAAGTATTGTAACTTTAAGAAATCCAAATCCCAATGCGGTGAAAATTGCTCGAAAGTTTGCTTCATCTCACTTAAAAATAAAAAAAGAGAGACTCGGCATGGCTTCCCTTTCGACAGTGAACTGCGTCGCTGCAAATTAACAGCAATGATTACATTATCTCCAGACTCTTCGTGAAAGTACGAATCTTCTGAAAGTAAATACTTTGTAGTCAAATCCGTAAATTAAATTTTACCCCAAGTTTCTGTATTCGTGAATACAGGTATAGAAGATATAGCGTTCCGAAATCTGAAACACTCTGCACCTTAATAATAAAGAAGATCAAAGTAATCCAACCCAGACAGAGAACTTCACTGTCTTCTATAATGATCTACATTTGCAATCATATCCTTAACTGAGTATTAGACATATATGAATGGTTTCATTGCTTACTCGTGAAGGGACGAATCAAGACAAAACCGGTCTTCTCTCAATACTCAATCAGCAGACAATTTAATGGTATAATATCTTGCGAGAAATAGTCTCGCTATTATCGCTATCAGTTCGCAGGAGGCTTACGAAGGCGAATGATAGCGCCTGCATTGTCGCCGTGAGGCAACCCGCCAAACAACTCTGCTTTGCGTACACTATCTCCGACAGGCGTTCTCCATTTCGAGTTACGCGTAACTGTCTCGATACATGCAAAAACACACAGTACCTTTAAATGAGGTCTTTCACTTTCCTGCGATGCTCTTCATGATGGTGACTGAATCCATGGCTGGAATAACACGACGCTTTACAGGTCGAATTGTTCTGGAAATATCGAGAAAACTTTAGGTGGAATTTAGCGAAATGCATTTATTTTTGCACGTTAATCATAGGTTCTCGTGACATTCGGATCACGATTAAACGCTCGGTATGATGAGAGTACAGCAGATATTTAAGTTTTACTCTTGGAAGGCAGGAATCAGCAGAGATAAAGAATTCTTACACAACTGCATGTTGGTGCACGTAATTTACTTATTTTCCTTCTTACAGTCAACATAGCAAAACGAATTTCTTGAAGCAGGAAAATGTGCCAGTGGTAGGTAATGACACAGTTACCAGAGCCGACTAAGTTAATGCCTAAGTATATAGTCTGGTACGATGATTCAAATAATCAACGTTCTTCCACATACGGAAACTTCGGTTTCCACTATGTCTGTATCATTGCATAGGTATACACTCACAACACAAATACGTCTCCCCGTGGGGGCATGTATCAGAACCACTGCAGTGTTCAAGTTGTCTCCGGGATTTGAATGGCATATGACGGCAGCACCAATCAACAAACTTCGTGAAGGAACTTCTACAACGGATATACGACTAGTTAATTATCAACAATGGCACATGTACTCATAGAATTTACAAACTCCGCTTTTGCAAATCACCTAACAAATGGCCAAATAATATACATCTAACCTCCTAAAGATGCCCAGGGAAAGTAACAGTCTATGCTGAAAACTAACATCAGAAGCAAATTTCAAAAACAATACTAAAGGAGAAGAAGGTCCTTAGTGGACACAAAATAAAAGATTATTTGCTGCAATTGACATGAAAATGCTAGGACACGAGCAGCCAGTTGGATACACTTTAATAACTGTTCTTATGTCTTGGTCACACTTTTTTATTATTTACCAAATCACCTTACGTATTTAGATATCTCGTCATTTTCAAAGGCTCTGAAACAACACAAAACTGGTATCACAAGATGTAGAAATATGTTACATCTCACCACTGATTAGAGACATAGTACAAGGAGTAGAAAATGTCTTTCTAACTTACCACTGTTATGTCAGTCATATAAAACTGTTCGTCAGATACATTGACCTCTTTAACTTTTTCAATCACGAGAGAAGTGCAAACTGCTACCAAGGGACAAACTGGAAGACAAGAGGGCTAAACCGCTAGACGGCGCTAGGTACGCGGTACACGCTGCATTTTCAGCATTACATCGCATAAAACAATTTCATCGGTGAACAGTTCATGGATATCGCTTAGCGGTATTTTATAAAAATGTATTTCCTTACAAAAAAATGTGCAACAGATTTTTTCAGTGGCCGAAAATATTACACTGGAAGAGCACGCCGACTAGCGCTACGGTACATGAAGCCAATCGTCTCATAACAAACAATTTTTTTTTACAATTTACAGCGTATAAAATGCTAGCATCAGTAAAAGTTCATAAAACCGTTTTATAAGAATTTACAATGTCTAGAAATACCAGCTGAGACACGTAGCATTCACTTATGGGGAACAGTTGGCGCCCACGCATTTCAGAAGGCACAATCTTGGAACAACATACATCATATTCATCAATACTACACTGGTGTCCAAAAATGAAGCGACGAAGGGCTATTTCCCCGCCCTGTGTCTAATTCACCATATCGTCACAAAAAATGTCAGCAGTCCGTACAATTGTGACCTACACGGAATATGGCATTCTGTTCAACGGACGACCACGCCAGCGAACACGTCAGAGCACCCATCAAAGGGGGTAGTATTTATCGGGTAGTCCCACATTCACGGTCGTGGTGTACATGGTCCTAGACGGTGCAGTATGGCACATAGAATATGCCTTCCAGACTCTCTTCAGTGGAGAGTCATACGAAGAATGGAAGCAGGACAATCGCAAACTGATGTGGCCCGATGGCTTAATGTGAATCGTCCTGTTGCTTTTCGGATTTGGCGACAATTTATAGAGATGGAAACTGTATCCCGAAGATCAGGGCAGTGCCAACCACGTGTGGCATCAGAAAGAGAGAAACCTTACTTGACTGTAAGGGCACGACGGTACCGCCCCAGTACTGCGCAACAACTGGCATCTTACCTCGGAGCACCAACTGGACATGTTGTAACGAGGCAAACGCTGTATAGGAGGCTAGAGTTGCCTTTATTGTGGGAGACCTGCTGTTTGTGTACCTTGAGCTTCTTCACACAAGGGAACGTCTAGAGTGGAGCCGTCAACATACCACCTGGGCAGTCGAACAGTGACCAATGCTCTTTTCACAGATGAGTCCCGTTTTGGTCTGGAGAGTGATTCTCGACGCACTCGCATTTCGAGGGAAAGTGGAACACAAATTGTGGCAAGAGAGAAATATCGAGGAGTATACCTAATGGTATGGGCAGGGATTATGTTGACCACTCGAATGCCTTTTCATGAAACTGTACGGGTGAATCGGCAAGGTTTAACTGCTGTCAGATATCGCGACGAGATCTTGGGACCTCAAGTGCGGTTACTGCGAGGTGGTGTGGGCCCAGACCTCGTGTTGATGGACGATAACGCTCGACCTTATAGAGCACGGATGGTTGGTGTTTTCTTGTAAACGGAATAAACTACATGCGTGGAGTGGGCTGCTCACTCTGCCGATTTGAATCCCATGGAGCATCTCTGGGATGCGCTAGGGAGATACGATGCGTAACGTCAACATAGACCGACCACCCTCCAAGACTTGCTAGCAACTCTGCAGGAAGAATGGGCGTTATTGCCTCAACATGAGACTGATGACATCACTCACAGCATGCCCCGTCTTTTTCAGGTCTGTACTGCTGCCAGAAGTGGTAACACCCCATGCTGAGCACATTAACCAGTTGTCGGAACGTATGTGCAAAACGAAGATTTTGGTCTACCATTATGAACGTTGCAGTTGTCTATGTTCTGCATCCTTTACTATCACCTGTTTGTATCTACATCTGCATGGATACTCCGCAAATCACATTTATGCGTCTGGCAGAGGGTTCATTGAACCACTTACTTCTCTATTAATCCAATCTCATAAGGCGCGCTGAAAAAACTGACACCTATATGTTTCGGTGCAATCTCTGATTTCCTTTATTTTATTGAGGTGATCGTTTCTCCCTATGTAAGTCGGCGTCAACAAAATGTTTTCACATTCTGAGGAGAAAGTTGGTGATTGAAATTTCGTCAGAAGATTCCGCCTCAACGATAAACGCCTTTGTTTTACTGATGTCCACTCCGAAACCTTGTATCATTTCTGTGACACTCTCTCCCCTATGTCGCGACAATTCAAAACGTGCTGCCCTTCTCTGAACTATCTCGATGTATTCCAGCAATCGTTTATTTTTTTTAAGGATCCCACACAGCGCAGAAATATTCTAAAAAAGGCGGACAAGCTTAGTGTTGTCAGTCTCTTTACTAGATCTGTTATATTTTGTAAGTGTCCTGCCAATAAAACACAGTCTTTGGTTAGCCTTCTCCACAACATTCTCTACGTGTTCCTTCTAATTTAAGTTATTCGTCATTGTAATTCTAAATATTTAGTTGAATTTACGGCCCTTAGATTTGACTCATTTATGGTGTAACCGAAGTTTAACGTTGTGTTCTTTTAGTACTCATGTGGATGACTTTACACTTTTCTTTATTCAGTGTCAGTTGCCAATTTTTCCACCATACAGATATCTTTTCTAAACCGTTTTGCAATTCGTTTTGATCTTCTGATGACTTTACAGTCGATAAAAGACACCGTCATCTGCAAACAACCGAAAACAGCTGCTCAGATTGTCTCCTAAATCGTTTATATACATAAATCGTTTATACACGGAACACTATAACACTACCTTGGGGAAACGCCAGAAATCACTTCTGTATTACTCGATGACTTTCCATTAGTTACTACAAACTGTAACCTCTCTGACAGGAAATCACGAATGCAGTCACATAACTGAGACGATATTCCATAAGTACGCAATTTCACTACAAACCGCTTATGTGGTACCGTGTCAAGAGCCTTCTGGAAATCTATAATTACGGAATCAATTTGAAATCCCTGGTCAATTGCACTCAACACTTCATGCTAATAAAGAGCTAGTTGTGTTTCACAAGAACGATGTTTTCTAAGCCCATGTTGACTGTGTGTCAATAGACCATTTTCTTCGAGGTAATTCATTATGTTCCAACACAATATATGTTCCAGAATCATGCTACATGTCGACGTTAGTGATATGGGCCTGTAATTTAATGGATTATTCCTACTACCTATCTTGAATATTAGTGTGCACTTTGCAACTTTCCAGTCTTTGGGTACGGATCTTTCGTCGAGCTAACGGTTGTATATGATTGTTAAGTATGGGGCTATTGTATCTGCATACTCTGAAAGGAACCTAACTGGTATACAGTCTGGACCGGAAGACTTGCTTTTGTTAAGTGATTTAAGTTGTTTCACTACTCCGAGGATATCTACTTCTACGTTATTCATGTTGGCGGCTGTTCTTGATTCGATTTCTGGAATATTTACTTCGTCTTCTATGGTAAACGAATTTCAGAAGGCTGTGTTTAATAACTCTGCTTTCGCAGCATTGTCGTCGATATTATTTCCATTGCTATCGCGCAGAGAAGGCATTTATTGTGTCTGGCCCCTGGCATACTTCACATACGACCAGAATCTCTGAATTCTCTGCTAGGTTTCGAGTCGAAGTTTCATTGTGGAAACTATTGTAAGATCTCGCACTGAAGTCCGCGCTAAATTTCGAGCTACTGTAAATGACCGTCACTCTTGAAGATTTTGCAAAATGAACGTAACCTCACACAATTTCCGCTTGTTGCTTTAATTTTAGACAGCAGCGTATGTGGCAACCATTCCAGTTTGCCTGCCTAATTGAAACTCATTAATCATCAAGCATCAGTATAACTAAATCATCATCCAAAATACAATCATATGAACACTAGTGCAGTATTACTTATAACGGTACATGGGCAATTGTGCTACCTCAAATTACTTGTTCCCTTTTACTTACGTCACGTGTCACTTTTTTTTTTTTTACTCCAGGAATGAAAGAAAACTTACTGAAATAGGTACAACTACATGACAAACTCTCGGAAAAAGAACTCTCGAAAACAGCGCTACTATGGCTGTTCCACAACGCTTTCCCGTTTTTATTTAAAGTTGTCATTTTACGAAGCATTTGCAGTCACAAGATTACAAATGGTTTTACAGGATGTCATGCTTAATCTTGTTTACCCCTTCACCGCCCCCTCCCATTCTTTAATTGCATCATGGCATTTTACATTGCTTTTTATTCGCAGAAAACAGTTTCATGGTTATAGAACCACAGAAGATCTTATGTACGTTGCTTTAAGTACGCCAGTTGGAAATCTATTCTCTTCCCACCCACTCCTGTAACAGTTTTCTTTGATTCCTGTGTATTTTAGTTTATCATATATTTGAGATCCCACTTCCGTTGCAGCAGTTCAATATTTTGGCTTTCGAACCACGCTGCAGCTTCTTTCAGCCTCGGAGAGTTTTCTGAAGGCATCGGAAAGGGTCGAAGGTTGGTGTAAGGGGGAGGGGGGGTTAGCGCCACCTGCACGTGAAGGCGATATTTACCGCCTGAGAGCGACGCTTTTCAACGTTTGCACTTCCTCGACGTGTGACAAAAATATCGCATCGCCGCTTGCTTGCAGTCGAGAGTGCTAACTGCGGCACAAAAGGACTGCCTGCCTTCAGAGGGGAGGGAAGGGGGAGGGCAGATTAACGGACCCTTTTTGTCGCCGTCAGCCGAGCCCTGGGCGGAATCTCCTTCCCCCGCCGGCGCGCCATTATGCCAAGTCGCCCGTGAGGAAACACCGGCTGCAAATTAAATCCACGTAATGACACAGAAGCTGGGGCGTAAAGAAACCTCCCTTACAAGAGGGAGGTTATAAACGTACTTCTGGCGGGGTCAACTGTAGCAGTCACGCAACACGTCCTTTGAGCAGTGGACTAGAGATTCTCCCCACCACCTCCTGTATGGCGCCACCGTAACCCATGTTCCCCCATACCATGTGTTTCACTCACTAAAACAAGTCCAATGCCCAATATCTGAAGTAGCAGGAAGCGAACCTCCTACTATAGAAAAGTAGTTGCTGTAAGATCTTGTTTGCTTGCACGATAGCAACTTGTATTAACTACATCTGCATCTACATCCATACTCCGCAAGCTACCTAACGGTGTGTGGCGGAGGGTACCTTGAGTATCTCTATCGGTTCTCCCTTCTATTCCAGTCTCGTATAGTTCGTGGAAAGAAGGATTGTCGGTATGCCTCTGTGTGGGCTCTAATCTCTCTGATTTTATCCTCATGGTCTCTTCGCGAGATATACGTAGGAGGGAGCAATATACTGCTTGACTCTTCGGTGAAGGTATGTTCTCGAAACTTCAACAAAAGGCCGTACCGAGCTACTGAGCGTCTCTCCTGCAGAGTCTTCCACTGGAGTTTATCTATCAACTCCGTAACGCTTTCGACATTACTAAATGATCCTGTAACGAAGCGCGCTGCTCTCCGTTGGATCTTCTCTATCTCTTCTATCAACCCTATCTGGTACGGATCCCACACTGCTGAGCAGTATTCAAGCAGCGGGCGAACAAGTGTACTATAACCTACTTCATTTGTTTTCGGATTGCATTTCCTTAGGATTCTTCCAATGAATCTCAGTCTGGCATCTGCTTTACCGACGATCAACTTTATATCATCATTCCATTTTAAATCACTCCTAATGCGTACTCCCACATAATTTATGGTATTAACTGCTTCCAGTTGCTGACCTGCTATATTGTAGCTAAATGATACGGCATCTTTCTTCCTATGTATTCGCAGCACATTACACTTGTCTACATTGAGATTCAATTGCCATTCCCTGCACCATGCGTCAATTCGCTGCAGATCCTCCTGCATTTTAGTACAATTTTCCATTGTTACCACCTCTCGATGTACCACAGCATCATCCGCAAAAAGCCTCCGTGAACTTCCGATGTCATCCACAAGGTCATTTATGTATATTGTGAATAGCAACGGTCCTACGACACTCCCCTGCGGCACACCTGAAATCACTCTTACTTCGAAAGACTTCTCTCCATTGAGAATTACATGCTGCGTTCTGTTATCTAGAAACTCTTCAGTCCAATCACACAATTGGTCTGATAGTCCATATGCTCTTACTTTGTTCATTAAACGACTGTGGGGAACTGTATAAAACGCCTTGCGGAAGTCAATAAACACGGCATCTACCTGGGAACCCGTGTCTATGACCCTCAGTCTCGTGGACGAATAGCGCGAACTGGGTTTCACACGACCGTCTTTTTCTAAACCCATGCTGATTCCTACAGAGTAGATTTCTAGCCTCCAGAAAAGTCATTATACTCGAACATAATACGTGTTCCAAAATTCTACAACTGATCGACGTTAGAGATATAGGTCTATAGATCTGCACATCTGTTCGACGTCCCTTCTTGAAAACGGGGATGACCTATGCCCCTTTCCAATCCTTTGGAACGCTACGCTCTTCTAGAGACCTACGGTACACCGCTGCAAGAAGGGGGCCAAGTTCCTTCGCGTACTCTGTGTAAAATCGAACTGGTATCCCATCAGGTCCAGCGGCCTTTCCTCTTTTGAGCGATTTTAATTGTTTCTCTATCCCTCTGTCGTCTATTTCGATATCTACCATTTTGTCATCTGTGCGACAATCTAGATAGGGAACTACAGTGCAGTGTTCCTCTGTGAAACAGCTAGAATACAGATAAGATGGACAACACAGTGATGAACAAGTCAATAGCGTGGCAGAAGCATTAGCAAGTTTCCGTGTATGAGCAGTGTCTATATTGCGACTGCTCAGAATTCCCACGGCTAGAGACTGCCTGGCTGTCTGCACCTTCTCTAGCTATCGCAGCGAACAATGACACTGCTGTCTACACAGCATCATCCCCACGTAAACACAAATAACGTACATTTTAAACTAAAAAGCGAACAAAGTAACTGACGTAGATCGAAGGTGCTAACCAATACCTTAACATAGGTCTGCTGGAGAGTCCTTGAGCATATTCTAAGTATGAATATAATAAATTTCCTTTGGAAAGAAAAGCTTGTGTCCACGTATCAGTACAGATTCAGAATGCATAGCTCGTGTGAAACTCAGCTTGCCCTTTTCTCACACCTGTGAATCATGGATGAAAGAAGAAAGGCAGATTCCACATTCCAAGATTTCCGGAAAGCTTTTGGCACGGTGCCCATTGCAGGCTGTTAACGAAGGTACGAGCGTACGGAATAAGTGCCGAGTTATGTTGAGTGTCTAGAAAGTTTCTTAAGTAATAGAATCCAGTACGTTGTCCACGACGACGAGTGTTAATCAGAGGTAAGGAGGTTGCCAGGAACGCCCCAGGAAGCGTGATAGGCCCGTTCGTATTCTCTATATGCATAAATGATCTGATGTGTGTGGTTAACAGCAATTTACGTCTGTTCGCCTACGGCGCTGTTGTCTACAGGACTGTATCGTCGTTGAGTGACTATAGGAGGATACAAGATGACTAAGACAAAAATTTCTAGATGGTGTGATGAATAGCAGCTCGATCTAGATGTAGGAAAATGGAAGTTCATGCAGATGAGTCGGAGAAACAGTCCTGTAATGTTTGAATACAGGACTAGTAGTCTGCTGCTTGACTCATACGTCGGTTAAAAATCTAGAAGTAACGTTGCAAAGCCATATGAAGTGGAACAAGCACGTCAGTACGGTTGTGGGGAAGGCGAATGGTCGAGCTCTGTTTTCTTTTCTTTTTTTTGGGGGGGGGGGGGGGGGAGACTTTAAGGAAACTGTGGCTCATATGTAAAAGAAACGGCGTAAAAAACATTAGCTCGACGCATTCTAGGTCCGACCAAAGGAAGGAATCGAAGAAATTCAGAGGCGTGCTGCTACATTTTTTTCCGATAAGTTAAAGCAACGTCCAAGTTTTACGGACGTGCTTCGTGACCTCAAATGTGAATTCCAGGGGATAAGGCGGCACTCTTTTAGCGAAAGATTATTGACAAAATTTAGTGAACCTACACTTAAAGTTGACTGCAGAAAGATTCCGCTGCCGCCAAAGTACATTTTACGTAAGTACCACGAAGATAATAGTGATTAGGGCTTGTATAACGGCATACAGACAGTCATTTTTCCTTCGCTCGTTACCCTGATGGAACAGGAAGGCTATCTATAATACTGATGACTTCTACCCTTCACCTCGCATTGTACATTGACTTCTGGAGTATATATGCACTGCTGGCCACCGTAAATGCAACACCCTGAAGGAAGCATCCGAATCAAGTGATATTTACACCATGGGTTTGCAGCGATGAGATATGCAACTGATTAGAATTTCAGCGCAGACGCACATCACGCGCGCCTGTGGCGCCACCTCATAGCGCCATTTAAGGCTTGGCGATTTCGACGAGTGTACGTTCGGCACGTGTGTTTACCTTGTGGTTGTTTCACAAGACGATCAGTTATGCCTCGTAGACAACAGCGAACATCTTTTGATCAAGTATCCGAGTTCGACAGAGGAAGGATAGTGGCTTACCGAGATTGTGGATTATCAAACAGAGAAATCGCTAGTCGTGTTGGACGAAACCAAACAACTGTAATGCGGATATGTGTTGGATGCAGGAGGGTACGACGGACCGACGTGGTCGATCGCATTCACCTCGGTGCACCACTGCACGTGCTGATAGGCAAATTGTGCGCATGGCAGTGACGGATCGCTCAGTGACATCCCGAACCATAGCACAGCACATTGCGTCTGTAACGCATCATCCAGTGTCTGCGCGTACCATTCGACGCCGTTTACAGCAGAGTGGTCTGTCCGCAAGACGTCCATTGCTTCGTCTACCATTGACGCAGAATCACAGACGTCTCCGTCGCCAATGGTGTGATGACAGACGGATGTGGAGGGCAGAATCGAGGCCAACGAGAAAGACAGGCCCCGGCGCGTGAACGTGACGTCACACTCGGCGTCTTGATTTGCTAGTGGAAGCAACGTGTGTGAAAGAGCATTGCTTTTTGCTGCGTTGTTTTTCGTACAACAAAAGTGGAGTTTAACTAAGTGGATCAACAGAATACGTGTGTATATGTGAATGTGTGGTGGTGATGCATCCACAATTTGTTATATTCACGGTGTTGTGTGCGAAACCTTGATAATTGTAAGCAAGGTATGTTAACCTCAAATGCGTCTTCGTTTACTACTTTAGAAGATTCTAACCGTCTGTGTGTGTTTATCCTGACGTGATTATGAGATCTTACACCTCACTGTAACTTCGAGGTAATGTATTGAAATACGGTTTCATTTTATTTCTAGATCTGGAACTCTTGAAATGCCACGTCGATGTAGTGTGTTCGGCTGTCGGTCGAATTATGATTCCGAAACAGAGAGAACGACTACATTTTCTTTGCCATCTGACGAGAGTCGACGTGCACTGTGGCTTCGAAATATCCCAACAGACTTAACCAAACTAAAACGGCCAAATATTTGTGTAAAACACCTCGATGAATCATGTGTGATTCGAGTGGACATAATTATGGACAGAGGACAACTGAAAGAATTTCCCAGAATAATCCCAAAACTCACCGAAAATGCTGTGCCAACTATTTTTCCAAACACTCCCTCATACTGTTCTAAATCAACTACAAAAGAGAGACGTCTTGCTGATGTGGAAGACGATAATCTTAAAAAGCTATTCAAGACAGTATTGAGTCAAACAACTTACACCTCCAACAAAATTCACTTTCGTGTCTCAATGATATTTCTGTATTTCTAGAAGGCCAGAAAATTTGCAGCAACAAGTGGTCTGTGATTAGAGATGATGGAAAATTGCATATCTGTCTTTTGGGATTAGACAGGGGAATACCTTGTGTTACTGCATTCATCACTGTTAATAGTGATTTGAGCTTTAGAGTAAATGTTAGTGAAGGAATTCATTTTGCAATTAATGCATCCATCAATGATGTGAAGAAATTAACTTCCATAAACGTTTTAGAAAATGTAATGTCAATGGTTGAGAAAGGGGAAATTTTGCCTAGTGTTACAGATAAAATAAACTGTGCTGTCAATTGCTTGCAGACTATCCCAAATTATGATGAAAATGCACAACTGAAATTTATTGTAGAACAACTCCATGTATCACAAATCTCAAAAAACAACAGACACTATGGCAACACCACCATGATAGTGGCATGCTGCTTGTATGTACATTCTGTCAGTGCATACAATGCCTTGAGGAAATGTGATTTAATGTTTTTAGCCCACCCACGAACCCTGCAGAAACTAATTTGTAATTACCAGCTAGTCACTTCATCAGTTCAAACGAGTCCTTATTTAGAAAACAGGGTGAAATATTTAGAAAAACATGAGTTGTTAGTGTCTCTGTTGATAGATGAGATTTATGTGCAACCACAACTTTCATTTAAATCTGGCTCAATACATAAGAGTAGCTTTTTTCATCCTGAGACGTGTGCCAAAACAGCACAGGTTTTTATGGTCTCTTCCCTTTTATCTAAATATGTTGATGTTGTAGCAATTATACCAGTAGCTAATATGACAAGCGAAGAGCTGAAATCTTTGATCAGTAATGTTCTGTGCATGGTGGAAAGAATGGGCTTCAAAGTTGTTAGTCTGATAGCAGATAACAACAGTGTAAACAGGAAGGCATATGAACTGTTCAACCCCAGTAGAATTCTCCAACCCAGTATTGAACACCCTCTAGATTCTTCCAGGAAACTTTTTTTCATGTTTGACACTGTACACATTCTGAAATGTATCAGGAACAATTGGCAGACAAAGAGAAGTGTTAATAAAGTGTTACAGTTTCCTGATATGACTGATCATTCAGTAATATTGACAGCACAGTACAAGCATTTGGAGCTGGTATATGAGAAAGAAAGAAACTCTTTAGTCAAATATGGCCACACACTATCAGCTAGAGTACTGTATCCATCATCTATTCAAAAACAAAATGTGAAATTAGCTTTGAAAATTTTCAATGATAATAACAGTAGCTTTGAAACATGCAACAAAGGATATGCCTAATGTTACTGAGCACATAAATCAGACAGTGACTTTCCTTCAGGTAATTGTGAACTGGTGGAAGATTGTGAATGTTAGAAGTGTATTTGAAGGACAAAGATCCAATGATCCTTACAGAGAAGCCATCAGGAAGACAACAGACAATCAGGTGACATTTCTAAATAATCTGTGTCATTGGCTAAAAGTTTGGAGAGTATCTGTACCAATGAGTGGTGCTTTAACATCACAGACATTCCAGTCTTTAATATTAACAACTGAATCTTTTCTGCAGATAATTCCATACTTATTTGAGAAATATGACATTGACTACATATTGCTAGGAAAATTTCAAAGTGATGATTTAGAGGGCCGCTTTGGATGCTACCGACAGTTGAGTGGGGCTAATTACTACATTAGTTACATCCAAGTTTTAGAAAATGAAAGAAAATTAAGATTAAAAAATGATGTACTGTTTGCAGCTCAAAATGATAATGTGCACTTGAAACACACAATTCCTGCCCAACAGCAGCTAGACTGTAATATTGACATTAGCATTTTTTCTGATATTATGGACATCACCTTCGGTATGGATGATGTTCCACCTAACATGTTACCAATTTTGACATACATAGGAGGTTATGCAGCTAGGAAAGCCATTCAGAAATCTAAGCGTGACAAATGTACTGAATGGTTGCAGCTGAACAAAGAAGTTGAGGTAGATTCTTCTTACAACTTCGTGAAGGAACTGGACAGGGGTAAACTGACTTTGCCTACAGAGACAGTAGTGATCACAGTTGGAATAGTGTGGCATACAGTCTCTCTACTTGTGAATGACTTTCTTCAGCAATTTATGTTGTGTGGTAAACAGCTTTCCATTTCTCAGAAGATATGCATGTCAAAAGTTGTGAAAGCAGTGGATAATGCTGAATGTATGGGTTTGCTTCACAACACATTGTTAAGCAAACTGCAATATGTATCACTCTGTGCCAACAGGATACTCATTAACAATTTTGAGAAAATGTATAATGATAAGGCAAGTAAGTCCAAAGTAGATTCAAGGAAAGTGAAGAAGCTTAGGACTGACACATAAGTTCGAAGCCCTCTACACAGATACCATTTCTTTTTTTGTACTTCCTCATGTTATCAAGTTTCACAGATATCTCACTGTTCTTATTGTACAATTTTATTTCATTATGTATCACACTATTTTTGATTTTTACTTTGTTTTTCCTGTGGAGGTGTAAATAGTGACCAGATGTGGTTCCATGCTTGTGAAAGCAACTGTTGGTTGGGTACTGGTCAATATTTTTCTTTATGTATCTCACTGTTTGAAAATTGTATTCACATGGAACTGTCAGGATATCCAAGTTTTTAAACAGCACTCTCCAGTGAGCTCTCCAGTTACTGTTTAATATAATATGTATAACCCTTTGTTTTAGTTGCAAGTGTTTCTATATTCTGCCCATTTACCTCCTAGAAGGTTCAGTTTTGTGATGAAAATTTCCATATCACTGCTAGTAGAACGATGTATATATAATATGTTTAGGCTTTGGAACATATTTGTGTCCCATATATTTATGGCTGATATTTCTATATGTTTTTCTCCACTTAATGAAATAATATCATTCTGGTCTTCATACATAATGCCTTCCTTAACAAACATGCATTACCCACCATCCCACATAAAGGTTCAGCTATACTGAAATGCTAGATTATAAGAGTTTAAGCCATTAAGACTTATTTAAGGTGTGCTACATCAATCTTCTGTGATGCAAACGAGGGAGTTGTCTGTAGTCTGTAGTTCCACTTGTAGTTGCTGGACTTTATTTCTCATGGACAGAATATTTTGATGGAGGATTAAGAAACCTTACCTTGAAGGTTTCTCTCTCTTTTTGTCCTTGACTAAAAATCCTTTGGATGAAGAGCAGGCATGATTTTCTGTTTCCACACAGTACTACAGTATGTTGTTCTATTGGCTTCTCATCCTTCAAAAGTGCTGTTGATGTTGTTACTGCTGCTGATGGTGATGCTGCAGCTTCTGATGTTGATGAGGATGATGTTTTCAGTAACTTACAGATAATGCCATGGAAACACCATGGATTGTCAGGAATTTTATTTCCTCTGTGAAGTATGTTTATTTTTTTTCTTTTGTCATACTTGCATCTCCACCTTCCCATTCAGTTCATTTCACATAGTAGGAAATAGAATGTAACAGATTCAATTCCTCCTGTTAGATTACTTGTGTCTATTCATGCTTTACTGATAATGAAAAGTGTAACAGGGCACACTAGCAGCCCACTTGATTGCTTGAGCTTTCATTTCTTTATTTTTGTTCAGACTGCAAACATTACACAGATAATCTACAAATACATAATGCTTATACATATGTTGTTTCTGTGGCTGGTTTGTTCACACTAAAATTACATTGAACACAGATGTGTCATTATAAGGTAGCATACATAGAGTGGAGCAGAAAATAAATCTTGGTACAAATGCTTCAGTGTCTCCACACTTGGCATCTATACCTCAGATTGCATGTCCGTATATATACAGCATGAGAAAGCAAATTCTACTGCAAATATTGTTTGATAAAGTAGTGATACTGCAAATATGGTTGTAAAGCATTTTCAGAGAACTTTGTGTCTAATTTCTTTTAAATAGTCAGGCATTTAGTCTGATTGAAGCATATGTTTTTGTTTTTCTTGGTGTCACATCCATGGCAGCAACAGATTTTGTGATTATTTGGCTAATTCTGTCATATTTTCTACAATGCCTGTAAAGAATTTATTAGAAGTGTAAACTGCCTCCAAATTTTTGAGAATAGTAACATTAAATGAATAATAAATTGACCTAAGGCAGTATCATATTGCCATGAAATGTATAGCACCAATAGGTTGGAACATCTTGTTTCATTAAAACATTCAAAGGGGCATATAGAGTCACTTTTATTGGAAACTTGAAAGCTCACAGTAAGATGTAAAATTATATTTACAAATTTATCACACTCCTGTACTGAGTTTAAAAGATGCCACAAATTTACCTGCCTAATGTTTATGAACTAACCTACCATCCTATTATCTTACCTCAATTAATATCAACTGTTATGAGTAATGAAAATGTGTGTTTTTAAATGCATTACAAATTTGTTTAAATAAATTATGTATGTGAAATGTTTGTTCCTGTTCATTATTGTCTTGATACCTGGTTCTGTGTGTGTTTTGTTGGGGGGGGGGGGGGGGGTTATTAGGATAGAGAGACCTTGGTATAAATTTGTGTTGTACAGAAAGCATAAAGGTAAGGAAATTTTAATGTTTATCAAGTAGTGCTTGTTGCTGATTTGTGGAAACTACATGTAGTACACTGTTTGATGATAGTTTATCTCAGGTGTTGCAGATGTCAGCCAACAAACACGTGGGTACATTCAAAAAAGTTTTAGATACTACTGTCCTGGATACAGGACCCCTTATAAATCGAAATTGTCCTTTCAATTTGGAAATTCATTTCCTTTTATTCGGTTCCTTCTCCATCAGTTCCTTCTATTTGTAAATGTAGGTGCTGCTTGACAGTTAGGGGGCCAGTAGAGAAGTAAACTGGTAATCCAAGATGGTAAATGTTCATTTTTATATTGGAACTACTTAGAATATACGGTGAGCATAAAATGGAAAAAAATACAGAACTTTGATTATGCATTTTGTAGTGTCATCTTCAGACACAAACCAATACATATATATTGACAGAATGTACTTTTTTGACTTCGTAGCCTTGTGAATGTCTATTAAAAATTACTACACAGTCAGTACTCCAAGTAGAAATTTTTCCGTTGTGGAGAACACTGAAATGATGTAGCAGTTCTTCCAAAAAACTAATAGCCCTTATTCCATGAACATAATATCTGCATCAACACTGACTTCCCCAAGAGACAGGTAAGTGACAAGTTCTTGTCAAACTACAGGTGAGATTTTTGTTTTTGGTAGAACTGACCGCCAAACAACTGCGTAAATATGTTACAAGTTACTTTATTTTGCACAACCTGTTTCGAGGAAACCTCTTCCTCGTAATCAGGTGCCTTTTTCTAATTGCAATGAATAAAATATGCAAGAAAAATACAGGTGGGAATTTGCTTCTGACAATTCGATACAGTAGGTTTGTTCATATCCAAGAACGTAATAATTCCTGTCTTAAAGTATTTAATTGAAGCAATTTCATTATGCCTCTTAGAAACAACGTGGCATTTGTGCAAAACAGGAAATAAGGTACATCTATTACGTTCAGGTGATCGCCCTACAAGTGTTGTCAAAACTGTGGCGTAATGCACAACTTCGTCGAAATCATTCTGTAGAGATGAGCATCTTTTGTAATTAAATTTTCACTCATTAAAAATGAAACACCTTGGAGAAAAATCGGCGAAATGTAAGAAGAAAAATATCGGCTGCTCACATTTTCTTTCGTGTGAGGAAAAAAACACCTACTGAAAGCAAAAGCGGTCTACCTATATCTCTCTGCGCCTTGCGTGAATGTAATCTAGAACGGACGACACGTCTATCTTTTAAGTTGTTTCGATCACTGTGATTTGAATATTTCGCTATCTGTTAGAAATGTTCATACACTTACAGATAATGGTATGAATGGAATTCTATGTGAGAGCCTGTCGAAAATTAGTTGTCTGTAACTGCATTTTAGAAAAAAATCTGTACACATTCTTTCCTTTCGTTCATGCAATTATTGTGAAGTGTAATTACTTTACCGGTTACTGGAGACAAAAATGTCTAAAACCACATACATCTAGACGTAAACTGTGCTTGGTTAGTAAGCAAACAAATTGAATAAACTCTTAATTGGGATGCATATGTTTTATTTGTCATGCCAGACCTGCTGTTTTTCAGCTATTAAATACGTATGCCTACATCTGTGTTCTTGATTGCTAGGTTTCTAAGTATATCTCGCATCGAAGTTTACCAGTATTCAGAAATCTAGTATATGTGTACCCAGCACAACTTTAATTCATATAAAACTTTCGTGGACGCATTTTAGAAAGAGGTGCTATCTGTTCTGAAGTGACAAGATGTTAGGACGCTGCCGGTCACGTGACATCCTCTGTGTGACGTACGCGGCGCGGCCTGTCTTTCTCGTTTTCTCGTTGGCCTCGGGGCAGAATGGAATGACGTTGTCTTTACTGACGAGGCACGCTTCTGTCTGCAGCACCACGATGGTCGGATTCGAGTGTGGAGACACCGTGGAGAGAGGATGCTGGACAGCTGCATTATGCACCGCCAGACTGGTCTTGCACCGGGTATTATGGTATGGGGCGGTATTGGATATTACTCTCGCACGCCTCTAGTACGCATTGCCGGTACTTTAAATAGCCGGCGCTACATATCCGAGGTGCTGGAGCCAGTTGTCCTTCCTTACCTTCAGGGCTCGGCCACAGCCATATTTCAACAGGATAATGCGCGACCACACGTGGCACGCATTGTCCAAAGGTTCTTCGTCAATAACCAGATTGAATTGCTTCCCTGGCCGGCTCGCTCTCCGGATCTTTCGCCGATAGAAAACATGTGGTCCATGGTTGCTCAACGAGTGACCCAGATTACATCCCCTGCTCCCACACCAGATGATCTTTGGCAACGTGTGGAAGCTGCTTGGGCTGCTGTACCCCAGGAACACGTCCAACATCTCTTTGACTCAATGCCGAGACGTGTGGCAGCGGTGATCTCCAACAATGGCGGCTACTCTGGCTACTGATTCTGGCAGGAACCACATGTCTTTAAACGTAATCATTTGATACTTGGTCAACATGTTATCTACAAAATAAATCTTGTTGTGCTACCTCTTGTCTTTCTTGGTGTTGCATTTACGGTGGCCAGCAGTGTATATATATATCTGTGTGTGTGTGTGTGTGTGTGTGTGTGTGTGTGTGTGTGTGTGTGTGTGTGTGTGTAGATGTAGCAGAGGTCTGCGATAAGCACACGGGTGACAGTATCGCTTCACATTGTTAATGCCGAAATGTGGACGGAAGTGAAAAATGCATGTTGTATTTTCTCAAAAACTGCTATTTATTTTCTTATTTGGGCTGAATACGTTGTACATATAGCTCATCTCTCAAGCGGTACACAAAATACTGCGTGATATTACGCATAATCTACAGGGTGATTTCGCGACGATGTTAGAAACTTTCATAGATCACGGGAAATAGTACATCTATCATTTTGAGGTGCAGACCCTGGTCCGTAAAAGACCGAGTTGAAAGTTATAAAGGAAAAACGCTTTTGATACCTCTTACAGTAGAATACATGCCCAGGTATTTTTGTTACTGAGGCTGTACGCCGGCCGGGGTGGCCGAGCGGTTATAGGCGCTACAGTCTGGAACCGCGCGACCGCTGCGGTCGCAGGTTCGAATCCTGCCACGGGCATGGATGTGTGTGATGTTCTTAGGTTAGTTAGGTTTAAGTAGTTCCAAGTTCTAGGGGACTGATGACCTCAGATGTTAAGTCCCATAGTGCTCAGAGCCATTTGAACCATTTTGAGTCTGTACAGCAGGCAAGTTTCGGACGAGCTAGTATAGACCAAACCAAGAAAAAAGAGTTTAGTAAACACGGGCTCTAAAATGCATACCTTAAGAGTTATGAGCACTTGCCGATCTTGTGAAACACATTCACCCCACTGAAAAATTGCGCATAGCCCTTAAGGTATGCATTTTAGAGCCCTTGTTAGTACACACTTTTTTGTTTTAGTCTGTACTACCGCCTCTGCAAGGGCGTATCTTCAGTTGTGGCATGTACTATCACTATGTACATGGCTCTCATACAGAATTTTCTCAACCACTAGCTCAGTACCCAATATAGCTGGTTCAAATGGCTCTGAGCACTATGGGACTCAACATCAGAGGTCATCAGTCCCCTAGAACTTAGAACTACTTAAACCTAACTAACCTAAGGGCATCACACATATCCATGCCCGAGGCAGGATTCGTACCTGCGACCGTAGCAGTCACGCGGTTCCGGACTGAAGTGCCTAGAACCGCACGGCCACCACGGCCGGCCAATATAGCTCGTGTATATATTCATTCCAATTCTATTAGTCTCCTCCTTCTCTCTCTGACAGTCACACTTCGTCTGGCTCCTCACCACAACTAAGATTTCGTATTAGCCTTCGACTTAACCAGATCTCAACTATACTCGTATTGTCACTTTTCAGCCTAACTTATGCCTCAGACTACGGTATGTTGCCAGAGCCTTCATTCCGATAACTAATGTGGATATCTATCATCAATATAGTCGCAAAATAACTGCCAATGATTTATTCTCTTGCTGTTTGCCCATGCGTCAGTCACACACCACGACATCATTATGTCAAGTGACGAAGCTGGTAGCTGACATCCGGTATCAGTAGCTTCGGTTGACCCGATACTCTACTGACAGTATGACACCGAGAGGTGTGACGCGCTTAGAACGGCGTCGGCGCAGCGGCGTTCTCCCTGGCCAGCGGCAGCAGGAGCAGGTGGCGTCCGAGCGGCGGCGGCGTAGGCGTCGTATCGACCCCCGGATGGTGGCCTGCAGGCTGGCCAGGCGGAGGCCGAGTCTGGGCCCTTAGTGCAGCCACTTAGGGCGCTGCGGGCGTCGCCGCGCGGCTGCCCTCCCTCCCTCGAGGCACTGGCCGGCTGTCTCGCCACGCATGCTGCGCCCATTAACCGTCGCAGTCGCTAACGAGCCTCCTGCTACTCCGTTTTGCAAACAACGCTGCACTGTTTATTACTCAGTGTCGTAACTGTCATTCAGTCAGGCGAATGGAATCGAAGGAAAACACTTAAATCGTAACAGCTGTAACATTGACTCCCAAACCTCACAAAAAGACCCATCAGCAAACAGATTTTTTAATTACTATCAAAAACAGTCTTGATCACAATTTATTTATTATGGTGACCGATTCCGACCACTACCACCATCTTCAGACCAATGAGTAAGGACCTCCTTCTGCTGGAGTATCACTACTAATGTTCACTCTTCTCTCCTTCGTTTTTTAAAATTATTAAGACCTTTAGGTAATATTTTATATTTACTTTGTAATTTTATTTCGCCAAATATTTTTTTTTATTTTTATTTTTTTATTTTCCAGCAGAAAGAGGTCCTTAGCCATTGGTCTGACGATGAGCACAGTAGTGGTCGAAACCGGTCACCCTAATAAATAAATTGTGATCAAGACTGTTTTAGATAGTAAAATTTGTAACATTTCGATCACTCTTTACCCCACAATGTATCCAAAAGTAATTAAACAGATTTGTGTACTATTTATATCGATGGTATGTGAAGTTCAAAGCTCAAATATCAGTCGATCAAAGCAGTTCGATGCGAATCTAAAAAATTCTCAAGAAAATCGACTTTGAAGATTTCCGGTTGTTTTTAATTCGCCGAAGTTAGATTTATTTCCTTTGCATGGGCCATGTGATCGCTGGAATGCTTATGTACTGTGTGTGTGTGTGTGTGTGTGTGTGTGTGTGTGTGTGTGTGTGCTCGTGCGCGTGTGTGTGCTCGTGCGCGTGTGCGTGAGTGTAGGAGGGGGGGGAGGGAGGGGGGGAAGAGCTCTTAAGTTCGATAGTTCGATTCTGCGATTGTAAATTTTAAACGAAGGTTCATTTTCTACGAGAATTTCTGTGAAGTAAAAAACACATAAAGATAAAAAATTTAGTTGCGGTTTTTTCTTATAAATGTTTTACAAGATATCGATAACTAAGAACATATATTTTCAAGTAAAACTGTAATTTTGTGTACCGTATTTAATTACAAATAGGACTACACGCATTTCTCATAAAAATGACTAATAGATATCTGTTAATTACCCAGTATTTGATGACTTTTAGTTTTAAATGATGTAGGTTTTCGACCCGAATGAAAAGAAAAAATAAATAAAAAATGACGGCTGTGAGACTCTTACCGGCGACACAGCAATTACCAAACTTGACCGCTAGCGACTTTTTTCTTCATCTTAATGTACAGGGCTATTACAAATGATTGAAGCGATTTCATAAATTCACTGTAGCTCCATTCATTGACATATGGTCACGACACACTACAGATACGTAGAAAAACTCATAAAGTTTTGTTCGGCTGAAGCCGCACTTCAGGTTTCTGCCGCCATAGCGCTCGAGAGCGCAGTGAGAAAAAATGGCGACAGGAGCCGAGAAAGCGTATGTCGTGCTTGAAATGCACTCACATCAGTCAGTCATAACAGTGCAACGATACTTCAGGACGAAGTTCAACAAAGATCCACCAACTGCTAACTCCATTCGGCGATGGTATGCGCAGTTTAAAGCTTCTGGATGCCTCTGTAAGGGGAAATCAACGGGTCGGCCTGCAGTGAGCGAAGAAACGGTTGAACGCGTGCGGGCAAGTTTCACGCGTAGACCGCGGAAGTCGACGAATAAAGCAAGCAGGGAGCTAAACGTACCACAGCCGACGGCTTGGAAAATCTTACGGAAAAGGCTCAAGCAGAAGCCTTACCGTTTACAATTGCTACAAGCCCTGACACCCGATGACAAAGTCAAACGCTTTGAATTTTCGGCGCGGTTGCAACAGCTCATGGAAGAGGATGCGTTCAGTGCGAAACTTGTTTTCAGTGATGAAGCAACATTTTTTCTTAATGGTGAAGTGAACAGACACAATGTGCGAATCTGGGCGGTAGAGAATCCTGACGCATTCGTGCAGCAAATTCGCAATTCACCAAAAGTTAACGTGTTTTGTGCAATCTCACGGTTTAAAGTTTACGGCCCCTTTTTCTTCTGCGAAAAAAACGTTACAGGACACTTGTATCTGGACATGCTGGAAAATTAGCTCATGCCACAACTGGAGACCGACAGCACCGACTTCATCTTTCAACAGGATGGTGCTCCACCGCACTTCCATCATGATGTTCGGCATTTCTTAAACAGGAGATTGGAAAACCGATGGATCGGTCGTGGTGGAGATCATGATCAGCAATTCATGTCATGGCCTCCACGCTCTCCCGACTTAACCCATGCGATTTCTTTCTGTGGGGTTATGTGAAAGATTCAGTGTTTAAACCTCCTCTACCAAGAAACGTGCCGGAACTGCGAGCTGGCATCAACGATGCTTTCGAACTCATTGATGGGGACATGCTGCGCCGAGTGTGGGAGGAACTTGATTATCGGCTTGATGTCTGCCGAATCACTAAAGGGGCACATATCGAACATTTGTGAATGCCTGAAAAAACTTTTTGAGTTTTTTGTATGTGTGTGCAAAGCATTGTGAAAATATCTTAAATAATAAAGTTATTGTAGAGCTGTGAAATCGCTTCAATCATTTGTAATAACCCTGTAGTTTACATTTCACAGAAATGCTGGTAACACAGGCGCCTTTGTTTAAAAATGTGCATCATCCACGAATCTAACCCAGACCGCAAACTTGGCAGCGTGTTTTCTACCATAGTTGTACCACAAAAAAATCGTTGTAGCTTTGGTGAATTAAAGACGCTCGGAATACTTCTAAGTCGATTTCCCCGAGAATTTTTGAGAGTTGCACCGTGCTCTTTAGTGGGATTAATACTTGAGCTCTGAACTTCACGTACCGTTAACATTAAAAAAATTACAGAAATCTGACTGCCGTGTGCTCTCCTTGTTAGTAATTACGAAAGAAAATACAAGCTGAGATATGACGTAAGATTGCAGTGAGGAGCAGACAAACTTGCATTTATTTATATTTATTCAAGGTTAAGTGCTTAAGATTTGGCTCACAAGTATCACTGCGATTATTACTAGTAACTTGTCACACACAGTATTCAGATTCTTTTCGTAATCCGTTTTCTGTAATAAGTTTAGCGTTAAGAAACGGAAACGAAGCACTTCACGAGCCTTCGGCTCGCACCAACACTGCTGACCCAACGAGGTGTTTCGGGCTGACTAGAGTAGTTGTCAAGGAGAAGCGTCGAATGAGTGCACACATATGGAGTGGCTATATGGCACGGTCGTTGGCGGGAGACCGGACATTTACTCAGTTTAGTTTCGAAAGCACAGTCAAGCATCGGTACGTGAGTCACGTAAAATAGCCGTGAGCATCGCAATCATCAAACTGACGCACCAGGTTGAAGACACTCGTTTGGTAAAACAGCGGGTCCTGATGCGCGAAGAAGCCTCTAGTCGCCTGCTACACAGCCTCGTCCGACAGGACTCGCCTACTCCTCAAAGACCTGAAATTACAATGAAATCCAAACCATTAGCTGCTTACAGGCGTTGATAAATATCAACGAGGACAGTTAAAAATGTGTGCCCCGACCGGGACTCGAATCCAGGATCTCCTGCTTACATGGCAGACTATCCGACTGAGCCATCGAGGACACAGAGAATAGTGCGACTGCACGGACGTATCTCTGGCACGCTCCCCGTGAGACCCACATTTCTATCTTACTGTGCACACACTACACCTGTAGTGCCCTGCCCACTATACTCAATCTACCCATGCACCTTCATACATCAAAGATCTATACTGAGCAACAGAATGCGTGATAATCGCACGGGGGGGGGAGATCAGAACTAAGGCGAGAGTGCTCGAATGTCTCCCACTTGAGTTGTCCGTAGAGGATGAGGCTGGCCTCCCAGGTCGCCCGGCGTCGTGTCGAACCACGACCAGCACGGAACTTGACGTACCGTTCCACAACGATTGTTTTCGACAGACATGCTGTCCCAGACGAATTCTCCATTTCCGATGGATATCTAGCAGTGTTTGTCCTTCGACAGCCAAGCAAAGAATAACACCACGTTGGTGCTGTTTTGTCGCATTGGTGATAACGTCGCCGTAGTTCATGTTTCCGCATTTATCGTAAGCACGTCGAGAGAGACACAGAAGCCACACTAATCCACTTTCTACATCGGAGTCTCACTACGTTGCATGTGTACTGCAGCAACCTTCTCAAACTGGAACATTTCTGTTGTCCAGTATAACTTAGTGAATCGCTTCTCTGCGAGCAATGCGCCGGCCGCTATGACCAAGCGGTTCTAGGCTCTTCAGTCTGGAACCGCGCTGCTGCTACGGTCACAGGTTCGAATCCTGCTTCGGGCATGGATGTGTGTGATGTCCTTAGGTTACTTAGGTTTAAATAGCTCTAAGTCTAGGGGACTGATGACCTCAGATGTTAAGTCCCATAGTACTTACAGCCATTTTAACCATTCTGCGAGCAATGCGAAGTGGGTTATATAAATAGGAAGTTAATTTCTTTTGTTCATGTAACTCATGTAAAGTATTTTATGCACATTTTCATTGTTGTGTAGTGGACCTGTGATACGTGTGACATTGTAGGCTTTACGTCATTATACCGCTTCTTAGCCGTCCACAACTCCATGTTCTACGTGATTCGAGTAATACAAGCTGCTCGCTTCTGACTTCTCAATTAGTAGTGTTGAGAACCACAGGAACTAACGACACGACCTCAATACAGCGTCTACGCCAGGATATCTGTGGACCACACAAGGTTGGTGGACAGTTAAAATCTCTCTATTCTGCCTTTACGTCGCGGAAGAAACTAGGCCCCTCACACCTGTTACATCCATAGCACAGGTATGGGTAGGAGATCTGCAGGAACACAGAGGAGCGAATCCACAGGACGTTAGCTACATTGAACACAGACTCTTTTCCATTCTGACGTAGTAGTTACTCAGTTTCAAAATAGTATTACCTGTCACCCCACCATAAAGTCCCGATCGGCCTGCTCTTTTTTGCTGGGTCTGTCACCCTGGTGTAATCTGCGCATTGCTCATGGTAAATCAGTAATTGTCGTGCTGGGGATGGCAATGCATAGCGTTTATTGACGAAAAACAAGAGCAATGCAGATTATTTTGGGGAAGTGGCGGACTAACCTTCAGCTGTATTGTCACTTTGTTGAACAGGCAGTTTCGTTCAGAAACGGACCATCTCGTAACAACTGAAGACAGCCTGTTTCTGACCAAAACCGGTTGTTTAATAGAACAACAATACAGCGATGTGCAATCCATTATTTCTGAAAAGAACAGTTCGCATATACAAACGAATGCAAAATTGGCGGAGCCTCACGGGCTGACACAAAACGAGTTCCGAAAAGTTTCTACTCAATCCCATAATCATAAGCCTGCACAGAGTACAGGTGTACAGTGCGATCCAGTGTCCAGTACTTATACAACGACCCGCCTTCCTAGTAATGTCCTGGTCGAAGTTACGGAAGCGACTGATCCATCCGCTGGCAGACTGACTGACTGGATGGGTGGCTGTCTGCGATACTGACAGAGCTGTCCATTACTCCCCTAGGTTTACTCCGCAGTTTCCATTGTCTTTTCTTTCGTATTTCCTCACATTCTGTTTTTTTTATTTTTTCATCTATTCCATCTTCGTGGTTACCAGTGCTGTCCAAGCTTCAAGTCCGGAGCTGACCTAGGCTATCTAGTGATGTTCAGACGCTGGAAACTGGTCCAAAGGGTATGGATGTTGGTCATTCCATGTCAAGTGGTCTAGGGCTCCCCGCTCGACCATCTTGAATTTTTCTGAAATTTTGTATATCGAGTATCACATTTCTCAAAGGAACTTTGGTTAAGTTTTAGATTCTCCAGTGGAAAACTTGTTGAGGTACAGCCGTTTGTTTGACCCCATACCCTGACCACTTACAGTACGACACTGACATTTCACCAACTTTGAGACTTAATATATCTCTTGGTATATTATTTAAAAACATGAAACTTAGCTAGCTTGTGCAACTGTCGGCGCTCTATTTAATGGTGATAATTATTATTATTTCCGTGTGCGCTATAAGTAGATAAACTATGTCAAAGTCAGCAAAAGAAATTTGCACCTAAAAAAATTAAAGTTCAGTGTTACATATCTCCTTAAATAATTAAGAAATAAATGTCAAATTTGATGCATAGTATGACTACAAGGTGTTCTTTTAAAATTCATTATTCCGTGTTGCTAGGTCTTTCTGTTACTTTACAAACTTGGCGATTTTTTAAAAAAGGCTAAAAATGGGGTATGTTAAATCCGATGTTGCACAAAAATATCTTCTACAAACGTTTTAAAACCACTCTTATTAGACGGAGAATGTTTTGTGCATCGTAGAAAATTGGATTTCATAGACTAACAAGTCGCAGAAGTTGCGCATGCGGAGTACCAGTTTTGTTTACAAATACCTGTTATTTTTGTCTCGAGTGTCCTGTGCAGTTCGTTGTTGTATTCGTTGCGTTTTGTGGTGGTGTTCTACATTGTTTTGGCAATCCATCGCGAATCAGAACATAAAAGAGTACCGTACTTGTGTAACCTAGTATAAAGATTTTCTGATTCGCATCAGTATTCTTCGCTTAGTTAGAAATGAACGTCAGTGAATCAATTGATAATGAAAAAAAAATGTTCAAATGTGTGTGAAATCTTATGGGACTTAACTGCTAAGGTCATCAGTCCCTAAGCTTACACACTACTTAACCTAAATTATCCTAAGGACAAACACACACCGATGCCCGAGTTAGGAGTCGAACCTCCGCCGGGACCAGTCGCACAGTCCATGACTGCAGCGCTATAGACCGCTCGGCTAATCCCGCGCGGCAATTGATAATGATTATCTTATATATGAATGCACTATTGGGCACAAATTGTCATCAAAATTCCACCACGGCTCATTTTATTCGAACAAAATCCCTCTCTATGTCCTCCACGCTCGCTGCTTGGAGATTCCCGCAGATCAGACGTAACAGTTCATCCGCACTGAAGAAGGTGGATTCGTTGTCCATCGAGGCGGATCAGTTGTATGAATGCGTGGTGTCTGTTCTTTCGGACACGCATTCATACATCCTGTACAATTTTGACCCTAAAGGCTTTATGGTATCCCGTTTGTCTCTAATTTGCTTCGTAAATGAGAGGCCCTCAGAACGCAGAACTGATCAGAATACTTGTTACTTGGCACGGACCGGTTTAGTCATGTGTATTCCTACTCGTTTCCACACAGAGCGTTTTTAAACAAAACCCTCAGGCTTACGATGGATGTCCAGGCTCCGACGACTGTTTTCATAGCTGTGTATGCGCTGAAACTGGGATCAACTGTGATGTAGGGCCGGGCAGACATTCGACCTCGGAGTAATGTTGCCATTACAGAGGACACGAGTTTGTTCGTAACGCCCTAGGGAGGACACCAGGGAAGCGGAAGGAGGAGCCGGCCGCGGTGCGAACTGCGCGAGGCCGCTGTGTTGTAGGCGGCACTTACCTCGAGATGACGAGCGGGAATAAAAAGATACGCGCGGTGCCGTGGCGCGCCGCGGAGCGCCGACGTATATTTTTACGGCGCCCAGGGAGGCGGCCGCGGCCACGCAGCAGTATCTCTCTCTGCGAGGCCGTGGAGGCGGCGGCAGCGGCGGTGGCTGCGGCCGCGCGGGGCTGTTACCGGCGCGAGCTGTCGCCGTAAAGCAAACTGCGCCGCCCCGAGGCCCGGGGGCTTTTCAAGCCGCACAAGGGAGGCGAGAGCGGCCACGTGTGAGCACCAGGTGTGGACCGAGGAACCGCAGGAAGCCGACGCGCAGTTCCTGCCTTCCTTTCCTCTTTCTCTGCTTCTGATTCTTCTTCTTCTACTACTACTACTACTACTACTACTACTAGCACGAAACGTATATGGATCCAGAACAAAGGACATGAGTGACTTCATTGTAGGTCCACCGTAGCATTCTTTCACATTCTACCTCGGCATGAAACAAACAAGGTTGCTGAAAATATTGAAGAACTATTTGTCGACTTATACTGTCAAGGGAACCTCCCCATCGCACCCCCCTCAGATTTAATTATAAGTTGACACACTGGATAGGCCTTGAAAAATTGAACACAGATCAATCGAGAAAACAGGAAGAAGTTGTCTGGAACTATGAAAAAATAAGCAAAATATACAAACTGAGTAGTTCTTGCGGAAGATAGGTAACATCAAGGATACTGTGAGCTCAGGAGCGCCGTGGTCCCGTCGTTAGCGTGAGCAGCTGCGGATCGAGAGGTGCTTGGTTCAAGTCTTTCCTCAAGTGAAAAGTTTACTTTCTTTATTTTCGCAAAGTTATGATCTGTCCGTTCGTTCATTGACGTCTCCGTTCACTGTAATAAGTTTAGTGTCTGTGTTTTGCGACCGCACCGCAAAACCGTGCGATTACTAGACGAAAGGACGTGCCTCTCCAATGGGAACCGAAAACATTTGATCGCAAGGTCGTAGGTCAACCGATTCCTCCACAGGAAAACACGTCTGATATATTCTATACGACACTGGTGACGACATGTGCGTCACATGACAGGGATATGTTGTCGACCCACCTAACTTGTACACTTGGCGAATGGGTAAAAAGATTCTTCTACCTTGCCTGATTTAGGTTTTCTTGTGGATGTGATAACCACTCCCAAAAAAGTGATGAAAACATAAGAGTTTGTCACATATTCTGCAAAAAATGAATGCAACAGTTTCACAGTCGCACAGTTTTCCCTGTGCTCTGTCAAAACATATGCTTTTAACGTTTTCAAATTTTTCCGTGTGCAGACCGTCAAATCCTGCATATGTTCAAGCAAATCTGAACATGTCCTAGAATTTTGGAGAGCGAAGTTGATTATGTGTGAGTGTCTGAACTTTGATAATTGTCTGAAAAAAAATTAAACTTTTCACTCGAGGGAAGACTTGAACCAAGGACCTTTCGTTCCGCAGCTGCTCACGCTAACCACGGGACCACTGCGCTCCTGAGCTCACACTCTCTTGGATGTTGCTTATCTTGCTCATGGACTACTCAGTTTGTATATTTGGTTTATTTTCTCATAGTTCCACACAGCTTCTTCCTGTTTTATCGATTGATCTGAGTTCAGTTTTTCAAGGCCTATCCACTGTGCCAACTAATAACTAAATCTGAGGGGGGTGCGATGGGGAGGGTTCCCTTGTGAGATGAAAAAAGTTATAGGGTACCTCCTGATACCGTGTCGGACCTTTTGTCTGGTGTAGTGCAGCATTTCGACATGGCACGGACTCAACAAGTCGTTGGAAGTCCCTTGCAGAAATATTCAGCCATTCTGCCTCTATAGCCGTCCACAATTGCTAAAGTGTTGCCGGTGCAGGATTCTATTCACGAGCTCACCTCTCGACTATGTACCGTAAATGTTCTATGGGATTCATGTCAGGCCATCCTGGTTGACCAAATCATTCGTTCCAATTGTCCAGAATGTTCTTCAAACCAACGAACAAATTTGGCCTGATCACATGTTTTGGGAACATGAAGTCAATGAAAGCCTACAAATGGCCTCCAAGTAGTCTAACAAACATTTCCAGTCAATTATCAGTTCAGTTGGACCATAGGACCCAGTTCACTCCATGTAATACAGTCCACACAATTATGGAGCCACCACCAGCTGGCACAGTGCCTTGTTGACAATTTGGGTCCATGGCTTCGTGGAGTTTCCGCCGCACTCGAAACCTACCATCAGCTCTCACCAACTGAAATCGGAGCTCATGTGTCCAGGCCACCGTTTTCCAGTCGTCTAGGGTCCAAACGATATGGTCACGAGCCCAGGAGAGGCTCTCCAGGTGATGTAGTGCTGTTAGCAAAGGTACTTGCTTCGGTCGTCTGCTGCCACAGTCATTTAACACCAGATTTCGCCACACTGTCCTAACGGATACGTTCCTTGTACGTCCCACATTGATTTATGCTGTTATTTCACGCGTGGTTGCTTGTCTGTTAGCATTGACAACTCTACGCAAACGCCGCTGCTCTCGACCGTTGTCCGTGTTGACAGAGAATGCCTGTAATCTGGTATCTTCGGCACACTCTTGACGTTATGGACCCCGGGATACTAAATTCCCTAACGATTTCCGAAATGAAATGTCCCATGCATCTAACTCCAACTACTACTCTGCTTTCAGAGTCTTTTAACCTTTTCACATGAATCACCTGAGTACAAATGACAGCTCCGCCAACGCACTGCTCGCTTATACTTTGTATACATGATACTACCGCCATTCTGTATGTGCATATTGCTATCCCATGACTCTTGTCACCTCAGTGTGTTAGACGAAATGCTGAATAACCACTTGTTTGAAGTTTACTCTGAACATATGGAAAACAAATTCGACAAACTGAAAAATGGCCTGCCTCTTGGTTCCACTCCTGCACTAAATTTGTTGTGTACTAACTCTTTCTTTAAACACTCTCCATATGTAAAATGGCTTAAATAAGTTAGCCGAGTTTGTATGTGCAGAGTGAATAGCCACACACCTATCGTATTATCAAAAATGGTTCAAATGGCTCTGAGCGCTATGGGACTTCATTATCTTTTAAAACCATACCATATTTATATGTTCCGAGACGACTGGAAGCTGTTTGGAATGCCAAAGCGTTTTCTACACCGTATTAGGCATAATATTGTGCCGTATTTCTATAGTTTTTTTAGTCTCTGTATGCACGTCTGCGTCTGGAATCGCTTCGCATCACTCCTTCTTTGAAACTAGCTTCTAGCCGCTCTTGATTTACCTATTTTCTTTTATCATTAGTCGTCTGACTGGTTTGACGCGGCCAGCCACGATTCCCTCACCTGTGCCAACCAAAAAAATGGTTCAAATGGCTCTGAGCACTATGGGACTCAACATCTATGGTCAGAAGTCCCCTAGAACTTAGAACTACTTAAACCTAACTAACCTAAGGACATCACACAACACCCAGTCATCACGAGGCAGAGAAAATCCCTGACCCCGCCGGGAATCGAACCCGGGATCCCGGGCGCGGGAAGCGACAACGCTACCGCACCACCACGGGCTGCGGACCCTGTGCCAACCTTTTCATCTCAGAGTAGCACTTGCAACCAACATCCTCATTTATTTGCTGGTCGTATCCCAACATCTGTCTTCCTCTGCAGTTTTTACCCTCTATAGCTCTCTCTAGTACTGTGGAACTTATTCCCTAACGTCATAACAAATGTCCTATCATCCTGTCCCTTCTTCATGTCACGGTTTTCCATGTATTTCTCTCCTCACCGATTCTACACAGCACCTCCTCATTATTTTTTTTTCAGTCCACGTAATTTTCAACGTTCTTCTGTAGTATAACATCTCAAATGCTCCCATTCTATTCTGTTCCGGTTTTCCCACAGCCCATGTCTCACTACCATACAATGCTCTTCTCAGAAATTTCTTCCTTAAATTAGGGCCTATGTTAGGTGCTAGTAGACTTCTCTAGGCGAGGTATGCCCTTTTTGCCAGTCTAGTCTGGAGTTTATCTCCTTGCTCTGTCCGTCATGGGTTATTTTGCTACTTAGGTAGCAGAATTCCTTAACTTCATGTACTTTCTGACTGCTAATAATTATGCTAAGTTTCTCTCTGTTCTCATCTCTGCTACTTCTCATTGCTTTCGTCTTTATTTGGTTTACTCTCAGTGCATATTCTGTAGTCGTTAGACTGTCCATTCCATTCAACAGATCCTGTATTTATTCTTCAATTTCACTGAGGATAGTAATGCCTTCAGTGAATCTTAACACAGATGTTCTTTCACCTTGAATCTTAATCCCACTCTTGAACCTTTTTGTTATTTCCGTCATTAGTTCTTCGACATATAAATTGAACAGTAAGGGAGAAAGACTACATGTCTGTCTTGCACCCTTATTTATTCGTGCCTATCGTGTTTGGTCTTCCATTCTTATTATTTTCCCTTGTATTGTACACATATCCCATAAGCTATTCAATTTATGTATTCAGGACGCGCCAGAAACCGTGTCTCACAAATTTATAAATGTCGAAATCGAATCACCAAATACACAAGTTTCCCAGGGGCAGAAGAAAGGTTCACTTTGTAGGGAGCACATTATGCTTATATGGGAGCGATCTAGATGCTTGTACAACAATAAACTGGTAGCCAATATCGCAGGAACTCTTTTTATTCCATGATTACCGGTTGCGACGAAACTAAATCCACCATCATCGGATCTTAGATCACATACAGGTTACAACATCAAGGCAAACAGTAGTGATATTAATAGTTGCATATACCACGCAGGCCTTACAAAAATTGTCGTAAGTAGCCTATGTGCTACTTGCGACAGTTCTGTAAGGCCTGCATGTTATAGGTAACTATTAATATCACCATTGTTTGCCTTGATGTTGTAACCCGTATGTGTCCTAAGATCCGATGATGGCGGCTTTAGTTTCAAATGGCTCTGGGCACTATGGGACTTAACATCTGTGGTCATTAGTCCCCTAGAACTTAGAACTACTTAAACCTAACTAACCTATGGACGTCACACACATCCATGCCCGAGGCAGGATTCGAACCTGCGACCGGAGCGGTCAGGCGGTTCCAGACTGAAGGGCCTAGTACGCACGGCCACACCGGCCGGCGCGGCTTTAGTTTCGCCGAAACCGTAATCATGGAATAAAAAGAATTCCTGCGATCTTGGCTACGAGTTTATTGTTTTACAGAAATGTTCACAGTGAACGTACGTGCATTAGACGAGTATTTCAAAAGGTGAAAGCTAAAACCAAGTATAATAAAATCATAATTTGCAGCTTTCGATCCTAGCAACAATAACGAAATCTACTGTTAGCGGGTATTGTTGAGAGACAATGTGAAACACCATGCAACAGAAATCCAAAGTACCCAGGTTTTAATATCCCTCGCTTCACCGTGCATCAACGAATCGAGTCAGATGTGGAACAGAGAGAACAGCTGCTACTCACTACAGCTGGGGTTGTCGGGGCTCTCCAAGATTCGACTGCAGCGAGATGGCAGAGACGCATCTTTCAGAACTGCCCATTACATGCTTTTGCCAGATCCTTGGAAGAAATATACAAAGCTGGTGCCAGAGAAATTGGGTGTTTGGAAAACCTAAATACTGTATTGCATCACTTAGCTAACCTTAGCCAAACAACATAACACATATCACTGATTGCTTTCTGCGAGCCGCGCGGGATTAGCCGAGCGGTCTCAGGCGAGGTTTGAGTCCTCCCTCGGGCATGGGTGTGTGTGTTTGTTCTTAGGATAATTTCAGTTAAGTAGTGTGTAAGCTTAGGGACTGATGACCTTAGCAGTTAAATCCTAGAAGATTTCACACGCATTTGACCATTTTTTTTCTTTTTTTCTGCGAGCAGTTTCAGGAAGTAAGCAAACAGAGACGGGATCGTCCAGCAGTAGCGACATGCACAAGGCTGAAGTAAAAATTTTGATATGATAACTAGGCTGGAAATTTAAAAAGTCTGAGGGTGCTTCAACACAAAAACTGGGCATGATATAAGGTTTTTATACACTAAAAGATGCACTTAATTGATTCACGACTAAGATAAGAATGTAAATGAAGAGTAAACACAATGAACATGTAATACATTTAATCGGTCCGTGACTGAAACTGATCTTGGAACTAACTGCTGTCTGAATTCAGTAGCGTTCTGAAATACACAGACAGACGAGCAGCACAGCTGGGAGTTACACGCTGCTCTGCATGTTAGGCCGCCGTGTATTCCACCGAAAATCTCACGGCATCCAGAACATTCTTTAGAAAGTCTCTGGTTTACGTTATGTACCTTGTCTGCAAAGCGCGGCCTCTGCGTTTGACACTTTATGTTATTTCCCGAGTTTGCGAACACAGAAGCAGCACTTCTGACGATTACAGCATTTGAAATACAGCTAAACCAAGAGTTTATTCCGGGACACTCGAAGAATGTCCACAGCCCTTTGGCGGTGCCTTGTGGGGATATTAACTCCGAATACACAGGTGATTGCTCATTGCCTACAGCTCTAGTCGGCGTCTGCACTGATGCTAATGCCTGACGTTATTAATCTTACCAGTTCATCTGCTATTTTTTCCTTTATTTAACTGCTTGTTTATGATTTTTTTGTCTGTAATATTTTTAATGAACAGAATGACCCAAAAACCCGTTAAATTTGAAAATTCAATACGTCACGGAATAATGTAGGTAGAAAGGAAAAATCTGATACAAATGCTTTGAAATGACGTGTGGTTTTATTGACACCAAAAAAGTGCACTAAATGATAATAGATGGCTTGGTTCAAATGGCTCTGAGCACTATGGGACTCAACTTCTGAGGTCATCAGTCCCCTAGAACTTAGAACTACTTAAACCTAACTAACCTAAGGACATCACACACATCCATGCCCGAGGCAGGATTCGAACCTGCGACCGTAGCGGTCTCGCGGTTCCAGACTGAAGCGCCTAGAACCGCACGGCCACTCCGGCCGGCATAATAGATGGCGCTTCATATGATACAAAAGCAAGAATCAGTATAACAATTGATTTTTAGCAAAGATATGATCTTTATAACTAATGCTCAACAAGTCGACCGACATTCATCAACCGTATCTGTAGCTGAGGGACAAAGTTGTGAACAGCACTGTACAGCATATCAGTAGGCACGATGTAAATTTGGCGTCAGATGTCCTCTTTTACCATGCATAATGAGAGCGGACAAACGCAGTAAGCTTGTGACTTCAGGTAAGCCCGCAACCAATAAACACATGGATTGAAGTCTGGAGACGTGGAAGGTCAAGATTGACGGAGGTGGCCTCTCAACATGAGATCCTCACCAAACGATGTGCGCAAGAGATCCTACCAGCAGTTGTTTATCAGTCAGTGTAGGGGTGAAGCGATTTTGTAACATATCGTCGAACCTCATCCTCATTGCGCTGACGTTTCTCATGCGGTGTCACTGACGTGTTGGTGTCCATCGCCACCTCTTGGTCGGCTTTTGCACTAGCTTTTGGGGTCAATAAAACCCCATGTCATTCCAGACATGCGTGTTCAGCTTTATCTTTCTGTCTATATTATTCCGTTAATTAGTGCATATTGAAATGTTAACGGATTTTCGGGTCATCATGTACTTGTGATTATCCAAAAGCATCAAACGCCAAATAAAAAAAAAATTAAAGATTCAGTTTCATTATAGAGGAATGCCTTTTGTGTTTGCCACACAGAAAATTTAATATTTCCGGCCCGGCCCCTCCACGCCCCCCCCCCCCCCCCCCCCTTTCACCCGGCCAAGGCGTAAGTACCTCTAAGTTGTGAACTATTGGTCTAAATAATGGTTAGTGTGGAGTCATGGTGCATTAAACCAGTCAATAACTGCCTCTTAATAAAAAAAAAAATGTCAACACGAGTAAAAGTTCCATGACTTTAGGAAAGAAGCAAATGCCTGAACTCTGTTACCTGCAAAAGACAGACGGTTGCAGTTCGCTCGCAAAGCCGCCGAGCGCCGAGGTGGTCCAGCCTTAGGCAGGCCGGCCGGCCAGCCCATTCATGCAGGAGCTCTATTGTCAAAACCAATAGCAGCAGGGAACGTCATCCTGTTAGCTCTGGAGGGGGCGGGAGTGCCGGCAGCCAGCAAAAGCGGCCGCTGTGGCGCCGGCAGAGGGGTGGGGAGGGCGAATGCTGGCACCTCATGTAAAATGGATCCCGGCTGTGGAACCGCCAGCCGCCGACAGGACAGCCCGCGAGCGGCAGTTAGCGAGTACTCGTGTTACAGTCCGTGTACTGGACGCGTTTCACGGTGGTTCCCCTAAATTAGCAACGCGATTGCAAGATTACCCACATCGAACGCCGTTTTCAGAGGACTCGCATGCTTTGTACTGAGTGCTTACAACAAAAAGTGCAGCTACTCACACAGGTCCACTGTGGGTTGTAATTATCTTATGGCGGTGAAACCTTACAGAAATGCTAATGCGTTAATGTGGAAACCGATTTACGCTGAAAAAAAGTTAGGTGTAAACATAGTGCTGTCAAAGTAAAGACATATACAGGGTGGTCCATTGATAGTGACCGGGCCAAATATCTCACGAAATAAGAATCAAATGAAAAAACTACAAAGAACGAAGCTCGTCTAGCTTGAAGGGGGGGAACTAGATGGCGCTAAGGTTGGTCCGCTAGATGGCTCTGCCATAGGTCAAACGGACATCAACTGCGTTTTTTAAAATAGGAACGTCCATTTTTTATTACATTTTCGTGTAGTACGTAAAGAAATATGAATGTTTTAGTTGGATCACTTTTTCGCTTTGTGATAGATGGCGCTGTAATAGTCACATACGTATAAGTAAGTGGTATCACGTAACATTCCGCCAGTGCGGACGGTATTTGCTTCGTGAAACATTACCAGTGTTAAAATGGACCGTTTACCAATTGCGGAAAAGGTCGATATCGTGTTGACGTATGGCTATTGTGATCAAAATGCCCAACGGGCGTGTGCTATGTATGCTGCTCGGTATACTGGACGACATCATCCAAGTGTCCGGAGCGTTCGCCGGATAGTTACGTTATTTAAGGAAACAGGAAGTGTTCAGCCACATGCGAAACGTCAACCACGACCTGCAACAAATGATGATGCTCAAGTAGGTGTTTTAACTGCTGTCGCGGCTGATCTGCACATCAGTAACAGACAAATTGCGCGAGAATCGGGAATCTCAAAAACGTCGGTGTTGAGAATGCTACATCAACATCGATTGCACCTGTACCATATTTCTATGCAACAGGAATTGGATGGCGACGACTTTGAACTTCGTGTACAGTTCTGCCACTGGGCACAAGAGAAATTACGAGACGATGACAGATTTTTTGCACGCGTTCTACTTAGCGACGAAGTGTCATTCACCAACAGCGGTAACGTAAACCGGCATAATATGCACTATTGGGCAACGGAAAATCCACGATGGCTGTGACAAGTGGAACATAAGCGACCTTGGCGGGCTAATGTATGGTGTGGCATTATGGGAGGAAAGATAATTGACCCCCATTTTATCGATGGCAATCTAAATGGTACAGTGTATCCTGATTTCTTACATAATGTTCTACAGATGTTACTACAAGATGTTTCACTGCATGACAGAATGGCGATGTACTTCCAACATGATGGATGTCCGGCACATAGCTCGTGTGCGGTTGAAGCTGTATTGAATAGCATATTTCATGACAGGTGGATTGGTCGTCGAAGAACGTTCACCGGATCTGTCGTCCCCGGATTTCTTTCTGTGGGGAAAGTTGAAGGATATTTGCTATCGTGATCCACCGACAACGGGGGCCGAACCGCACAATAACCCTGGGTTCGGTGTGGGGCGACGGAGGGGTGAGTGGACTGTTGTAGCCTGTTATGGGGTTGTGTACCACTGCGGACTACGGCGGAGGCGAAGACTCTCCGTCGTTTCTAGGCCCCCCAGTTCCATTCAATACAATACAAAGACGTCTTAGGCCCATTGTACAAATTTTGTTTACGAAACTATTTAAGCCCGTTAACGCAGCGAGTCATATATTACTCTTTTCATTGGACTATATAGCAGAAAGTTATCACCTCTACGTTTCCCATTTTGAAATCTCCTGATAATTTCATTGTTTCCGATTGTGAAACGCACTTAATGGCAACATATCAAAACCGTTTATGAAATATTGAGTACTTTAAACGGAATAAGCTTACAGAGACATACAAAACCTGTATGATTATACAGCCAGTTACTCAAATGAAGATTGAAGACATATGGATAATTGTGGCTGAAGTAAGGTATATTGTTGTCCCTAAAATACCGTGTAATTCGTGGCCAATCCTCACATATATACACTCCTGGAAATTGAAATAAGAACACCGTGAATTTATTGTCCCAGGAAGGGGAAACTTTATTGACACATTCCTGGGGTCAGATACATCACATGATCACACTGACAGAACCACAGGCACATAGACACAGGCAACAGAGCATGCACAATGTCGGCACTAGTACAGTGTATATCCACCTTTCGCAGCAATGCAGGCTGCTAATCTCCCATGGAGACGATCGTAGAGATGCTGGATGTAGTCCTGTGGAACGGCTTGCCATACCATTTCCACCTGGCGCCTCAGTTGGACCAACGTTCGTGCTGGACGTGCAGACCGCGTGAGACGACGCTTCATCCAGTCCCAAACATGCTCAATGAGGGACAGATCCGGAGATCTTGCTGGCCAGGGTAGTTGACTTACACCTTCTAGAGCACGTTGGGTGGCACGGGATACATGCGGACGTGCATTGTCCTGTTGAAACAGCAAGTTCCCTTGCCGGTCTAGGAATGGTAGAACGATGGGTTCGATGACGGTTTGGATGTACCGTGCACTATTCAGTGTCCCCTCGACGATCACCAGTGGTGTCCGGCCAGTGTAGGAGATCGCTCCCCACACCATGATGCTGGGTGTTGGCCCTGTGTGCCTCGGTCGTATGCAGTCCTGATTGTGGCGCTCACCTGTACGGCGCCAAACACGCATACGACCATCATTGGCACCAAGGCAGAAGCGACTCTCATCGCTGAAGACGACACGTCTCCATTCGTCCCTCCATTCACGCCTGTCGCGACACCACTGGAGGCGGGCTGCACGATGTTGGGGCGTGAGCGGAAGACGGCCTAACGGTGTGCGGGACCGTAGCCCAGCTTCATGGAGACGGTTGCGAATGTTCCTCGCCGATACCCCAGGAGCAACAGTGTCCCTAATTTGCTGGGAAGTAGCGGTTCGGTCCCCTACGGCACTGCGTAGGATCCTACGGTCTTGGCGTGCACCCGTGCGTCGCTGCGGTCCGGTCCCAGGTCGACGGGCACGTGCACCTTCCGCCGACCACTGGCGACAACATCGATGTACTGTGGAGACCTCACGCCCCACGTGTTGAGCAATTCGGCGGTACGTCCACCCGGCCTCCCGCATGCCCACTATACGCCCTCGCTCAAAGTCCGTCAACTGCACATACGGTTCACGTCCACGCTGTCGCGGCATGCTACCAGTGTTAAAGACTGCGATGGAGCTCCGTATGCCACGGCAAACTGGCTGACACTGACGGCGGCGGTGCACAAATGCTGCGCAGCTAGCGCCATTCGACGGCCAACACCGCGGTTCCTGGTGTGTCCACTGTGCCGTGCGTGTGATCATTGCTTGTACAGCCCTCTCGCAGTGTCCGGAGCAAGTATGGTGGGTCTGACACACCGGCGTCAATGTGTTCTTTTTTCCATTTCCAGGAGTGTATTTTACAGTACAATTCCGTTTGCTAACAGTCGTCCAAAGCATTGAGAGGGAATTTACATCGATTATGTGGCTGTCGTCTGTCTGGACAATGTTATTGATACAGACATAAAACTTAGCGAGGGGCCGCAGTCGTTAGCACACTGGACTCGCATTCGGGAGGACGACGGTTCAATCCCTCGTCCGGCCATCCTGATTTAGGTTTTCTGTGATTTCCCTAAATCGCTCCAGGCAAATGCCGGGATGGTTCGTTTGAAAGGGCACGGCTGACTTCCTTCACCGTCCTTCCCTAATCCGATGAGACCGGTGACCTCGCTGTCTGGTCTCCTCTCCCACAACAACCCCCGACAATCCCAACAGACATAATGCAGGTTGCATAAAACGACATCGGTAGGGGCAGCTGAATCACATCTTCTATACAAAGCGTGACGAATGGTGTAGTATGCTGGATTTACTCAAGCGCGGAAATGTTGTCATGTTTGCTAATAATGATTTCTGATTCTCTGTTTTATGTAATGTGTAAACACTGTGCATGGAGTTACCTCTGTATGTTTATTATTCTTAGGCCTGAAGACGGTCACCGTTGACCTAAATTAATTACCTGATTAATAAACCTTTATTATTTGTGACTGGGCTTATAATGGAACAGAGATCGAACATTTTTAAAATTTACATTTCTTAAAATTGTACCTGATTAATCACGAGTTGTGAAAGAGCAAAATCGTTTAACCCCATGGTACACTTGTGATAACGTTCCATGACTTCTAATCTTTTACTACGCTCATTACACATAATAGAGGACCATGCGTCATTAATTATGGTTAGAAAGGTGGAAGGGGGAGAGCAGAGGCGCTGACATTGTACGCTATTAAAATGTAAGAAAGATGTTGTACTAAAGATGTTGTACGATTTAAAACTAGGAAGCATTTAGATGATACAACTAACAGTGATACAGGTAACATCTTGTTGAAATTCATAAATAAATTAAAACATTGTTCGCACGCAGTTTTCACCAGAGGGCGTCTGAGATGCATTTTCTGTTGCGTACAATGAGTTCAGTGAGACTGCGGCCGACAAGCCGCTCAGCCAAGCTGCCAGAAAATGCGGCGATCTGCTAAGTCATCTTCCGCCGAGTGGTGCTGCCACAAAGCTGGATAGTTGCAGCTGACGGCGCCGTCCGAGTACGTCGTCAAAATTGTAGCGGTACACCCAACACTATAAGTCACACTGGAGATTATTTTATCTTATTCTTTCAGGGAAATATGTACGTCGTGTGACTAGGGCCTCCCGTCGGGTAGACCGTTCGCCGGGTGCAAGTCTTTCGATTTGACGCCACTTCGGCGACTTGCGCGTCGATGGGGATGAAATGATGATGAGTAGGACAACACAACATCCAGTCCCTGAGCGGAGAAAATCTCCGACCCAGCCGGGAAATGAACCCGGGCCCTTGGGATTGACATTCTCTCGCGCTGACCACTCAGCTACCGGGGGCGGACTATTCTTTCCGGTGATACCCTTTGGCTGACGGGTGAGTGTCTTAGTACAGTCGACGCCACATTGTGCGATTCGTATGCCTGCGATGAGGATGAAATGATGATGAGGACAACACACCACCCAGTCCACGAGCGGAGAAAATTTCAAACCCGGGCGCAAGCATGTAACCACTCAGCTAAGCAGGCGGACAACTAATAGATATGTTTTAACATGTTGGAAGAATTTCAGGTACATGGGTATCATATGAAAGAATATATCTGAAATTCATCCAACATGTTAAAACATATTTATTAGGCGTCCGCCTGCTTAGCTGAGTGGTTAAGTGCTTGCCTTCCTTGTAGCGGGCCCGGGTTTGAAATTTTCTCCGCTCGTGGACTGGGTGGTGTGTTGTCCTCATCATCATTTCATCCTCATCGCAGGCATACGAATCGCACAATGTGGCGTCGACTGTACTAAGACTCGTACCCGGCGGCCGAACTTCCCGGGATGGGGCCTCCCGGCCGGCAATGCCATCCGATCATTTCATTTCATATCTATTAGGACCCAAGTGTAAAATCCAAGATGTCTCTATTTCTTCTACCAGCCATATAGATTCGCTTAAATACTCTCCAAATGCTGCACGTGTGTTCTCATTAATATGACGGAAAAACGTCCTGTTTTATAAAGATTCCACTAACTTCATATTGCCAGTTTACGACTGATCTCTGTTAGTGACGAACTGATATTTTCTACTACATTGCTGTATTATTCTCCTCAACAAATATATATTAGTACTCTTCCTTATTTGAAAGCACATGCAATAAGTTACTCCGGAACATTGATTTCTTCTCATCGCTCTACTTCTTTCCTTTCAGTGCACACCCGAATCTCATTCCACACGTCTCTCCGAGAAAAGCCAGTACTTCCACTGTCTAAGCTAGTCACGTCCAGTTACGGAAAATTCGCCCGGAGCGCGAGGTCCCTGGAGGACGAAGCGGTCGGAGATAAGCTCCTAGCGCCACGAGTCGGCGTGGTGAACTTAGCCAGAGGCGCCAAAGCCGCTGACAGCGCTAGACTGCAGCAAAAGCTTCGCTACGCAGTTCAGAACAACAAGAAGAATTTCTCCTATTTCTACAGTTGCGCTGCTCTATGACGACACTTCATAATGAGCGCCTATTACGAAGCTGCACAACCGCCGTGGATTGTAATATACTTAATACCAAATCATCTGCGAACGCGAAAGTAGGTGAAATTTACGGCTATGAATGGGAGTTTTTCCATATTTTCGTATACTGCCCCCTGCCTGCACCGGGCTGCCCAATTGGCAGGAAATACGTTCTACTTCACACGCGGACCGTCATAACTGTTTTGCATTTTTCCCTGTTTTACTTTCTACCGCATATGCATGAACAGGAAAAGTAAAAGGTCAACCTACTTTGCTTGACTACGTACATCGCGTTCCGTTATTCTGTGTCGCAGTCTTATTCTCAAGCAACATCTTATGTAGCCTTTGCAGAGACAAACCATCATGTCTATCTATGATACAGATATTTTCCTAATCTCATTTAATTGTAGACTCGTTCATACTTTGGTTATCTCGAAATATGTGTTCGCATGGCTCTTGTAACATCTAAACGGACAATGGAGCGAATATGCAAGAGGAGAAGCACTGTCAGGGCTACAGAGAGAAACAAAAAAAAGAGAGATACACCAACGGACAAACATACACAACAGATAGTAGGATGGAGATTTGATTCACTTCATCCATCATACAGAAAAGTGACTCCTTTATGGTAACATCAACTTCCCCACCATCGAAAACATCGAAAAAGTACTGGAGAGACGGGGTGTGGAGAGAGAGACAGAGAGAGACAGAGACAGACAGAGACAGAGGGGCAAAGGGAGGGGGGGGGGGGTAGAGGAAGGCAGAGAGGAGAGAGGGTGGGAGGCAGCGAAACTGTTTATTGATTTTGGTGCGTAGCAGCTTTGTTGTAGAAGTTGTGTGAGTGAGCATGGCAGTAACCCTTAAGCAGATTTCAGAGAGATTTAGTCATAAATGCCTGCTATAGCCATGTAGAACCACAGGACGGGTGTTGTATACATTATAGATGGAAATTCTAATTTACGTGACCCAAGCAATCGCTAAATTATTTCTCTTGAAACTTGTTGTCGTAAGAGGCCGCATGGCCCATATCGCGACTGACCTAGTGCTCCGCCCACTTCTGATGCTCACAAGACAACTAAAATAACCCCCTCCTTTCCTTCCTTCTTATAACTATGAACTGTTAAGTGTTACACACACACTCAGGACAGACAAAAAATATGTCTACTAAGCACAAATGGAAGAACAATAATATATGCGCTACCGAGGTGTTTCGGGGACACACAAACAACGAAAAGCTCTACAGGAAGTCTACAAATAATAACCTGTCAGAAAAATCATGAAAACAATAAAAGAAAAATAAACAACCCTGAGATGGTCATTTTTCAACAATATTGATAATTTTGTGAAAAAACTGCACTCTAAGAGATTTAAAGAGGTACCATTATTCGTTAATGCAAAATATAGGTCACGTAGCTAAGGGATTTATCACAAAGTAACATCACAAGTTAAGTGAAAGCAGGTAGTGTTCATTCATTGTCCCAAATGAGAGAAGGAAAGAACTTAACGAAATCAGTAATATTCATTACTAAATTCAAATATACAACCAGAGCATACTTTCGGTATCTTCATTCGCTCGAATCCTTTAAACGACATAACTTTAATTTAATTAAATGCAGCTTAAGTACTGATGCTTTTTAAGGAGACAGTGCAAGTAATTCTTCCTTGCATATTTATTTATCTATTCTCACTTTTGCATCCACCTTCTTTGGAATAATCACGTGGAAGAAAAAGGACGGCCAATGAAAACAGCTGCAATAATTTCTACAAATGACCGTCAGAATCTCTAAGCTGGCACAGCCGCAAAAACAGAGCAGTGGTGTTCGGAAGGAGCAGGCATCGAAACCATTCTGTCTATTCGAATTTAGCTTTTACGGGACCTATAAATCACATAAGTCTATTTATATAAATAAATAAATAAATAAATATTTCACAGAAGGTTAATGATTTGTTAATCTTTTCTGTTTCTAATTAATTTAATAATTAAATAATACACATAAGAATGAAAAAGAAAAAAATGTTCAGATGTGTGTGAAATCTTATGGGACTTAATTGCTATGGTCATCAATCCCTAAGCTTACACACTACTTAACCTAAATCACCCTAACGACAAACACACACACACACCCATGCCCGAGGTAGGACTCGAAACTCCGCCGGGACCAGCCGCACAGTCCATGGCGGCAGCGCCTTAGACCGCTCGGCGAATCCCGCGCGGCATGGAAAAGAAAATAAGGGTTTTGTTAATTGCGATTTTTTTGGCTTTAGGAATGGTAGAGGCAATTCTGTCACTGTACTTCGTAACAGAGCCCTACTCAAGATAAATCTAAACACCTTCATAGAATTTGTCGAAGTAAAAAAAAAAAAAAAAAAAAAAAAAAAAAAGCATTCGATAAGTTAAAATGATACAAGATGTTTTAAATTCTCAGAAAAATTATATAAACTACAGGGTGAATAATATGCAACAGGTACAAGAACCAAGACGGACCAATAAGAATAGAAGACAAAGAACGAGGGACGTTCAACCCGTACATCGAATAAGTGAAAACGAATATAAAATATTGGTTCAGTAGAGAGATTAAAATTCAGACTGAAAGGTTATCGATGATAAGATTCATTCTGTGAAAATGAGAAAGAATTAGAAGACCTCTTGACTGAGATAAACAAACGATCGCAGAAAATAAGCTGAGATTAAACCTCATTTGAGGACCTGCAGCCAAACTATCTGCGCGCTTGTCACACTGGACCTTCTCGTGGATTTATGGTATGGAGTGGTTATCCCAACCACACTGACGGCAAAACTGTTCGTCAGTCTGGTGACTCGCCCTGCTGTGCTGTCATGCAGTAACAGCATTCCAGAGGATGTTTTCCAGCTGGATAACGCTCGCCCACGTACCGCTCTTGTAACCCAATATACTCTACAGAGTGTCGACATGTTGCCTTGGCCTGCTCGATCACCAGATCTGTCTCTAATAGAGCACATACGGGACATCATCGGAAGCCAAACAGAGTCATCCACAAACAGCATTATCCTTCCCTGTATTGTCCGACCAAGTACACAGGTACGGAACTGCATCCCACAGAGTAACGTCTGGCACCTGTAGAACAAAATGCATGCCAGTTTGCACACTTGCATTCAACATCCTAGCGGTTATACCGCTTATTAAAGTACCAGCATTTCAACTTTTGCAACAGCTTATCTTTCGCTTACGTTGCATTGTTGATCACGTAAAGATGGTGTCAAGAGAAATGTATTACCGAAATTTCATTACTCTACTTCATTATTTTTGGTGTTGGGATTGTTTTCCGCCAATGTATTTTCCGACGTCCTAGAAGAGATACTACGCCCTGCGAAGGACAGTCTCGGCCTCAGGATCCCTGGCGTTTACAATATTCCTTGTGAGTGAGGAAGCACTTACATCGGTCAGTCCACCCGCACCGTTTCCGACCGCTGTGCAGAACATCAAAGGAGATCGAGAGCTGGAGAAACATGCAGTTGTTGAACACAGCCTCATAAAAAATACAAAATACTGTTTCACGAAAAAGTTTCCTCCCAGGCTTCTACATATTGGGACACGTAACCATGGAGGCTGTAGAAATTAGATAGTGTGAGGAGATCTTCAACCATGACGGCGAATATAATCTTAGCGATGCATGTAAGGGAACTCTCGATACAGAGAAGAGACAGAGATATTCGTCGCAATATTTACGCTACAACAGGAGCGATGGCGCCACCAGCGCAGAATTTGACACCATCTGCGACAGCATTACGTAATCACCGACCAATCAGGAGCCGTCTATGGGCTATATGAGGCCACCGCAGCAACGGCTTTGACAGTTACTTGATCCTGATTAAGAAGACGGGTGTAGTCTGGTGATCTTAAAAAGATATACAACCTTCTGAAGTCGGTGTGGTTAAAAAGGTTTTGTTGGAAACGTAACAGCAAAACAAATCTTGGCTATTTAATTATGCCTGAGCATTGAAACTTGTATGTATATTTCTTTGACAAATTTCACATTTATGAGTTGGTACAATGTAGTTATTGAAGCAATTATTTTTAAAAAATTATGTCTATTTATTGACAACATGTCAGATTTAAGAAAGAAATAAGTTCTGACGAGAAGCTACAGAAAATTGTTTCCTGATCAGAGTAATTAGTGTGCAATAAAATTATCATGCAATAAAAACATCAAGCATGCCATAGTCATTAAAAAACTGGAGTCCCATGCTTCTTGACACAGCATATGGGATCGATGCGGGAGACCCGCACCACCGTACTAGGCAAGGTGGTTTGCCGTTGCCTTCCTCCGACCGTAGTGGGGATGAACGATGATGAAGACGACACAACAATACCCAGTCATCTCGGGGCAAGTGAAAATCCCTGACCTTACCGGGAATCTATCACGGGACCATGTGCTCGGGAAGCGAGGGCGCTAGCGCGAGAACATGACCTGCGGACCTATAGTGATTAAATAGAATAATTAAATATGTGCGACAACGGAGATCATACCTCTTGTTGACAAACGAATCTGTTGTAGCTGATTCGCAGTGGCCGTGGAAATACATTTAAATGTGTAGCATGAAAAATTGCGTTAAAGCTGACAAAAAAAAGAAAAAAAACTAGAAAAGTAATTACTACTACTGTCATATTCTAATACAAGAGAATAAAGGAATAATGCAGATTACAGATTTTAAAAACATGTTGTGTCATTTGTCTTCTTACTGGTTTGCTGCGGCCAGACACAGCTACCTCTCCTTTGCTAACCTCTTACACTTGGTTATATATCTTAATCTGCCTTTCCTTACCGTTTTCCCCCTTACGGCTCCCTGTAGAACAATGGAAGTTATCCGCTGATGTCATAACACATGTCCTATTATCCTGTCCCGTAGTCAGTGCTATCAATGTATTTTGTCCTTGGTCGTTTCTGCGCCGAAGCTCTTCATTTAGCACCTTACCGTCTCCACAACTTTCAGGATCTTCCCGCAACACTGCGTCTCAAACTTGTCGAGTCTCTTCTTCTACGGTTTTCCCACAGTATGTTATTCACTTCCGTACAATGTGGCAGATGTCCATTCTCAGAAGTTCTTCCCTCAGATTAAGGCCCTTACTTGATAGCAGTAAACTTCTTTTTGGCGAAGGATACCCTCTTTGCCTGATCTAGTCTGCTTCTTATATCCTCCTTGCTTCAAACTTTATGCATTATTTGTCTTCTAAAGTAGCAGAATTTCTTCGTCTAGTAAGTGATTAGGATATCGTGTTTATTATTAATTTCATTTACATTTCTCCTAACGCGCTTTGGCTTGACACCACTGAAGTCGCAGATGGCGGTGGTTTGGGCTCTGTGGAATGCACGCTACATGGCGCATGGCTCGGAGCTGATTTTGAAGTAACTGATTTGTAACAGTTCTTTGTGCCACTGTGGTGCCAGCTGCTGCTCAGATTGCTGCTGCAGATGCAGTGCGATGCAAACTCCGAACACGACAGTCCTCTCCCTCGGTAGTGCCACATGGCCGTCGGAGCCCAGTCCTCTTGCGACCCTACATTCTCGTGCCCACCTCTGTCAGCAATTATGCACGGTGGCTACATTCCTGTCAAGTCTTTCTGCAGTATCGCTGCCAGCGCCCTGTTGTGCAGCTGGTGCGAAATATGAATAGACACCATCTTTCAGATATAGAATCACGCCTAACAATTTCTGTTTAAGTCGCACAACTCCTTCTTGGTGTTACGATTTTTTTGCCGTCTGTATAGATCTGATACCTCGACTTCCCAGTACTCTAGCAATTTTGCAGGGAGTAGTGCCGCAGAAACAAATCATCCAATGAGTGGGTTATCACGTGAATGTCCAACATTTTCAGCTGTTCTTGCAGAACGATGAATTCATGTCAGGTGACGCATAGCCGGTCTTCCGGAATACAACCCCTCGGATCCACGTGGTCCTCGTCAAACAGTTTTTGCTCTGTGTAACATCGTACACAACTGGCCATTAAAATTGCTACACCACGAAGATGACGTGCTACAGACGCGAAATTTAACCGCCAGGAAGACGAAGCTGTGATTCAGAGCATTCATACAAGGTTGGCGCCGGTGGCTACACTACAACGTGCTGACATGAGGAAAGTTTCCAACCGATTTCTCATACACAAACAGCAGTTGACCGGCGTTGCCTGATGAAACGTTGTTGAGATGCCTCGTTTAAGTAGGAGAAATGCATACCATCACGTTTCCGACTTTGATAAAGGTCGGATTGTAGCCTATCACGATTGCGGTTTATCGTATCGTGACATTGCTGCTCGCGTTGGTCGAGATCCAATGACTGTTAGCAGAATATGGAATCGGTGGGTTCAGGAAGGTAATACAGAATGCTGTGCTGGATCCCAAAGGTCTCGGATCACTAGTAGTCGAGACGACAGGCATCTTATCCGCATGGCTGTAACAGATCGTGCAGCTACGTCTCGATCCCCGAGTCAACAGTTGGGGACGTTTGCAAGACAACAACCGTCTGCACGAACAGTTCGACGACGATCGAAGCAGCATGGACGATCAGCTCGGAGGCCGTGGCTGCGATTACCCTTGATGCTGCATCACAGACAGGAGCGCCTGCAATGGTGTACTCAACGACGAACCTGGGTGCATGAATGTCAAAACGTCATTTTTTCTGATGAATCCAAGTTCTGTTTACAGCATCATGATGGTCTATCCATGTTTGGCGACATCGCAGTGAACGCACATTGGAAGCGTGTATTCGTCATCACCATACCGGCGTATCACTCAGCGTGATGGTATGGGGTGCCATTTTACATCTCGGTCACCTCTTGTTCGCATTGACGGCACTTTGAACAGTGGACGTTACATTTCAGATGTGTTACGACCCGTGGCTCTACCCTTCATTTGATCCCTGCGAAACCCTACATTTCAGCAGGATAATGCATGACTACATGTTGTAGGGCCTGTACGGGCCTTTCTGGGTACAGAAAATGTTTGACTGCTGCCCTGGCCAGCACATTGTCCAGATCTCTCACCAATTGAAAACGTCTGGTCAATGGCGGCCGAGCAACTGCCTCATCACAATATTCCAGTCACTGCTCTTGATGAACTGTGGTATCATGTTGAAGCTGCATGGGCAGCTGTACCTGTACACGGCATTCAAGTTCTGTTTCACTCAATGCCCAGGCGTATCGAGGCCGTTATTACGGCCAGAGGTGATTGTTCTGGGTACTGAATTCTCAGGATCTATACACCCAAATTGCGAGAAAAAATGGTTCAAATGGCTCTGAGCACTATGGGACTCAACTGCTAAGGTCATTAGTCCCCTAGAACTTAGAACTAGTTAAACCTAACTAACCTAAGGACATCACACACATCCATGCCCGAGGCAGGATTCGAACCTGCGACCGTAGCGGTCTCGCGGGTCCAGACTGCAGCGCCAGAACCGCGCGGCCACTTCGGCTGGCTGCGAGAAAATGTAATGACATTTCAGTTCTAGTATAATATATTTGTCCAATGAATACCCGTTTATCATTTGCATTTTTTCTTGGTGTAGCAATTTTAATGGCCAGTAGTGTATTTAAAACTGCTCTCTTCTGGACTGGATGGTGAAAAATCTGGGCGTTAACATAGAAACCAGTGTGCATCGCGATGCGGTATTCTGAGTGGCCGAGACGTCCGTTGCACCAAAACATCTAGAAACTAGAGCCTTTCTTCTTTCCCTATTTCGCTAGTGAAATGAATGTTTGGGTGCATATTATCCATATGTTCGTGGAAGTGCTCAAGAGTTCCTACGTTGTGTGGCTATACCATTAACGTGTCGTCAACACAACGATAACATGATGTGGGCGAAGGGGAGCCAAATTTAATGCACGTTTCTCAAGACGTTTCATAAAAAAATGTGTGAGAAAATCTTCAACCGTGACTGCGAATATAATCTTAGCGTGCACGGAAGCAAGCTCTCGATACAGAGATATTCGTCGCAATGTTTACACTACGACGGGAGCTGTGGCGCCACCAACGCAGATGTTGGCACCATCTGCGACAGCATTACGTAATCACCGACCAATCAGAAGCCGTCTATGGGCTATATGAGGCCACCGCAGCAGCAGTTTTGACAGGCAGGTATTCCTGACGAAGACGACGGAAGTAATCGTCGAAAGCTCGAGCGTTTATAGTGAAGTCCGAGAATATTTTATTCAGCTTAACGTAAATGTCGCGTGACTAGGGCCTCCCGTCGGGTAGACAGTTCGCCAGGTGCAAGTCTTTCGATTTGACGCCACTTCGGCGACTTGCGCTTCGATGAGGATGAAATTATGATGATTAGGACAACACAACGCTCAGTTCCGGAACGGATAAAATTTCCGACCCAGCCGGGAACCGAACCCGCGCCCTTATGATCGATAGTCTGTCGCGTTGACCACTCAGCTACTGGGGGCGGACAACTTTGACGATGATTTGTACAATGTCAGAAGGTTTCAAAAGTCTGACATATGCTGAAGAAAAATCTTTTGCAGTACCACTTGATTATGTCCCAGAGGCCGAAACTGCAATAGTGAAGTAAAATAATTTTCTAAGTCAACGGCAAAGGAGATGTCTATCGAAAAGCCTATAGATGAGGAAGATTTAATGTCGCAGTATGGACTGCATGGGGACGGCCTTGAGGGGAAAGAAAAAAAACAAGACTCAGGCTCAGCGAGTCTATGAATGCCGCCGAAGGAGAAGACAAAACCTTCCCTTTCACTACATTATCTACCACCCTACGCCCTAGAAGCAGCAAAGACTGAATTTTCAGCTCATGAACTCAGATTGCCTATAAAATTAGCATTTCTCATAATTACTGATCTCCAATGTTTATTTTAGGAGCGTCTCCGCTTATTCCCTTTTCTGGTATGAAATGTGCATACAGTATCTCTCACAAGCGTCGTTGCCTTAATTGGCATACATATTCAGTACTGTAAAAGATCCCTTCCACAGATAAGCCTGTGCATGCAGGAGAAGATCCGTGGCGATAGAATTGACTCAGCAGCTGAGCCGTGCAACGCCGACGCCCTTCGGCACGTTTATATGCATCGTAAAAACGTTCTAACCTAGCATCTACTTTCCATTTTACAAGTCCTATAGCCCTCCATTATTTAAATGTAACAGGCAGATGAGGTCGTTGACATCAACAAATACTTATTACGTCCTCTTTGATGATTCTGATATGCATAATACCCTGCGAAAAGCCGCAAAACTGTCTAAGGAAATTGATTTATCTGTTATTTACTGTCTGGTAGCAACAGTGTGTGGGGGCGGCGGGTAAAAATTTATTTAAATGCCGTCTTATTCACTATTGCCAGTTGAAAGCAAGTCTTTCTATTATAACAGCACATTTAGCAGTTCAGAGGGGACCTCTACGCTACGTTCCTACCAGATTGGCTTTCACCCTGAGTAAAATTACTCAAATGAAAGTTTACAATAAATATTCAGAATAAATACTCGCCATAAAAGTGGAAATAAAGTCATCACTTGCCACGCGGAATTGTAATTTACACAGTAACCGTTACTTTGGCGAATACTAAGCGATGTACAGTCCTTGCGAGTTCTGTATCCGCTTTTACCGCAAAATACGCGCTTTGGTACCGTTCGGCTCGGACGTCATCCGAGACAGAGTGCGATCCGACGTTTAACAGACGCGGATTTTGTATTAGCTGAATGCGAAGTGAACTTCTCTACTGCCTCGCGGGCTGTATTTATATAGGTGCCGGAGCGGACGGCCGAGGGAACATCTGTTGTCTACGGCTATCTGCATATTGTAGCAGCCGCCGAACGACCGCTTTCTCGGGCACATAAACTTTAAAAATATCGTTACAAATTACTTCAGAAACCTCTTAATTTTTATTTGTATTCAGTTAAGTTGTCTGAAAGTACAGAAAAATTTTCAGCTTGCTAGAATGAAAACGTTGCCTTCCAGAATTATTATAGCGGAACTAACGGTAGATCGTTACCTCTGAAACACATCTTTACTAGAATTTTTGTCGGCAGTTATTAATACCACAACTCAAAAATTTGGTATAACACTATCACTTGGTATCTTTTATCATCCACTTTAACCAAAATTCCCTATCATTAAAATTATAGGTACTTAATCTACAACAATTAGGTACATTTTAGTTACATAATTGGTTTTTACTTAATTACTCAAAAATTATAAGAGGTAGCTTAACGTGGCCTCTCAGCTGTTATTTTTGGGGTGAACTGAAGCATAAAACAAATTTTCATGTTTCTAAGTCCATTATTTAGCGCTTTTGATTTTTCCTAAAAACGAGGACTGCGGCGTTAATTTTTGTTTTATGGTTTTGAAACCTTGTGAGTTCTAAACTGCACCTTCTAACTAAATTCTGGCTTTCTAGCTTCATTATTTATTGCCACTTATTTTTCTCTTAAAACGGCATTTTTACTTAAACTGTTAAGTCCAGAACATAAGGACTTGGTATTTGGAACATTATAACACTAACTATATTTTAACAAAGTTTTAAACATACATTTTGATTTTTAATTTCATACTTAATTGTGGTGCAATACTTGTGCGCTACGCGCAGACGCGTTATGGTAGCGTGTAGCTACTAGCTGTGAACTGGGGTAAAAGTCCCGGCACACTCGCTCGCCTCTGTATCTCACACACGATACAGCGCTAAGCTTTGCTTCAAGTGTACCTTGCTAAAGTAGCTGATAATTTTGCACATATTGGTCTGATGAAAGTACCTAATCCATACATACTATAACAATGTACACTGACAAGCTAAAACATTATGACCATTGCCTACGGCGACGTTGGATGACGCCTGGAGGCGTTGCGGCAACAAACGAAAGTAAGCGGAGCAGACACGGAAGGGGAGTCACCCTAGCGAAGAAACGGGCAGGAAATGGGGAAATCCTTTGACAAAGGCCAGATTATTATTACGCGGAGCCTGTGAACGAGTATCTCGAAAACGGTGAAACTGGTCGAATGTTACGTGCTACTGACGAGAGCCTTCAAGGAAACAGATAGAACGACAGTGAAACTACCACTAGGCACTAAATGGTTGGACGTCCACGACACTTCCCGGAACTTGGAATCCAGACACTTGTCTGCTCTGTAAATTTGGACAGATGGTGATTTATGGCATCTCTGCCGAAAGAGAACAATACTGATGCACGCACGTTTCGTAGCACGCCGTTCATCGTACACTGTTGAACTTGGAGCTCCGCAGCAGACCACCCCTGTGTGTTCACATGTCGACCTGACGACATCGTAGAACTACGATTGCAGTAGGCAAGAGACCGTCGGGATTCGACAGTCGATCAATGCAAACGTATTTGCTCTTCGGGTGAATCACATTTTTTCTGCACTAGATCGATGGTCGTCTGCAGAAACACCGTTATCGAGGTGAACGGCGGCTCGAAATGTGCAGCGCAGGCTGGTGGGAGCAGTATTATACTCCAGGAGACATTCTCCTGCGCTTTATTGGGGCCATGGGTCATTTGGAAGTATTCGAAGACACTCTGAGCTGCAGATCAATTGCATCCCTTCATGTCTGATGTCTTCCCCGACGGCAACATCATCATTGTCCGTGTGTCGGAGCCAGAACCGTGCTACAGCGGTCTGACCAGCAGTGTAGTGAACTCACGTTGGTGTCTCGGCGAACAGATTCGCCTGATGTAAATCATATAGAACCCATAAGGGTCGCTATCGGGCGCCATCGTCGCACACACACATATATATATATATATATATATATATATATATATATATATATATATATATATATATATATATTGTGTGTGTGTGTGTGTGTGTGTGTGTGTCCACGTATATTCCAAACCTCCTCCTAAACCAGAGGACCGATTTCAACCAAACTTGGTACAAACGTAAGCACTTTACTGTCAGGCAACAATCGCTGTGACTGTAAGAACTACTTACCTACGACTGGGGTGTGGTGGGGGTGAAAAAGTTTCATAGCAGGTGACGCGTGAATCCCCAGACTTTATTCACAAAGGATTTAAGACTGAGAGCGCATAGCGCCATGCAACAAACTTTAAACATAATTTCAAACGTTTACGAAATATTTTCTTGCTGACAAGCCCTGCAAAGTGATGAAAAAGCTCATCGCTTACTAATTTACCGCTGTTCATGCAGTGGAAGTACGGGATGAGGCATGATGTTATAATATATTACTGCTTTACTACTAACTGCATTAGAGATACACACATGTAGCACTGAATGTACCCTCAAAATTATACCATTGTACGACAACTGGTTCAGGATATATGACGTCATAAACAATGTGATGCGTCAAAAATTGCCGCATGATGCATGACGTTTAAGCTTACTACTTCTTTGCCACTCACTCTATTCGCAATAAGTTTCGCAGACGGTATCCACATATGGCTCTGAATGTGCCTACAATATTATATAATTGAACACAGATATTTCATAAGATATGACGTCATAAACATGAAGCACAAGGCCAAGCGCTGTGTGGTATGGGTGTGGACGCACAGCTATTAATATACATCTGGGCAAAACCGGGTTTCGCTGCTAGTGTTTCACACAACACCGAAACGTTGTTATGGACAATTAATAGTACGTACCGAAGTGAATTGTCTTTTGTCTAGGTATTACTCTGTATCTTTCACCGATCGAAATTTGGAAGAATTTAATTTATATAAATGTGTACTCCCCAAAACATTTTTTAAAATCTTTCTTTTGACCATTCATCACCTATAAGCAGCTTTGTCTGGATTTCTATTAACTTCTTAATATGTATCAGTTAGGCCCTATTCTGAGGAACAGGCTATAACATTATTGCTATAATGTTCTCCCCTGGTGTCATATGAGATACTTTTCCCAAACAAATTTATTACATAAACTTTTAAATCTTCCCTGCTACATTACTGCAATAGAAACGGTGGTATAAGACCCATGTCTTCACACCACCTACTCTTCTAGAACAGCACGCTGCCGAAGTATATAATGGACGAATCAACATCCGCCCTTTGGAAGAGTCACAGCGAAAACTTGGGTCCTGGAGTGTAATCCAGGACATCGGTGTTCAGTTCAGTGACGAAAAAATCACTGTAACACTCCTTAACTTGCCGGACAAATAACAGCGAACTATATGACGACATCTCCATTTTTGACAAGAAATAGCGATCGAGTAACGTTTTAACTTTTATAGGAAGCTATAGTCAGCAGATAAATAGACGTAATTTTTGGAATTGTATATCTTCACGCGACAACCATGAAAGCAAACGAAATGCACTATAATTTCAATATAAACTATTTTCTTCAGCACTTGCCCCGCCGTGATAAGGTTATCTAATGCTGGAAAATTGTCGCTTCACGACTTGACAATTAGTTTAATTATGTAGCTGTTGCACTTTGCATTTACGCTAAAGCAGGGAAGTTGTCTCAGTGAATCGCCTGAGATTTGATCAATGCGTAACCGTGAATACAGGATCTCCAGTTCGTCAGAATATGTCAAGTAACAAACTTCCCAGAAGGTCTCCACACGTTGACTCGCGTCCTCAGTTGACAGCTCGAGAAGAATTCTTAAATCTCATTATTTGCTTACTGTGGTTCACAGCTGGAGAGAGACTCGCAACCTAGTATTTGTCCACACGATTGTGGAAAGTGTCCATAAACCACACTTGAGCTGATCAGTGATTCCCAATCTTCTGTGCTCGAGTCCTTGAATAAAGTTCTCAATTAATTTATCGAAACAAGTTAATCTACAGATTTATAACAACGTACGCATCAAAAGCTTGAGATTTTACTCGAATGTGACGCGGCGAGTTAACCTAAAACTTTTGATCACAGACAAATGGTTGTTGATCAGATATACTTCTACCTATATGAGCAGTGCGCTTGTATAAAATGAACAATGACCGGAAGTATCAAAACTGACGTTTCTGTAATAAGTATACCGGGAAGTTAAGTAATCCCCAAAGTAGATGGTTCAAATGGCTCTGAGCACTATGGGACTTACCATCTGAGGCCATCAGTCCCCTACAACTTCGAACTACTTAAACCTAACTAACCTAAGAACATCACACACAGTCATGCCCGAGGCAGGATTCGAACCTGCGACAGTAGCGGTCGTGCAGTTCCAGACTGACGCTCGTAGAATCGCTCGGCCACACCGGCTGGCTCCCCCCCAAGGAGACATACGGAACTATATTTATAGGTGAAGCAATGGTTAGCACATTGGAATCGCATTCAGGAAGGCTGGTTGGTTGATTTGCGGGAGGGGATTTGGGGGAAGGGACCAAACAGCGAGGTCATCAGTCCCATCGGATTAGGGAAGGATATCGGCCGAGTACTTTGAAAGGAACGATTCCGGCATTTGCCTGAAACGATTTAGGGAAATCAGGGAAAACCGAAATCAGGATGGCCGGACGCGGGTTTGAACCGTCGTCCTTTCGAATGCGAGTCCAGTGTGCTAACCACTCCGCCACCTCGCTCGATCCGCACTCGGGACGACGACGGTTCAAACCCGCTTCCGACCATCCTGATTTAGATTTTCCGTGATTTCCCTAAATCGTTTCAGTCAAATACCGAGATGGTTCCTTTGATAGGGCACAGCCGCTTTCCTTTCCCATCTTTTCCTCATCCGATGGGACCGATGACGTCGCTGTTTGGTCACCTCCTCCAAATCAACCAACCAACGAGACATCATGCTAATACCATGTGACACCACGTCTTGCACTCATTTCTTCAATTATGTTGTATCCATCTCAACCAACAATTTGATAATTGCATCCCGTAGAACTACAAATTCTTCGGGGACGTTGACCGTTACGTTTCACCCGCTGATCAGATATTAGGTTGGTGGATGATTTTGTAGCGTTTTTGTTTTGCATGTTGGTATTCAGGTTGCTATGGCTCTATTTATCGACTGTCATTACTATTTGCAGTTCACTGTTGTCATTTCAGATTACATTCTGTTATTTAGACATAGCGAGTGGAGCCGTGGATGCTAGAAAATGGAGCGCCAAGTGGAGAAATCGGAACGCTTTCGGCATATTCTTCTGTTTGAGTTCTAAAGGGGGGGGGGGATGACAGCAGCGGAGACAGCCAGCGCGTGTACGCGGATAATGCCATTGGACAGAGCACGGTAAGGAAATGGTTATCTAATTGTAAAAAGGATCGTTTTCATGTTAGGGACTCTCCATATTCAGGAAGACCTTCGGTGTTTGATGCAGTTCGTTCAAACGCATCAGTCCACGAAGATCCACGTCAGTGTACTCGAGAACGGCAAATGTGATGAACTGCGGTCATTCCATTGTATTGTGCGACGTTTTAATGCAGTGGGGAAAGATCAAAAGTCGTGTGTATGGGTACAGCATGCTATGAGCCAAAATCACAAAAATCATTGGGTGTCCATATGTGCATCTCTGCTTGCTCGTCATCAATTGGCTCGTGAACAACACCGACCATTCCTGTCGTGTAGAGTTACTGGTGACGAGGAATGGTGTCTTTATGCTAAGTTAAAGAAAAGTACCAATTCCCCGTACAAAGATCTGCGCGCATCCACGAAAGATAATGTTATAGACCTACATTTGGTGGAACAGCGACGGTGTGGTGTACTACGAATTGCTTCCACTGCTGCATTGCTGACATTTAATTTCAACAGCTGAGACGTCTTGTAGATGCAATCCAACAACAACGACCAGGAAGACTGCGTGAAGTGACGCTACTCCACGACAACGCCCGCCCACATTCTGCTAGACTGACAAAAAAATACTATACAGGACTTGGGTTGGGAAATCCTTCTGCACCACCCTTATTCGAGTGATCTGGCGCCTTCAGATTTTCGCCTTTTCCGCTCTCTATTGAACAACATTGAAGGAATTCCTTTCCCGAATGAAGATGCGCTCTGGACATGGCTAGATGAGTTCTTCGCCTCAAAACCACATAATTTCTACAGTCGCGGAATCGAAAAGTTACCGCAGCGTTGGCAAACTGTTGTATATAGTGAAGGAGTATATACCATTGAGGACTAGTCTGTGTTATGTGTATCCGTCGTGTTCATTAACTTATGGAAAAACGGTACAAACGTATACTAAACTTTACTCCAGTTTATGTGCTGTTTGGCCCACTGAAGAAGACTTGCAACTTAATGTGCCGCTGTGAGTCGAAATGTCCATTGCTTGCATTTCTTTCCACAGTGTCAGGTTTGAAACCGATTGCTGTTATCAGGCGTGGCACTTGACTTCTTTACTTGTCTGTTAGAATCTTCTTGGGATCATTGCTGGTATACTCTGCCACATGGGTGCGAGTGATACACCGTATTAGTAGACAAGTGCAATAGTCATGGGTACGTCCAAGAACACCTTTCTGTGACTTCTTTAGTGTACCCATAGCACTGCGTTGATTCCATATGAGTTACTGGCACTGGTTTGATAATTCCGGTAAATTTACGTGACAGAACGGAACATTTTAGTCGCGCTTTCACGGTTGGTAATTTGATTATACCAAGGATCGTATAAAGAAGTTCAACAATGTACAGCGTATAGTTCATTGTTGGCAGCCGTCTAAATTGGTCAGGTGTCGACTGCCACTGAAAATGGAGAAAAGCGAGTTCCATGCTGTTATATTCAATTGAAGGGTTGGACTGCCGCACAAGTCAAAACGGAATTGGATGAAGTTCACGCGGGCTCTGCATCATCAGCTGAAGATCATTTACTTTTGGATTAATGAATTTAAACGTGGTCGGACAAACACTAAAGACAAAGGGCGCTCCGGTCGTCCAATTGAGGACACCACCAAGGAAACCATTGACAGAATCAATGATACAGTAATGTAAGAACGCCAAATAAAAGTTCCTTGAATTGCTTAGACTGTAGGCACCTCAACTGAGCGTGAGCGTAATAGCGTTATGGAGAATTGACTTTAAAAAAGCTGTGTGGGATGTGGGTGCCGCGACTGCTCACAGTCGACCAACAGCGCATCCGGCTCAGTATTTCAACACAAAGTGTGGCTATGCTTAGTCGCAATATTGAAGATTTATTGCGCAGATTTGTGGCTGCTGATGAATCCTGGATCGGTCATTACTCACTGGAGTCAACACTGCAATCAAAACAATAGACAGAGGCTGGTGAAAGTGCACCGAAGAATGCAAACACCATTAGTCAGCTGGTAAAGTGATGGACACCTTTTTTTTGGGAGGGGGGGGGGGGGGAGGCGGGGCGATACCAAGGAATAATACTCACAGAATACTTGGAAAAAGGAAGAACCGTAACTGGACCCTATTATGCTTCAATGTTGGATCGTTTGAAACTTGAGTTGGCTGATAAAAGAACAAGGCTGGCACGCAGAAAAGTTCTTTTTGACCAGAACAATACACCATCCCACACGTCAGCGATAACAATGAAGAGAGAGCATGAATTGAGCTTTTAATTGGTTTCTCATCCATCCTATTCACCATAGTTAGACAAAGTGATTTCTTCCTGTTGCCTAACATGAAGCAGGCGGCTGTGGCCGAGCGGTTCTAGGCGCTTCAGTCTGGAATCGCGCGACCGCTACGGTCGCAGGTTCGAATCCTGCCTCGGGCATGGATGTGTGTGATGTCCTTAGGTTAGTTAGGTTTAAGTAGTTCTAAGTTCTAGGGGACTGATGATCTCAGATGTTACGTCCCATAGTGCTCAGAGCCATTTGAACCATTTGAACCTAACTTGAAACTTACGATTGCTAGAGAGAAATTAGCATCAAATAAAGAAGCAATAGTTGCAGTCAACGAGTATTTTCCAGAATTTGACAGATATACATAAATACAATATACATAAATAACCTTGTGGATGACATCGGAAGTTCACTGAGGCTTTTTTGGGATGATGCTGTGGTATATCGAGAGGTTGTAACAATGGAAAATTGTACTGAAATGCAGGAGGATCTGCAGCGAATTGACGCATGGTGCAGGGAATGGCAATTGAATCTCAATGTAGACAAGTGTAATGTCCTGCGAATACATAGAAAGAAAGATCCCTTATCATTTAGCTACAATATAGCAGGTCAGCAACTGGAAGCAATTAATTCCATAAATTATCTGGGAGTACGCGTTAGGAGTGACTTAAAATGGAATGATCATATAAAGTTGATCGTCGGTAAAGCAGATGCCAGACTGGGATTCATTGGAGGAATCCTAAGAAAATGCAATCCGAAAACAAAGGAAGTAGGTTACAGTACGCTTGTTCGCCCACTGCTTGAATACTGCTCACGAGTGTGGGATCCTTACCAGATAGGGTCGATAGAAGGGATAGAGCAGATCCAACGGAGAGCAGCGCGCTTCGTTACAGGATCATTTAGTAATCGCGAAAGCGTTACAGAAATGTTAGATAAACTCCAGTGGAAGACTCTGTAGGAGAGACGCTCAGTAGCTCGGTACGAGTTTTGTTGAAGTTTCGAGAACATACCTTCACCGAGGAGTCAAGCAGTATATTGCCCCCTCCTACGTATATCTCGCGAAGAGACCATGAGGATAAAATCAGAGAGATTAAAGCCCACACAGAGGCATACCGACAATCCTTCTTTCCACGAAGAATACGAGACTGGAATAGAAGGGAGAACCGATAGAGGTACTCAAGGAACCCTCCGCCACACACCGTCAGGTGGCTTGCGGAGTATGGATACAGATGTAGATGTAGATAGTAGTCCGATGGGATTAAAAAGATGGAGGATCGCTGCACCAAGTTTATATCCAACAAAGTGTTTTTTTTTTTTTTTTACAACATTCCATTAGAACTACTGATGGTCTTGGGAGAGCCAGTCCTGACAAAACTCTACCATCTGGTGAGCAAGATGTATGAGACAGGCGAAATACCCACAGACTACAAGAAGAATATAATAATTCCAATCCCAAAGAAAGCAGGTGTTGACAGATGTGAAAATTACCGAACTATCAGTTTAATAAAACACAGCTGCAAAATACTAACGCGAATTCTTTACAGACGAATGGAAAAACTGGTAGAAGCGGACCTCGGGGAAGATCAGTTTGGATTCCGTAGAAATGTTGGAACACGTGAGGCAATACTAACCTTACGACTTATCTTAGAAGAAAGATTAAGAAAAGGCAAACCTACGTTTCTAGCATTTGTAGACTTAGAGAAAGCTTTTGACAACGTTAACTGGAATACTCTCTTTCAAATTCTGAAGGTGGCAGGGGTAAAATACAGGGAGCGAAAGGCTATTTACAATTTGTACAGAAACTAGATGGCAGTTATAAGAGTCGAGGGGCATGAAAGGGAAGCAGTGGTTGGGAAAGAGGGGGACAGGGTTGTAGCCTCTCCCCGATGTTATTCAATCTGTATATTGAGCAAGCAGTAAAGGAAACAAAAGAAAAATTCGGAGTAGGTATTAAAACCCATGGAGAAGAAATAAAAACTTTGAGGTCCGCCGCTGACATTGTAATTCTGTCAGAGACAGCAAAGGACTTGGAAGAGCAGTTGAACGGAATGGACAGTGTCTTGAAAGGGGGATATAAGATGAACATCAACAAAAGCAAAACGAGGATAATGGAATGTAGTCAAATTAAATCGGGTGATGCTGAGGGGATTAGATTAGGAAATGAGACACTTAAAGTAGTAGAGGAGTTTTACTATTTAGGGAGTAAAATAACTGATGATGGTCGAAGTAGAGAGGATATAAAAAGTAGACTGGCAATGGCAAGGAAATCGTTTCTGAAGAAGAGAAATTTGTTAACATCGAGTATAGATTTAAGTGTCAGGAAGTCGCTTCTGAAAGTATTTGTATGGAGTGTAGCCATGTATGGAAGTGAAACATGGACGATAACCAGTTTGGACAGGAAGAGAGTAGAAGCTTTCGAAATGTGGTGCTACACAAGAATGCTGAAGAAAAGGTGGGTAGATCACGTAACTAATGAGGAGGTATTGAATAGGATTGGGGAGAAGAGAAGTTTGTGGCACAACTTGACTAGAAGAAGGGATCGGTTGGTAGGACATGTTTTGAGGCATCAAGGGATCACAAATTTAGCATTGGAGGGCAGCGTGGAGGGTAAAAATCGTAGAGGGAGCCCAAGAGATCAATACACTAAGCAGATTCAGAAGGATGTAGGTTGCAGTAGGTACTGGGAAATGAAGAAGCTTGCACAGGATAGAGTAGCATGGAGAGCTGCATCAAACCAGTCTCAGGACTGAAGACCACAACAACAACAACATCAAACCACCTTCACATCACTTCACTGTCATGAGGTCGCCTGACCGCTTTGCACCAGTTCTATCACCTCTACAACGCTCCAAAGCTATTGATTTTATACATGCGAAGCTGCGCCTTGACGCTCAAACTGGATGGCGCGAGTACCCGTTAACGATACGTAGAACGCACCGCCGGTGATGGCGCCTCGTCGGCACAGACGGAGAAGTGCGGCGTCTGCCCCCTACCGGTCCTTGCCCAGGCAGCCCACGTCCGCCGCTGGTTATCAACCGGCGCCTGCTTTGGCATTCGCACGGCGCGCGCCGGGCTCAGACTGTCGAATTTCCGGCCCTCCGCCTCTCCAGAGGAGCTGATTGCGAACCTTTGTCGCCCAGGCCGCAGTCGGCAGCCCCAGCGCAGGCAGTGGCGGCGGTTCGTCAACGGCGCAATGGCTGCAGCTCGTTGTGGGAAAGCGGGAACTGTTGCTGGCATGTAGTAGCAGCACCGGCAGTGTCTACTTCCACACTTCCCTTGAATGCCACAAGTCCTGTGTGTCTACAAGTGACCTAATAGCGACCTTCGTTAGTACTCGGTGCGGGTCTCATTCGTACGGGTAACAGCTCACGTGTTCGTTAGCGGCAGAAATATACCAACCAGAAGCGCCTTAGGTTGCAAAATGTGAAGTATCTGTCTCTTCGAGATCTTTGCGTACACTAAGATATGAACATTCCAAATAGAATGAAATTTTCACTCTACAGTGTAGTGTGAGCTGATATGAAACATCCTGGCAGATTAAAACTGTGTGCCGGACCAAGACTGTAGGAGACGAGGTACTGGCGGAATTAAACCTGTGAGGACGGGGCGTGAGTCGTGCTTGGGTAGCTAATTTGGTAAAGCACTTGCCCGCGGAAGGCAAAGGTTCCGAGTTCGAGTCTCGGTCGGGCACTCAGTTTTAATCCGCCAGGAAGTTTCACATTCCAAATAATTGTGAGGAGGAATAATGTGAATGTCATTGCTTCTCGTTTCACTCGCTGCAGTTTAAGTTGCCCACTTAGGTTCCTGCATAGCCAGACACTCGCAAACTACCACATATTCGAAAGCAAAAGGGCAGATATTAGTTTCACCCTTCGTTCTCTAATCAGAAGAAAATGTAAATAACATCGAATATTGCAGAAAGTCCCACAACGTGTTGACAGCGCTAAGACGAAAAAAAATAGCGTTTAGCAGGATGCATACCGAATCTTTGGACTTCGTAAACCACGAAAACATCCAATACGCTAGCGCTTGGTCATGGGAGTTATATCTCCTGTGTGCCACGCCGACTGGCCGCGAGGTTTGAGGCCCCACGTCACGGATCGCGCGGCCCCTCCCACCGGAGGTTCGAGTCCTCCCTCGGGCATGGGTGTGTGTGTGTGTTGTTCTTAGCATAAGTTAGTGTAAGTAGTGTGTAAGTCTAGGGATCGATGACCTCACCAGTTTGGTCCCTTAGGAATTCATATACATTTCAACATTTTTCTCCTGTGTCGATTATCACAGCATCTCTTCATGCGTTATTAACTGACATTTCATGATAATGGTGACATGTTTGTGATAAAATTCAATGCACCATTGCCTTGAAGCGGTATACTACAAGCTGCAACGCAAAACACTTAAAAATGCCGAAGTCAATATGGCACCTTGCAACGATGTGGGTTGCTCTCTCACTACCATTTTATCAATCAGTTCACCTACCTGGATAGGTTTCAGGTTGTCTGCCCCTTCACTCTGCAATGGTAGATACTGGTTTATCCGATAAAAGCAGCGTCGACGTAAAGTCAGCTAACTACCTAACACGCAAGGGCCAAATAACTCCAGTCAATGGGCAGCGTCTGAGAGTTAGCTAAACCATCGGACGTTGGGGGATTCTTGGATGACTCGTTTGAAAAACGTCTAAAATTTCTTGTAAGCTGGTTTATCGACTTTAAAACACAGAAAATGGCTGTCAAGTCCGTATTTAATATCCCGACACTAATTATGCAATGTTACTGACTGTTTCTGTAACAAGTTCACAACCAAAAGCATCCAGAAGATATATTAAACGTCCTGAAGAATCACTGACCCAGGACTATTTGCGAGTTAACACATTCAGTTGTTCAGTAGCCTTTTTGTACAGAAGTGCTCGCCATAATGTCTCGTAATTTGCACGAAACACGTCACGCGGAGTTTGCACGACTTGAAACGTTCACACGCGAAATCTCCTAAGATAAGTCACTCACAAAGCTCAAACTTTCTCAACGTACTTAACACTGTAGTTACTTAATAATCAACTACACGAGAACCGATCAAATGCGCTTATTTCTTCATTTTGGTACAAATTTGATCAGCACGATTTAACATAGGTGTTTACGAGAAGACGGCTCCAAACGACTAACTCGACTCATAGATTTGATGCACAAAGCTCTGCTCAAATGAGCGGGAAATACTGTATTCCTACTGGCTAGTATGTTAAGCAGCCAATCAGATTTTCTCGAGCACTTCTATACTCGCGGTACTTCTAATGTCAGCCAATCAGGTTACCACACGTAATTTAGACTGGAAATATCGTAATTCCGAAAGTATATAAAATTTAATGAAAACAAAATATGATCCTTTCCACAAAATAAATTACTAATCAATTTAATACTCAACGCCCCTTCTGGCTGCCCTTTCCAAATCTAGCTCATTTGGACATACGTCACAAATTCCTCCACTACAAAACAACATTCTCACGCTTACATCTACATAGTTTTAATAAAATATCACACTCTCACTTTACGTATGTCCTCCATTCACTCTCTCTGTCTCTCGAAAGTACTCACACAACCAAAACACAATGAAATAACAATTTTCCAATGTACCGTTAATTACGTCAGAAATCTGTGGCAATGAAACTCAATAAAATTCTAGGAAATTAGATTATATGAACCACTCCTCTTGCTTGTAGTTTCAATTGATACCATAGATGAATACATTACAGTCTCTAACTCGGTTTCACATGCCAGCGCAGTTATTATATGTCAGGTAAAAATTTGGATCACCGAAAGTATTGAAATTATTGATTGAAATTTTAGCACTATAGTTTCGTTATCCATAATAATATATTTCAACCTTAAATTATTGTTATTTTGAAAAGTATCATTCTTTGTAAATGTTGTAGATAAAACAAAAGAAAAGAAAACTAAAAAGATGAAAAACGGAAATTGTAAGATGTAAGACCTGTTTTAAAAATCAGGTAACAGGTCTATAATTTGGCAATAAATAAATAGATAAATATCCATAAAATTTGGTGCACTAAATATGAAAAAGATCGATTAATGTTTAATAGTGCCTCTTCAGATTCACAGAGTATGCATAACGCACTGCGAGCAGCGTTAATCACATACACCGCTCCCCCGGCCCAGTAGCCAGCGTCAGCTCTGCGAGCTAGAGAACCAAAATCTCTCCTCCTGGCAAGCTACATTTTAATGCAAAGTGACAACTCGTAACAGTTTGCTACGTTGCAACCCTCCGCATCGATTGTCATTGTTGCATGTGACTTCAAAATGACGTCAAATTTGCAGGTCTGTGAGATGTTGCGCCATCCATCTGGACAAAGGGGCACACTTGATGAATCGAATCTACGGTTAAGCTCTTTTGCTAAATCGCAGCGGCATCGCTGATGGGGATGCCCCATCGTTCTAGAAGGGAGTGATTGGGGCCTAGAGATTTTTTGGGGTGATGGAGTGAGTTCAAATGGTTCAAATGGCTCTGAACACTATGGGACTTAACTGCTGAGGTCATCAGTCCCCTAGAACTTAGAACTAACCTAAAGACATCACAGATATCCATGCCCGAGACAGGATTCGAACCTTCGACCGTAGCGGTCGCGCGTTTCCCGACTGTAGCGCCTAGAACCGCTCGGCCACTGCGGCCGGCACGGAGAGATTCGAGCGTGAGGAAGCCTGCATGGCGGCTCAGCGGAGCTCCTGCTCCGTTCATCTCGCTTGAAAAAGATATTGGGGAATATTGTCAGTAGAAGCGGAGCATAACTGCAGAACAGATCCCGAGTGTATAAAAGTCATAATTTTGTAGTCAGCTTTAAATTTTGTACTTAGGAAATTGTTACGAAATTAAAAGCGTTGTCGTACAGTAATGAACGGCAACGGTAAACTTATACAGGCTCCCCATGAGGGAGGCGACCATGGTGAATAATTTGCGTAGTCTGAAATTTGCTGAACTGCTCACATATAAAGGAATTGTAACCCAGAGAAAACTAGAAACCACTACTCCTTCAATTATTAATCGATTTTTACGCGTTTTTCGGCGTTAGCCCCCATCAGAATCCTAGTTCAGATAAAAAGTGGAGGTTTACTTGGTTTCCTTGCAACTAACATGTCAGTCTGCTCAAGTCCGTTGCAAGTCAGTCACGTAATCCTCTAGTTTTTACCTAAACTAGGATTCTGATGATGGCTAACGCCGAAATACGCGTAAAAGTCGATTAATAAATGAGGGAGTAGTGGTTTCTAGTTAAATGCCTTCATCTGCGACCAAGTTAGCAGTCTGCAGACTGCGCAGCACATACAGGCTCTTGATAAATGAGTGACTGCAAAATTCAAACGGCTCTAAGCACTATGGGACTTAACATACGAGGTTATCAGTCCCCTAGACTTAGTACTTAAACCTAACTACCCTAAGGACATCACAAACATCGATGCCCCGGCCGGCGAATCATATAACAGTGTGGGAGAATAGACAGGGCAGGTGTCGTAGGTTCACTGTCAGAAACTTAATTATAGTCGCTTGTACCTTTGGTGTAAGTTAGTCCTCTGGCTATCTATTAATGTCTGATGTGCTAATTTGGAAATTTGTGGTAGGTTCCTATGGGACCAAATCGCTGAGGTCATCGGTCCCTAGGCGTACTCACTACTTAATCTAACTTAAACTAATTTACGCTAAGGCCAACACATAAACCCATGCCCGAGGAAGGAGCCGCGTGGAGTGGCAGCTTGGTTTGAGGTGCCATGTCACGGATTGGGTGGCCCCTCCCACCGGAGTTCCGAGTCCACCCTCGGGCATTGGTGTGTTTTGTTCTCAGCACAAATTAGTTTAAGTATTGTGTAAGTCTAGGAACCGACGACCTCAGCAGTTGGTCCCGTAGGAATTCACACACAAATTTTGCCCGAGGGAGGACTCGAATCTCCTACGGGGGGAGTCGCGTGAACCGTGGCAAGGCGCCTCAAACCTCACGGCTACCTTGCGGGACGAATGTCTGATGTCTTATGTTTCTAACCAGCCAGACACTAATAAAAGCACTACAATAGTAGGTGCGGGCTATACGCTGAGAATACGAACCTTTTCCTGACTCAGTATTGAAAGATGTCGAACAAAACTTGGGTCACAATGTTCCAATCCGAACTAATGACAAGAATGTAAAGTTCTGCGACGTAAAAACTTCTGGGCAATGAGGAACGGTTCTGTCGACAGTCAGGTTACTTCTCCTCTACTGCTCTCATTTCAGCGGTGTGCTGCCCGTGTTTTCGACATGTGTACCTCAGTAATGTAGCTACCAGAAATGTTGAATTTTACTGCGCGGGAGAGATTATTGAATGTCTCGTCCGCCTTCGTATGAGCACCTATTAATAGCAGCTCATTGATTGAATGTTATTCCGATTCAGGCCTGCATTTCGTATCGCGGCCGAGAGTTTAATCTTCTAAAAGCATCGCAGCGAGGTGGCAGGAACATCAATAATCCTTGGGGCGCTTGAAAGGGCACGGCCGGCAGCCGGTCTATGAGCTTCCAGGAGGCCCATTTATCGGCGAACGCTGTGCGCCGTGTGGGGCTGAAAGCCCCCAATACTGGGTCTGTCAACCTAACGAGGGCAACGAACACACGATGGCAGGCCTCCGGCATCGGCGAAACCGCTATCTGTAGCGGCAAGGTGAAAGCCCCCGTCCTCAGTACGTTTTCTCTGGTTAGAATACGTTCACAATGTACTTTATCGTTACATAGAATAATGTGGAATAATTGTATTCTCTGTGTTTATCAATAATTTAACAGACTGAAAAAACCCTGCTTAGACGCCCTTGACTAACTGTGAGAAAGCTTTTGATGAAGTTCAGAGAACGAAACTATGGTAAATTTTAGGAAAGACTGCCATACCCCAACATCTAATAAGTGTAATTCAAAGTATGTATATACACAACAAAATCAAAGCACAAAAACGAAACCCGTTCGCGAGGAACATCTATCAAGTAATGACACAAGTATGTCCTTTGCCTCCCACATTGCTTAATGCACGGGGTGAAGAAAAACCCTGCGCACTTGGACTTAGTATCGTGATTCCTCACGTACTAGCAGTACAAAAATGTCTGTCATAAAACTTCGCCGGCCAGAGTGGCCGAGGGGTTCTAAGCGCTTCAGTCTGGAACCGCGCTATCACTACGGTCGCAGGTTCGAATCCTGCCTCGGGCATGGATGTGTGTGATGTCCTTAGGTTAGTTAGGTTTAAGTAGCTCTACGTCTAGGGGACTGATGACCTCAGATGTTAAGTCGCATAATGCTTAGAGCCATTTGAACCGTTTTGAACAAAACTTCGTCCTACGCATATTTCCGGCAGTAAATGGACGTTAAGACTGGCAGTCTGGAAACACTGTAATTACATGTACGGTAACTACCTCCGTCAGCATATCTTACTAGTGCTGTGAAGCTGGAGCAGTGGATAGCGTTTTCGGTTAGCTTGCAGGAGGTCGAGGATTCTATTCGGGGTCGAAGCGTATTTGTTTTTATTAACTAAATGTAGTCTGCGTGTTACGGTATCTAACACCTTAATCGTCATACAGCGATTATAGTCTGCGCTTACGAACACAGAAATGGAAGTACAATCGTTTTCATTGCTCAGCTTTTAAAGGAGCTTTTTGAGCGTCGTGGATGCACCACGGAATCCAATAGATTCCAAACCTGTTTCCTGTATACCAAATATTATTCTTGCCACGTTCAGGTCCAATATATTTCGTTACGACCTTAGGTCACCGGTGGGGCTAGCAACGTGCCTTGCAAACAATATCCAAACTCGGTTACCGTTTGAATGTATTATCACCATGGAATCGCTAGTTATGCCTTTCAACATTGAGTCTGATAACCGCAAGCTCTTTAGGAAGTATTTCCATGCATTACTATTATTATTATTATTATTACTATTACTATTATCATTATTATTATCGATGGAAATTGTAAACATCGCGCCTTTACCGTTAGGGAAACGATGTAATTCGAAAACGAACGTTCCACAATTAGCAGTATCGCGATGAATCATGCAGAACAAAAGCTGATGCGTGTTAGGTGGAACAGCCCGCTTCGACTAATGACGTGTTTATATTGTATATGCTGTTTACCAGACAGGGACTAATTGCCGGCGGAGTAACGCGCCCGTGACACACTCCATGTAAATGCGTACAGATTTCGTATTTTCTTCTTGTGATATACAAAAACAGTGTGGCAGACGGATGGCATACACAAATGATGAATATGTGGATATGCTTCTGGTCCTCGGTGCATCTGAGAACAGGCCTGGTGTTGCCGCTCGTGGATATGCTTCTAGATATCCTGGTCGACGTCATCTGGATAAAAATGTGTTTTGTCGTCTGGAGCATCGCCTGCGGGAGACAGGTTCTCTGCTTCCACCATCGCGTCACAGAGGTCGTCCACCGACTCGCCGTACTCCAGCTACTGAGAAAGCTATTGCGGAGATTATACACCAAGAACCCTAGCGTAGCAAGGCAGCTGTGTGCCTCGGATCGTGCCGCACTCCAACCATTATTCTTCAACGCAAAACGTGCATCCTACAGACCGCCGTCTGCGGATGCATTTCTGTGAACGGTTCCAACAATAAGCTTCAATAACACTGTGATATGGTCGGATAAAGCAATGTGCACAATGCTCACAATTGGTGTGGGTTTAAACCCCACGTCACCCGCGACCGTGGATTCCAAGTTCGCTTTGGCATCAGCGTCTGAGCCAGAATATTGAGAGATAGGAGTTTGGGTGCCTACGTGTTTCCTGACCGGTTGACTGCACGAACGTATCATGCATTCCTCTCAAACTATTTACCTGATACCCTGGATGGTGTTCTACTTCATGATCGGCAGAGTTTATCATTCCAACATGTAGGTGTACCTCCATACTTAGAATTAATTTGCGACGGTATTTAGACGGAACATTTCCAGGGTAACGGCTCGGACGCGGAGATCTCGTTGTATGGCCTCCGCATTCACCTGAACTAAATCCCCTGGATTGCTTACTGTGGGGACACTTTAAGGAGCACGTGTATTCTACTCAGCCGACGGATGTGGAAGAACTGTTAGCACGCGTTCATGCTAGGCTTGTATCTATGGATGCAGCCATGTTGCGAAGAGTCCAGAGGTGTATGATTCAGCGGGTCGCGCAATATTTTGACACGTAGGTGGTCGCTTTGAGCATCTGCTCTGAGGACCACGTTTTCTTTTGTAAAGGTCATGCGGTCATTCACATGCACATTATTATTGTCACAGGTTGCTAATGTGATACATCTGAGCAGACGTACTGCATATAGTATAAATGAGTAATGGATACTGAGTTATTTAACTGTGCAATCATCTTTAGCATCTCGAAACTGATATTCCTTTTTGTACTTATTCTGTCTTATGACAGATTATTTGTTTGGACTTGTCTCATCAGGTTTTGTTATGGTTCAAATGGCTCTGAGCACTATGGGACTTAACATCTATGGTCATCAGTCCCCTAGAACTTAGATCTACTTGAACCTAACTAACCTAAGGACGTCACACAACACCCAGTCATCACGAGGCAGAGAAAATCCCCGACCCCGCCGGGAATCGAACCCGGGAACCCGGGCGCGGGAAGCGAGAACGCTACCGCACGACAACGAGCTGCGGACGTTTTTGTTATGTTCACCGTTACAAAACACTGTACTCTGTAAATGTCTGACACGTGTGGCTAGAAACAGTGTATACTACAGAATTATATAGCGGAATGAAATTGGCGAATAAAAACTGCGAGGTGCCGGGGCTAGCAGTGTATTTAACACTAAATTCTAGACTCTACATATGTAAATGATGCTCTAAACCCCCCCCCCCCCCTATTCTAACTCCGACTTTTGCTGTTGCACAAGGATTAAAAAATATACGCGAACTGACTGTAATCAACCCTGCAAGTGGAGTAGAAATTTAATTTGATAAATAAGTTAAATAAACAAAGGTTTCATTAACATAGTGAGGAATGATATGTTTGCTCTACCGATTAACAGAATGAAAGTTCTGTCCAAAATAACAATATGATTTATTAAGACTAAACACAAAATACTAAACCAAAACACATGAAACTTTTACAATACATCAAATTGGCTCAAATTGGATACTCAAACAAACGCTGTGAAGGTGAAGTTGTCCCTAAACTAGATTGTGAGATTTATGACGAAGTGGTATGTGGAGCCAATTCCTTGCCACTCAAATCTTAAGAGAGACACACAGCTAACCCAACATTAATTGCTGCTACTCAAGACAGAACAAAGTTAGAAAAAGACGAACAGGCGCACTCTGCTGGGCTCTGATTATCACCTAGGAAAATCCCTATCTGCCGGTGCTGCGGACATACATTACCAAACTGTCTTCTTAACTGCCAGAACACGATCTGGCGTACCGGAGGCGAGGGCTGGTTGCTTCGACGTCCTCGACCGAAAGGCGAGAGCCGACTACCTAGAGCACCCGTACAGGCCGAACACACAACATTCCCGCCCCCACGACAGTGGCCGTGGTTAAACGTTCCAATCAGCAACTCGAAAACCGGCGGAAAATTCCACTCCATTGCCGGAGCACTACCATTCCACCAATGGAGATTCTTGGCGCCAATTTCTGCACTGATTTTGCTACGTCACGGAGCTATGCCCTGAGCAAGCCAATCACAGTTACTATTTTGCAGAAAGCGCGGGAATTTTCCCGCCACAACTGCCTGGGTACACAAGTCATTCCCACGCCTCGCTGGTAGCCCGCCAGAAAGTGTTTTCGCTAAGTTTCTGCGAAGTAACGGAACCTCTAGCCCAGCCGCTACTTCAGGCCCCGGCGGGCGTGTCTCTTGACGATGTCGGCGTCTGGAAAGCATTCACTCGACTGCCTCACACACGTCGGCTTCACCCTCTCGAGATCAGTGGAGCTCGCCTGTCACCGGACCACCTGGGTGAGGAGAGACGTTGCGTGGGAAGTCCGCGTGTGAAGGAATAGCAACTTTCCACCGCATGCAATTAGAGAGGAGAATCGTAAGATAGAAATATGAGAGGAGGCTCATGCCACCTCTCAAAACAAATACGCCCCGACGCAGAATCGAACCCTTGACCTCCTGATCACCACTGCACCAACTGCATAACGTAACTTGTGTCTGCTGACAGAGGTAGTTACCGTACGTGTGATTACTGTGTTGCTAGATAGGCAAACTTGGCTGGTCTTCCAGATCAACTGACGTCTTACGTTGAACCGCGACCAGTACGGAACTTGGCGTAGCATACCACAGTGTTAGTTTTCAACAGATGTGCTCCCCCATACACATACCTCATTACCCGGTGTTTATCCTTCGGCAGCCAAGAAATGAGTAAGAGCACGTTGGTCCTATTTGGCCTCATTTGGTCATGACGTCGCCATAGTTCGTGTTTCCGCATTTACCGCACGCAATTCGGGAAGACACGAATGCCACACCAATCCCTTGGCGACACTTGGGTGGCTACATACCCGCATCGGAGTCGCACTACGTTGCATATACGCCACAGAAACGTCCTAAAATGAAAACTTTTTGATTGCCCCTTATAGACTAGCGCCATGGTTAATTCTAACCAACTCGTATTTCCAGTATTCGTTTCGTGTTGATTTCAACGGTGGAGGCCCGGTACAACAAGTATTTGCGCGAGTTTACGTTTCACATTCTGTGGAAGCATTCCGAAACTTTTTGAGAGGCAAACCGAAGTCTTCCTGCATGTGGCGACATTATTTTGTGCAGGCTAAGATGCTCATCCACAGTCACAACCAAGTTCTTGCTGTTTTTTGAAATGGTATTGGAATATCGTCGAGGAGAATGTGAGGCAACTAATCGCACATTTCTGAAGTTCTATATTTGCTGATGTATTGATAATCTGTAGCATGGTTTAGTCTTTATTGTCCTTAGTTAGTTTGTTGTTTTCGTTCTCTTTCTGTACCAAGTTTTATTCGACGTCTTAGATGATATATGTCTGTTCCTATCTTAAGAGCAGTTCACACACTCGTTTATACGCTTCATTTTCCTAGTAACTCTTAATTTAGTGGCCCTTCAAATACTCACCAGTTATTTCGCGAACAACGTTTCAGTCATACACTTCTTAATTTTCATGTCAACTATGGACGCTAGTTCGTGTCTTCAAACGAAAACAGCTGTCTTAATGTCTCCCAGTATGCCTGTAACATCTTTCTGGTAGCTTATATGCTGTTACTGCTTAGATTTCTTCACATATTGTACTTCATGTTGCATGATTTTGATATTAACCAATTCGCCAATTATATACTGCTGGTCATAAATAGCAGGATATAATGAACTGGTACTGTTTACGAGGCGGTAAGTAGTTGAAGAACAAAGCTGCATTTATTGGAGGTCTGTTGTAGTAGTACACACAAACTAGCGAAATTATGCGTAATATTATCACGTAGTTTGGAACTAGGGACCGGTTTTAAGTTATTCATTCTGCGCGAATGGGGAAGCCGACGCGGTTCCGTTTTAACGGCGGTAGCGACGTCTGCGCCCTGGGAGAGCTCGTGAGAGGCTGAGAGCGTGGTCCAGGGAGTCGTCGCTTATTTAGCGCTCCCGCTGGGCGGGCGGCCCACCGTAAGGGACCCTGCGGCGCTACAGGCGGCGGTATCTGCCCCGCGACTTTCCCCAGAGAGGCGCGGCGCTCCGGCACCGCCATTTGTTTGGGTTAGCGGCGGGAAAGAGCGCGGGGGAGGAGGCGAGACACGCGCTCTGAGCAGCAGCCGGGAGGGCGCGGCCGGCCGGCCGTTAGTATCACTTTGTACGCGAGGGTGCGGCGGACGCCCACAGCTGCCGATGGGGATCAGCTAGAATCGAGAGCTTTTTTTATATACAAAGGATGGGGCCTCCACACACTCACACCGACGTGGTGAACAAACCAGAAGTTCTTCTGTCACCTCCGTATAACATGTTAGTTTTCGAATCAGGAGTCACAGGATGCGGGCTATTGTGTTGTCCATGCGTCTGGGTAGGATTACTCATTGACATGGTCCATCAGGAGATAGAAAGTGGACGAAAGCGATCGAAGGGTAGCGGTTTGTAAGGGTAGAGGGAAAAAGTGAAAGTGTGCCAATTTCAGTGTGTTTGTTGTTTTTTGGCTCAAATGGCTCTGAGCACTGTGGGACTTACCTGCTGTGGTCATCAGTCCCCTAGAACTTGGAACTACACAAACCTAATTAACCTAAGGACATCACGCACATCCACGCCCGAGGCAGGATTCGAACCTGCGACCGTAGCGGTCACGCGGTTCCAGACTGGAGCTCCTAGAACCGCTCGGCCACTCCGGCTGGCTGTTGTTTTTTCTTCGTGCCTAATGCTCTTCCCACAAACATGTGACACAATTTACTGTCTGATGTTTTCTGCACTGTCATAACTGCACCACTAAGTGGACTACACCCGTCAGCATAGACTAACCGTTCAGTATCCATCGGCCTTCATTTCAACACCTGACCTGCTGCCAAGAGGAAAATAAGCATTAACGTCTTGCTCTTCCCACATGTACTTCGTACTACTAACCAACATAAAAACGTGTTACTCCTAATAGCTATAATTATGAGTTTACAAACGAAGTAAGTACTGATGTAATGTTGTTCAGTACACTGTCCACAGTCATCAATAAAAATATCTACACTTGTACACGTAACACTCCGTATGTTAAAATCAACCACCTTTGGTCGGTCGACATCCTACACCTTCGTAAGGGACCAACAAACGCTGCCAGCTTACTCAAATTAGGGGCTAATTCCTTACTGCAACTCACCAGTCACAGCGAGTCGCAGTGTAGTTTCAGTATGGAAGAACTTGATCCTGTATCTAGCAGCAGATAGGAGGTGCTTGCGCTGTCTTCGGGCGTCGCAGCGTGACAGGCAGCCACCTGTGAGGGATCAGTTCCAAATGTTCCAAATGTCCCTGTTCGATTGCACCACTCTGTGCAGATGATTTCATCCCTGGTTTCCCGTCTCTAGCAAGGACAATTTCTTTCCATGTGACTAGGTACTTTCCGTCCACCCTTCTCATATTTCTACATGCGCATATTATTTTCATCACATTGATTTGCACGTCCGTGTTTTTTACACGAGGTGCACTGGTCACGTGACTTCCTACATTTCTTTTCCTTGATGGCAGAAGTCCAACATGTTTAGTAGAAGTCATCGTATTTCACACATATTCTTTCTTGTATTTTCGTGTCTGATTATTAGGAGGTTCTATGTGTGATTATCTGCACATGCTCTCGAAAAGGCTTATTTTGAACGTAATTTTTTGAGATTGCATGTCGGGAAGCGAGGTGCAGCGATAAAATCCTTCCTCATTGCGGTTGCCAGTATAAAGAGGCAACATTCAAGCTTTCGGTGCAGCATCCAGCTTCAAATACCTCCAGTCTTCAATGAGATGGGTCTGTATACTCCACCCAAACTCTATAGAAGGTTGCTATAATGTGCTAGTCTCTTTCAGATCTCACAAAATACTGAAAATACGAATAACGTAGACTAATGAAATTCCTAATAAAGCGAATTACAATGATGAAAAGACACATTAGCTTTCTTCGACTTCTTCTTCTTCTTCTTCGTCATCCTTCTACCCTCTACGCCTACAAGACTACTATGCAATCTACATTTAAGTGTTTGGTGGATGGTTCACAGAGCCACTCTCACAATACTTCTCGAACGTTCCACTCTGAAATGGCACGTGAGAAAAAAGCCAACTGCTTTCAATGCGAGCTTTGATATCTCTTATTTTATTTCGACTGTCACTTCTCCGTATGTAGGTGGGGGTGGGAGGAGAAACAAATGTGAAAATATCTCTACGCACCGAAAACAGCATTTATTCGAATGATTCACAGGCCAATTCCAGAATCACATCTGTGACATACTCACTCTATATCGTAATAATACAAAACTAGCTGCCCATCTTTGAAATTTCTCAATGGCCTCGTCAGCACTATCTGTTAGTAGATTTCATATGGGCAGCAACACTCCAGAAGAGGACGAACTAGCATAGAGTACGTAGGTAGGGTCTTTAGTAGATCTGTTGCTTCTTCTCACTGTTCTGAAAATACACGCAGTCTTTGGTTTGTGACGCTGAGACGTTTCTGAGACATATAAAACGTGTGGCGAAGCCTCAAAAGTAGACCAGGCCAGTCTCTTACATAGGAAGAGACTTTAATTGTGGAGTGCTTCTGTAATACGAAAACACAATCTCAACGATAGTAATCACGGCATATTATTTTATTAATTTAAGTTGATAAAATTAATCGGTCGGTTTACGTATTAAAATTAATTTTCCGGAGCCATCGGAAATCAACGATAGCTTGCCTAAGTAGAGGAGCATCGAGTTTCGGGCGCAGATTAATTTTCGTGTTCACCGATCAATTGATTCAGAAAGCCAGAAGATGGCGAAAATCAGTAGAAGTTCTGGGCGGTTAGGTTCAGATTTCAGCTCCGGAAACGTCGTGGCATTGGGACATCAATTCCTCCTGTGTCCATTGACCTAGCGCCACAACAGAATAACCAACCTAAACACCATAAGGGCGAGACATCTCTGTGGTCAGAAGAAGCAGAAATCGTCTTCACTGCCACCCCCAGTCAGTTTGGCTACAGGAATGGTTTTCTCTAATCCGAGGCACAAAGCAGTGCTGCGTCCGAGTTTACAAATACCACATTCTGGACCACATTCGGTTGCAGTATCACATTGTCACTTGTAGCAGTGCAGGACTTGCCACTATCCTATTGTAGATGTGTTGCCTTCCATCACCCTGGAAGCAGCCTTGTGCGGAGTCAGTTTTAGTTAGTATGCTACGCCGCACGATGTTCGTGGCTACTTCCGACGTTTTTGTCGCGCAGTTACGCAGATAGTGTGATTTCATGAATGCTGAAGCGTAAGATTTGTTGTGCTGCACCTGCCTTTGTTCTCATATCCGTAACGTCTCATGGTGTGTTACCTTCTATCGTGTTGTTCTCCACCGAGACCTCGGTTAAATTTCTCCAAATATCACTCCCTAGGGACTGGGTGTGTTTTCATTTGTTCCTTACTGTTTCCCCATGTGTTTTTATTATCCTTCAGTGACGTGTCAAGTAACCCTAAATTTTGGGTTGCTTCAGTTCAGTCCATTCACCAGGACTAGCTCACATTCACTGTGTTAACGGACAACATATTACGATTTACTTAAAATTTACTGTCTGTTGGCTGTCTGTAATTTCCCCTTTGTTCTTCTGCAGGTTATTTTTTCTTGCAATTGAAGCACCTGTAGTAGAAGAAGCAGTCTGATGTCTCCACAGTCTTGTCTTTATCTACTAATAAGGGAAAAGTGAAGGCAGTGCATCCGATTTCTTTCGTTGATCAAGCATCTGCAGGCTATGTTTTGGTTGCAATGTAGTTGTTCGTAATTGTAATCCCTAGGCATTTATTCGAATCGACAATATTTACATTTATATAATTTATTGGGGAAACTAAACCAAACGGAATATTTTAGTTATCATATAAAGGACCACACACTTTATTGTTTTGGGTCAATTAACACTTTTTGCACCATGCAGATATCATGTCTAAATCATTTTGTAGTTCTTTTTGATTTTGTGATGACACCACGATTCTACCGAAGAGAGTTGTGCCGACCGTAACACACCACACCGCAGTACTAAACAAAATGTCGCACTTTACTGAGTACTTCCGAGACGTACCGAGAAAAGCAGAGACAGGTCGACCCACGGCCCAGACATCCGGTTCGTGAGCCGTTTGACATGCCGTGGCCAGTTCTGGTTCATAAGATCTTATACTCGTCTAAGATATCACCAACCGTCATTCTATTATTACAAAAATGGTTCAAATGGCTCTAAGCACTACGGGACTTAACATCTGAGGTCACCAGTCCCCTAGACTTAGAACTACTTAAACCTAACCATCCTAAGGATATCACACACATCCATGCCCGAGGCAGGTTTCGAACCTGCGACCGTAGCAGCAGCGCGGTTCCGGACTGAAGCGCCTAGAACCGCTCGGCCACACCGGCAGGCTCTACTATCATACGCAGATAACGTTCTCTCACTGTTGTTGTGTCATAATGACATTGTTGTTTTATTCTTGTCCTGACCTCTGTTTATTCTTGTATTTCAGGAATTTTTTGGGGATATTACGTATTACCAACATAGATTTTCCTAATATGTGTTACTTTAAATTGACGAAATGCTACTGAGTTCATGAATACGTTATAACAATGTCCGCGAGGTTCCAAACTGCGGATGTGCACATGAGGACAAACGCTTTACAAAAAGTGCTCCTCATTGCCACAGTTTACGTGAAGGCAGGCATCAGTACTTTTCGCTGCCCAGACTAGTTCCCAATCCACTGACAACCATACTCCTGAGTTCAGGACTGGCAGGGTTCAGGTCTGGAAATCTGGGAGCTCATATTATTGGCGAGTCGCGACCGATACATTTGTTGTTCACGCTATTTACCAGCACTTAGCTTTACAGAATAATGATAAAAATCGAACGAGGGCAATTTATCACTTTGTAATTTACACCCTCATTTGCAGCCGTTCGAAACAAATAAAGCCTTAATAATTAATAGTGTTTTAGCATTGACGTGACTGCACTTGTGCGTACGTCGTTTAAGGGAAATCATTGTTTTCTTTCTGGGTTATGTTTATTAGTTGTTTGACGTAGTTAACTCAACAAGACATACTTTTTGCAATTCATTCATTCTGTAAAGATTAAAGTAGTAAATGTCAACTATACAAACTCAAAAATATTCCAGACTAAAAGTTGCTACCGTTCTTGATACGGAAGTACTTTAACAGCGGTAAGCTCTCGTGCCCATTCAAACTACAAAGGAATGTTGTGGCCACTGCAGAGATTCGCTTAAACATTCCTCGTGGATTCTAAGGATAGTTGAGATGCCACTGTGCACCGGCGTCTCGAACGGAACTCCTGAAGCGACACTTAGCGAACTGTTGGAAGACGCGGAATGCGAAGACAGTTCTCGGTGAATTAAATTCCAAACAAACTCATGCATATATAAAAACGGTTATTGCATATGCACTGTGCACCGTTGAAGTAATAACAGCAGATCTGAACAACTGATATTCATTTGCAATGTTATTGTTTAAGTCAACAACCGTTAAGTCGGTCTGACACAGTATCCCATTCCTGTCGCTTACCACCTATCACCTTAATTTCACTGTAAAAGTTCCAATCTAAAACATCCACTATCTGCCTTACACATTTACATTTATGTGAATGATCTGCAATTCCCACTTAAGTAGAGAGAATCCTATAAAAAACACAACATAAAATTCATAATAACACTCAAATTCATTTATAAGATTAACTAATTTGTATATTTAGTGCATGCTACCTCTGATTATATAGAAAAAATCATTCTCAAATTCATTCTACTACTCTGCAGGCGCACTGTCGTTCTTTCGATGATTTTTGCTTAATTTTTCGGTATACCTGCGAATCTAGTTCTGGAGTTACACGGTGAATTCCAATATTGAGCTCTGGAGGTGATCCTGGTTTGTTGACGTACGCATGAGTTTTCAAATATCCCCACCGTATGGAAGTCACACTATGTCAAATCACAAGATAAGGGTGGCCAATTCAAGTCATTATTGCGGGGAAATCACCCAATCAGAGAAAAACTCTCGTAACAAGTCAGTTGTTGTAATCGATGTGTGACTATTTGCACTATCGAGCTGAAATCAAACCTCTTCAGCATTCACGTGATCCAGTTCAGGCCACAAAAGCCCTCTCAGCTCATTTCGGCAGCGTTCGCCACCCATGTTAATGCGTGTCCGCGTCCACCATTGACGAAGTACCGTCCAATTACGACCTCAAACCAAATACCACACCACACAGTCACTCGCAGTGGATTTAATGATTTCACCATAATTATTGGAGGGTTTTCTGTGTACAAAATCCTGTAATTTAGCTTGTTCACGAAGCCGGTGAACAGAAAGTAAGCCTCATCAATGAATATTATTTTCGTGATGAAACTGTTGTCCGCTGTCTGTTTCGCAAGTAAATATTCGGCACTTTTCGTGAACGTTTGGCTTCAGGTTTTGTGTCTGATCGATTTTATAGATGCAGATCTTTCAGAATTCGCTGATCGCTTGTTTGGATATATCACATTGTTCTGAACGTCGGCGAATATATTTCACCGGACTTACAGCTCACGATGACAATGTTTTCCAGAGAAAGGCTAACACGAGAAAGCCCTGAAGGTATACCGTCAACAACCAGCCAGTTTTCTCATATTTTACACTGTCTCACCATAGTCATTCGGTGCATTACTCAATCCACTACTAATCATAAAGAAAAAAAATTGAATTTTTTGTGCAGTAGCCTCTGGTGTCCACGTACGAGGACAGAAACGGCAGACATTTCAAAAGTTGTGTTCTTTATGGACACATTTTACTTAGCAGAGGGCTCGTGGAATTCCTTTCAGAATATTTATCGACCGTTCCACTCTCAGAGCACGTGAGAAAAATGAACACCTATTTTTTTGTTTCATCTCTGATTCCTCTTATTTTAGTACGATTGTGATTTCTCTTTACGTAGGTCGAATAAAATATATTGGTATTTGGATGAGTAAGATGATGACAAATTTAATGACAAGTTCTCACCGCAACGGAAAACGCCTTAATGTTAATGATTGCCACCCAACTCTTGCACATATCCTGACACTCTCGCCCCTATTTCGGGGAATCCAAAACGAGCTGCCCTCCTATGAACTTTTTAGATGTCTCCTGTCAATCCCATCTGGTAAGGATTCCACTCTAAATAGCAGTATGCCATAGGAGGACGGACAGGTATAGTTTAGGCAGTCTCTTTAGTGCATTTGTTGCATCTTCCAAGTATTCAGCCAATAAAACAGTCCTTGGTACGCCTTCCCTACAACATTTCCTATGTGATAGTTCCAGTTGAAGTTGTTAGTAACTAAAATCCCTAGTATTTAGTTGAATCGACAACCTTTTGATGTATGCGATTTATCGTGTAACAGAAACTTGAAGGAAGTTTTTGAGGCTCACACTTTTCCTTATTTAGGGTCAGCTGTCACTTTTCGCACTATAGAGATAACTTGTCTAAATCATCCATATGTAGGACTTCTACAATTATTCCTTTCCACACCCACTCGACTACCGTTTCCAGCAAACGGCTAGTGTGACAATATATTATGCAGCCATCCATTCAGTCTCACGGATTCGTTATATACTTTTTTTTACTCTTTTCGTGAGTTTTTCATTAAAATTGTGCTCCAGACTGCGACACGCTCCCGATGGTTGGTTGTTTCGGGTAAGGAGACCAGACAGCGAGGTCATCGGTCTCATCGGATTAGGGAAGGACGGGGAAGGAAGTCGGCCGTGCCCTTTGAAAGGAACCATCCCGCCATTTGCCTGGAGTGATTTAGGGAAATCACGGAAAACCTAAATCAGGATGGCCGGACGCGGGATTGAACCGTCGCCCTCCCGAATGCGAGTCCAGTGTCGAACCACTGCGCCACCTCGCTCGGTCCACGATCCCGAAATCTTGCCTTTAGCGGACAGTGCCCTTGACGGCTGAACCATCCAGACACGACCTTTCATCCACAGCTCATTATTTCCAGTACCTCTGTCCTATTTTGATACATTCTTATGCTGAAATCTCTTGTAAATCCGCATCTTGCAACCTTGAAAATAAAATTGATAACCAGAAAGAGCTTTTCACTCTGCAGTGGAGTGTGCGCTGATATAAAACTTCCTGGCAGAGTAAACCTGTGTGTCGGACCGAGACTCGAACTCGGGACCTTTGCCTTTCCGGGCAAGTGCTCTAACATCCGAGGTACCAAGTTCGAGTCTCGGTCCGGCACACGGTTTTAATCTGCCAAGAAGTTTCATATCAGCGCACACTCCGCTGCAAAGTGAAAATCTCATTCTGGAAACATCCCCCAGGCTGTGGCTAAGCCATGTCTCCGCAATAACCTTTCTTTCGGGAGTGCTAGTTCTGCAAGGTTCGCAGGAGAGCTTCTGTAAGATTTGGAATGTAGGAGACGAGGTACTGGCAGAAGTAAAGCTGTGAGTACGGGACGTGAGTCTAGCTCGGGTAGCTCAGATGGCAGAGCACTTCCCCGCGAAAGAAAAAGGTCCCGAGTTCGAGTCTCGGTCCGGCACACGGTTTTAATCTGCCAGGAAGTTTCATATCAGCGCACACTCCGCTGCAGAGTGAAAATCTCAGCCGGCCGGAGTGGCCGTGCAGTTCTAGGCGCTACAGTCTAAAACCGAGCGACCGCTACGGTCGCAGGTTCGAATCCTGCCTCGGGCATGGATGTGTGTGATGTCCTTAGGTTAGTTAGGTTTAATTAGTTCTAAGTTCTAGGCGACTGATGACCTCAGAATTTAAGTCGCATAGTGCTCAGAGCCAATTGAACCATTTGAAAATCTCATTCTGCAAACATCCCCCAGGCTGTGGCTAAGCCATGTCTCCGTAATATCCTTTCTTTCAGGAGTTCTAGTTCTGCAAGGTTCGTAGGAGAGCATCTGTAAGATATGGAAGGTAGGAGACGAGGTACTGGCAGAAGTAAAGCTGTGAGAACGGGACGTGAGTCGTGCTCGGGTAGCTCAGATGGCAGAGCACTTCCCCGCGAAAGGCGAAGGTCCCGAGTTCGAGTCTCGGTCCGGCACACAGTTTTAATCTGCCAGGAAGTTTCATAATTAATTACGTTTCTTTCTTCTTTTTCCTATAACAAAAACCTTTTATCACGTATTCTCTTTCCTTCCTGAATCTGTGTGCGGATTAGAGAGAGAAAACTTGACTTTCACACTGATACACAACTATAGATTCAGTGTCGTGCTTCCACCTTTTAAATTCCGCAAGAATGTGACTCCTAAATATTTAGAATTAAATCTGAATTGCCAAACTACGAAAGGATAAGGCTGAGATTTTTTTTATTTTAGATCCCAATAAACAACTCTGTTATTGTGTCTTGTACGTTACATTGCAAGCAACAGCTGATTTACTTTAATTTGAACACGCAATGTAGCCTAAATCATTAAAAATTCAAATAGCTAACATTAATATATAAAACAATGTCTGCCCGGTTAGCCGTTCGATCTAACGCACTGCTTTCCGGGAGGGAAGACATGCCACTTCCCGGAACCAATCCGCCCGGCGGATTAGTGTCGAGGTCCGGTGTGCCGGCCAGTCTGCGGATGGTTTTGAAGGAAGGCGGTTTTCCATCTGCCTTGGCGAATGCGGGCTGGTTCCCCTTATTCCGCCTCAGTTACACTATGTCTGCGATTGCTGCGCAAACAATTTCTCCACGTACCCGTACACCATGATTACTGTACCACGCAAACAGCGGTTACACTCGTCTGGTGTGAGACGTTCCTGGGGGGATCCACTGGGGGCTGAACCACACAGTAACCCTGTGTTCGGTGTGGGGCGGCGGTGGGATGAGTGGACTGCCGCAGCCTGCTGTGGGGTTGTGGACCACTGCGGGCGACGGCGGGGACGAAGCCTCTCCATCGTTTCTAGGCCCTCGGTTCCACACAATACGATACAACATATAAAACAACAAATCTTGCACCCTCTCCAGGCGTATGCTACCATCGATTACTCAGCAATAACGTCTAACCCCCCCGACTCTCGTCAAGATTAATGACCAAAAATGTTGTAAGAACGATACTGTATTACCTTTTTTTTTTTAAGTTCACAACAGTTATAAGCACAGGAGTATTGGTTTCTTACCCCCGTCCTTCGTAGTTGAGATATGCTCCAAATTAAGTCTGCCCTCCCAAAAACGGCGAACACGCACCTCTCCCCATCTCCGCATGGCGCCGATGGGGGGAATGAATTAATAACTAAACACGATGTAACAACGATTAAATGTATTTATATCTTAACGATATGTTAGAAGTCGCTAAGTGCTCTCATTCTCAAATACTGGATGGATAAAAAATGTTCAGATGTGTGTGAAATCTTATGGGACTTAATTGCTAAGGTCATAAGTCCCTAAGCTTACACACTACTTAACCTAAATTATCATAACGACAAACACACACACCCATCCCCGAGGGAGGACTCGAACCTCCGCCGGGACCAGCGGCACATACTGGATGGATAACTTCCGGGTATTTACGCCCCGTCGGTTACGATGTGACAAGGCAAACATCCTGTTTCTAACTGTAATACTTGTCTTATTATGTTAAACTTTTAAAGTAAGACGATGCCTCTTAATGAGTAGACTATGACAGCTTTGTTTTTTCTTTTATTTTTTTTTAAATTCGCTCAGAAATTACGCGGAACACTGAAAATTTTTGTTGCCCCTGGAGGCTACCCGCTACTGATAGTGGATTCAGAGTTCGATTAGTAGTATGTAAGGGCAGTAAAATGAAAAAGAGACAAATGGAAAAAGTAAGTATGTTATTTCAAAATTAATAGCCATAACTGTTAATACATTAATCTCACTGTGAGACAACACAGTCAGATAAAAATGTTTGCTGTTGCCTACGGAAACGAGATTTCACCCTGGCGTGCACACCTTTGTCCGAAGCAAATCTAAGGTCACGAATATCTTTCTTCAGGGCTTCAAACACATGGGCAGAGATCGAGAGTGAGTGGAGAATGTGTAAGGGCTTTCCAGCCAGACTTCTGCAGCGTAGTCGAAACAACCTTGGTAACACGTGGGCCCGCCCATACATTCTCCATAGGTTCCGAACTCTCCCCGTGCGATTTCCAAATTTTTGGAGCACTCAAGGAAGACATTCGTGACGTTTGGTATACTTCGGACGGAAAGGAGCACGCCTGGATACAATATCGGTTCCGTAGGGAACCGCAGACAGTTTTCCATGAAGCCATGGACCGTTGTGTCACAGTGGGATAATTTATGGCCATTACTTTTGAAATAATAAAGAATTTAATTTCATTAGACTGCACATAAATTGTATTTCGTTTAATGACCGGTTTCGGTCTTTTATCAGACCATCTTCGGACCATTTTCTACCCCTTGGTGACAGCAGGAGCCGGTGGCGTGCAGCAGGGCACTCTGGAGACCATTACATCGGCTCGTGCTGTCAGAAAGGAGTGAAAAATGGTCTGAAGACGGCCTCATAAATGACCGAAACTGGTCACCAAACGAAATATATGCAACTAACATGCTAGCTATACCGTTTTAATGAAAGAATTTTATTGGCCGTTCTTAATAAACGATTTACTTACCCTTTTTTCCCCATCTGTCTGGTTTTCGTTGGACTGCTCCTTATAGATCAAGGAAGTAACCCTGCGGCAATGAAAGCACTGGAATTTCAGGAACAGAGATGACGGTCAATGTAAAGGCCCCTTAAGGTCAGCACAGATAAGGTAGTGTATTGTTTACTCATCAGTACTGCACATTACAGGTGTTGCAAATAGCGACGACCACACCCCATATGGGCACAAAATCTTCGCAGAAATTTCTGGAGCACTCTACTATGCATACAAGTCTTCGCACGAACCTCATCAGACGCTGTAAGTATCCTGTGGAGACGCGTTTCTTTGCAGCGAACTCCGTGAAGTACACCAGGTTTTTTATTTTCCTTCAAAAAACAATTAAGAGGCATCAGATCGTGGACGCGAGGTACCTACGCAATTGCACACCCGCTTCCGATCCAGCATCTGGGACATGTGGCACTGAGTACGCCACGTACTTGCAGGTGCTCTGTTTAGTTGCATCTAGCCGTAAGCACACAGAAACAACACAGTATCATTGTCGAACTGACCTTAAGATGTGTGCCCTTGTTGTTACAGACATTCCAGTGCTTTCACTGGCTCAGGATTACTGTAACAAAGTTGTTGTATCTTGACTCCTCTATCAACTCCTTCATTTTGTGCGTGGCACTTCGAATCAAACTGTACAACATTTCACATACTCATTACACATATACAACTAATGTATTGAATAAATACCCTCCGTTTATGGAACTGCACAATTAGGCAAATAATATGCTGCCTCTTTAGTTGCATAACTATGGATAACTGCGATGAATAACAAAGCTGTCTCAAAACGGATCATCACGCTGTGATGTAAAATGCACCGTGTGTGTAAAACCTTGTTCAGATGTAAGAAAGGGCGTCAAAGTCTTCATCTTTTAAGGATAAGTAAGTACTCCAGTTTTCTTTCTCACTCGTATATCCCAGAAACGTATGTCACATCCATCATCGAAAAATTTGGGGCGGCACCATCGACGCACCAGATTAGTTTAGTGCGTAAGAGTGAGCCGATATCTCCGACAAAGGTATGAACTTTTTTGTGAATATTCATGAATTCATTATTGACTGGAGCAGGCGATTGAATTACTGGATACTAAACTGAAATACCTAATATGTAAGATTTTTTTCGTAATACCTAAATCTGTCAGATATATGACAAGTTATGCTGTCTTTTGAAAAACCGCAGGTTTGTTTGTTTAGACACTGTTTCTAAATACATTATTTTGTCCAGTACAACGCCCGGCTTCTTGTGTTGTTCAGTATATCCTTTACACTGGCTGGGAAGAATGGGTGGCGCGTGGCGAATACAATACGTATGAGAAGACGACGGTCTGGGAGCCCAGGGGAGGCACGTCTGCCTTATACATTCCCCTGGCGGATCCCTTTGTGCGGCTAACGACGTGCTCACAGCCGAGCTCCTCGGCTGCTGCTCTTCTCATTTGGGGATTTCTCCGGCTCTCTTCGGGTCGTTAAGCAGTGCGCCGAGCCGACTCCATACGTCTCCAAGTTCGTTCTGCTCGCCTCCACTGGCTAAACACCAACGAGTGGACGTGGCCGCCGTTTTCAGAATACGAAATTGCTTCTAGCATCTGTGCACGCACTACACGAGTCTGTGTCATTTCAGTTAACCGAACCGACTCCTAGTACATATATCGACTACTATGATACATTTGCTGCCACATATGCCTTACTTCCGACAACATGGGCAGGACAGAGATGCGCCACTAATTTCGAGATTTTTGATGGCTTTTTTTTCGGTATGGATTGCGTTAGGATCGGAGTGCCAAAAAGAATTTGTTTTCTGAAAGTATCTGCTATTTATTTTGCATGTGTGAGCAGATCCGGGAGATAGATTTCAACGTAGGGTAGTTGTATATGAGTATCTAAGCTTCTAGAAAACATCCTCTCATTAAGCGACTGACTTGGGGCGCTGTCTGAAAACGATCTCTCCACATCCAATTCAGTATTGCTAACAGCAAATGCTATTCATAGCAAATAGCTAGGAGAAATATGAAGAAACGTAACTTACGAGACTACTGAAGAGTTTCAGACCACGCTCTCTTTTTCCCTCTGACATAAGATAGAGTAATGGATTCTTGAAAAGGGCCCCTAGTCGTTTTCGCAAATAAAATACAACGTCACACAACGCATTTGATGTTATTTGATCCCGTAGTTTTAATATTGCCTTATAAACTGTTATACATAACTTTACGATACCTTACTATAACCTGAGGATTAATCTCATTTGAATGAAGAATTATTTATTGGCAGCCTTAGACGATTGAACTCCGACGTTTCTCTAAATAGTCACGAGCTGTGAAGCACCATATTCAGAGAAGAAATTGGCTTGTAAATTATTATGTTTCATTTTTTTTTTTTTAAATTGATACTTAGTAAAATTTATTCACTTTGACTTACTCCCAATTTCCCTGGTGCCATTTTTATCCACTCCTTTCCTATTTTTGGTCATCAGTCTGCTGACTTGTTTCGTGCGGCTCACCACGAATTCCTCTCCTGTGCTAACCTCTCCATCTCAGAGTATCACTTACAACCTACGTCCTCAATTATTTGCTGGATGTATTCCAGTCTCTGTATTTTAGTGCATAAGAGTGCGTTAATATCTACGACGAAGGTATGAACTTCTTTGTGAATATTCATGAATTCATTATTGACTGGGGCAGACGATTGAATTACTGGATACTACACTGAAATACTTAACAGTAAGATTTTTAAGTAATATCTAAGTCTGTCAGAAATATGATAAGCTATGCTGTCTTTTGAAAAACCGCAGGTTTGTTTATTTAGTCTCAGTTTTTTCCCCTCTACAGCACCCTCTAGTATCATGGAAGTCATTCCCTTATGTCTTAACAGATGTCCTACCATCCTGTCCCTTCTCCTTCCACATGTTCCTTTCCTCTCCGATTCTGCGCAGAACCGTCTCATTCCTTACTATATCAGTCCACCTAACTTTCAACATTCGAAAATGCTTCGATTCTCTTCTGTTCCGGTTTCCTCACAGTCCATGTTTCGCTACCATACAGCGCTATACTCCAGACGTATATTCTCAGAAATTTCTTCCTCAAATTAAGGCCGATATTTGATATAAATAGAATTCTCTTGGCCAGGAATGCCCTTTTTTCCATTGCTAGTCTGCTTTTGATGTCCTCCTTGCTCCGTCCGTCATTGGTTATTTTACTGCCTAGGTAGCAGAATTCCTTAACTTCATTGACTTCGTGACCATCAATCCTGATGTTAACTTTCTCGCTGTTCTCATTTCTACTACTTCTCATTACCTTCGTCTTTCTTCGATTTACTCTCAGTCCTTACTTTGCACTCATTATATTGTTCATTCCGTTCAGCAGATCATGTAATTCTTCTTCGGTTTCACTCAAGATAGCACTGTCACCACCGAATCGTATCATTGATATTCTTTCATCTTGAATTTTAATTCAATTCCTGAACCTTCCTTTTATTTCCATCATTGCTTCCTCGATGTACAGATTGAACAGTAAGGGCTAAAAGCTACATTCTTGTCTTACACCCTTTTTAATACGAGCACTTCGTTATTTTTCGACCATTCTTATTATTCCCCTTTGGCTGTTGTACATATTTATATGACTCGTCTCTCTCTGTAGCTTACCCCTACTTTTTTCAGCATTTCGAACATCTTTCACCATTTTACATTGTCGATCGCTTTTACCAGGTCGACAAATCCTATGAACGTGTTTTGATTTTTCTTTAGTCTTGCTTCTGCAACGTCAGAATTGCCTCTCTAGTACCTTTAACTTTCCTAAACCCAAACTGATCGTCATCTAGCTCATCCTCAATTTTCTTTTACATTCTTTTATATATTATACTTGTAAGAAACTTGGGTGCATGAGCTTTAAAGCTTTTTGTGCGATAATTCTCGCACTGGTCAGCTCTTGTCGTCTTCGGAATTGTATGGATGATGCTTTTCCGAAAGTCAGTGGTACGTCGCCAGACTCATGCATTCTACACACCAAAGTGAAAAGTCGTTTTGCTGCCACGTCCCCCAATGATTTTAGAAATGCTGCTGCAATGTTATATATCCCTCCTGCTTTATTTGATCGTAAGTCCTCCAAAGCCCTCTTAAATTCTGATTCTAATACTGGATCCCCCATATCTTCTAAATCGACTCCTGTTTCTTCTTCTATCACAGCAGACAAATCTTCCCCCTCATAGAGGCTTTCAGTGTATTCTTTCAACCTATTCACTCTCTCCCCTGCATCTAACAGTGGAATCCACTCCTAATTATTCTATATTTATGGAAGTAACTATCCCAGTTATGGCCGTATTTTATCTTTCATTGCTGTAATTTGACTTTTTTGGGGGGAGGGGGGGGGGGGGAACACTGCAGCCTCCACAAATTTTAAAAATGGCATCGTTTCCACCGGGCCCGAGACAATATCAGGAGTTTTCAGATGAAGCTGTCGTTTACTCTCTAGCAAAGTCATCTGAAATTCAAAATTAATTGCAAAACGATTCGCATAAAATATCCGTATGGTGTGAAAAGTTGCAGTTGAGCCTAAACAATAAAAAGTGCTCCTCCACATGAACACTGGAAGGAATCCGTTAAACTTCGGAAGTTTCGGTTACACAGTAAAACACACAAATTTAAAGATCGTCGATTTAACGAAATGCCTAGGACTTACAATTAAGTACAACTTAGACTAGAACCATCACATAGATAACGTTGTGTTAAAGACGAGGCAAAGACAGTTTTTTATTGGCAGAAAGAATATGCTGCAAATCTAGTAAACAGGCTGCCTACACTCCGCTTGTGCGTCCTCTTCTGCTACTGTTCCACGGTATGGGAACCTTACAAGATATAATTGACAGAGGACATCGAAAAATGTCAAAGAAGCGTAGTTCGTTTTGTATTTCCCCGAAAAAGGGCAGAGTGTGTCACAGATATGATACGCAAGTTTGGGTGTCTATCATTAAAACGAAGGCGTTTTCCGTTGTGGCGAGATGTTTTCGCTAGATTTTAATCACCAGCTTTCCCTTCCGAATGCTAAAATATTTTGTTCACTCCAATCCACTTAGGGAAAAACGATTATTGTAATAAGATAAGAGAAATCACAGCACGCACGGAAAGATTTAAGTGTTCGTATTCGCCACACGCTGTTCGAGAGTCGGACACAAGGTAAATAATGTGAAAACGGATCGATGAATCTTCTTTCAGCACTTAAGTGTGAATTTTGGAGTAGTCACGTACCTGCAGACGTTGAAGTACGCTGTTATTTTCAAATAGCGCTTTATTAAGCACTACTACCTATCTAGAGCTTTGGTCATCATCGAACTCGTAACAGATGTGGCTACAGCGCCCTTGTACGTTGCCGGCCGCGGTGGCCGAGCGGTTCTAGGCGCTTCAGTCCGGAACCGCGCGACTGCTACGGTCGCAGGTTCGAATCCTACCTCGGGCATGGATGTATGTGATGTCCTTAGGTTAGTTAGGTTTAAGTAGTTCTAAGTTCTAGAGGACTGATGACCTCAGATGTTAAGTCCCATAGTGCTCAGAGCCATTTGAACCATTTGAACCCTTGTACGTTGTACAGAACAATTCACGTTTGGTGGAAGTGCTAACGGCTGTCTGTATCTGTTACCTGTAGATACGTATTCCGAGACTGTATACGTTGACAGCCACGCTATGCATAACTGTAAGTTGCTTGCGATTTTTGTTTTAAATAAAGTGCGAAGATCCACACTAACTAGCAGTGCTCAGTAAAATACTATTTTCAAGTCTTGAAAGGCTCTTCGGGTTTGCTGCCGGATCCTAAAATCAACTTGACTCGATGTTTCGGCAATCCACCTGGTCGCCATCTTCAGGAAAAGGCTGCTTCTGCTGATGAGTCCCGCTGAGAACTGACGCCAGGTTGCAAATCGACGTCCTATATAGGTCACCGTTCAGTACACGACGCATGCGCCGCCCATCACCGTTTCTGCCTTCCAAAACAGGGAGGTGGCGCCGCCCTTAGTGAAACACTGCTGGCAACGATATATCGCAATCAAGGCCGCACCGAAGAACGTTCAGTTTTGATGCGAGATAATACAGGATCCCACGTCTTGCTAAGAGGAAACCCATTGTCTCTGTTGATTAAATTATCAGCCAACCTAATTTCAATCACCTCTTTATAGACACTGTTCCAAAAACCGGAAATGTTGGCAACCACAACAGTTTCCTCAAATTTCATATTGTGTCCCTCATTTAGACAGTGTTCTCCTACCGCCGATTTTTCCGGCTGTTGTAGCCTCGTATGACGGCGATGTTCCACACACCTGTCATGCACTGTGCGAATAGAACGGCCAATGTATGCTTTCCCACATTGACACGGAATTTTGTACACCCCGGGTTTCTTAAGCCCCAAATCATCCTTCACAGAACCGAGCAGAGCCCTATTACGACGGGAAAGCCTACGTAATCACTATTTTCAAGTAACAGCCATGTGGAAACGATGTCTTTCTTCACAACGCCTGTAACATCTGTCTAATGGAAATTCTACAAGACGGCAGTGGTTTCTCTTCGTGGACGCTTGCGCTTTCGCGCTGTCCCGTGAGTAGCGAGTAGCCGGTGCTGTCCTGTCCTGTCCTGTCCCATGCTGTCCCGTCTGCCGCAGACCGCCGGGCGACAAAGGCCTTTCACGGTGGACCCCGCCCCACCCGTGCCTTCGGTCACTAATTAATGAGCCGGCACGGCGCCTGACTAATGACGCGGCGCCAAGGGCAGAGAGGGGTGGCTAGCATGAGGGGGGCGGGGAAGGGTGTCGCAACACCTGTGTCACACGCACGCACCGACAGCACGCGCCGGTCCACTGTCCCTCCCGCCACTGTGGGAGCAACGTACGGTACTACATGAACACCTCGTCTCACAACAGCGCCCAACACACTGGATTGTGCCGGTACTGCACTAAAAAAGGGATACATGTATAGTCTGTTGTTAAACCGAGGAGCGAGCAGACGAGTCCCCACTCACTCTCACTGCGACACAAGGAGCACCTACAGGCTGTTTCACAAGTTTAGACCCACCCTTCAGCAGCGCTTTTTACGAATCAGAAGTGAAGCAAGGCGCACACGCTTCCGAGCACCGTTTATTTCCGATTAAATGCGTCAATACTACACGAAATATAGAAATTAGTAACTCATATACACTGCCTGACTAAGAAAGTGAAGCACCCAGAAGGGGAGAAGGAAACCAGATTAAACTTCACGAGCTGAGAAGCAAGGTAATGTTATTTCAGCGACAACAGAAGAGTCAAATTTACAAAGAACTTGGCAACATGAGCCCACTCATCAGTGCGAAGTCGGATTCTCTCTGGCCTGCTTTCAGGCACTGATTCCGTTGGGAAGGTTGTCATCAAGCCCCTGTAGCCTCTCCTGAGGCAAGCTGGACCACAACTGTTGTAACTGATCCTTGACGTCCTCGATATTAACAATGAGACAAGTTTCACGTCCCAGCTTATCCATGCATGTTCTATCAGGGACAGATCTGGGGATCTTGTGGCCACGTCAGTACCTCAGCATCACTGAGGCAGTTCACAGAAACACGTTTCATGTGTGGAAGAGCATTGTCTTATTGGAAATGGCAGCACAGTACTGTCGCATGATAAATAATAAAAAAATGGTTCAAATGGTTCTGAGCACTATGGGACTTAACATCTGTGGTCACCAGTCCCCTAGAACTTAGAACTACTTAAACCTAACTAACATAAGGACATCACACACATCCAGCCCGAGGCAGGATTCGAACCTGCGGCCGTAGCGGTCACGAGGTTCCAAACGGAAGCGCCTAGAACCGCACGGCCACACCGGCCGGCGATAAATAACAGACGAGAATGCAAAGTACTGTTGTCCCGTCAGAGTACCTTCAATCACAACCAGTCCTGACGTACATCTACATTTACGTCATTAGTCTGCTATTCACAATAAAGTGCCTGGCAGAGGGTTCAATGAATCATCTTCAAGCCGTCTCTCTACCGTTCCACTCTCGAAAGGCGCACGGAAAAACCAGCATTAAATGTTTCTGTGCGAGCACTGATTTCTTTTATTTTATCGTGATGATCATTTCTCCCTGTGTAGGTTGGTGCCAACAGAACGTTTGCTCAATTGGAGGAGAAAACTGGTGATTGAAATTTCATGAGAAGATCCCGTCGCAACGAAAAACGCTTTTGTTTTAGTGATTGCCACCCCAATTCACGTATCATGTCTGTGGCACTACCTCCCGTATTTCGCGATAATACAAAACGAGCTGCCCTTCTTTGAACTTTTTCAATGTCATCCGTCAGTCCCACCTGATGCGGATCCCAAACCGCACAGCAGTACTCCAGAATAGGACGGACAAGCGTGATGTAAGCAGTCTCTTTAGTAGACCTGTTACAGCTTCTAAGGGTCCAGCAGTGAATCGCAGTCTTTGGTTCGCTCCACCCACAACATTATCTACGTGATCGTTCCAATTTAGGTTATTTGTAATTGTAATTCCTAAGTATTTAGTTGAATTTACAGCCTTCATATTTGTATGACTTAACGCGTAATCGAAATTTACGGGATTTCTTTTAGTGCTCATGTAAATAACTTCACACTTTCCTTTATTCAGGGTCAATTACCACTTTTCGCAATATACAGATATCTTATCTAAATCATTTTGCAATTCGTTTTGGTCATCTGATGACCTTACAAGACGGTAAATGACGGTATCATCTGCAAACAATCTAATAGGGCTACTCAGATTGTCTGCTATGTCGTTAATATAGGCCAGGAACAATAGAGGGCCTTTAACACTTCCTTGGGGAACGCCGGATATTACTTTTGTTTTACTCGATGAATTTCCGTCTATTACTACGAATTGTGACCCTTCTCACAGGAAATCACGAATCCAGTCGCATGATATTCCATAGACACGCAGTTTGGTTAGATGACGCTTGTGAGGAACGGTGTCGAAAGCCTTCTGGAAATCTAAAAATATGGAATCAATTTGACATCATCTATCGATAGCAATTCATGAGTATAAAGAGCTAGTTGTGTTTCACAAGAACGATACTTTCTGAATCTGTGCTGACTATGTGTCAATAAATCGATTTCTTCGAGGTACTTCATAATGTTCGAGCCGGCCGAAGTGGCCGTGCGGTTCTAGGCGCTGCAGTCTGGAACCGCGAGACCGCTACCGCAGGTCCGAATCCTGCCTCGGGCATGGATGTGTGTGATGTCCTTAGGTTAGTTAGGTTTAACTAGTTCTAAGTTCTAGGGGACTAATGACTTCAGAAGTTGAGTCCCATAGTGCTCAGAGCCATTTGAACCATAATGTTCGAACACAGTATAATGTTCCAAAACCCTACTCCAAATCGACGTTAGTGATACGATCCTGTAATTCAGTGGATTACTCCTATTTCCCTTTTTGGGTATTGGTGTGACATGAGCAATTTTCCTGTCTTTAGGTACGCATCTTTCTGTGAGCGAGCGGTTGTATCTAATTGCTAAATATGGAGCTGTTGTACCAGCTCTGAAAGCAACGTGACTGGTATACAATCTGAACCAGAGGTCTTGCCTTTAAGCTGCTTTGCTACACCGAGGAGACGGCCGCGGTGGCCGAGCGGTTCTAGGCGCTTAAGTTTGAAAACGCGCGACTGCTACGGTGGCAGGTGTGAATCCTGCCTCGGGCATAGATGTGTGTGATGTCCTTAGGTTAGTTAGGTTTAAGTAGTTCTAAGTTCTAGGGGACTGATGACCTCAGATGTTGAGCCCCATAGTGCTCAGAGCCATTTGAACCATTTTGAGCTACACCGAGGATATCTGCATCTATTTTTCTCATCTTGGCAGTTATTCTTGATTGGAATTCGGGAATTTTTACTTCGTCTTCTTTGGTGAAGGAGTTTCGTAAAACCGTGTTCAATAACTCTGCTTTAGTGGCGCTGTCATCGGTGACTTCACCGTTGTTATCGCGCAGTGAAGGTACTGGTGTGTTTTATGTACGACCAGAATCTCTTTGGGTTTTCTGTCAGATTCCGAGACAGAGTTTCGTTGTGGAAATTATTAAAGGCATCTCACATTGAATCATGCGCTGTATTTCTAACTTCTGCAAAACCTGAACTGTTCCCAATGACTCCTCACACAATGACACCAGTAGTAATACCAGTGTGCCTTTCCAAAATATTAGAAGAGCGACTCCTCGCTGAACACGATGAGATACCATTCAGCAGCAATCCACGCTTCAGGTCACGGCGCATATCCAAACGCACCCGTTTGTGTTGTGTTAACTGCAGCCTACGCATGGGATAGCATTGCCCTGGTGCGGCGGCTGGTAGTCTCCGATGAATGGTGGAGGATGATATAGAATGTTGCAGGGAGTCCGTTACTTTTTATCGCATAGCGGGTGCAGATGTGAAGGGGTTAGGACGTACTTGGTGCACAATAGGGCGATCACCCTTGGGGTGGTCCCCCGAAACCGTGTCAACGATTCTGCCTGCCCTCGCGTTCACGTGCAGTCCGATGTCGGATGACTGACACAACGAGATGCCCCGCAAATCTGGGTATTGCACTCCCCGATCAGCCGACCAAATGGAGACGCACAATTAGGTCCCTTTTCAGACTGCTGATAATGCTGTCTCATTCGAGTACGCGGCGTCTCCGTGTCCTTCGTAGTTATCACTCGACATCTGAAGCGGCCCTTACATATCCTACCAATCCTGGTAAGAACGCTAAAGACGAAGAACACTAACGCACTGTATTGGCCGCTCCATCTGAGTATTGCAACTCCCAATGATTTACATGCTCGACGATGGTGTGTGCGTGTACGAAGTTACTCGTCATTCGAGCATGTCTTCTGGGTACTTCACAGTTGTCAAGTAGTGTAATTAAGAAAAGAAACGATCATGTAAGTAAATCACCGCAAGCTGCACTTCACTGCTAGACAAGAAATGGATTATTAGTCGCTCTGTGTGGAAGTTGTAGCGGTAGCCCCGAAAAATCCACTTCCCCTCCACCATAAGCGCCGCTCGCTCTTCAGTCTACAGACAGATTACACAAAAAATCAACCTGCGTCTATGAAACTCCTCTACATATGCCTCCTTGAATGCGACACATTTTTCCCAGCGATGGATGACGAAGACCTATATTGTAGAGGTCTGTGTTTCCGTTGTTTAAGGAACGTTCCACCACGAATAGCCACCTACGCAATAGTTTTTTTTCCAAAGAAAGAGGAAGAAGACACTGGCTGTAAATTTAGGAGGCAAAATTCGATAGCCCAAAGAAGCAGCATGTGTGATTGTATACTGTGCAAAAACACCCCATTGGACAGCTTCCCGCGATACTTCGTCTTGGCAGTCACCCGTAAACTCGTCAGGAAATTTTGATAGCATGGTTCTCATTCCATTTGTTAGCACCGCACCATGCCATTAAAAATAATAATAATAATAATTATTATTATTATAATACTGCGCAACACCTTGCTCGACCTTTCCCTTTTTAATCGGTGGTGAGTCACTGTTTACACTCCTTGGTTTTTTTCGTTTGTCTCCGGGTCATAGTGATACACCGAACACTTGTCCACAGTTATTCTGTGGCCAAGTCATTCGGATTAGCCACACACCGCTGCGATATATCTGCAACTGCCTCTGTTTGGCGGGCTTCTTCAATGGGTGCAAGCAGTCATGGAACCCAGTGGGCTTATGTACGGAATTCTACAGGTGGTGTGCCTGTCTTGCAAAAAACTTCATCACTTCTCTGAAATTCTTATGGCGTCAGTTATCACTGATACGTTTAATACCATATTGTATCACTGTTTATGTCTCTGGTTGCAGCTGTATGACGGCTTTCATGTGGAACGTCTTCAAAAGCAGTATGGGATATACTCACGCTTAATTTCAGTCAGCGATCTGTAAATGTTCAAAGAAGAGAAGACTTTTTACACCTTTTCAAAAACTTTGGAAATAATTTATTTCTTAAGGTTTATATAAGAGCCACAAATAATATTTTCATTAGTGACTAGTTTCGAATATTTTCCTTCAGTCTCAAACCATAACCTACGTTAAAAGGCACAATGTTATTAAGAAAACATGAATTACAGCGTTTTCAAACATTTTGTATGCTCAGATTACAGTAGTGGAATGGATCTTTTATAGAACACTTGCATTTATAATGTTTCGCTGTACATAATATATTTCTTTTCACATCAGATCAATATAACAAGCGTTATTTAACTGTATTGCGATTGGCCTGATAAACTCAAAATTCGATACGCGCCTTTAGTTGTTTATAAGTAAAAATGTGACAGGCGCCTTCAGCTGTTTATTACGTGTTCATAGGCCTATGTTCCGTCTCTCAGACATCACAATGTTACAATTAAATACGTAGATACTGTATTGATAAATGTCTCGCGCTATTTTGTACTTTACTGATATGTAATAAGCTAAAAGCCTTTCTGACTCATGAATATTTTTAAATAGAGCAAAACAATTACCGTATTCAAACGCGAACCGCTGATTTTAAAAATGATTCAAAAAGGTAGTTACTTTATGAAAAACTAGTAATTTAAAAAATAATGCGAGACCTTTAGCTTTACAGTACCTATGTATTTAGAGGGAACATTATGATCCCTGAGAAACAGGACATACACACACATAAAAACAACTGAAGGTATTTGTCAAATTTGTATGTATAAACAACTAACGATGCCTATCGAAATTTGAATGTATCAAGATAATTGTATTGCAGTCAAATAACAGTTATTATATTGATCTAATGTTAAAACATTACACATGTAGGTATGTCATAGAACATTCATTGCCCTGCTGTAACCTCTGAACACGAAATGTTTGACAATGTTGTACTTCATGTTTTGTTAATAACATTGTAGCTTTTAATGCTGGTAATGGCTTGAGAATGAACGAAAATGTATGAAATTAATCACTACTGAAAATATTATTTCCAAGTGTGGCGAAGACCTTAATTAATTGAATTACAGATATATTGACTTGTTGATACTGATACCAACTCATTGTTGGACTTATGTAAACTTTCGAAGTATTTCTTTTAGCGACAAATCATTTGAGAAAAATACGCACACAGCACGAGCACTTCTAATGACCGTACAGACAAATCTATTCCTTATATCAGGCTGATCGTTAAACCAACACGTCAAAGGCGTAGTTGATAATACAACCATCTCCGTGAAAAACCTGTAACTTCATTGAGCAGCAGTTTCCGAAGAAGTAAGAAAAATGAGCGAAAGGCTAGTACGCGTAATTTACGGTTTTGGTGTTCAACAGTTGATGCATTCTACAGTCTCTCTCTCTCTCTCTCTCTCTCTCTCACAACATACACAAAAGGAGAATTCCCTTCTGCCTTATACATCCGCCACCCTTCTCTTTATCACATTCATAGCTGGCTGGCAGAGATAATTTCAGGTTAGTCTTCAGTAGTAAGCAGCAGAGCAACGCATTTCAGTTGATCCTCATTTGTTAGCCATCCCATCCCTGTCGCTTTCACTTGTTTGCTTTTCTGGGCTAATATCCTGATTAACAGCGACAGCCTGCCCTTATTGTCACACAGTCTGGATTTGCGATATGTGCCGTGTGTGTGTGTGTGTGTGTGTGTGTGTGTGTGTGTGTGTGTGTGTGTGTGTTAGGAGATGAAGAGGGGTGGAGGATAGGGAGTGAGTGAGACAGATAGAAAGAGAATGAAAGCGGGGGGTTTAATGTGTGCGTCTATGCCCGCACTCGGTGGAAGGGGCTGAGGAAGCAAGTTCGGTTGGGAGGAAGGAAACTAAAATTTCAAATACTCTAAATTCAACATTTATTTTCCAATTTTTTTCTCTATAAAAGCACTTAAACAGCTATAATGAAAAAGTAAAGAAAGAGTTAAGCAATGACATACGTCTCTGAATGTTTAACTGTGTTCAGTTAAAACTAGCTTTGTCATTCTCGGTTTTTAGCAGATTATCAGTGAACGATTTCTGTGTACGTATTGCTGGTTTACAGACATAGCTTCTGCAGTCTACAGTGAAATATATAAGAACAAGGCATTTAATAAGATAAAGGAGGCTTGTGTGATGAGTCAAGTATCTTAGTGGCCAAGGATTACACGTCCAAAAGAGAGGAACATGGTTTGAAATTCAGCACAGTGTTCCTGACTGTTGCCGGCTCATCATGCAGATAACATGGTTTTCTTCAACAAACTCTGTTAAACTCTCTGAACTGCAAAGAGGTCATTGGGAAGCATTATTATACGAATTGATCGTCGGCTGCTGAAGCGTATGCGATGTATTTGTCCCCGTATAAACCTGGTAGAACTGTGTCACCCCATGCACAAATCGTTGACTATTTGACTTACGATAGAAAGTGGGTCGCCCCACTCCGGAGCCAACGAAACTTCCATTCGAACTTTGCTGGCCACGATAAGATGGGTGTAGGGGGGAGGGGTGGCGTTAACCTTTTAAGCAACGTGTATGCGTATGTCACAATGCAGACCCGCCCTATACATTTTTGTCCTCGAAAAGCCAAATCCTCCGTTAATCTCCGATTTACTATACTCCATATATCTTGCACCGATTGTCATTACAGGTTCAAAGCCGTTTAGCTTACGACCTGTCGGTAACAGTTTACTCAGATATCGTGTCTACACTTGCGACATATAGCTGAAACAAAAGCGTGTCATACACGGCACGTCTTCAAATACGAAAATGCGACAACCATTGCCGTCAGTTTTCGGCCACTCATTTCATTATTCTGATAGCAGTGACTACCTCAAAATTTCTTCGCTAGCGGAAGCGTAGTTCTTTGTGAGTTAACCAGGGTCATATAGCTTTATGATGAAAGTTTTAGTATAATATAATACTCGAGGTATGACACAACATATTAAATATCGTGATACAGGCGCAACAAATACATACAGATGGTTATAGACTCTGAATCTGGAGGACTAGAAGCAATTAGAAGAATATGATCTAGGTATTTTACTCGGTACGTTGAACTAATATGAAGCTCTCGGGTTTCGTGGAAATGACGCGACGTTTCGATGAGTGTCAGTTGTATTATTCTGGGGATGATGATGGGAGTGGCTCTCGTGAAAACGTCGTGTGATTTCCACGAACTCATCCGGCTGGAAACCCGAGAGTCCCGTTTTAGTCATAAGAACATCGATTTTGATGTAATGAACACAGTAAACATTATACAAACTGTACTAAACTCATGAACAATTGGCAGCTGCCGTGCAGGAACGAAAACGTTCCCGTTGCCGCGATCAAGAGAATGTGACAGATGACCGGTGGACCCCATATTGACCGTCGACGTGAAAGTCGTATCGAATATGGATAAGCTACTTGAAATCAGTATATTTGATTGAGACATGACATTTCGGAGGCCGTGGAGGCACTGTTCTTTCACACGCCCCTCCTATCAGTGGGTACCGTGATTCGGGCAAATACGCAACTAACAAACTGTGGTAAAGAAAGATAGTGTTGACGATTATCGCAGATTATGGTAGCTGTTAGAGGGCTGGGCGTCTTAAAATGGGACAGTAACAGCCGATAAGCATCCATATCGAACGGAACCATCACCTTGCTCCGAGTTACAGAAGCCAGCACCTCGCAAATCGTAAAATTATGAAATATGGGTGAGATATTCGTCCACCTGGGTCTGGTATTGAGGAGACATGAATCTGAAGTTAAAACCTTCTGGGTTATTAGGCCGCGTCATGTTTCTTCTAAAATGAACGACGGTTCGACCCCTCTGCTGGGATCTTCTGGTGTCCACTACTGCTCGTGTTCTAGCGGTAGTGGACACTAGAAGATCCTGAGGAAGATCCCAGCAGAGGGGTCGAAACGTCGATCATTTTAGAAGAAACATGACGCGGTCTAGTAATCCAGAAGAATTTAACTACAGTGACAACGGCCACGAAATCCAGCAGACTTAGACATGAATTTGTTGCACGGCCGAACGCTGGCAGGCCCAGGCCATAAGGCGTACCGCGACTAGTTAACCATTTCCGCCCCAGGTGGGCTCAGGTGCAGAGAGAACGAGCGCGTAGCCGGAAGCGCGTAAATCCCAGGGCTGGGAATTTCGACTGCTGATGCTCGCATTGCCTTTGTTCAGAATACGTGGAAGAGTGTCAGACAATCTTAAAGATGGCCAAGTTACATTTCTTTGAGATTCGACAGTACCTCCCATTAAATATAAATGCAAATCAAAAGACGTTGGCGATTTTAGGTAAATGAGGTGCATCCAGTGACAACAATGTCTCAATATTTTTAAAACCACAGAAATTAATATTTCACAGTGAGGAAACATTTTTACAACGAACCTCTGAATTAACAACTCTTAATCGCTTCATTCGGTTTCAACATACACCGAAGCGCGAAAGAAGCTGGTATAGGCATGCGTATTCAAATACAGAGATAAGTAAACAGGCAGAATACAGCGCTGAGGTCGGCAACGCCTATATAAAACACCAAGTGTTTGCCGCAGTTGTTAGATCGTTTACAGCTGCTACAATGCCAGGTTATCAAGATTTAAGTGAGTTTGAACGTGGTGTTATAGACGGCGCACAAGCGATGGGACACAACACCTCCGAGGGAGGTATCGATGGAGATTTTCCCGTACGACCATTTCGCGAGTGTACCGTGAATATCAGGAATCCGGTAACACATCAAATCTCTGACATCGCTGGGGCCGGAAAAAGATCCTACAAGAACGGTACCAACGACGACTGAAGAGAATCGTTCAACGTGACACAAGTGCAACCCTTCCTCACATTGTTGCATATTTCAATGCTGGGCCATCAACAAGTGTCAGCATGCAAATCATTCAATGAAACATCATCGGTATGGGGTTTCGGAGCCGAATGTCCACTCGTCTACTCTTGATGACTCCACGACACAAAGCTTTACGGACAAATGTTGATGGTGTTAGGACAGCAACCAGCCACAAATTTACTTTGAGTTCCTTTATTCAAAGAGTACCGTTACCGGTTTCGAATCGTTGTGATTCACCCTCAGACGGTTTACACGCTTTCTTTATGACATGTGGTGTGCTTTTACAGATTAATTGTCCTAAAATATAAATAATACATAATTATAAACACGCCACACACAGATGGTTGCGTTACAGATTTTCGTTGCATGTGACTTACGCGAAACGTCGGTTTGGAGTGTTTGTTTCCATAATATTCGTCCAACAGATGTAAATGCATTTACATCTGTTAGACGAATGTTATGGAAACAAACAACAAACAACAATAAGAATGCAGTGGGAATGCATTTACATCTGTTGGACAAATGTTATGGAAACAAACACTCCAAACCGACGTTTCACGTAAGTCACATGCAACGAAAATCTGTAACGCAACCATCTGTTTGTGGCGTGTTTATAATTATGTATTATTTATATTTTAGGACAATTGATCTGTAAAAACACACCACATGTCATAAAGAAAGCGTGTAAACCGTCTGAGGATGAATCACAACGATTCGAAACCGGTAACGGTACCCTTTGAATAAAGGAACTGAAAGTAAATTTGAGGCTGGTTGCTGTCCTAACACCATCAACATTTGTCTTCAAACAACAGCCACGATCTACATCATGTCATCATATGACAAAATTACACAAAGCTTTACGCCTTGCCTGGGCACGTCTACACCGAAGTTGGACTGGTGATGGCTAGAAACGTGCTCAATGGTCGGACGAGTCCTGTTTAAAATCGTTTCGAGCGGATGAACGTGTACGGCTGTGGAGACAACCTCATGAATCCATAGCCCCCCGTACGTCAGCAGGAGACTGATCAAGCTGGTGGAGGCTCTATAATAGCGTGAGGTGTGCGCAGTTCGAGCGATATGGGAGCCGTCATACGTCTCGATACGAGTCTGGCAGGTGGTACGTACGTAAACATAAAGTCTAGTCACCTGCATCCATTCGTGTCCATTGTGCATTCCGATGGACTTGGGCAGTTCCAGCAGGTCAATGTAACACCTCACACGCCCAGAATTGCTACAGAGTGGCTCCAGGAAAGCTCTTCTCAGTTTAAACACTTCCGCTGGCCACGAAACTCCGCAGACAGGAACATTATTGAGCATATCTGAGATGCCTTGCAACGCGCTGTCCAGAAGAGATCTCCACACCCTCGTACTCTTATGGATTTTTGGACAGCCCTGTAGGATTCATGGTGTCAGTTCCCTCCAGCACTACTTCAGACATTAGACCAGTCCATGCCATGTCATGCTGTACCACTTCTGCGTCTTGATTTTGCATTTAACATTTGACGTTGCCACTATGGTTGCAGTAAATTAGGACTTTGTTTTTGTAAAACAGGTATGCCTCTTCATACTTGAAGCACACAAATACATATATTTGTCAGTAGTACTTTTCATTATGGTCTATTTACTGTTTTTAAGCTGTAGACAATCTGCTAGTGTATTTATGTTTTTCCTAATTTTTGCTGCAGATCTGTTGATGGTCATTATAGACTGAAACCGACAATCTGTTAACAAAAAGTTTGTGACCATAGCCGTAAATTAAAGGAAACTTATTGTATATACGGGTCACTGTTTTATTCGCGACAATGTCGCAGCTTGTAAAAAGATTGATTTAAGCTAGCAGACTTGTAGTTGTAATGTCGAACAGGGCGAAGAAATATTACTGGGCTCGATTCTGTCGCTGTCTTACGGAAGATATCTTTCACACTCCGGTGGAAGAAAATGGGTGCTCTGGAGGGCAGGGTGAGCCTTTTATCGAGCTTTTCTGCAAAGGCAGCGAGCGGCGCTTTGTGCGCTTATTACGTCGGCGGGCTGCAGCGGAAACCCTCGGTCCGTGCGAAGCGGCTACCGGAAGAAACGCGGCGTAGCGCGCGGCTCCAATAAGCGGCCTTGGCCGGGACACGACCGCCGTTATTGCAGTCCGGGACAGATGTTGGAGGGCCACGCGCCGGCGGCGTTAAGGAGTACGCGACTGGAAAGCACGACGCGGCTCCGCGCCCGCGCGATACACTCGTGCTGCACATTTAGCCGCTAATCCTCTGCTCGAATTACAGTGTTTCGTAACGTCCACCATAATAAAGCGACAGCGACGCAACTGTTGCCTTAATGGCTTCATATACTCCATCTCAGAATCACCAGCCAGCCAACATGGACAGTGCTGGAAAATGAAATTGCAACTCAATTTGTAATTTATACCATGCGTCACTAATAAACAACACTGTGTGGCGCCAATTTCCTGAAAAAAAGTTTGGTCTGTCGATCGATAACCGTTGTACCTCTCACCTGAATGAGGGTGGATGGCATTAGTACAGGGACAAGTGATCAGCTTCCCAGTCTGATTGCCGTTAAGGTGAGTCACTGCGAGTCGAGGAAAAGATGGTGCTATGTTGCATGCGAAAAAACTGAGCAACCAAACTTGATGCAGCGGGCCAAATCGCGACTGAATACAATTTCAAACTATTTATTTTAACACCAGCAGTCTTACTAACACAATTTAAAACGATTATTTGCTGTAAATTCAACCAAACTGTCCTAAGTTAATGTGCAACTTTTACAAAAATAGTTACGAACAATTATTATCAACAGTAGTTATCAACAATGGTTATGAATAATAGTTATCAGTAATAATTAGGAATAATAACTTTCAACAGCAGTTATGAATAGAGAAATCACTTTGAATAAACTGTAAAAGCTACAAACCACGAAATTCGACCGAATTCGCGACATTATTTTCGTCATCAATAGAAAAAGGTTATGCAGGGAAGTGACACAGAATAATTAAAGCGCCCAATGTTCGCTTCTAGGAGGATTCTACTGTTTTTCTTGCACATAACTTGATTTCCTCGTCTGATAATGCTTTTTATAATCGTAAAGTTTAAACATTAGCTCCTCCTGTAACTGGCTGGGTAAGCCAAATTTCAGGTCAAAACGGTTCAGATGGCTCTGAGCACTCTGGGACTTAACAGCTGAGGTCATCAGTCCCCTAGAACTTAGAACTACTTAAACCTAACTAACCTAAGAACATCATACACATCCATGCCCGAGGCAGGATTCTAACCTGCGACTGTAGCGGTAGCGCGGTTCCAGGCTGAAGTGCCTAGTACCGTTTGGCCACTCCGGTCGGCAAATTTCAGGTCAAATAACGACAGCCATTTACAATAGGACCATGACCAGTAAACAAATTATCTAAAACTTCCGGAACAACTAATGTTTTCAGGCTATGTGCCGACTTGGATCATCATCTTTTCCTGCTGTCACCGTCATCTAATCACAAATACAAAACGTCACATTCTCTGTATGTGTAATACAGTCGCCGATTCTGAATCGTCCATACTAGTGAAGGAACCGTTGAAGTCGAACGCCCCTTCACTGAAATACCAGCAGAGTTAACGAATGTCTGGAGTTCTTTACAAAAATCGAGGAAAATCTAGATCTCGCTGTCATTGACATTTGAACACCTTTCCTCTCAGAAATTCTAGACCTTAACAGTGCATTGTCTCGTTTGTTGGTCATAATTGCGAGATAATATTTACATTTAGCGAAGGAAGACTCCAGCCGTGCGATTGGCATAAAAATTCGCTAGTTCCTTGTCTGAAGAACAAAGGATTTCCTCACCAACAGTCACACTACATTGTGTTTATAGCCACTATAGTCTTCTGGTTAATGGAACATATAAACATAGGAATAAAACTCAACAGCAAGATTACTATCATCGTACTCCCGTTACGGATGTCACCGCCTCTGACTTCCGCTCTCTTGTTTAATGCAGTCTGTTTCTTGCGATATGCGCCAACATTCTTTCAGAGACCTACTTTAGAAGTTTCGGGTGGAGGTCTTCGTTTTATTTCTCTTTTGGCAGACCTGTTTAACGCATTTTCTATAGTTTCCCAGACCACAATGGCTTCTTTGATACAAACATGTTAATTGTCGTATAATTTCTATGTTAAAGTACTTCTGGTTCCCCCAGCCCCCCTTCCCCGCTTTCTTTCACTCTCCTCAGTTCCCACCGACCGAGACAGTACAGTCATTAAGCTGAATCAAAGCAGTCAGTTACGGGAAAAGTGAGAGAGAAATTCCTGTCCAGACATTTGGATGTATGCCACCGTTTTCCTATACTGTCTCACGAGAATTCTGGGTTGATTCCTTTGAAAAAGTAACAGACCATTTCTTTCCCCAATCTTGGTGAATTAGAGATTGTGCTTCGTCTGTACTGACCTCGTCGACACGACGCTGCAGCCAAATCATCCTTTTGTTCCAGTCTTATTCAACTATATTTTGTTGAGATTTTACTACTAACATTTGAAACGTTTAGACTTTCTGGAAGACGATGCCAGTGACACTGCCAGCAAAATGTGAGTAATGGGAGGTTATGGTAAACTCTGCCAAGTACGCTAACAGAGTAAACGTCAGACGCTTTATACTTTATTAGGATCTGCAAAGCTCCTGAAAGTATTCTTACTTAACTGACAGAAATATTGATGCTCGGGTGTGTTTATCCGTAGAAATCTGGTTCAGACAGCTGTGTACGCTTGCCTTGTGGTTGCGTAGCTAGCTGTAGATCCAATTCGCAGCGTCACGAAGGCAAACATTGCCAGTGTAACACCAGATCCTATCATCACTGTTGATAGAGAATATATGGCTCTCAGTCACACCTCCGACCGAAATCTCTAACATTTGCGATCCACTTATCCTGTACTCACACGAAATTTACGTGGCGCAAGTCGCGATATATCTTCCACTCAGTTACATATTTTTGAATGGCTGCGCTAACATTGTCCTTGTTAATGCTCAGTTAATCTGCCCTGAATCTGAAAAACAGTCTCGGATTTTGTGACGTTATCTGCCGCTCTAGTATTATGCTCACTGTCTGTGTACCCGAATGTGGCGCGTTGTTGCGTATCTGAAATATCTTTAGCGACAGAAGATCTGTAACCAGCCGCGCTAGAGGCCAAGGGCACGGACTGGCTGAATAACTTGCACCCTTGTGAGAGGCAGGCATTGCCTGCAGCGCAGCTGATATTCATGTGCTCTGTAGAAGATCTTTTATGTGTTTCCTTACTTAAGCAGATAGGACATACTTCTAAGGAAATCGCCGTTAGTAATCCGACCTCAGAGTAGAAATCTCGCATAAAAGGGCGCAGTACTCCGCTACAGAAGTCTTATGAGATGAACAGTACAAATTAAGTCATTCAACCAACGATATATCGCTAGTCTTCTGTGTAGATGAATTGTTGCACTTCGCAATCCTTCACATATACAGTGCATTAAAATATAGCTCCAAACTATGCTTCGCGAAAAGAAAATACTCTGTAGGGCTTGAAGAAAACAATATCTCAAAAAGAGAAGTTATGAGAGAATTGTTAGAAATAGTTAAGGCAAAGAAACCTAGGCATGTCTACGTCACGAGCAGATATTATAAAGAACTTGGTTTTTTGTTATGCTCTGAGCTCCATACCACTGCGTCCTGAACCTAGTTGAACAGATAAGGCTCATAATCAAGTAACATACGAAGGCCCTCTGAAAAGCAATGTTTCGGCCTTTTTTATGTGAAAACTCTTAACTTTTTAGATAAAACAAACTTCATTAAAATTCTATATCTTTAGTCTTCATATCTACGTATTCATTTCTCAACATAGTCACACTGACGATGAACACATTTCTCCCAATGAGAAACCAGTTTGTTCATATCGTAACTGTAAAATGTTTGACTTGATTGACGGCGCGACAACCTCACAGCTGCTTGCACCGCTTCACCACTATCAAAGTGGAGTCCTTGAAGGCGTTCTTTAAGTTTGAAGCCGCGCGGGATTAGCCGAGCGGCCTGAGGCGCTGCGGTCATGGACTGTGAGGCTGATCCCGGCGGAGGTTCGAGTCCTCCCTCGGGCCTGGGTGTGTGTGTTTGTCCTTAGGATAATGTAGGTTAAGTAGTGTGTAAGCTTAGGGACTGATGACCTTAGCAGTTAAGACCCATAAGATTTCACATACATTTGAACATTTTTTAAGTTTGGAAACATGAAAATCGAGTTGGGCCAAGTCAGGACAGTATGGAGGATGATCGATGACAGTTAACCTGAGGCATCAGATGATTGCAGATGTCGCAGCGTTCGTGTGTGGTCTGGTATTGTCATTCTGAAGGAGAGGGTGGTCCGTGTGTGGACGAACTCTTCCAATTCGAAACTCAATTACAGCTCTCTGCTTCTCAGGCACGGACATAGTAAAGTTACACACTGCCATATGACACGCTACCATTCAGAGCTCCCTAGCGGCAAAGAGCTGCAAATATGAAGAACGAAGAAGTAGAATCTTAATAACGTTTGCTTTATTTAAAAAGTTTTAAGAGTTTTCACACAAAACATTTCGAGCCATTAATTTTCAACACGCCTCTCGTGTAGTAGGACAAAACCTCTACAAACATTTCGTAGAAAATTGACGTGCCTAACACCAAGCTACATAAAATAAGTAACTATACAAGGCTGGTGAAAAGGCGGTGCACACGTTAAAATATGTAAGATCAACATTAGTGTCGATATATTTTAATGTATTAGGAACTTGAAAGGATTGCAATAGAAACTGGAGAAGGCCATCGACGTTGTCTCATTGAGCTGATCGGAAGTTCTGCCGATACGGCAATGTAATATACCCGTTCAGATGACGAAATCACAGTTAAAGACTTAAGATTTACTATACATATTGTGATCGTCTACAGTAATCATCGGTAAGCAATATTTTTGTTCTTACGACTTACAAACATGCGAATTTACGCTAACATTTCCCAATGCCAACAATGCAGGGTGTTTCTAAGAGATCGATCTGATTTCACAATACTATAATTCCTAAACCAATGAGGACAGAAAAGTGAGTTGCGTTTTAACTTACTTATAGGACTACAAAGCTTTCATATCCAAGAGAATCTTTCATTTTATAATGACCCATTTTTTACATGTACGGACATTCAGCTTTGGGGTATTTTTTATAGTTACGTTTAAGTTCAAAGTTTTCAGTCAGCCTGCACAAAAGTACAATGCGACGTTCATTAGAGTCACAAACTTCCAGACGCTCGTCAAACTCGTCCCATGCTTTTGTGAGCATGTCTGTATAGTGCTTATTTCTGCTTCAATGCAGTGTCAAAACCCTCACAAGAAAAAATCACGTACCCTGAGAGGACGGGACCTTTGAGGCCAGTGGTGCAGTGGAAGATCCGTATGTCCCTTACGGCTGAAACAATGTTGTAATCGTGACGAAACTCACGCCGCACAGTTGTAACTGAACTGCCCCTGTTGAATCGGAGAATACAAAACGCCTTTTGTTGATGTTCACTCTACGCAGACGGGATAATGAACGAGCAGGCTAGCTGCACGAAACTGATACTTACCAACAACTCGCAACTGGAGCCAAGTTATGTGTTGAGAGCCACTGAGTTGAAATTTTCCCAGGATTTCTACCCACTCATGTAAGCACACAAAATCTGACTCATCTTTAAAAAAATACCTTGTGTTTTGAAATAGTGTGCCTGCAGCTTTCCTCCAGCAATAACTACTTCGAAACCCCCAGTGCCCTCACTACATAAACTCATCTCAGACGAGCTATGACAATAATTCCGTCTCCGTCAAGAACGCGTTTGAACCAGTTGCTGCTTCCGTTGAGCATGAATGTCGCTGCCATCTGCGTTACTGTTTTGTTTATGTTTACGCATTAGTCTATCGCCCTTTGACGAGAATCGGCACGGGCATTATGTTTCACGGGCCACACAGACCTAACTGCTTGCGCTTAGTGTGCTTGACGCCATGTGACACTTACTGAGCTCTCGCGCTGTGCCTAGTCACTCATCTAGTACAAATGTGGCAGTTTGACATTGCTCCCTTTTAGATGTGCCTCAACTTGTTGTAAGGCGTGATCGTGAATTTTCCGTTTGAGGGCGTTGCTGCGCCGTATATGCAACGTAGAGCGACTCCGATGCGGGTGTATAAGCACCGACAAGCAGGCAAGGGATTAGTGTGGCATTCGTGTCTTCCCTGAATGCGTGCGGTAATGCCGAAACATTAACTATGTCGACCTTATTACGAAATGCATCCCAACAGGATCAACGTCCTGTTTTCTTGGCTGCCGAAGGACACACACCGATAGACAGCCATTACAGAATGAAAAATGCGTGTGGGACAGCATGTATGTCGAAAACAACCGTTTTGGAGAAGGGGTGGTGCTGCTTCATGATTACCCAAGTCCCCATATCGCAAATGCTGTAACGTAGAAGTTACTCCAACTGAACTGGGAGACACTCGAGCACCCGCCCTATAATCCTGATCTGCCCCTATGCGATTATCGTGCCTTCGCTCCCTTAAAAAAGGTCTTGATGGATAAAAGATTCATGTCGGAAGACGATGTGCAGCAGGTAGGTTTGGACGCCTTCATGCAGAAGGACTCGTGTTTTACCAAACGAATTTGTTCAGCTTGGTGCGTCGGTGGGATGCTTGCCTTAATACTTAGTGCGATTTTGCCTGATTGGCACACCGATTCTGGACTCTACGGCCTTCGGACGAAAAGTTCATGATCGGCCTCCTGCACATCCCAGTACATTATACTGACCTTGCATGTTTACCAGAAACTAAAGTAACATCGAAAGAGATTTAGCACCTTCTCCGATAGCATAAATAGTTTCTCAGGTACGATAAGCAGCACTATCAGACTGTTCGCTAACGGTTCTATCGTCTTTAGACGATCATAAGTAAATGGAGAAATACGTGGACCAAATTTGCAGTTGGTGTAATGAATGGCATCTCTCTTCAAATGTGGATAAATACAAGTTAATGATTGCAACGATAAGAAGAACCCGATAGTGTTCTATTACAAGAATAGTAGTGAACATCCAGTAAGCCACACCCTGTAAGTATTTAGGGTTAACACGAACGAAACACACTACTGGCCATTAAAATGGCTACAGCACGACGATGACGTGCTACAGACGCGAAATTTAACCAACAGGCAGAAGATGCAGTGATATGCAAATGATCAGCTTTTCAGAGCATTCACACAAGGTTGGCGCCGATGGCGACACCTACAACGTGCTGACATGAGGAAAGTTTCCAACCAATTTCTCATACACAAATAGCACTTGACCGGCGTTGCCTGGTGAAACGTTGTTGTGATGCCTCGTGTAAGGAGGAGAAATGCGTACCATCACGTTTCCGACTTTGATAAAGGTCGGATTGTAGCCTATCCCGATTGCGGTTTATCGTATCGCGACATTGTTGCTCGCGTTGGTCGAGATCCAATGACTGTTAGCAGAATACAGAATCGGTGAGTTCAGGAGGGTATTACGGAACGCCGTGCTGGATCCCAACGGCCTCGTATCACTAGCAGTCGAGATGACAGGCATCTTATCCGCAGGGCTGTAACGGATCTTGCAGCCACGTCTCGATCCCTGAGTCAACAGATGGGGACGTTTGCGAGACAACAACCATCTGCACGAACAGTTCAACGATGTTTGCAGCAACATGGACTCTCAGCTCGGTTACCATGACTGCGGTTACCCTTGACGCTGCATCACAGACAGGAGCGCCTGCGATGGTGTACTCAACGACGAACCTGGGTGCACGAATGAAAAAACGTTATTTTTTCAGATGAATCCAGGTTCTGTTTACAGCATCATGATGGTCGCATCCGTGTTTTGCGAAATCACTGTAAACGCACATTGGAAGCGTTTATTCGTCATCGCCGTACTGGCGTATCACCCGGCGTGATGGTATGGGGTGCCATTGGTTACACGTCACGGTCACCTCTTGTTCGCATTGACGGCACTTTGAGTGGTGTTTACATTTCAGATGTGTTACGACCCGTGGCTCTACCCTTCATTCGATCCTTGCGAAACCCTACATTTCAGCAGGATAATGTACGACCGCATGTTGCAGGTTCTGTACGGGCCTTTATGGATACAGAAAATGTTCGACTGCTGCCCTGGCCAGCACATTCTTCAGATCTCTCACCAATTGAAAACGTCTGGTCAATGGTGACCGAGTAACTGGTTCGTCACAATACGCCAGTCACTATTCTTGATGAACTGTGGTATCGTGTTGAAGCTGCATGGGCAGCTGTGCCTGTACACGCTATCCATTCTCTGTTTGGCTCAATGCCGTTATTACGACCAGAGGTGGTTGTTCTGGGTACTGATTTCTCAGGATATATGCACCCAAATTGCGTGAAAATGTAATCACATGTCAGTTCTAGTATAATATATGTGTCCAATGAATACCCGTTTATCAGCTGCATTTCTTCTTGGTGTAGCAACTTTAATGGCCAGTAGTGTATATGAAATTTGAGGAACACTTAAAATCACTAATTGGGAAGCCGACTGGCAGACTTATATTTGTCTGAAGAGTTCTGGGTAAATTTGGTGCATCTGTAGCGGGAACTGCATACTAGACGGTGTTGCGACCAATTCTAGAGTACTGTTGTACAGTTGAGAGTCCTTATCAAGTATACAGAAATCAAATGGGTTCAGAGAGGCTCTATTAGAATTGTAACAAGTCGGTATATCCAACAGTAAAATGTAACAAAACTGTGTGCAGAACTTAACTGGAAATCCATTGAAGAAAGACGACGTAGTTGTTGAGCAGCCCTGTTGGATAACGCTAAAGAAACGGAATAAATGTGCGGACGTTCTGCTGCCACCATCGTATGTGTCAACGTCAAGTAGGGATCTTTTTAATAACATAAGGGGGATCAGGGTATTTAATTACCAGCTACAGATCTTTCAAACGTTACTAAACATACTTGTACAATCAGAGAGCAGTGAACCACAGAGTGCCAAGACACCCCTAAATACAGAGGCAGTTTTTCCCTCACACGTTATGTAGATGAAGTATGACAGAAAATCGTTACCAGTGCTTTGACGTACCCTCCACGTATTTTGTTGTTAATAGTATTCTACTGAAAACTGATGTAAACATAAATGTTGTGCCATTAAATGATTTTGGACCTAATAGTGTTTTAAATTCATTATGTAATGTTGGATTTAATATACTTTAAATAATGTTAATTATAATGTACGTTGAGTTGTGTAGTGTGTGTGTGTGTATATATATTAATAACACACATTTGCTTAAAGAAAAAGAAAGAAGCACGGAAACCACTCAACAATCGACCTGCAACTTGTGTGCTTGAGACGGCGATGCACTATGCATATAGCGAAGTCTCCTGGGTGGCGCATCTCGTCAGTAGCAGGCGGAAAAGGACTAGGGTGAAGTTGAGGTGAGGTGAGGTGAAGTGAGGTGAGGTGAGGTGGGGTTAGGTGGTGCATTAACGAGCAACCAGCCGGCAGCATACGGTATGCCGAGCTTAATTCTGCTATAGCGGCGCGCGGGTTGCAGGCCCGCCAGGGGCCAAAGCACCGCTTTGCATCTTGGTCCTTGCATGGTCGGACGGCCAGTGTTCATGCATACTAATTCCCACGCCTCACTAGGTTCTCCAAAAATAAATTTTTCACTACTTCTGCTGTATACACACAATCATGCGCTTCACGAGTGTAAGGGAATTAGGAATTTGCAATTACATTCCGAATTGTGAAGAGCGAGAGAGGGAAATAGACTGCCATTAGTTTTTCATGGGTTTTCGTAGCAAATGCTGAACTAATGTGGAACTCCTAGGCTTCTGACCTGGCCGTAAAGTATCCCCTGTGCGCCTGAGTTGGATAGATTATGATTATTGATATCCCGCATGTCATGTTTGTGCTTTCGCTCATCATACTCAAATCACGGATTAAGCTGGACTCGTTACTCCCACGATCAAAGTCTTTTTTTGGGTTGTCCTATATAATTTCTCTAGGCTGAGACTTCATTCTGTAGTTATTAACGCCTCACCTGAAATGATAATTTCTATATGTCGTTTCGGATCTTATTAATATGCCGACCGCTGTGGCCGAGCGGCTCTAGACGCTTCAGTCCGGAACCGCGCTGCTGCTACGGTCGCAGGTTCGAATCCTGCCTCGGGCATGGGTGTGTGTGATGTCCTTAGTTAGGTTTAAGTAATTATAAGTCTAGGGGACTGATGACCTCAGATGTTAAACCCCATAGTGCTTAGAGCCATTTGCACCATTTTTATTAACATAATAGTGCAACCTCCGAGGTTACTAGGTGGTAATATTTTCGTTTTATTTCTTTTGTCGTTTCAGTACTTCTCCACAGGAGAATGTTTACTTGTTGGTAATATGTACGCTTGAACATCTATATCTGAGAATTTTAAGACGGGAATTAACAGGCCTCGTTCCCGCACTATCTCCATTGTTAGATCTGCGTTCTGCTCCTCTATTCAACAGATATGACAGCCTGCTGAAATTTGAGCCGTGGATTGGCACTATTATCTGCACTATTCATTGTATTTAATCTTTGGCTGAAAGCATCTGCAGTTTGCTTACTGTTCTGTTTAGTCACGTGTGTAATCGTCTCTACTACAGTGATACGGCAAAAATCACAATCAAAGTTACAGAAGATATTAACTTAGAAGTCAATGAACTCAACATTGTTGACCAGCAGAATCTTGCAGTAGTAGAAAGACCAGTACTCTCAACCGAAAATAGATATTAGATCTAAGAAGAGTGCAGATAAAAGGATGAAAGACGAGGAAGGGTCTCAGATTTAAGAAAACGAGCAGAAGCAAATTCTTTGTGGATCCACACATCAGGTATCTTGGTACCGAATGTGTCAGTGAAAGGGGCGCTCTGTCCGTAGATAGTGAGATTCATCAGTGTGTGTTGTGGCGACAGTGATAACTAACAATGTTCTATGGTGTCCTGGATACTATTTTCTCGATTATGTCTCGCTCCATTAGTTTTCATCAAGAGAAAAATGTCCGTAGCTGAAACTTACCGACACATTAAAACTGTGTACCAAACCAGGACTCGAACCTTATTTTTCGCGGAAAGTGCCCTAAACAGCTAGGCTGTCAAGGATCGACTAACAACCATCGCTCGCTCTCTAAATTCCATCAAAGCATGCAAGCCTTCCTCGTAAAAGTTGAGGTTCTGCATCCGAGTCCAGGTCTGGTACAGAGTTTTAATCTATCAGTTTGAAAATAGCACACACTCTAACGCAGAGGGAATGATTCATTCTGGGAATTCTGAAGATTGTGAAAACATTCCCGAAGCACTTGTTGCTATCGTACAACAGCACGATAATTCTCCTTTCCATGAAACAAAAGGCCATTACAAAGCCTTTCGTAGAAAAACTGGTTGTATTTTGTACTGGGCTGTTCATATTCTTGACATGAACCGAAATGAACATGTTTGATATGAACTGGTGAGACTGTTCGGTGCCACGTCAGTTCGCTCGAAAACCCCTTGAAACTCGTGCGTGTGATATTACCACTTGTACTAGTCCTGGTCTGATCTGAGTTAGTTGATATTTGCATCACATGAACAAAAGGGTGAAACATGAAGAAAAATTTGATGTGCATAGGTTGTGGAAATGAGAACACAGCAAAGAGGCGCAAAGCACACTAATAAATAATTAAGACACTTTCGTTACAAACGCACTGCAACTGATACTGCCTGATTCATCATGGGGCCATTGGGTACAATAAAAATAGAGAAGGGTAAAAAAAAATTTATGAAGACTTCGTTTGTAAAGAACGTGAAGGAACGGTCGATAAGAAAAAAAGTTACTGCTTGTAAAACATGGCTCGTAATGTGCTCCATTCATGTTAGTTGATACTTCCAAGATAAATAGCTCTATTTGTAATTTCAGATTCTCACTAATGGTAACTTTGTTATGATGTGTACTCGTAAACAGTGGTAACTACCAGAAACTTTGGTACCGGTAGTGGTGACATATGCTGTTCCGTGCCAGGGAAACACTTTTGATATACAATTTATACAAATCCAAGGAAAAGTGGATAACTACGGGTGAGATAAAGATCTTGAAAGTGTTCCTGAATACAAACGCGCTTCATAAGCTGTTGCTAATCAGATAAATGTGAATAATTATGTAAAAAACATTTAAACAACGTTGTGTCCCTTACCATAGTTTACGTGACTTTATGTGACAGTATAATGGTAGAAATATTAAGGGTCAACCTTAACATTATTTACGTGCAGTAGTAAGGGGTAAATTGAATCTAGTCTTATATTGCGCTGAATCTTCGATTAATTTTTGAGGTTGTTATGCTTTATTATTGCACCAATTGGTACTACAAACAAACTGAAACAATTCGGAGCTTTTAAAATAGTATGTTTGGCAAGCTTCGCAGTATTGTTACGTTAACTCGCCCAGCAAGTAAACAATGATAATTCAGTGCTAAACCATGTAACGTGTCCTCAGTTTGCAAGTAAACGATATTGACTACTCGTTCAAAAATTTTTAAGAATGTTATAGAAATTACCATTTTAAAAATGTGTCGTCACTCTAGAGACACTTGAAAACAACGATTTAACTGTATTAAAAATCGCGATGGATGGACTTGAAACATCGTACTCATGAGCGTTAATTGAAACTTTACGTGTATTTCTCAAAACAACGAATTTGTCACTTTCCATTGTTTACAGTCGAGGACTTCATATCAGAGATACTCATAACAAAGCAGTAAAAGGAAGCTAGCATAATTATATTACAATAACCGAAGGTCAACTAAGGTCAAGCTTTAGATCTGAAGTACAGACAGCGTGTTCTGTACACATGACCAAGAAATAAACTACATGAAATATAAACTTTCTGGAAGTGATATGAAAATCTGAGTTTCTTGTATATTTATGGGTAAACAAAGGCAAAACGGTTTTAGGGCCAGGATGTGGTACTGCAAATATAGTCATCCTCCCCCTCTTACACGATCGACTAAACAGTTACCAACTTCGCCGCTGCGAGCAACAAGGTGGTTCGATTGAAAAAAAATGTGGGAAAAGGAAAGAAGCCATACGAAACAGTAATCCAACACGACGCAATAGTAATCATCACGATAATTGCCATTTGAGCGGAGTCTGTGATTGTGTTCCCTGATGCTGCTGGTGCCAGGGTGCAGACAAGCCGCGTGTTATACGTAGAAGCACACGAAGGAGACAAAGGCAAAAAGTTATCTTGCTACTGCGTGGTTCTGTTACTACAAAGATATTCTTATGCCAGTGATCGGTACGCCCAATCGTAGAGATAGAAAGTGCAAAACTAAAATTTATGAGTTTGAAGAGATGTCGTGAGAAGCAATCCTTTCACCCTTAAAGGCTATTCACCCTGGTTCAGGAATAGTGACAGAAAAATCCACATTTCGTGTATTGGGACGTAGTGGATAACCTCTTTTGTGATACTTGTCATTAAATACGTGTCTGGGGTCTATGACACGAACAACAATGAGCGTCCTATCTATCCTGCTTATCTGTCTAAATGCAAGAGTAATACGCTGGACGAGGTGCGCTGGAATCTAACGACCATAAATGTGCCGCATTTTCCACAAAGTGGCGAGAAGCGACCTTTCATTCTGGGAGGAAACTGCGGAGCGAAACCAGTGACCGAGTTCATTACAGCTCACATCAAAGAGCCAGTAGCACCGCGCCGCCGTGCAGCGCCCCCAGTACGGCTGAGATAGGAAGCAATAACGAGGCTCGTTTGCATAATCCTTTCATTGATCGAAGCCCTCCCTACGGAGGGCGACTTTCATTAAATGAAACGAAATTAAAACTTCCGATTGCCACAGGAATACAGTGATTTTATCCACCACCTTTTCGAATTCTACGCTGTTCTGCGTCCAATATCCTGTGGCAAACTGTAGTCGACTGCTGTAAAAAAGGAAAAAATTAGCTGTCGTGCTAAAGGGTTTTCACGTTCTGAAGACCCTTCCAAAGTCGAAGCTGGTAACATGTAGTAAATACCTAGTGACTGTGCCGGTTAATTTTCTTCCTCTGGACATGCTATGAAATCCCACAGGAAATTAACATGTGAGGTTGCTTATGTATTGGCGCAAGTAGCTTGGACAGTGTTTCAAACATCTGTAGATATCAAATAGGGTTGTGAGTAAATTGGAGTGAATATTTTCAGGTATGGATACTGGACGTGTTGAAAAGTAATGCCTCCGAATTTTTTGCGTGAGAATATTGTACGTCTTTATTCTACATGTCTACGTATTCATTTCTCAATATGTCACCTAAGGACGAACACATTGATCCCACAACGAGAGACTAGTTTGTTGGTACCGTCACTGTAGATTGTTTGACTTTGTTGACGGAGCTACGCTTGCACCGGTTCACCAGTATCAGAGTGAAGTCCCCAGATAATAATGAATAATGAGCGTATGGCATTGGTGGCCGGGAGACCCCTCGCGGGGCGGTTCGGCCGCCGCTCCACACGTTCTTTAACGCCACTACGGCGAGTGGATGAGGATGAAATATTGATGAAAGACACACAACACCCAGTGATCTCGAGACAGAGAAAATCCCTGACCCCGCCGGGAATCGAACCCCGGACCCCGTGCGCGGGAAGCGAGAAGGCTACCGCAAGACCACGAGCCGCGGACAGTGAAGCCCTCAAATGGTGTTCTTTAAGTTTCACGAACATGAAAATCGTATGGGGCCACCTCAGGACTGTACTGGGGACGATTGATGACAGTCGACGTAAGGCGTCGGATTGTTGAAGATGACGCAACGCTGGTGTATTATCTGGCATTGGCATGCTAAAGCTGAAGGTGCTTCATAAGTCGATGACCTCTTCGAACTCGACACTTGACAACAGCACGCTGTTTCTCACGCACCGATGTAGTTAGGTGACACACCGCCATGTTACACGCTACAACAGGGGGCCCTAGCAGCAGACGGCTGGAAGTATGAGAACATGAAGGATAAAGAAATAAAATGTTAATAACGTTGGTTTTATTTAAAAACATTTCTGAGGCACTAAATTACAGCAATTTTTCTTATCTGAGATTTAATTATTGAGCACCAGGGAGCAACTTATTCAGTAAACACAATACTGGTTTCCATATCTTGCACCCCTCACCTTTCCCTGAAAGTTTTATTTCAAGAAGTTGCATATAAAATCTAGCCATCACATATGTACTAGCGCCATTTAAGAAACCAAGGTTCTCTTAGTGTCGTACTAAAGTTACGAACATTTGTCTCTTTTCGTATCACCAATTGGAAAACTATTTTCGATATAGCTAGCTTGCTTTTTATTCATCAGTCTTCTGACTGGTTTGATACCGCCCGCCACGAATTCAACTCATGTGCCAACTTTTCATATTAGTGTAGCGATTGCAATGTGCGATCTCAATTATTTGCTAGATTTATTCCAGTCTTTATCTTCTTCTACAGTTTTTACCCACTACAGCTCTCCCTAATCCGTGGAAGCTATTCTCTGATGTCTAAACAGTTGTATCGTCCTGTCCCTTCTTCTTATCAGTGTGTTTTCCATACATTCGCTTCCACGCCTATTCTACGCAGAACTTCCTCATTCCTTACGTTACCAGTCTACCTAATTTTCAACATTCGTCAGGTGCATCTCGTCTCAAATGCTTCGATTCTCTTCTGTTCCGGTTTTCCACCAGTCCATGTTTCACTACTATACAATGCTGTGCTCCAAACGTATATTCTCAGAAATTTCTTTCTTAAATAAAGATCTAGGTTCGTTACTAGTTGATTTCTCTTGACGAGGAATGTCCTTTTTGCCACTTCAGTTCTGGTTTTGACGTCCTCCTTGCCCCGTCCATCATGGGTTAGTCTGCTGTCCAGCAAGCAGAATTCCTTAACTTCGCCTACATCCTGACCCCCAGTTCTGATGTTGAGTTTCTCACTGTTCTCATTTCTGTTACTGCTCATTACTTTCGCCTTTCTTCGATTTACTCTCGATCAGTACTCATTATGCTGTTTATTGCATTCAGCAAATCCTGGGATTATTCTTCACTTTCACTGAGAACACCAAAGTCATCAGCGAATCTTAAAGTTGATATCCTCTCACCTTGAATTTCAATTCCTCTTTTCAACCTTTCTTTCATTTCCGTAATTGTTGCTTCTTCGATCTACAGATTGAACGGTTGCTGGCCTTTGTGGCCGAGTGGTTCTAGGCGCTTCAGTCTGGAACCGCGCGACCCCTACGTTCGCAGGTTCGAATCCTGCCTCGGGCATGGATGTGTGTGATGTCCTTAGATTAGTTAGGTTTAAGTAGTTTTATGTTAAGTCCCATAGTGCTCAGAGCCATTTGAACCATTTAGACTGAACAGAAGGGGCGGAACGCTGCATCCTGTCTTGCACCCTTTTAATTCGAGCACTTCGTTCTTTTTTCTCAGAATTTCAAAAATCATGCACTATTTGACATTGTTGAACACTTTCCAGGTCTGCAAATCCTTTGAATGTGTTTTAATTTTTCTTTAGTATTGTTTCCATTATCAACTGCAAAGTCAGAACTGCCTATCTGGTTCCTTTACCTTTGCTAAAGCAAACTGATCGGCATATAACACATCCTCAATTTTCTTTTCCATTCTTCTGTATATTGTTCTTGTCAGAAACTTAACTGCATAAGCTGTTTAACTGTTTGTGCGATAATTCTCGCACTTCCTGGCCAAATAAAACAGTATTCCGGACCGTTAGCCAATCTCAGAACCCTGATAAACTACCAATCATAATGAGGCGCAGGTCCATTTTCCTGTTGATGCAGTGCGCCAGTGTGGTCCAAGAACGATAGATCAAGTAGGGTCTTAACCTTGTCTTCCAATATCACTTGACGTCATTATCGAGCGTGGTGCCGCAGTGGTTGGCACACCGGACTCGCATCCGGATTTCGGTTTTCCGTGATTTCTCTAAATCCCTTGAGACAAATGCCGCGATGGTTCCTTTGACAGGGAACGGCCGATTTCCTCCCCCATCCTTCTGTTGTCCAAGCTTGTGCTCCGTCTCTAATGACCTCGTTGTCGACGGGACGTTAAAAACTAATCTCCTCCTCCTCCTGACGTCATTCTTCTAGATTTTTCTGTCTGGGTTTATCTCTAAAGTAAAACACATAACGCACCTCTTGATATGGTTGAAGCTCTGGAGCAACGAACTGTACAGTGTTGTCAAGATTTACAAATGGTTCAAATGGCTCTGAGCACTATGGGACTTAACATCTGTGGTCATCAGTCCCCTAGAACTTAGAACTACTTAAACCTAACTAACCTAAGGACATCACATACACCCATGCCCGAGGCAGGATTCGAACCTGCGACCGTAGCGGTCACGCGGTTCCAGACTGTAGCGCCTAGAACCGCACGGCCACACCGGCCGGCCAAGATTTACAAGATGGTGGGGGAGTTGTTCGGAAGAATTCGTAACTTATTACAAAAGCGAGGGCGGAATTGCCGCCAAACGTGACAACAATGTGTGGAACATTTGCTTAAGAGGTACGAGTGAACAGTAAATTGTAATATTCATGCAAGTGTATTGTAGCTCTTATTAAGACGGCCGTGGCTTAAATTTGAGGGCGATACTAGATAGGAACCTAGATGAAAAGTTTACATTTCAGACACATTTGTACTAACCAGAACAACAGTTGATAGTGAACAAAGCGGCAGTTCGTTTCCACGCATTCGAAAATATTTTGCAAACGGCTCACCTGTGGACCCACGTTTACAAAAATATTTTTGCTTATGTTATCGTATGTTTTTAACAATGTCACTTTCCCCTGTTAATTATTATACAACTCATAGAAGGTGATTTATGTAGTTTCATTCTTGGTAGCATTTTTTCGGCTTGAGTAAACCCTTCGTCACTATCTATATCGACAGAATATCGAAATTAAAACCTGGATTTTCTATTACGACATGGAAAGTACCGTAACAAAAGGACAAAAACCAATGGAGGAACATAACGTCAGGTGACCCTCAAGGATCAGCATTAAGGCCACTCTATATTTTCCCTACGTGCGAATGACCTATCGTCACTCACGTTTCACTATAATTCAGCGGCTTCACACCGTTACTTTACACTGTATCCACATAACCCTAAGCGGAGCTCAGTAGAAAAAGAAAGGGCTACCTAGACTGGCGGACATCTGGTAAGTATCGGCTGGAGAGCCGGACATTTGCATCAGAGGTAGCGACAATGTGACCTACAGTGTTGGCCGGGGACATCGCCTTTGCAGTTCTCCGGAAAGCTCCGGCACATAGTCCAGTCTCCTAGCGGCCAGTTCTACCCCCGGCTCCCAGACCACTCGCCCCTTGTAAACAGGCGACCCGCCGCGCCGGCAGCGAGTGTCGCCAACTTCCCGCGCCGCGCATTCCCCGTCCCTTGCTGCTGAATAAGTTATCCCGTTGTTAGGGTGTCCCGATGAACTTTAACGCGGCGCTCCTCTCGCGGGCTACCAGCGCCACTCAGTGCTCTTGTTTCTTCCTCCCTGCTAGCTGCGCCGTGCATCCGGAGTGCTGCACAAACTCCCCGGTGGACCGTCCATCTAAAACTTGGCGGGTAGCTTCACTAACTCAACTTGTACTCTAACAGCGATTTTAGACGATTAATGGAAAGACTGTACACTCCTCTTTTACACATCTCGTTGCACATGTCACTAATTACGTATTTTTTGCACACGGAACAAGATTTTTTCTGGTATGAGCAATAACAAATAATGAAAACATTCAAACGCTACGCGAAAGAACTAGTATGAACCTTTCAGACAAAGACGGCTCTATAAAGCGGTTACGGAAAATGTATGGGACTTTTTAGTGTCCTTAATATACTCATCCGTCCGAAGAATGCTTTGATGCAGCTCTCCAAACTGTTCTGCCCCTTGCAAGCCTCTTCATCTCTGTGAAACAAGTGCTTCTTACACTGATACTGACTTTGTGACTGCAGTCAAACCTTGGGGTTCCCTTTTACAATTTTCACCTCCTCAAACCCACACTCCCCTCCCTTTCATCATAATACATACACACACACACACACACACACACACACACACACACACACGCACACTTTGCTCCATTACCAAAATGATGACCTATGGATGCCTCAGCATGTGTCCTATTACCCGATTCGCCGGCCGGAGTGGCCGAGCGGTTCTAGGCGCTACAGTCTGGAACCGCGCGACCGCTACGAGTGTACCATTTCACGAATGTATCGTGAATATCAGGAATCCGGTAAAACATCAAATCTCTAACATCACAGAGGCCGGAGAAATATCCTCCAAGAGCGGGACGAGTAACGACTGAAGAGAATCGTTCAAAGTGACAGAAGTACAACCCATCCGCAAATTGCTGCAGATTTCAGTGCTGGGCCATCAACAAGTATCAAAGTGCGAACCATACAACGCAACATCATTGATATCGGCTTTTGGAGCCGAAGGCCCACTCGTGTACCACTTGATGGGCCCGTCAACACCGACATTAGACTGATGATGACTGGAAACTTGTTGTCTGGTGGGACGAGTCTCGTTTCAAATTGTATCGAGTGGATGGACGTGTACGGGTATGGAGACAACCTCATGAACCCATGGACCCTGCATGTCAGCAGGGGACTGTTCAAGCTAGGGGAGGCTCTGCAGTGGTGTGAGGCGTATGCAGGTGGAGTGATATAGGTTCCCTGATACATCTCGATACGACTCTGACATGTGATATGTACGTAAGCATCCTGCTTGATCACCCGCATCCATTCATGTCCATTGTGCATTCCGACGGACTTGGGCAATTCCAGCAGGACAATCGATACCCCACATGTCCAGAATTGCTACAGAGTGGCTCCAGGAACATTATTTTGAGTTCAAGCCTTTCGCTGGCCACGAAACTCCCCAGAAATGAACATTATTAAACATATCTGGGATGCCTTGCAAAGTGCTACTCAGGAGAGATCTCCATCCCTTCATACTCTTACGGATTTATGGACAGCCCTGCGAGGTTCTTGGTGTCAATTGCCTCCAGCACTACTTCAGACATTAGACGAGCCCAGGCCACGTCGTGTTACAGCACTTTTGCATGCTCGCGGGGAGCCCTACACGATATTAGTCAGTTGTGCCAGTTTCTTTGGCTCTTCAGTGTTTATTGTGATGAAAACTACTTGCCATGTGGCTTTTGTCACGTGCCGATGCGACATTGCCACATTCACTGTCACCTGTGTCAGGTTAAGGCTCGGAAAACGAGAGCAGGCTGAAACAAAGGAAGTATGTGCTAGCTCCGGTGCATAAATGGGCTGCCAGCAATGTTCCATAAGGGATTACGCGTGTTTGCCAAACCACTCAAAACTTCCAAGCTAACTGCCGCTTTGGTGTGGTGCCTTGCCAACGGTGGATCGTCTAGTGTGTGACGTTGAGAGCACTGTTTAGCACAACGGAGCTCCAAGGCGAGAAGAGTCAACTAAATTTTAATCGGATTATAGTGGAACGTTGCGCCTAGACGCGAGAACTTCGGTGTCTTACGTCAGAGCGCTAATGGATCCGAACGGCAGCCATCTCTCCAGTGATAAAGTTGTCGGTACACTGTGCACAAGTTAATATAAACTGAGCGGTCGACAAATGAGCGTTTCACTTTACAAACGCGAAGCTTGTATTAGTACAATCCGAGATTGTTTAGGCACGGTATTAGAAAATAATTTTATTAAACTCGATGTCATAATCCGCATCAGGAAGGCTCGACCATCGGAGTGACTAATTATCAGCTGAACGTGATAATTCAAATGGAATGACCGAGCGATCCAGCGCTGGACTTCTGGTCCGGAGAACAGCAGTTCAAATTCCCATCCGGCCATGGAGTTCTCAGTTTTCCGTTAACTCCCTAAATTACTGAAGGCTAATGCTTGGATGGTTCCTCTGAAACCGAACGGTGATGTTCCTACTCCATTCTTACCCAACTGTGTTTTGTCTCTGATGACACAGCCGTCGACTGTTCGTTAAACGCAAGTCTTCCTTCAAGTCGTTTAGGTCGACTGTCGTCAACACAATTTGCAAGAAAAGTCTGTAACCATGCAGAATGTCAATAAGCCAAAGAAAGACGAAAATGATAAGGAGTAGTGGTCATAAGATTAGAGATCAAGTAAGTTTAAAACTGGGGACGTAGAAGCTGAAGTGGAGGAATTCTGCTGCTTCCAGGCAAAGTGACGTATGACGGACGAAGCACAGGCAAAGGGAGCACTCTTGGCAACAGGTCATATACTAGTATCAAACACTGACCTTTCTTTGAGGCATATATTTCTGAAAATGCATATCTGGAGCGCAGCATATTATGGAAATGAACCAGGAAAGGAGAGAATCGAAACGTTAGAGATGTGCTGTTACAGAAAAGCGCTGAAAATAAAATAGACTGGTAAGAAATGAAGAGGTCCAGTGCAGATCGGGTGAGGAAAGGAAGACGTGTGAAAATACCGAGAATTAATGTTTCTAGAGGAAGCCGCAGAAGACAAAACTGAGGGGAAGGAAGTGATTGGAATATATACAACAAATCATTGAGGGCGTTGTGCATCAGTGTTACTCTTAGAATAAAAGGCTGGTACAGAAGAGGGTATCATAGCAGGTCATATCAGTGAGAAGATTGTTGAAAAACGTAGTGAATAATCAGGTCATCAGGACTAAATTTCGAGGAACGTACATATGACCACATTTATCATTCGCAAAAGGAGGGAGTCCGGAAATCGCGATTGACGAGCCCACGAAATCAGCTTGTAACTCATGTTTCTTAAACAGCAAACTTCGTCATTTACCAATGATATCAGAGATGACAGGTTGGCCAGCAACGTGCAGCACAAAGTAATGCAGAATTTGGCCCACTTATTCTTACCTATAATTGCCGAATTTCTGACTAATATTCGCTCGGCGGACAACACTTCCGATTGCAGACTCTTTGCCAGCAAAAATTTTCTATTAATTACTTGAATTATTAGCCGTACATTTCAGTTTGCATATGTTGAATTTAATACTAATATTCGAAAACCTTCATGGTTGGAGCAACAACTGTGACAGTTCATAAATAAAAGAGTAAGATTAAGCGTAAACTAACCCACAATAGGAGCCATCCCAAGAAAAGAATAATTTTACGTCATTAATGATTCCCAGTTTACATCCTTTGGCCGAGGATATATGAGGAAAGCCGTCGCTTCGAAAAAAAACGGCAACTGATAGCAGTCTCATTTCAAGCCTAAGGGAAGAAAATTTTTACGAGGCCCATACTGAAAGTCGTCAGCAACACAACGATAAAATTCCAGTTGCAACGATGTAATAAAATTACTCCAGGTTCCTAATTTACTGTGTTTACGGCACATGTTGCCATGCTGTGATGTCATTTTTGTCCATCACGTGACCAGAAGCAGTACTTCCAAACTGGTCGAAACAAATGTTTCTTTTCGACAGCGTGCTGTTATTTAATTCCTTGTTGAAGAGAGAAAATGTGCAGCTGAAATTCACCGCAGACTTCATCGTATCTATGGATATGTCCAGTGCTTTTTTTCTAAAAAAAGTTTTAGGGTACTCCTACATTGGATATAATGCAGCTAAAATTACTTATAACTGAAGCATGGGATACCACCCGTCTGATTTTAGCCATGACGTCATCAACATCATCATGTAGCCCACTATTAGTGGGCGAGGGCACTACATGCTTGTTGAACTGGCTGCCAGCGATTCAGTTTTCGAGAACAGTTGCCGCAGCTTCGTAATGCTTGAAACAGTCAATGACATCGCTTTTCCCACCAAAAACTGCACTGCTATCGTTCGCATAGCATTTACAAACACGAAAAAATGAAATAACAAATTTACGTCCGTGAAATTAATCTTTGGCACTCTTCCAAGTTCTCAACATCGTAAAAATATTATTTTGTCGACGAAAAAGTTTAGGGGTACGCATCCCCCAGCGTTCCCCCAGAAAAACAGTACTGGATATGTCTGCAGGAGCGTTAGGAGATGAATGAAACACTTCAATGATGGAAACTCGAGTATCGAAGATGAGCCTCGTAGGGGCCGCACACGAACTGCCTCCAAGGAACGCAGCAAGAAAACATTCTGATCGATTTTCTTGTGAACGTAGGTAAATCATAAATCTGGCCATCGTATGGAAAGACTTTTGAAGCTCCAACGTGCACTGAGTGATAAACGCTGTGGGAAGAAGATCACCCTGCAAGAGGATAATGCGCGACCTCATATTACTCGTGTCACTGTAGAGATCAGCATATTTGGGCGGGGTACTCTTCCACGTACACTCTACAGTCCCGACTTGGCACTCCCCAACTACCATCTTTCCTGTCCTATTAAGGAACAGATGCGAAACCAAGACTACGGCCGGTCGGAGTGGCCGTGCGGTTCTAGGGACTACAGTCTGGAACCGGGCGACCGTAACGGTCGCAGGTTCGAATCCTGCCTCGGGCATGGACGTGTGTGATGTCCTTAGGTTAGTTAGGTTTAATTAGTTCTAAGTTCTAGGCGACTGATGACCTCAGCAGTTAAGTCGCATAGTGCTCAGAGCCATTTGAACCATTTTTGAACCAAGACTACGAGACGGTGGGAAACTTCAGTAAGAAGTGCGTCAGTTTTTTGGGGAAGCTCGCATTTCTGTCGGAAGGGTATTTTAAAATTTGCAGAACGATGAGGACTTGCAAAAAATGGCGACAACTTTTAAAAGTGACAAAAAATATGAGGAGAAAGATGATGGCCTTGTTTGGTCTAAAAAATAAAGATAAAATTTTTTTTAAATAGTTACTTTTAGTATGTATTTGCTACCTTGACAGCTGTAAGAACCAGACAAGTAAAATAATATACTTGTTCAAAATTAAATAATCTTTCATGGACTACACTTTTAGTTTCGTCTGGTTCGGTAGCTGCGCGGTCAGCGCCGCGGAATATCACGCGAAGGGGCGCGCGTTCGAATCCCGGTATGGTCGACGATTTTTTGCGCTCGGGGACTATGTGTTGCGGTCTCACATCCGTGTCGTCGTAACTGACATTCTACTCTTGAGATGGCTGAATAGGCACGTCCCGAAAGCCAATAAACAAAAATGAAAAAACTTTTAGTTGACGCTTTTAATGTTATGCAGAACTGTTTACTCATCTGTTTCTAAATACGTTTATATTGTCTTTAGAGAAAATTTGAACGCTTTGCTATATTTAGTCACAATGAAGAGCGGCTTGGGCTTCAGATGTGTTCAAAAATCCAATAAAATGACATTTAACTTTGCTTGCATTGTGTATATCCTTCGCAATCTTTAGTGTAATGGACATTATTGTAAACTTCATTTGCGGGCCGCACAAGCCGGCGTAGCAGGCAGGCACGTGGGCGCGTTCTCTGACAGCGTGTCAGTCGATAGCGACCTCGGCACGAGCGACGTCCCTTTTGTCCGCTGCTGTTGGCAGGCTTGGCAAACACTTATTCATTTCACGGCAGGCCGTCGTTTGCGAAGCCTGGTAAGCGCTAATGAAGGAACATAAAACGCGGACCGGCACGTGCCACCACGAGGCAGCCAACTCCTCCCCCCCCCCCATCCCCCCCATGCCCCTCCACACTTTCCTTGACTCTCAACCCTTACCGCTCCTACTGACAGCCTGCCGTACTCTGACAGGTTGTTAGGGAAGGGGGAGGAGTCACAGAGACGTTCACGCCTTCATAAATTGGTATGTACTTTCGCCATATATCAAGGTTAGTGCCATATCCGCGACCACACAAGCAGTGGCGAATTACTTTGACACCCAGAACAAAGAGGTCGCTCTTACGGCTTACGAATGCTTCCAGACATGTCCAATCGTTTCTTCTCTTTGTGTTCGTGCACTAAATTTGCCATACGAAATAGGTTTGTACTCTGCGACTATGATCTCACGTCGTTTGCGACACACAAAACTTTGTGCCAGACCGCTTATCGCGAGCGGCTGCCTTAATCACTTCGGCTATCCTAGAACACCTCCAGGACTGTTCCTCACTTCCATATGTCCCGTAGTCACAACCCTTATACTCACACAATTCATGATCCTCGCACAGGGAAATAAATATTGTTATTTCATCCCGTCAAGGCATTGATACATCATCAATGGTTAAAATGCCTGTATTTATACAGTGTCTGCATCTTTGCAATACAATGTCCTTCAGATACGCATGCATATCTGAAGGAACAGACACTGTCACCTACGATACAGCTGTGGTAAATATTACGAAACATATTCGCATTCTGCGAATACACATTGATGTCAGCTACTGGTGACACGTGAAAGATGCAGACACTGTGTAAATACAGATATTGTAACCATCAGAGAGGTATCCATGCCTTGACGGGTTAAAATGGCGATGTAATATTTGTCTTCCTGTCCGTGAATTACAAAATATGCGAGCGTAAGGGTTGTGAGTATTTGGCACACGCAAGTTCGGCTCGGTGCTGGAGGCGTGCTTGGGCAGACAAAGTGCTCAAGGCGACCGCTCGTGACAAGCGGGAAATCCGGGTTCGAATCCTGGGACGGCACAAATTTTCATGTGTCACATACAGCTGACTCCAGTGCATACTTACAGAATACGTATCTATTCCGTATTATTTACCATTGCCGTCATGTGATGGAATTACATTTTCCTGGAAACGTGTTGAATCTCAAGTTTATTTTTGATAAGGATAGAAGCACAGGTACAGTATTTCCCGATTATGTACAAAGCTGGGCTGCTATTACAATACCAGAAAGCCCTGGCAATACTGCAGATTTAAGAAGGAGAAAATCAAGATGTGAACTGGAGTTTCACATTGGAATAGGGTAGTCCGTACTGCTGTGACAGCCACCATGCCATTTTGCTGTAGTGGGTCTGCCTACTGAGCAGAAGACCTGAGTTGAAGTCCTGGACTAGGCACGAATTTTAATTCATTCCTTCAGCTTCTATCATTCTCGAAGGCAGAAGCTGCAATCTTCAGTGACAGTGTCTGTTTCTTCAGACATGCACACATGTCTCAAGGTCGTCGTCTTGTGAGAATGCAGACACTGTATGGACGCATAAATTGTAACCATTAATAAGGCACTACATTTCGAATTTTTCAAGTATAGCCCTAAATTGTCATTTCTATATTGCTAATGAATGCAATTAATTTTTTTCCAAATCTTCTACCATGATACCTGTATAACCCTCAAACTTCGTCCTGATAGGATATGTCACATTTTGAACAATATTTGGACAACTGCGATATATGCTGCCACGAATAACGTGTGTTCGCTGACTGGACTTCACATTGTTGAGTTTAAAATACCTGTATCTTTGTTATCAAACTTATTCTCTGTATCTAGTTTGGCTTCGAAACCGAGAAAAGAAGGAGATCTATCGATTGTATCACCTAATTTCAGGTATCCGTATTGACATAATTTAAGTAAATGGAGTTCATCTCTAAGAATGTAAAAATCGTGCCTAATTTTTAAGTATTAAAAGAAATTCGAAAATCTCCAAAGAAACTCGTGAAACCAACTACAATAAGCGGGAAGCACCACAAAGTACGTGCCAAGCACAGGATGTACTCGTAATCAGTTCCACTTGAACTTGAAAACATCCGATCACAATTCATTAACTCGACCTAACAAATTGCCGATGGTATGATTATGATTCTGCTGCTGTGAACCGTGAATATTACATTGCACTGAGATTCTATTAGTTAGTGTTGACATTAAAAGGAGACGGGGCATTGGTTTCATTATATTTTCCTAATCGTATTGGAAAAATCATCACCATGTTAAGTGACTGGAAAATACGCAAGTAACAGCATTAAAAATATCAATTTCCCCGTTTATATCATGCCATCCTTCTGTTACTACAAGCCAGCCGCTTCTGCATCTACATTTACATGGATGCTCTGCAAATTACATTTAAGTGACTGGCAGAGAGTTCATTGAACCACCTTCACGATTTTCTATTATTCCAATCTCGTAAAGCGCGAGGAATGAACGAACACCTAAATCTTTTCGTACGAGTTCTGAGTTCCCTTATTTTACCACGGTGATCAATTCTCCATATGCAAGTCAGTGTCAACAAAATATTCTCGCATTCGGAGGAGAAAGTTGTTGATTGGAATTTCATCAGAAGGTTGCGCCGCAACGAAAAACACCTTTGTTTTAATGATGTCCACCCCAAATCCTGTATCATTTCAGTGACATTCTCTCACCTATTTTGGGATAATACAAAACGTGCTGCCCTTCTTTGAATATTTTCGATGTACTCCGTCAATTCTATCTGCTAAGGATCCCACACCGCGCTGCAGTATTCTAAAAGATGACGGAAAAGCGTAGTGTACACAATCTCCTAACTAGATCTGTTACATTTTCTAAGTGTCGTGCCAATAAAACGCAGTCTTTGGTTGGCCTTCCCCACAGCATTTTCTGTGTGTTCCTTCCAATTTAAGTTGTTCGTAATTATAATACCTAGGTTGGTTGGTTGGTTGATTTGGGGCTAGGAGACCAAACTGCGAGGTCATCGGACTCATCAGATTAGGGAAGGATGGGGAAGGAAGTCGGCCGTGCCCTTTCAAAAGAACCATCCCGGCATATGCCTGAAGCGATTTAGGGAAATCACGGAGAACCTAAATCAGGATGGCGGGACGCGGGATTGAACCGTCGTCCTCCCGAATGCGAGTCCAGTGTAATTCCTAGGTATTTAGTTGAATTTACGGCCTTTAGATTTGACTGATTTATCGTGTAACCGAATTTTAACGAATTCCTGTTAGCGCTCATGTCGATGACCTCACACTTTTCGTTATTTAGGGTCTACTGCCAATTTTCGCACCATTCACATATCTTTTATAATCGCTGTGCAATTTGTTTTCATCTTCTGATGACTTAATTAGTCGATAAACGACAGTGTTATCTGCAAACAACCTAAGACGGCTGCTCAGATTGTCTCTCAAATCGTTAATGTAGATAAGGAACAGCAAGTGGCCTATAACACTACCTTAGGGAAGGCCAGAAATCACTTCTGTTTTACTCGAAACTTTCCGTCAATTACTGCGAACTGTAAACTCTCTGACAGGGAATCACGAATCCAGTCACATAACTAAGACGATATTCCATAAGCACGCAAATTCACTACAAGACGCTTGAGTGGTACAGTGTCAAAAGCCTTCCAGAAATCCAGAAATACGGAATCAATCTGAAATCCCTTGTCAAAGGCACTCAACATTTCATGCGAGTGAAGAGCTAGTTGTGTTTTACAAGAACGATGTTTTATAGATCCATGTTGACTGTGTGTCAATAGACCATTTCCTTCGAGGTAATTCACAATGTTCGAACACAACTTATTTCTAAAATCCTGCTGCATAGCCGGCCGGTGTGGCCGAGAGGTTCTAGGCGCTTCAGTCTGGAATCGCGCGACCGCTACGGTCGCAGGTTCGAATCCTGCCTCGGACATGGATGTGTGTGATGTCCTTAGGTTAGTTAGGTTTAAGTAGTTCTAAGTTCTAGGGGACTGATGACCTTAGCTGTTAAGTCCCATAGTGCTCAGAGCCATCCTGCTGCATATCGACGTTAATGATAAGGGCCTGTAATTTGATGGATTACTCCTACTACCTTTCTTGAATATCGGCATGACTTGTGCAACTTTCCAGACTTTGGGTACGGATGTTTCGTCGATCGAACGGTTGTGTATGATTGTTAAGTATGGACCTAATGCATCAGCGTACTCTGAAAGGAACCTAATTGGTATACAGTCTGGACCAGAAGACACGCTATTGAGTGATTTAAGCTGCTTCACTACTCCGAGGATATTTACTTCTACGTTACTCATGTTGGCAGCTGTTCTTGATTCGAATTCTGGAATATTTAGTTAGCCTTCTTTTGTTAAGGAATTTCGGAAGGCTGTGTTTACTAACGCTGCTTTGGCAGCACTGTTGTCTGTAGTGTCTCCATTGCTATCGCGCAGAGAAGGCACTGATTGTGTCTTGCCGCTAGCATACTTCACATACGATCGAAATCTCTTTGGATTTTCCGCCAGGTTTCAAGACAAAGTTTCACTGTGGAAACTATTATAAGCATCTCTCATTGAAGTCCGCGCTAAATTTCGAGCTTCTGTAAAAGATCGCCAATGTTGAGGATTTTTCGTCTGTTTAAATTTGGCATATTTGTTCGTTGTTTCTGCAACAGTGTTCTGATCCGTTTTGTGTACCAAGGAGGATCAGCTCCGTTAGTTGTTAATTTATTTGGTATAAATCTAAATACTGCCCGTACTATTTCTTTGAATTCAAGCCAGATGTGATCTACAGACAAATTAACGATATAATTTGTCTCTCAGGAAGCTCTAGCATCGCTTCACCTGTCAAATGGTTGCATTTTTTTTTTTTTTTTTTTTTTTTTTTTGGCCCTATAGAATTTCAAGACTGTTTGTCGTAGACTATGGCCGGGCGGTTCAGAGTTTAGCTGGAGTTCGACTACCGCAGACCTTAGCGTGCGTATCGTGCCATGCGCTGTGACGAGTGCTTAGCCGTTACCAGTCCGCGTGGGCTCTGTCCTTCCTGTGCTCGTCTCTACCCGGGTTCCCATACATCGACTCACACTGCGAGTTCGTTTCCCTTTCACGGGATTGGCTCCCCGGCTGTTATCGAGCCACGATTTATGCGCACCGAAGGTGTTGTCAATCGGCGTTATCACGCCTGCGCATACTAAAGAGAACTATAGTTGATTTCTTAAAAACTGCGAGAAAATATCTGTACCTTTGTAAATTTTCCGTGTTTAATCTTGTGAACTAAAACTGGAATGAGACGAACTATTATTCTTTACAGTCGTCTGTCCGTGTTGTAATCCTCAGCAATACAAGTGGTGTAATTATGGGAACACTAACAGATTAAAAAATTCGCTCAAACTTTAACTGTATAACTGTATTTTTTGAATAACATTGCAAAAATAATTTGGAAACCAAAACTGTAAACTAAATAAGCTACCCTGTAAAACTAAGTATTGCGCAGGAGTGAGCAGTGCTACAATGCGTGACGTCATAACACACGACTCGGAAATCTAACACACAAATTAACAGAATAAAAACGTTCTATAAAATTACTAATCACGTTTTGAAAGAACAACCTACCAACATGTTTCTATGAAGATACACTGTGAATTGACGTACACAATCCGACTGAAAAAAATTTCGAAAACAAAATAATGCACACGAAAATGTAACATTGCACTGTGAAAATAGAACTGTGTGCATGTGAAGTGAAATCTGAACTGCATTTGCCCACCTAAACCGATAACGAATTTCAAAAAGCAAAGCTAACTGTGTGATCTAATTGTAACATAAACGCAATGTAAAACAGGCCCTAACAATTTTTCTTGGCTTACCTGTGGCAACGGACACTCGGTACTGCTAGAATTAATGAACGTAACATATTCAGCTCAGCAGCAGGAAAGCTAAATGGGAAACAAAAGCCTTACACAGTGTAACGCAAGGACATGCAACTATTCCAAGCACCTTATGCGTCAGTCTTATTGTGTTCCGCAAAGTTCAGTGCGGAGAGACATATAACCTGCGAATACGAACATTCTTTCGTGATGAGATGGTGATGGAATCTGAATATGCTAAATGACAAAATAATTCATCATTAAAAAAATTATATTACGAAAACTGATAGTCATTCATTACGATGATCTTTATAAAAACTATCCTTTATAATAAAAATTTCTCTGAACTGATTAGTGAAAATGGTAAAGCGGCGGTCAAACTAACATCTGAACGCAAGCCATGTGAATTAAAGAGTTTAATTATTCTCATCTGCACAATGAAGCCAACTAACCCAAACCAAAAAGAGAAATTCCACTAAAACCTTCCGTTATTCACTCACTACGCCAAGCAAGCGATACAGCTGTACCTGGACATTTTCACTTCCGAAATCACTGTTTACCAAACCATAATTCAGCATTGTCTCTCTGCTCTATAAGCTATTTCAGGATCGTATTAGTGCAGCCAACACACGACTCTTTCAGAAGCTTCTCTTATAATGCTTACTGCAACGATAACACTACTGACAAGCAAGGAAAACAGTGCTTCTACTCAGAACCTTATGGCGTAACATATCGACTATAAAAAAACCTCTGGAAAATATTCAGGATATGTATGAAATATGAACCATCGCATGAAAATAGATCTTACATCATGTTTCGGGAATACCAAAAATAAGCTAGAAACCTTACACCTTTTCATAATCTCTGTAAGCACCAGTACAGTTAATTTCTGGTTAAAATAATAAGCCAAGGTTATTATACTTTCTATGGAGAGCAGAGAGTCGGATTAAATGGCAATTTACGGTGACGTCGGTTTCCGCCAGTCGCCTGTTGGTGGAGGTCTGTATGCCAATAATTAATGGCTACCCCCACTACAGTGGTGCAGTATTCGAGCTTCGCGTGTAGCCTTTGTGAAAACACTGGCTGAGGTAATTACGCTGGACTGGTTATTTGAGTCAAAAACTGTTTTGTTGGTTGCCCAGTGTAGCAAGTACATAGGGCTCTCCGGAGTAGCAGGTGTTCTCTCTCGCATCCAAATAAAATCGGCTTCATAGCGCCCAACGCTGTTCCACGCTTCCGAGTGACCATGGCGGAAGGCGTTTCTTTGACGTTACTGCCTTAAACGAGTTCTGTCTGGGGGCGAATAGCAGTCCACTGTTTAGAATCACAATGGGAATTCTACGTGATGTTTTCGCATAGGACACTAGTGTAGCGAACGAACGTAGGGCTATGTTCAGTGACAACCGATTTTAACTACTGTTTTCCAGCCTGTTACCTTGATTCAGATTTCTTTCTTCTTTTCTTCGGAAGTGAACACACCATCAAAGTTGAAGGTTTGTTTCAGATGGAAGTGGACGGGGTAGGGAACCGAAAATACCTTTGGACAAGACACCATCACGATATTCAGCTGAACACAGATAGGGGACTGCGAGGAAACTAAATCACCAAGTGTGGGAATCGTACCCAAATGTCTCAGTTACGACTCCATATCCATCTACATTTACATCTGTACTTCACAAGCCATCTAACGTTAAGCGGCTGAGCGTCCTTCTGGTACCAGAAGCTGATTTTAATTTTCATAAATCACTTCAAATTAACTATTACAACCAGGTTTCGTAACTCCACAATCAAACACACACAGAAGGAGTATTCCATGTTCTTTCCCAAATACACTAATGATCCCTTTTAGTTCCTTTTTAATAAGATATTTAAAATTGGTGACGCGTTGGCAGTCTAAATGGAGTATGTTGGAATCCCGATGTCAGACACTTTCATCTCCGTAACGTTACCGACAGTAAGTCACACGTGGTGACTGCTGAGAAGCAATTCACAGAAGTGAGCGAGTATGTGTTCTATCAGTTTCCTCTTTCGAGACAAATGCAGTAAAACCACGAAACGTAATACATGACGCCGTGCCAGTGCTCCTCCAGAGGTGCCAGGTATGTATTACTGTTTCCACTTTCCCGGTTTCCTTCATGCTTTACTTAGACCCTCACGATGGTACATTGTCATCATGCTCAACCACTGAGATTGTTCAGCACGCGGAATTGCATTATGTCGTGGAGATATTTGTTGCTCAAGAGAACTTCTGAACAATTAAGATGCTCATCTGATGAATTATTTATGTAAATACAAAAGTAAGAAATGTTATTCGATACTGCCGCAAACTACTTGTAACTCATGCTCATGCTCATGTATTGAGCAGTTCAGTATCTTAGTAAAAAGAGGGCGTCTTCTTTTTACCCCATTCTTCTCTGTGGTTCAATTGGCTCTGAGCACTATGTGACTTAACTTCGGAGGTCATCAGTCGCCTAGAACTTAGAACTAATTATCCTAACTAAACTAAGGACATCACACACATCCATGCCCGAGGCAGGATTCCAACCTGCGACCGTAGCGGTCGCTCGGTTCCAGACTGTAGCGCCTAGAACCGCCCGGCCACTCCGGCCGGCTCTTCTCTATGTTTCGAACATCTTATATGTGTAACGTTATCAGTGTCGATGCGTGAGAAACAGCGTTCTGTACTAAGGCTCCATACAGTCCAGACTTGGCCCCATCCGATTTTCATCTGTTTTCAAAACTTTGTAACCTCCCCGCAGATGTTATAAATGATAATAAATTCCCCGCAAATAATGTCAAAACAATAACCTCCCCGCAAAAAAAATGTAAAAAGACTATATTTGAATGTTAATCGGAATAGAGCCAAATGTTGTTGACCTCCCACAAAACATCGTTAAATTGAAATAAAAGCGACTGTAACTTCGCTACAAAAATATTGAAAAATAATGGTCCAATGTAAACTAGACACAAAAATTGAGAAATGAACATTAATCATTAAACCCACAATAATAGGGCAGCATCGCTGACCTTAGGCCCTGTGCAATAATTGATCTGATAAATTGATTCTGGGAGGAAAACCATAGGAAATATTGTTTCAATTGGAATGATTCTTTTTTTTTTAAAAAAAAAGCGATTGCTTTGAAAACAAAATTATTACTGGGACATTTCTTGAACAAATTAATTACAATTAACATACATTACATTATCAGATGCGCGCAATGCTGCTTTATTACCTTATTTAACAATATACCTCGTCCCGAACCTTGACCAGAGACCCATGTCGACGCCCGCCGACTCCACACACAATACTTGCGACTAAGTACAACTCGCAACTGAACTCTCGCGCAGTCAAGCGCAGACTAGCAACGATAAACAACTCTCTGCTCAGAGATTCTGTCATGCCTCGCCATCGCTGGTAATGAATACATATGAAACGTACGCGTTTCAACTTAAAGAACAAATTCGAGTACTTTAATAGTAATGAAGTGGTGCAAGCAGAGGTGAGGTTGTGGTTCCGTCAACAAAGTCAAAATTTCTACAGTGACTATCAAAAAACTGATCTCTTGTTGGGTGAAATATGTTCGTCGCCAGAGTGACTATGTTGAGAGACATCAAAAATAAGGATGTGAATGTTAATAACGTCTGTTCTATTTAAAAAGGTCGAACTGTTAGATAGCCCTCACTTACAGCTTTCTTTGGCCAACTTTATATACGTGCATGTATCCCAACCAATGTGCACCACCTGACGGCCAATTCATAACGAACACTCAAGTCTGCTATCCAAAGCGAAAAGCAACACAAAATGTATATACGCTGCCATTTCTATACATATGAAAACTCTTCTATGTAATATGCTACTGTTAATTTACTTTCAAAGTATTGTGTTGCCATTCCGTAGCGGTAATACACACATCAAAAAAGTTTTGCATCACCTCAGTTCCGAGAGTTCCGGAACCTGTACAGAAAATTGAATAGAGTTCAACATAAACATCATTTCCGCCCTTTTTATTGCTCCTGAAAACCACCATACAGTGAGAGTTGATGGTCCAGATTGCTGTACACACGGGTACCTCTAACACCGAGTAGTACGTCCTCTTGCATTGATGCATGTTCTATACATCGCGGCATACCATCCACAAGTTCATCAAGGCGATTCAGCGTAGATCCCTCAGAGTCGTTGGTGGGTCATGTCGTCCATAAATAGCCCTTTTCTATCTATCCCAGGCATGTTCGATAGGGTTCATGTATGGAGGACATGCTGGCCACTCTAGTCGAGCGATGTCGTTGTCCTGAGAGAAGTCATTCACAAGTTGTGCACCATGGGGGCGCGCATTTGTAAGATGGCCCCTTGCATTAAGTCATTAAATAACACCGAACTCACGTTGAACGAAAAGTAGGGCTCAACAAAAATGACTGACAAGGCACAATGCATCTTGTACAGGGTATAGTATGGACGTATTGGAATAATTAATGTTGGGTGATGGTTTTAAAGTAATTCAAGTGACGTGAAAACCTTGTGGAAACGCGTCGATTTACTGAAGGCTAGTTTATCGCAGGGAAGTATTCAGAGTTGACCGCAGCCAGGTGGCGGCGCGCGGCTGGGAAGTGGCGAAGGGTAGCGACAATAGGCAGCTTAGGGCGGCTCATACTCTGAGAAAGTGATAACGGGGCGCGGCATCCAGCTGCCTTAAGATGAGTGACAGTGAGGGAGTGGTTGACCCCATGCTGGTGAACCGGGAAGCACATTGAGAACTTGTACGCCTGTTGATAAATGTCCGTTGTCCCATTTTCAGTGAAACATGCAAGAAAGCAGCGCAAAGCTACGGTGGAGTGGTCAACAGAGGCCAAAATATGCGTGTTCGTAACTATAGCAACTTCACGCTGAATTCACGGTCCGCAAAGTCTGAAGTAAATCAGGTGAAGAGCGACAGAATGAAATACAGTGGTCTCCGGTGGGAACGTAGGACCAAGGATTTTGAAGTACTCTCCTGGAAGTCAGAATTTCGGAAAAATTGGTGTTTTATGCAGATGCTAACCTTGATGGGTGGCCTGGGAGGAGCTAAATAGCAGACGTTGAGAGGAAGGGAAATTTTGTGGGAATTTGTTCACTTCCCAGAGCAGGCATTGGTCGGCGCTGGGAAGCGACACATAATTAACGTGACTTGCGCTGCAATTGGCGTAAGTGATTTTGCTGGAGGGCAAACCGAGGCGAAGAGCGGACTGGCAGAAGTCTCCGTAGAGGTTTTTTCCATTCCCAGCTTGCCTACAGTGCGGACGTGGCGCTCTTTACTCAGCTTGTCTGAGAGAGAGAGAGCATCTCTGCAGTTTAGGACTTAGCAAACGGAACGATTGAGCTTGGAGATTGAAAGTTTTCGTTCAGCTATGTACTGAGCAAGATAGCTAGGAGTGAATAGACGAGCGCAGCTTTGTAGCACAATGAGGCTGGCTGACGTCCACACAACGACGACGCCCCGCCACGCTGCATTTGGTGATATTGCGCCCACTCCGGCTTGAGATAGGCCACTGATAAATATGTTGGATCACGTCGACAAAGTTTCCACGAGGGTTTCGTGGGCCGTGTATTGTAGAAATCTTCTCGAGCTTCGCATTACACCTAGGTTCAAATGGTTCAAATGGCTCTGAGCACTATGGGACTTAACATCTGTGGTCATCAGTCCCATAGAACTTAGAACAACTTAAACCTAACTAACCTAAGGACATCACACACATCCATGCCCGAGGCAGGATTCGAACCTGCGACCGTAGCAGTCGCGCGGTTCCGGACTGCAGCGCCTAGATACACCTAGGTCAGTCGATAGGAATCAACATTGATTTATCGCGCTTTACTCCACGTAAACGCAATTTATTCCCACTGCCTGTTAGGAGAGTCATGTAATGTGATGATTGAAGGTCGTGAGTTAAAATAAATTTGTGCTAATCAACTGCATCTGTTTTCAATCATGTAGTTGAAATCCCAAGTCACTTTCTTAATTAATTTTATGTTCAACATTTGCATCTGGTGTTCAATAGCTAAATATAACATCATGTGCACCCCTTTTTTAATTAAAAGGGATCAATTCTGAATCAATTAATGTCAACACTGCCACCGCAGTTCAATCAGGAGTCACAGGGCCTTATTACTTTCTTTGCGTTATCCGATATTGCGGCAGTTTTGCACGCTCTGTTGATCTGTTAGTCAATTAGCTGGGGTGAACACACGCCAAAACCAGATAACTGACGGGTGGGGTGTTACACATTGTCGTCCACGAAGACGAATGCCTCGCCAATATGATGACGATATTTTTGCATTGTTGGTCGGAGGATGGCATTCACGTATCGCACAGCCGTTACGACGCCTTCCATGATCACCAGCGGCGTACGGCGGCCCCACTTAATGCCATCACAAAACAGCAGGGTACCTCCACCATGCTGGACAGTGTGTCTAAGGCGTTCAGCACGACCGTGTTGCCTCCAAACACATCTCCGACGATTGTCTGGTTGAAGGCATATGCGACACTCATCGGTGAAGAGAACGCAATGCCATTCCTGAGTGGTCCATTCGGCATGTTGTTGGGCCATCTGTACTGCGCTGCATAGTATCGTGGTTGCAAAGGTGGACCTCGCCATGGACGTCGGGAGTGAAGTTGTGCATCACGATGCAGCCTATTGCGCACACTTTGAGTCGTAACACGACGTCCTGTGGCTGCACGAAAAGCATTATTCAACATTGTGGCGTTGCTGTAAGGATTCCTCCGAGCCATAACCGTAGGTAGCGATCATCCACCGCAGTAGTAGCCTTTGGGCGGCCTGAGCGAGGCATGTCATCGACAGTTCCTGTCTCTCTGTATCTCCTCCATGTCCAAACAACATCGCTTTGGTTCACTTCGAGACGCCTGGACACTTACCTTGTTGAGAGCCCTTCCTGGCTCAAAGTAATACGGACGCGATCGAACCGCGGTATTGACCGTCTAGGCATGGTAGAACTACAGATAACACGAGCCGTCTATCTCCTTCCTGGTGGAATGACTAGAACTGACCGGCTGTCGGACTAGATACTGCTTTAGGATGTCGAAACAGGTTGTTAAAGGAAGGAAAAATGTAAATACATAACAGTCTGAGTGAAAAATGCCGCATTATATTAATAAGTATACAGCTGCGGTACCGTCAATGAAGAAGGAGGTTATGTATTGGAGGTTAGTCTTACACACCGTGCGATTGGTATAAGTGATTCATATTGAGCTATATTACCGAACAATTAACTGGCCCTCAAGTTCAGCCTGCGATATTTCTTGTAACGCTATCCACTGTACTACTTGTACTACTTTCTCTTTCTGTACCGAACGTATACTTCGGTTAAAGTGTTTTGTTATACGGTAAAATCATTTCCTTGTTGCAGGGATGACAACTGTTGCAACAGTGTATCAACTAATACTGTGCCCTCCTTGTACTCATACGATGACACTGCTTTGTCACCTACAGAATCCCTTACACTCTTTCTTCTTGTTATTGGTGGGTCCTTCAGGTCATCTAAGAACAGCGAAAGAACGTACTGGTACTGACAACAGATAACGCACTGAAGAAGCGGAAACTCGTTTCTAGCGTGAAAGTTTCCGAGAGATTGATTTGCAAGTGGCGTATCTCATTCTGGAAGAAAGGGCGAAGTTCTTCCGGAGCGCCGTTTGGCGCCACTGCGCCGGCGTTCTTAACAGCGGCCTTTAAGAATGCAAAGAAATCTGCCCCCAGGCAGTTCTTTAAGGGATAGTTCAGCGCCTAGATTAACCTTTAGTGTTATTTTATACATTAGCCCGTCAGCGCGCAGCTCTGCAGTGCGGCCACTCGAAAACTTTCGGCCCTTGTGGGATCACCGGTCGACATTAAAGGCTGCTCGCTGCAGTAGGGACCCAAGGGCACCACGGAATCAATTTCGCTTTACAGCAGAAACAAACAGCCACTTCACTGCACGACAAAACTTTTATTGTTGTCGTGACATTATTCCGCGCTGTAAAGTTTCTCGAATGCTTAATAGCGCATTAGAGCAGTTGAATGTGCTATTACTAGAATTGTAAAACTACCGTAGGCTTCTGTAGACTACCATACATAAGCGTAGACAAAAGTAATTTTCCAAGTAGATTTCTTTAGTTAAGGTCGTACCCTGTTATCTGTACACTGAGTGTATGCATACCTATCTGGCGTTAGTTGGTAACGGTCGCTTATTTTACGTATGCGATTAGTGTCTTACTAGATCGCCCTAGAAACTGGAAGCGATGGACCCTGTAGTGGTGAACCATCCAGAAGCTCAGTGAGGATATATAAAGAGCAGGATAACCTACGGAACATTTTTGTTCTACATAGTTATCCTCTTAAATGTTACTTAAGAATAAACGGTATTTATATCAAAACTGAAATTGTCAATGTTTAACTCGTTGTTTTATACGAAAATAGTTGATTTGTAACGTAAAACAGAGGGATGTTGTAGTAAAGAAAATAATACAGATTTACGATTTAGCGCTCGCATATTCATAAACAACCTTCGTATTTATCAATAACAACAGCAAATGCTTACCTTTGATCATGATGACCATTCTACTGAGTATAAAATGTATATCTGTCTGTGTGTGTGTGTGTGTGTGTGTGTGTGTGTGTGTGTGTCTGCATGTAGACTGTACTTGCATCAGAAATAATTGCTTTGGTCACATGAAAGCGCAAAAGTTATGTGATCAATTAATTTTGTAACTTATAAAATGAAATTTATATTGTGTAAAGATGTAAAATACACAGAGTAACACTGCATGATTTGCGGTTCTAATTATAAGCAAAAGCAAACATCCAAACAAATAAAAAGACGAAGAGAAGTCGTCGGCTCCCATTCTTCCTTGTACACAGTCATTTATGTGATTCTTGAGTTTCTCGTGGCGTATTTGATAATCAAAATATCCACGGGTGTACTGCCGGTCTACAGTGTCCAACGGGCACAATATTTCGGTGATCAAACATGTCGCCATCATCAGGTGAACTGACGGACTGAGCTCCTGTGAACGTGCCGGTACGGATATCCGTACGCTATGGCTGCAGCCATGACAGCCGTAGCGTATGGATCTCCGTACCGGCACGTTCACAGGAGCTCAGTCCGTCAGTTCACCTGATGATGGCGACATGTATGATGGCCGAAATATTGTGCCCGTTGGACACTGTAGACCGGCAGTACACCCGTGGATATTTTGAATACATTCATTTATGTTTCTTTCCCTATAAATTCTACCAATACTGCCGCTAATCCTATCATCTACTACGTCATTTATGTAGTGTGCCAAAACTACCAAACCGTAGTTTTGGTAGAGTGCAGGTCTAGTTATTAGAAATTTCTTTCTTCTTTAGTGCTTTAAATGTGATCTGCCTGCTGCAACAAGGCAAGAAGTTGCTGGTAAACCTTTCGGGATGTGAGGTCGTGGTTCAAGAAACTCTTCTTTTCCTGGCCTTTCGTCCAGGACTGCGCTGGACATCTTCAGAGGCGTTCCTCCGCTGAGTCTTGCCGACTGACTGGTCCAAGAATGACATATATACTGCAAGAAACGGGGGCGTGGTCGAAGTAACACGTGATGAGCAGACATAATCATTCCCAAAGATAAAACTTAACTATCGATTGTCATTTTATCAAAGATAAAATTGCCTAGCGATTCTACAGAGCTACTGTCCATATGACGCTAAGTTTCATTGCCTCCTCTTTTCTCTTAAAATTATCCCGATGGTTATAAATTTCAATGGCTTTTCTACATAGTCGTGGATAATAATTTTAGGTTGTTGATAAAATTTCTGTTTCGGAGAACTTCAAATGGTTCAAATGGCTCTGAGCACTATGGGACTCAACATCTTAGGTCATAAGTCCCCTAGAACTTATAACTACCTAAACCTAACTAACCTAAGGACATCACACACACCCATGCCCGAGGCAGGATTCGAACCTGCGACCGTAGCAGTCCCGCGGTTCCGGACTGCAGCGCCAGAACCGCACGGCCACCGCGGCCGGCCCGGAGAACTTCCTTCGTGGTTTCCTGACTGGAGAGCATGCTCTACTACAGCTGATTTCTCTATTTTTCCTAGTCGGTAAAGACTTTTGTGCTTTTTTAGCCGAGTATTCACGCTCCTCTTGGTAGTTTCAATATAAACTTTACCAACTGTACACGGAATTTTGCATACACCACATGTCGACAGAGGAGGGCGTTTATTCTTCACAGATTGGATTACTTGACTTATTTTCTTTGTTGATCTAAAGACCAGTCTGAAATCATGTTTCTGTAAAATCTTACCTATGTGATCCTTTACATTTTTAATAAAATGTAGAGAAACTGTATTTTTCTGTCATTGTGGTTCATCCTTGTCCTTCGGACTGCTGTTCCATGGTAGCAAAGTACTCTTTCCCTCTTTCCCTGAGTAGCCATTTTTCTCGAAGGCTTGCTGCAAATGTTTTATTTCAGCGTCCAGGTGTCGCTCTCGGACGTCCAACCAGTCATTTGGGTTGGGTTGGGTTGATTTTGGAAGGAGGCCAAACTGCAAGGTCATCGGTCTCATCGGATTAGAGAAGGATGGGGAAGGGAGTCGGCCGTGCCTTTTCAAGGAACCATCCCGGCATTTCCCTGAAGCGATTTAGGGAAATCCCGGAAAACGTAAATCAGGATGGCCGGACGCGGGTTTGAATCGTCGTCCTCTCGAATGCGAGTCCAGTGTGCTAACCACTGCGCCACCACGCTCGGTCGACCAGTCAGTCGGCAAGACTCAGCGGACGAAGCTTACGAACAGAAGAGTTTCTTGAACCACGACCTCACATCCCGAAAGGTTTACCACAGCTATGTCATCCGGTCGTGAAAGCCTTCATTCTGTAAGGCAAGAAGTACCATATCATACCAGATTTCTATCCGTAAGATTGATTTAACATTCATATAGAGTTAAACCAAAAAAATGGATTAAAGATCATTACTGGCAATTTTTATCCGTTAATTCTACGTGAAATTGTCTGAATGCCTTCCAGCGAACGTACCTTGTCGTCATCATTGATAATGGTGCACTAAGTAGATTGTTACATTCTCTTCATTACAGTCTGACATTTAAGAAAAGCTGAGAGAGACGGTGAATTCTTGAAATAAGGTAGGAATTCTAGTAAAACGCAATTTCTTACAAAAACAATATGGACGACGTTTCCATTGAAAATTAACATTCGAATAATTGACAATTCTCTCACATTCGAGAGAAATTCCATCGCGAAATAATGGATCTGAAGGTTGTAGGCAAAGATGAAACGAATAACTATACATATGTATCAAACAGGGAAAAAATTAATTTCCCTTATTTTCGGCCACACGATTCAGAACAAATGATTCGAAAAGGCAAGGGATGACTGCCAAAGACGGTTTTAAAGGGGAACAGAAAATCTTTAGACAAGTATACGCCACCATTGTCGTCTATAACTTTCGAGAACGAGAAAGGCAAGTAGCCGGATATATAATGCTAAGCTCCTGAGAATGGAGATTATCAATTACGTATAAATTTTGCGTAAGATGGTCCGTAATACCCTCATACGTAAATCTGTCACAGGTGTTTTGTCTGAAACTCATCTCGAGCCAAACTACTTTACTCTGACGTATAATTTTACAGTTAAGCACTTCTTCTTTATTCTGTACACATATATTAGTTTACCAACTAATTAAAGCAGCAGAGTTATAAAAGAGAAAAGGAACGCCAGATAGCTTCCCCAGTTAGCTTCTAAACCACCAACTGCTTGTCAGAAAAACTAAATTAATACCACAGTAAGAGTATTTTTGCGCATAAGAATCTATGATTTAGCGTTTGATGAGTGCATAATATCATCCATGTCACGGAATTTTTCATTGGACAATATTGCTAAGAGTACACCCCATGTCTAACAAACATGTGATATAACTACATAGTCACATCAGAGAACTTCAGGCGTATGAACTAGGTTTTGCTGTTTGGTCACGCACACATCTCCCATCATTATCCACTCAGAAAATGCGTCAAAATAATAGAAAACAGGTAAAGGCTGCAATGTTAATATTCCGACATAACCGTAGATTTTACGCTGTGTATGTGGTTATTCGCCTCGGTGATGGCAGGGGGCCGCTATAACTTTCGCTAGGCAAGGAACCGTGAAACGTTCAGAATCACTTTCATCGCTCAGTTTCCCCAGCTAACAGAAATTGGTCGAAATCCTACTCAAGGCACGCACATTCCCATGGAAATATCCCATACGCGCTCAACAGCATCGTTTTGTAGCAACCCTTTGCTTTCCAAAATGAACATCCTAAAAGTCATTAATAAATGGTAAATCACAACTGATCGTATAATGTGACATGGAAATGTCGAAGTTATTAAGAGTTTGGGTGCATTATGTTGTCATTGAAAAGGTTTTCTCGCCTGAGAATGGTATCTATTTGGGGCTTCTTTTCATTGCATGAAGTGGCTCGGTGGTGCAGCAGCCAATGGGTTAGTAATGGCAGGTCGCTGTTAACAATGGACCACACTCGAAACAGATTAAGGACTTTGTAAGAGCGTACGGAAATCTATATTTCTCTCGTTTTTAAGTTTCAGATAAAATGCTATACTGTAGTGAGTACTTGCATAACATTTATCCCCAAATATCCCTACATGACCTCAAAATGGAACTCTTAGAAGACTGAATGACTAAAAGATTCAGGGCGAAATTCAGTATCTATCAAAGAATATGATAGTTGTTGTTGTTGTGCTCTTCAGTCCAGAGACTGGTTTGATACAGCTCTCCATATTATCCTATCCTGTGCAAACTTCTTCATCTCGAAGTACCTACTGCAACTTACATCCTTCGGAATCTGCTTAGTGTATTCATCTCTTGGTCTCCCTCTACGATTTTTACCCTCCACGCTGCCCTCCAATACTAAATTGGCGATTCCTTGATGCCTCAGAACATCCCTTCTTCTAGTCAAGTTATGCCACAAATTCCTCTTCTCCCCAATTCTATTCAGTACTATGGAATGAGAAAGTCGGTCGCAGGTTCGAATCCTGCCTCTGGGATGGATGTGTGTGATGTTCTTAGGTTAGTTAGTTTTAAGTAGTTCTGAGTTCTAGGGGACTGATGACCTCAGATGTTAAGTCCCACAGTGCTCAGAGCCATTTGAACCATTTGAATGAGAAAGTACAAAGGATTATCGACTCACTCCGATAGTACCATGGCAGCTATGAGAAAAACTTACTTAGAATGGACAACCTAAAAATCTTCAACGCTACCTGCAGAGGCGAAACGAGAGATACCAAGATCGAAAAGATGCAAAACATTCAAACTTCGGGCCCGGTGTGACAACACCAAGACCCCTCTAGAAGTAACAGCTTCTATCGAGTGCCTAATAACTGAAACGCTAAACCCTGAATTGGGAGTTAAATGAATGAAGAAATGAAAGAGATTCTTAGTGCTCAAATGAAGTACATTGCACTAAGAAGAATACGTTTAATACCTGTGGTTCCTTTCAGGCTAGAACACAAAAAACAATAAGCTAACTAGAGTAAAATTTGTAATAGGCAGTTGTGTTGCCGTGTTTAAACATGCAACTAAATGTAACTTTATCTGAACGTTCTTTACCAAGTTATAGCACCATTACATAAGAGGCTATACTGACCTCAATATGTGAAATTTTTAATGTTTTGTGCAGTACCAAGGAACGAAGTTTGCATTTGACTGAGTTCTTTAAAGTGGCTATCGTTTATTTTATATCCATCGACATTGTGATTCTATGTCTACAAGAAACGAGGCAGTGTCCACAGCATGTTATGAGACGATACACCGTGAGCACTCAGCTCGAAAACTGTACTGTTTTTAAGGAAAGCAGAAATGCGTTGTTATTTGATATATCAAACTAATATTAACAAAGTTCTCTTTGTGTAGCTCATTCAGTGCAGCACAAAATGTATGAAATTAATAAAAGAGATATTTTACAGAGAAAATGCGTCTAGAAACTTTTGTATGATTCAAACGGAAGACAGCTTTTGGGAAAAATTCGTTAAAAGAGCGTTTCACAATAACGTAACGGACGAGGTACTAAAACAATGAAAACTTCCTGACTAACACAAGAAGTAGCAAACAGAAATTGAGAAAAAGATGATTAGCAGTGTGGCACGAATGATAAATACACAATAAAGTAACTTTATTACACCCAACATTTTTCAGTGATCCACATTTAGATATTGGCTTTTCGTTTCTTATAACACGTCATTGTGATCCTTCGTAAATAGAAACGACTTTGTAAAAAATCAAATAAAACCCAAGCTTCCTCATAAAGTTCTATTATTTCTAAAATTCTGCGAAAGTAACAAGAAAAACATTTTTGTCACAGTGACTTCTGAAAGTTTATATAAATTTATCATGAACCCAGGTAAGAAGATTATGAAAAGAAATATGGTGTACTGAAAGTTAATTATTTATTAATATCATCGCTAGAGTGAGATGTAACGGAATCAGCCAAGTAAGCTAAACTGAGCTAAAATGTAAACTTTCAAATATCCAGTAATTCCTTAAATTCGCAGGGTGTGCTAACCATTAACAACTTTGCTTAGCTTCACAAAAGATTATTATGCTACTCAGGACTCAGACTGAAGACAGTTCAGTACAGTGTGATGTAAAATAAAAAGCTACGCTGAATATCTTTCTTCACTTTTATCTCTTGTAACCGAAAGAGAGAGAATATATCCACATGCTGACGAACACGACAAAACTCAACTCCCTGTGTTTCTGCCCCCGCACCATTGCGGTGTTCTGAGCTGACTCTGGCATTATTCCAGTATGTTTCTCTCGTGTGTTTCCGAGGAATTACATCCAGCTGCTGCCAAATCCGCAGAGGCGAAAGCGGCAGCAACACGCCCTCAGCCGCAGGGTGCAGCTGACGTTTCGACAACTTCTCAGCCAGGAAGCCGTGCCCCGGCAGAGCTCCAGTTCAAGCATGTGGATCTAAATGAAGTGTCCTCATGACGCTGAGCAAGATACCTACATTTACAATAAAAAACATCGCTACGACTCAATATATTTAAAGCTGACATTGTTTTATCACAGCCCGGGGCAAACCTTCAGCGATAGAGCACAGTTCTAAGAGATGATTTAAGAAGTTTTATGCCAAAACAAACAGGCGACAAGTAGCAGACGGTGGCAACGCTCACCAGGCAGCCTACAAGTGGCCAAGCAAGCCTTCCAGCGTCATATGATGGAGGATTAGTGGAATTCAGTACCACTACCCTTTTTCAAACAAATACTTAATTTTAAACCGAGCGAGGTGGCGCAGTGCTTAGCACAATGGACTCGCATTCAGGAGGACTATTTTTCTCCTGTATTTAATTTAATAATTTCTTTGGCTGTTTGAGTAATCTTACCTTATTTAATTTACATGTGTTCCTTTACCGGTTCAAACCACGTCCGGCCATCCAAAATTCAGGTTTTCCGTGATTTTCCTAAATAGCTTCAGGCAAGTGCCTGGATGGTTCCTTTGAAACTTCCTTCCCATCCTTCCCTAGCCAGATGGGAACGATGATCTCGCTGTTTGGTCTCTTCCCCCCAAATCAATAACCAACCAACTAACTTAATTTTAATATCGTAGTCTGTGTTCATATTCATTCTCTGTATAATAATGTGGAAGTAGGAAGTAGCAATAGTTTCGCATACGTTAAGAACTTAGTTATAAGAGTCGAGGGGCATGAAAGGGAAGCAGTGGTTGGGAAGGGAGTGAGACAGGGTTGTAGCCTCTCAAAAAATGGCTCTGAGCACTATGGAACTCAACATCTGAGGTCATCAGTCCCCTAGAACTTAGAACTACTTAAACCTAACTAACCAAAGGACATCACACACATCCATGCCCTAGGCAGGATTCGAACCTGCGACCGTAGCGGTCACGCGGTTCCAAACTGAAGCGCCTAGAACCGCACGGCCACAACGGCCGGCGGTTGTAGCCTCTCCCCGATGTTATTCAATCTGTATATTGAGCAAGCAGTAAAGGAAATGAAAGAAAAAATGGAGTAGGTATTAAAATCCATGGAGAAAGAAAAAAAACTTTGAGGTTCGCCGATGACATTGTAATTCTGTCAGAGACAGCAAAGGACTTGGAAGAGCAGTTGCACGGAATGGACAGTGTCTTGAAACGAGGATATAAGATGAACATCAACAAAAGAAAACCGAGGATCATGGAATGTAGTTGAATTAAGTCGGGTGATGCTGAGGGAATTAGATTAGGAAATGAGACACTGAAAGTAGTAAAGGAATTTTGCTATTTGGGGAGCAAAATAACTGATGATAGTCGAAGTAGAAAGGATATAAAATGTAGACTGTCAATGGCAAGGAAAGAGTTTCTGAAGAAGAGAAATTTGTTAACATCGAGTATAGATTTAAGTGTCAGGAAGTCGTTTCTGAAAGTATTTTTATGGAGTGTAGCCATGTATGGAAGTGAAACATGGACGATAAATAGTTTGGACAAGAAGAGAATAGAAGTTTCCGAAATGTGGTGCTATAGAAGAATGCTGAAGATTAGATGGGTAGATCACGTAACTAATGAGGAGGTTTTGAATAGAATAGGGGAGAAGAGGAGTTTGTGGCACAATTTGACAAGAAGAAGGGACCGGTTGGTAGGGCATGATCTGATGCATCAAGGAATCACCAATTTAGCATTGGAGGGCAGCGTGGAGGGTAAAAATCGTAGAGGGAGAACAAGAGATGAATACACTAAGCAGATTCAAAGAGATGTAGGTTGCAGTAGGTACTGGGAGATGAAGAAGATTGCACAGGATACAGTAGCGTGGAGAGCTGCATCAAACCAGTCTCAGGACTGAAGACCACAACAATAACAACAAGAACTTACTGGTATGGTGCAGTACAGTACCCTTAATGAAATGCAATAAAGGTCCGTTGATTATGCTCACGAAGTACCGCTACAGCGCAGAAGGGTTGTAACATATGGCTGTAAAGACCGCGCGCAGACTACGGATTCGGGTGTCTTGGTGCTCGGTTCCTATTTGAGCCAGGAACATGTGGTAAAACTTTTGGTTTGGCCTAGACCAATGATCATTTGTATAGCCACTCGAACATTTACTGTAACTATGTTGAAATATATCAAGCAAGATTTCAACGACAAGTCGGAGCTGGCGGCCAGGCAAATTGTTCGAACATATTTTAAAACTGTGTGCCGGACCGAGACTCGAACTCGGGACCTTTGCCTTTCACGGGCAAGTGCTCTACCAACTGAGCTACCCAAGCACGACTCACGCGCCGTCCTCACAGCTTTACTTCCGCCAGTACCTCGTCTCCTACCTTCCAAACTTTACAGAAGCTCTCCTGGTTCGCAGGTTGGTAGAGCATTTGCCCGCGAAAGGCAAAGGTCCCGAGTTCGAGTCTCGGTCCGGCACACAGTTTTAATCTGCCAGGAAGTTTCGTATCAGCGCACACTCCGCTGCAGAGTGAAAATCTCATTCTATATTTACTCTTTCTTGCAAAAGATTTTAATTCGGCTGAAACTAATGCTCAAATGGCTCTGAGCACTATGCGACTTAACTTCTGAGGTCACCAGTCGCCTAGAACTTGGAACTAATTAAACCTAACTAACCTAAGGACATCACACACATCCATGCCAGAGGCAGGGTTTGAACCTCCGATCGTAGCGGTCATGCGGTTCCAGACTGAAGCGCCTAGAGCCGCTCGGCCACCCCGGCCGGCAAAACTAATGCTCAGCTAATGGCAACATTTGTATGTGCACTGTTCGGATTTTAAGTGCAGAATCCGTCATCATCGTTCGGATTTTACATGAGAAAACAGTCATTTCAACAGTTTGAAAAATCTTGCTTCGGTTGGATTTTACGTGTAAAAAAACGAGTTTTTCTGGAGGCTTTTGAAGAGCGCAACTTCTATACGAAGGTACATAAATGGATAACGTCAATAAATTTGTCCGTTGTCGAGATATGATTGTTTAAAGCCCAGCAACATGTAGCACTTAGAATTCGATCTTACGTGAACTGAATGTGCGGGATTGGTTTAAAGTGATTCAAATAAATAAAAATGGCTTCTTACAATAAATTGAAGACTCCTTTCAAAAATCTAGCTTTATTCGACTTTCAAAAACACGTTTTTGTGAGTTTTTGTTTCCTTTTTTAAAAAAAATTACGGATATGAAAGAAAGATTCAAGGATGGAATCGAAGTTCAAGGTGAAAGGATATCTGCGATAAGATTCGCTGACGACATTGTTATGGTTAGTTGAAGTGGAGAAGAATCTGCTGAATGTCATGAACAGAATGTGGATCGAGAGTAAATCAAATAAAGACGAAAGTAATGAGAAGTGGCAGAAATGAGAACAGCGAGGAACTTAACATCAGGACAGGTGATCACGAAGTAGATGAAGTTGAGGAGTTCTGCTACCTAGACAGCAAAATAACCTATGACTCTCGGAGCAAGTATGACATGAAAAGTAGACTAGCGCTGGCAAAAAGGCCATTCCTGTTCAAGAGAAGTCTATTAGTATCAACACAGGCCTTCATTTGAGGAGGAAATTTTTAAGAATGTACGTTGGTGCACAGCACTGTATTTTAGTGAAACATGGACTGCGGGTAAGAAGACAATCGAAGCATTTGAGATGTGGTGTTACAGAAGGATTGTGACGTAGCAATGGGATGGTGGTGCTGGGGTTAACAGACATACAGAATGAAAATCCAATGACAAAAAATTTCATGCTTTAATTACACACAAATATTTAAACAGAAAAGTCAAGAGGTGAACCCCCATTTAGCCTTACAAAAGAACTGATAAAACAGTTTTATCATACAATTTTTAAATACAATTTTAAGATCAACGAGCAGTTAAAATTTGAATTTAAACTTTCATTCCCTTTATACGTTGAAGAAACATCTAATATTAAGACAGCAGCTAATGAACCACCATGACATTTCCTTGGAATCAACCAAAACAACTTTCAGATTATGTACTGGGCTCACCGTCCTGCATTTAGAATGAACATTAACTAACATGGCAGACGGAAATCGCACAGGGCTCACCAGCAATTAACAAGGAAGTTTTAAATTTAGGAGTTCACTGTCCAGTATTTCAGAATCAACAATACTAAAATGACCACAAGTAATCCTTACACAATAGACAAGTCCATTACTACTTTGTATTGACAGCTCACAAGTTAACGTTACCAATATGCAGCAGTCCTTCCAAAATGTGAACGACACCTTTTTTAAGAATAATCAAATAAATAACAATATACACAATACTCAACATAATTTAATAAATTTGCTTATTGGTCAAGGCAACCATGCGCATCCAAAACCGCGTGGTTCAATACAATAACCACGATGCGCACCAGTAATGTACTTCACTACAACCGAGTCACCCAGTCGTGTGAGCCATAAATGCTCTTTTACACGCTGTAACGGCCACACGAATCCACGTACGCTCGACCATCACCACTTTTTTTTTATTATGTGGCTGTTTAACGTCGCTCAGAATCCACAACTCGGTGACTGGCGGTATGTAGTAGTTCCAGCGGGCCCCTACATAAAATTCTTCATGCCCACTCGGTCCAACAACGGCTTGCAACCTCCGGTTGACCGACCATGTTCCCCGACCTGTCCAACGGATCACCAGGACAAAGACTGCAGCCGCTCTTCATCAGCCGTCTCTGTCGCAGCGAGGAGTTTTTGTCGTCCCACTCCGCACACTGCCATCAGCACGGGCGCGGCCAATTCCGGGCCGCCACTCGGCGGGAATTCAAAGAGGCGGCCGCTGGCGCCATAATCGAACCGTCACAAGGATGATGAAAATTAGGTGGACTGATAAGGTAAGGAATGAGGAGGTTCTCCGGAGAATCGGCGAGGAAAGTAATATCTGAAAAACACTGACAAGAGGAAGCGACAGAGAGGTAGAACATCAGTTAAGACATCAGGGAATAACTTCCATGGTACTGAAGGGAGCTGTAGAAGGTAAAAACTGTAGAGGAAAACATAGACTGAAATACACCCAGCAAGTAGCAATTAGCTGAGGACGTAAACAAGAAAAAAGGCACTAACTCCAAGTTTCCAGTTTCATCCTTCAGCCATTTTCAAGAGGAACTCTCATGCAGTTTGTATATAAAATACTTTTTAAGGTCAAAGGCGACAATAATATTTTTTTCAATGTTTCACGTAGTACGAACCTTACGCAGACGAAGATAATTAGCCTTGATTACATTCCAAACTCTTAAGCAGAATCTCATGCAAGCAACACAAGACGAAAGATTCGCTTTCAGTTTTCCGCTGACGATGCGTTCAATAGAACCAGAAGCCTAGCTCTGATCGAAAAGACCTTGAGCAATAGATAACTGGGCTTTTCAAAGGAAACATCCAAGCATTCGCCTTACTCGTTTAGAGAAACAAGGAGAAATATACCTAGCTTGCTGGACATAGACTCCCTTCCCGAAAACTAGCTTATCTTGCTTCCTATGTGTCTCATGCACTCAGAACAAGATCCGTACATTGGATGAAGACACAAGTACGGTGGCCATCTTGGTGCTGATAGAGAGAAGTAGCTATAAGCCACCATAATGTTTCACGTATTCTGTATCATTCCGGCCAGCTAGGTGCTGCCTTTGTTAGACAGCAGACTTGGCGAGGACAGCGGTTCAAATATGCATTCAACTATTGAAATTTAGATTTAACGTAGTTTCCCTAAATCGTCAAAGGCAAATTCCGGGAAGGTTCCTTTGAAAAGGGCACGGCCCATTCCCATCCTTCATCCGGGTTTGTGCTCTCTGAAGTCTTAGACGTCAACGGGGCGGCGGCCGGAGTGGCCGAGAGGTTCTAGGCGCTACAGGGTCTGGAACCGCGCGACCGCTGCGGTCGCAGATTCGAATCCTGCCTCGTGCATGGATGTGTGTGATGTCCTTAGGTTAGTTAGGTTTAAGTAGTTCTAAGTTCTAGGGGACTGATGACCTCAGAAGTTCAGTCCCATAGTGCTCAGAGCCATTTGAACCATTTTTGTCAACGAGACGTTAAACTCTAATCTTCCTTCCTTTCTTCGATTCCGTACTCATCAGTGGCAACGACATGGAAATGTATCGAAACACCTTTATGTCCATATTACCTATTAACTACCTGGCATAATAGTAACCGCAGACTTTTCACAAGTGATGTGGTTATCTACAGTTAAGTACTCACTGAAAAAAAATTCACAATCATCCAATCACATCTTTAAAATTATTCAAATCTGAAAAAAAATTAAACAAAAAACGTACTGCCTAGAATGCGATTTACATTGAACTATTAAAACATGATAACTAATTTCGGTTGCGTATAACAAGCATCTTCATATCTGTAAACAAGCAGAAATATAAATCGCCTCAGAAAATTCATAACAAAGCAATGCACTGTTTAAAAATGTTAAAGCCCACACAATACATATACATGGAGAGCCTACTCCATTAGTAAAACGAACATACTTTACAATGGATTTTATAGCGTTATTTAGATAATAATGTCAGACTTCACAAACTTCTTTATAAGATTGCAAAATTATGAAAAGGTTGGTAGCTTGCTTTAAATTTGTAGAAATATAAAATTTTGAATTACACAAAACGAAAAAGAGTAGTATCCTATGAACGCAGCATCAATGAAGAGATCACGTAGGTTCAGTCACAGGCAAGGTAAGTGAAATGTACAGCTACAATGCAGTCCGATTACAAAGGAGAAAGCATACATATCACTTGTGCTTCCGGCTTATAAATATTGCTCAAGTGCGTGAACCCATACCATACAGGACAAACAGGATACTGAAAGCAAAAAAAAAAAAAAAAAAAAAAAAAAAAAAAAAAAAAAAAAAAAAAAATTGCGGCACGAATGGTTACAGATTTCTCTCACGGTAGAGCGACGCAGAGAAGTTGAGAAATTTCTACTGATACTGTTTTCAAGGTGCAAATTACCACGCGAAAGTCTGCTTGCAAATTGCGTGAACCAGTATTAAGTAAAAATTTGGAGATATTCTTGAGTTCCCCACTTATCTCTCCCGTACAGATCGTGAAGTCAAGATTACACTAATTACAGCACGGACGGAAGAGTTTAAATAGTCATTATTGCAGCGTTGCATAAGCTATGTAAATGGGGAGAAACATTAACATTAGGTACCACGCTAAGTACCATCTGCCGTGCAGTCCTCAGAGGTTCGCATTGTATACAGACTAACACGTAGAATCATACACATGCGCACAGTGCACTAGCCACCCCTTCTTCTATTGTCAGACAAACTCTGACAGGAAATTTGTTCCATCATTACGATCCGAAGTACTCATCCACAGAGTGTTTATATATAAATAGAGAGTGGCCAAACATGTTGCGGCCTTTTTTTCCTTTCTTTCCTGAAACGCGGTCGTCCGTAGACTATAACAGCACATTGATTTGACGAGTGACACCAAATCATAGCTTGCAACTTGTTATTTTGTACGTAGCTAAGGCGAGTATCACTTACAGCTATACGTTTATTGTATAGCATGTGGGGCAGTCAAGTGAGAAGCAGTTCATAGGCTAGACGAACGCCAAAAATAATGAAATATTAGTCATTTTTATAGTTTTCTAGACATTAAGGAAATGACTGGAATCGACCAGATAAAGTTTCTTTTCATGTATTTCAAACATTAGGAAGCCATTTCAGTTTTTACTGCTGGAATGTTCATCCTTGTAGTCAGTAGCCTCTGAGGTTTGAATATATTTTTGTCGTCACAGCGTAATATTTTTTCAACGAGTCATTCTGCGCCTAATAGGTTTCTCTTCTAATTTTTCAGCACTGTTATGTGGCAAAATAACACAAAGAAACATTTAACAGCAGCTAATTTTTGAGAAGAAAACATTTATACTTTCTACACTAAGACAGCAACAGTAATGCTTGTAACTGGTTATCCACATTGTGCACACTAGCAAAATTCCAATCGTCTGATTTACATTCGTTGACCATGTTCCGTAACTAATAATATACCCCTTGAACGGCAAAAAGTAGCAAATAAAAAACCGTCTGCACATATATCACACGAAACAAATTAAATTGTTTGCATTAACAGATCACTACGAGAGATGAAGCAAGCCCAATTTGGGAAAAAACAGTTGATCTGACTAAGGTTTGAATTCGCATCCATAGGCTGCTAGTCGGAAACTATACCACTTAGTCACCTAACAACATTCTTCCATACTACATTAAATGTACCAGACGCAGTGCGTTACGCACTAAATTAATTTCACTTAATGTTGTGCTTCCAGGTGTTTTGGCGAGATGTTATTTCCATTTTACGCACAGTAGGTGCTGCGAGTTTGCCTGTTATGTGCATTAAACGGAAATAACAATTCGCCAGAACACCCGGAAGTACGTCATTAATCAATCATGTAGAGAAAACCTAATAAAACAATAATTTCAGTGACAGTGGCTCAAGCAATATTCCCTCGTTCACTAACAGCCTTTATCTAAAGTCAAACTTGATGATGACCCACACTATGGCGATAGGTGTAACCCCGCTATGCCTCTCCAAAACATTGGAAGAATGGGACCTCTGTCCAGGTTGCTGCCACTGTGCATTGTGTATTGTGTGTATTGAACTGAGGACTTAGAAACGACGGAGAGGCTTCGTCCCGCCGCAGCCCTCAGTGGTTCACAACCCCACAACAGGCCACAGCAGGCTACCCACCTCACCGCCGCTCCACACCGAACCCAGGGCTATTATGAGGTGGGGTGGAATGTTACAGCGTTATTGTGGGCTATTTTCAGTCATAATACTAGAGTTTGCACATCAATTAGTGGACAATGAATCAACGGTAGAAACAGTCTGAGGAAACTTGGATTATCCTGGGAATGGCGGACAGGCTGACTGGAACTGGATGCACGTTTCCCGTTGTATGGAGCTCAGCGTTCCTGTAGCGCGGTAACTACATACTACTGCTGGTTAAAAGAATGGCTTTTAATTCGTTACTGTGTAACCGACATACCAATTGTACACTGCACCTCTGAGTAGTCTTGGTACAATAGTAGACAAAATAACATGCGGTTACACGTTATTGATGGCACATCACAGAACAAATTATGTATTTCACACAGAAAGAATAATCTGTTCGTTTCCCGCAAACCAGCTTTACGATTTCCGTCTTCTGGGTGAACTTAAACTGCCGTCTGTTTGCATCATTCTTCAATTATTCGAAATACTAAAGACTTGATGGAATAGTCACTACTGTTTTTACATTTAATTGCGGAAAGATCTGGAATTATTGCAACCTGTCCTTAGAAAGTAGGTAAGATATATTAATAACATTAACTCCCCTGTCAACCAAAATTCAGTCAACAAAAATATGTATGAAAGCCTACTGCGACAATCATCGCCGCACATTCGACTTACAACATATTATTTAACAAATGTTAAATTACGTAAAATGAATCGACAGAGGAGATTCAAGAGTGCACCACTATCTGTATTTTTACCTGAAAGTAATTATACCACGATACCACGGAGTAGGTATTTGGAGCATTAAAATCGGTCTACAACAGTGGTTCCGAACCTCGGTATAATTACTCAAAAATTGCTCTGTAGCTCTGAGGTCATCACAGTTGCCTAGAACTTTTTTTTTTTTTTTTTTTTTTTTGGTCATCAGTCTACCGACTGGTTTGATGCGGCCCGCCACGAGTTCCTTTCCTGTACTAACCTCTTCATCTCAGAGTAGCACTTGCAACCTACGTCCTCAATTATTTGCTTGACGTATTCCAATCTCTGTCTTCCTCTACAGTTTTTGCCCTCTACAGCTCCCTCTAGTACCATGGAAGTCATTCCCTCATGTCTTAGCAGATGTCCTATCATCCTGTCCCTTCTCCTTATCAGTGTTTTCCACATATTCCTTTCCTCTCCGATTCTGCGTAGAACCTCCTCATTCCTTACCTTATCAGTCCACCTAATTTTCAACATTCGTCTATAGCACCACATCTCAAATGCTTCGATTCTCTTCTGTTTCACTACCATACAATTCTGTACTCTAGACGTACATCCTCGGAAATTTCTTCCTCAAATTAAGGCCGGTATTTGATATTAGTAGACTTCTCTTGGCCAGAAATGCCTTTTTTGCCATAGCGAGTCTGCTTTTGATGTCCTCCTTGCTCCGTCCGTCATTGGTTATTTTACTGCCTAGGTAGCAGAATTCCTTAACTTCAATGACTTCGTGACCATCAATCCTGATGTTAAGTTGCTCGCTGTTCTCATTTCTACTACTTCTCATTACCTTAGACTGTTCATTCCGTTCAGCAGATCATTTAATTCTTCTTCACTTTCACTCAGGATCGCAATGTCATCAGCGAATCGTATCATTGATATCCTTTCACCTTGTATTTTAATTCCACTCCTGAACCTTTCTTTTATTTCCATCATTGCTTCCTCGATGTACAGATTGAAGAGTAGGGGCGAAAGGCTACAGCCTTGTCTTACACCCTTCTTAATACGAGCACTTCGTTCTTTATCGTCCACTCTTATTATTCCCTCTTGGTTGTTGTACGTATTGTATATGACCCGTCTCTCCCTATAGCTTACCCCTACATTTTTCAGAATCTCGAACAGCCTGCACCATTTTATATTGTCGAACGCTTTTTCCAGGTCGGCAAATCCTATGAAAGTGTCTTGATTTTTCTTTAACCTTGCTTCCATTACTAGCCGTAATGTCAGAATTGCCTCTCTCGTCTCTTTACTTTTCCTAAAGCCAAACTGATCGTCACCTAGCGCATTCTCAATTTTCTTTTCCATTCTTCTGTATATTATTCTTGTAAGCAGCTTCGATGCATGAGCTGCTAAGCCGATTGTGCGATAACTCTCGCACTTGTCAGCTCTTGCCGTCTTCGGAATTGTGTGGATGATGCTTTTCCGAAAGTCAGATGGTATGTCGCCAGACTCATATATTCTACACACCAACGTGAATAGTCGTTTTGTTGCCACTTCCCCCAATGATTTTAGAAATTCTGATGGAATGTTATCTATCCCTTCTGACTTATTTAACCGTAAGTCCTCCAGAGCTCTTTTAAATTCCGATTCTAATACTGGATCCCCTATCTCTTCTAAATCGACTCCTGTTTCTTCTTCTATCACGTCCGCCAAATCTTCACCCTCATAGAGGCTTTCAATGTATTCTTTCCACCTATCTGCTCTCTCCTCTGCATTTAACAGTGGAATTCCCGTTGCACTCTTAATGTTACCACCGTTGCTTTTAATGTCACCAAAGGTTGTTTTGACTTTCCTATATGCTGAGTCTGTCCTTCCGACAATCATATCTTTTTCGATGTCTTCACATTTTTCCTGCAGGCATTTCGTCTTAGCTTCCCTGCACTTCCTATTTATTTCATTCCTCAGCAACTTGTATTTCTGTATTCCTGATTTTCCCGGAACATGTTTGTACTTCCTCCTTTCATCAATCAACTGAAGTATTTCTTCTGTTACCCATGGTTTCTTCGCAGCTACCTTCTTTGTACCTATGTTTTCCTTCCCAACTTCTGTGATGGCCCTTTTTAGAGATGTCCATTCCTCTTCAACTGTACTGCCTACTGCGCTATTCCTTATTGCTGTATCTATAGCGTTAGAGAACTTCAAACGTATCTCGTCATTCCTTAGTACTTCCGTATTCCACTTCTTTGCGTATTGATTCTTCCTGACTAATGTCTTGAACTTCAGCCTGCTCTTCTTCACTACTATATTGTGATCTGAGTCTATATCTGCTCCTGGGTACGCCTTACAATCCAGTATCTGATTTCGGAATCTCTGTCTGACCATGATGTAATCTAATTGAAATCTTCCCGTATCTCCCGGCCTTTCCAAGTATACCTCCTCCTCTTGTGATTCTTGAACAGCGTATTCGCTATTACTAGCTGAAACTTGTTACAGAACTCAATTAGTCTTTCTCCTCTTTCATTCCTTGTCCCAAGCCCATATTCTCCTGTAACCTTTTCTTCTACTCCTTCCCCTACAACTGCATTCCAGTCGCCCATGACTATTAGATTTTCGTCCCCCTTTACATACTGCATTACCCTTTCAATATCCTCATACACTTTCTCTATCTGTTCATCTTCAGCTTGCGACGTCGGCATGTATACCTGAACTACCGTTGTCGGTGTTGGTCTGCTGTCGATTCTGACTAGAACAACCCGGTCACTGAACTGTTCACAGTAACACACCCTCTGCCCTACCTTCCTATTCATAACGAATCCTACACCTGTTATACCATTTTCTGCTGCTGTTGATATTAGCCGATACTCATCTGACCAGAAATCCTTGTCTTCCTTCCACTTCACGTCACTGACCCCTACTATACCTAGATTGAGCCTTTGCATTTCCCTTTTCAGATTTTCTGGTTTCCCTACCACGTTCAAGCTTCTGACATTCCACGCCCCGACTCGTAGAACGTTATCCTTTCGTTGATTATTCAATCTTTTTCTCATGGTAACCTCCCCCTTGGCAGTCCCCTCCCGGAGATCCGAATGGGGGACTATTCCGGAATCTTTTGCCAATGGAGAGATCATCATGACACTTCAAATACAGGCCATATGTCCTGTGGATACACGTTACGTGTCTTTAATGCAGTGGTTTCCATTGCCTTCTGCATCCTCATGTCGTTGATCATTGCTGATTCTTCCGCCCTTAGGGCAATTTCCCACCCCTAGGACAAGAGAGTGCCCTGAATCTCTATCTGCTCCTCCGCCCTCTTTGACAAGGCCGTTTGCAGAATGAGGCTGACTTCTTATGCCGGAAGTCGTCGGCCGCCAGTGCTGATTATTTATCGAAATTTAGGCAGTGGCGGGGATCGAACCCGGGACCGAAGATGATTTCATTATGAATCAAAGACGCTACCCCTAGACCTAGAACTACTTAAACCTAACAAACCTAAGGACATCACACACATCCATAACCGAGGCAAGATTCGAGCCTGCGACCGTAGCGGTCGCGCGGTTCCAGACTGTAGCGCCTAGAACCGCACGGCCACCCGGCCGGCTATAATTACTCCCTGAGTGGTAAAATGAAATTTTGTGAGGGGTAAAAACTAAACGATTCGATTCTGTTTCAGTTACGATATTAAATTATTTTCAAAAGATCATTACTCTTATCACAATTCTCTACACTGTTGTTATAAGTAAGCAATAATTACTTTTTCTCAAGTTAGAGGTTCCTCGCATAGTCCACCCACTACACACATATGTAATGCTTTGTCCCGTATATTGCCAATCACGAAGTGAGGCATATACGTAAGAAATGCTAAATATCTCGAGACAGTATCTTCTCCAAGTTGTAGACAGTACCTGCAGTAGTCCAGAAATTGCTTCATTACTCGCTTGGAAACAGATAAATGAATTAACTGACAGCACGACAGATTAATTATTATTATTATCACACTACTGGCCATTAAAATTGCTACACCAAGGAGAAATGCTGATGATAAACGGGTATTCATTGGACAAATATATTATACTAGAACTGACATGTAATTAAATTTTTACGCAATTTCGGTGCATAGATCCTGAGAAATCAGTACCCAGAACAACCACCTCTGGCCGTAATAACGGCCTTGATACGCCTGGGCATTAAATCAAACAGAGCTTGGATGGCGTGTACAGGTACAGCTGCCCATGCAGCTTCAACACGATACCACAGTTCATCAAGAATAGTGACTGGCGTATTGTGACGAACCAGTTGCTCGGCCACCATTGACCAGACGTTTTCAATTGGTGAGAGATCTGGAGAATGTGCTAGCCAGGGCAGCAATCGAGCATTTTCAGTATCCCGAAAGGCCCGTACAGGATCTGCAAAATGCGGTCGTGCATTATCCTGCTGAAATGTAGGGTTTCGCAGGGATCGAATGAAGGGTAGAGCCACGGGTCTTAACACGTCTGAAATGTAACGTCCACTGTTCAAAGTGCCGTCTATGTGAACAAGATGTGACCAAGACGTGTAACCAATGGAACACCATACCATCACGCCGGGTGATACGCCAGTATGGCGATGACGAATACACGCTTCCAATGTGCGTTCACCACGATGTCGCCAAACATGGATGCGACCATCATGATGCTGTAAACAGAACCTGGATTCATCCGAAAAAATGACGTTTTGCCATTCGTGTACCCAGGTTTGTCGTTGAGTCCACCATCGCAGGTGCTCCTGTCTGTGATGCAGCGTCAAGGGTAACCGCAGCCATGGTCTCCGAGCTGATAGTCCATGCTGCTGCAAACGTCGTCGAACTGTTCGTGGAGATGGTTGTTGTCTTTCAAACGTCCCCATCTGTTGACTCAGGGATCGGGACGTGGCTGCACGATCCGTTACAGCCATGCGGATAAGATGCCTGTCATCTCGACTGCTGGTGATACGAGGCCGTTGGGATCCAGCACGGTGTTCCGTATTACCCTCCTGAACCCACCGATTCCATATTCTGCTAACAGTCATTGGATCTCGACCAACGCGAGCAGCGATGTCGCGATGCGATAAACCGCAATCGCGATAGGCTACAATCCGACCTTTATCAAAGTCGGAAAGATGATGGTACGCTTTTCTCCTCTTTACACGAGTCATCACAACAACGTTTCACCAGGCAACGCCGGTCAACTACTGTTTGTGTATGAGAAATCGGTTGGAAACTTTCCTCATGTCAGCACGTTGTAGGTGTCGCCACCGGCGCCAACCTTGTGTGAATGCTCTGAAAAGCTAATCATTTGCATATCACAGCATCTTCTTCCTGTCGGTTAAATTTCGCGTCTGTACCACGTCATCTTCGTGGTGTAGCAATTTTAATGCCCAGTAGTGTAATTTACCAACAGTGAGCATAGTGCACACATCTGAACTTGTTTGATTTCAGATGAGGTTGTAGTGTGCAAGTCTAGCAACTGCCGCAATGGAGAGGAGTAATGCAGGGAAAGCATGTTTCGTAACAAGTATATACCCTCACTGTGGATAGGTAGTTTTCCTTTCAGAGAAGAACTTATAGGTAGCACCTGCGATACACCACGAATTCATTCGTCATTCAGTCATCCATTCTAACACACACACACACACACACACACACACACACACACACATACGAACTAAATATCATCATCATTTTAAAAATAAAAATGTTCCAAGAAAAATCTTTCATTCTACAGTTTAGTTAGTTGTTTGGTGATAATGTTGGGGCGGGGAGGGGGGGCGGCGGGAGGGGGGGGCGCAACAGATGACAGGGAGGGGGGAGGACGCAGGGTACTAACTTATGTCTGATTGCACTCAGGGGTGATGATGTAAAAAAAGTTGGGAACCAGTGATCTACAACAGTGCCTTTATTCTTCAGCCACGACAAATACAAGACAGAAAAAAAATGTGGCAGCCTGAGCTCATAGCCATATCACCAATGGCCACTTTGTCTCTATATACACGGGTAGACATAAAATATGGAACAAGGAGAGAAATACCTGCTTGAACATAAATGCAGATGCTAGCCAAGCGTGCAGGTTGTACCACGAACGGCACATGTACAAAGCCTCTATACGATACGAGTGTCAGTCATTGTGAGAATAGCGCTCCGTGTAGTTGTGAATTCATTATGTCACAGCTAAGTCAATTGAACGTGGGCAGATTGTCGATGGTCGTACTAACGGTGCTTCTGTAACCAAGGTATCCGAAGTGTTTGGTGTTTCATCACGCACTGTATCTGAGATTTATACTGCGTAACTTACAGGGAACCCGGATAAACATCGTCGGCTGAGTCACAACGTCGGTAAAAGTGTGTGTCGACTGATCGTGAGAGACGGACACTGAAGACGATTCTACCGAAAACAAGACGACGAAAGCTTCAGAACTCACTGCAAAACTCAATGTCGCATTCGCGAACCCTAACACTGCCAAAACATTACGAAAGGAGCAGCATGAGCCGGGAATTGCAGGTTGAGCCCGAATCTTAAAATCGCGCATCAGTAATTCATATACCCGAAACAGAAAAACTAGGTACCGAAGCCTTAAAACCAGGATTATGGAGCAATGAAGGAATGTCATTTTGTTGGCTGAGTCTTGTTTCACGCTGTTTCCAACTTCTGGCCGAGTTTACGTCCCAAGAGTGAAACATGACGAAGTTCAGTTATGATTCGGGCATTCATGTCGTGGTATTCTTTGGGCCTCATGGTTACTCCGCAAGGTCCCATTACAGCCAAAGATCATGTGACCATTTTGGCTGATCAGATCCATCCCATAGTGATGTGTTCCAAGACGCTATGGCCTATGTTGACACAGCTTGCATCGTTGACGACCGGTTTTGTACGAGGAGGAACTGCTGCATCTCTCCTGGCACCACAGTCACTAGATATTATTGAGCCGTTGTGGTCTAACTTGGAGAGATGGCTGTGTGATAGCAATCCATTTGAACTTGGAACTATTTTTCAGGAAGAATGGTATAAGAATCCTTTGAAAACCATATAGCACGTGTGTGTATTTATCCGTCCCGCAACCACTGGAAGCTGTTCTGAATGCCAACGAGTTATCTGCAACGTATTTGGCACCATATTGTGTTGTATTTTTCATGTTTTCATATCTTGCACCCACCCCCTCCCTCCCTCTCCCGGCAGGAGCAGTGGCAAGACTCAAAAATGCAGTACGTGAGACAACTTGACTTAAAAAATTAATTCTATGAAGCTCACATTGAAACAGCATTAGGCTTCTTTTAAATTTCAAGTAAGTATTGTTGGCAGTAAATTCCATTATATTTTCCGTGTACGTTGGGCACTTCACACGTATTTTTCAGTGATATAAACTGAAATTGCCGATTTTCGACCTGTGACACTTTTCTTGTCGGGGTGCGATATATGAAGTTAAAATTGGCTCTGAGCACTATGGGACTTAACTTCTGAGGTCATCAGTCCCCTAGAACTTAGAACTACTTACACGTAACTAACCTAAGGACATCCCACACATCCAAGCCCGAGGAAGGATTCTATACTCGAACTGATCGGCTGTCGGACCCCCCCCCCCCCCCCCCCCCGCCTAATAGACGCTGCTCACGCTGCTCATGTATAGTTGTTTACAACTTTGGGCGGGTTTAGTGACATCTCAAAGGGATTGTGTCTGTGATACAGTATCCACAGTCAGCGTATGTCTTCAGGAGTTCCGGGAACCGGGGTGATGCAAAACTTTTTTTCATTTGTGTAGAACCAATGTATAATATGACAACTACCAAGACTACAGAAAGAGAAAAAAAATTTGAATGGTGGAACGGACAGTTCACAAAGTCGTAAAAAGAAATTTGTAAAAAAGTAAATGGCACGAGTGAGTTTTGGACGCGGGTCATCCGCTTGGCACTCCAATAACATGAGCACATTACCCACAACGCCGTTACTGTTGAACTGTGCTCTTTGAGGCAGTTGTTTTTGGATCGTTCACTGTTTCTATTTTGCTTCTTTTCACAGTTCAGTACACTTTTTTCCTGTTATCAAGCTTGATGGTTCAAATGCCTCTGAGCACGATGGGACTTAACATTTGAGGTCATCAGTCCACTAGACTTAGAACTACTTAAACCTAACTAACCTAAGGACATCACACACATCCATTCCCGAGGCAGGATTCGAACCTGCGACCGTAGCGGACGCGCGGTTCCAGACTGAAGCGCCTAGAACCGCTCGGCCACAGCGGCCGGCATGCTTGATGTGTGTTCAGTTTTTGACGGGCTATCCACTGGGTTATCTTACCACTAAATCTGACGAGGTGCGGTGGGTTTTCCTCTGTCAGGACCGTAATCGTCAAAGAATGGAAGTTTATAAATTTCGGACCAGTTGCCTTTCTGCGGTAAGTGACTCACATAGGCTCTCTACGTATGCGTGACGTCGCGCGATGCTCCACTCCGCTATCGCGGAACGTCGCCCACGGCGTGCAGACGCACTGTGCAACGTGTCGCGACGGTTTGCTGTAGCGAGTGCCTAGCGACGACGTGTCGGCTGGCGAGCGCTGGCAGCCCGGCGCGTGCCGCAATCTGTGCGTGTCGCACCGCAGTAATGAGTTGCCGGGGGCGGCGCGTTTGCCACTCGAGCTGCGGCCCCGCCTCGCTCCGGTCGGGCTGTCGTGTCCGCCGCCACGAGCCCTGACACCGCGCCCCGGGCTGCCCGCCTACCCGAACACGCGCAACTTCTGCCACACGCTACCGACTGCTGCGGGCCGTTTCTGCAAGTCGATAGCACTGCTGATTCACCGAGCAAACTTGTGCGTCGCTCGTAGCCGTGCGAGATCTGTTTTAGGTTTATTCGAAACGGGAGTCTTCATAAATGGGGAAATATAGATCAGCTCAATCTCTGGCAATTCATTTCAGGGGGACCTGCAGAGAGACATACGATCCAAATTTTAAGTCAGGAAATGATTTTGCATACACTAAGTCTGCCGCTCACTGGCCCCAGCAGCAATTTCTTGCGCAATTACGGCATGCGTTACGGTGGCCATTCCCCGTCCGCTGCATTTGGTCACTCTAAGGCGACGATCTATTCCGTTATCTGTGTATCATTAGAAAAGTACGGATTTTCGTAAAGTAACAAGATATCAATAAAAAAGGACCCCGTTAGTTGATGTCCTCACAGTGGAAACGGAAACTATGACTCCCCTTTCCTGTAACACTTTCACAACCAACTTCTTTTATCGCAGTGGAAGACCTTAACGCACGGTCATTTTTTATCAATGTAGTACTTACAAGAAGCAATACGAAAAAACATTTCCTATTGTTTCTTTTTTTAACGCGTGAAGGGGAGTACATACAGGGTTATTCGTAAGTACCTCCATGACTACAGAAGATAAATAAATGTCGCGTGACTAGGGCCTCCCGTCGGGTGATCGTTCGCCGGATGCAAGTCTTTCGATTTGACGCCACTTCGGCGACTTGTGCATCGATGGAGATGATTAGATTAGATTAGATTAGATTAATACTAGTTCCATGGATCATGAATACGATATTTCGTAATGATATGGAACGAGTCGAATTTTCCAATACATGACATAATTAGGTTAATTTAACAACATACTTAAGTTAATATAACAACTTTATTTTTTTGTGTTTTTTCTTTATTTTTTATTTTTATTTTTATTTTTATTTTTTTTATATTTTTGTTTTGCTTTTTTTTTTTCTTTTTTTTCTTAATTTATATCTAAAAATTCATCTCTGGAGTAGAAGGAGTTGTCATTCAGAAATTCTTTTAATTTCTTCTTAAATACTTGTTGGTTATCTGTCAGACTTTTGATACTATTTGGTAAGTGACCAAAGACTTTAGTGCCAGTATAATTCACCCCTTTCTGTGCCAAAGTTAGATTTAATCTTGAATAGTGAAGATCGTCCTTTCTCCTAGTATTGTAGTTATGCACACTGCTATTACTTTTGAATTGGGTTTGGTTGTTAATAACAAATTTCATAAGAGAGTATATATACTGAGAAGCTACTGTGAATATCCCTAGATCCTTAAATAAATGTCTGCAGGATGATCTTGGGTGGACTCCAGCTATTATTCTGATTACACGCTTTTGTGCAATAAATACTTTATTCCGCAGTGATGAATTACCCCAAAATATGATGCCATATGAAAGCAAAGAGTGAAAATAGGCGTAGTAAGCTAATTTACTAAGATGTTTATCACCAAAATTTGCAATGACCCTTATTGCATAAGTAGCTGAACTCAAACGTTTCAGCAGATCATCAATGTGTTTCTTCCAATTTAATCTCTCATCAATGGACATACCTAAAAATTTGGAATATTCTACCTTAGCTATATGCTTCTGATTAAGGTCTATATTTATTAATGGCGTCATACCATTCACTGTACGGAACTGTATGTACTGTGTCTTATCAAAATTCAGTGAGAGTCCGTTTACAATGATGATGATGATTGGAACAACACAACACCCAGTCCCTGAGTGGAGAAAATCTCCGACCCAGCCGGGAATCGAACCCGGGCGCTTAGGACTGACATTCTGTCGCGCTGACCACTCATCTACTGGGGGCGGACATTACAGAAGATGACTGCACAAAAGCCACAAGATATACAGAAAACAGACACACATCAGTGAATAGAGCATCACTCGAATTTTTTAACTCGCATTGCAGGTGCTCCGCATGGGCACCTTTGTGGCGCCGTAAATACACACTCTAGTCATCTAACATTCTGCGAGGTGTCTGTTTGTTCTAAGTCGTGTCTCCCTACCACTTTCGCGCAACGACGCTCTGAGCGTGTTTTTTAGGGAATTGTCTAGTTTGAACCTGGGACCTGTTGCTGGTAAGGAGACGCCAGACCGCACGTGACTTGTAGAGTTCAGAAGAGTTTAGTGAGACTAGCGATGATATAATCAAATACTTAATGATTTCAGCGTCAGCTCCACTGCACTCCCTGTAAAAGAACCTTAATACTAACTAAATTTAGTGGAAGGGGTTCAAGGCTTTCCTATTTTTAGTTAGCTGGTAAAATAACGTCGAAAAAGCAGTTAAGTTTACCATTGGAAATTTTATTCTACTCACAAAACTTTATTTATAAATTTCTCTATTGATAAAAGGAAATATTTTAATACAGGATGATAAAAACCAATTGCGTTCAACAAAAATGTGAACGAATATTCCATGAATGGGCTTCCAAGTTCTACAACAGCTCGAAGGATGACCTATGCCATATCACATCTACAATCTAGATTTAAGTTAAGTTCCATAAAAGATAAAACTATCAAAATGGTCTACAGTGACCCTCAATTATCTTTAATTACTTATCTAACTTGTCGTAAATTACAGTGGGGACTGCTACGGTCGCAGGTTCGAATCCTGTCTCGGGCATGGATGTGTGTGATGTCCTTAGGTTAGTTAGGTTTAAGTAGTTCTAAGTTCTAGGGGTCTGATGACCACAGAAGTTAAGTCCCATAGTGCTCAGAGCCATTTTTGAATTACAGTGGCTGATGTGGCTTCTCAATAATTATATAACAGAAAAATCATCGCGTTTCAGATTTTAACTTACGTAGCAAAAGTGAACACCATGAGATTTAATTGACGATCGACACTAGTATTACGCAAAAAGGGGGTGTAACAGATGAGACTTCTGCAGTTCTGAGTGAAGCTTTATGCGCTGTTATGCGGCATCGCGTGCGTTCATTACCTTGTCGTTGGTTAGGCAGCATCAGGGGGTGGCGGGCAGCGCAGCTCCACACATCGCCGTCTCGGAAGCAACTCCCTCCTAACTTCTCCTTACTACCATTTACCGAAGTTGGTTTAAAAAAATCTATCTGGCTGTGTTTTCAACTGACCAATCAGGGTGTCAATGTTAACCTTAAGCTCCGCCTACAAAAATTCTGTCTATCCAATGAGAAACGTTATTCTTTTCGTGGTGGGGCAATGTTTTTAACGTTTGCAACGTAACAGAGACGCGAAAAAGTCTCACGCTAAAACTTGCAGCTGGTGTGGCCCTTTTAGTGTTATCGTAAGATCTATACTGTTCTCCTGGAGGGATCTATCTTTTAACATGGGCTGCGGGGTGGTCCTGGCGGTCAGCCAGCAATGTGGGTGTCCGTCCCTTATCGTAGGGCCTTCTAGCTTAACACGGTTCTGCTCTCGGCTTCTTTTCTCGTTTCTTCCCTCGGAACTGCGTCTGTTTCACGGTGGGGAGGTATGACATGCATTTAGGCGTTCTTGTGTTAGTCTGTGGTATTCCATTTGCTCAATCGTTGATCGTATTACTTTGGTTAATTTAATGTCAGGATTTATTCGGAGCTATGTGACATACTGCCGGATTTGCTATCATGTCAGGGTTTTCATGGAAGGTGTTGGATTTGCCTGACACCTTACAGTCATATTAATGTGACTACCGCCTATGTCCACAGCTCGTGTTCTAGTGGCTAGCATTGCGGCCTCTGGATCACGGGGTCCCGGGTTCGATTCCCGGCCGGGTTGGGGATTTTCTCTGCCCTGGGACTGGGCATCATCCGTGACAGTGGCTACACTGGCTCAAGTGGCTCTGAGCACTATGAGACTTAACTTCTGAGGTCATCAGTCCCCTAGATCTTAGAACTACTTAAACCTAACTAACCTAAGAACATCACACACATCCATGCCTGAGGCAGGATTCGAACCTGCGACCGTAGCAGTCGCGCGGTTCCAGACTGAAGCGCCTAGAACCGCTCGGCCACCCTGGCCGGCTGGCTACACTGGACTGCGATAAAATTGTGCTGTGTAAAAATTGGGACTTTGTACGGGCGCTGATGTCCGCGCAGTTGACAGATGGCATGTGCCAGAAGTAGCAGAGGACGGTCGGGCGGGGGGCTTGCAGGAAACGGAAAACAGTGCAGTCGTTGTTATGCGCAATCGGAGTGACTTACCGGCGTCCAAAAGCACAGCATCATTGGCTTTCGGGCAAAGGGCAGAAGCATATCCGAAACGGCTAAGTTTTTAAACTGTTCGCGTGTCTCTTTGCTTAAAGCATACCGTACAACGAAAAATGGATCCAAAACCGGCGCTGAGGCATTTGTGGCCCACCACGGGCCGTGCCGTATATGACGCGGGTGAATGACGGCTGCGGAGATGTGTGGTGGAAGACACATGCAACTGTTGATCAGATGAACCAACAGGCTTTGAACAGTGTCTCCTTAACGACCGTAAAGTGAACGTTGCTGCGTCTGGGCCTCCGCACCAGGCGTCTGGCTCATGCACCCGTGCTGGCTGCTGTTCATCGGCGACGAAGGCTGGAATTTAAACGCCAATACCGCAACTGCACGTCCACTAAGTGGCGACAGGCGTCCTTTTCGGATGAATCGCGTTCTATGCTCCATCAGATGGCCTTGCCGTGTACTACGTGAAACGTCTGAAAGCAAACACTCTGCAACAATTGTCGGGAGAGTCCATGACAGAGGAGCGACCGTTACGGTTTTTGTGACATTCCCTGGGTGATCCCTTTACTCTGGAAGGCATACTATGCAGGCAACATTGGGGACCGCGTCCAACCCTACATGCAGTTTGTTTTTCCAGGGCACGATGGCGTCTACCAGCAGGAAAATGCAACATGCCACCACATCTATCATTGTACATGCGTGCTCCGAAGAGCAGCACCAAGAGTTTACCGCACTATCATTCCCACCAAATTCTCCTCATTTAAACCGAATTGAGAATCCGTGGGACGACCTCGATTGAGCTGTTCGCCTCATGCGTTCTCAGCCGAGAAACCTATCAGAGCTGGCCACGGCACTGGTGTCGTCATGGCTTCCTCCCTGTCGGGATCTTCCAGCTCCTCACTGACTCTTTTCCTACACGTCTCGTTACAAAAGGTGGCCATTCAGGCCTTATACAGATATTAACGTGACTGGACAGTGTATCATTAAATGAATGTAGTTCACTGAGCGAATAATTCGAGAAGGCACTACATCAACCCATTTTTCAAATCTGTTCACCGGGATGCCTTTCTGCAGAAGTGAACAAATTCGATGCTACAGTAAGGAGCGCATAATTTGTATACATAGTCAGCCTACAGTGGTGAATGAATCTTGCAGACCATTAACAGCCTTCCCTTTGCCAGTGGGACAATGACATATAGAAAAATACATGCAGCCAACTCTCCCTGGTTCTGTGATAACCTTCCGTGGGACACATACGTCCCGATGGTAGGAAAAGAGTTAACTTTTACGTATTACTACACTAGTATCATGACGTAAATTGATGCTCTTCATAATGATACGATGATCGATGTAAGCTCTTGATACTGAATATAAGTAGATTACGTTAAAGAGTATTGTACGATATGCCTTAGACTGGTTTCTGCCTAAAAATTTTTATAAAGGATATTATCATATAAAGTTGATCGTCGGTAATGCAGATGCCTGACTGAGATTCATTGGAAGAATCCTAAGGAAGTGCAATCCGAAAACAAAGCAAGTAGGTTACAGTACACTTGTTCGCCCACTGCTTGAATAGTGCTCACCAGTGTGGGATCCGTACCAGATAGGGTTGATAGAAGAGATGGAGAAGATCCAACGGAGAGCAGCGCGCTTCGTTACAGGATCATTTAGTAATCGCGAAAGCGTTTCGGAGATGATAGATTAACTCCAGTGGAAGACTCTGCAGGAGAGACGCTCAGTAGCTCGGTACGGTCTTTTGTTGAAGTTTCGAGAACATACCTTCACCGAGGAGTCAAGCAGTATATTGCTCCCTCCTACTTATATCTCGCGAAGAGACCATGAGGATAAAATCAGAGAGATTAGAGCCCACACAGAGGCATACCGACAATTCTTCTTTCCACGAACAATACGACACTGGAATAGAAGGGAGAACCGATAGAGGTACTCAAGGTACCCTCCGCCACACACCGTCAGGTGGCTTGCGGAGTATGGATGTAGATGTAGATTTAAACGTGATCAAAGCCTTGTCGACGAACAAAATGAACGTAACGAGAGCCATGCGTGAAGTTATCATCGCTTTCGAAACTAAAATCGTATCTACTAATCTGAAACAGAATAATGGAGACGAGGACGGAATACTATATTTTGTTGGAATACTTTACATTTTTCTCAAAACGAAGAAAATAAATTAACAACTGACAGAATGTTGTTTAAAGATTTTGTGTTGGTACAATGTGACTACACAACGTCATCGGAAGAAGGCCAAAGTGGGGTTTAATTGGTTATTTCTGTGAAATATTTTCCGCCTGTGCCAGAAAATAAACTGTTAAGTTAGGTTTTTGTGTCCACAGTAACGAACATGTTTTACTAACAAAGGTGTTTTCACAGACGGACTGATATTAGCAGCCTGGAGAAGAAGAACATCGAATCGTTTGAGATATAGTGCTATAAAGGATGTTGAATATTTGGTGGATTGGTAGTTTCTCCGTAGAGTCGATGGATAAAGAAGCATATGAAAACACTGACAAGAAGAATGGACGAGATGATAGACATATGTTGAGTTATCAGGGAATAACTTCCATGGTACCTGATGGAGTTGTGTCGGGTAGAAACGTCAGGGGGAGACAGAGACTGGCGTACATCTGACAAGTAATTAAGGACGTAGGATGTAAGTACTATTCTAAGATAAAGAGTATGTCACAAGAGAATTAAATATCGTGGTGTAGAATTTCGTTAGCTACCTCGACTTTGCTTACGGGATGTACATGACTGATTAATGTACTCATGTGTCATTACAATTGCGTTACATTTCTTTGTCATTCTACAAGTCACTTGAGTTTTGAGGTTTTTCTTGATGAGAATTTCCCTTCGATGGTGTTCACGATGTAGATATTGGTTATATTTCACTCACGGGTTTTGTACATTTTATTGGACGATTCCCACAAACAGTACCTCTACGCTAGGTTAGGAATGCAAAAGTTTTTGTCCTAAAGCATAGCTGTAGAAGTGCACAATTTGCCCGTAACTCGCATTACAAAGTCTAGTTGCGCACAGCCCGATGAGAACACCAGCAACAAGTGCTGCCAGTGACCCTAACACTGAGCAGTGCTCTGCACCGAGATCACGTCCGCGCTCTTGCCAGCTCTGACAAATGGAGAGTCTCCCCTGTGCAATTATTTGCTCCGCAGTCGGCACACGACTACCGGAAATCGATTTTAATCAGAGTTACAAATTCTGATGCGGGAACGTGCTTGGTTAGAATGCCGATTTCTGTGACTATAGATGAGCCCATGCGTGCAAAGGACATCGAACTCTCATTTCAACATTTTAACCGTATAAGTACATGTACCACCACAGAAATCGGGATTTTCCAACAACAAACAAAAACGTAGAAGTGAAAAAGCTGGCGATCTTTTTTGAGGAGTTACAAGAGTTGTTAGAAGGGGTATAAAAAAATTCTACAGAACAGAACTTCGGATTCAGTACCACGAGCGATAATGGAGACAGGTTAATGAAATTTGCTGAGACGACATACGTTGTCCATGAAAAATCCATGCAGCAAATTCACATGGAAAGGACGAAATGGAGTTGAAAATGACAGAGTATGCTGTTAAAATAACAAATAAATCGTGCGAGATGTGTCGGTCTTAAACCAGTTTAGGGCCTCTAGTGACTACCTACGGGCTAATAAGATGCAAAATGAAACTACACACTAAATTAGAAAGAACTGAACACATGGTATAACAAATACAGTATTATACTGGAAAGAGAGATACTCCGTGGGAGAAGAAGAACGGAAAAAATTTAGAGAACGCAAAATAGCTGATGAAGACAAGTATGAATTCAAAGTAAATGCTAACAGAAGTCAGATAGAATGAACCAAGCTGAACAAAACTCTTCTCAAGTGTTTACGAGGATTTATCAGAAATTCGATGAGAAGGTTGTACGGGAGATTACGGAGAACAATCGAAGTACAAAGAAATTAACGCTGCATACACATTATATCAAATTAGTTAGGATATAAGATGGCACTAATACGACCAATCTCGAGACAATACTAGATGTTTTAAGAATAAGGAAATACAACTAAGGTAACAAAAGCTTAGTAAACAGACTGTGAGAATAAGTGCATTCTGGAAGAACTACCACATGATCTCGAGAAAGCAATTCCCATGCATGTAAAGTGGAAAAACCCCTGGGAATGATGGGATACCACTAAAAACGATGACAATAGGGCGAGAGATGGTAAAATTTGCACCGTTATTCACAGAATGTTGGCGTAAGCAGACGGTACCAGATTTTTGGAACTGGCAATCCACAAGAAAGGAAGCTCGGAAGAACTAAAGGACGATTAGTCTTCTCTCAGTGGTAAAAAAGGTTTTTACAAAAATCGTTCGTAATCGTCTAGACATAATTTAGACCAACTTTCTCCTCCGAATGCGAAAATATTTTATTGACACCGATTTACATATGGAGAAACGATCACCACGATAAAATAAGGGAAATCAGAGCTCGTACGGAAAGACATAGGTATCAGTGAAGTTTTAGAGAGAAGCCATGAATATCGGTGACCACACTGAATGACGTTTATAGAAAATGAGAAAGCATTTGACTCTTTCACAATAAAATCTATGCCGGCAGCGTCTGAAAATCAGTGAATAGAAGCTAGCACATCAGGTTGTTGAAGAGCGTGTAGAACAAGGCGGCGTAAATTTCTTAAAGGTTGAACGAAAATGAAAAGTTAAAATGTGATGAAACAGTTAAAAGGAAACTCCATTTCATGGAAACTATTTCCTGCAGTCTTGGGTGAAGAAGGAAATCTTACCAGAATCACTTTCGATTTACTTATGACGCTTTTTTGTTTCGTTCCGATGCAGAAGAACTTCAGCAACTGATGGAGGATCTGAAAAGAGTAAATGAGACAATAGATCAGAAGATAAATAAAGTAAGACCAAAATAGTGTGCAATCAATACGCTGATAAGAAACTGGTAAATATTAATCCCGGAATTATAGTAACATTAGTTTAATTCGTATACTTAGGACAACGGAATACAACTAGCAGATAGATACATAAACATATAAACTGGAAGGTAAAACTAGCTTACAGCTCGTTTGGGTAAATGAATTCCATATTCAAATGTAAATTCGAAATGTGCCTTAAACGGGAAAAAAGTGGTTGCCAACGAGCAATTGAAAGATGAATATTTGGCTTAACAAGAGGGAACAGAAAAAGTAATAAATCGAAAAAAAGGCCAGAGTTGAGAATGTGATGTAGACTTCTACGAATAAAATGTCGAATAGGAGATGGGGTGCACATGAAGCGAGTCGAAATAACGGGAATGTACAAAGGATGTTCTGTGTTGAGTGCCCTGTGACAAGGAAAAGTATGGAAGATGAACTAATGGGAGATGGATTGACAGCATAAGGAAATAAGCAGGACAATCCAGGATGTGAAGAATGAATGTCGAAGATGCCTATACCAGAAGAGGGCGATATATGGTTGACGTTTTAGATAAGTGACAGTATAATAGCAAATAACCGTTGAAGAATGGGCTGAATAAAGTGTTCGTTGACTTCGTATGTCTCAAGGGTCAAGGAGGGAGGGGAGGAGGCGGCACATACTTGACACATCTCCCGATTATTGATCAACCGTTTCTAGAAAGTTGTTTAACTAGGGATAGGTTACGACTGGCGGAAAACAATCGCCCTCAACACCGTGTGACTACATACTGCTAAACAAATTGTTTATTTGACACGTTTTTATATGCTGTGAGTGCAAGTACAGGTTGGAATGCTTTGCTTTTCATCTACAGTGCAGTGCTCGGGATTAAAGTACGGTACTTTGCGAAAAGAGTTAGACCTTCTATTCACTCGCAGTGGACGGCCGCAGTGGCCGAGCGGTTCTAGGCGCTATAGTCTGGAACCGCGCGACCGCGTGACCGCTGCTCAGAGCCATTTGAACCATTTTGAACTCACGGTGTTAAACTCACTGCAGAAAATATCAAAGACTCCGTAAACTCATACAAGATCTGAATAAGTCTTGAACACTGCACTTCAGCTCAGAGTTAACAAAATCTAATGCATAAAACATTTCTATGTTGGTGAGCATTCGAATAAATACTACAAGCTCCTACACATGTTACAAGAAAAATTTTAAACACTTTGGGTAGCCATTGATGTATGTCCCACATCCAGAAGATTTCACTCTGTCACAGGTTCTTCTCGTTCACAACAATCTACAATGCCCACTCACATTAATGTGACCACCTGACAAAAGCCTGAACAGCCACCTTTTGCAGCACAGACCGCTGCAAGACGTGCAGGAAAAAGATCTGTGTAGCTCTGGAAGGTACCGACAGGGATGTGGAGCCATGTCGACTCTGTGCCGTGGCCAGCTGACCGAGATTTCTCGGCTGACGATCAAAGACGCGACATCTCTATCGAGGTGGTCCCACAGAGTCTGCATTGCGCTTAAATCCGGCGAAGGGAGTACGGTAAACTCACCGTGGTGCTCTTCGAACCACATGTATACAATGCGAGCTGTGTGACAGTTCACATTGTGCTACTGGTAGATGCCGTCGTGCCGAGGAGAAAAACACTGCACATACTGGGTGGACGTGGTCCCCAGCGATGGATGCGTACTTCGTCCAAAATGACGAGATCACCGGGGAATGCCACGAAAACGTTCCACAGACCACACAACACTCCCCTGGACCCTTACGACGATTGTATCAAGGTGTTTTCACGCTATACGCACCAACAGCCATCTTCCCCATGGAGCAAAAAACGTGATTTAACCGCGAAGACCGATGGTCGCCGATGAATAGCAGTCTACAGGGTGCATGAACCAGGAGTCTGACGCGAGGCCCATATGCAGCAACGTTCGCTTGACGGTCGTTGAGGAGACACTGTTGGTAGCGCCTTGACTCATCTGGGCGGCTAATTGCTCAACAGCTGCACGTCCATTCTCCCGTACATGTCTCCTCAGCCGTTGTTGCCCCCATTATCTATGAGCCCTGGTTTTGATGGCGCCATTTTGCCATCCACAGTATACCTGAACCACGGCGGCACGTGAACAGTTTACAGACTTAGCAATTTCAGAAATGCTTCCTTTGTTAGCCCAAATGCCTATGAAATATTCTTTTGGACGCAGTTAAATCGCTACGTTTCCGCCTCACGACAACGACTGCATCCCCCTGACACGCTTTAGATACGCTCCACTACTACGCTTCCACCTCCGTGATTGTTTCATGCTGCCGTCGAAGATTGACGGTGGTCACATTAACCTGATTGTACAGTGAATATTCATGTTCATAACAACCTGAAAGCTTTCGTAGCTAACGGAAAGCTACGAAATGACACATATTGGTGTGTACGATCATCCCTCCAAGTTTCGAATCATAATATGTGTCGTGATGTAGCTGCAGAGCGTACCACTAGGGGGAAGGGTACAGGGGAGGCGAGGCGTGTCAGAATATGTTAACAAATCATCCGCTCCGTACTGTCGCATCTACATCTACATCTACATTTATACTTCGCAAGCCACCCAACGGTGTGTGGCGGAGGGCACTTTACGTGCCACTGTCATTACCTCCCTTTCCTGTTCCAGTCGCGTATGGTTCGGGGGAAGAACGACTGTCTGAAAGCCTCCGTGCGCGCTCTAATCTCTCTAATTTTACATTCGTGATCTCCTCGGGAGGTATAAGTAGGGGGAAGCAATATATTCGATACCTCATCCAGAAACGGACCCTCTCGAAACCTGGACAGCAAGCTACACCGCGATGCAGAGCGCCTCTCTTGCAGAGTCTACCACTTGAGTTTATTAAACATCTCCGTAACGCTATCACGGTTACCAAATAACCCTGTGACGAAACGCGCCGCTCTTCTTTGGATCTTCTCTATCTCCTCCGTCAGACCGATCTGGTACGGATCCCACACTGATGAGCAATACTCAAGTATAGGTCGAAAGAGTGTTTTGTAAGCCACCTCCTTTGTTGATGGACTACATTTTCTAAGCACTCTCCCAATGAATCTCAACCTGGTACCCGCCTTACCAACAATTAATTTTATATGATCATGGCAGATAGGCAACCCAATGAACAAACTTCCACAGGGCACTACTCTCGTTGCACCTTCCCAGGCAGCAGAAGCAGTGAGTTAAATGAGTCGTATACACATATTGACGTTTGCCAAGTCACAAACGGTGCCCACATGGAGCACCTGTGATGCGAGTTAAGAACTTGGGGTGATGCTTTATCTACTGATGTGTGTCTGTTTTCTGTAAGTCTTGTAGCTCTTGCACAGTCGGCTTCTGAAACCCTAAAGGCACTTATGACTAACTTTGTACTGTTTTATATGTGCAATTTTATAGACAACTGATGCTCTGTGAGCAGAACTCTGCTGATGTTTTAGCACCTCTCTAACTTTTAGGACCTGGAAAGCTGGTGCACAATGAGTAATGTTGGAAACCCGACTGCCACATGCAAGTTCCTAGGGCATCAGTATTTCGGTCGAGGTGAAACAACAATATGAGTAGGAGACTCAGGGATCCTTTTCAGTGGGAATAGCCATGGTACCCCGTACCTGTCACTTCTCTTAGCTGAGTTTAGTTTAAGGCAAATTTAATTTGTTAGAAGGAAAAGGGGTATGACAACCACGTTTATATTTTACAGAAAACGTATACACGACATACAACCAAATCAAATCCACAAGATTGCCTGCTCGAACGGTGTAATGCACAGCGCTCTAGTTTGCAAAACAGAGAGGTGAATGGCTCTGAGCACCATGGGACTTAACATCTGATGTCATCAGTCCCCTAGAACTTAGAACTACTTAAACCTAACTAACCTAAGGACATCACACACATCCATGCCCGAGGCAGGATTCGAACCTGCGACCGTAGCGGTCGCGCGGTTCCAGACTGAAGCACCTAGAACCGCTCGGCCACAACAGCCGGCCAGAGAGGTGAGCCAGATCCAAATCGAATCAGCGCGGCCGATAAACGACAATGGGCTCATACATCGTCCAGTCTGAGAGTGGTTTTCAGGCCGTTCTTTGAGGCAAATGCTGGCCTAGTCCTCAAATTCCGCCCCGAAGTATACGATAGACTAGCAATCAAAATACGGTGAAACACTAACTACAAAAGTAAACTCCGTCTGAACTAGTCCCCGAAGGCCTAACGGAACCGACCAATAGCCGTTTCGTCCTCAGGCAATATGCGTCGCCAAATGCAGATATGGAGGGGCGTGTGGTCAGCACACTGCTCTCCCGGTCGTTGTCAATTTTCGTGACTGGAGTCATTACTTCTAAATCAAGTAGCTCCTCAGTTGACCTCAGAATGGGCCATGTGTCAACAAGGCTTGATAGACCTGGATGACCACCCACCCAAGCCCGACAGCACTTACCATAGTTGATCTATGGGAACAGATGTTACTATTGTGGCTTCGCCAATGGCACGATGACAAACACAACAATTACATTGACACTTACTAAAATTTACAAGATTTAAAGATGGCACACACGACTTCTTTACTCCTGGGCCAGCTTGATGATTGTACTCAGGAAAGGCATCCGGTTACAAAGACACATAATAAAATAATGTTTGCCCAGTCCTGAAAAAACGGACCCTGTACTAGTTGGGATGAACGCTAGGGGAAAAGAAAGACGTAATAGCATAATATACAGAATAAACTTCATATTATTAAAGTAACATATCATTACATACTCTGAAATAGTACCATCATATTGAACTTTTTCCTAGAAATCTAAGGAAAGTGATGTTGGCTGACACTATTAGCTCATTATAAATCAGTTTTAGGAAATTGTTCTGCGTATTAATTTCATTTCTTTATCCTTTCCTGCGAAGCTAGAAAATTGTTTACTACACGCTTTGCAATATATATCAATGTTTAGTTACAGGCTGCTTCACTTTAAGTCACTGAGACGTAAGACATCAAGATAGTTTACAGAATATTCGCTCGAAGACGTACGTTTATCCGTACCATGTCCACTAGGCTATGCAGTACTATCTAAAGCAACGCTGCACAGACTTCGGTAGCCATTAATCTGGTGGCCGTTCGTCCCTCTCTGTTCCTTTTTGTATTTTCTTTTTTACTTGTCTTTCATTACTCCCGGAAAGGGAACTTACTTCTTTTGAGCCACGCCAGTCTAGCTAACATTAGGAAGGATAACTTGTTTACGTTACTCAATTTTTTAACTGCACTCGGGCAACAATGGAGTTGCGACAATCAGAGCTGCTCGTGAGCCTTCAGTGTACGATATGTTTCTGTAAATATATCTTGTTGCAATCATATTTGTTAAATAAAATGAATATTTGTGAAACAGTTTTTGCGGCCATTTATTTGTCTCAGCGTAATGATTTGCGGTCTGCGATACTAGACAGTCTGTACACCGCTGATCTGAAGCATAACCAAGATCCTCTTTCCCTACCCCAGACCCTTCCCCGCCATTATTGCCACCTCACTGAAGTCTAATGAAATTAGTCGGCATATTAATACGAACCGTTTCAGACTAAAATTTCAAACTTTATTAATTGGCTACTTGCTAGGAACTTAGCGCAGACTGTGAAATCCAACTTTACTTCCACAACTCATCTCCTTGCTACTCTGACGAAAACCGCTACATGCAGATGTCTGACAAAACTTTAAAAGCATATAGGTCCGCACACTGTAATAATTTCCTTCGGTTATATTAATCATCTGACGATAAAACAGACTCATTCATGCAGCGCAGCTTCCAATCTTGTCTAGAAGTCTCTGCTCATTGCAATCGTGTTTTATAGAATGTAGGTACACCTTACATATCGCATTTGAAGATTTTATAGTCAAACTTTAAAGAACAATATTTCCGTGAAAAATTCACATATGCGCTTCAGAAGTAGGCATTTGGTTACCGGAAGATCTGCTGCGTATAATGACTACAGTTATTTCTCTATTAAATGTTGTGCACTTCAGGCACTAATCTTTCCATTGCAAATGATTTCATTTTTGCTTAAAGTCTAAATCGCTTATCTCATACTCTTCTATATTTATATTTGCGCGGCCCAATGGAAGAGTAGCAAACTATGGATTCAAAGACCTTCGGTTTGATCGCCGTCAGTCCTAGGACTATTATCTGACACTTACCACTTTTTTCCTCTGGCCATAATTTATATTGTCAAAAATGCTGTTACACCATGGTTCGAAGTCCACGTTAAACAACAGGTCCCCTACAACTGGCTAAGAAAATCAGTTTAAAGATCCAGTGAATGTATCGACATACCATCTCTTGTAGGACCATGGCTAGTAAAGCACGTTGTGGTGTTCAAGTCAACCTTCACATTGTTGACATCTTTACTTTTAGTATTCCTCCCATATTCAAAGACGAGACGATCCTCATTATCTCCACTATCTGATGAGCAGGATTTTGCTTAGTCTTAGAATATAATTATTGCTTAGTTAAAGTACAAAGTAGCGAGATTGCCAAACAGTATGAATGCCATCAACATCTCAGGAAGTTCCCCGCAGATTGGGGGTGTGTCTCCTTTTGGTAGTTAGACATGCGGATCGTTTAGTCAGAACAGATGTCGTGTACTCACGTATGATCGAAATTTGTGAATCGAATGAAACAACAAGTTTTTTTGCGATCTTCACTTATGAAGTTTTCTTCAGTTATCATACACTGTAGATCGTCCTCAGATCGCCCTCAGACTGACAATGTCAGGAATATATGACACCAAAGAGGATTATTGCAAAAAGGGGTACAGGGGCCCTAAGTAGGACGGGACATGACGGAAAATTTCATTCACTCTTCGATCGGTCGGCTGTGTGCCGAAGCCATTACCACACAGCGCGAGTATTCTTCCACACTGCTTGAGTTAAGACTCGCACGATCTGACTGGGGAAAGTTCATTGGTTGCCTCGAAAGCGTTTCAACATCAGCGCTGACACAGCAGCGTCAGCATTGGCAGTACGGCACGTGAATCCTCGATTCCTTGCTTCAACCCCCGTGGGAGGACCGCAAATATCGAGGCTGTTACAAAACTTAGTAATAATTAGGTACTACAGAATTAGGTCCACCCTGAAGTTGCAAGAAATAAAGAACTGTGACGACAAATCGGGAATTATCTGTTATGATCGTATTCCGATTACGAATTACAGTAAATGCCAGTGTGTGATGACGTGCATCTGTTGTGGGTCATATCCAGTGAGAAATTTAGAACGTACGTTCTCTCTCTCTCTCTCTCTCTCTCTCTCTCTCTCTCTCTCTCTCTCTCTTGTGCGCGCTCGCGCGACACACACGAACACAAACACACACACACACACACACACACCGACACACATATACACGCCGGGGTTGACGACGAATTGTTGATCTAGGATAACGGAGGCAGCCTCAAGTACCACCTCCACATTTGTCTTGTCGTATGTCCAGCAGCGAATCTCATGCTAAACATGAAGGATTAGCACATGAGAGGTTAAAAGTCGCATATGGCAGGGTGAAATTTTCTCTAAATGGCATTGGTGGGTCACTTTAAGGTGAGGAATTTAATTTTTTTCGCCTTTAACACTCTACTTTCTGCCAAATTTATTCTGGCGAATAGTTTCATCCCACAATACTGTTGAAACTTCTCCACTTGATTCAATGCCGTTTACAGCAAGAAAATTCTTTAATTGTGTAGATTAGTAAGTCAACAGTTCATACTTTAAATTCCTCATTTTTTATTATTCACAAAGCGCCTATATGTGAAGGTGCATTATCAGCACGAGAAAGCTTCTCGCGTAATTTTTGAATCAGTTGGCCTAAAGACTTGAGTACAATTCAAGAGTCTTTTTTACTCCTTCCAAAGCATTTAGTAAGGAGAATGATTTGCGTACCAAGAAATAGCTACAGTCTCTCCAACAGATGAAACAAACCTCGGCTTTCATCAGTTTCTGTTACTGCTGGTTCCTTTATGGTTGAAGGGGTGAAACCACGGCTAATAGACAGTGAATTTTACAACACAAAATATATTCCAGTGTTCTTAAAATGGTTCAAACTATGCTGCAAACTCAATTTTCGTACTTTAAATTATTCTGCTATGAACAATTGTAGCGCTTATGCCGTACAAAGCTTTCTTGTAGCTCTGATACGCCTATGGTTCCAGCTGTTTCCTGCACCTAGACTCCGATAGCCCAATTCTACATTGCCTGTTCCCTAGATTTCAATTGTGTTTACTGTTTCGTGACGTCATTTATACGTTCTTCAGAAGTAGTATGGCCACAGTTCATTCGAGTCACCCATTTCGTAACTGTTCAAAATGAAGGAGCTAGCTCCTAATAATTTTCGTCGCTGACAGATCGATCTATTTAAATAATTTTAAAAATCCCTCGTATTTTTAATTTGATCGTTTAGATGAATCACAGAAAACACTACTTGAAAATGTCGTATGTTAGAAACTATTTCTTATAGCAAGTTGGCATTTGACTTACGTCACAGAGCAATATGAACTGCGAGAATCCTGCCGTGCTGTGAGAATCCTGAAATGGCACGAATCTTCGCAGAAAGTCCGCCAGTCTTATCGGCTATATTTAGCAGTTTATAGTACTGCAAATGGTGGTTCATTTATAGGCGGGCAAAGTTACAAAATTACGTACACGAACACAAGTTTCTGCGATGAAACATCCGTTTACTGCACACTGCAAAGTCAGCTGTAATTTGAATTTTAGGAACTTCTGTCACAGTGCCCAAACTCGTATAGCCATTATGCAATAACAAATACTCAAGTCTGATTGTAGCTGTTCGCGTAGTAGCATCCGCTGAATCACGTTTAAAGCTATCGAAACAACTGCGCCCAATTTTCTGCTCATGTGGAACAAGCACCTCTCTCCACTACTCCCGGATAGGCAATGCCACCCACAACCCACCACCAGATATTTGGGCAACCCGTCCTAGCTCCATTGAAATGCCACCAGTTCCAGACGCCAAACATTTAACGGTGGCAAGTCTTAAAGGCTGTAGCGCCACAGCATCAGCATAACAAAAACGTTTTCATTGAAAAGAACCTCATTTCTGAGTCAGACCGGGAAATTCTTCCTGGTACTCTGTTAAAGTTACAGACACGAGTTAGACACCGAAATCGAGCGACATCGGACGCTTATCAGTAGGATTCAGATTCTACTTAAGCTTTACTGTGATTTAGTGTGGTGATTTCCGCACCCAACTAAAGCAACATTTTATGTATTAGGTCTACAATTTTTCTTCCGCCGTAGCGGCAAGTGGTTGTAGGTCGTAAGTATCATACAACAAGCTTAAACGCTTATAAACATATCGTCCTCAAAATATTAGCCGTTGTGTGGTTCCATTATAGAGCGATTCTCGATAGGATATACCCGCTACAGCCAGTTCTCATCATTTGCGGAAGTTTTAATTTTCTGATTTAACATGAAGAAATGTGAGGCTGAGGCTCATAAAGTGCTGGGTAAGAGCTATGGTGAGGCGCCTATTGGTGAAAGAACGTGCAGAGAATGGTACAATGCTTCAAGAACGGCGATTTTGACGTCGAAGACCGGCGTGGATGTGGAAGAGAGAAGGTTTTCTTTACTACTGAAACCGGCATAAACAGTTGCAGGAGTTCGTTATCGAAAGTCGAAAGCAATTGATGCGTTTGAGCCGAACACTGAAAGACAAACGGCCACAACACAGCGGTGGACATGAAAGGGTGGTTTTGCAGTATGACACTGTTCGACGCCATGTTGCAAAACCCGTCGAAACGTAAGTGGAAACTACAATGTGAAGTCCTGACCCACTCGTCGTATTCTCCAGACATAGCTCCCTCTGACTACTAACTTCATCAATAAATGTCAGATGACCTCGCTGACAAAGCGCTTCTGGCCATATGAACATGTGTAAAATTGGATCGGTTCATGCATCTCCTCAAATGACGCCCAGTTCTTCCGCCGCGGGGTTGGTATAATGCCACTGTAGTGTTCGGGAAAATATGGTCGTTGAGTGACTGTGGGAGAATATAGGATGACTTGGACTGAATTTGAGTTTGGTGTGATGAATAGTAGCTTGCGCTAAATTTACAAAAATGTAATTTAATGTAGATAAATAGGAAAAAATAATTCGGAAATATTCGAATACAGGATCAGTGGTGTTCTGCTTCACAGTCATATCGATTAAATGTCTAGGCATAGCGCCGCAGAGCGATATAAAAAAGGAATAAACACATAAGGTAGGTAGTAAGGAAGGCGAATGGTCGACTTAGATTTATTGCAAGAAAAGTGAAGTTCATCTATAACGCACACCATGTATAGAACGCTTGCGTGACCCATTCTTGAGTACTGCTCGAGTGTTTGGGGTATCCACAACGTCGGATTAACGGACGTCATTGCAGAAATTCAAAGATTTTCTATCGATAGCTTCGATCATCACGCGGGTATCACAAAGATACTTCGTGAATCCAAATGAGAATCCGTGGAAGGAACGCCACGTTCTTCTCGCGGAACAGTATTGAGAACGTTTAGGGGGCCGATATTTGCCACCGACTGCAGAACGATTCCGATTCCATCTATGTACATTTCGCCTAAGGACTGCAAAGAGAAGAGAAACTAGGGTTCGACGCACTTGCGAGTGAAAGAGAAAAGGGTATGACCAGCAGTGGTAAGAGATACCCTTCACTATGCCTCGTTTGATGGCTTGCAGAGTACGAATGTAGATGCAGATATAGATGAAAAATAGACAAAACCACGCAAGAAAGTCAACAGTCTAACAGGTTTCTGCAAAACCGTAACCGGTTCAATGGCCATAATGGAAGAGATAGCGAACGCAAGCTAAACGTGTGAAAGTTTCATTCTCATAGAATTTAATACTATTAATATCGACTGCCACTCATAAAAAGCCATGGGGGTAGTTCGTTATTACAGTCTATTTGTTTCGCAGCGTGAACACTGTTCAAACACACTATTTGAGGACTATGTTGAGATTGACTTTTTCGGTGTCATTTAGGCGGCGTATAACGAGCTGCCGCTGAAACAGCGCGGAAGAAATGGCGAGTCCGCATTACGACCTCGCGGGTGCCCTTGTTTATACAGTACTGCTAGGTATACCGCTAGCGCATTCGTATCTGCAGTTAGGAGCAAACGGCTGCGAAAACGCGCTACACTTCTTTTTTTCTTTTTACCGTCATACAGCCAGTCCGAGGAAGATAAACGTAACAGAATCGCCCGGGGCCCGCTCCGCAGGGAGTAGCAGGTAATTGCAAAGGGGGGTGAGGGCGGCGGCGTAGATCGTGGCGCAGCACGGGAAAGGGGCGGGGGGGGGGGGGGGGGGTTGGAAGCACCTCTGCCTCGGCTGCGATCCTTCACACAGCGCTTGGACCTGCGTCGCTCACCGCCCTCGTTACTCTCGAAGTTCTACAACCAATTCCACAAGCAGCCCTTCTGTGGCACTTCGCATACGCAATGCAAATGAGTCATTAGTGTCCCTGCACACCACCAAGAAAATTTAATTGGCTGTCACCTGGCTTATTTTATTACGTTGCACCCGCAGTAGAAGTCATCTGAGGCACTTCGCACCATTTATAGTGAATTTCTAACGGCTCAGAGACGAGGACCCTGTGATAATTCAGGTATTTTGCACTGTGCTCTTTAGACTTGATGAGAAAATTGTCGCACATCCCTCTGTCAATTTGTGGTCTCTATTTTAGTCCGGTCCAATGTAATGCGGGACTTGGATACGGCCGACCGGAGTGGTCGAGCGGTTCTAGGCGCCGGCTGGAGTGGCCGTCCGGTTCTGGGTGCTAGAGTGTGGAGCCGAGCGACCGCTACGGTCGCAGGTTCGAATCCTGCCTCGGGCATGGATGTGTGTGATGTCCTTAGGTTAGTTAGGTTTAAGTAGTTCTTAGTTCTAGGGGACTGATAACCTTAGAAGTTAAGTCCCATAGTGCTCAGAGCCATTTGAACTAGGATACGAATCATCGACGTTTAAAATCTAAATGAGAAAATGCTTCCGGTATCTAAGTATTTACTAGAATCTCTGAATGAGGGGATGGAAGTGGAACTGTTGTCATAACTTTTATATTTTATGAAGTAGGAAATATTTTTCTACTCAAGAACTAAATACTACCAAGTGGATCATCCTATGTTGGTAGAGAAAAAAATATTTATTGAACAACTATTTCCCGCTGTAGGATCATTCTGAAGCCTTCATATATTGCCAATAGGGAACGCCACGTGCCATAGTAACTTCCTGCACTGTATTATAATACAACTCCATCCTTAGTATGTACTAATAACGTTTGCTAAAAGTTATTGTTGCTTTTGTAACGAGATTTCTTCTCCACTTTTACCTTAAAGTTATAGCGCTCACTCGTTTTAGTAAATGAATGGCAACTTCTTGCAGTTGTGTTTTAACAACGTTGTTGTTGTGGTCTTCAGTCCACAGACTGGTTTGATGCAGCTCTCCATGCTACTCTAACCCGTGCAAGCTTCTTCATCTCCCAGTACCTTCTGCAACCTACATCCTTCTGAATCTGTTTAGTGTATTCAAAAAATGGTTCAAATGGCTCTGAGCACTATGGTCGCGCGGTTCCAGACTGAAGCGCCTAGAACTGCTCGGCCACACAGGCCGGCTAGTGTATTCATCTCGTGGTCCCCCTCTACGTTTTTTACCCTCCAAGCTGCCGTCAAATACTAAATTGGTGATCCCCTGATGCCTCAGAATATGTCCTACCAACCGATCCCTTCTTCTAGTCAAGTTGTGCCACAAATTTCTCTTCTGCCCAATTCTATCCAATACCTCTTCATTAGTTATGTGATCTACCCACTCAATCTTCAGCATTCTTCTGTAACACCACATTTCGAAAGCTTCTATTCTCTTATTTTCTAAACTATTTATCTTCCACGTTTCACTTCCATACATGGCTACTCTCCATACAAATACTTTCAGAAACGACTTAAATCTATACCCGATGTTAACAAATTTCTCTTCTTCAGAAACGCTTTCCTTGCTATTGCCAGTCTACATTTTATGTCCTCCCTACTTCAACCATCATCAGTTATTTTTCTCCGCAAATAACAAAACCCATTTACTACTTTAAGCGTCTCATTTCCTAATCTAATTCCCTCAGCATCACCCGATTTCATTCGACTACATTCCATTATCCTCGGTTTGCTTTTGTTGATGTTCATCTTAATGTCATCGGCGAACCTCAAAGTTTTAATTGCTTCTCCATGAATTTTAATTCCTACTCTAAATTTTTCTTTTGTTTCCTTTACTGCTTGCGCAATATGCAGAATAAATAACATCGGGGATAGACTACAACTCTGTCTCATCCCCTTCCCAACCACTGCTTTCCTTTTAACAATAAGGAACTCAAATAATGCAAATTAGATGTGTTAGAGTATTTCACACCGTCTTAAGAATTATATAGACAAGCACGACAATGTACGATATACTGAGGTTGTTTTCTATATTTGTATTTTACCTTTCACCTTGTAGCATATCATACATTAGCATATCATACATTAGCATATCATATATTAGGCGACGTACTTTTTAATTTTATTAATTATTTTTGAATGCAAGAATCTCCTTTACACCGTGTCAATGTACTGTCCTAAGACTTGCGCAAATGTGACGTGACTGACCATGCAGTTTTTTCTCCACTGCGACCTTCATATTATTTATGTTAGTCATTCTTACGACCGCTAACGAACTGCACGTTGCGGCACCAGGTATGAATTGCTTCAAGGTGTTTTAATATCATTTGTCTTACCATTGGTGATATTATTTGTAATGCTACACTTATGAAACTATTATGTTGACCCTTATTTATTCTTTTTCCCAAGTTAGATCGATAGATGACATGCTGGACAGATCGAAACCAGTAATCACTGACAAAAGGTATTGTGATCCAGGTGGTGTTTGTTCGCCCATTATAAAAACTGAGATCACGGTTCATGAGATAAGGCGCCCGTTAAGAGATAAACAGTGGCATGTATATCTGCCAAGCAATATAATTAATACCATCAGCACTACCCACCATGCCTGGAACGCATATTTATTTTCGCTCAAAGCGTGAATTCAACGTAAATGAACAAAAGTTACCTCATAACTTCAGTCTGACGTTACTTAATCAGTTCTTGAAATTACTGCAAAGAATAACGAAGAGAACCTTGTTACTGTTCTAGATTCTTGCACCGACCGGCGCCCTTACCCATTATGAATTACAATAATTGAACAAAGTGCGCTCGTCAGTTTTTTCTGACCCATTCAATTCTGATCATTATTAAATTACTACAACTCGAAGTTGCCTATGGCTTATGCTCCAATATTTTTTTTCTTCAGCTATACTCTTCAAAAAGCAGAAATTTGTTTCTGATGAATACTTTTAAATATACCACAAATCCCGGTGTGTGAGCTTTTAGCCAGGAGACTTCTGATACGTTTCTGAAGAACGGTCCTCAGAATTTTCTTTATTGGCTTGCGTGATGCCTTAAGCCTTCGTCTGCCAACTCAAGTTTTTCGACGAAAAAGATATGGGACTATATTCATTTATCTTGTTTGGTTTCAGCTTCTCCGGTACTGTGAAGTCATCCACCTCTTTCTACAACTATTTTCATATCGTTCGTGCTACTGCATCTAATTTGCCAGATTATTTGACATATTCTACTCATTGTCTGTCCCTACAAGTAAGAAGCAAAAATAGACTGCTGCTTCCAGAGAAAAATTAATAAGTACCTGAAATCTAAGCAGATCTTACACAATGCGTAGACTTTTTTTGTGGTAAGGACTATGGGACCAATCTGCTGAGGTCATCAGTCCCTAGGCTTACGCACTACTTATTCTAACTTATGCTGAGAACAACACACACACCCATGCCCGAGGGAGGACTTGAACCTCCGACGGGGGGAGCTGCGCGAACCGTGACGAGACATCCATAGACCGCACGGCTACCCCGCGCGACAATGCGTAGAACCGGCCGGTATGGACGTAAGTACAGTACTTGTGTGTTCCCTAAGATACCTTCAAGTAAGTAACTGAGGGAAAGACAGAGAAAAAGAGTCAAGGAATGACGTCTACGAACACTTTACTATAGCGAGGATTTCATTAATAGAACATGTGCTAAGACGATTCACCACTGTTAACTTGACACTGAAAAAAGATAGTATAGGGGAAAAGTTTCAGTGCTGCACAGAGTTTATAAAATGTGAAATAAGATTTGATGATAGGAATTAATGCTGTACATAATGTAAACATTGCAGAGACCAACCTCATCGAAAAAAGTCACTTCCCCCCCTAATAGCGTGTAACATTTCCAGGAGCCCGTGTAACAGCTGAGATTTTCCTTACCGAGGAGCGGATGAATTTCAGAATGTGTGAGATATGAGTGCCATCACAACACTCATATCGGCCAGACAGTGTTTGTGGTGTTACCCGATGCTCTATTCTCAGTTCTATGCGGTTCCGTTGGTTTTCAGTGTGGTGTCAATATGGTGTCTTAACGGATTAGCCCCAACTTTTGACTGCTGTCAAATGTTACGCACAACAGCAATCACTGCTTTGGTCCAGAGGACGGAACATTTGTCAATTTAGAAGAAAGAGTCGAAAGGGATGCGGTCTTCATTTAACTAACAGGTAAACAGCAAAATCTAGCACTTTACTGTAGCCATCATGATCACGGCAAATCTCACGTCAACCTTATGAGTAATATACGCTGCATTTAAACCTCATCAGGCCACTACAGCGCCAGTTAGAACTTACACCAGCCCTTCGAAGCCCCAGTAAAAGGGTTACAGTGAACACAGCATGCAGAAAAGCGATTCGTGTAGCACATAATACGTTTCGCCAACCAGCCGAGTACAGGCCGGGAATCCCTGTCTGTCATAATAACCTGAAGTACGCAGTATTGTTGCGAATTCCTTGCAGGTGTCACTGTCGATAAATCCATAGGACAGTACGGAAAAATAAAGGTTTTGATTCTGTTACTCGCTGCAGGTAAAAACATGGATTCCCAAATCAATAACATCATTTCTTTTTACCTCAGATTTCATTTGCGCCTTTTGTCATGCAGAATGCATTGTATCATTTATGTCAACACTCAAGACTGGCTTGTAGTTCCCGAGTAGTTGATTCTACCTATCCCCTTCCGCCCCATGTACAGTAGCCTGAAGTCATAATTAGCTTAATTGGCTTCGATCATAATTAGCTTGATTATCTTCGACACGGCCCGTTTCTTATACAGATGTTCATTAGTTTAATTGAGCGAACGCAGTGGTTAACATGGTGGAGTCGCGTTGATTTAAATCCCTGACCATCTACACAAGTTTCGGTTTTCCCTCATTTCCCTACATCATTTAAGGCAAACGCCAGATTTATTTCATTGGAATGGACACGCTCACATACAGTCACTAATGACTTCAATGGCGGTGGGAAGATAACCCTAATCTGCTACTCTGCATCCTTCCTTGCTTCCTCCATTCATTATTTTAATCGTTGTGTTCAAGACAGTTCTAATCTACTTTCCTTTATTTATTGGGCTGTGCCCTGTATTCAGGGTAACACTAATCTCCCGTAGTTCATTCATTCATTAGTTTTTGTCCTGTATTCGGGAAAAGCCTAATCTGTTTTCCTTCATGAACTCGTTCATTAATTTAAGCCCTGCATTCAGCTTTCTCTTCTGATGATGCTAGCACTTTTCTGGGAACTTCCCTTTCTTTCTCTGTCTTCAATGTTTCAGACCTTTAGTCTAAATTTCCCCTAGCCGGTCGTGTGATTATAAACATATTGACTGATACTTGACAATCCGCATCATAGTACACGTTCGTAGTCAACTTGTAAGGCATCTCCATATTTCTAATGGACGATCTTTTGTTTTCTTTTGCTGTGATATTTGAATTCATTGCCGAATGTAAGTTCTTCCTAAATGTGCATTTAAGAATAGTGAGCATGGTACCACCGCAGGCCAGTAATGGAACAAGGAAACTCGCACATTCACATCCACAGCTACGTTTTCATGTATACTTTGCAAACCACTGGAAAGTAGTGCAATGCGGAGTACCCTCTGTCACAGACAGGGTAGCGTTTCCTTTCATTCTAATCGCGTACGGTACTTCGGAAGGGTAACTATTTAAATGCTTCTGTGCGCACTCGAATTAGTCTTGTCTTCGCGGACCGCACGGGAGCGTTACTTAAGGGTCTAAAGCAGGGGCGCCCAACATTTTACCTTACCTGAGACACACTGGAGGTAATGAGAACTTTTGGGGCGCACATAACATACTTCATACTAGCAAAAAAACTACTGTCGGAGAACGTATACAGTTAACAGATTCGAGCCACATGAGGATTTCTAACTTCTACTGACTTATGGTGATCGGAACTACAGTGAAGAAGGTTCTTTATATATTTCAGCAGAATTAACGCAGAATTTCCTTGTATTTTTACAAATTACTTACATTATACGTCTCTAACTCTCGGTTCGCAGTTGCCACAGAAGTTGCCGTAAGACAATAGACCAGCGCGTCTAACTGATTGGCTGATTATAACGACGAGACTGTGGGGTCCATGTATAGTACGGGCAGCAATGTTAACAATGGGATGGACCATCGAGAGCATAGCATAGTGCAGCGGAGTTTCAAATTGAAGATGTTCCATACTTACTTTACATAAACAGAGTTTTAAGAACCTTTTTTCCATTTTTCTTCTGTTTTACCGATCGTTTGATAGATGCTCACTTCTTGGGGCATACTGATGCTTTGGGCCACATGCGGCCCTTGGGCCGCTGGTTGAACACCCCTGGTCTAAAGAATATCTCTAGAACCTACGGCTAATACAAGTTGTTCATTCTTTGTAAGCAGGCTTTCGCCGGCGAACTTACGTCTGTCATCAAGGGTCTGCCAATTCAGGTACTTCATAAAAACGACAATAGGTAAATAAAATCATAACAATAGGATTATCAGTTCCGTAAATGAATACTTATGTCTTTAACCAGCTGTATCTCTGTAACCAATAAAAATGGCCCACGCGTTATTTGAAATCTTTATATTCGAATTAGTTTATGCTATCACCTCGTAGTCACCTCCTAAAATATTTACTACTAGCTGTCAAACTCGGCATTCTGCGGCTATCCTCAACCAATTTTCTATTAGGAACGGAAACAAAACATGAACTGTGTTTGTAATGTGATATCGAAAAAAATTCATTTCCATGTATTCGTGAAAATACCTTTGAAATTATGAAGCAGTCATACAAAGATTATTGCATAATGTTCAAATGTATAAGTACGGTACCCTGCACAGTTTCTGTACGCTGGGCGCAGATGCTTTGTGTGCCAACAAAACGATTTTGTAAACCTCTCTATGGCAACGCCTCTTCATAGCTCTATAGACGGCTACCGTTTCCGCCTACAGCCGTTTGCACTTCGCAGATGAAAGCTGTCAAAAGCGCTGCCAGGTATGAGGGATTTCCTTAAGTTGACTCCACTGTAGGATTGAGTTAGTAGCAAGCAGCATGAAACCTTCATGGATGATGCGGCATTTTTCCACGCATCTCAACTTTTATGATATCATATCTCTTGAACTATGTGTAATACACTAATATACAGGGTATACAAAAAGAATCATCCGATTTAGCAGGTCTATATTTCTGAACCTAATGGACATACACAATGAATTTTGTTTTTTGATGAACGGGAAAAGTTTTTTTTTCATACCTTTTCATAGCTATTCAATATGCCTCCCTTGATATGCAGGGCATATGTCAATGTGGTATTCAGATTGTACCCCACACTGCACCTAGAATGTCTTGAGCTTCCACAGCTGCTGTTATGCGATTCATTGTCATTGGTAACAGAGGTACATAAACAGTCTTTTATAAACCTCCACAAGAAATGGTCACATACAGTCAGGTCCGGTGATTTTGGAGGCCAGTAATTTAAAGTTGAATCGTTTGTCCAGTGCGACCGATCTATCGTTCAATAAGCCTGCGATTTAAAAATTCCCGCATTACCAGATGCCAGTGTGGCGGTGCTCGGTCCTGGTGATAAACGAAGTCGTTTGAATCAATGTCCAACTGTGGGAAAAGGAAGTTCTCAAGCATATCGAGAAACGTGCTTCCTGTAACAGTGTTCTCGGCAAAGAAAAATGGACTACATCTTTTCCAGTGAAACTGCACAAAACACACTAAATTTTGGAGAGTCCCTCTCATGTTGTACAAATTCGCGTGGTTGTTCCGTATCCCATATTCTCACATTATGACGGTTCACCTTTCCATTTAAATGTAATGTTGCCTCGTCATTAAACACTAAGTGTGGAAGAAAACTGTTATCCTCAATCTTGCCAAGAAAGAAATTATAGAGCTCCACATGCTGTTGTTTGTCATCTTGACGAAGAACTTGTAATGACTGAATTTTGTACGGTTTCATGTGTAAACGTCGACGCAACACACACCAGGCAGACATTGGGGCCATGATGAGCTGTCGAGATGCACGGCGAACGGATTTCTGTGAACTCATTGTGAAAGTATGGCGGATGCGTTCGACGTCTTCTGTCAGACATTCGGGGACGGCCCGGTGACTAGCCTTTACGCAAACAACCTGTTTCTCGGAATTTTCAGTCCATCGTCTAATGCTCTATGCTGTAGGAGGATCCACAACGTACCTAGTGCTAAAATCACCCTGAAGAGTTATTACTGACCCGCACTGAGCAAAACGTAGAACGCGAAATGCTTTCGCCGGCCGGCGTGGCCGAGCTGTTCTAGGCGCTACAGTCTGGAACCGCGCGACCACTACGGTCGCAGTTTCGAATCCTGCTTCGGGCATGGATGTGTGTGATGTCCTTAGGTTAGTTAGGTTTAAGTAGTTCTAAGTTCCAGGCGACTGATGACCTCATAAGTTAAGTCCCATAGTACTCAGAAAAAAATGCTTTCTGTTGTCCCAACGCCATTTTTAATAGAACTGAAGTGGGCGCACCCTGCTGCTACGTAGCGGGAACCATGTAAAACTGGACAGTTTGCTCTTTCCAACAGTACTTTGTTCACGCACATATCTCAAATTCAATAGTTATGATTTTTTAAAAAATTAGATGATTCTTTTTGATACACCCTGCATTACTGAACGTACGTTCAGTGACATACGTGGTTACTGTCTGTGAAATAAGTTGTGAATATGGTTAGTAGCAAAGAAGTAATAAATTTAAAAGTCATCCATGATAGGGCATTTTTAACGAATTTCAGTGCTGTGACGGCATATAACTTGATCTGTTTTACATTTACGTACGTTTGCAAGTACACTCAGCGACATAGGTAGAAAGTGTCTCCAAAATGTGTTGCGAGTGGAGAGAAGAAGTAATAAATTTTAACGTCATGCGCAAGGCAGCAGTTTTTCACGCATATCAGTGTCTACACGTCATATCTCCTGGAGTATGATATAATTTTCCAGGTGAATTTCGCGGCATATGTGGATACTGTCTACGAAATTTATTATGAATAGTATTAGACGCACAGAAGTAATAAATTTGTATGTAATGCATGATTCAGCGTTGTTTCATGCATCTCATTGTTTTTGACGTTATAGCTACTTAACTACGATAGGTACATTACTTTTACCCCCACCCAGTAAGGGATACGTGTACCAACTTTGGTTGAAATCGGTCCAGTGGTTTAGGAGAAGAGGTGGAAATCAAACACACACATACACATTATGTATTCCTCCAGAAACACCTTATGTAATTTTGCATCATCAGCTAGAATGTGGAAGTGAATGTTAATTTCCTTGGTATATCATTATTATGATACGAATAGTATTGGTCCTACCACGATACCGTGGGGAACACCAAAAACTCATTTCGTTTCTGTTGACAACGACACATCCTTGATGATCGCCTAATAATCGTTTGATTTCCGAGGTACAACCCAGACAATTTCAGGCACTGTGTGCTTCGACCCGTATGGCTGGTTTTCAGCACGTGGGCGCAGGTGAGTGTCGGCACAGTAGGCTGCAGCGCTCGCTTGGCGGCTGAGCTGGCCCGTGCACGCCGCTTGGAGCTTGGCGCTTGGAGCATGCGTGCGGCGCCCGCTCCTCCGCCGGCCGGCCTGCCCGTGTGCCTTGTGTGGTCTTGCAGGGGCGCGCCATGGTGACGGTGTTCTGGTCGGTGTACCGCGCCATCTCCAGCGCGGCTGACGCCTGTGTGTGTGCTGTCGCAGGAATCGACCCCAACGACCCCGAGGCGCAGCGGGCGGCCACCAAGATCCAGGCAGTGTTCCGCGGCCACAAGACGCGCAAGACGATGCGCGCCGGCGACGCGCAGGACCAGAACGAGCCCACCGAGGCCGAGCTCGCTGCCGAGTTCCGCGCAGACGACAAAGGTAGGCGCGCGCCGCTCAGCGCTGTACACTGGTGTGCACAACTCAGAGACCAAAGTGACTTTCGCATGATGTGTCACTGCCAGGTAACAGCTCGATGCAACTTGGACCATGTATAAACTGAATACCCAAAGAAACAGGTACACCTCCCTAACATTGTGTAGGACCCCCGCGAGCACGCAGAAATGGCGCAACACGACGTGAATGGACTCGACTAATGTCTGACACAATTAATCCTGCAGGGCTATCCATAAATCCATAAGAACACGAGGGGTGGAGATCTCTTCTGAACAGCACGTTGCAAGGATTCCCAGATATACTCAAAACCGTTCATGTCTGGGGAGTCTGGTGGCCAGCGGAAGTGTTTAAACTCAGACGAGCGTTCCTGGAGCCACTCTGTAATAATTCTGGACGTAGGGTGTAGGCTTCCCAGATATACTCAAAACCGTTCATGTCTGGGGAGTCTGGTGGCCAGTGGAAGTGTTTAAACTCAGAAAAGCGTTCCTGGAGCCACTCTGTAATAATTCTGGACGTAGGGTGTAGCACTGTCCTGCTGGAACTGCCCAAGTCCGTCGGAATGCACAGTGGACATGAATGGATGCAGATGACCATAGACGATTCTAACGTACGTGTCACCTATCAGACTCATATCTAGACGTATAAGGTGTCCCATATCACTCCAACTACACACACACACAATGCAATTACAGAGCCTCCACCAGCTTTAACAGTCCCCTGCTGACACGCAGGATCCATGGGTTCTTGAGGTTGTCTCCATACCTGTACACGTCCACCTGCTCGATACAAGTTGAAACGAGACTTGTCCGACCAGGCAACATCTTTCTAGTCATCAACAGTCCAGTATCGCTGTTGAAGGGCCCAAGCGAGGCATAAAGCTTTTTCTCGTGCAGTCATCAAGGGTACACCAGTTGGCCTTCGGCTCCGACGGCCATATCAATGATGTTTCGTTGAATATTGGCCAGAAGGTTGGTAAGGAGTTCTTGTGGTACGGGGTTCTGTTCCTCCAGCAAAGAGGGTGACAAGTGCTGAATAGTCGTTGGTGCATGTGGTCATGCTGAAATACGTCTCACCGACGCAGTCCACAAGTGGTCGATCGGACTTAAGTCGGGAGAATGGGCAGGCCAGCTCATTCGCCGAATATCCCCTCGTTTCAAGAGCTCCGAAACCTGTGCATTTCAGTGCAGTCGCGCGTTGTCAAACGTAGAAATGAAGTCAGGGCCTAATGAACTCCCGAAAAGACGCGCACGGGGAAGGAGTGCATTGTCACAATAACGTTGACCAGTGAGTGTGTCATGTTCAAAGATTCGTCCAGCTTTGTCAAACGCGATCGTTTTGAAAGTCCAGATATTATGGTATGGGAAGGCATAGTTTTGATAGGGCTTACTGAATTTTTGAAAGCGGTACACTCAACGGCTAATTTTATCGCGATGCTGCACTCCTCCTCCCCATATGCGTCTCTACAGGGGCGTATTCCGCCCTGACTTCATTTTAAGGATGATGGTGCCGTGACCGCTTTGCACTTAGCAGCTGGACGAACTCTTGGAAAGAAAGAATATTGGCGAATCAACTGTCCTGCCCGTTCCCCCGACTTAAATCCCACCGAGAACGTACGGAATGCGTTGAGGAGACGTATAGCAGAACATCCACGTGCACCAACGACTATCCAGCAGCCAACCGCGCCGGTAGAGAACTGGAACGCCCAACCACCAGAACCCCTAATCGAGCTTGTGTCCGGCATGGGAGCACGCCACAGAGCATCCGCTGCCTCCCGTGGTGATAGCACATCCAATTAATCACAATGTCTCATCTTTTGTAATGTCTAGGGGATCATCATAAATCGCGGTGACTTAAATGTAATTATCGTCTTTGAATAAAACTGTCATTTCCGCTTGTATCATTGCATATTTCGTTCAGTTAACTTCTCTACCATACGGTATCAGTTCTTTCTATGTATGGTCCAAGTTTCGTCTAGCTGTTATACATGGCAGTGACACACCTGTCCAAAACTGCCTCAACCTAGGTTGGGACATATGCATATGATTATTAAGCAATTTCCAGAAGAGTTAGTTTTATACTTTCCGGCTCCAGTTTCTTGATAGATACTAGGAGAAGGTAAAGGCCCTCATAAAAGTGTCATTCAACACTGACCACAGTGGCTCGATACACAGTCATATCCATCGATTATATAAATTAGAGAATTTTTTTTCACTCTTGAATACCTACGGGTGAGCATATCGGCCATATTATTCCGTTTGTAACAACGATACATATACAAATTATGCATGTGCCTTTTGAACGATTACGTTCTGCCAACTTCATAATGACTTGCACTTGATTCACACACCATTTGCTCATTTGCATGATTTATAGTGGCTGACTACTCCACTAATCTCATTCCGTTTGGTGAAAACATGGGTTAAGAGTCTTGAACCTGGCATTCTGCGGTTATCGAATTCGCTACAAGCAGCAGTGGCAGCGATTCCATTACAAAACCAATACACAATGTCATATTCTGAGGTCAGAATAGTCTAGAGCATGCAAGAGCTCTGCTCCTGTTCGAGACCTCAGCTACAGATGGCAACAGCATCATGAAGGACAGTGTCAGTTGTTAAGGTTACTGATAAGATGTACTTTGGTAAATGTTGTATTTTGTACTGGAAGAGAACAGTTTGTTAATAAGTATATCAAGTGAGGATTTGCTCATCAGTGACAGTTGTAAATTATCCATAACTTCTTTCGCAAATAAATGTGTCAAAGTTAAGTAAATCTTTCACTCATTTATGTAATAAAATGACCTGTGTTCTAGTTTGATGAGTTTTCTCCCAGAGCAATCAAAGAACTCATAGTTATGACCGGATTATGATCGGACGAAAGTAGTTTCGTCTGGTCACAAATGGTTTTATGGTATGTTCTGTTCTAATTAGTCTACCTATTGTTCCTAAAATATTCACTGCTCCTCGTTTAACATCTTTTATAACGCTTTACGCTGTACCTCCATGACGTAGTGATATATCTCGGCTCTTGAAAACGTCTGAATTTATCGAAATGACTGTTTTGTTCACTCTCTGAGATGTGAAAAATCCGTCATTCGAATTGTGATTCCGAACAAAAAGCTTAATAATGAGAGTATTTCCACAAAATGACACTTCCACGCAGTGAACCTTGCGATAGATTGCGTATTGCTTCACTGTTTTGATTTTCACAATTTCATATTAACTCCAATGGTAATCGTGGAAGAAAGAAAATTCCTTCTTACGAATTTCGTTCTCGTCATTGTGAAACATGAGTGTGTGTAGAATAAACGGAAAGAACAGTGTGCAGTCTATTTGCTATTTACAGCGTAACATCTCAAGTCCGCAAAGATATTCTTCCGATGACTGACTCAGAGTGAAAGATTTATTCTCCAAACAATTCCTGCATTGTGACTGTTTTTCCGTAATACCCTTTCTGCCAGACGTACAAGCCCAACAGAGTATGCAAGAGCGCTTAGATGAATTTTGGAAAGTACGACACGGCGGTATCGAAGTTGTGAGTGTGATTCGTGATTCGTACTTGAATAACTTATTCGCGAGAGAATTCCTTGCAAAAGAACCTGATTCTGGGTTCGAGTCCACACCGTTTTACTGATGAAATTACTGTATTTATATCGTTATCTTGTATACTTTCTTTTGAACCAAATAATATTAAAAGTTATATTTTGTTATTTTGTGTTGCACATAGGCATTTATTTACCGAAACTGCTGTGTCATGCATTACAAAACGGTTTACTTGAAAACATTTTCTACGGAGGTCGCTCTTATTATTGCGAACTGCTCCTCATGGAGGTTACATCTTAACTCTCTAATTTTGGAATCTCATTAAAGTATTTGTAGGTGTACTGCCATGTCATCTTATAAATTACTTAATATGCTAAAATACTAAAAGAACTGACGTTTCGCCCCTGTTGTCTTCTTCAGGGTAAAGTCTGACACCAGACGCGGGTGCCTACGTATATGTTTGGCAGTTTCACTGGGCCTATGCAGACATTCTCTGTGTAGGTAGCTGTTTCATTACATCATTATAAACTAACAACGTGCTTGAAGTTGTTTTTATATGTTTGAAATTTTTGGTAGGTCTTTATAATCAGGACTTACGTTTTAACATATCGAAAATGTCAAGAAAATTTCAGCGTTCACGTTCGTATGCAGCGAGTTTGAGAATTAACGCAACTAGTTGCTTTCAATAACGTTAAAAATTTGCTTAATGCAGCCCGCAAAACCGCTAATATGCATAATTTTCTGTGTTCCACCAGAAATATTTTCTTTTATTGCAAATGTCACTTGTTATACTGCACAGTGTGGCTGGAAATGTAATTTGCCTTCCAATCCAGCACCACCACACACATTCGCACTGGAAGCAGATACGAAATAATACGAAACAAATTGAACAGTTCTGTAAAAGTTATCCTCCATTCTACTAAACACGTACAATTAAACGCGTTGCTGAAATCGTTATTGACGTCTACTCGTTAATTTCCAATTAAGTACAATGTCAAAATTTATTTAATAGATTCGGCACTTTCTTATTAGCAGATACAAAGTAAAAGTTTAAGTGCATTGATATTTCAAGTGATCAACCTACTGTTCTTCACTGAGACTGCAGTTGGGTAGAAAGTGTGTAACGTTTCAAAGAATATACCTTTTCAGTGTATCCTGTATGCCGTGAACAAATACTTACTGTCTTTTTGTATTTGCTATTTAAATACATCGTAACAATATTAACCAATTACCTAATGTCACCAGTACATCTTTCCTCATATTTCTACTCGTTATCCTTTATAGTTCATGTCACGAACTTCTTGGCTCAAAACCCAGTCTGGTGCAGCTGATGATATTAGATAGCCTTTTCAGATGATTCTTAATGTTTGTTACTTGTATAGCTCAACCCTCCATTAAGTCAAATCTATGCCCGTGATATAACCTTGGATGTGTGATGTCACAGTTTCGTGGCGATCTAAGTGCATGGTTTGATGCATCGTTAATAAATAAATTCCATACCTACGAGGTCATTTCGGAAAGTAGTTTCTGCTGGCATACTATAGAGGGGAGAGTACACGCCAAGACGAACTGTACTTCAAAATGCAGTTATGATCAGTATGCAACCAGCAACCTGAAAGGGAAGATTACTATTAAGCTATGACACAAAGACAGTTGTACTGCGGACGAAGAAGAAAATATCCTCAGACATCGGCGGTCAATTTATGGAGACAGTGTTACGAGCAACGCTGCTGTGACACAATTATGCAAAAATTTTCCGCTACGGATGAAGTGACGTGCTCGATCGTCTACAGGGTGGACAACTGTCTCTAGTCATCGATAAAATTTTCCAAAAAGTGAACTAAACGGAGAAAATAGTAGAATTACGGAATTATATCACTTCTGTCCTCATTCTTTGTTCCGGAAGTCGTTTGACACAGTTTCGCACGGTTACTTAGAGAAAAAAAATAAACATCGAGCATATGGATTATCAGTCCGGCTTTGGGATTAGATTAAATTCCTAGAAATTCCTAGAAAATAAAATACAGCGTGTCGTTTTTAACGGAGGAAAATCGTCAGATGTACGAACTCCAAGTGACTGTTATTGGACCTTTATTACAATACAGGGTTTCAGCCACCTCCTACAGACATTAAAATAAATCAAAGGTGAAAACTGAAAATTTGTTCCGGACCGGGACTAGAACCCGAAAGACACGCTCCTCTAGAACGGTTGGCTTCACTGCGTCGGCTATCGGGACACGCTCCCGAACTACCCGAATTCTCAACCTGTTAGCCACAAGTATACCCCCCACTTCCATTAACCCCAGCGCTCGTAGCATACGCTAAATCCCGTAGGCGTTACGAAGATCTGGTGCATCCGCACTGAAAGTGCATGTTGTTCCGAGACCTTCAGAGGTGGTGGTCCAGACTGCTGTACACATCGGTACCTCTTATACCCAACAGCACGCCCTCTTGCATTGATGCAAGCCTGTATTCGTCGTGGCATACTATCCACAAGTTCATCAAGGCACTGTTGGTCCAGATTATCCCACTCCTCAATGGCGATTCGGCGTAGATCCCTCAGAATGGCTGGTGGGTCACGTCGTCCATAAACAGCCCTTTTAAATCTATCCCAGGCATGTTCGATAGGTTTCATGTCTGGAGAACAAGCTGGCCACTCTAGTCAAGCGATGTCGTTATCCTGAAGGAAGTCATTCACAAGATGTGCACGATGGGGGCGCGAATTGTTGTCCACGAAACGAATGCCTCGCCAATATGATGCCGATATGGTTGCACTATCGATCGGAGGATAGCATTCACGTATCGTGTAGCCGTTATGGCGCCTTCCATGACCACCAGCAGCGTACGTCGGCCCCACATAATGCCACCCAAAACAGCAGGTAACCTCCACCTTGCTACACTCGCTGGACAGTGTGTCTAAGGCGTTCAGCCTGACGTGGTTGCCTCCAGACGATTGTCTGGTTGAAGGCTGAAGGCATATGCGAAACTCATCGGTGAAGAGAACGTGATTCCAATCCTGAGCGGTCCATTCTGCATGTGTTGGGCCCATCTGTACCGCGCTGCATGGTGTCGTGGTTACAAAGATGGACCTCGCCATGGACGTCAGGAGTGACGTTGCGCATCATGCTGCCTATTGCGCACAGTTGATCTCGTAACACGTTGTCTTGTGGCTGCACAAAAAGCATTATTCAGCATTGTGGCGTTGTTGCCAGGGTTCCTCCGAGCTATGATCCGTAGGTAGCAGTCATCCACTTCAGTAGTAGCCCTTGGGTGGCCTGAGCGAGGCATGTCACCGACAGTTCCTGTCTCTCTGTACCTCCTCAATGTCCGAACAACATCGCTTTGGTTCACTCCGAGACGGCTGGCTTCCCGTATTGAGAGCCCTTCCTGGCACAAAGTAACAATGCGGACGCGATCGAACCACGGCATTGACCGTCTAGGCATGGTTGAACTACTGACAACACCTCCTTCTTGGTGGAATGACTGGAACTGATCGGCTGTCGGACCCCCTCCGTCTAATAGGTGCTGCTCATGCATGGTTGTTTACATCTTTGGGCGGGTTTAGTGATACCTCTGAACAGTAAAAGGGACTGTGTCTGTGATACAATATCCGCAATCAACGTGTAACTTTAGGTGTTCTGGAAACCGGGGTGATGCAAAACGTTTTTTAATGTGTTTACGTACTGATATGTGGTGTCTTTTGTCGGACACGTCCAACAGAACAGGCACCACATATCAATACACTAGCGAGGACATGACCGACAGAACAGACCATTTCACCTGTGAAACCTGCGAAATGAGAAAGGATATTGTCTTGCTATCGTTTGGGACAAGATAGGTTTCTATTGTTCATCTCGAGGCAACTTACGAAAAACAATGCAAAACGAACATTACAAAGCTCGCCACACATTGCCGTCAAACAAAAAACTTGACGACGTCTCCTTGTGTCTAGTGCATCTTGCGCAACGTGAATAAATGACTGTCGTAAGAGTGTCGCATCTATGAGGATCTTGAAGACGCCTTAGGCCATTTCTTTCGTCGGTGGCACAGTTCTACAACGATGGTACGGCGAGCGCTCTAAGTTCGTAGAAACGATAAAAATTTTACGACTATACCTATAATATGTGTATGGAAAACAGTCGTTTCATGTTTTTCATATTCCTTACTAAATAGTGAAAGATACCTTTCGAGTAGTTCTCGTACAAATTAAAGTCCTATGGCTGCCCATATGGTACAAACCTCTTAAAATCTGAGGGGACGTCAGTCGCTTAGGTTTCAATGTCGCTGCATATTTAGTCACCTAGTTCCTCATTTGCTATCACGAAACTGAATTAACCCTGTCCCACACTTTCCTATAGCAGAAAAATCTGAGTTAACCATTGTACATCGAACACGGAACCTTAGTGTCAGAAGCCAGCGACAGTAACCGCTGGTCGTCTCACAAATAGACTATACCACAACCATTCACAATATTTGGACAAAATGACACATTTCGGCCGTTTGATAAAATTCAGGAAATACGTTTTTCTCACAACTCCGCTACCTTTGTGTGAGATAGAAACGTCACGTTCAGGTCTCCTCAGACCATTCACGAGGAGCCGAGATTCTCGCCCCTTCTGAAGGGCTCTTTAGACTCACAGATTTACTGCCACTGGCATTGACGGCAGTATTTGTCGGCTGTATTTATTGCCTCTTAGAGCCGTTAGCCACTCGGCCTTAAATCCCTGAAGCAGTGCTTCTAACTGTTGCCAAAAAAAGATTGCACAGACCACTGCACCGCAATAATGCTTCCAGACGTCTTAGCAGCCTGGCACTCGGACTGCTCTAGGACGACGCATTTTATCAATCCAGGCACACTGTTTCAGAAACAGCACTGCGACAATTGCTCTCCTATAAACTGCAGGAAACCTGCAGTAAAATGGAAAGATCTGATTGCAAAGGAAATTTCTTTTATGATTAGCTATTCAAACATCTCTTACATTTATAACAGCTAGGTAATAGTGTCTGGACAAGCCCATAAAAATTTCGCTTATTCATAAGTACAATGTCGCTCCTTGTACGGAAAGCGCATTACGTACCTTTTTTTTCTCCAACGGACACGATAGGAGAGGGGGAAACTTCATCCCATTCTAATTCCTAATTAGGAAAATAATGTATCTGAGTACCTAAAACCGCTTCCATACTCTCCAAATGATGACTCAACGACTTTGCTTGAATACATTAACCCAGGATCGTTGCTAAACTTGTCATTGTTTATAACCATCTAATGATGTACAAATACTCACAAGATTATTACCGTACGCTTCTCCAATAGGAAATAAAACATTGTATTTTTCTCGTTATAGGATTTGTTTTCCGTGATATATTTCGTCACAATAGGTAGAAACAATTTTTAAGCATAAAGTTTATTTTGTTGTATTAATTCTATTTGCTTTCCTCTTCTGTATGCTTCACAGTAAATACTGAGCCAATTTACTTACACACGAGCTCCTCTTTCTCATTACAAAGTGAACTGTGCTGAAATATACATCGTTTTAGTGTTTCTCTATAGAGGAAGTCTTGTTTTTTTACGATGCGTATCAGCGTTTATTTTTTGCGGTCCCTCTTAAACCTTCTAGACCAAACTTTTATATATCAAACGTAAAATCAAGTCATTCCTGGGTTCCGCACGTGTTTTCAACATATCTTTCATTTTCTCTCTCCATTATCTGTCTTCTTTGTGTGAAGTCCACTGTTTCTAAACTCAGGACTCATTGACGTTTTGCTACTCTCACATCCCCACCAACCCAGTGCGCAAATAGTGATGAAGTAAATGTGAAATCAATAAATAATAAGAGACTCAAATGGACACAGCATGCAGGAATTTATATAAAAACAGTTGTAGTATATTGCTCGCATACTTATCAGAAGTTCTGGTTTGATAGAAAAAGGTCGAGACAATATTTCGTGTTGCACTTACTGTGGACTTAGCGAGTGAGAAAATATGAAAATACTGCTTGTGCTTCTTGAACGCCAGGTATAACATTGCGGATTGCATAAAACGACTTCGGTAGGTGCAGCTGAATCACTCTGAATGCAGTCATGTCTCACCAGGAAAAAAATCAGAAACAACGTCCCCTTCATGCGCTGACTGCAATAGTCAATTGTAATGGTGGCATCGAGCAACAGTCTCTGAATTGGTGAGCTCAGTGAATACATGCTACTGACGTACCGGTCTGAGGTGCTAAATGGCGAAACGAGTTTTCTCGTCCTTCTTTCCAAGGCCGCTCCTAACACGTCAGAGGATGGCATTCACGTATCGTACAGCCGTTACGGCGCCTTCCATGACCACCAGCGGCGTACGTCAGCCCCACCTAATGCCACACCAAAACAGCAGGGAACCTCCACCTTGCTGCACTCACTGGACAGTGTGTCTATGGATTAAACCTATACGACACCTCTTAACACTGGCCCAGAAGTGGTTCGGAGCGCCACGTAATAACAGCAGTCTGCCTCTATCTGCCAGTGGGGGCACTGGTTCCCACGCTACGCCGCAGACACTGCTTGCGAGTAAAACTGAACCTGGAATGACTGATCGACGAGGACGAAACGTACAAAAATTACTAGGAACGTTTCAGCGACACTAGGGAGTGCTGAAAATTAATCCCTTTTTAAATAAAATAAACGTTATAACCGTTCAACATCTTTATATTTCATGTCTCCATATCTGCACACCAGTGATCTCTATACAACCTGGATGTAGAAGTCTGGTCTCTGAATATAGAACTGCAGCGTGTCTGCAAATACACGTCTTTGCATCGTCCGCTATATTGTAGTTTGGCAAACAAATTTCCATCGGTCTGCATGTGACAAAGAATTGCAGACTGATTTCTTGTTTTGAACTTTATGTCAACATATGAAGTAATAGGCTTATGAGGGAGAGGAATTGAAAAGTATTTTCTTTTGGTGTTCTAGTGACATTTCCTAGCAGCCATGTTGTAGTTTGGCAAGAAACGAAATATGAGCATCTATGGCTGCCATGATAGAATGGCTGAAGTTCAATATTCAGGTAGCATAGAGATCACTGCTGCAGACATCTGCCACCAGAGGCCGTCGAACTGTAGAGTATAACATGGGGGTGCGTAACTATTCGGTGAGAGAGGAACAGCGCCCTGTAATCAAGTTTCGAATTTGAGAAGTTCCTGCACACTTGGAACACCCTGTTCATGATCAAGACAATGCCAGATCACACACGAGCGCTGTGACATCTGCAATAACCCGACGTCTTTGGTTCACCGTCATCTATCGTCCTTCGTACAGTATCGATTTGGGCCCATCCGATTTTCGTCTGTTCCCAGAATTTGAAGAACACTTTCGAGGACTTCACTGTGATAGTGGTGAAGCGGTGCAAGCAGAGGTGAGGTTGTGGCTCTGTCAACAAAGTTAAATATTCCACAGTGACGGCATCAACAACCTGGTCTCTCGTTGGGAGAAATGTGCTCATCGCCAGAGTGACTATGTTGAGAAATAAATATGCAGGAACGTAGAATGTTAATAAAGTTTGTTCTATTTAAAAACCTTTATCAGTTTTCTCATAAAAACTCGGAGGCACTACTCCTAAAAATGCCCTTCTAATTTGTTCGTGAAGATGCTCAGCCATTCCCATTGCTACTTTCCAATAAGCACGCACAACAGAGTGTAATATATTGCGTTCTATCAGCCAAAACTGCTTCAACCAAGCAATTTATTTGCTAGTATATGAAGTGTAGTCAAAAAATTTAATTATCACCTCAATCAGATTCGCCCTTCAGTGTGACACATTTCTCCTAATAATGACTTAACGGAGAACGTTTGCACTTTGACTGTTTATGAAAGGTTCCACATCGAAAATGACCTCTACATCATCCTGGAAATGCCTGGCTTGGAGTGCTTTCTTCGTCCGAGAAAAGAGGATTAAGTCATTAGATCCCATGTCAGCAGAATGCAGGCGTAAAGCAAAATTTAATAGCACACAGAAGTAGCATGTGTGTTGTAGAATGAACTAAGATGATGTCGTGGAGCAACAGTTTACAATGACGTTTCGACTGACAGAATTCCGTACCCTCGTAAGCAAATTTCGATGACGCCAACTGTGGCAGTTTGCTGCTTGTTAGCATAATCTGTCAGCACCACACCACACCATTTCCAAAACAGACCATCACCTTGCCAATGATGGTTGGGACGTCGACTTTTTCGGTGGTGGTGAATCTGCGTGTTTCCACTGTATGCTTTGCTCCTTTGCATCGGGGACATAGTAACAGACGCGGCATTCGTCCTTGGTTACTAGGCGGCTAAATAATTCATCTGGAAAAGCGTAATGTTTCCGCTGATATCTCGGTTCGGCGGCCTTTGTCAATGGATGTGACCAATGAGCAGTCGCGGAATCCAGCAGGAGGCGATCTTTGCCGTGTTCAAAATGTCGTGGAAGATGTTGAAAACTGATCCATGATTGATTTTCGCATTTTTCCTCTGCCGATGTGCTACGATACCCTGAGACAAGAGGATTTCACTGTGTACCATGACTCCAGAAATGTACCTGCAAACAAAACAAAAATTAATTACGTAACTTTATTTTTTTGATATAATAATTGAAACTTTGACTAGCCTCTTTCAATCCATACGCCTGTTCCATATGGCATCGATCGCCTTTCGAAAATCTAGGAATATAAAAGCCATTTGTTATCCCTCGCCCAGTATTTGCGGTTTGGATATCGACAGCATTGACACTTTTTCTCTTTTACGAGAAGAACTGCGGAGTTAATGGCGTGAGGGCGTTGCCCACCAAGACCGCGATACAGAGACCTTCCCTTCTGAATAGACCCTTAAGCCTTTGGCACACGGACTTTGAGTGTGCCGAATTTAACGTTCTGCTGAACGCTCAGAAACGATGCGACTTGCGCCTTCGTTTTGTGTGCCTCAACAGGGTATACGCTTCGCAGCGCTCTACAGTGGCAGTCGTCGGCTGTATCCGGGTCGTAAAGCGAACATTTGCTCCCTTTCCCATATGCTACCCATGTTTTTCTGTGTGTAGTACACATAAATAAAAGCTTCAAATCCATGAATTTGTTATCAGGTAAAAAGGAACATACCATGTCAAGTCAATAAGGACAACGGCTTATAGAAGTCCCACTACAAAGTGTGCGATGGTAATTTACGATAATGCTGCAGATAAGAATTATTTCATCATTCTCATCTTTTAATAAAAACCCCAAGGTTATTCTTCCTATATCACTGTTGCTAATCAGTAGTAGAATGTTTACAGCGCATGAAATACAAAACTTGAAACAAAAAAGTGCGCCGGCCGCGGTGGTCTCGCGGTTCTAGGCGCGCAGTCCGGAACAGTACGACTGCTACGGTCGCAGGTTCGAATCCTGCCTCGGGCATAGATGTGTGTGATGTCGTTAAGTTAGTTAGGTTTAAGTAGTTCTAAGTTCTAGGGGACTGATAACCACAGCAGTTGAGTCCCATAGTGCTCAGAGCCATTTGAGCCAACAAAGTGCAAAATATATTACCGCGAGTTGTAGAATCTGTCTTGTTGATACAGCCAATCGAATACACTCACTCCTCAGAAAGTCCGCCCCCGGTAGCTGAGTGGTCAGCGCGACAGAATGTCAATCCTAAGGGCCCGGGTTCGATTCCCTGCTGGGACGGAGATTTTCTCCGCTTAGGGACTGAGTGTTGTGTTGCCCTAATCATCATCATTTCATCCCCATCGACGCGCAAGTCGCCGAAGTGTCGTCAAATTGAAAGACTTGCACCCGGCGAACGGTCTATGGCCCTCGTCACAAGACTCCTCAGAAAGTGAGCACATATATTCACATAACATCGAATATTATATAACATAATTTTATTACACTAATAAAAAATTATCAGAATCTATTAGAAAACACGAAAGTTAGTAAAATCATATTTGGGACTAGCGAGACACGAACCAACACCACGTCCCCGATTACCTTAGAAGTCTGCGCATTTGTTGATTACGCTACACCGACCATGAATAACTCACCATCATCCATTCCATCTTACCGTCTCTTAAAAGCCTTTCCAGCAGATATGCTACTAACTGACATTTAATTATTGGGTTGTTGCATAACGGCGACTTTATTTACCAATAATATATTCTCCTTCGCAACAGTGTGCCAACGTTGGGATAACTTTCCGATTCCGCGACTGTAGAAATCACCTGGTTTTGAGGCGGAGAAGTTGTCGAGTCATGTTCGAAGCGCATTTCCATCCGAAAGGGAAGTACCTTGGTGGTTCTTCCATGGAGAGCGGAAAAGAAAAACATCTCAGGGCACAAGGTCAGATGAACAAGGTGAGTGATGCATGATTTCTCGACTCCTGTATACTGTTTTTCGTCAGTCTAGCGGAATGTAGACTGACGTAATCGTGGAGCACCATCAGTTCAAGCAGTATTCCTGGTCATTGTTCTTGGATTGCGTCTGCAAGACGTCTCAGTTTTTAACAGTAGATGCCAGCTCCGATTGTTACACCTTGGGAAAGCAATTAGTAGCACGACACACCGTCGCTGTTCCACCAGATGCATAGCGTTATATTCTGTGGATGCGCGCAGGGCTTTAAACGCGGTGTTTGGGCTTACTGTTCCTTATGTTAGCATAAAGACACCAATTGTACACACCACTGACGATATAAGATAGGAATGGTCGGTGCTGTTCACGAGCCAATTAATGACGACAAAGCGGAGGTGCAAATATGGTCAACCATTGATTTTTCTGTGATTTTGGCTTAGAGCATGCGGTACCCATAGGCCAGAGTTTTCAACCTTCCCCGTTGCGTCTAGATGGCGCACGATGGCGGAATGATCACAGTTCATCATATTTGTCAGTTCTCGAGTACATTGACGTGGATAATTATGGATTAATAAATTTAAACGATCTAATCAAACCCAGAAAGTCTTCCTGAATGTGAAGAGTCACTAATGTCAAAAAAATCCTCCTCAAAACGAAAAAACCATTTTCTTGCCGTGCTCTGTCCAATTGTATTCTCCACATACAGGACGCAAATGTTTGTGACTGCCTCTGCTGCTGTTACCCCTCTACTGAACTCAGAGAGGAAAATATGTCGGTAATGTTCCGATTTCTCCACTTGTCACTCCATTTTCTAGCGTCCACAGCTCCGCTCATTACCTACAAGTGACAAAATGACAGTACGTAAACTAAAATAGCAACAGTGAACTACAAATAAAAAATTACAGTCGATAAATAAACATATATCAACCGGAGTACCAACAAGCAAAACAAAAATACTACGAACTTATGCATCAACTAAGAGAACAAACTGTACCAAGTACAGTGTGTTTCCGATGGATCCTCAATAGTACTATCATAATACGAAAGTTAAAATAATTATTTAACCACGAAGACGACGTTCCCATCAGTTTATTACAGTAAATAGTACAATTAACGACAGGTTTTCGAGAGATCTTCAACTCACTGCTGCTTACAAAAGGCATACGTACATGAGAGCTTCAACTGGAACCCAACATGGGCCCCCACGACTTTGTACTGAAGAGTGATGGCATCATGTGGCATAGGTGGCGTAATTCTATCTCATTGCTCCAAGTGCCAACCCACGTTTAGAATATCTGACATGCCAGATATTGCTCTGCAGGTTGCGAACGACTCCCCAACGTGCTTTGTCTACGCTACGGCGTCAGAAACTCGGCACCGAGGCCCACGAGAAAGATAGGCCATGGCGCGTGCGTCACAGCACGTGACACTGCAGGTCTTATGAGTGCCAACAGCCGTCTTCGGAGAGGAGTAAGTAACTATTTCAACAAGTTTAATAATTCTCGACTGCGCGTTTAAATGCATGAGAGGTCTCGACAGCAAACGACAAAGCTAAGACCTTTAGTTAGTATATTTTCAATTACATATTTTTTCCCGTGGGCCCTGCTCGAAGCCGAGAGTTGGCGAAGTGTGATGGACAAGCCGACTGGTGTGACGTCACAAACTCGTTGCGAGGCCCGTATCAAGCTGATGACACCGCCTTCCTGGCTCTCTAGCCTACCCTTCAACGGTCCCAACGCACCCTCCAAACCCACCTTAACCAGTTCACCACTTGGTGTAACCAGTGGTTCCTCCGTCTCAACCCCTCCAAAACCCAGGCAATCATCATAGGCCGCACCACCCGCTCCTTCCGTCTCCATGATTTCTACCTCACACATTATGGTCGTCCCATCCAACTCGTCCCCACCCTGAGAAACCTTGGCCTCACCCTCGACCGTCACCTCACCTGGATCCTTCACGTCCAGACCATTCAGCACAAAGCTCTAACATTCTGCGTGGTGTCTGTTTGTTCTATATCGTGTCTCCCTACCACTTTCGCGCAACGACGCTCTGAGCGTGTTTTTTTAAGGAATTGACTAGTTTGAACCTGGGACCTGTTGCTGGTAGGGAGACGCCAGACCACAAATGACATGTAGAGTTCAGAAGAGTTCAGTGAGACTAGCGATGATATAACCAAATACTTAATGATTTCAGCGTCAGCTCCACTGCACTCCCTGTAAATTTAGTGGAAGGGGCTCAAGGCTTTCCTATTTTTAGTTAGCTGGTAAAATAACGTCGAAAACGCAGTTAAGTTTACCATTGGAAATTTTATTCTACTCAGAAAACATTGTTTATAAATTGCATTATTGATAAAAGGAAATGTTTTTATACAGGACGCTAAAAACCAACTGCGTTCAACAAAAATGTGAACGAATATTCCCTGAATGGGTTTCCAAGTTCTACAATGGATCGAAGGATGACCTATGCCATATCACATCTCTAATCTAGGTTTAAATTAAGTTTCATAAAAGAGAAAACTATCAAAATGGTCTACAGTGACCCTCAATTATCTTTAATTACTTATCTAACTTGCCGTAAATTACAGTGGCTGATGTGACTTCTCAATAATTATATAACAGAAAAATCATCGCGTTTCAGATTTTAACTTACGTAGCAAATGTGAATACCATGAGATTTAATTGACGATCGACACTAGTATTACGCAAAACGGGGCTGTAACAGATGAGACTTCTGCGGTTCTGAGTGAAGCCTTATGCGCTCAAAAATGCGGCATCGCGTGCGTTCATTACCTTGTCAGTGTTTAGGCAGCGTCAGGGCGGCGCAGCTTCTCACATCTCGCCGTCTCCGAAGCAACTCCCTCCTAACTTCTCCTTACTACAATTTACCGAAGTTGGTTTAAAAAAACTATCTGGCTGTGTTTTCATCTGACCAATCAGGGTCTCAATGTTAACCTTAAGCTCCGCCTACAAAAATTCTGTCCATCCAATGAGAAACGCTATACTTTTCGTGGTGGGACAATGTTTTTAAAGTTTGCAACGTAACAGAGACGCGAAAAAGTCTCACGCTAAAACTTGCAGCTGGTGTGGTCCTTTTAGTGTTATCGTAAGATCTATACTGTTCTTCTGGAAGGCTCTATCTTTTAACTTGGGCGGGGGGGGGGGGGTGGGGGGGGTGGTCCTGACGTAACAGAGACGCGAAAAAGTCTCACGCTAAAACTGGCGGCCGGGGTGGCCCTTTTAGTGTTATCGTAAGATCTATACTGTTCTTCAGGAGGGCTCTAGCTTTTAACATGGGCTGGGGGGTGGTCCTAGCGGTTAGCTGGAACGTGGGTGTCCGTCCCTTATCGTAGGGCATTCTAGCTTAACACGGTTCTGCTCTTGGCTTCTGTTCCCGTTTCTCCCCTCGTTTCTCCCCTCGGAACTGCGTCTGTCTCACGGTGGGAAGGTATGACATGCATTTAGGCATTCTTGTGTTAGTCTGTGGTATTCCATTTGCTCACTCGTTACTCGATTTATTCGGAGCTATGTGACATACTACTGGATTTGCTTATCATGTCAGGGTTTTCATGGAAGGTGTTGGATTTGCCTGACACCTTACAAAGCCCATTCCCACCTCCACCTCCTGAAACTCCTGTCTGGCCAGACATGGGGATTGCATCCTTCCACCATCCTCTACACCTACAAATCCCTCATTCATCCTATCCTGTTATACCAGCATTGCCTGGATCTCCGCACCCACCCGCTTTTACAAGGCCCTCCAAATCCCTGAACGCCATGCACACCACCTTGCCTTCCATATCCGCCTTCCTTTCCCCACACGGCTCCTGTATGAACCCATCCCCTTCCCCCACCTCCCCCTGTTCCTCCAACATCTCTGCATTCTTTACATTGTCCGTAAGCTTGATCCCCCCCACCCCTTGGTTTCCTCTTTCCTCACCGCCCTCCACCCGTTGCCGTGCCTCTATCGCTGTATCCCTCGCTCTCTCCACCTCCACACCCTCCATCTCCTTCATCAGTGCAATTTCCAGCACCTCCCTCTCCCGAATAATGAACTTCGCTGTGACATATACCCTTCCTTTCAACTATAACCTGACCTTGTTCCCCACTCCCACTTTTTTCCTCTACCCTCCTTCTCCCTCGAGAGGATTTTCCTCCTCCCCCCCCCCCTGAGCCTCTGCCCCCGTCTTTGCCTCTTTCCCTCCCATGTCCCTCCCTACCTGGCCCTCTCGGGCGCGCCCCCTACCCATCCCCCCTCTCTTCCCCTGCCTCCCTTTTTCCCTTCTCCCTCATCTCCTTACGCCTGGCAGATCCTCCGTTTTGATCATCGTGCCACGTCAGTGTTGTGTTTAGTGCTGTTTCTCCTGTGCATCGAGAGGTGCGATTTTAATTGTTTGCTGGCCGTGTATTTAGTGTTACTGTCAGTGTTTATTATGTGTTTCGCCATCCATTGATACTTTTATGCTCCAGTCACACTGAGCCTTGTTTCTTTTAATTGTCTCAGTGTGTGGTTTTTTGTGTGTGTTACTTTTTTACGGATTTTATCTCCATTTTACAAAAAATGGTTCAAATGGCTCTGAGCACTATGGGACTTAACATCTACGGTCATCAGTCCCCTAGAACTTAGAACTACTCAAACCTAACTAACCTAAGGACAGCACACAACACCCAGCCATCACGAGGCAGAGAAAATCTCCATTTTACAGTCACCCCCTTTTTTGTCTATTGTCTTCCATGATGTTCCCTCTTTTTTGTATCTATGTTCACCGTGTTTTCTCCTTTGTAATTTTTTTAAATGTCTTCTATTGTTTGTTCTATGTCTTTTGGCTGAAGAGCAGCGCATATGCTGCTGCCAGCCCGCCCCGATGGGGAATTGAAATACAATAAAGGAAAAATAATCGGCACGCTCAACGCTCGAATGCTCGTTCCGTGTGCCGGCGGCTTTGAGACGGACAGCGCCGGCCCCGCCTGCGTTATCTGCTGCCGCAGGCGCAGCGCCATCAGTCTAGCACGGCAGGTCCGGGCGCTGCCTGTATGACGTCCAGCTCCGCCGCCATCAGTCTTCGTCCGCCGCCGCGCGGCGTAGCGCCTTGCGATTGCTTTCATGTCAGCCTGCCCGCTCCGGATATGGCTTTACGTGTCGCCTGATGGCCGCGCACCCAGCGGTCGGGACTAACGGCCACAACAAAAGACGACCCACCGTAGATTATACGGCAACCTAACAACTTCAGTTTACGAATATCGGGAAGTTCACTAGAAACTTGATCTTGACAGCATGTCATATCGCACCGATAATACTCCGTGACGAAAACATGATACGACTGGAAATAACAGCCAGAGAGTTGCAAATTAAAGGTCTATTAAACCCTTACCATAGTTTACACAAATATACGAGGGTTGTCCAGAAAGTAAGTTCCGATCGGTCGCAAAATGGAAACCACAATGAAGACCGGAAACGTTTTATTTGCAACAGTTAGGTAGACCTTCCACCTACTTCTCTACATAGTCCCCGCTCCAACTTCGATTGTTATAGTGTTGTATGAACTTTCCAATATCCTCCACATAGAAACAACCGGCCAGTTATCTGCACTAGTCTGTAGCTCGTTGTGTGTGGAAAAAATTTGTCTTCATAGCCAGCGGTTCTTGTGAGCAGGGATGAGACTCAGGAGGAGCCAATTACGGACTGTATTGTGGGTGATGAAACACTTCTCATCGGAAACGCTGCAGGAACGTCTTCATTACCCCTGCAGCGTACGGCCGACAATTGGCCTGAAGAAGGAAAAAATGGCTCTGAGTACTATGGGACTTAACATCTGAGGTCATCAGTTCCCTATAACTTACAACTACTTAAACCTAACTAATCTAAGGACATCACATACATCCATGCCCAACGCAGGATTCGAACCTGCGACCGTAGCGGTCTCGCGGTTCGAGACTGAAGCACCTAGAACCGCTCGGCCACTCCGGCCAGCCATGAAGAAGGAAATGCTCGACAGTTGCGTTATGTGGTTTGCACGACAGTTGAAATCTCTAACCAGGCCTTTATACTTGGCGGGAGACGCTATTCCCTACGCATCTTTACGTGCGCACTGTTCACTCAAAACCGAAAAGAGCGATGCGACACGAATGACGGGCATACTAGAGACACTGCCCAACACATCTGTGCAAAGTCTTACCGTATTTTCCGAGTGGTTTCCATTTCGAGGCCGAACGGAACTTACTTTCTGGACAACCCTCGTAAATTCATTTTCTTCATAAGGAGAATGGACGAATTGAACAAATTGTTACAAATTAGTTACGAATTTCAAGCAGTGAAGGAACCAAATTCAGTAAGTTACAATTAAAAGGATTTTTAGAAGAGTACACTCACACGTAAAATTACACACTGAAATAAACGGGACCCCTAGACTTAGAACTAGTTAAACCTATCTAACCTAAGGACATCACACACATCCATGCCCGAGGCAGGATTCGAACCAGCGACCATAGCAGCAGCGCGGTTCCGGACTGAAGCGTCTTGAACCGCTCGGCCACAGCAGCGGCTGATGCTGAAGTCATAAGGCTCTTGTCCAGTACTCGGTGCACGCCACCCACAAATATCAACAATTATAATGCGTAACTGAAAGTAGTAGCGTAATGCTGTAGGGCTGTGTTGTAAACTTTAAAATAAAACGCACGTGAAGTTGTGTCCAGCAGACATTTACTGCGACAAGCTAATGAGAGGAGCCGACTGACAAATATGTGCCAGCACTGGCGATAGGTCAAGCTTGGTAGGTGGCGCTTACTACGCGAACAATGTATGCACATAGCTGCTCTGAGCAACAGCAAATAAAACGGTTAGAAGATGAAATTAAAACAGAATGAAACTAATGAAAAAAGAGAAAATGGGGAGGGGTAGGGAAAAGGAGGGCGCTAAAGTCATATAGCATCTAAAGAACAAACATGCTCAGATAAACAATGCTAATTATTTGCATAAGCCTGCATAAAGCAGGGTGAGAAGAGCTTGTCAATAAATGTGGGAACGTGTTAAGTAACGTTATACAGGGAGTTCATTTTAACTGAAGACTATAAAGTATCTCGAAAACTGCATATCAAATCAAAAAACTTACAATTCCAATTTGTTTGTATCTTCAATGCGAACTCCCATTTTTTTATTGCAGATTACGATTCAACGGCAAAATCTACATACGTTTTGTCTGAAGCATTTCCTTCGTTTCGCGACAAATGGCGTTGTAATAGAAGGAATAGAAACGGGTACACAATCCTAACGCTGCCCACTGGCCCCAGAATATCCAATGGCACGTGGGATCCCACCTCCATGCTCGGGTAAGACAGGTCTAACGACTAGGGCAACATGCTGCATTAGTACCTGTAGTTCCTGTTCCAAAAACACTCGATATCTGCGTAGGTTCAACGTCTGTCAAAAAAAAGCGGCCCAATGAGTTTTTTACCCATGATGCCACACCACACGTTAAACGATCAAGGACGCTGATGGTCAACTTGCCGTAACCAGTGGGGATTGTCTACATTCTAGTAATGCATGTTATGCCTGTTTACGCTACCATGGCATGTGAATGTAGACTCATCGGAAAATAGTACTTCGGCAAAGAACGTGGGCTCGTTTACATTTGTTGACGTGTCCATTCACAAAACACTAAGCAGTTATGGAAATCGGCGCCATGAAGTTCTTGATCCAGTGACACATGATATGGATGATACTTATGATGATGCAGTATTGTGACAATACTACCTACTGATTTACTGGAATCGCGATGTAACTGCCGGGCGCTTATATGTCGGTTGTGGTGCAGTGCCGGTACTACAGCTATTTCATTAGCTTCTCCCGTAACACGTTTGGTTCCTTTATTTTGCTGGTCTGCACGCTGCCATCAGACAAAGGCGTTCACACCCTAGTAAAAAAACGAACGAGAGCGAGCTTTCTCTGGAAAATGCTCTGCGCACAAGGCAACAGCAGCCTCAACATTTCCCCTACAGTCTTCGTAGTTAGGATCATTTCATTTTTTTCGTCTATGGTTGCAGCATTCGTCCACTTGCACGTCTGTTCTCCAAATGACAGGTAGGTGTGCAGGCAATAAATACTGCGCAACTATTGTACTGTTTAGAGCCGCCATCTGCTCTACGTCCACATGAAGCGTCAGCTCCAGTCGAAGTATACTACCTGTTCTGATATGCCGTAGTTCGCTACACGGCCACGGTGGCGCGTCGAGTAGTCCCCTGTTCGACATGGTTCAAGTTGGTTCAAATGGCTCTAAGCACTATGGGACTTGGCATCTGAGGTCATCAGGCCCCTTAGAACTTAGAACTACTTAAACCTAACTAACCTAAGGACATCACATGCATTCATGCCCGAGGCAGGATTCGAACCTGCGACCGTACTGGCCGCGCGGTTCCAGACTGAAGCACCTAGAACCGCTCGGCGACAGCGGCCGGCCCCTGTTCGACATGTCTGAGGAATACAACATTGCGAATGGGGTGTCCAATTAGAAATTATTAAGCACTAGCCTGTCGCAGCACTGAGCTAGGGTCCGACGTGCTATTGGATAGTCAAGGACCATTGAGTAGCATGTTGTAAATTACGACTGAGTACCCGTTTCTATTCCTCCGATTACAGCGCCATCTGTAACAAAACGAAAAAACGCTTCAGACAAAATGCATGCAGATTTTGGAGTTGAATCGTAATCTGCAATAAAAAAAACGAGGGTTCCCATTGGAGGTTCCAAAGTCGCCCGCCGCTTCCTACGCATGGGGTGGGGTGACGCGTCGAGTGTGGTACCAATAGATGTCCTCCTCCGAGACATACAAATTGGAATTATAACCTTTTTTTTATCCGATGTGTTGTTTTCGGGATATTTCAATATATTCCGTTAAAATAAACATCCTATATGTAGCCAATACATTTCGTAAAAGACGTTAATGTAAAAAAGGCATAAATACGTAGAGCAGTATTAATAAGCACGTAACTAACATGAAAGAAAACATACTTCTAAGAAGGAATGCAATAGATTAAAATAATAGAAAGAAGGTGGGAGGGAGGGGGGAGTAGTAATTATAATCAATGAAGTAACGACTACTAGGAACAGTGGCCATGAATGGCAAAGCATACTATGTAAGCAAATTAAAAACGGATGCAAGTAGCAATTTGAGGAAATCCAAGCAATACATCGTTAACTGTTAGAGTAGTTAATGTATACAGAAATGCGTAGAACTGCACTGAACAATACGTACATAATCAGAAAGAAGAAGATACTTAAAAAGGTATAAGAAGATTAAAATATGAAAAAAAGGGGAGTTGGAAAGGGGGGGGGGGGGCTAAAGGGTGTATTAAATATGAAACTATTAAAAGACAAAATGTAGCTATGCTATGTAAAATTACAAAACTGAAAGTAAGTTTCATAAATGTAAATAGAAATCCGAGGAAACTATATGACCAGTTGAATTAGATACACCAAATGCGATCATACTGGCGTATGGCGTGTCGTACTGTTATTGGGGGCGTATAATCCACGACCTACTGAAACCAGCTGGCCGAAATCTGCTACGCATCCCACAGTCACTGTGGACACTCACCTATATCTTCACAACTGTGCCCTGTCGTGCGACGGACGCACTTACAACACCGCACCCAAAATGTGGAAAAACATCAGTGGGAGCTACACTCTTGGCAATTAAAATTGCTACACAGAGAAGAAATGCAGATGATAAACGGGTATTCATTGAACAGATATATTATACTAGAACTGACATGTGATTACATGTTCACGCAATTTGGATGCATAGATCCTGAAAAATCAGTACCCAGAACAACCACCTCTGGCCGTAATAACGGCCTTGACACGCCTGGGCATTGAGTCAAACAGAGCTTGGATGGCGGGTACAAGTACAGCTGCCCATGCAGACGTTTTCAATTGGTGAGAGATCTGGAGAATATGCTGGCCAGGGCAGCAGTCGAATATTTTCTGTATCCAGAAAGGCCCATACAGGACCTGCAACATGCGGTCGTGCGTTATCCTGCTGAAATGTAGGGTTTCGCAGGGATCGAATGAAGGGTAGAGCCACGGGTCGTAACACATCTGAAATGTAACGTCCACTGCTCAAAGTGCCGTCAATGCGAACAAGAGGTGACTGAGACGTGTAACCAATGGCACCCCACACCATCACGCCGGGTGATACGCCAGCATGGCGATGACGAATACACGCCTCCAATGTGCGTTCACCGCGATGTCGCCAAACACGGATGCGACCATCATGATGCTGTAAACAGAACCTGGGTTCATCCGAAAAAATGACGTTTTTCCATTCGTGTACCCAGGTTCGTCGTTGAGTACACCATCGCAGGCGCTCCTGTCTGTGATGCAGCGTCAAGGGTAGCCGCAGCCATGGTCTCCGAGCTGATAGTCCATGCTGCTGCAAACGTCGTCGAAATGTTCATGCAGATGGTTGTTGTCTTGCAAACGTCCCCATCTGTTGACTCAGGGATCGAGACGTGGCTGCACGATCCGGTTCAAATGGCTCTGAGCACTATGGGACTTAACATCTGAGGTCATCAGTCCCCTAGAACTTAGAACTACGTAAACCCAACTAACCTAAGGACAACACACACATCCATGCCGGCGGCAGGATTCGAACCTGCGACCGTAGCGGTCGCGCGGTTCCAGTGCACGATCCGTTACAGCCATGCGGATAAGATGCCTTTCATCTCTACTCCTAGTGATACAAGGCCGCTGGGATGCAGCACGGCGTTCCGTATTACCCTCCTGAACCCACCGATTCCATATTCTGCTAACAGTCATTGGGTCTCGACCAACGCGAGCAGTAATGTCGCGATACGATAAACCGCAATCGCGATAGGCTACAATCGGACCTTTATCAAAGTCGGAAACGTGATGGTACACATTTCTCCTCCTTACACGAGGCATCACAACAACGTTTCATCAGACAACGCCGACCAACTGCTGTTTGTGTATGAGAAATCGGTTGGAAACTTTCCTCATGTCAGCACGTTGTAGGTGTCACCACTGGCGCCAACCTTGTGCGAATGCTCTGAAAAGCTAATCATTTGCATATCACAGCATCTTCTTTCTGTCGGTTAAATTTCACGTCTGTAGCACGTCATCTTCGTGGTGTAGCAATTTTAATGGCCAGTATCTCAAGGCCTCTACAGGTGTCCCAACCGGAAAAAAATAGTCTTGAAACAGCTGAATAGTGCTTTTATTAAAGCTGTCCCAGCCAGCATATACTACAGAACAGCGAAACCGGTGGTTGGGGCCTCAGGTATAGAAGGCACCTCATCCTCTGTTTCTCCGTACGTCCCCCACTTGTGTTCTCTCCGTATAACTCACTCGTCAGAATTCTGAAGCCTTCTGTCCGAAGTCCCGGGCTTGTTTCGCCAAACTCGGTAAACTAAGCCACCAAACTATGCTTTCTAGCAGATCTATTCACGATGCATTGCGAGGTACTCTCTTTGAAATGACATTATTTTCGAAATTTGCGACAGCACACTGCAATAAACATTTTACAGCAGAAGCGGACAATGATTTCTTTCAAACATTATACTGTATTATGGCTGCGAAACCAGTAGTGAAGAAAATATCTGAAAATACTGTAGTGAAATAGCAGCCATAGTTATATTTTTTACCCTTTCCACATTGATGTAGTCTCATGTGATTTATTAGACGTATTACAGTAAAATGTTCTATTATTGCTCATCTGTTGAATTATAAAGCTCCTTCAGTTTTGACTGCGTGAACCTTTGAGCCTTCCTTAGCTCTGAATATCAGCTTTAACCGCGGTACAAACAGGAAGACACGGGTCATTTGTTTCCCATAATAAAAATGAACAGAAATGCCAGGACGTCGGAATACTCCCGGAAGCTTTTCTACCCCATATTGATATTTTTTGGGGAGGAGGGAGAAAGAAAAGACGATAGGAACTGGAGCGAAGACAAGTGAAAGCGCTTACGGCTACGCGCTGAAACTCGCACCTCACTTTGCAAACGTACTACACATCTGCGCAGGGAACGCATAAGCGAATGATTGGTAACGATAAAGTAACAAAACAGCTCCAGTGGCGAAATCAATAACATGCGTGTTGCCACATAAATCCTGTCGACGGTAGGTATTTGTTTGGCAATCATTGCTTCTTATCATCCTAGCTGGACGGCACCTGTCTCAACAACGTGCACTTATAGTCACAATGCCGTGCGATCCAATCACGGATCGATACGTTCTTCCACGTAGTTCTTACCTTCAATACAGTTTACGAGTGACGTAACCTGAGTTTTGTAAAAAGCAGTTAAGCTGCACAGATGACCTCAGGGAAGACGGAACCTCTTTCCCTACTGTCTTTAATACTTGCTTTAATACAGTACGTAGGACTTAAATGCAGAACTGCAGTTCGTGGCCACAGTTTCTGCCAGAAACTGGCGTTTGTTAGGCGCACAAGTCCTGCTAGACCGTTGACTCCCTCCCCACAAACAGTGTCAACCAGTGGCATCCCACCAGCCCAAATGCAGAATGCATGTCTGGCACCCATATGTTTTGCTCACATATCAATAGTCTATATAACCGTCCCTCTTTATCGCTATTTTTTTGAGTTATACACTTAATGTGTTTCGGCCACTGCGATCCTCAGAATCACATTTTAAATGCGATATAGCAGTACCTGTGTTGTTCTGATTACGAGGCCAAGTTGCTTTGGTCATGCATGCGTATCCAAAGGAACAGGCACTACGGCGGCCACAGCCGTTACGAACCACATCAAACGAATTCACTGTTGCGAATAAGGACTACCATCAGCTGTAGAATGGAATGACGGCAATGAAAATTTGTGCCAGAGCAGGACTCGAACCCGGGAAATCCGCAATGTTGACGACAGACGAAGTATGGGTCTGGCCGCGGGTCGTGCGCGGAAAGCGAAATAGTGAGGCGACTGTTCGCGATAAGCGGGAAATCCGGGCGCGAGTCCCGGTGCGACACAATTTTTCATTGTCGTCATTCCATTCTACAGCTGATGGTAGTCCTATTCGCAATTGCGAATTCATTTAATGTGTCACATTTTAAATGTCGATGTACTGGTCTTGTCAGTTCTCATGCGTTACAAGGGGTGTTCAATAAGTAACGCAGAACATATTTTTTTCTGAAAGCAGGTTGGTTTTATTCAGGATACCAGTACACCATATTATTTCACACTCTTTTCGCTGCAAAAAGATAATCTCCGTTCAATCTAGCGGCCTTAGGCCACCTTAGTGGGAGGGCCTATATGCATGCATGGTGCCCGCATCTCGTGGTCGTGCGGTAGCGTTCTCGCTTCCCACGTCCGGGTTCCCGGGTTCGATTCCCGGCGGGATGAGGGATTTTCTCTACCTCGTGATGGCTGGGTGTTGTGTGCTGTCCTTAGGTTAGTTAGGTTTAAGTAGTTCTAGGTTCTAGGGGACTTATGACCACAGCAGTTGAGTCCCATAGTGCTCAGAGCCATTTTTTTTTTGCATGCATGGTACCACTCTACACACGTCTTGACGCATCGATAATCCACCCTTCATTCACGTAGTGCTTCACACGGAGTAGATCCCTTATTAGGCCGAATAGGTAGGAGTCGGAAGGAGCGAGATCCGTGCTGTAGGTTAGATGAGGAAGAACAGTCCATTGAAGTTTTGTGAGCTCCTCTCGGCTGTGCCGAATTGTGTGGGGCCTTGCGTTAGCCTGGAGAAGGAGAAGTTCGTTTCCATTGTTTTGGCGACGAACACATTGAAGTCGTTTCTTCAGTTTCCTGAGTGTAGCATAATACATATCAGTGCCGATCGTTACACCCTGAGGGAGGCCATTAAACAGAATAACGCCTTCAGAATCCCAGAAGACGGTCACCACGAGTTTACCAATTGCAGGTGAGGGTTTGAACATTTTTACAGAAGAGTGGAGACTTCTAACATGCAAACAATTCTGCACAGATGGTCCTTCATTGCTCCTCATGTTCTTCTGTTAGGTGGCGAGGAATCCAGCGTGCACACTCATTTGAGTACCCCAAGTAGTGGACGAGTGCGTCAGCACTACTAGCACAGACGTCCGATGTGGCAGTGAGACGTTTGGTTGCGATTCTTCTATCACCTTGAATGAGAGTGTCCGCACCTTCCAACACTGCAGGTGTGTCAGTTGTGCGCGGCCGCCCGACTCTCGTGAGGTTGGCTCTGAGCACTATGGGACTCAACTGCTGAGGTCATTAGTCCCCTAGAACTTAGAACTAGTTAAACCTAACTAACCTAAGGACATCACAAACATCCATGCCCGAGGCAGGATTCGAACCTGCGACCGTAGCGGTCTGGCGGTTCCAGACTGCAGCGCCTTTAACCGCACGGCCACTTCGGCCGGCTACCGACACTCGTGAGATCGGACAGGTTTGCACGACCTTGTTGCAGTTATTACAGACGCCTCGCCGAATGACACTGCCAGGTCTCCGAAGACATTCGGCAAACTGCTATGAATATCTCCGATGCTCTGGTTTTTCGACAAAAGCAACTCAGTGAGAGCTCTCCTTGGAAAGCACACCCGTAACAGACGCCATTCTGAAGGCTACTTATAGCGCCATCTCCTATCGGAACTTCATGAAACTATAGGGGCTGAAGCGGGAATATACCACGACGTTTCACAACAAATTCTGCATTTTTTCAAACGAATCTGGGTGACAAACCGGATGTGTTGTATTACTTATTGAACTCCCCTTGTAGATGAGTATTGAACGATATAGTGTATCGAGATTTTAAATGTGATTCTGATGATGGCTGTGGCCGAAACGCACTAAGGTGCATAACTTTTAATAAAAATAGCGATTAAGACGAATAATTATACTGACTGGTGATAATGACAGCTGACTAGGATTACGATTTCACGTCATTTATAGTCACATGTCAGTGTTTGATCTATACGTTCCACCTGTGATCCAGAGTTCACAACATATTTTAGAGCAATCACGATAGCTTGTATTGAGAGTCGTGGTATTCTTAGTTTCCAGTTCTGTTCCATTACACAACCTAACAGACTACAGTATCCCAATATTACCATGTGGCGACCCCTCGTGGAACGCACTCCACGGTACACCGAAACCAATAAGGTGCTACCCTGAATAAGATTACTCAATGACGTCCACAATCCAAGCAAACTGGTCGCAACGCGCAAGTTTAACTTGATGGCAGAATCACTCTTCTGGCTGGTTTAAAGCGGCGCGGCACGATTTCTTACCCTGTGGTAATCTCTTGACATCATACTAGCACTTGCAGTCAACGCCAGTTCTTTGTCGAATATATTCCCGTGATGCTGTCGTCCACTATGCCATCCTACGGTACAGTGGTAGTTATTCACTGATACATGTCGTATCATCCTGTCCGCTCTTCCAGAGTTTTCCACATTTTCCTTTTCTCATCGGTTCAGTGGTTAATCATATTTCCTGCATTTTTATGTAACACCGTAATTCAAACGCTTCAATTTTCTTTTCCGCCAGTCCAAAATTCACTTCGACAATGACGTCCTCCAGAAATAAACTTTCAGAAATTTCTTTCCTACGGTAAGGCCTCTGATACTGACAGACAACTGTTGGACAAAAACGTTCTTTTTGAATGTGCTTAGTCTGTTTCTTAAAGCCTCTTTGGCTTGTCGGTTATACTTCATCGAACTCCCGAAATAGCACAATTCCTTGAGCTTCTCTACTACCTGATCCCCATTTTTCATGTTAAGTTTATCGCTAATCTCGTTCTTCAGTACCTCGTCTTACTACGGTTTAATCTCTGTCCATATTCTGTGCTCAGTAGACTGTCCATTCCATTCAGTAGGTCTGTAATTCTGTCATACTTTTATATAGGATAGTAATGTCGTTGACATCCTTTCTCTTTGAATTGTTATTCCATTCCTGAACAATTATTTTATTTACATGAAATGTTTTCGCAGTTGCGAATATCAACAACTGTCACCTGTATAACGGAATGACGACTGCAAAAATTTGTCCCAGACCTGGGCTTCGACCCGGATTTCCCGCTTAATGCGTGCGGCCGCCTTACCCGTTTCTTTGGCTGTCCGTTCACGACGCACAACCAGACACAAACTTCCTTATGTCGTCGTTTCTGCGCCACAACATGTACTTGTACACACGTTATGTAATTCGCATATGGGGGAGGACATTTTAATTGAAAGTCGCAGCCCGGTATCGAGAGATGAATGCAATATTACAGTCCTTGCGTCGTTAAGAAGAATGATGCAGTGTTGCTTCGGGCATGCTTTTCCTTTCCTTCGTTTATTCTACAATACAACGGTTGAGCAATGGAGAACAGAGACTGCATCCCTACGGTCCGCTCCTTAAAATCCGACCACTTCTCTTTTGATATTCGATTTTTCGTGTTCCCTTTGGTTCATGTGCCTTTTCTTCTGAAGAGTGCAATCATGTTTCTCCACATTATATTGACTAAATCTTTTTCTTTTAGGTCAACTAATCCTACAAAAGAGTATTACTTCCATTATGAAACTAAACGTCGCCGGCCGGAGTGGCCGAGCGGCTCTAGGCGCTACAGTCTGGAACCGCGCGACCGCTACGGTCGTCGAATTCTGCCTCGGGCATGGATGTGTGTGATGTCCTTAGGTTAGTTAGGTTTAAGTCGTTCTAAGTTGTAGGGGACTGATGACCTCAGATGTTAAGTCTCGTAGTGCTCAGAGCCATTTGAACCAAACTAAACGTCATAATTGTTTCTAAGGTGCATCTGCCTTTCTTAAGATAATCATTCAACTGATTTTCAGTTTTATGTTCCACTGTTTTGTGGTTTTTCCTTCTTCTTCTTCTTCTTCTTCTTCTTCTTCTGGCAAACCATACACATGAGCCATCAATGAGATTATACGACAGTTTTTACATTCAGCTAGCCTTGCTATTTTTTGGAATGTGTTGATGTTCTCCGAAAAACCGTTACTGTCTCTCCAGACACATAAACCCGAATAATCGTTTGGCTATGACTCCAACGGTTTTATAAATCCGAAGTAATAATATTTTTCCTTCCGTCATGTTTGATTATAAGTCTTCCAAAGTCAACAGCTATGTCCGCAAAAGGATTCGAAACTCATGGAAACAGTTTGTGTTACTTCCCTTTCGACTTTACGCCATCTCGGTAAATTGTTCTTTCAAAGATTTTTGGTGAGAAAACAGAACATGAAATGTATCTATTTTTACATTCAAATATGCGATGGTGTTTTTATAGACCTTATAATTATCATTTTCCCCGGGACCTTTAAGTCTCATCTTTATCTACGATAATGAAGGAAGGTGAAGAACTGAATTAAAATTTGTTCCACGGCCCGGAATCGAACCCAGGTGCGAGTCCCGACCATGGCAAAAAATTTTACTTCAATTCTTCACTTTGCATCATTATCGTAGCGATGGTGCTTATTTACAATGCAACATCGTTCTGGTACTAGAAGACCCAGCTCGTACACGTCATCGATACAGAAAAATGAATACTACATAACACAAATGGATATTTCAAATACAACAACTGTGTACACTGAGATTGCTTTTGAAAAGCCGGAATGTAAACTCACGGTGACAGCGATAGACGCTGAGCGCTATCAATACAAATTCACTCTAAAAAAAATGGCTCTGAGCACTATGGGACTTAACATCTGTGGAAATGAGTCCCCTAGAACTTAGAACTACTTAAACCTAACTAACCTAAGGGCATCACACACATCCATGCCAGAGGCAGGATTCGAACCTGCGACCGTAGCAGTCGCGCGGTTCCGGACTGAGCGCCTAGAACCGCTAGACCACCGCGGCCGGCAAATTCACTCTCGAGTGAGCCAAAACTTTCATACGAAAATGTTACTGCCTACGCCAGCTATATGTAATTACTGCGTACGCCAGCTATATGTAAGCGAAATGCACAGATTTTTCTGTTGGACTGACTTATTTGGCCAGAAGTGAGTGCCTGTTTTGATTCTATAGCAGAAATCGAAAATCAACAGATTGATTCACGATTTTGAAGGTCAATCATTTTTGGTCGTCATTGAAATCGGAATTTTCTCCACCGTGATAATGCAGCGAGTGTTACAGCAATATTTTCTGCTGTCGAAGTACCATACAAAATTAATTTTCATAGTGCTTTAATTTCCTAGGTCTCCACCAAGGGTCAGCACAAAAATTTATAAATCTCGAAACCTTTTTAGCCAGCATTTCTTTCTCTGATAAATTCTTTGTTGTCTAAACACCAGTGTAACAAAATGTTCGTTTTATATAGTTCATACCGTCTTGCGCTGCGTATCAGCTGTTCAGAAATGTAACCTAAATCACCTAGATCTCAGCTTAGAAACGAGGAGAAAGTCTGTCGTTCGTTTGTTTTACGAACCGTATTGGGTCCGCAGCTCGTGGTCGTGCGGTAGCGTTCCCGGGTTCGATTCCCGGCGGGGTCAGGGATTTTCTCTGCCTCGTGATGACTGGGTGTTGTGTGATGTCCTTAGGTTAGTTAGGTTTAAGTAGTTCTAAGTTCTAGGGGACCGTATTGGTTCCCGACTAAAGTGATTTACAAAACCTGAAAAATTTAGCAAGACCGCGGTGATTCCAGATCTACTTACACTGAATAGGTCCTAGCAGATTATCGCTGATCAAAAAATTTGCCTTACAGTATAATACACGGCTTTATATATAAAAGTTCCTAACGCACCTCTCTCTCTCCCTCTCTCTCTCTCTCTCTCTCTCTCTCTCTCTCTCTCTCTCTCTAGTTTATGTCAGATCCAGTCGTGAAGTTGGTACACTAAGGCGAGCGATTCCACTTCACAAATTGCTGAGCGTCCTGAGGGAAAATCCTAGACACTGGAATCGCTTTACTGCCTATCGACGATCTCGTCAGCCCCGCGTCTGTATCCGCAAGGCATGTAACTCGTCCCGACCAAAAAATATTCCCTTGGTGTTGATCGAATGTGCTGTAGTCATAAAAGACACAAATCCTAGCGCTTAGCCTTACCTGTAGAACATAAATTGGTGCTAGTATGTCAACAGTGTCACAAGCACAGCAAAATTTATCGAACGACCTATTTCGGAAGTCAAGCGCCCGTTTTGAACTTTCCTACAATACGATAAAAGTTATGGTTACTGACGCTGTTGTGCAAACTACACAAGAAATGCACTTATATAATCGAACTAGTAGAACGCTTACAACTAAAAGTTAAGCCACTATTTCGTCACAATGATTTTACCAAGACTTTAGAGTTTATGGCCACATTAGCATTCATCTTATTGTGGAAAATTTGAAAATGGATACTTGATATTCGAAATAAATTTTACTGTGTGTGTGATAGTTTACAAAACAATCATACCGATCACAAAATTAGCTTATCCCCCCCACCTAACATAAATCAAACTAACACCGTGGTTGGTGACGTCACTTCGGAGAGGAAGACATTCCACAAGTTTCTTCAGATATGCCCTATCAAACTGAAGTCGCGCAAGAGTATTAGAGCCCGCAGAGCCGCCAGATTTCTGGGATATTGATTGATTCGTTTCATCTACTGTTCCAAATAGTCTCAAACATTATGTATGGGATTAACATTGCGAGGTGCGATTGACTACCATACTATACGTCAAACCGAGAACGTGGAGCCGGGCGCGGTGGTCGAGCGGTTCTAAGCGCTTCAGTCCAGAACCGCTCGACTGCTACGATCGCAGATTTGAATACTGCCTCGGGCATGGACGTGTGTGATGTCCTTAGGTTAGTTAGGTTTAAGTAGTTATAAGTTCTATGGGACTGATGACATCAGATGTTAAGTCCCATAGTGCTCAGAGCCATTCGAACCATTTGAGAACGCGGCTGTTTTCATCTTCGATGGCAAGAGTATCTACAGCATGCTCATCCTGAAGAAGTACTGGAGGACAAATTCTGCACACCGAAAATTGAACGTTCTGGTTCATGTTAACGGTGGACTACGGTCATGGTACGAAAAATCCCTCTAAAACATCACGGTCTCACCTTCGGCCTGAGCTACAAACAACACATACTGTGGGTTAACCTCCCCATTGGAACGTCAACTCCCATCGACGCATTGCATCATTTGACGATAAAAATTGAAGAAATACAGTATAATATTTTCTGAAATGGTTTGTCTAAAAGTAATAAATAAAATAGATTAGAGAAACATTTGACGCGCCATTGAATGATGCTCAAAATCACGCATAGCAAATGAGGTGCCGAATTAGAATGCGCTTTGTTTTTTCCTGATTGAAAGATTCTCCATGAAGAAATTTTGCAGACTGAAAAACCTTCTGATAATGGAAATATGCCAAGGCCACATAACAGCAGACTCCACGGTCTACATAATTACACTAGACAAATATCCTCTAGCGTTCTTTAAAATTCTAAGATTATTTTAAGCAACTAAAGGAAACCTCTGCAAACACATTGAAATGCATATCAGACGTTAATTCCTATTGTCAAGGGGTCATACTAACATATAAATTTTTATCAATAAATTTGTGAACCCGAAAATACATTCACAGGAAACAGAAAAGTGCCTGTAATTATGTCTGTGGTGTTCAGATGATTGCAAGTCGTCAAGCAGACGCCACACATTCAGCGAGTACACCATTCATCACCTGCATATAAAGGAAACAGGATGTAATGAAACCCATACGGACGTTTGGGTAAGAACTTTCAGCTTTCAGTAGAAACTGACATCAGAAATTCTAACGCCTTACGACCAGAGATTATCGCCACGAAATGCATAAATAGGTTCCGAGCAAAATACAAAGTTCAGTACCTGTCATTTAAAGTATATTCATGGAAGTTCTTTTGGAAAATCTGTTCAGTTCCTGTGGTTCACTTTTTTCGGTTGGTTCCAAGGAGGCCTTATTTTCACTCTAAGACAAAAATAGATGCACCCGTCAGGGATTTTCCGAATTGGTCGTAATCAGTAGATGTGATGTACATGAACAGACAAACAAAATATTACAATTTCAGAATAATTGGATGATTCATTCAAGAGACAGTTCAAAAATTAAGCAAGTCGATAACGCGTTGGTCCACCTCTGACCCATATGCAATCATTGATTTGTCTTGGCATTGATTGACAGAGTTGTTGGATGTTCTCCTAAAGGATATCGCACCTAATCCAACCTCCCAGGTTGGCTGGAGGGCCGTGCCCATAATGCTCCAAACGTTGTCAATTGGTGAGATATCCGGCGATCTAACTGGTCAAGGAAGGGCTTGGCAAGCACGAAGCCGTCCCGTATAAGCACTAGTCATGTGCGGGTGCGCAGTATCTTGTTGAAATGTGAGACCACGATGGCTTGCCATGAAGGGCAACAAAACAGAGCGTAGGATATGCTCTGCGTACCGGTGTGCTGTAAGCGTGCCCCCGATGACAGCCAAAGGACTTCTCCTATGAAACAAATGGCACCCCAGATTATCACTCTTGGTTGTGAGGCCGTACGGTGATATCTCACACCTGTCCTGGGCATCCCCAGAAACGTCTTCGGCCTGGAATCTCATTTACTGGAGTAGAATTGTCTTCGTTGATGTGTCCTTCCTCGATTTGAGCAGCGACAACCAGCGGAGATGTGTCTGCAGACGCCCCGGACAGGAGTCAGATACCAACCTGACTGAAGTCTGCCGTACAACCCTACAACCAAGAGTGATGTTCTGGGGTGCCATACTTTTCATAGAAGGATCTTTTTGGTTGTCATCCGCGGCATCCTAACAGCACGACGATACATCGACGTACCGTTGCCCTTCAGGCAGGCCACAGTGGTCTTAAATTTCAGCTAGGTGTTGCCCACCAGCATGTGGGGAAAGTGTCTACTGCTTGTGTTCATGCTTGCTAAACCCTATATTGGCTAGGAAGATCGCCGGCTCTCTCCGCAAAACAGAACGTTTGGAGCTTTATGGGCACGGTCCTCAAACCAGCTCGGGATTTTCACGATCTAACGCGCCAACTGGACACAACTTGGCACGATATCCCTCAGGAGGACAACAATTCTATCCGTGAGTACGAAACAGAATAACGGCTTCTATAAGGGCCAGAGATCGACAAACGCGTTATTGACTCCATCAACGCGTTATTGACTTTCTCAGTTTGTGAAGCTCTTTCTCTTGAATAAATTATCCAATTTTCTGAAATTGTAAACATTTGTTTTTCTGTTCATCACATCTACCGATTCTCATGTGGTGCAGCGTTTTTTCTTGGTCTTAGTGTATGTCTCATTGACAACTATTTCACCTTTTTATTGATCTGTTTAATTGGACAGTGTTGCGAATTACGCCCTGTAGCCATTTTCAGGAGTTTCATTATTATACTGCGATGAACATTCATATTGCGTAGGATAATAATGACTCACTTCAAAACGTCACTAGAGCCTAAATCGTCATACTGCCGTAAAGGAAACAAAAGAGATGTGACGAACTTTGTTGATCACACCCGATAATCCTTATGAAAAACTTATAATATGACATAGAATAATGGGAAGACGTAAACGCATCTCGGGATATGACTCCATGTTTGAAATATAGAAAAAAGGAAGTGGCAGTTAGGTATTGAACAGCAGTGCGAGATTTTCCCGCGCAAGAATTCAGCACTTGCAGCTATGGTTGCTACTTTTAATGAGAGTGTTTATGCGCTTCCCAGAAAGCAGACACCATTCTTATAACCAGTCAGGTACAAAACAGAACACACTTCGCTGCAGAGTGAAAGATTCGTTCTGGGAATCATCCCCGAGGTTATAGTTCGTCTGTTTTTTTACAGTATCATCTCTTCCAGGAGTCCCATGCCAGCAAGGTATTATGTAGGACAAGTTCTGTTAAGTTTGTAAGTAGGAGAAAGGTACTGAGGTAAGTTAAGCTGCTAAGGCGGATATTGATAGCTTAGTAGGTAAGAACATTACCCACGAAAACCAAGGTTCCGTATTCGAGTAACGGCACGACGCTTCATTTTAAACTGCCAGAAGCTGTATCAACCTTCGAGTTTTTTCTCTGCGTGGCAGAAAACGATGTCCGAGATCATCGTAAACATTCTCAGGTGGTTTTGCACTGAAGAGAAAAAAAACTGGTACATCTGTCTAATATCGTGTAGGGACCCCGCGAGCACACAGAGGCGCCACAACACGACGTGGCGTGGATTCGCCTAATGTCTGGAGTACTTCATAAATCCGGAAGAGTATGAGGGGGTGGAGATCTCTTCTGAACAGCACGTTGCACGGAATCCCAGATACGCTCAATAATGTTCATGTCTGGAGAATTTGGTGGCCAGCGGAAGTGTTTAAACTCAGAAGAGTGCTCCTACCGCGGCTCTGTAGCTATTCTTGACGTTTGGGGTGTCGCATTGTCCTGCTGGGATTGTCCAGGTCCGTCGGAATGCACAATGGACATGAACGGATGCAGGTGTTCAGACAGGACGCTTACGTACGTGTCACGTGTCAGAGTTGTATCTACACGTATCAGGGGTCCCATAGTTCTCCAACTGCACTCGCCCCATACTGTTACAGAGCCTCCACCAGCTTGAACAGTCCCCTGCTGAAACGCAGGGTCCATGGATTTATGACGTTGTCTCCATACACATACACGTCCATCCACTCGATACAATTTGGAATGAGACTCGTCCGACAAGGCAACATGTTTCCAGTCATCAACAGTCCAGTATCGGTGTTGACAGGCCCAGGCGAGACATAAAGCTTTGCGTCGTTCAAACATCAGGGGTACACGAGTGGACCTTCGGCTCCTAAAACTCATATCGATGATATTTCGTTGAATGGTCTGAATGCTGACACTTGTTGATGGCCCACCACTGAAATCTGCAGCAATTTGCGGAACGGTTGCACTTCTGTCATGTTGAACGATTCTCTTCAGCCGTCGTTGGTCCCGTTATTGCAGGATCTTTTTCCAGCCGCAGTGATGTCGGAGATTTGATGTTTTACCGGATTCCTGATATTCACGGTACCCTCGTGAAATGCTTGTACGGGAAAATCGCCACTTCATCGTTACCTCGGAGGTGCTGTGTCCCGTTGCTCCTGCGCAGACTATAACACCACGTTTAGACACACTTAAATCTTGATAACCTGCCATTGTAGCAGTAGAAACCGATCTAACAACTGCGCCAGACTTGTTATATTATACAGGCATTGCCGACCGCAGCGCCGTATTCTGCTTGTTTGCATATCTCTGTATTCGAATATGCCTGCCTATACAAATTTCTTTGGCGCTTTAGTGTATATTGGGTGAGCTAACTGGCGACTCAAATAGCACTGTCTATTGTACGATACCGACTCAAGTATGTACAAAGAGGATATTCCCTGTATTGATCCGTGTAGTGACTTCCACATAGTGTCCTCGTGCAGCTCCATGAACTAGACGGACACTGCCACGTCAGACGAAACGGATGATGGATGACATCCGTCCTCGCGACTGCAGCCACTCTGTGTGCTGAACCAAGGCTCATCCGTCATCAGGACTGTCCTCCACAGGTCCGCAGCTGATGCGCGCACTGCATAAACCCTGTTCCGTCCCTGTCCAGTAATTGAGTGAGTGCCGCTATGGTCGGAACTCCCGATTTGCATTCGGGAGTAGCGGTCTGCTGAAAACCGTCTGGCTCTCCTCATTTAACTGTCTCGTTCGTTTTCTTCATCCTATTTGAGAAATAGATGACTGAATTCATTCCCCTTCTTCGCGAGTCTGAGCTTTGATTCCGTCTCTAATGACCTGAAGATTAAGCGTCATATCCTAACCTACACTGCTTCATTTATTTTTTCCATTCCATTACACGGATGGAGTCGCAATCGCCGTCCTTCGAGGACACAACGGCAAATATCCACCTGCGTGCTGCCTAGACCTGATCAGTCCTAGGTAGATCCAACTGGATGCCCGAAATTTTTTCCACAAACTGAGAACAGCAGAATGACAAATATTTAATCATAAATTCACCTCTGAAGTTGACCTGTCTCAAACTTCACAAAATCCCTCCATCGCGATTGGTACAGTGCATTTTGCCTCGGCAAACAGTCAAACGTGTAACTTGATACGACTGGAAAATAACAGCCAACCCGTAGCAGAATTAAAGGTCCTTTACCATGGTTTCGACAAATATAAATTTGTGTTCTTCAGAAGGAAAATGGACTAGAAGAATCACATACTGACAACAACAGATGTTGGAGCCACGAGGCTCATGGCTAATACAATATGTATGTCGACCACAATTATCATCTACATCTACGTCTACATATATACTCCGCTAGCCACCAAGCGGTGTGTGGCGGAGGGCACACTTCCAGCCAAAATCATATTTTCCCCCCTCTGTTCCACTCGCGGATCGCGCGAGGGAAGAACGACTGTCTGGACGCCTCAGTACGAGCTCTTATTTCCCTTATCTTTGAATATTGATCATTGCGCGATTTGAAACTTGGTGGTAATAACATATGCTATACATCCTCGGTGAAGATCGGATTTCGGAATTTAGTGAGCAGCCCCTTCTGCTTAACGCGCCGTCTATCTGCAAGTGCGTCCCACTTCAAACTTTCAATAGTTAGAATGCATAAAGGAGGTAACAGACAAGAGCCTTTTGGCTCTAGCATCCGTTGTTGTCAACACGTGAGTCTACTTGTCCATTTTCCTTCTGAAGAAGACAAATTTATATTTGTCGAAACCGTGGTAAAGGTTTCGTAAAACTTTAATTCTGTAACGGGTTGGCTGTTGTTATCCAATTCCACCAAGTTCCCAGGTGCATCGTTCCTGGAGCACAGCTATGTTTAAAATTTTTAAAACATTTAACTCACCTCTCGACGCTGAGAACACAGCACAGCTGGTGCAGTCGCGGCCGCGTAGTCCAGTGGATGCACTAGGAGCGGCGGTAGTTTCTCTTTATACACAGCATTTAGTTTCGTTTTTGGTCTCATGTGATTTTTTGAACCAGTGTGTATTTAACTGTGTTGACTAGTTTATGTTACCATATTCTGAGCTTTTGTGTGAGTTTTACTGCATTTGTTCCAGCTAACTTTGGAGTGTAGCATAAACCAGAAGTGGAATAGTAGCAGCAGTTAGACTGCTTTGTATCCATTATTTGTGGCTATTTGTATTATAGTAGTCATTTCATTTTAGTAATTGCTTGTATCTAATGGTAGTGTGTTTAGTCTGTGGAGCATGTATCTAAGTACTGCCTGCTTTTGAGAACTGAGATGTTGTGATGTCTCATGTATAATTGAGTCTGTTGTTGTCGGGTTTCGGTATATGGCAAATGAGTGTTGGTTGTTATGAATCTTTATGGTGACGTCCAAGAAATTTAACTGTCTATTTTGCTCTTTCTCTATTTTAAAGTGTATCTTATAAAGAACAGAATTTATGTCTGTTTGTAACTGGTCAATTTTATTGTTTGGTTCATCTATCGGCACAAGATATCATACATTTGTGATTTTGATACAAAAAGGAAATGAATACTATAATACAAATAGTCACAAACAATGGATACAAAGAGAACTTTGTAACAAAGCTGAACAATAAAGTCAAGAAACAGAAAAGAACGAACACCCAACTGTCACCAACACAAGGACAAAATCACACACAAAGAAATACACAAAACACAAGAATTTAAACAGCACAAAGTGTGAAAGAAACAGAAAGTAAATGATGGAACGCAGTGACATACAATCACAAATACACACACAGAATATCCAATATTTTCAAAAAACAAGGCATAAAAATAACACACCAAACCAACAACTCAATTCAGAAATACTTCCTTAAAACAATAGGAAAAAGTGATCCGTGTCAGTAATCAGGAATATACCGACTGAAATGCAATACATGTGATGGAAGATACATAGGTCAAACCAGGAGGACATTTGACACCGGATACAAAGAACATGCAAGAGCACGGAAGTACAGGAAAAATCACTCAACCTTTCCAAATCACTTACACCAACACCAACATAAAATTACAACCACAGACATAGACATGGAAATCATAAGGATAAACAACAACAAAAAACACATCCTCACCTTACAAGGAAACTACCACATCCAAGAAACCATAACAGATATCAAACAACTCATAAACGATCAAATAAATTTGGCAAACCACACTCTTTAAACTGATTGACCACTTAATATAACATTAAAAGTACAAATATAACCACAGGCTCCATTTACCACTACCATTTTCTCCCAGATCTATCCCATAATGACAGTTGAGGCTCCCCCCCCCCCTTTTTGGGAAAAAAACACCACCCGTCTCACTCTCTATCTACATATAAGACAATTTTGCCAACTCTCTCTCTCTCTCTCTCTCTCTCTCTCTCTCTCTCACTCACTCACTCACACACACACACACACACACACACACAATCGTTTCATAGGTTGCAACACTCATAACGTGAAAGAAAACAGATGAATAGGCATAAACACTGTAGCAGTGATGAATGAAAAACAGTTAAGAAAGACAATTATAACTAGTGCAGCGCAGGAAATGACGCAAAAACTGCAAATGTGAAATGAAGCCTGTCGACATCAACCACTGCTTGCCAGAGGGGAAGGTGCAGACTGTAAAGAAACACTCTACGGAGCTTACAGACTAACTTTATAAAGGAAACACTGTTTTTAACCTACAAGAATCAAAAAATAAGTGTCAAGCGTATGTATCCAATTTACAGAATGCCACAGAAGATTCTTTGCAAATAAAAGCGAAACGCGTCTGGTGTAATTCTTTCAATTACATTGCAGTCAGCTGAAGACAGATATAACCTATAATAACTGATATTAACAGCTGCTGCAGAAGATGGCCACACAAACAAACGTGTTTCGCGCATTGTCGCTTGTCTGTTAGCACTGACTCTACTACGCAAACTCCACTGCTCTCGGTCGTTAAGTAAAGTCCGTCGGTCACTGCGTAGTCTGTGGTAAGAGGTAATGTCTGAAATGTGGTACCTCGGTACATTTTTGACGCTGTGGGTCTGGTAATACTGAATTCCTTAACAATTTCCGAAATGGAATGCCCCATGCGTCTAGCTGCAGCTACCATTTTTACCTTCAAAGTCTGTTAATTCTCGTCGTGCAGCAGAAATAACGTCGGAAACCTTTTCATATGAATCACCTGAGTACAAATGACATCTCCGCCAATGTACTGCTTTTTCATGTCTCGTGTGATACTGCCGCCAAATATATATGTGCATCTCACTATCCCATCATTTTAGTCATCTTAGTGTATATACGCAAACCTTTCTGGTGAATCAGTCATGTACAAGTGAAAATCGTATCAAAGTTCGTACAGTAGTTAACCTTCACATACAGACAGAAAGACTCATGTGTAGATGCCAACACACAATCCTTTATTTGTCCGAGAGTGAGTGCTGCCTCACGAGCCATATATCGACCAAACAAAACATAGTGCCGCGAGCAGGCTTCGCTTGCAGCATCAGGTTCAATGCACCCGCTTTTACGAGGCTTCATTGGAGCCGTGTGGCCTGCATATTACCCACGGCTGACCTACTTGGGATCCCAGCGGCTATCTGCCCTGCTAGCAGACGCTGATACATTACCTCATCAATCAATTACGACGACGTACAAGTCTTCGGCAGAAACAGCCACTGACACCACCATTCAGTAGACCAGCAGTATGGAATAAGCAATATTTTAAAATCATTTATATTCATCGAGACTACTAACAAATACGTCACTGATAAGGAATGCCATTGAAGTTCTTAGCTTCTCATGCAACAGTAAATGATGATAAAGCTGTAACCAACGGTGCAGCTGGTTTGGACATCACAGAACTGTTCTTGGCACTGAAAGCGTCGGTTGATGAACATTTTTCCGCACAAGTCACTTATCATTTAGCGCCCTTACCTCAATTTTTCCACGTAAGCGACGTATCATTTGTCATGCAACAACCCCCCCCCCCCCTTGCTCACTGGTTCCGTCGCCACTTCCTCCCTCATACCCTCATATATTAGTTGATGTTCCTTGGACTATTGGTAAGACCTTCAGATTCACTTGCTACGTTTTCTACAACGCCACGTAGGACTGAAGCCGAAAACTAACGCTTGCCTTACAAAATCTAAACTGCATATGTGGTCACAACACTTTCTGACAGAATTCCAGATGATCTCTCATCTCCACACACAATAAAATTTCACAGCTGCTCCACAGATCCCTAAACTCTCGATACGAGAGCAGTCGTCGTAAATGGTTTAACATTCGGAGTTATAGCCAATCTGCATTGTCGTTACAGATTGACTGGCTTGCCTTGTGTCGTAAAAATGAGCGTTCCCAGTGATTCTGCCCCTGTTTTCGCTAAACACATGCCCCTAATGCCACCTCACGACAGGGCAGTTTCCATTGACTCCAGCCGGGGAAACGTACGAATACTGGCTCCTTTTCTGAGCACCTGCCTTTCAAATATCTTGGATTCATCTCTCGCAATCGGGTCAACAAACATTAGCAGCAATTTCAATAGCTAAAGAACTATATCTCAGATGTGGAAATGTTTCTAAGGCCATTAGGATCATAAACGTTCTTACCATAACAGCAGGCTGTTGTCTCTAGTGATTTGGCAATGATATTTCTATATTACTCAAAGATGTACCTGATTTCTATACGCAACAGTGTTACCATTGTAAGATTCTAAATATTTTATCTGATACTGTTAGTGAATGTAGGAGTATTTGTCCCGTCAAGACTTCAGAGATGCTCCAGAACTCGACAAAGGCTTTCGTGAACAATTTTGGTATGCGATTGAAGAGGTTTAGGAAAGTTACGGAAGCTGTACATCTGGACAGATATGAGCACATTTTCCCCAGAATACGCGTACATTCTCATAGTCGTATTGTTCGCTATCAGTCAACATGTAGTCACAATTGTATATTACCACGATTAGGTGCATCAACTTTGTGGCTCGATACAACCTCGGTATGGACTGGAGTGCAACAGAAAAGAGTCATGGCGTTCTATTATCCATCTACATCTCACTTATTTTAAAGATACTTCGAGGTGAGGAACCTTTGAGGGGATGTGGCAAATTACCTCCTGTCGGCCAGGAATAACAAACCAGTCAAGTTAGGCACATACCACGAAATAACTTACACATACATTAAGACTCTGATGGTGACAAATACTACGGAACCAAGTGAGTGTGAATGTGAGTGCGAAGTCCAGTACCCAATACAGGGAGTGATTCAGCTACCCGTACCGATGGGTTTTATGCAACCCACAACTTCTTCAAAAGCCACCTGCGAGATTTTCATATTCTGTTGCACAGTATGAGCAAGATATTAGCCCTAGAGAAAAAATTATCAGGAACTTTTTGCAGGAAATTTAGTGTATTTAAATTTTATTCCGGGATACGATTTCTGAGTTATTCATGTAAAACATGTTTGAAGCCCACTTTTGTAAGTGTGTTCTTCGTATAATTTCCTAAAATCGGACAAGAGAGCGATACAAAAATTGGACATGGGACGGTGGTAACGATCGAACCTGAGCCAAAGTTTTGCGCAATCCTGTGCTCTAACATCTACGCTCTGAGACCAAATTACACTAATGTATCTGGCGGGCCGCTTGAATTTGCGCGCGCAACGACCTGATTGGCTAACTTCAATGGTAATTAACTTGGAAACGGCGCAACACACTGTTTTTTTAACAATTATTTCTCAGGACAACGTACCCTATAACACACTTACAAGCTTTTGAGATCTTTACTGACCTCCCTGCATAAGGGCGTACCAATCACCCGTCTGCATTCATTCCACTTGACAATGGCCTGGGTTTGCTTGGTCGAAAACTCGTAGCAATTTAACCAAATGACGAGAACATTTTTTCAGTGTTATTTCCGTGAAGCTCTTCGTCTTCAGCTGAAACCAAACTGTCAGCCTCCAGGTTTTCGCCACACAGACAACGGTGCGCCAAAGCTATAAGACACAACTGCCAAGGGACCGAGTGTTGCGCACCACCAATCATAAACACTCAGACGACGCGCCATAATACTAAATGAAAGTGTCCCTCCTTCGTGCACTGTACTTGGGACCGTTGTGATCAAATTTATCCGACGTGAGACCAGCCGTCAGCCATTTGAAACCTCCCTGACAGAAAACATACTCATTTGTAAGTGAATACGCAACAGAAATGCAGCCACCATAAGTATTAGCAAAGACAATATTGTCAGACGAGTGCCAAGAGATTTACGTCAAGAACTGCAGCGACTCCACGTCGCGTTTGCGAGCGGAGCCCCTTCGGCTGCGGGCGACAGCGAGGTGGGAGGGACAGAGGACGGCGCGGATCGCAGCCTGTGAGGAGCGCCTGGGGAGACATGGCCAGCCCAGCGCTAGGGTTCCAGTGTGCTCCCCTCCCCAGCCACCAGCCAGCCGGCAAGTGCTCGTCCGGCTGAAGAGCTTTCGATCGGGAAGCGGGCGACAGTCTCCCCGGCGTCTGACGCGGCTTGGCCACAGCCTCTGAGGGCTTCATCCTGACCTCGCTGCCTCTCTTCCCTAGACGTCTCAATGCCGGCGCGGCGCCGACGCTGACGTGTGGCGTGAAGCTCAATTCACAACGAATGAGGCGAAAGTGACTTTATTTTGACGTCACACGCTGACGACGGGCGCTGAATATTGATTTTCATGATTGTTTAGCGCGATAAAAATCAAGACTGAAGAATTTGGGAAACACTGTACTGGATTTCGTCTTTTGTGGGCTAAACTGAGATTTTCTCCGTTTTATACGCACATCAAAAAAAGTCTTGCATCACCTCGATTCCGAGACTTCCGGAACACCTACAGAAAATTGGAACAGAGATGAACATAAACATCATTTCCGCCCTTTACACTGCTCATGAAAATTACACATTGCATGTTGTACCACCATACAGTGAGACCTTCAGAGGTCGTGGTCCAAATTGCTGTACATACCGGTACCTCTAATACCCAACAGCACGTCCTCTTGCATTGATGCATGCCTGTATCGTCGTCGCATACTATTCACAAGTTCATCAAGGCACTGTTGGTCCAGATTGTCCCACTCCTCAACGACGATTCGACGTAGATCCCTGAGAGAGGTTGGTCGGTCACGTCGTCCATAAACAGCCCTTTTCAATCTATCCCAGGCATGTTCGATAGGTTTCATGTCTTGAGAACATTCTGGCCACTCGAGCGATGCCGTTATCCTGAAGGAAGTCATTCACAAGATGTGCACGATGGGGGCGCGAATTGTCGTCCATGGCGACGAATGCTTCGCCAATATGCTGCCGATATGGTTGCACTATCGGTCGGAGGATGGCATTCACGTATCGTACAGCTGTTACGGCGCCTTCCATGACCACCAGCAGGGCTCCACATAATGCCACCCCAAAACAGCAGGGATCATCCACTTTGCTTCACTGCTGGACAGCGTGTCTTAGGCGTTCAGCCTGGCGGGTTGCCTCCAAACAAGTCTCCAACGAGTGTCTGGTTGAAGGCATATGCGACACTCATCGGTGACGAGAACGTAATGCCAATACTGAGCGGTCCATTCGGCATGTTGCTGGGCCCATCTGTACCGCGCTGCATGGTGTCGTGGTTGCAAAGATGGTCCCCGCCATGGACATCGGGAGTGGAGTTGCGCATCATGCAGCCTATTGCACACAGTTTGAGTCGTAACACGACGTCCTGTGGCTGCAAGAAAAGCATTATTCAACACCGTGGCGTTTCTATGAGGGTTCCTCCGAGCCATAATCCTTAGGTAACGGTCATCCATTGTGGCAGCAGCCCTTGGGGGGCCTGAGCAAGGCATTTCATCGACAGTTCCTGTCTCTCAGTATCTCCTCAATGTCCGAAAAACATCACTTTGGTTCACTCCGAGACACCTGGACACTCCATTTGTTGAGAGCCCTTCCTGGTACGAAGTAACAATGCGGACGCTTTCGAACAGCGGTATTGACCGTTTAGGCATGGTTGAACTACAGACAACACGAGCCGTGTATCTAATTCCTGGTGGAACGACTGTAAATGATCGGCTGTCGGATCTCCTCCGTCTAATAGGCGTTGCTCATGCAAGGTTGTTTACATCTTTATTCTGTGTTTAGTGACATCTCTGAACAGTCAAAGGGACTGTGTCGGTGATACAATATCCACAGTCAGCGTCTATCTTCAGGAGTTCTGGGAACCGGAATATAAGCGTTTCCAAAACACCAGCCCACTGAGGATCTTTCGAAAACGCGTAGATATGGTAGCATTTATTGTAATACAATGACGAAAAACGTCATATAGATGACTAGAGAATTCTCGTTTTTGGTTATTTTGTTATTATTACTCGTATTATGAAAGTACGCAATTTCATGGCAATGGTGCATTGAAGATTTGTTAAGCAGGCACCGTTCATGGTACGATACGGTATAATTAAATGTAATAACATATGGGAGGTTAAATCCTTTAGAAGATATAAGATATAGGACACAGTTACAAGTTGCACAAGTTTAAATTGGTGTAGTGGGTGGACGCTTCGAGTTGAGCAGTATAAAGTACCTGCCTAGGAAACACACTTCAACATCGATTTACACTGGATACAGACAGATGGGATGCACAGATTCTGTGGGAGTCGTAGTGTAAGGAAGGCTATGCCACCACCAGCTAGCACTAACATTGCCAGAACCCATATAACAATGCCGACTCTGGAAAAAACGGGAAAACGCAAAAGTAGGAGACGAAGGAGAAGATAATTCGTAACGAGCCATCAGAGAATATCCCCACAACAAAATACTAGAAAATATTTCTGAACAACCACTGAAGTCTTGGAGCGGGATCGCCCTGAATTGCGAACGCTAATCTTATTTATTGGGAGCCACAGTCTGGAACCGCGCAACCGCTACGGTCGCAGGTTCGAATCCTGCCTCGGGCATGGATGTGTGTGATGTCCTTAGGTTAGTTAGGTTTAAGTAGTTCTAAGTTCTAGGGGACTGATGACCTCAGAAGTTAAGTCCCATAGTGCTCAGAGCCATTTTTTATAGGGAGCCTGAGATGGGTCTGACAATGTATCGCTTGTAGAGGCAATGTACGAAGCAATTATTCAAATCATTTCACCGTTTTATCAAGTTTTAGAACATAGTAACTGAAACAGGGTGTCTATATATGTTATTAATATGGGTGAACTGGGTTATTTCATCGGTAAACACATTTGTACTTCTTAACATGTATCGAAAAAAATACGTATTTCACAACGTAAGAAGCTCGACTACCCCAGGGGCTTTCCTTCTTCGCCAAATAACCTGCTTGCCCACAGCTATTCAGTAGTAGCCAATGACTCTTTATGTTACATTACAGTCAAGCGGGGCATGCAGTTGCTAAACTGAAATGACGTGCCAACAGGTTCACCTTCAAGATGCAACACAGTGTACACACTATCATTGTAGCGGGCCACGGTATATTCCAGAGAGAGCCATAAAGTTCAAATTAAAGGTGACAACTCAACCCGAAACGGCAACGGTATTCAAAATATAATTTCAGTCGACATCTCCTATTCGAAGTGCAATGTTGTCGCAGTGCACTCCAAACGAAAAGCAGACTGCATTCACAATACTCTGTCTTATAAATCACTGCTGCTGAACACATAAATTTCGCCACATTGCTTAGACAACTTCCACATCGTGCTGTCCACTCTTGTGCTCCACCGCACAAAATTTTCATTAAAAAAATTGTTCAAATGGCTCTGAGCACTATGCGACTTCTAAGGTCATCAGTCCCCTAGAACTTAGAACTACTTAAACCTAACTACCCGAAGGACATCACACACATCCATGCCCGAGGCAGGATTCGAACCTGCGACCGTAGCCGTCGCGCGGTTCCAGACTGTAGCGCCTAGAACCACTCGGCAACACCGGCCGGCTTTTCATTAAAGACAGGCGGCTTTAAGCCCCTCCGTCCAGCAGCTTCGACTCGTGGCTTTCAGAAACAGCTCCTCTCTTTGAAGGCCACAACCTCACTCTCCGTGCACCCCACTGTCGAGTTCCACTCGACTGATTGTGCCCTTCGCTGCGTGCGTCGCACCAAAATCAGGGTTCATCGTACCGAATGGTGGAAGGCACGCTACGGGCTTAATTCACGCGATTGGCTGCGCGGCGGATACAAACAAATGCGGACAATGGGCACAAATTAAAAACTAGTGCGTGAACGGTTCTGTATTCAGACCGAAGATTTTTTAAGCGAAACCCGAAAGTACACGTACTTACATTGCTCGAAATAGAAACTATGTGGTACACCTATAACATGTAATTAATACTGTGTTTTTTGTATTTCTATCTCTTATTACAGTAATTTGACCTTGTAATACACTACTGACCATTAAAATTGCTACACCACAAAGATGACGTGCTACAGACGCGAAATTTAATCGTCAGGAAGTAGATGCTGTGTTATGCAAATGATTAGCTTGTCAGAGTATTCACATAAGGTTGGCGCCGGTGACGACACCTACAACGCACTGACATGAGGAAAGTTTCCAACCGATTTCTCTTACACAAACAGCAGTTGACCGGCGTTGCCTGGTGAAACGTTGTTGTGATGCGTCGTGTAAGGAGGAGAAATGCGTACCATCACGTTAAGGACTTTGATAAAGGTCGGATTGTAGCCTATCGCGATTGCGGTTTATCGTATCGCGACATTGCTGCTCGAGTTAGTCGAGATCCAATGACTTGTTAGCAGAACATGGACTCGGTGGGTTCAGGAGGGTGATACGGAACGCCATGCTTGATCCCAACGGCCTCGTATCACTAGCAGTCGAGATGACAGGCATCTTATCCGCGTGACTGTAACGGATCGTGCAGCCACGTCTCGATCCCTGAGTCAGTAGATGGGGTCCTTTGCAGGACAACAACCATCTGCACGAACAGTTCGACGACATTTGCAGTAGCGTGGACTATCAGCTCGGAGACCATGGCTGCGGTTACCCTTGACGCTGCGTCACAGACAGGAGCGCCTGCGATGGTGTACTCAGCGACGAACCTGGATCCACGAATGCAAAACGTCATTTTTTCGGATGAATCCAGGTTCTGTTTACAGCATCATGATGGTCGCATCCCTGTTTGGCGACATTGCGGTGAATGCACATTGGAAGCGTGTATTCGTAATCGCCATACTGGCGTATCACACGGCATGATGGCATTGGGTGCCATTGGTTACACGTCTCGGTCACATCTTGTTCGCACTGACGGCACTTTGAACAGTGGACGTTATATTTCAGATGTGTTACGACCCGTGGCTCTACCCTTCATTCGATCCCTGCGTAACCCTACATTTCAGCAGGATAACGCACGACCGCATGTTGCAGGTCCTGTACGGGCCTTTCTGGATACAGAAAATGTTCGACTGCTGCCCTGGCCAGCACGTTCTCCAGATCTCTCACCAAATGAGAATGTCTGGTCAGTGGTGGCCGAGCAACTGGCTCTTCACAATATGCCAGTCACTACTCTGATGAACTGTGGTATCGTGTTCAAGCTGCATGGGCAGCTGTACCTGTACACGCCATCCAAGCTCTGTTTGACTCAATGACCAGGCGTATCAAGGTCGTTATTACGGCCAGAGGTGGTTGTTCTGGGTACTGATTTCTCAGGATCTATGCACCCAAATTCCGTGAAAATGTAATCACATGTCAGTTCTAGTATAATATATTTGTCCAATGAATACCCGTTTATCATCTGCATTTATTCTTGGTGTAGCAATTTTAATGGCCAGTAGTGTACGTACATCAAAAGTCTAGAAAAATAAGTAAACAGAATTCCATTGGAAACGCCGGAGACACATAGGCAGGAGGGACGGCAAACTTTGGACGTTTGAAAGCGAATACAAGAAGACGGTAGAAGAGTCGCAGCGCGTGCCGTAATCTACTTTGCGTGCTGTGCAAGTTTAACTCGGCCAGGGGTATGCGGGGAGGGGGAGCGCGGCACGCCCCGGCGTCTTCTGTCAGACGGGCTCCCACCCCGCTCCCGTCGCGTCGCATCGCTTCCTTTGCGCCACAGCCCCGCCTGCAGGCGGATGGATTCCGACAGCGAGCCGCGCGCGTGCTGCGAGCCGAGCGCCTTGGGAAGGCAAGCAGAGTGGCTTGATGGCGATGGTTGGGGGATGTTGGGGGCGGGGGGGGGGGGGGGGGGGGAGGCAGTCGCAGGGCGGAGCGCCAGCGAGCGGGCGACGCGGCACCGCCACCAAATTGAAAGCCTCTCACTGCGTGTGTGTGTGTGTGTGTGTGTGTGTGTGTGTGTGTGTGTGTGTGAGAGAGAGAGAGAGAGAGAGAGAGAGAGAGAGTCGGCTAGTAGCTCGACGGCTGTCCTAGTGCCAGCTGACAGTGGCTGACCGCCACACGATCAGAGCGTGTTCATATGCTGTTGTTCCCGAACAGTATTGTTCTGTGAACAGGGGTTCACTCCCTGACAAAAAAGCGAAGCATATAGAAGGGAAGGAGAATACATAATGAAACTTCGCGGGTCGAGACAGTTTGTGACATCGCTAAAGAGATTAAGAAAAAAGTGAAATTTACAAGAAATTTGGCAGCATGGGCCCACATTATGACGTTCCACTCCCTTCGGTCTGGATGCATGAATTGATTGGGTTGGGAATGATGTCATAAAGCGTTGTATCCTGTCCTGGGCCAGTCTGCCTCACAAGTGATATAATTGTTCCTCAATATCGTGACTCTGCGAGGGAGCTCACCTCCGAGTTGGTCTCATAAATGTTCTGTCCGGGTGGGGATCTTGTAGTCCACAGGATAACCTCAACATCACACAGACAGTTCAAAGAGATAGTATCCTTTTGAAAAACGGCATCACAATAATGTCGCGCGAGAGGTAACACAAGAGGACGTAAGGTATCCGTAAAGTACCACGATGCTGTCAGAGTTCCCTCAATGACCACCGTCCGTGACGTAAAATCATAGCCAGTAGCTCCCCACACCGTGAGGCAAGGAATAACACCGCTACACCTCTCCAAAGCATTGAAAGAACGGTACCTGCCACGAGCTGCTGCCATACTGACTGATAATGGTCACCCATGATAGTGCAGAACGGCGAACCATCGCTACATATATACTCCGCTAGCAACCAAGTGGTGTGTGGCGGAGGATACTATTCGCGCCAAAGTCGTATTTCCCCTCTCTGTTCCACTCGCGGAACGCGCGACAGAAAAACGACTGTCTGAACGCCTCACTACGATCTCTAATTTCCCTTATCTTTGAATGGTGATCATTGCGCGATTTGAAAGTTGATGGTAATAATATATGCTCTACATCCTCGGCGAAGATCGGATTTCGGAATTTAGTGAGCAGCCTCTTCCGTTTAGCGCATCGTCTATAGGCAAGTACGTCCCACTTCAAACTTTCTGTGAGATTTGTAACGCTCTCGCGATGTCGAAATGTACCAGTCACGAATCTTGCAGCTCTTCTTTGGACCTTCTCAATCTCTGGAATCAGACCCAACTGGTAAGGGTCCCATACAGACGAACAGTACTCTAAGACTGGAGGAACTAAAGTATTGTAAGCAATTTCCTTTGCTGAAGGACTGCATAGCTTCAGGATTCTACCAATAAACTGCAATCTACAGTTCGCCTTACCCGTTACTTGTGTAATCTGGTCGTTCCATTTGAGATGATTTCGAATAGTCACACCCAGATACTTGACGGATGTAACCGCTTCCAAAGACTCGTACATTAATGGGGATTTCCGCTTTGTTATATGCAGTAGGTTACACTTACTAAAATTGAGATAACTGCCAGTCATTACACCACGCATTTATTTTATGCAAATCCTCATTGATTTGTTCACAAATTTCGTGTTATACTACTTTCCTGTAGACTACAGCATCGTCAGCAAACATTCCAATGCCTCTGTCAATACAGTCAACCAAATCGTTTATGTAAATCGTAAAAAGCAGTAGACCTATTACGCTGCCCTGGGGTGCACCTGATGATACTCTTGTTTCTGTTGAAGTCACCGCATTCAGGACGACATACTGCTCTCTGTCTGTTAGAAAACTTTTTATCCAACCGCATATGTCATCGGATAGACCGTAAGCGCGCACTTTTTGGAGAAAGTGACAATGCGGAACTGAGTCGAGCGCCTTTCGAAAGTCGAGAAATATGAAATCAACATGGGAGCCGGTATCTAGAGCCTGTTGTATATCGAGCACAAAGAGGGCCAGCTGTGTCTCGAATGACCGCTGTTGCCTAAAACCATGCTATTTTCAGCAGATGAGCTTCTCGGAGTGTAGAAAGGTCTGTCTGTGTTTATGTCCATTATTTTACAACAAATCGACGTCAGTGAAACTGGCCGATAATTAAGTGCATCCGATTTTCTACCCTTTTTATAGATTGCTATGACCTGGGCTTTCTTCCAGTCCCGTGGAACTTTCCGTTGTTCCAATGACATCTGATAGGTGATGGATAAGAATGGTGCTATAATTGTAGCATAGTCAACATAAAATCTTACGGGGATAACATCTGGACCAGATGCCTTCCTGGCGTCTAAGGATCTTTTTTACAATCCCAGATACACTAAACACTATGTCAGCCATCTTTGCGTTTGTTCGATAGTTGAAAGTGGGAATGGTGCAGCAGTCCTCTACCGTAAACGAGTGTTTGAAAGCTAGGTTTAGAATTTCGGCCTTCTGTTTACCATCATCCGTTACATTACTCGTACTGTCAGCAAGAGAAGGTATTGAACTATTTGTAGCGCTAAACACAATACGACGCCAATCATGAGCAGTCCACGCCTTCCTGTCACGATACCACTCTCAACGCAGCCATGTATATTGTAACGCTAACGACGGTAAATCGCTAGCACGGCTGCTGCTAGTCTCCGACCTTTGGTTTGGGATGACACAGAATGTTACACTACTGGGCATTAAAATTGCTACACCAAGAAGAAATGCAGATGATAAACAGGTATTCATTGGATAAATATATTGTCCTAGAACTCACATGTGATTACATTTTCACGCAATTTAGGTGCACAGATACTGAGAAATCAGTACCCAGAACAACCACCTCTGGCCGTAATAACGGCCTTGATACGCCTGGGCATTGAGTCAAACAGAGCTTGGATGGCGGGTACAAGTACAGCTGCCCATGCAGACGTTTTCAATTGGTGAGAGATCTGGAGAATATGCTGGCCAGGGCAACAGACGAATATTTTATGTATCCAGAAAGGCCCGTACAGGACCTGCAACATGCGGTCGTTCATTATCCTTCTGAAATGTAGGGTTTCGCAGGGATCGAATGAAGGGTAGAGCCACGGGTCGTAACACATCTGAAACGTAACGTCGTAACGTCCACTGTTCAAAGTGCCGTCAATGTGAACAAGAGGTGACCGAGACGTGTAACCAATGGAACCCCATAGCATCACGCCGGGTGATACGCCAGTATGGCGATGACGAATACACGCTTCCAATGTGCGTTCACCGCGATGTCGCCAAACTCGGATGTGACCGTCATGACGGTGTAAACAGAACCTGGATTCATCCGAAAAAATGACGTTTTGCCATTCGTGCACCCAGGTTCGTCGTTGAGTACACCATCGCAGGCGCTCCTGTCTGTGACGCAGCGTCAAGGGTAACCGTAGCCATGGTCTCCGAGCTGATAGTCCATGCTGCTGCAAACGTCGTCAAGCTGTTCGTGCAGATGGTTGTTGTCTTGCAAACGTCTCCATCTGTTGACTCAGGGATCGAGACGTGGCTGCTCGATCCGTTACAGTCACGCGGATAAGATGCCTGTCATCTCGACTGCTAGTGATACGAGGCCGTTGGGATCCAGCATGGCGTTCCGTATTACCTTCCTGAACCCACCAATTCCATATTCTGCTAACAGTCATTGGATCTCGACCAACGCGAGCAGCAATGTCGCGATACGATAAACCGCAATCGCGATAGGCTACAATCCGACCATTATCAAAGTCGGAAACGTGATGGTACGCATTTCTCCTCCTTACACGAGGCATCACGACAACGTTTCACCAGGCTACGCCGGTCAACTGCTGTTTGTGTATGAGAAATCGGTTGGAAACTTTCCTCATCTCAGCACGTTGTAGGTGTCGCCACCGGCGCCAACCTTGTGTGAATGCTTTGAACACCTAATCATTTGCATAACACAGCATCTTCTTCCTGTCGGTTAAATTTCGCGTCTGTAGCACGTCATCTTCGTGGTGTAGCAATTTTAATGGCCAATAGTGTACATGTACTCCATTACTTGTTCTGGTATGGCATGCGAAGATTGAAGAGTTTAGGGTGTGCTTGGTGCACAATACGGCGACCATTCCTTTAGTCATCAGAAGTCGTCATCCCGATTCTTGACGACGAGTATTTCTGCCTTCAAATTCCATGCAGCCCCACATCTTGGCGTTGTCTCATCTGAGTGCCCACAAAACTAGATATTCTACAACTTGGCCAGGCGGCCGAATCGAGACCCACAGTATAATCTTTGATAACACTGTCTTTCGCAAGTAAGCAGCTCTCGGTGTCCTTGATAGTGAACACTGAACGTCTGACGCTCTCCGTGCCTCTTATGTACCCTACTAGGTCTGGTAACATTACTAATGCACTCCAGTGGTCGTTCTACTTGTCAGAGAATTGCAAATCTGATCTTTCACGCACTCGGCGACGGTGTATAAGTGTACAAAGTTACAGTCGTATTCGATCATGTCTCCTGGGTGATTTACATTTTTTGTAGGCAGTGTACTCACACAGGCTCTGTCGCAATTAATATCAAAAACTGACATCGGTGAATGTACTTGATAATAAAAATGAGAACATTCCAGTAAACTTAAGTCCTCAAACTAACCGTTTGCGAGATAACACCCGACTGTTGAAATTTCGCCCATGCTCTACCTTAACAAGAAATACAGTACTGCCTCAGCAGGTTACATGCTACAATTTGTTGTATATTCGTACCTGTTAAAGAAGTTGTTTGACGTGTCATCCTCACATAACTGAATTCGTCTCTGTAGTTACTTATGAATTCCTTCAAACAAACCCGGATCATCTCTGTCAAGATTGTACTATTCTCTGACCCAGTTCGTCAGTCGAATAAACTAGAGTGGAACACAATTACTTCACTTATGAGATGACAACCATCGGAAAAATCCAGAGCATTGTCAGGTAGTGTGGGACACTATGATACTGACTCTACTCGACCTACTCATCTTGGACAACTTAGCTTACTCAGAGGTCGTCTTAAATGAGTAGTAAAATACATGGGTGACCGGACATGTGTGCACCATATTTCTCAGTATTGCGCAAGGAGAACTTCATCGAGAAATCCTCGAAGATAGCCCACAGAAATGGAAGATACCCTCGGTACCCTTGGAAGGATGTGTTTCCCAGTGACACACTATCAAGTCGTACCCTAACCAAGCATTCAACGGGAAACGTTGCTGATGAAGAGACTCATAAATAGTATGCGGTTTTACTTCGAATTTGAGCCCAATTTCCTGACGATTCTATCTAGCATTGCGAGGGCGGTTGTAGAAAACCTCATGAAATCATCAGAAGTAATCACTTGAGAGTTCCAGAGTGCTACCAGGAGTCCAGCTAGCACAATGGCTGTGCGTACAGAGTTAAAAGGAATGGGGCGCAATGGTCGATCAGTTCCTCGTAAGCCACACATTTGTGTAGTCAGTGTTACACGACGACTGCTGTGATGTAAAGAGCGACGCTATAGGACAGATTATGTCTGGAAACGGGTGGTGTGACGAATCAAGCTATACCGTCTGGCAATAAGATGGACGGTTTTGGGATTGACGAATGCCTGGAGAACATACCCGCTATCATGTGGAGTGCCAACAGCGAAGAACAGGGTAGGTGGTGTTACGGTAGGGAGTGTTTTTCGATGTTAGGGTTTGATCCTCTTATTGCGCTTAAGAAAACACTAAATGCGGAAGGATACGAACACATTTTACAGCGCTGTGTATTGCTTACAGTGGAGCAGTGGTAATCAACCTGATCCCTACAGTCCACCTGTGGGCGTTCCAGCTTTCATAGTGGGCGGCAGACGACATGGATTTTAAAAAGATTTTCCTTAGGTTTTCATAAAATTTTGACATTAAGTGTTTGGTAACTAATTATTATTACATGCTTTAAATTTGCTGTAACTCTACTTTATAAATTTTACAAGGTGAAGTTACTTCCCTACTTTATAAATCACCATTATTGTGGAACTGGTGGGCGGTTAGAACATTTTACTCTTATCAGATATACAAAACTAGGGGGTAGGTAGAGAAATAGTTCGGAGACGATGATTGGTTCACTATGATGATGCACCCTGTGATAATGCAGATTCTGTGAGGCAATGGTCTGAGGACACAACCATTCCTGAAATGGAGTGGTATCCACAGAGTTCCGACCTGAACCCAATGGAACACCTCTGAGATGAATTACAATGTCGACACCGCTCGAGAGCCCAGTCTTCAAAACCACACTATCTTCTCTGGTTTCGTATCTTCAGGAACAATGGGCTGTCATTGCTCCACAGACATTCAAATATGTCGTTGAAAGTGCCCTCAGCAGATTTCAAGCCGTCAAAAGAGCTAAAGGTGGACGAATCGAATATTAATGTCCACTAATACACTATATGATGAAACGTATATGGACACCCCCAAAAACATCCGTTTTTCATACTAGGTGCATTGTGCTGCCATCTACTGCCAGGTACGCCATATCAGCGACCTCAGTAGTCATTACACATCGTGAGAGAGCAGAATGGGGCTCTCCGCGGAACTCACGGACTTCGAACGTGGTTAGGTGATTGGGTGTCACTTGTGTCATACGTCTGCATGCGAGATTTCCGTACTGCTAAACATCCTTAGATCCATTGTTTCCGATGTGATAGTGAAGTGGAACCGTGAAGGAACACGAACAGCACATAAACGTACAGGCCGACCTCGTTTGTTGACTGACAGAGACCGCCGACAGTTGAAGAGGGTCGTAATGTGTAGTAGGTTGACATCACACAGGAATTCCAAAATGCATCAGGATCCACTGCAAGTACTGTGACAGTTAGGCGGGAGGTGAGCGGTTGCTCATAAGCCACACATCACACTGGTAAATGCCAAACGACGCCTCGCCTGGTGTAAGGAGCGTAAACATTGGACGATTGAACAGTGGGAAAACTTTGTGTGGAGTGACGAATCACGGTACAGAATGTGGCGATCCGAAGGCAGGGTATGAGTATGGCGAATGCACGGTGGACGTCATCTGCCAGCGTGTGTATTGCCAACATTAAAATTCGGAGGCGGTGGGGTTATGGTGTGGCCGTTTTTTTAATGGAAGGGACTTGCACCCTCGTTGTCCTGCGTGGCACTATCACAGCAGAGGCCTACATTGATGTTTTAAGCACCTTCTTGCTTCCCAATGTTGAAGAGCAATTCGGGGATGGCGATTGCATCTTTCAACACGATCGAGCACCTGTTCATAATGTACGGCCTGTGGCGGAATAGTTACACGATAATAATATCCCTGTAATGCACTGGCCTGCACAGAGTCCTGACCTGAATCCTATAGAACACCTTTGGGATGTTTTGGAACGCCGACTTGGTGCCAGGCCTCACCGACGGACATCGATACCTCTCCTTATTGCAGCACTCCGCGAAGAATGGGCTGCCGTTCCCCAAGAAACATTCCAGTACCTGACTGAACGTATGCCTGCGAGAGTGGAAGCTGTCATCAAGGTTAAGGGAGGCCCAACACCACACTGAATTTCAGCATTACCGATGGAGGGCGCCAAGAACTTGTAAAACATTTTCTGCCAGGTGTCCGGATGCTTTTGATCGCATAATGTAGGGGACTGGATACTTTTGATCAGGTAGAGTAACCTGTCCTATTCAAATTGCGTATTAAGCAATACGTACACTTGTTTTATTATCTTGAGCTCATAATCACTGTGTGAAATACACTTTAATGGCAGCAGAGTTGTCGCTCAAACTTTCTGGAATACACGTTCTCTAAATTTACACAGCAGAGTTTCGCGAGAACAATGGCGCGTTTCTTCGCAAAGATTCTCATTTCCATACGGTCTATGGATTATGATTCTTACCGCTATTTGTCATTACAGAACGCAAAAGGTATGTCTTGTTTCAACTTAATGATTGATTAAAGATTTTAGCTCTTTACATTATGTTTTAATGTAAAATAAGTCATTGTAGTAATAAATCCTCATCACCATCCCAAGCCCCAAAGATGTCTGTCTGTCGACAGCGCTCTCAAACAGATGTCCCAGCATATATAAGGGGTGTTGAAATAAAAAATGTGTGCGGGCCCTCAGGTTGCCAATGTTGTTTCGAATACGCTGCAAAAGTGCCGATGGGAAACTCCATATAGCCCCGATCTCTCACCATGCGAGTTCTGCATTTTTGGAGCCATGGAGGAAGGCATTCGAGGCCATCGATTTGATGGCATTTTTGCACCCTGGGTACAATCATGGTTCCGTACTCAACCGCAAACTGTTGTCCTTGGAGGCACTGACCGTCTTGTCTCACAGTGGCATAAATGTATTAACAGCTATGGCGTATGGCGATTACTTTTGAAATAATAAACTCTTGGCTTACTTACTTAGTTACTCTATTTGACTGCCTCTTAAAGTAAAGTCATACGCTTCCTTATGTAGCCTTTAAACAATTGCAGCACATGATCTAAAAATCTTCATAGATAGCATCACCGTATTACACGTGAGCCGAATTTGTTGCCATAGTGTTATAAAGCTTTTTCACGATTGGATAAAAAAAGGTAAATAAGAATACTAATGAAATAGATCACTCACCATTTAAATTGTGGTGTAACGTATCGAGCTCATCACACCTGTAAAACACAAATATCATTGTCATGGTACCGAATCGTATCTAATGAAAAGACGCATGCTACAACTAAAGGAAAAATACAGGAATTTACTGTATTTCAGATATGACAGTAATGGACAAATGGAAGTATAGGCGTTACTGTGCTAGTGGAGTGACCTCGGAATTCCTGGTACGCTTTTCGAACTCCGTTCATCCGTCATCTATTTCCGTAGCAGACACGCAACTGTTGAACCAAGAAAACATACAGAGAAAGTCACGATGGTGTAAATTCTTCGTATTAGACTGAGGACAGGTGATATCAGTGGGGACAGATACAGGCACCAAGCGCAGGGTAAGTCCACTCTCCTCAGATTTTGGCCGTAGAATGCGGAGAGCTCCCTTGCTGTTTTACCATCTTATTTCCACCCTTTCAAGGGAGGGTCTAGTAGCAATACAGAATTTCTGTTCTTCAGCAAATTGAATAAATATTTAATAATTACAAAACTCTGGATATGACATGAAAGATACGTGCTTTGAAACTAATAAACGATGAAATGAATGAGATATTAAGATTTAATGTGAATGAGGCAAGTTGCTTGCGATTTATGTTATAGTTGATTGGCATCTACGTTGTTTACAAATATGACGATGATACTTGGTGACATTTTCGATAAGACGAAAACGGGAGGGGAGAAGTTGCTTATCAAGGGGCATCAGTCAGTCGGGTGATCTTAGGTTGGTGCTATGCCTTTTATGTGCAGGATTCAAATGCGGGTGTAATCAAATTGAATGTACACTTACATGCAAATAATTTAAAACAACACATACTCCGTGAGGAATCAACTGTTTCACGAACTGACATCAAATTTGTTGTATATGAAGTTTATATTTATGGCCTCCAGTGTACACGCCTAAATATATTAAACGAAAACGCAGTATTGAATAAAGAAAAATAAAAGCATGCTACTTGGATGCAAGTTTGATAACAATTGTCCAAACGAAACAAAAACCTAGCCCGGATCGCCACCACGTCGATCTCGTGTTGAGGGTTAAGAAAGTAACGTCTGGTGCTGTGGTGAAACTTCGCGTCAGGTGCAAACGGTGGTCCATTAAGAAGAGCGCCGAATACTGCGACGATCAGCCGCTCTCGGAGCTCAGTGGCTAGCTCTAGCTGCCGATCTCACTTGGTTTGCTACCGTCTTCTGCTTCGTCTTCCTGCTCCACGGACCCCTGTACTTACAGGTTTCCAACAGAGAAAAATCCGTCCTGTTACTTCTCACCTAAACTCTGGGTCGCACAAGCCAGAACGACGAATGATCCAGTCATATTTCGTGCAAGTGGTGCCAAACAGTTTTTAGATAACTGTGAAAACTTCATACGAATCTGCGGATACCTGTATCGATCATGTGCTCATCCTCACGTATCATAAAATTGTTTACAGCAGCAGCTCGTACAGCAGTACTGTTACCGTAGTGTCAAATAAAATAAAAACCATACTTCAAGAGTTAAACGCAGTGTTGATTATATATTTCATTCTAATCTTGGCAGGTGCGACGAAGAATGGTTTCTATTTCATTTGATGCCACAGTAAGAACTTTTATCATACAAGCTCCTAAAATAATTTTATTATACATGAAGGTCATCAGTTGACCTGCATCGGTATTTGATATTTATTTCAACAGCAATTAGTGACAATCTTGAATTATAACCCTTTTCAACCAATCATAAATTTAGTATCTGATTTCGTCGTGTTCGTCAGCATTTCAAGCAATCAGTTTTCCAGCTCGCCTTCCCTTTCTGTGGCAGACCAGGTTTCTCCAGTGCTAAATCGCCAGTTGCGTGTGGACACGTTATGCAACTTTGTTCCCTGTCATACGCGCTAAGATGAAGACAACAGCAATGGCGAAGAATTCACATGTAGAAAAAAAAAAACACCCAACAACAGACCAGCGAAGAATTCCTATTTAGAGAAAAAGATCATCCCACAAGAGACAAAACTTGGTCTGCTATGCGATTTTTGCACAACCTCTACATCTTTGAGTATCCTCTCTATATCTTTAAGTACTCTCTCTGAATTAAATGTTGGCAGCAAGAGAAACGATTCTATATGAAGATGGGATATGGATCGTTGGCTAATAAAGTATTTGGAACATTTATATGTATTCTGTTAAAGGAGTAAAGGGAACAGATAGACACCAAAAGCAATGGTGAAACAGACATTATGTTAGAAAAGGACCGTTTTCTGCAGAAATATGGGAAAAGACTAAAATGTTTTGCATGGAGTGACCTCCTGAAACGTGGAAATTGAAGAATAAAGATAGTGAAAGGCTGGAAGCTTCTCAGATAGGGACATGGCAAAGAATAGGAAAAGGAGGGACAAAAAGAAATAAAATAGAAACACGTGGAAGGGAAGATGCGGCGAGGGAGGAAAAGATTTCAGATTCTCTGCTGGGTGGTAGCACATACATTAGAAAGCGGTGGACCGCCAGGGATCCAAAGGACCTGCTAACACACCACAAAACTGATGACGATGATGCAGATAATGATGATGATGAAGAGGAGGAGGCGGCTGCTTGAAAATGGTTGACGAAGGTTACACAAGCCAACGATGGAAAAACTATTTGCTGAAGATACTTTATTCTTATCTTTTTTAGGATGAGAAATCCAAATATAATACTTAAAAAACTGTATCACCTATCATTTCTTCACATTTTACAGTTAAATTTATTAAATTAGGCCATTTTTAGAGAATTTAACAGCTTTTATATAGTTAAAATAATTTAAAAAGGAGGTGTAATGAGTGTAGATGACGTTGGCAGCACTGCTGAAAAACATTTGCTGGCAAAAAAGGTCGATTCTATTTTTGTGTTAACAGATGGTGTTTTGTTTGCTGTCAACCTAACCTCACTTTCCCATTTTCTGTACATGTGCTCGGTACAGTATCTGATTGTGGTTGTAAAAACTCTGCTGACAGTTTTTGTTATATTTATGGTGAATTTGTGATTAAAACACACCTCTGTTTACCGTATAGCATAGGATTTTCATACTATATAATAAAAAGCATATTGCTCGAAAACTATGGGTGATACAAAAAAACTAAGGCTAGATTTGGATTCGACTCATAAAAGTCTATAAAGATCAGTTGTCTAAGTAAAAAAAAAGGTTTTCAAAAAAATTTTTCGTTGGCCTTTGTTATTGGTGTGAGTAGGATTTTAAGGACCCTTAATGGCTGGGGCACTTGAAGGAGAGAGAGAGAGAGAGAGAGAGAGAGAGAAACTATATCATTAATTTAGCAATTCTGAGAAGAGAGCACTGTGTGCTACAGGCGTGCAGTCGTCAGATTAGGCTGGATGCTGGCAACCGTAGGGAGCAGATGCCGGCTGCACTCAAATTAAATTCTTTGGACTCTGGAGCAGAGTCGCCCTCTGACAAGAGGCACGCGCTGGAAAGCAGCGCCGCTGTGAGGCGCCCTCTGCAGTGGGGCGACGCGCGCAGGCTAATCCGCCCGCTTGCTTACTCCTTAGCGACAACATCTAGGCGCCTCGCCCCTTTGTACGCCGGCTCTGCGGATACTCGTCAAAAAGCATCCGGAAATAGCCACGCACACATCAAATGGACCTTTTATCCCTTTTACTTGCCATTATTAAGAGGAGCGTGTCGCTACGAAACGCCTCTACTGTTACATTTCTTTGCCAAAGTCTCTTAAACTACCTTTCCCCGCCGTCAATCGACTATTTCTTCGAATATTTTTGGGGCTAAATGTTGGCTGCCACGGGTGGTCCAGTAATTGGCTGTATGTCCATATTGTTTCACAGCTTTTCTATAGCATTCGTGTTTCATCCGAGACTTTTTGTCATTTGTGAACAAAAAAAAAATAGCTACAGGATTCTTCTGCTTCGTGGCAGAGCTTCTCCTCGTAACGTTCCATCTCAGCTGTTCCTTCTTCAAATGACAAAACAGGAAAAAGCACGAACTAAAAAGTAGTTATCTACGCTGAAACCTGAAACTAATATACACTACTGGCCATTAAAATTTCTACACCAAGAAGAAATGCAGATGATAAACGGGTCTTCATTGGACAAATATACTATACTAGAACTGACATGTGATTACATTTTCACCCAATTTGGGTGCACAGATCCTGAGAAATCAGTACCCAGAACAACCACCTCTGGCCGTAATAACGGCATTGATACGCCTGGGCATTGAGTCAAACAGAGCTTGGATGGCGTGTACAGGTACAGCTGCCCATGCAGCTTCAACACGATACCACAGTTCATCAAGAGTAGTGACTGGCGTATTGTGACGAGCCAGTTGCTCGGCCACCATTGACCACACGTTTTCAGTTGGTGAGAGATCTGAAGAATGTGCTGGCCAGGGCAGCAGTCGAACATTTTCTGTATCCAGAACGGCCCGTACATGCGGGCGTGCATTATCCTGGTGAAATGTAGTGTTTCGCAGGGATCGAATGGAGGGTAGAGCCACGGGTCGTAACACATCTCAAATGTAACGTCCACTGTTCAAAGTGCCGTCAATGCGAACAAGAGGTGACCGAGACCCGTAACCAATGGCACCCCATACCATCACGCCGGGTGATACGCCAGTATGGCTATGACGAATACACGCTTCCAATGTGCATTCACCGCGATGTCGCCAAACACGGATGCGACCATCATGATGCTGTAAACAGAACCTGGAATCATCCGAAAAAATGACGTTTTGCCATTCGTGCATCCAGGTTCGTCGTTGAGTACACCATCGCAGGCGCTCCTGTCTGTGATGCAGCGTCAAGGGTAATCGCAGCCGTGGTCTCCGAGCTGATAGTCCATGCTGCTGCAAACGTCGTCGAACTGTTCATGCAGATGCTAGTGATACGAGGCCGCTGGGATCCAGCACGGCGTTCCGTATTGCCCTCCTGTACCAACCGATTCCATATTCTGCTAACAGTCATTGGATCTCGACCAACGCGAGCAGCAATGTCGCGATACGATGAACCACAATCGCGATAGGCTACAATCCGACCGTTATCAAAGTCGGAAACGTGATGGTACGCATTTCTCCTCCTTACACGAGGCATCACAACAACGTTTCACCAGGCAACGCCGGTCAACTGCTGTCTGTGTATGAGAAATCGGTTGGAAACTTTCCTCATGTCAGCACGTCGTAGGTGTTGCCACCGGCACCAACCTTGTGTGAATGCTCTGAAAAGTTAATCATTTGCATATCAAAGCATCTTGTTTCTGTCGGTTAAATTTCGCGTCTGTAGCACGTCATCTTCGTGGTGTAGCAATTTTAATGACCAGTAGTGTACTAGCATGCTAACGTTTGTGAAAATACCAACACTTAGGAACAACGGTGCGTGCAAACAATGTACCATCAATAAGTGATTAAGACTACAGAAATATGGCGTTAACGAAGGTCAGTCTCACTACAAGGTAACTCAGTAAAGAGCCGTCAAACGAAATGTAATTATGAAATAATGTGCGAGTAAGCCTCGCCGACGTCTACGGTCCCAAAATCATCAAGAGAGTTGCAATATGGCATAATAATCGGCCTATGAGAAACGAATTTATTCATGCAGTCACATTTCTGATCGTACACGCCATGATGATACAACAGCAAGTAGAGGATAGCTTCCGTGACACAACGCAGATAGGGGTAGTATGCATTCGTATTAATAGTGTTCGTTTTGACTTTTTCATTTTTCGATAGCCATTGTAGATCTCAGTCGCAAAACAAGCAAGCTATTGTAATTTCACCAGATCAATGACTCGTATATACACTGTATTAGGTCCGCAGGGCTCTATCTTTGTAAGATAATGGTATACTGCAGATTGGCTACCGTCGATAGTAGCTGCTGGTTTCCGCTAAAGATAACTGGCCTCAGCATTCCACAGTTCCGTAATCTGTTCGAGAGATTTATTGCGTCTTAAAGTACCTGCTGCAATATGCATCCGTTCTCACGAAAAGACTTTCTGACAAAAGCACAGATTTCAACGGAACTACCAGCTTCACAGGAGAATGCCAATTTATTTAACGAGATCAGAAGTTTATTCCTGGTACTGTACGAAAAGCACGTCAAACTTGAAAGCTAACCCAGATCAAATAAACGTTGTTTAAGTTCGTGTGGGCTGAAATGCATGTTTATTTTGAACTTATTGCAGAAAAATGGAAGAGAACAACGATAAGATTATTACTTTCTTGCTGACGTTTGAATCCTTTCTCTGAGTGATAAAAGGGTTTCATATAACCATCTTTTCTTGCGTACTGTTTCTTCTAATCTGACAGGAAATTTTTTGGCAGTGATTGCTTTAGAAACTTCTAAAAATGCACATAGTACGGCCAATAAATTCCGAGACTGACTTTATTCCTGGCGTATAAGTGATGTCAGCGCAGTAATTATGGTGGCCGCTTGAACAAACTTCTGTAAACAACAAATGTGCATTTGACCAACCAGTTGCGAGAAGGCAGTGTTAACTAGTGGACATGTGGCCGTAGCCTGTCCACATTGTTGTGTCACAAACCGCAGTGGAGCAACCTCCGGAAAAAAAGTGCTCAGGACATTCTTCACAACGTTTTGAAGAAGAAAAAAGTTTGTGCAAAGTTTGTTTCGTACTCTTTTTATTCCCGAGCAAAAACAACAACGCACGGACTCCTGCCACGACTTGACTGAAATGCCAACTGCAAGCAGTTCTTTCCTGAAAAAATTGGTCACAAGGAACGAAGCTAGGTATCATCACTGAAAATGAAATGATCGTATGGCATTGTTGGCTGTGATGTCCCAGTCGGGTTCGGTTGCCAAGTGCAAGTCTAGTTTCAGTCAGCGCCACATTGGGCGACTTGCGGCCGATGGTGAGGATGAAATTATGATGAGGAGAACACAACATCCAGTCCCCCAGCGGAGAAAAATCTCCGACACGGCCGGGAATCGAACGCGAGCCCAGTGCATGGGAGGCAAGCACGTTACCACCGAGCTAAGCAGGCGGACAGGATCATCGCTACTGACCTAACGAGAAACGAGTTTCTGCAGATATTCACCTGAAGGGTCAATGCTTTGAGGACATAATCTACATTCAAGCCAAGGCGACGAGCAAGTTGAACAACTTCCCGAAGATGGACTTTTCAGACAGTTTTACCTGGTTGTATGAACGTTCTGTGTGACGTACTCAAGTGAGGGGGAGACTATGTAAAAGACCTGAAGCATTTAAACCACCATCTTAACGATTCTCGATTTTTTTTATTAATTCAGTGTCAAATCTTCTTTGATTGGCGGGACATTTCAGCAATCCTAGAGCTTCATGATAGTAAATAACTGCTCACACTGAAAAATATGCCCAGTTGTGATAAAATTTCATTTATGAAATTGAATTTCCAAAGCTTGCAGTGAAGTGGTTATAAAAGCATATATATCAGTTTCACCGTCATGAATTGCAAGGGATTTCAGTTTCTTCCATTTTCATTGGATTAGGCACTTACTGAAGAAATTTAAAAAAAATAAATAAAATAAAGGAGGTAAAACATTCCTTCCAAAATTTTAAAATCTGTAGACCTTGTTCCACTTTTATTATCATGATGACAGTTTATTTCTGAAAATTCTTATGCCGTTTAAATCATGCAGGAAATTTTGTTGCAGCAGCCAGACTTAAATGTAGATTCTCAGCTATTAAGAACTACATATTTCGAGTCACAAACATACTTAAGAATATACGAGGGGCATTCAAAAAAGTAATGCAGCACTTTTTTCTGAAATCTGGTTGATTCTATTCAGCTTTCCGAAACACCATATTATTTCCCACTGTTTTGCCTACAAAATTCTATTTTTCAACATAATTGCCGTTCAATGTAACCACTCTACTAGTCGAAGTCGGAGGCAACGTCTTGCTGTATTAGTAATCTCCCAGTCATCGACGTACTGTTTTCCATGGAGTGCATCCCTGACCCGGGCTGTAGGTGGATGAGGAAGAACAATCTAATGAAGTGTTGTGAGCTCCTCTCAGGTGCGCAGACTTTTGTGAGGCCTTGCATTGTCATGGAGAAAAAGTTAGTTAGCATTTTCAGTTTGTTCACACGATCCGACACTAGCAGTCACAACTGTGTGCTGTCGGCCAGCACGAGGGAGATCTGACAGGTTTCCGCGACCTCGTTGTGATGATGACACACGCCTCGCCCAACGACTCACCACGTTTTCGTTTACAGACAGGTCCCCGTAGACATACTGCAAGCGCCTATGAACATCTGCGGTGCTCTGGTTTTCCGTCAAAAGAACTTCAATGGCAGCTGTCTGTTCGGAACGCATCTCCGTTACAGACGCCATTTCGAAGCCTACGTATAGCACCGCCAACTACCGGAATTTTATAAATTCATAGAAGCTGAAGCGGGAATATACCACGATGTCCCACAACAAATTCTGCATTTTTCCAACCGAAACTGGCCGTAGTATGTATAGGACAACCAGGAATACTGATTAGCGTTTTTCGTAGTTTCCGTAAACGTAGCAGTAATGTTTATTTGTTTTCAAGTAACCGAAGCCGTGATGATATTAGTAACGTGTTCGAGCCGTAGTACCCTACAACTCTCCCAGGGGACACCGAGCAATCAGTGTTGATAAACAGCACATAAACGTGGGAGCGTCAGAGTCTCTTGGGCAGAAGAATACATGTTATGCTACAAACAGATCGATGCACGTACGAGATGAGCTGCCGATTCTGCAAAACGGCCAGAGTAGAACGAACAGCTCGTTTAACAGTCTCTTCACGGTGAAATCAACTGCTCGTTAGACAAAGTTTTTGACAGAGAAGGGAGACCCATTACACCGAAAGTATTCAGCCGCCACAGAGGATGATTTTCATTCAAAATCTGGTGACTTGAGTAAATCCGGGACACGGTCTTCGGATCGTTAGTTGAAGGTATAAACCTGGATCACCGTGAACGAGACGCACTAAGAGCCACAAACGTCTCAGAGGTTGACCCTATTGCTGTAAATTGTATCTTCCCATCGCCGTACAGTTATCTCTTCTGCCAGTCTTGCTTCCGAGATTAAGGCGGAGCTCACCTTCTGCAGCATCGTCGACAGTACCGACTGTGATCCTTTGGCGCAGAGCGGAGTGGAGGATCTGAAACAGAGGCTCAGGCGGTTCTGTGACCGTGTAGCTGCAGAATCCTTCACGTGCGCCGTCGGGTGGTGGGTTTTCGGGTTCCGTTTAATAGGTCAGGAGTCCACTACACACGGGAAGCGCCTACACGGGTAGCGTGGGCCGTGTGGAAGGAACTGGGCAATTTTTTAGGTTAGAGGGTCTCAGGAAACCACAGAAATAGTGTTCGTCTAAAAGGGGGCAAGTAAAACACAAGAAGGTAGTTGTGCAAACGATCGGTATTGTCGCTGTAAATTTTGGTAGCTGTGTTGGGAAAGAAAGAGCTCCAAGCCCTAATAGAAAGCACTGTAGCTCAAATACTTATAGGTACAGAAAGCTGGCTAAAGCCGGAAATAAGTTCAGCCGAAATTTTTGCAAACGATTTAACAGTGTTCAGAAAGGACAGATTAAATACAGTTGGTGGTGGAGTATTTATTGCTGTCAGAAGTAGTTTGCCCTGTAGTGAAATTGAAGTAGACAGTTCCTGCGAAATGTACTACTGGCTATTAAAATTACTACACCACGAAGGTGAAGTTCCACAGAAGCGAAATTTAACCGACAGGAAGAAGATGCTGTGATATGCAAATGATTAGCTTTTCAGAGCATTCACACAAGGTTGGTGCCAGTGGCGAAACCTACAACGTGCTGACATGAGGAGAATTTCCAACCGATTTATCATACACAAACAGCAGTTGACCGGCGTTGGCTGGTGAAACGTTGTTGTGATGCCTCGTGTAAGGAGGAGAAATGCGTATCATCACGTTTCCGACTTTGATAAAGGTCGGATTGTAGCCTATCGCGATTGCGGTTTATTGTATCGCGACATTGCTGCTCGCGTTGGTCGAGATCCAATGACTGTTAGCAGAATATGGAATCGGTGGGTTCAGGGGGGTAATACAGAACGCCGTGCTGGATCCCAACGGCCTCGTATCACTAGCAGTCGGGATGACAGGCATCTTATCCGCATGGCTGCAACGGATCGTGCAGCCACGTCTCGATCCCTGAGTCAACAGATGGAGACGTTTGCAAGACAACAACCATCTGCACGAACAGTTCGACGACGTTTGCAGCAGCATGGACTATCAGCTCGGAGACCATGGCTACGGTTACCCTTGACGCTGCATCACAAGCAGGAGCGCCTGCGATGGTGTACTCAACGACGAACCTGGGTGCACGAATGGCAAAACGTCATTTTTTCGGATGAATCCAGCTGTACCTGTTCACGCCATCCAAGCCCTGTTTGACTCAATGCCCAGGCGTATCAACGCCGTTATTATGGCCAGAGGTAGTTGTTCTGGGTACTGATTTCTCAGGATCTATGCACCCAAATTGCGTGAGAATGTAATCACATGTCATTTCTAGTATAATATATTTGTCCAATGAATACCCGTTATCATCTGCATTTCTTCTTGGTGTAGCAGTTTTAATGGCCAGTAGTGTAGTATGGGTAGAGGTTATACTTAACAATCGGACTAAACTATTAAATGGATCGTTTTACCGACCCCCCGACTCAGAATATATAGTTGCTGAGCAGTACAGAGAAAACTTGAGTTTCATTTCAAATAGATACCCCACTCATACAATTAAGAGAGTCGGTGGCGGTTTCAATCTACCCTCGATATGCTGGAAAAATTATACGTTTAAAGCCGGCGGCAGGCATAAAACGTCATCCGAAATTGTACTGCATGCTTTCTGAGAAAATTATTTTGAACAATTAGTTCATAGCCGCGCGGGATTAGCCGAGCGGTCTACGGCGCTGCAGTCATGGACTGTTCGGCTGGTCCTGGCCAAGGTTCGAGTCCTCTCTCGGGCATGGGTGTGTGTGTTTGTCCTTAGGATAATTTAGGTTAAGTAGTGTGTAAGCTTAGGGACTGATGATCTTAGCAGTTAAGTCCCATAAGATTTCACACACATTTCAAACCCAATTAGTTCATGAGTCTACTCTAAGCGTAAATGGCTGCGAAAGCAACAAATAATCCTGGACAAACAGGGAGTATCATGACGAATACAGGGATTAGCGACCACAAGGCAGTTACTGCTAGGCTGCTATTTAAAAAAGCTGATATAAATGCTTTAACGCCTTTTAAAGAGACAGTCTCCACTCCTTCCGATCCCATCGCGTAAACATAGAAAAGATGTGGAATGATTCCAAAGAGATAGTATCGGCTGCAACTGAGAGATGTATACCACATAAATTAATAAGTGATGGTACTGATCCCCCATGGTACAATAAACGGGTCAGATCGCTGTTGCAGAAGCAACGAAAAGAGCATGCCGCATTTAAAAGAACGCAAAATCCCGAAGATTGGCAAAGTTTTGCAGAAGTTCGAAATATAGCGCGTGTTTCTATGCGAGATGCTTTTAATAATTTCCATAACGAAACTCTGTCTCGGAATCTGGCAGAAAACCCAGAGAGATTCTGGTCATATATAAAGTACACCAGTGGCAAGACGCAATCAATACCTTCACTGGGTTATTACAACGGTGAAGTCAAAACTCCTTCACCAAAGAAGACGAAGTAAATATGCTTGAATTCCAATCAAGAACAACTGCCAAGATGAGAAACATAGAAGTAGATATCCTCGGTGTAGCAAAGCAGCTTAAATCAATGTTTCCCGTCCAGATGGTATACCAGACAGGTTCCTTTCAGACCATGCAGATGCAATAGCTCCATATTTAGCAATTATATACAACCGCTCTCTCACAGAAACATCCGTACCTAAAGACTGGAAAGTTTCTCAAGTCACACTAATACCCCGAAAGGGAAATAGGAATAATCCGCTGAATTACAGGCCCGTATCACTAACGTCGATTTGAAGTAAGGTTTTGCAACATATACTGTATTCGAACGTAATGAAGTACCTCAAAGAAAACGATTTATTGACACATAGTCAGCACGGATTCAGAAATATCGTTCTTTCGGAACACAACTAGCTCTTAATACTCATGTAGTAATGAGTGCTATCGACGGGGGATGTCAAATTGACTTCATATTTTTATATTTTCAGAAGGCTTTCGACTCCATTCCTCACACGCGTCTTCTAACCAAACTGTGTGACTATGGAATATCGCCTCAGTTGTGTGACTGGATTCGTGATTTCCTGTCAGAAAGGTCACAGTTCGTAGAAATAGACGGAAAGTCATCGAGTGAAACAGAAGTAATATCCGGCGTTCCCCAAGGAAGTGTTTAGGCCCTCTATTGTTCCTGATCTATATTAACGACATAGGAGACAATCTGGGTAGCCCTCTTAGATTATTTGCAGATGATGCTGTCATTTACTGTCTTGTAAAGTCATCAGATGACCAAAATGAATTGCAAAATGATTTAGGTAAGATGTCTGTGTGGTGTGAAAAGTGGCAATTGACCCTGAATAAAGAAAAGTGTGAAGTTATTCACATGAGTACTAAAAGAAATCCGCTAAATTTCGGTTATGCGATAAGTCACACCGATCTGAATGCTGTAAATTCAACTAAATGCTTGTTGTTGTTGTTGTGGTCTTCAGTCCTGAGACTGGTTTGATGCAGCTCTCCACGCTACTCTATCCTGTGCAAGCTTCTTCATCTCACAGTACCTACTGCAACGTACATCCTTTTGAATCTGCTTAGTGTATTCATCTCTTGGTCTCCCACTACGATTTTTACCCTCCACGCTGCCATCCAATACTAAATTTGTGATCCCTTGATGCCTCAGAACATGTCCTACCAACCGATCCCTTCTTCTAGTCAAGTTGTGCCACAAACTCCTCACCTCCCCAGTCCAATTCAGTACCTCCTCATTAGTTATGCGATCTACCCATCTAATCTTCAGCATTCTTCTGTTGCACCACATTTCGAAAGCTTCTATTCTCTTCTTGTCCAAACTAGTTATCGTCCATGTTTCAGTTCCATACATGGCTACACTCCATACATATACTTTCAGAAACGACTTCCTGACAGTTAAATCTATACCCGATGTTAACAAATCTCTCTTTTTCAAAAACGCTTTCCTTGCCATTGCCAGTCTACATTTTATATCCTCTCTACTTCGGCCATCATCAGTTATTTTGCTCCCCAAACAGCAAAACTCCTTTACTGCTTTAAGTGTCTCATTTCCTAATCTAATTCCCTCAGCATCACCCGACTTAATTCGACTACATTCCATTACCCTCGTTTTGCTCACTAAATACTTAAGGATTACAATTACAAATAACCTAAATTGGAAAGATCACATTGATAATGTTGTGAGCAGAGCAAACCAAAGACTGCGATTCATTGGCAGAACACTTAGAAAGTGCAACAGATCTACTAAAGAGACTGCTTGCACTATACTTGTCTGCCCTATTCTGGAGTACTGCCGTGCGGTGTGGGATGCCTATCAGGTGGGACTGACGGATAATATTCAAAAAGTTCAAAGAAGGGCGGCTCGTTTGTATTATCGCGAAATAGGGGAGATAGTGCCACAGACATGATACGTGAATTGGAGTGACGATCATCAAAACAAAGGCGTTTTTCGTTGCGACGGGATTTTCTCATGAAATTTCAATCACCAGTTTTCTCCTACGTTCGCGAAAACATTCAGTTGGCACCCACGTACATAGGGAGAAATGATCATCACGATAAAATAAGAGAAATCAGGGCTCGCACAGAAAAATTTAAGTGCTCGTTTCTCCCCAGCGCCGTTCGAGAGTGGAACGGTAGAGAGACAGCTTGAAGCTGGTTCATTGAACCCTCTACCAGGCACTTAATAGTGAATAGCAGAGTAATCACGTAGAGAGGTAGATGTAGATAGATATCAGTCGTCTGACTGGTTCGATACAATGCGCCACAATTCCTCTCCTGTGCCATTCCCTTCACTTCAGAGCAACACCTGCAACCTACGTCATAATTTGTATGTTGTATATATTGCCATCGCTGCCTGCTCCTACAATTTTCGTCTTCTTCAGCTCTCGTCAGTATCATGGAAATATTTCCCTGGTGTCTAACACATGTCCTATCATCCTGTCTCTTCTTCTTGTCAGTGTTTTCGATCTGTTCCTTTCTTCGACGATTCTGCGGAGAATCTCCTCAATCCTTATCTTATCAGACCACCTCATTTTCAACACCATTTTATAGCACCACACCTCATATGCTTCGATTCTCTACTTTTTCCGTTGACCCAGAGTCCACGATTCACTACCACACAATGCTGTTCTCCAAACGTACATTTACAGAAATTTCTGTCTCAGATGAATGCCGATGTGTAACTAGCAGCCTTCTTTTGGCCAGGAATGGCCTCTTTGCTTCGCTACTCTGCTTTCTATGTCCTCCACGCTTCGTCCGTCGTGTGTTGTGATTCCTTAACTTCGTCCAACTCGTGCCAGCTATCCATGGAGGTCTTCAGTGGTTTCCTTACTCCTTTTAGCGGGAAGGCCGTGTTGGTTCCTTCGAAAAAGACACTACCGACTTCCTTCCCCACCCACTTCAATCTTATATTGAGTTAAATCATTTCTTCGAAATTAGTCCATCCATACCAGTCATGAAATGGAATCCAGATTTGTATCGATGCCGAGCCAGTTACAGCTTATGGGTCATTTTGGTGGCCGCACAATTCTTTGCCCCTTCACTCTTGCAAATTTATATTTCCTTAGTTTACAATCATTCATAGTCGCAATGTCAGTGTTACGCTTTCTCTTTCTCCATTTCATAGGAATTTTTGAGATAACTAACTTCATAAATATTAACACCATCTTGTACAAGTCGGTGCAATTCTCTGGTCATTCATTATACTTCATTCTCACTAACGTAATGACAGAAACCACAAACATGCAATAACGAAATAAAATCAAAATTTCGAATTTCATTAATTCCTTAAGTAAGATTTTTAACAAATATGGAACCATCAATTTTCTTCCAGTTTCGGATATTTTTCTGAATTCTATCTATAACACCTGCACCATTTGTCAGTTTTTTTATTTCTTTTTCTTTCTCCTGAAATAATCTTCCCTCTCCGCTCAGCTGCAAGAATGCGTCTGCTCTCCCTGCATTCCGTAAATTCCCAACCGTCTGCCTCCTGGAAATATTTAAGAAATCTCTGCATTCTGGAACTCGCTGTCAGATGTTCTGCGTTTGTAACTATTGACTGTTCTTATCCGTTCTTCAATAAAGCAGCGGTTTGGAACTAATATCGAGTCCACGCCCATCAAAGCGACGGAGCGCGATATCGTTTTCCAATAATCGCCATCGAAGGGTCCACGCTTTGTTTCCACTCATATTTCAGAGATTATAAAAGTGCACCTCTCACAAAACATCCGGGCAGAAGTGTGGGTTGTTAGTACGTAATTCAGTATTATCAGCATTTCATTTACCACTAGAGAGCTCCCAGAATTATTTACGTTTCAGTAACCGTTTATTTGTTTTTAATGAACGACACAAAGCGACTGTGAGCTGAACACGGGAACGAGTGAATAGCACTCAATCGCAATCCACACGCTACGACTGCAGCACATTTTTTTGTACTACTCTACAATAAAGCGTGACTACGACTGAGATATTTTTCAGATTTTTCAAAGCAAATTGCCTCTTCAAATATCCTGACACGTCAGGAGTGTAAAACCGAAGAAGTCACAACTGTTAATGAAAGCATGTATGCAGGCTGATATCATTAATCAAGCGTTAAAATTGGTCTCACTATGTAACTGACGTTTCTTAACTCTCCTCGCACTGTATGTTGGTATAAGCTTCTACATATTTATTTTCAATTAGATTTTCCGTTATATAGTGTAATCTGCGGTGGATGACATCTATTACGACTATTATTTTATTTAATACACGTTATGAAAGTTGGCCCTCGTGTAATACGTCATGTTTTGTCATAGTTTTCTCCTCATTTTGTTTTTAACTTCAACGTGGAACTCCTTTGCTGACTGATGAAACACAAGTTGGAGATTCTCGAAGTTCATCAAATGAATTACTGTCGCATACCTGCCACTCACTGTACAAACACGTAATAAATCACGTAGTAGTTCTGTGATATGTCGTCATTAACAGCCGCAACAACGCTGTCAGTTGGCTTCAGTTTGCTTGACAGATGACTGCTGTTTCTAAGTACTACTTCAGCTGCCCATCCTTTCACTCACATAGTGATATTTCTACTAATATCTAATTTTTCCGTTAATACTGCTTATTATCCCAACACTCCGTGGATCTCGTCGCAATTTCGTCGGTATAATACCTTTTACAAGGAGGATAAATGATTGTGAACAGTTTCGAAGACCTACCATGTTATCAACCAATCCATATGTTGTTTTTTTACGACAGAATGCAGCTGAAAATAAGGGAGAAACACGACCGGGATTCAGATAGCTTGGTTCCCGTTTCCAGATTACATCAACTGTACACGAGTATATTTCCAGTGAGAGCATAGAAGTCATGACTGGGAATGAGAGTCAGACACAGCTTGTTGACTACAGCAGTTTTAATGCACGGCAAAGCTAAATTAGAATTGTAAGAGCATCGGACGAAATATTAATCACATTCTTAGAAGGACGCTTAAAAGGTCGCTTTTGAGGGCTATAAATGGTTAGATTTAGGGTACCAAAAGGTCTTATTATCCACCAGTATTGTCGTAAGGCAAGACAAAAAATGGTTCAAATGGCTCTGAGCACTATAGGACTTACCTTCTGGGGTCATCAGTCCCCTAGAACTTAGAACTACTTAAACCTAACTAACCTAAGGACATCACACACTTCCATGCCCGAGGCAGGATTCGAACCTGCGACCGTAGCGATCGCGCGGTTCCAGACTGTAGCACCTAGAACCGCTCGGTCACTCCGGCCGGCTAAGGCAAGACAGTGAAGTGGACTGTATGTGCCAGTCGGTTGTATGGATCGTTTGCTTGAATGAGTTGACATGTAGATGTGAGAAACTGGCCTAAAGAAACTTTCATGTTTATTTGAGTACCAATGGCTTCTGCCTGAAACCACTATTTTTTTAAGAAGTTCCATTGCCTTTCGCGTGAAACCACCGAAACTATCGCAAGACAGAGACATCTAGTGATACAGTGCTGTACTTCTGCGAAGGTAGTGCATTCCATTAGTCACTTAGAGCCTTCAAAGTAACAGCGCGAAATAGTGCTACATGATTGTTGAAAGTTGCGACATGTGTGTATCTTATTATTACAGTAATCATATTACGGATATCATTCACAGTGAAAATAAGTATACCTGAAGTTACTGTAAGGTAAATTTGAGTTTGCACTAGTGCTGTAAGTTCGAAACGAAACCAGTGGAGCAGTAGGTAATTTTTATATAAATTTTATAAATTTTAGGCACATTTTTGGCTATTATTTAGGATTATAGGTTATTTTAAGCATTATGAGTTCATGGAAGTTTCGAGATATGGGCTTGTGTCTAGGAAAAATGCGAAATTTCTTTGAAATATATCTCGTGAAATGATGGGTTGTTGAAAATTGTATGTTCCAGTGGTTCCAAAGTGAGACCACATCTTTAAAACAATCGACTTTGTGCTCCTTGACAATTTCTTCTTGTATTCGTTGCTTACGATGATTTTAAAGGTTAATTTTATGAAAAATTTAAAATTTAATTTTTTTTACAATTGTTGATATTGCTAGGGTTAACGCGCCCATGACCACAACTGGAGTGAAGTTGCCCAACTTGTTCGTATATTAATGCGGAATGTCCAACGTGCCTACAGAGAACGGTGTAGTACCAACATTGCGTGAAAACAGCGATCTCAATCACCATCCGAGCAAACATAACGAAGCGGAACTGCACGCAGTGCAACTCACGGGTCCAGTACCTCGCAAAAGTTCATTAATCACATCAGCGTAGACAGCCGCACGTCTTCAGTTTGCCAGTCTACACACAAAGTTCACAGTAACTGAATGGATGCATGTAGTGCTGATCGACGAGCTGCGTTTATGTCTCTTTTCCAAATGGTGGAAGGTGTCTAGTGCACCGACGACCCAAAGACGCATTAACCCGTGGCATATGGTGGGTGAAGTTCAGGCCGAAGGTGGTTTTGTGATGTTTTGAGATGTTTCTCGTACCATCGCTTGGAGGTCCACTCATTCAAGATACTGCGAGCGTGAACCAAGGTGTCTGCATGCCTACGTTCCTGGTTTGACGAACACTCGCGACACCCTGCACACCTAGACTTGCCCGCTATTTTCTACGTGATTCTGCTTTACCAACGACATAATGTTACCCCGATTCTCACATATACATTCACGTAGTCAGATTTATCTTGTAATTTGCGTTCCTTGTCAATAATTTTGAAAGTCTCTGAAGATGCAGAAGTTATTAGTTCGACGTAATAAGTGTACTGATGTTGTGGATGATGCAGTCGTAGTTAAAAATACATAAGGTTCCAGAAATCGAACAATAGATCTGGATTAGAAGGTCGCGTGGTAAGAGCCTAACGGGTAGGATGATTAGTTGCTCATTCCAGTAAACATGGGCTCTAAAACGCATACGTCTAGAGCTTAAGCACTAGTACATCTTCGCTATTGTGAAACACATTTCTTCTACTACAAGTTCTTTGCTATTACGAACGATCTACAGAATGCAGTAAATAAATGAACAAATAAATAAAACACCTTATTCCGTTACCGTGAAACAGCAAAGCTGATAATGTATTCTGCTTGCTATTACATACTTGTGAGCCGTCGCTAATGTAGATGCTAAGAACGACATCCATTCATAGTAGCGCGCTTCTGTCCGACATCCTGGGGAATAGCGTACTTCCTGGAAAACTCCAGCCTGGTCACGGGTGCGCTGGTAGGCATTGATAACGCGCTCCTGTAATATATGTACATCATAAACGGCTCTCTCATACACTGAAGATTTCAAATGTTCCTACAACCAAAAATCCAAGAGATTAAGTTCGGCAGAACAAGCTGCCCAACCTACTGGACCTCTTTGACCAATTCGTTAAATCGAATTTCCGAAAAAATGGCCTGATGCTGCATCATCCATGAACCACATCTCTAGCCGTTGCTGGAAGGGTACCTCATCTAGGTGAGCAATGTGTTCTAATCTGTTTCCCGCATTCTGTAGGCCGTTCCGAATAATAGGAAAAACACATAGCTGCGACATTAAGTCACGAAGGAGGTATGCGGCTTTGTTGAAAAATATCTGCAGTCTGCAAAATGCTAAGTAGGTCACTGAGGAAAAGTTGTTGACTGGATGCAAGTTGACTGTATGTTCCAAGCTGACTTTATTGTTCCAGTGTTACGCGTTTCGGACATTGCCATCACCACATATCTGCAGAAAACAAGATAAAAATACATAACTATGCATAAAATAAAAATAAATTACGAAACTGAGATAATCGGACACATAAAAATATATTACAAGTTATTAGAAAACACATACCGTGGAACATCATGATGCTCATAGATATTAAAGTTACGTGTTGGAGTAGTAACGATCATAAGCAGATTGAGAAAATGCTCATGCTGAATAGGAAAATCTTCTGCAGGATAGACTGCTTGGTATTTTTATTTACACTGACCGGTTTCGACAGAATCTTGTTGGCATCATCAGGTCTACAAAGTACCAAAACTAAAGCATTTACAAAGTGAATTTATCATGTGTACAAATTCGTATGTTAGTGACAAGATGTGCAGTATACGCGCATTAGTTTACATACCTTCGAAAAATTCTTACTAACATGCATACATGCCACCAGTACAGAGAGAAGACTTTCCACTAACAGGAAACACACCGTTTTGGCTTATCAAGCAGAAAAAAGAACACATAAAACATCCATAGTACCAACTACGTGACCAAGACTGGAGATGAACTGGTATGATATGCTTGGGCCACGATTGCATTTTTCATCTGTTTATCTCTAATCCTTTGTGTCTTCTAATATACTGCAATATATTTTTATGTGCCCGATTATCTTGGTTTCGTAATTCATTTTTATTTTGTATATAGCTACGTATTTTTATCTTGTTTTCTGCAGTTATCTAATGACGGCAATGTCCAAAACGCGTAACATTGGAAGTATAAAGTCAGCTTGCATCCAGCCAACGACTTTTCCCTCAACGACTTATTCAGCATTTTGGAGACTGCACACAATAGCAAAGATCTTGTACTGGAAGAGATGTGTTTCACAGTATCAAAGATGAAGAAGTGCTCTTGACTCTTAAGGTATTGATTTTAGAGCCTATGTTTACTGGACATTTTATTTTCTTTTGTCTGTACTACCAAGTCTCAAAATATGTAATATTATCTTTTAACATACTGTGTACTCAAGTCATTCAGTGGAAAGAACAAGCAATATTTTGTGTACCACGAGAAGCTGCCATCGGGAATTAGAGGCTGGTGTGATATATATTCTTTTGCTGTATAACTTTTGGCTGACTTATTTAAAAGGTTTTGACTGACCGCTCCATCTGGAATTAATCGCTTAATAATAGAAACTAGTCATCATAATACATGCAACTGAGACCGTTAAAATAAAAATTTGTGAAATTTTGCACTTGTGGCTTATCTCGCGACAATGTAGCGCATTATCCAAAAAGCAGGAACAACATTTCTGTCAGTTATTACTGCTAGGGGGATTGCAGTTGCAAAAGCAACACCGTGCCCAATTATGCAGTACAGTAAACAGCAATAGAGAAGTTCTGCCGGGAATGAGATAACCGGGTGGTAATAACGGCGGCCATAAACTCTGTTGTATCGCGGCAACTGTGCAACTACTGCGATTCCAAAACAAAAACCGGCTTAAAGAAACATCTCCATCATCTTTAATGTTCGCGATTGCAGGCCGATGGCTGGCGGCGGGCTCACGAGGAGGTCGAACTTGCGGCCATTAATCATTGCTGGAAATAGCTTCCAGGACGGCCAGTAAAATAAGGCTTCCTGGTCGCGACGTCCGCGCTGCTGCCCCGCCGAGATATGCATCGCCGCAATATTCGCATACGCTGCTTCCGTATGCAGTCGCTCCGAAAACTCCACGCGCCCCAGTTAATGAAGCGCATAAGAACATATTATCTCGACTTGCCGAATTTTTCAGACCTTTGTGCGCGAGGCGGCGCTCTGAAATATTGACACATTTCATACGCCGTCTGCTCACATACAAGCCGGAGAGTTATGTGGTAAGGGAGATATATTTCTTCGACAAACTTACCTCTTGAGGTAAACTCTGCGACGCCTGTAAACCCAACCACAGGTTTCCAAGCATTACCTCACAAAACTATGAGAATTCAGGTCCGTCTGTTATGGAAACATCTATTCTTTTTCATACCCAGAGATGTACATCTACGTCTACATATATAATCCGCTAGCCACCAAGCGGTGTGTGGCGGAGGGCACAATTCACGCCAAAGTCATATTTCCCCCTCCCTCCCTGCCCCTCCCCTCTGTTCCACTGGCGGATCGCGCGAGAGAGAAACGACTGTCTGAACGCCTCAGTATGAGCTCTTATTTCCCTTATCTTTGAATGGTGATCATTGCGCGATTTGAAAGTTGGTGGTAATACATCCTCGGCGAAGATCGTATTTTCGAATTTAGTGAGCAGCCCCTTCCGTTTAGCGTGTCGTCTTTCGGCAAGTGTGTCCCATTTCAAACTTTCTACGAGATTTGTAACTCTCTCGCGATGGCTAAATGTACCAGTCACTAATCTTGTCGCTCTTCTTTGGACCTTCTCAATCTCTTGAATCAGACACAACTGCTAAGGGCCCCATACAGTAGAACAATACTCCAAGACTGGACGAACTAACGTATTGTAAGCTATTTCCTTTGTTGAAGGACTTCGTCGCTTCAGGAGTCTACAAATAAGCCGCAATCTAGAGTTCACCTTACCCGTTACTTGTGTAATCTGATCATTCCATTTGAGATCATTTCGAATAGTAACGTCACATTGTGCCATCCTAAGAGGATGCTTCTGTTCAGGTTTGTAAAATGCAAAACATGGCAAGACGCAGTCAGTGTCGCATAAAGGTACTACTAGGGGCTTCAAGAAAGTAAGGTACACATTTTTATGGCAGGTCAAGTAACTTTTAGTGAATGCTGCACTGCTCTTCAAAGTGACTTAGATACGTGACACTATTTTTCAACATAGTCACCAAGTCTCTTGTAATTCAGAGGTCGGAACGTTCTACGAGACGTTCAACTCCTCGACGGTAAAAATCCGCTCCTTGGACACGGAGTAATTCCAGAACCACTTCGTAAACGTCCTCAACACAAACTGCGATGTTCAATGCATTTTTCTTTCTGTTAACCAGTGTTGGATTCACATAGTGACAACAACTATAGACGTTAAAGGCTATGAGGTGCTGGTTAACTTCTTTATAAATTTGCATGGCGTAGCAAAGTAACAGTGGCAATTTCATGGACTTAAAGGTGCCTTGACAACCAAGATGACAATAGGAAACCACATCCAGAGCCGTAACTCAACGACGCTATAGAGCGACGAAATTTTATGGCTCAGCGCCTGCCGCTAGATCTTCCCTTCGCCAATAAATGTTTGCGTTTGAACACTGACATACAGGAAGCAGAAGTAACAATACACCCGAAAGTTTCCAGGACATGAGATACCGTTAAATCTGGCCATACCCGTCATAACTCCACTGAAGAAAAGCTGTTGTGTCCTTTAGACACCTTCCATCACACCTCGAAGTTGGCTATTACAGTTCTGTTACATCCTGTACATTGCATTTCAGGTAAAAAAAGGTATTGCAATCGACTGAAATATATTGCCTGATAAAAAATGTCAAGCACTTCAGAAGTGAAGCAGGAAACGAGATGTAACTTCACAGTGAGAGAGGGTATATGGTTCAAAATAGAGTCAAATTTACAAAAACCTTGACAGTATGCCGTTACACCCTCTCTGGCCTGGATGAATCCACTGATTTGGTTGGGAAGCGTTTATAAAGCCGTTTTATCAACTCCTACAACTGTTATAACTGGTCCTTGATATTCAAGATGCTGGCCGCTGTGGCCGAGCGGTTCTAGGCACTTCAATCCGGAACCGCGCTGCTGTTACGGTCGCAGGTTCGAATCCTGCCTCAAGCATGGATGTATGTGATGTCCTTAGGTTAATCAGGTTTACGTAGTTTTAAGTCTAGGGGACTGATGACCTCAGATATTAAGTCTCACAGTGCTTAGAGTCATTTGAACCATTTGACGTGTAGTCTGGCACCATACATGCTCTGTCTGGGACATATCTGGGCATCTTGTTGAGCACGGGGCTACTGTAGACGGTTCATCTAGGCACTTGCCACGTGTAGACGACCACTGTCTTTTTGAAGAATGGCACCAAGTGCTGTCCCATGAGAGGTAACACACGAGGACGCAGTACGTTCGTGACGTACCGTTGTGTCGTGACAGTTCCCTCAGTCACTGCCAGCCCTGAACCGAAGTCACACCCGATGGCTCCACAGACCATGAGTAACTCCGCTGTACCTCTGCAAAACGCTGGAAGATGAGACTGCTCCCCGGTCGCCACCATACTCGGTCATATGGGGTAGTGAAGAATTGCCATTCATCGCTGAACACAACGCCACGCCGTTAATCAGGAGCCTACGCATGAAACAGTAATTCCCTTGTCCTGCTGATGCTTGTTTCCGACCAATGGTGCGGAATGACACAGACTGCTGCAGGGGTTCCACGGCACTGAAAGACTCTTATAGTACGAAATACAGAACTCGAGAGCTCAAAAGCTGGTGAGTGAATTCGTGGTAAAAGGAGTAGGACGACTGCGACAAGGCTCGTAGGGCATATGCATTCTTCCCCAACATTAGTTGGCTATTGAGGATGAAACATGTCAATCCCAGCTGCGGCATGGTTCATTTCTCAGCCAGCCTTGGGCTTTGTAGCTCGTAAATCTCGAACGGGAGGCTGAATGTACCCGTGAAGAGAAAAAGAGGGACCCGAATCGTCAAGGGAAAGACAACTAACGCACTCACACGACGACATGAGAGAATAAATTAGAGACCAAACGCTGTGGAACGATCTCAATGATTGTGCAAAAAGAAAATCTAGAGGCTGCATAAAGATTATTTACAGCGATAATAGTACAGGCAACAACAAACACAAGCGAAAAATGACGTCACAGACAATACTAGTGATACAGATGACAGTAACGGTGGTAGCAAATCAGAAGACAGAGATACAGGCGAAGACAGACAAACATGGAATCCCACCAGAGTCTCACGAAAACAAGTGGTCACCAGGAAATAATATTAGACCGTACCAGAAGTGGAGAAATAGAGGACAGCACATACTGTCGTGTAGGGAAACATAAACCACATGTAGAATCACGTTATCTGAGGGCGAGAGACTCAACATATTGCTGAAGCACTCGCCCTTGGACGGCGACAAGTACTTGATCGGGAGGTTGCTGCCCAGGAGGGAGGAGCTCAATTATGTGCTCGCTCCTGGGTAGCATGGGTGGTGGCGCTCTATAAAGCTCAGCGTTTCTATCTTCCTATTTTCCTATTTTCTTAATAAATAAGTCATTAATTTTAAGCATTCCTCGTTCCTAACTAGTTCTTTTTCACACTATTTCGAGCTTCAATGCTTTTAAATTTTGTTAAAATAATAATAAATCTAATAAACTGTGTAAGTACACGTTAATATTGTAAAAACACGACCTATCTTAGTAACTATGTATGTGGCAGGTCGTTTGTAAATGGCAGTAAATAAAATAAACAATAATGATAAGTCCATAACTTGTTCTCGGATGGCGGTCGTTGATGTGATGGGGCTACAATGTGGTTTGTGCACAGTAAGAGGATCCTGCCTTCTGGTGCTCATAAGTAGTCGCCCAAAACTTCGACGAGTATGCCTCCCCTGACATTCTCATGCAGTCCACCATCGGGCCACCGACACATCTGGATGCCCCACAGGTCTGGATACTGCACGATTCGACCGGTCGACCACATGGAGATCCACAGTGAGGCCACTTTCGAATTGTCAGATGGTGGTAGCGCCGACTCACACGAGTATGCGGAATATCCGTGCCCTCAGCAGTGATCACTAAACACCCGACACAGTTCAAACCTCTTATATACCATACCAGTCCTGGTAACAACACTAACCACGAACGACGCGAATGAACTCTCGTGGTCGTTCTAGCTTTCACAGAGAACTGCAAGTCTAATCATTTACATGCCCGCAGATGATATGTGCGTGTACGAAGTTACACTGACATCCGATCATGTCTTCTGGGAGCTTCACATTTTGTCTGTAAGTGTGCACACTTCCCGAAGCTTACAATAACACGCTATCATCTTAACGTGCAAAGCAATCATTTCCTAGTCAGGGAGGTGGGCCAGACCCTGATTAATGACCATGGATCTTCTGCACAAGCTTGACAGTTTTCCAAATTTGACCCCTCCCCCCCCCCCCCCCCCAATACCTGCCACGTGATTCACAGTACATAGATAGCCAAAACAATAGCAAACACTGAACAAAATCCACACAACTTCCTGATAGATGTTGCACACAACGTCCCAGCCTTAATTTAAATGATGATGATGGTATTAGGAAGAGCAAGCAGTTGCGGTAATTCAATAAGAATAATTTCTAAAGAATATTCGCGTGACTTCTCTTAACCATCGGGTCCTATCGTGACGACAGTAATACTTAAGAAACAAACGAGGTAAAGATAGTTGTCTGAAATAACAATGGAATCCTAAAACCGTTCAGCAGGAAAACTAACTACAGTTGCTTATTGATTGTGTTTTTAATTACGCCACAACCAATTTTTGTCTCACTTCGTTCATATGTTAAATTTATTCGTGGAGACGTTTGCAAGAAAAATAACTGAAACGGATGGCCACTATAAGGAAACAGCACTGAAACTATGCTTCTGGACAGAGTAAATATGTATTTAACACCAAACTGGGAGTCAGGATTTCTGATTATCTCCATCAAACGCTTTAAATGAGTGATTTTATGACGATAATGAACATTAGATGTGGCAAATCAACGTTCCATCATACGATTTTCCTGTTTCAAACTGAAAAGAAGTCCTCACCAGTCTAATGACAACAAGTCATCTACAAATAATTTCTGATGTCCAATTCTGTCAATAACGCAATGTAACCGCTATTTGGGTCGTGTTCTTTGAAACATTTTTCAATTTTTATAGGCCGTTTTCTTTTACTTGTAAGCCGTATCCCAATGCCAAAAGATGTTTATAAAACATGAATCGAATGGAAATGAACTCCCTGCGTGCGAGTGAGACCGTCAGTCTTTTCATGGAGGCGCAAAACAGGACAGTAGTACACATTTACCATCTAAACTGTCAGATTAATGAGAACTAGGTGGTAATTGAATTGATCGTCCGTGCATCGGAACAAATATTAAATTGACAGCTTGTTGATTTTCGTGCTGAACTGGGACCTGGGCGATCGTCGAAAACCGACTAAGAAATTCATTTAAATTACACTGAATATATTGAAAATCCATACAATACGACTGGCTGCATTCCTGATGCACAAAACTCCCACAATGGAAGCTATTTTATAAAAAAGTAGAACGTGCAAATTTGCATATGCGATCAAAACCGTTTTATTGTGCTATGAGAGTCGTGGTGCAGCTCGCAGCTCTGTTCTGAATTCCGAAAAGCAACTGAAATAATGTAAACAATAATATTTGTTATGGCATTCGTTCTGTCACTAAGTTCTCAAATAACTCTCACAGTATGAGCAGTTGATTCAAAGATGGGAAAAAACAGCGAATAATTTTTTCCAAATCTCTTTAATTTGGGGATATAAAGGTAACTACAAAAAGAAACTGAAATCTAACAGCCGCGCGGGATAGCCGCGCCGTCTTGGGGCGCCTTGCCATGGTTCGCGCGGCTTCCCCCGTCGGAGGTTGGAGTCCTCCCTCGGGCATGGATGTGTGTGTTGTCCTTAGCGTAAGTTTAAGTTAGATTAAGGAGTGTGCAAGCCTAGAGACCGATGACCTCAGCAGTTTGGTCCCATAGAAAAAATTTCCTAATTTGAAATTTAGTAAATGCTCCAATTTTAGTTAACGTTTGGAAAACATTTGGAAAGGGACCGTACAGCAAATAAAAAATAACAAAGGATCTTCATAGACAGCGCGAATGAGTAATGTGCTATCTGTGTTCAGCAAAAAAAATTCACTAGATACAAAACATATCATTCCGTACGTAGTTAACGCATGATTCCTTTATGTATCTTAGATCTAGGGCAAGTATACAATATGCAATACATTTTGTTCATTTAACCCTTTCCTGCCCGACGGGACTTAAAAGTCCCGTCCACTTTCTAAAGTCATAAAACAGTGTAGAGTAGAATTCATGCACTGGCATCCAGTCAGGCTGTACCACGGATAACTCCTTGACAATAACAGTTCGGTACCCACAGAAAACGAAAAAAAGACACACTGTTGTACCGCTGTGTTCTTCATTTCGGCACAGGATTTGAGGGCCCTGCTGACGTGAAAGGACATTTTTATGAGTGTTTTGTGTTTATAACGTGGTTTCGAATTGTTTTAGTGAATGTAAACTTATATTTGTAATGCAGTAAGTAAATTACCCAATCAGTTGTGATGAATATAACCTGACGGGACTCAAAAGTTCTTCTTGCGTTTTTTACATCAGTGCAACACACATGTGTATTAAAATGCACTACCCTGTTTTTAGTTGCTTTGGTAATATTCTTCCCAAATATTAAATACTTTGGTACAGTTTTGCACGGTTTGGGCAGGAAAGTCTCAGAGGAATTTTTACATCCACCGCAAGGGTTAAAGCAAACAGTTACCAAAAATGTTCTCATATTAGAAAACTCAAATTGTCAATAAAAGTACTAAACAAAGGTAATATTATCATTACTATGTAAATCGAGACGCTCCTGCAAAACACACATTGTGTTTTACAACAGGCCGCAATGTAGCTTCAAGCGTTGTAAACTCTGTTTGTCATTTACAGTCGATACTTTATTCTTTTTAAACAGAAAACGAAAGCAAATCATTAAGTTCTCAGTTCATTTTTAAGGAGAATTTTACTAATGAGACTGTAGCTAATAGTATGTTTGTTTTGGTAACAGACGTTCACAGCTACACAACGCTGTGTAACGTCTATTCCAATAAAAAACCATCAACCATTAAAGCGAATACCTATAGCTATTGATGCATCGACGTGTACCTAGATGAACCTTCGGCGCTGATAGCGATGATGGATAATGTAAGCGGAGGAGTGGTTTAGCGAGAAAATACGAAAAATGCAAAAACGACGCTGTCGTATTTGAGAATGACAATAACTTACACATCGTTGCAACCAGACCCAACGGACCAAGCAGGACTTGCTGTTCCTCACAAGCGTCTTCTAACCGAACTGTGTGCCTACGGAATATCCCCTCAGTTGTGCGACTGGATTCGTGATTTCCTGTCAGAAAGAACACTGTTCGTAGTAATAGACGGAAAGTCATCGAGTAACAGAAGTAATATCCGGCGTTCCCCAAGGAGATGTTTAGGCCCTCCACTGTTCGTGATCTCTATTAACGACGGAGGAGACAATCTGAGTAGCCCTCTTAGATTATTTGAGATGATGCTGTCATTTACCGTCCTGTAAAGTCATCAGATGACCAAAATGAATTGCAAAACGATTTAGATATCTGTGCGGTACGAAAAGTGGCGATTGACCCTGAATAAAGGAAAGTGTGAAGTTATTCGCATGAATACTAAAAGAAATCCGCTAAATTTCGATGACGCGCTAACTCACACAGATCTGAAGGCTGTAAATTCAACTAAATACTTAGGTATTACAATTACAAATAACCTAAATTGGAACGATCGCATAGATAATGTTGTGAATAGAACAAACCGAAGACTGCGATTCATTGGCAGAACACTTACTGAGTTCAACAGATCTACTAAAGAGACAGCTTACACTACACTGATCCGCCCTATTCTGGAATATTGCTGTGCGGTGTGGGATCCGCATCAGGTGGAACTGACGGATGACGTCGAAAAAGTACAAAGAAGGGCAGCTCGTTTAGTATTTTCGCAAAATAGGGGAGATAGTGTCACAGACATGATACGTGAATTGGAGTGGCAACATTAAAACAAAGCCGTTTTCCGTTGTGACGGGATCTCCTCGTGAAATTTCAATTACCAGTTTTCTGCTCTGATTCCGAAAACATTCTGTTGGCACCCACCTACATAGGGAGAAATGATCATCACGATACAATAAGAGAAATCAGGGCTCGCAGAGGAAAAATTTAAGTGCTCATTTTTCCCGCGTGCCGTTAGAGAGTGGAACGGTAGAGAGACAGCCTGAAGATGGTTCATTGAACTCTCTGCCAAGCACTTTATTGTGAATAGCAGAGTAATCACGTAGATGTAGATGTAGAAAATGTGATTAACACTCTGGAAGGCGACTGTTGTATCAGTACCAGGAGCTGGCCCGCCAGTACAGAGTAAGCCAGACGACCGACTGAAATATTCTCCATGACAATTGTTACTACCCTTATGTCTTAGAGAGTGTGCAGGGCTTACTACTGACAGACATCCCTCATCGGGAGCAGTTTTTTCACTGGTTTCTTCACCAACGATTCTGGGATTTGTCATTCATCCTACTCACAGACGAGGCCACCTTTACGCGAAGTGGTATCTTGTACAGAGCCCTGCGTGCGAGTGAGACGGTCATTCCTTTTATGGAGGCGCAAAACAGGACAGTAGTGCACATTTACCATCTAAACCGTCAGATTTATGAGAACTCGCACGTGAAACGTGGATGATGAAAAGTTCAGGCAGGAAGAGAATGAGTCGCTTCAGAGGAACACAGTTGATGAAATGTGTAGATCAGGTAACTAATGAAGAGGAACTTAAACAGAACAGCGAATCATCTGCATCGGTGCAGAGGAATTTGTCTGCCGGTTTAATTGGCGACCGCGTCTTCTGACAGGCCGGAAGTATCGGCGTTTCTTGTGGGTGACTTTGCATCCCATTCTGGAAGAAGTGCCATTGATGATTCGAAGGGTTATGTGGCTGCTTCGTGATGGTGCTGCAGGTCACTTCGTTGTTTACGTCTGATCGCACCACTATCGCGTCTCCCCTGGTCGATGGATCGGACGAGGGGGCCCACTTGCAAGTCCTGCTCGTTCACCGGATCTCAACCTGTGCGCTTTCTGGCTATGGGGCCATCTCGAACGTATTGTGTATGTAGATAGCATTCCAGATACGGAGACACTGGAGTAGCGTTTTCATGCTGCCTTTGATACTGTTCGGATGCAGCCTGGCCAATGTGAACGTGTGAGACATAACATGCTACGGCGCGTACACGGATGCGTTGAGGCACATGGAACCCATTTTCAACACGTACTGTTACTGTGGCTGCCTGGTTCAGCGCGTATTAGACCGCAGTGTCTGTAACAATGTATGAGTGAATAAACAATCTCCAGTATCATTATTTATTGTACAAGCAATTATGTGGCATAGTGTGAACAAACCATATATCACAGTATGTGAAATATGAATGGTTTTCTTTTATTTCAATCGTTATTTTATAAGATTGGCATTACGCATGACGAAGACGTCACTTCATTTGCCTTCTTTATACTAACAATAGCTGACAAACTTGCACTGCCAGGGCGTTCATTTTGCCACCTTTCTGTTAGAAACGAAACCCAAAAATTAACGCTGTTTGTAGTCTAATATTGAAAAAATTTCATTTCCATGTATTCGTGAAAACACCTTTGAAATTATGAAACAGTCGTACAAATAAATATGCGTAATTTACAAACATATAAGTACAATGTCCAAATTAAGAAACATAGTGTGCAAAATTCAAATCCTCTGTAATGTTTATTTAACGTGAAAATTGATTATAAACAATATTTTTAGTTGTGTGTCCAGGAGTTACGATGCACGAATTTTTGGGTGAGCCCACCATTGAGCAAGCGACATAAAGTTGTCCAATAAGTGTCAAATCCACTCCGCAGTATTCAACAGAATGTCCCTGTGACTTTGGAAAATGCAGGTCTCACTGGTGACTGCAGTCTCTTAAGAGGCAAGGCGAGATCTGCCGGAGTAAGGAGTATCCATGAGATGTGCAGAATTTTATTCTCTCCCCTTCTTTTTAAAATGATACCCTCAAGTACATTACCCAACATCATCTTAGCACACAGCCTCGTGCCATTGCGAAGTTTTGGCGGATCGTGGTTTCGTAGTAGATTAAGTGGTGATCCCACTTCTAGTAAAAGGCGATGTGGTGGTTATTGTTTCCGCCTAGTGCTGTTTGCGCTTCGCAGTTGAAAGCTCTCAAAAACGCTTCTGCCTGTCAGTGGGTTTCTGAAGTTGACTCGACTGTAGGAGCGTCTTAGTAGTAAAGAATAAATGCATTAAAACGTCATATATTATGCGGCAGTTACTCATGTATCTCTTGTTTAAGACGTCATATCTCCTATACTATGACAGGTAGATGGTTCTTACCCTCACAGTGATTGTTGCCTTACAGGAAGGGATATATGTAAGGGATATGTGTACAAAGTCCAGCGTCTGGAAGGAGATGTGAAACAGACATACACACATACATAAACCTGTTTTTATAATACATATGGATTACAAGTTCATTAAGGTTACTACACATTATTTTACACTTTTTAGTACTGTACCACTTTCTCTGATGTAATTCCATTTCTACATCGCGCATGTAACATCGCATCGTTATTCTTAACAACGCAGGCACTCCAGTATCGTATTTATCCCTGTATTTATCCGCTGAACAGGGCAGTGACTTCCAGTTAAAGTGTCCTGCTCTGTAAGGGAATTACATAATGTGTGTACGTGTTGGGTGCAGGAACGACGAAATATGGAAGTTTGGGTCTGGCCGTGCGTCCTACAGGGATAGCCACTGCGGTTAAGACGCATAAAGCGGGGAATTGGTTCGAGTTCTGGTCCGACATAAATTTTCATTGTCGTCATTCACTTATGCAGTTAATGATTGTTTATATTCGAAACTGCAAATATATTTCGTGTAAAATAACTGACGATGGTCGAAGTAAACTGGCAATAAGAAAGGCTAGTCTGGAAAAGAGATATATGTTAATATCGAATATTAATTTAAGATTTAGGAAATCTTTTTTAGAAGTGTTTGTCTAAAATGTAACCTCGCACGGAAGTGAAACATGGATGATGAAAAGTTCAGACAGGAAGAGAATGAGTCGCTTCAGAGAAACACAGTAGATGAAATGTGTAGATCAGGTAACTAATGAAGAGGAACTTGAATCAGGCAGAAAATAAATTTATGTCTCCACTAAAAGAAGGAGCCGGCTGATAGACCACTTATTGAGGCATCAAGATACCGTCAGTTTCGTAATGGAGGGAAGTGTGATGGGTCAAAAATTGTAGAGGAAGATCAAGAGATGAATGGTGTAGGCAAGTTGAAATGGATATAGGTCGCGGTTACTGTGCAGAGATGATGACGTGCACGGAATAGATTAGCGAGGAGAGCTGCATCAGACCAGTCTTAGCACTTACGAACACAACAACTACACAACTTCCATTATTGCTGTATGATCTTGTGGAAGCTACTGGAAAAAATACACTATTGGCCATTAAAATTGCTGCACCAAGAAGAAATGCAGATGATAAGCGAGTATTCATTGGACAAATATATTATACTATAACTGACATGTGGTTACATTTTCACGCAATTTAGGTCCATAGATCCTCAGAAATCAGAACCCAGAACAACCACCTCTGGCCATAATAACGGCCTTGATATGCCTGGGCATTGAGTCAAACAGAGATTGGATGGCGTGTACAGGTACAGCTGCCCATGTAGCTTCAACACGATATCACAGTTCATCAAGAGTAGTGATTGGCGTATTGTGACGATCCAATTGCTCGGCCACCATTGACCAGACGTTTTCAATTGGTGAGAGATCTGGAGAATGTGCTGGCCAGGGCAGCAGTCGAACATTTTCTGTATCCAGAAAGGTCCGTACAGGACCTGCAACATGCGGTCGTGCATTATTCTGCTAAAATGTAGGGTTTCGCAGGGATCGAATGAAGGGTAGAGCCACGGGTCGTAACACATCTGAACTGTAACGTCCACTGTTCAAAGCGTCGTCAATGCGAACAAGAGGTGACCGAGACGTGTAACCAGTAGCCCCCCATAACATCACGCCGGTGACACCCCAGTATGGCGATGACGAATACACGCTTCCAATGTGCGTTCACCGCGATGTCGCCAAACACGGATGCGACCATCATGATGCTGTAATCAGAACCTAGATTCATCCGAAAAAATGACGTTTTGCCATACGTGCACCCAGTTTCGCCGTTGAGTACACCATAGCAGGCGCTTATGTCCGTGATGCAGCGTCAAGGGTAACCGCAGCCATGGTCTCCGAGCTGATAGTCCATGCTGCTGCAAACGTCGTCGAACTGTTCGTGCAGATGGTTGTTGTCTTCCAAACGTCCCCATCTGTTCACGCAGGGATCGAGACGTGGCTGCACGATGCGTTACAGCCGTGCGGATAAGATGCCTGTCTTCTCGACTGCTAGTGATACGAAGCCGTTGGGATCCAGCACGGCGTTCCGTATTACCCTCCTGAACCCACCGATTCCATATTCTGCTAACAGTCATTGGACCTCGACCAACTAGAGCAGCAATGTCGCGACACGATAAACCGCAATCGCGATGGGCTACAATCCGACCTTTATCAACGTCGGAAACGTGATGGTACGCATTTCTCCTCCTTACACGAGGCATCGCAACGTTTCACCAGGCAATGCCGGTCGACTGCTGTTTGTGTATGAGAAATAGGTTGAAAATTTTCCTCGTCAGCACGTTGTAGGTGTCACCACCGGCGCCAACCTTATGTGAATGCTCTGAAAAGCTAATCATTTGCATATCACAGCATCTTCTTCCCGTCGGTTAAATTTCGCGTCTGTAGCACGTCATCTTCGTGGTGTAGCAATTTTAATGGCCAGTATCGTACGAAGGAGGACATTATTCCTCCAACTTTTGTGCAAATTATTTTATTTGCACCTAAAACATTTCAGTAAGTAAACAATAAATTACTAAATAAAATATTTTAAACGCAGGCTGGTGAAATGGTGGCCATCTTCGAATTTACAGAGTCTGTGGGGCCTGTCCAGGAAAAAAGATACCTCGGCGGCAAAGCCAGAGATGTTCTTTCATATGTGAAATCATACAGTCAGCTGTTTCTAGTGCCATTCTATGATAATTGGGACGAGACAAGTGATACTCGTACTATATTTACCCACAATTAGGCGAACAAGTATCAAGCAGCATTTAGGTCCAATCTGATTGTCATTGCCCAGCAGCTAAGTCATTTATACTCCCACCTTAGCGGCAATGTGGTATCAACGTTCGATACCACAGTAGGGGTTGCAGTTATCGTTGGACCCGCGAGTCGCGACCAGCGCCGCTCCGCAGCTTGTATCAAGTTTCTAACGAGCTCTCGTCCACTCTTGCTCGCGACGTCAAGTAGTAAAGTAGCATAGCCTTCAGCTGATAGGAAGCAACCTCTAACAAGGCGCTTAGTAACATATGGCCTAAGTGAGGCCTCAACAGCTATCTGTTTATAATTATATATATGCAGCCAAGAAGAATCCTCTACAGCCAGTTAAGTACAATATATATAATTTTTTACAAACGACTTCTAATTATTTTAGTCGTCGCAGATTCAGACCATGCAGCCAGCACCTTATCGACGTTACTGACAAACCTTCTGTGATTTATATGTTTCTATTTAGCATTGGCCACCAGTCAACATTGGCTACGACTCGTTCGTCGTCATCGTAACAGGCAGACTCTCCCGAAATTTTTTTCTAAACTAATGAATACTGAATACCTAAATAATTAATTGACTCGTAGCATTTCATTAAGAGTACATGTATGTTCTTGACAGAATGTGGAGTGGTTCATCACTCTTGGAAGTTAACGTCATACATGCAAATTTCTGATACTGCTTCGAAGTAAATCTAGTGTGCATTTAAAATTAGTTGACTACAAGAATCGAAACGAACATCGGAAATTTCACTTTCTAAATAAATTCCGTAACCGGAATTGAAAGCCAATAAGACAGGCCCGACGGCTGCCAGTAACAGGGCAGCGTTTGTATTGTGCGTGGCGCCCTGCGCTTGGTATCTTTTCGCCGTATTTTGCTACGCGGCAGGGTCAGGATTCGGGGCGCTTTTGTTCTGCGGGGGCGCCTCGAAGCATTTGTTACGGCTATTGTCTGTACGTCCGCGCCACGATTACCGGCAAAACGTCGCCTGACAATGCGCTCCTCGCTGTTCTAGCACAAAAGCGCAAAATATTCTCGCCCTTTCCTTTTGCTGGTGTTCGTCTTCTGATCGATAGTAAGTTCGTGTTAGAGAGGAGAAAGTGCCGTGAGTGACAACGCGTATTCAGTGTGATTTCCTCTGATGAATTAATGTGAAAATGATAACCGTCAGTACTTGAGCGTGAAGTGATTGTGAGTCATTTAGTTGGCTAGAACATTATCGACAAACTGACTAAAATGTAATTTAGTTCAGCCAAGATATGTACTGACTAGAACATAACTTTCACACGTACGCTTCTGTGTGTGACTTTAAATTAAGTATTAAGATCAGACAGAAGTAACTGAGATCAGAAGCATTTCAGTAAATTGGATCACTAAAAGCATGACATGAATATGCGAGACTCATTGTCGACTCACTAATAGCTAAGAGACGAGTAGCCATCTTTACTCAATCCTGATCACCAGACACTGGACTCGCATTCGGAAGGACGACGGTTCAATCCCGCGTCCGGCCATCCTGATTTAGGTTTTCCGTGATTTCCCTAAATCACTCCAGGCAAATGCTGGGATGGTTCCTCTGAAAGGGCACGGCCAACTTCCTTCCCCATCCTTCCCTAATCCGATGAGACCGATGACCACGCTGTCTGGTCTCCTTCCCCAAACCAACCAACCAACCAACCTGATCACCAGTGTCTTCAAGTTGCCTGAAAGGGTTAACTGATAAAACTAGTACCTCACAACGAATTTGAAAAAGTACCGTCTGGCTATAAAAGTCATTTTCATTTCTCAGTGCTTTCTTCACAGCTTTAGAATACACGGTGGTTGTAGTTAAACTTTCGGTATTTGAGAGGACCTCAATGAAAATCGAGAGATCGTAAGGCAATAAAAATTCTTGGAGACATTTGTAAGGACATGCGGAAGAGAAAAATTATTGAAAGAAACATATTTTGATTTCCACCTATGGGGTAACATTTGTTAATTGCTTATTGTCTTTACATTCGAGGCTACAACTGTTGCTAATTATGACGAGTATCTGTTTACACGATAGCCTGGAACCGTACTAGAGATTGTTCGGTGCACTTTTCGAACGGTGGACAGTTCGTGCACTGCTTGAAGATCGCACATTGCGTCCAGCACTCTTAGCCATGGCAACAGTAACTTCTTCAATAATTAGTGTCGCAATTGGCCCGTCGGCGTCTCCCAGGAACAATTCCCAAAATCGCTACTTAATTCGAAATTCTTCAGCGCCGGGGCGGAAGGAGGACCTCTCGGTATTTCTTTAATGCGTCGATACTCTCGAGGAGCAGCAGCACTACTGTTGTTGTTTTGATAAAACAGCTTTACGAGTAAGGCCCTGCTTACTTTGTCCAGACCCACATTACTGTCAGCAACACTGATACCTTTGTTTCTACACTACGTCGGCGTACCAGTACAAGCCCATAATGGCAAATCATTACACTAATACTATTAACAACCGAAATCCTGCAGCGCACAATCAGAACATCATTCCTATACAGTTTGGTGCCCATACGGTAGATAGTTTTCAGTCTACACTGGATCTAGTAGCGAAAGTTTAACTATAACCCTCCTGTATATAAAATCTCTAGTATATAACTCAAACTTTTGGACAATTACTCATACTGAAAGGTAACGGTTAGCCACTGTCATACTGATTAACGAGAGGTATCGTCTGTGCATCATCCCGGCGACGCGACAGGTAGGAAGATGGGACATGTAAGTGTTTTATTACGGCTAATTTCCTGTACTCCTCACTACAGATGCGAATGCAGTTCCATGATTGTGTGGGCAGGTAGAATATAACGCATCATCGCGGCAGAGGATTGAAAAATACTGTAAAGGCGGGAACGACAATTTGGTTTCCAAATGGTAACGACAACTTCTCCCACCCCGAAACTTCACGTTACTTTGAGGGTGAAAAAAAACGCGCCTCGCGTGAGCAAGACGGCAAACTTTAATGAAAGTTTCTACCCACCCACCTGAGTTACTTTTGGGGGCGAGGGAGAGGCCTTTGGGTGAGGGAGATGACAAGACGTGGTATCGCCAAGGAGAGAATCATTGACGTGTTTGAATTCTAACGAAAATTACTCCCCACCACTCGGTAGTTGGACCAGTTTTGGACGAGAGAGAGAAAGCAGGACGGGAAAGAGACAGAAAAACACTGCCTTACACGGCTGTTGTGTTTAGTGTGTTCCAAACAGACTGGTCGCCCCATCCCTCTCTGCCTACGGTCGAGCGCTGTTCTGGAAAAGACGAGGGAGGCGAAGTGTGATAGAGGCACAGGGACGCAATGACTGGGCGTTTCCAAATTTAACTAGTTTCACGTTCTCTCATTTGACGCGGAAGTAACACTCTGTAAGTAGGCTGTTTAGGTTTTTATGTTGGTAACGTCACCTAGCGCTCTGTATGAAAATCGCTGACCGTGCGTGTGCAGTCTGTGGCTGGTTTGTATTGTTGGAATTTGCTATTGTAGTGTTGGGCAGTTGTCTGTTGCGCAGTTGGAGGTGAGTCACCAGCAATGGTGGGTGTGGGGAGAGAGATGGCGGAGTTTCGAGAGCGGATGATCTAGACGTGTGTCCATCAGAGACAGTAAATTTGTAAGACTGGATGTCATGAACTGATATATATATATATATATATATATATATATATATATATATATATATTATGACTTTTGAACACTATTAAGGTAAATACATTGTTTGTTCTCTATCAAAATCTTTCATTTGCTAACTATGCCTATCAGTAGTTAGTGCCTTCAGTAGTTAGAATCTTTTATTCAGCTGGGAGTATTGGCGCACGCTGTATTGCAGTAGTTTGAGTAACGAATATTTTTGTGAGGTAAGTGATTCATGAAAGGTATAGGTTATTGTTAGTCAGGGCCATTCTTTTTTAGGGATTTTTGAAAGTCAGATTGCGTTGCGCCAAACATATTGTGTGTCAGTTTAAGCACAGACATTTATAATTTTTCTAAGGGGACGTTTCAACTCGCAAAAGTGGGGATGGATGACGGGAGAGCTACATGTAGATTGAGACGAGGATAGAAAATTCACTTCATATGGGGAAGATTGTAATTGGCCCCTTTCATATTTGCCGAATGTCCGCTTTCCCCCCTCCCCTAAATATTGCGGTGTGAGCTGACTCGCACGAGTAGTTCTCAGGTACGTAAAGTGTGCAGCAACTACGGGACGTTGACAGGCGGCCGGCACAGAGGATACAGCACGACGGCTGGTGGCTGTGCTGAAGGTGCGTCTGCGAGTGCACCCGTGGTTCTCAGGAAGTCGGTATTTAGGACATGTTATGACGAGTTCCGTCACTTTCGAGTTATTCTCACTTGTTTCAGTCAAAGCATGGATACGATTGGCGTTATTCTTACGTCCTACTTCGTCAGTCCTAAGCTTATATTTAAGCTTGCAGGCCAGCTACATTTCTTATAATTGCTTTGTGTTAAAGATGTTAACAACGAGTGACCTCCAATATATTTTTGAAACCATAGTGAATTTTTATGGATGTTTCATACACTATACCTTGTGACTTAAACTGGACAATTATTCGTACAACCATGCAATTTCAAGTTGCTCTGCTATAAAAATCTTGGCCAGGTGTGTGTATGACTTGCGCTCTGAGGGTTTCGTACAAACTTAATTACGTACAGAGACTCTCGACGATTTTTGTCTGTTATCGACATTGTCACCGGCAAGATATGGGCCCCGGGATTCCAAAACTTTGGGGAATGTTTTATTTCCAAGTTGAAATCGGATAACAGATGACAAAGAAATAGTTTTTGTGTGATATAATTACAAATTAAGGGTTTACGATTTTTTTTTTTTCGTTTACTTGTTCTGACAGATGTCATGATGTTATGGCAACGAGAAATAGGTTTTGCCGAGGGAGTTTGCGATTGTTAAAATATGTGACATTAGAGCTGTACTTTTGTTTACACTAACTTAAAGACTTACATTTATTACACCGACAAGGAACCACAGAGCTTAGTGTGTGTAATTTTCAAACCGATACGTCTACGTGTTCGTGAGAAAAAGCTTTTTAACAGTAGGATAGACAGACGGACAACAAAGTGATGCTAAAAGGGTTCCTTTTTTACAATAAAAACTGACTGTAAGCATTAAATACAGTATTTCCTGTATTCACTGCAATTTCCCAGATGGCTAAAACTACAAACTTGCAATCAAACCCTTACTTTTGTTTAGGCGAGACATGCTGCGCAGTTGAAAAATTCGAAGTTTCTGATCAGTGCTACCACCTCTTGGCTGTTGGCACAACGACGAACAAGTGTTTTTCGGCAAGTGTGATGCCTATATATAGGCTATCACAGGCTAAGAACGATCAGCTGCGTTCACGCTCGAGCAAAAAATAAAATCTGGAGGTATCGTACATGATGATAGCACGGGACTCAAGACCTTAAATGACACTGGGTTCAACAAAATCCTCGCCGGCTGTCCATTCCCGTCGCTCCGTATCCTTTGCTAAATCTGTCGCCAGTGTTAGACAGACATAGCTGTCAGTAGCTAGCAGAGACTGGTTCTCTGGAGTGTCTGCAAGATAATCAATAAATTCAGTACTTCCGGAGATATAAATTTTACCTAAACCACACAATAATCGTGCTGGCATTGTGAAACCGAATTAGTGACCGTAATGTATTCATCTATAATATCAATTGAAACTACAACCAAGAGTATAGTTTCATATACTCTAATTTTCTGGAATTTTCTTTAGTTTCATTACTACAGATTTCTGATATAATTAAAAGTACTTTGTATAATTATTGTTTGTGTGACTGTTTCGGAGAGACTGTGGGAGTGAATGGAGGGCATATGTTGAGCGAGAACGGGGTATCTTATTAAAACTATACAGATGTATCCGTGACAAAGTTGTTGTGCAATAGGGGAACTTGTGACGTATGTCCGAGTGAGCTTTATTTTGTAAAAGGCAGCCACAAGGGGCGTCGAGTAATAAATTTATTAGTAATTTATTTTATGGAAAGGAATCGCATTTTGTTTTCATGAAATTTTATTTACTTTCGGAATTACGAGATTTCTAGTCTAAATTACTTATGATAATCTGATTGGCTGACATTAGAAATATCGCGAATATAGAAGTGCTCGAGATGATCTGGTTGGCTACTCAACATACTAGTCAGTAGGGATTCATTATTTTCCGCGCGTTTGAGTATGGCTTCGTGCCTCAGATGCATGCGTCGAGAGAGTCGCTCGTGAGCCGTCTTCTGGTGAACGCCTATGTTAAACCGCACTGATCAAAGGCTCCGCAGGTTTGAGCACTTCTCGTGTCGTTGGCGAAAAGCGACAACAGTATTGATTACTTTCTGAAAGTTTGAGCGTTGTGAGTGGTTTATTTTATGAGATGTTCGCGTGTGAACCTTTCATGTCATATATAAACTCTACATGGCGTGCTTCGTACACAATACAAGACATTATCGCCACCACTTCTCTACAAGAAGCCTACTGAATGACTGAGTGTGTTAACTCGCAAGTAGTAGTGGGTTAGTGACTGTTTAGGACGTTTAAAATTTCAGCTCGGACTAAATATCTTCTGATTGCATTTGGGTGTGAACTTGTAACAGAGACACTCAGTGGCATCCTGTAACTGATGTTGGGGTATTGAATACGGACTTGGCAGCCGTTTTCCTTGTTTTAAAGACAATAAACCAGCTTACAGGAAATTTTACACATTTTTCAAACGAGTCATGCAAGAATTCTGAAGACTCTATAGTTAACTAACTTTCAGCTGCTGCCCATGGACAAGAGTTACGTGGCCTTTGCGTGATGGGTATTTATTCGATTTTTCGTCAACGCTGCCTTTTGTCGGTTAAACCAGTATCTACTATCGCAGAGTAAAGGAGCAGACAACCGAAACCTATCCAGGCAGATGGACTGATTGTTTAACGAATAGTGAGAGAACGACGCGCCTCGCCAAAGTCTGGAGTACAGCACTGTATGCATGTGATCCATGGACTTTGAAGAATTCGAAGAAGTGCTTATGTGGGATATGGTGCTATAGACGGATGTTGAAAATTAGATGGTATGAATAACATAAGGAATGAGTAGGTTCTCTGTAGAAACGGCGAGGAAAGAATTATGTTGAAAACACTAAGAATAAGAAGAGACTGTATGACACGACATGTGCTAATACATCATGGGATAACTTCCTTCGTACTAGAGGAGTGTGCAGGGAGAAAAAACTGTAGGGGAAGGCGGAAATAGCAATATATCCAACTTACAAATGAGGACGTTGCTTGGAAGTGCCACTCGGAGATGAAGAGGTTGGCACAAGAGGTGAAGTAGTGGCGGGCCACATCAAACCAGAGGACTGTTGAGGCAAAATTACAGATAATTTGATTAAAACAAATTTTCAGTGAGTGGAATGATAGGGGCCAGGCGTTATCCAGTCATAGCTGTTTCTTGGGTATCACGTGCACGCTGTGTTGCCTGCTTTGCATGTACGCGCATAGCGTTGTCAAATAAAGCAGGCTGCAGGTAGTGGAGGGCAAAGAACTAAACGCGGAAGAAGGAAGGAAGACTAGTGTTTAACGTCCTATCGACGTAAAGGTCATTAGAGGCGGACCACAACCTCGAAGTTGGAAGAGATGGGGAAGGAGAGCGCCGTGCCCTTTCAAAGAAATCATCCCGGTAATTGCTTAGAGCGATTTAGGGAAATTATACAAAACCTCATATGGGTGGCGGGACAAGGATTTGAACCGTCGTCCTCCGGAATGCGAGTCCAGTGCGTTAACCACTGCGCTACCTCGCTCGGTAAACCAAAAACGGAGTGATCTATATGGATCGCCTGAGTGCAGTGGCTGTGTAAAAGCCATCAACACCGCCACTGTCACTGACAGCTGTCAGTCACACTGCTATTTTATTCGAGCTGTAACTGATCATTCACACAAAGCTGTTTTGTTCTAGCCACAACTGTTCAGTCACACAAACAGATGCAATTTAATTACATCGTACGTAGAGCAGTAGTCAAAGTTTTAATTATCATCTCGAAACAATCAAGCTGCGACGTTGAAACTTGACGATAGTGTGGTCTTCTACCACAGGGTTTCCCAAACTCTGCTCACCGTAATGCTGGTGTTCAGCAGGAAGAGAATAGTGCTTCGCGAAAAATTATCAAAAACCTGGCTAATTTTTTCGACCTTTTGACGGTATTAATTTTTTTTTAATTTCATTATGATACGTGTTATTAGTTACGGTTTAAAATTAAAGTAATCACTGAATAAATTAAGCTCTTCTCGTTTTAAAAAAATTTTTAACTTTCTAAATAAACAAGGTGTTCCATCAAAGTTCTAGGTTTCTCCAAGTGTTCTGTCAAAGTTCGGAAAAACCTACTCTACATATTCAGCCTTCAGTGGGACATTTTTCTAATTATGGATATCTTGCGGACACCTTGATTGTAGTAGTCTACATTTTGGCTGTTCGAGAAACGTTTCAGTCACTGAGTTGGCGTGTCAGGAGATTGCCGGGGAGGGGAGAGAGATGAGGTTATATTTGATAGTCAAAAGCAGCAGCATTGACTGTTCTCCGCAGAATGAGCTGGGGCGTTGCCGCAAAGGAAAAAACAACACTTTACGTAGCCTCCCGTGACATTGCCGTCTTGACATCCTACCCTAATCTCGTCGGGAAATTTCGGTAATTTGCTCCTGTAATATTCCGCTCGTTCCAAACGACAGAGCCTCCATTTGTACAACGATTTCCGATTCTTCACAGAGCGATGGTCTGCCACTTCGCTCTTCGTCTTTACGATTTCTGTGATTGCACTGGAATTGTCTGAGGCACCTTACCACTGCGTCGATTGGAGGTGGCATGCCGTTGCCTTCCACTGAACTTTGAAGAGATTTACTAATCCTGTTATAGTGGGACACGCAATTTAACGTAGATTCCGAACCTCGGTGCAACTCGGCAACGTTATTCCTGCTGAAATGCATAAAACGCATTACCGCTTTATCAGCGGGCTCCGCCATGTTCGTTTAGCTCTTCTAGCGGCGTGTTACGGTTTGTGGTGAGGGTGTAAGGAAGCAGGTGTATTCTTTCCAGCTACCATGTTTTTCTCTCACCCCAAAATTATTATTATTATTTCGAAATTCGTGATATTTTCAGTTATAGGGCATGTCCACAATATCAAAAAATTTCGAAGATTGAACCAGGTCTAAACCAACTTTATTTTCTGTTACCTTCTTTTGGTTATTTAGAATCCATCAGCACAGTTAGTTTGCTTAAGAACCGTGATAATTAAAAAACACCAGTAATCAGATTTTGTTGTTATTTTTCATTTTTAAACGTAGCTTGCTTAGCGCCCCCTGTTTCACTCGCGTAGACTGTACGGACTGCACAGATCTTTTGTTTTTCTTTAATCGAATATTTATGTCATTCACAAACTGCAACATCTTCCAAACTTTTCATGCTCATGGTCTTTTTCATCGTCTTCTCCGAACATACTTCTGACCAAAACGCGGGTCTAGCAGCAGGAGTCCAACGTTCTTGTTCATCATGTCTTTTGCGTTCTTGTGGAGATATCTGCATAGAAACTTTCATCCCCTAACACATATTTCTCTATATCTAACCGAGAAGTGAAATACCAATTTTCATATATTTAGCTTTAAAATAAATATTATCTTAAAAAGTACGTCCCCTATTTCATCCCCTTAGGGTTTGAATTTCCAAAAGCAAATAAACATATTTTTTCATTTCTAACAGAGAAGGGAAATACAAATTTTAGTACATTTAGCTTTAAAAGTGCATTCGTAATGAAATAATTTCGTAAACCTTTTCATCCCCTATTTGACAGTTTCCAAAAATACTGGAAGACGTACTTTTTTTAATAACTATTTATTTCCAAGAAAAATTTCAGCCACTGTTTTACCTCCCTTAGTTGTTGAATCTCCACAAATGCTGAAACAAGTATTTTTTTTAATTTCTAACTGAGAAACCAAACACCAGCTTCCGTAGATCTAGCTACAAAATTGCCTTAACAGCGAGACATTTTCAAAAAACCTTTCATCCCCCATTTAAACCGTTAAGGGTGGAATTTCGAAAAATTCCTTCTTAAACGACGCCTACAGTATAAGATCAACACCTTCTCAAAATTTCTATCTTTAATGGGTTGGACTGGGCGATGATGAATCAGTCAGGCGGGACACTGCCTTTTAGTCAGATTACTGACTCTCTGATACAGGAAATCAAAAAGATATATAAATAAGTGAAGTATCCCTACAGACAATGACGAAAATATGTTATCAACTTTTGCAACTTCTGAGTTTTAGGATAATTGATTTCCTTCATAAAAACATTGCTTCTGAAGTAGAATTCCATATTAGTCCAACTAGCCAGCGTAACTGAATAGAGATTATTATCATATCTAAAAGTACTAGTTGAAACGAATATCCGATTACTCAGTTACTCATAAATGTAAATCTTTTATTGTAATTAATGAAACGCCAGGAAACAACAGTAGCTAAATACAGTTCTAATTATACCAACTCACAAAAGAAGGTTGTCGTAAGCCGTTTTAAGTCAGTCAAATGGTTCAAATGGCTCTGAGCACTATGGGACTTAACATCTGAGGTCATCAGTCCCCTAGAACTACTTAAAACTAACTAACCTAAGGACATCACACACTTCCATGCCCGAGGCAGGATTCGAACCTACGACCGTACCGGTCGCGCGGCTCCAGACTGAAGCGCCTAGAACAGCTCGGCCACCCGGTCGGCCTTAAGTCAGTCTGCGGTCAGTTTGAAAGCAGCAAGACCAGTGTTCGCCGATAGGCGGAAATGTGCTGCAGATGATGCAGTATAAGTTATCAGTCGAAAAATGTACCGTGATTTATCTAAGTTTCATGTCCTGGAGTTCGGCCATGAGTCAGTGACTGTTGTTAATGATCGACTGTGCAATTTTAATTAATTTCTTGGACTGTGTTAATCTTCCAACAATAGCTACTGCAAACTGTGACAGCAGGATCAGTCTATGAAGTGTATTATTTCCAAATGATAATTACTGTGCACATCATTTTCGTGTTGATATGACTGCTAGACTTCAAGGTCAGTGATTTAAGAACTTCCGTCAGAAACTGTGTTAATTACTTATGTACTTATATGGATATGGTGTCCTTTCGGACATGTCCGAAAGAACAGTCACCATATCCGTATAAGTATATAGCTCTGGTAATATCGACCATGACCTTCCTCTTCTGTGCGGAAGCACACATCTTACCCGAACTCTTACGGGACTTGGTAAGAATGTCTTCCACGAGTAATGAGTGTGTTGGGTAGGGCACTACGAATGTAGTGTGTGGACATATAAGATGAGAATGGGGGTCGCGCGGGAGGCGTGCGCGAGATAGTCCCTGCAGTCGCGCTATCCTCTGTGCCCTCGGTGGTTCAGATGGATGCCGGCACGGTAGCTCAGCGTGTTCGGTCAGAGAGGCGGTAGCCCTCTGTAATAAAAAAACTGAGTAGAGAAATCAGCGATCAACTTCAACGGATGTGATGTGACGTCCGCCCCGACCAAACGCAACGAACAATGTCGAACGAAATAACGAAAAAAAAAAGGTGGATAGAGCGTCTGCCATGTAAGCAGGAGATCCCGGGCTCGAGTTCCGGTGGGGGCACACACTTTCAGCTGTCCCCGTTGATATACATCAACGCCCGTCAGCAGCTGAAGGTATTAATACATAATTCTAATTATGTTAACTACTCGTTTACAACATGTCAATTTTTTTTTATAATTACTTCACTGTTAGGTTATAGATCTTCAACTACTGTAGTATGTGGCTAGCCGACAATCTTTGCATAATTTAAGTAGATGAGACTCACTCTGGCAAAAAAAATTAGTTCATTCAGTAATAAAAGTGTTGCAACTGTAATCTTGGTGTGGTCTGTATCATTTAAAATAGCCTACTTCCAAATACCAATTTTTCAGTCAGATTCGAAGGAGGCACACCTACCGTGGACTTATTTGTACACGTAGCGGTAAGACTACAAGCTGATGACAATGTGTCTCACGAATATACCAATATGCCTGCACACAAATTTAAAATTAATAACGTAGCTTTATTTTTAAAGGCTGCCTCATCTCAATTAGCGATGCCACCTGGAAGCCGTGTCTGATAACCTTTTACGTAGAGATCAACTCCTGCAATGAAGTACGAGTGGAACTCCAAACTTCTAGGCGCTACAGTCTGGAACCCCGCGCCCGCTTCGGTCGCAGGTTCGAATCCTGCCTCGGGCAGGGATGTGTGTGTTGTCCTTAGGTTAGTTAGGTTTAAGTAGTTCTAAGTTCTAGGGGACTGATGACTTCAGCAGTTAAGTCCCATAGTGCTCAGAGCCATTTGAACCATTCCATTTGAACCATTTTTGAACTCCAAACGTAAACACCTTTATACCCAAAGTCTATTCAGAGCAAGCAGCACAGAGACATTTCCTCGTGATAAAACTGTTCTTTCCTCTTCATGAACTCAGAAGCAGCTATCTGGACGCATGGACGTATACACCATTAGGGTGCAGCGAGCGATAAACTGAAGGCGCAGCTGCTATCTCGGATTCGCGCTGGCCTGCCTCGGGCTCATCCGCTTTATCGAGTTATGGCTCGGCGAGTATTCGCCGCTGCCGGCAGCCGGCCTGCTCATCTCCACCGGCTGCCGTTGTGGCTCTCTGAGTGGTCGACACTAAGTGGATTAGGGACCCGCAGAGCAGATCTGCCCGCCTCTTGCGGCAACCCCCCTCTACCCCCCCCCCCCCACCCCTCCATCCACCAGTCTCCGTGGCGCCAGTCTAGCTTCGACAAGGAGCACTCAAGTCCTAGTCCTGGTTTTCATTATTGCTGCAGAGTTCCCCAGGGGCTATCAACTGGAAGGCTGGGAGGTTATGACTAAACGTCTCATCGACTTGGAAGTTGTTAAAGACGGAACAAGAACCCAACTTGACAAGAATGAACGAGAAAATCGACCCGTCATTAACTTTAACGAATAATCCTGACCCCCACCTGAAACCCTGCAACACGAGAGCTGGACGGGAATCTGAAGTCCGTTCTTCCCGCATGTAGGTCCATGGCCTCAACCATTAGGATCTTTCGTTGTGTAAGACATCAGAGACCATGACCGCTTCATTGCAGATAATTTTATTTTCTTTCATCCAGCAGAATTTGAAATTTTTGAAAACGTCAGCGATCTTTAAAATTAAAATTTAAAGATTAAAAACAGTCTTGAATGAGATTTTCACTCTGCAGGGGAGTGTGCGATGATATGAAACTTACTGGCAGATTAAAACTGTGTGCCGGACCGACACTCGAACTCGGGACCTTTGCCTTCAGCGGGCAAGTGCTCTAGCAACTGAGCTACCCAAGCACGACTCAGGCCCCGTCCTCACAGCTTTACTTCCGCCAGTACCTCGTCTCCCACCTTCCAAACTTCACAGAAGCTCTCCTGCGAACCTTGCAGAACTAGCACTCCCGAAAGAAAGGATATTGCGGAGACATGGCTTAGCCGCAGCCTGGGGGATGTTTCCAGAATGAGATTTTCACTCTGCAGCGGAGTGTGCGCTGATATAAAACTTCCTGGCAGATTGGGTAGCTCAGTTGGTAGAGCACTCGCCCGTGGAAGGCAAAGGTCCCGAGTTCGAGTCTCGGTCCGGCACACAGTTTTAATCTGCCAGGAAGTTACATATCAGCGCACACTCCGCTGCAGAGTGAAAATCTCATTCTGTAAACATCCCCCAGGCTGTGGCTAAGCCATGTCTCCACAATATCCTTTCTTTCAGGAGTGCTAGTTCTGCGAGGTTCGCAGGAGAGCTTCTGTAAAGTTTGGAAGGTAGGAGACGAGGTACTGGCGGAAGTAAAGCTGTGAGGACGTGGCGTGAGTCGTGCTTGGGTAGCTCAGTTGCTAGAGCACCTGCCCGCGAAAGGCAAAGGTCCCGAGTTCGAGTCTCCGTCCGGCACACAGTTTTAATCTGCCAGGAAGTTTCAAAAACCGTCTTGATCGCAACTTTTTATTTTTATTGGAGTGACCGGTTTCGACTCTATTTAAGAACCATCTTCAGACTCTGAAAACGCATATTACCAGATAGAGGGATCGTTATAATAGTAAGTATATATGACAAAAAGTAGAACTAATAAATAAATATACCCAGAACGGTGGGTGGACTCTGTGGAGCAAATTGCGCCGACACTTGACGCTGAAATAACTGTTAATCGGACAAGAAGGGAACAGTTATTAAATAGGCTTGGTCACGCCCACCGTCCTGAGTGTGACATCATTGCTAGCCAATCAGAAAGACGTCTACGATTAGGTAAGCACAAGAAGTAGATTAAAAAGTGCGTTATAGTTGAATTATATCGTAACATCATTGTAAAAGATTATTCGTCATAAAATATAAACTATAAAGGGTTACTTGGTTTAAGATCAGGTAAAAGTATGCTGCCTTCTAACGTCTATTCTGCGAAGATGCAGCAAAAGTTGCTAAATCGACAGGGAGACGCCACTCGCAAAGATACATCGAGGCTTTCCGTGGAAACGGCGTCCTGTTCCGATGTGGCAGTCTACAGTGCTGTCAATGATTACAATAGGCAAGGACCAATGGCCTCAGTCGATATAACATGTTGGAGATAACTAAAAAGTGGATTATAGTTATATTATATCGTAACATCACATAAGTCTCATTCGTCATGAGATATAAACTGTAATAGTTAAAGATTTAAGAGCAGCTAAAAGTACGCTGCCCTCTAATGTCAATTCTATAAAAGATGCACCAAAGGTTGCTATATCGATAGTGAGACGGTGCTAGCAGAGGTACATCGAGAGTTGCCGTGGAAACGGCGTCCTATTCCGATGCGGCAGTCAACAGAGCTGTCAAAGATCGCCATTGATGAAGATCAACCTCCTCTGTCGATATAACATGTTGGAAATAACTTAATGTGATGGTGGTTTTAACAGCCATTAGACAGTCAACAGCAAAATTCGATCGTCACCACCACATGGCTAAACACAGTGGTTATGTAGCCTCGCATTCGAGAGGATGGAAGTTAAAATCCATATCCAGGCATCTAGATTTAGATTTACCGTGGTTTTCATTAACCTCCCAAGACAAAGAACAATTGCTTTGCCCAATTCTCCATAGTGCAAGCTTGTGTCTCGTCGTCGACGGGCCTTAAACCACTCTCATTTCCTTCCAACGCAATCAATGTGTAATGGGCAGCGTGGCGATTCTTCTTGGAAAACGCGGAATTCTCAGAGAATTACATTTTAGACGAAAAATTCAGGGAAATCTCAGGGAATTTCAGGAATTTCATAAAATCTCATGAATTTTATCGAGTTTTATAAATTGCAAATTTTAAAACATGTACTTAATATTTCAATGTGTGTTAATTATATGAATATTATTCCATACACATTATCGATGTTTAAAAACTCCGGTTAAACTACTGCTTATGGCTGGTATACAGCTCAGCTAAGAGAAAAGAAAAGTCTTTATGTCAAAGTAATAGACACGCCTGAGAAAAAAAATTGGTCTCGCTTAGGAAGCACATTAATACAGCGTAACACTGACTCTAGGCTTGACAGTCCACAAGCTTCATCAGGTGTGCCTTACCCAGAAGATGCTACATACTGTGATTAGATCCCGTAGAGCTACTACACTGCTGAATGTTGCCTGCTACGTTTCATCCGCTGTTCCAAATAGTACCACATATTTTCTATGGGGTTAAGATTGGATGATAGTTGCGTTTAAAAGCAGGAACGTATTCGTGCAGCCCTCTGAACACTATCGTCCTCATTTTGGAAGACGAGAGTGTTCAAAAAAATGTTCAAATGTGTGTGAAATCTGATGCAACTTAACTGTTAAGGTCATCAGTCCCTAAGCTTACACACTACTTAACCTAAATTGAGATAAGGACAAACACACACACCCATGCCCGAGGGAGGACTCGAACCTCCGCCGGGACCAGCTTCACAGTTCATGACTGCAGCGCCTTAGAAGACGGGAGTGTCCAGAGCATATTCGTCATGGATATGTAGACGAAAGTGCAACACTCTGTCAGCGAGTATGTTGGAATAAACGTGCTGGTTCACCTGAATTAGTGGGCACAAGTAATGGTGCGATAAGCCGGCCGGAGTGGCCGAGCGGTTCTAGGCGCTACAGTCTGGAACCGTGCGACCGCTACGGTCGCAGGTTCGAATCCTGCCTCGGGAATGGATGTGTGTGATGTCCTTAGGTTAGTTAGGTTTAAGTAGTTCTAAGTTCTAGAGGACTGATGACCTTAGAAGTTAAGTCCCATAGTGCTCAGAGCCATTTGAACCATTCGTGGTGCGATAAGCATCCTCAAAATATCACACGCCCACCTCTGTCATCACAACACACTGCAAGTTAGTCGTCTTATTGGGCGGTCGGTGCACTTGTCGTCTTGAAGAGGTAAAATGGCGGCTCGTCGTGTGTTGTTTGGTCCACTGAGGGCTTGCACCTTTACGTATCGCTGCGAGGGACCCGACACCAAATGTCCACTGCACGGAATTTAGTTCGTACTACTCGCTCAGAAACCAATTGACATGTAATTGCTTTAATCGACATTAGCTAAGATCGATTTGAAACTGATTGTCATTGACAGTTCCTCAAGCCACCTTGCTGTGTGTGGCGGAGGGTACAGTGTGTAACGCTGTCGCTTCCCTCCCTTTTTCTATTCCAGTTGCGAACGATTCCCCGGAAGAAAAATAGTCGGTAAGCCTCCGGGTGGGCTTAAATCTCTCTAATTTTATCTTAATAGTCTTTTCATTACCTATACTTAGGAGGAAGCAATATATTTGTTGACTCTTCTAGGAACGTACGGTCTCGGAACTTTTTACAGTAAACCATGCCGTGATGCAGAACGCCTCTCTTGCAGCGTCTGCTACTGGACTACTGGAGTTGGTTGATCATTCCTGTGACGCTTTCGTGCGTATTAAATGCCTCTGTAGCGCAACGCGCTGCTCTTATTTGGATCTTCTGTATGTCTACTATGAATACTATCTGGTACGGATCTCATACTGACGAGCAATAATCAAACATTTGTCGAACGAGGATTTTGTAAGCTACCTCCTTTCTTATTGTACTACAGTTCCTGAGGATTCTTCCAATGAGTCTCTGTGTGGCGCCTGCCTGCCCTGTGATTGTTCCACTTTAGGTCGCTCATTCCGCATACTCCTAGATACTATGTGATGGCGTCCAGTGATTATTCTGCAATCGTTCCTTTTTCTTTCTTTTTTTTCATCAGTCTTCTGATTGGTTTGATGCCGTCCACCAGGAAATCCTCTCCTGTGCAAACGTTTTCATCTCAGCGTAGCACGTACTGGATGTATTTCAATCTCTGTTTTCCTCTACACTTTTTACCCTCTACAGCTCCTTCTAGTACCCCTGACGTTATTCCGTGATGTCTCAACAGACTTTAGATACATCCCTGTCATACACTCTTTTCAATCCGAGCATTTCAGTTCTTGGTCTTCCACTCTTATTGTTCCCTCTTGGCTCTTGTACATTCTGCGTGTTATTCGTCTCTCCCTGTAGCTCACCCCTATTTTTGTCACAATTTCGAACATCTTGCACTATTTTACATTGTCGAACGCTTTTTCCGTGTCGTCAAATCCTATGAACGTGTCTGATTTTTTTTCTTTAATTTTGCTTTCACTGTCAACCGCAACATCAGAACTGCCTCTCTGGTGCCTTTACCATTCCTAAAGCCAAATTGATCGTCGTCTAACAGATCCTTAAGTTTCTTTCCTATTCCTCTGTGTACTACTCTTGTCAGCAGCTTGGATGCATGAGCTTTTAAGCTGATTGTGCCGTAATTCTAGCACTTGTCGGTTTTTACAATCTTGGTGATTGTGTGTATGATGTCATCCGAAAGCCAGATGGTATATCGCCAGACTCATACATTCTACACACCAACATGAGTAGTCGTTTTGTTGCCACTTCTCTCAATGATTTTGGAAGTATTAGTGGAATGTTATCCATCCGTTCTGCCTCACTGGATCTTAATTCTTCCGAAGCTCTTTTAAATTCAGATTCAAATACTACTATTTCGTCTTTTATCACCTCATCAGACAAGTCTTCCCTCTCATGTAGATCTTCAGCATACTTTTTCCAACTACACGCTGTCTCTGCTGCATTTAACAGTGGAATTCCCGTTGCACTCTTAATGTTGCCACCCTTGCCTTTAATGTCACCGAAGGTTGTTTTGACTTTCCTGTATGCTCAGTCTGTCCTTCCAACAATCATATCTTTTTCGATGTCTTCACATTTTTTCCTGCAGCCATTTCGTCTTAGCTTCCCTGCACTTCCTATTTATTTCATTCCTCAGCGGAATGTATTCCTGTACTCCTGTATTTCCCTGGACATTTTATCACTTCATTCTTTCATCGGTGAACTGAATTTTGTCTTTTGTTACCCATGGTTTCCTCGCAGTTGCCTTCTTTGTACCTATGTTTTTCTTTCCAACTTCTGTGTCTGCCCTTTTTAGAGATGTCCATACCTCTTCAACTGAACAGCCTCCTGAGCTATTCCTTACCGCAGTATCTATAGCCTCATAGAACCTCAACCGCATCTCTTCATTTCTTATCACTTCGTATCCCACTTTTTCGTGCGTTGATTCTTCCTAACTAGGCTCTAAAGCCTCAGCCAACTCTTTATCAATAATAAACTGTGATCTGAGTCTTTATTTGCTCAAATGTTCAAATGTGTGTGAATTCCTAAGGGACCAAAATGCTGAGGACATCGATCCCTAGACTTACACACTACTTAAACTAACTTATGCTAAGAAAACACACACACCCATGCCCGAGGGAGAACTCGAACCCCCGGCGTGAGCGGCCGCGCAATCCGTGACGTGGCGCCTCAAACCACGAGGCCATTCCGAGCGGCTATTTGCTCCTGGATACGCCTTACAATCCAGTATCTGATTTCGGAATCTCTGCCTGACCATGATATAATCTAATTGAAATCTTCCTGTATCTCCCGGCCTTTTTCAAGTATACCTACTTCTCTTGTGATTCTTGAACAGAATATTCGCTATTAGTAGCCGAAATTTATTGCAATCCTATAGTCATACAATAATGGGCCTTTCTGTCTACATACAAACAACGCGTTGTGAAAAGTAATGGTCTGGAAATAGTCCCGTGGGATATGTCGGAAGTCACTTTTACGTCTGAAGACTTCTCACCACTGAGAATGACATACTGTGTTCCATATGCTGGAAACCATTCGATCCAGTCGCACGGCTGGTCTGACATTCCGCACGCTCGTACTTTGTTCATTAGACGGCAGTGCGGAACCGTTCAAATGGCTCTGAGCACTATGGGACTTAACTTCTAAGGTCATCAGTCCCCTAAAACTTAGAACTACTTAAATCTAACTAACCTAAGGACATCACACACATCCATGCCCGAGGTAGGATTCGAACCTGCGACCGTAGCGGCCACGCGGTTCCAGACTGTAGCGCCTTTAACCGCTTGGCCACTGCGGAACCGTATCGAATGCCTTACGGAAGTCAGTGAACACGGCATCTATCTTTGTGTCGGTGTCTACCGCCTTCTAGGTCTCACAGCCGAACAGAGCGCGCTGGATTTGACACGATCGTTGTTTTTCCAAATCCGTGTTAGTTCCTACAAAGGAAATTTCAGGTCTCCAGATATTTCACAACAGGCGAGCATAGTTTTGTGTGTCTATTCGACGATCCTACTCGAAAACATCAATGGCTATTTTTTTTTAATCATCAAGGACACTTCCCTGCTCCAGAGGCCCACGGTACACCGCTGCTAGAAGAGATGCGAGTTCTTTCGGATATTCTATGCAAGATCGTATAGATAACCCGTCAGGTCTAGTGGCCTTTCCTCAACTGAGCGATTTGAGTTGCTTTTCTTTCCCATTGTAATTTATTTCGATGTCAGCCATTGTCTCGTTCGTGTGACTATTTAAAGTGTGATCTACCTCAGTGAAACAGTTTAGGAAAAAGACGTTTAGTATTTTGGCCTTTTCTGTGTCGTCCTCCATTTCAATGCCATTATGATCGCAGTTTCAACGCAGCAGCTTCGATGGCTCTTCTCCGCCCTTCTCGGATGGGACTGGTTACAAACAGCTCTAACGACGTGTACATGGCTGCATCTTGTGCAATATTTCTTATGGACACGTTGAAACAGTAACAAATCGGGAAATGTCATTCATGGCATGGCCTCCAACACGCAGACCCTTTTTGCCATTCTGTCACGTCTCCACGTGGACCTCCATTACTGCGCTGACTTGTTACAACCGACTGGCAGTTGCACGCCACACCACTGCCATGTCTTACTGTGGAGGGTCACATGACAGCCATTGGTTGCAGTTGTACATCACTAGAGCGTTCCAAAACGAGCAGCTTCTTCTTTTAAAGAGACAACTAACCTTCTGTCCAGTCAGCTTATTGTATATACCATACCAATATCAACTTTAGTTTTTGACTGAAATTGTAGTGGTTTACATTTTCAAATATCTTCCAACTAACTCTAACGAAAAACAGACCTCAACACTTAGGTTTGCTCTATAATTTATATGTAGTGCAAGTCTTTGCTAATACTTTAGAGCAGTTTTTCGCTTCAGGCCATTACCTTTCCCAACATATCACCTACTGAAGGGCACGGAACGTAAGACGAGGTCGAAATCTCACGGATGGAACAACAGAGTCGGTACGTAACAGAAACAGTGGTCCTTCCACTTGCATGCAGCACTTGTCGCATGCCCATTCAGCCACTGTAACTGAGAAACTTTCCTACTTTCCCCAACCTTGCAAGCATTCTATGTGAACCTATATGTATGCTGCACGATTGCAGTGTTCTCCTATAACACATAATACAGAATATATTAATTATGTGCATCATTCTACGATTTTACCACTTGTAGCTGTCTGAGTGGATTACTAAAGTTTTTGTTAAAAAAACGAATAGCTACTCAAACAGCTAATTTGTAGGTGGCTTTACTGCCTGAATATCGGTATACCTTATGATCTATACTCTCGGAGGAATGTAGCTAATAAAATTAGCAGTACCTAAGTAAGACGATAACATGAATCTAATCCCTATAGACAACATCACTAGCAGCATAGAACTAAAGCCCCGTATAAATACTGGACAAAAGCAGTGAACATTTTGGTAATACTTTTGAAACACGCACAGCAATTACTGTGGTTCACCTTTAATACGCATTATTAGTAATCGTTAGCGAAGTAACTGAAGCTTATGCCAGTATTTAATAATATCATTTAATGTGATCATTTGCCACGTCAAACTGGAGAAAAAAATTTATTCTAATTTGGTGTGGTAAGACCAGCGAGAATTTTTTTTTACAAGAGTGTTGTCGAGAGTAACTTCGTACTCAGTACCACTTAATGATTAATACTCTCTTATTTAGTACACTGATTTTCATACTGTTTCGGAACGTTAGTCTGAACGTAATAGTACTTATGTAAAACCACAAGTGTAAAGACCGACAACTTGAAATTTACACTTCAAAAAAGCAATTCAAATTTCAGACTAAAAATATTGCTTGAGGAGTTTAATTGTATGAATAACAATATGTTATCCAACTGTTCACTACTAGCAGCGCGCGACAGAGCTTGCGTAAGCAAGAGGGGAAGCGCATTTGGACGTGGGAATAATTACATCAGGAGCGTACACTGTATTAATTCAACTCTGTTTATTTACAGGTGAGAGCAATGAGACTACTGCTGGAATGCAAACTAAAATTAGCATTTAAGACAGTTAACAGTGAAAAGTATCTCAGATAAGAGACAATGGTCACGCAAATGCAAAATAAGTTTTACTACTTAATCAGTCACTGCAGTACGCTGACTGTAACGAAATTAACCGAATAAGCCCGCATTTCCAAAATTTATCGAACTACTTATCCACTGATTATCGACGATACAGTGCGGATATTCGAGGCACAAAATTTATCAAACTTGGCGTGTTGAGAGCTAGTACACACCGAAACGTATACTGAAGTTAGCCACATTACATATTAAATTAAAAATGTGAGGATATCAGCCACAATAATGTCGAGTAAAACTGTGTGAGGTTACGTGAAACACGAAAATTTCCTGGTTATAAGCACGTTCTCACTTGACACCCTCAGGCATCTCTGATATGATTTCCTCGATGGGTATGGCGGTATCGTTTTTCTCAACTCTGGTAATATGGCTGGAAGTGTTGGGATATAAATTTGGTCCTAGTCGAAATACAATGAGAAGAAGCCACACGCTCAGACATTCGGAAAGCACGTCAGGCGTACACAAGACATGTTCTCTACGGTCGATCACGAGACCATCCTATCGACTTGGCTGAGATTTAGTACATCACAAATATTATAGTGTAGTTTGTACATATTTGTAAACTTAAAATCTCTGTATTAGAAGCCACTGTAACTTTCTTCATAGGATCCTCTTCAGTATAACGTATACTAAGCCTTGAAGCACTACAGTTCAAGAATAATTCAGGTTTGTCTTTTGATTCACTTAGTATGTAGATACTGACTATAAGTTGGAATATTTTTATCTATCTTGTGAAGGAGAAAATCGCTAGAAAATGTGATTTTACGTGGTGTTATGATTGTTGAAAGCTCATATTACATATACATTAATAGCACGAAACATACTAAGCTCACTTGATGAAAAATCAGTCACGCCTAGAGAAATCATTACAAGCATAATTTAATACAGTGTAATTGCGGTCCTGGGTTTGATAACCGCCTATATTACGTTATGAAGCGAATCTACAATGTTGTACAGCTATGTCGCACCCAGGTTAAGCCACACACTGAGGATTTGAGCAAGAAATCCACAAATTGAGGGTATGCTGATGTCTGAATTTTACCAGCTGTTTCAACATCTCCCACGGATTCTCTAAGGGGTTCACGTCAGGTGATTTTGCAGGCCAGTCGAGATGTAATAGGGTAGGGGAGTGTTAAGAAAACCAGTCACAATTCTCCCAGTCCGATAAACTTTGCTATTGACGTCTTTATGTGCATGTGTGAGGAATGGCCTCGTGCGAGGTGACAGACTCCAAACGTTCATTGAATGCAGGTGCCGTTGCAATGTTATCTCGGATAAACCTTCATTCACTGCCTGCAACAATTCCTGTCGGGGTTGGAAGCGATTTTGGTTCAAAAGCCATGAAACGCGTCTTCTGTCCCTCTTAAGTTACGTTGTGCAAGACGCGACAGTTGGCTGCGACTGCGACGCTGCCCCCTCCTCTTTCCCCACCCTGGTAGACGGCGACACGGCCGCAACACGACTGGAGTCGTCGCCGTTTCCCAAGCTCCGGTCGGCGGCGGCGGATTCAAATACATAAGAAAAATAAGAATTCCGATTTTCTTGCTGTAAAAAATACTGTATGTTAATGTAACAAAGTTACATCGGCTCCCAGAGTTAGTTTTTCGATACAGATTCTCCTTTTACTTTAAAAAATTGAAAAGTATCTCTACCGGTTTTGCGTGTTTTTTCCCCTGTATATTACTTCTCAATCAATTGCGAGGAAAGTAAAAGGCACAAAAAATTGATGTTTGCGTATCTTACAGTTTCACATCACAGCTTGATAATGAGGTGTCTATTTTTCCGATATTCGCCACAGTTATCCCGATACTTAATTTACAAGTAACCTACTGCATAAAATTTGAATTGTGTACAGTGAAAAATGTGGTCGCTGGCTACTTTACGTATGGTTCACGTTAGGTCATACATCGTTGCCGATGAAAAGAAGCTAACATATCGAAATTATTTTTTAAGTTGAGATCAGATTGATATCGATCTCCGTTTCCGAGATTTGGGCTCATATATCTCCGGGAGCGTCGCGACTAGCCGCCAGTTCTGTCGACGCGCGACGAGAATCGTGTGGTCATCACACGATAGAGAATGCATTTGTTTTGTTTCGCTGACTCATTTGGACCTAATGAAACCATTTTATGTCATATTCCTCCGGTATGAGTTACTAATATTTCTCCATATGCTCTTGACAATTTCATTTAAAATGCCACGAAACGTAGGTTTCTTAAAGCCAAGTGATCAAGCAGAACCCATTTTCTTGGTTTTGCTGAGGCATGTGAACCTGTTCCAAGCTTTCTTTCTCGTTTATTTCTCTGATACGAGTCCCGAATATTCCTCCATCTGTTTTTGCACATTTCACCTAAAATTCCAATGAAAGATAAGTTTATTGACAATAAGCGCACGCTAGCTTCATTGCATTGTTTCAAGTTCTTGACAACAAGATAGGGTTACACCTTAAACATCTCTAGAATTTTGATTCTGAACGTCTACAGTATACACTGGCAGAAATGTGGAAGAAATAATGTCCATGCTTGTTCACAAAATTTCCCCAAATTATACTTGTCAGTTTCTCCCATGCAGAAACTTTTGGAACAAGCTAAGGCAACTTTCATAGCCGACTGAATCTTTATTCCCATCGAAATGAACTTCCATATTCTTGTATTCTGACAGCATACATCGTTATGGATGACATCAACATTTAATCTTGCCAAGCTGCACTCAAAAGATGACTCCAGGATTTACAAAAGACGAATTTCAATTGTGAACTGTGTCAGACCAGAAGGGCCTTGTAAAACAGTAGTGCAATTTTGGCACAAGTTTTTTGAGCACCATCTTCTACCAATGAATTGAAGTGAATGTGACAAATAACTTATTGCAGCATACTGTTTCCTCAATCTGTTGAGAAACGCCTTCCTCAAAAACGAACATCTATTGATTACAGAAAGCTGTACAACAATCTGGTGGTGGTTTTTCACAACTAGAAGGTATCATCAAGACACCAATCTACCGTTTACTTTCAAAGTGAAGGTATTGTAAAATGTAACTTTCTCGTTGTACTTTAGATTGTTCATTTTATAATGTATTTGCCGTTTTCAATTTTTATCGTCACAAAAAAGAGTAATGCGAAAATTGACCTTCAAGTTCATTTTCATCATTCTAATTCTACATCTGCATGGATTATACTGATTTTCATAACAGGCCTGAAAAATTTGCATTAATGGGAAAATATTATATATTTCACTCACCTGTCAGTTTCAACTGTGCACCAATTTCTTCCCAAATTCTGTCTCTGAACATAGTGTCTCTATATTTAGGGTTCTTCAAATCGTAAAGGCAAGGCTGTTGCGAGACCAGCTCACAGAGCATCACATCCTGTGAGTGGCTCATTTCAGTTTTCCTTGACTGGCTCGACATCTTTCTCGCAGCCGTACGTCTTTGTGTCGTGCGACTTCCGTCGCAACACTGCTCACTGGTGCAGTGTTGCGACAGCTGCCGCAACAGTCGCGCGTCGCATCCCAAACTCGAACTGCGCATGCGCCAGCGGACAACTTCTGACGTCACGTAGCGACCCGTCGCAGTCGCTAGTGTGCGTCGCGTCTTGGACAACGTACCTTTAGTCAGGACTTTTTTTTTTTTTTTTTTAAATTCTGGAGTTGCGTTTCGTGTCCCCATGTGTTACATCACTGCTTGTACGCACGTTGAACGGTCCGCTACGAAACACCAACAAAATCAGCGACTTCGCACATCGAGTGAGCAAGGACACGGCCAACATGAATGTCACTTTTCACCACTCTGTCACGTCCTAACATTTATTCATTTTTTTGTACAATGACCGCTTGAAACATCACTGATCGCTACCGCGTTATGCTGACATAGAGACAGTGCGCGCGGTGGACCACGTGACTCGATCGCTGCGCCATCTGTAAAGGCTTAACGATTCATCTGAGCGTGCCCACAGCGATGACTAATTTATTGTCCGGTGGAGCTCATATCACAACTGAATTATCGATACAGTTCCTTGTTCTTGTGAATTATTTGAAATTGAGCTACGGGTCGATACTAGTTGTTCGAAAGAACAATGGAGGAGAAATTCAGCCGCTGTGGTTCTTTCGTTGGGCATTTTCTACATCAAAGATACAATAATTACGTTTTACAGCACAATAGTTGAGACGAGTACCCTATATTACAGTGAATAAGAAGCTACAAAAGAAAAGGATGAAAGCAACACACACGCGGCGGTAATGTTGTGGTAGCGGCAGTAACTGAACATCAATGGCGTAGAAGAAACTATTGTAGATTAGAGAAATGAATAGTGAAAGATTTACAGAGTATGATCGACGTACAGTTACCTAAAGCAATGTTTCGTTACAACCCAAGAGGCAGAACGAATGTTACCAGACCAAGTACAACCTGAAGCATATGATCATTGTGTCTACCGTTTGGTGGAAGAAGAAGAAGACAAAATTTCATCACGTCCAGGTACACCTGTTTTGTAATGGGCCAGACACAATGTACGGTGAAACCACGTTTATTTTTGGTACTCACATTCTGTCCTATACTAAGGCACTGTGTGTACCGAATTTCCCTGATTAATGAAATTTAGCTCAGTCACACTTCATGAGCCATTTCGAAAATACTCGTCTCTTAAGGGTATGACCATCAAATTTGTACCGGAAACTGCCGTTTATCTGACGTTTTCAGTCTGTAGCCTGCACAGTCATCTGCAATCGCGTCATCACTACTTTCTGCAGTAGGTAATCTCTCGAGTGCTGTAATTGTAACTGCTTTGTTACTTGATCTCCCACTGAGAGTGGCTCGATGTCGCAGTTTATACATGATGGCCAAATTTAGCGTGTAAACTATAGTGCAAATCCAACAGTGCTTTCTCGTCAACACGTATTCAAGAACATTATGAGCGGTTATGACAGATCGATAGCGCCACCATATCCAACAACGACGTTGTTTACACCTGCGGGCTCGTGTAATTAAATTTTATCATAGAAATTTCGGATACCTCTCTCCGAACCATTTTTAAGCTGATGTTTGATTATTTTTGGATACGTTATTTTTGGGCGTACACTGATAAGCCAAAACATTTTGACCTCTCCACCGCGATGTTGGTTGCCACCTGGTGGCGTTGCGGGCACTTGAAGCGGCAACGAAAGAATATAAACGGAGCAGACACGGACGAGGGATCACCCTAGCGAAGATATGGGCTGCAAACGAGAAATCCATTGAGATAAGCGACTTTCACAAAGGGCAGATTATTATTACGCATAGCCTGTGAGCGAGAATATTGAAAACGGCGAAGCTGGTCAAATGTACTCGTGCTACTGTCGTGAGCATCTACAGAAATAGGTAGCAGTGAAATTACCACTAGACGGTAAATGGTTGGACGTCCACGACTCTTCAAAGAATTTGGGGTTCGGAGGCTTGTCTACATCTACATCTACATACATACTCCGCAATCCACCATACGGTGCGTGGCGGAGGGTATCTCGTACCACAACTAGCATCTTCTCTCCCTGTGCCACTCCCAAACAGAACGAGGGAAAAATGACTGCCTATATGCCTCTGTACGAGCCCTAATCTCTCTTATCTTTGTGGTCTTCCGTGAAATGTAAGTTGGCGGCAGTAAAACTGTACTGCAGTCAGCCTCAAATGCTGGTTCTCTAAACTTCCTCAGTAGCGATTCACGAAAAGAACGCCTCCTTTCCTCTAGAAACTCCCACCCAAGATCCTGAAGCATTTCCGTAACACTCGCGTAATGATCAAACCTACCAGTAACAAATGTAGCAGCCCGCCTCTGAATTGCTTCTATGTCCTCCCTCGATCTGACCTGATAGGGATGCCAAACGCTCGAGCAGTACTCAAGAATAGGTCGTATTAGTGTTTTATAAGCGGTCTCCTTAACAGATGAACCACATCTTTCCAAGATTCTACCAATGATCCGAAGACAACCATCCGCCTTCCCACAACTGTCATTACATGCTTGTCCCACTTCATATCGTTCTGTAATGTTACGTCAAAATATTTAATCGACGTGACTGTGTCAAGCTCTTCACTACTAATGGAGTATTCAAAATATTACAGGATTCTTTTTCCTATTCGTCTGCATTAATTTACATTTATCTATATTTAGAGTTAGCTGCCATTCTTTACACCAATCACAAATCCTGTCCAAGTCATATTGTATCCTCCTACAGTCACTCAACGACGACACCTTCCCGTACACCACAGCACCATCAGCAAACAGCGGCACATTGCTATCCACCCTACCCAAAAGATCATTTATGTAGACAGAAAACAACAGCGGACCTACCAAACTTCCCTGGGGCACTCCAGATGATACCCTCACCTCCGATGAACACTCACCATCGAGGACAACGTACTGGGTTCTATTACTTAAGAAGTCTTCGAGCCACTCACATACTTGGGAATCAATCCCATATGCTCGTACCTTAGTTAGGAGTCTGCAGTGGGGCACCGAGTCAAACGCTTTCCGGAAGTCAAGGAATATGGCATCCGTCTGATACCCTTCATCCATGGTTCGCAAGATATCATGTGAAAAAAGGGCGAGTTGCGTTTCGCAGAAGCGATGCTTTCTAAAGCCGTGCTGATGCATGGACAGCAACTTCTCTGTCTCAAGGACATTCATTATATTCGAACTGAGAATATGTTCGAGAATCCAGCAACAAACCGATGTTAAGGATATTGGTACTTCTACCCTTCTCATATGCAGGCGTCACCTGCGCTTTTTTCCAATCGCCCTGGACTTTACGTTCGGCAAGAGATTCGCGATAAATGCAAGCTAAGTAAGGAGCCAATGCAGTAGAGTACTCTCTGTAAAATCGAATTGGAATCCCATCAGGACCTGGCGATTTATTTATTTTCAACCCATTCAGCTGTTTCACAACCCCGGGTAATCTGTACGAGACTCAAACGGCGGTATGTTTGTACGATCCTCCTGCGTGAAAGATTTCTCAAATGCTAAATTTAAAATTTCAGCTTACGTTTTGCTGTCTTCCGTTTCCAGGCCAGATTGATCAGTGAGTGACTGGATGGAAGCCTTCGACCCGCTTAGCGATTTTACGTAAGACAAGAATTTCCTTGGGTTTTCAACAAGATCTTTTTCTAAGGTATGACGGTGGTAGTGGTCTTCCGTAAAGTAGGATAGGTGGGATCTGTGAAATCTGTGCCGAAAGAGCACAATGCTGGAGCACACACAAGTGTTTCAAAAGACACCGTTCATTGTACATTATTGAACGTGGAGCTCCGCTGCAGACCATTCCACGTGTTCACATGTTGACCCGCTGACATCGTCAGTTACGATTGCAGTGGGCACGAGACAATCGGAATTCGACTGTCGATCAATGGAAACGTGTCGGCTCCGCGGATTAATCTTCATTTTTGGTGCACTAGGTCGATTGTCGTCTCCAAAAACGCCGTCATGGAGGTGAATGGCGGCTCGAAACCTGTAGCGCGCCACGGACGCAGGCTGCTGGGAGTAGTATTACACTATGAGAGACATTCTCCTGCGCTTGCATGGGACCTGTGGTAGTAATCGAAGACACGCTGACAGCTGAAAACCACTTGCATCCTTATATACTTGATGTCTCCCCGACGGCGATGTCATCTTGCAGCACTATAATTGTCCGTGTTGGGACCCAGAACCATGCTACAATAGTTCAAGGCACATCATAGTGAACTCACATTGATGTCCCCGCCACCAAATTCGACTGGTGTAAATCCTATGGAACCCATTTGGGTCGCTATCGGGCGCCATCACCTCGTACGCGAAACAGCGCCCGTTATTTACGCGAATTACATGACTTATGCGTAGACATCTTTTTGTGTCCCACCTGGAAGGCGGCGCGTGGGTCTGCTCCTGTAAACTGAATGGTTAGGCCCAATGTAGGAAGTGAGTAGGAGCAGATGAGGTAAGATTCTTGGTACAGCTTATAATGAATTCTACTCTGCTTTTGTAAATGATGAAAGTTTATGTGAATGCAGCTTGCCGCTAACTTTGTGTAATGTTTTGTCTGTACAGAAGTGTATCTGTCGCCTTTATCGCTCTTTCCCTCTCGCACATAAATCGGTACAATAAAGTCAGGGCTTCGTGTTTTCTAGTTAGGCTGATCCGTGAAAAGACAGAGAAACAATTATGCTAATGGAGGATTCTCTCACTCTCTCTCTCTCTCTCTCTCTCTCTCTCTCTCTCTCTCTCTCTCTCTCTCTCTCTCTCTGTCCTTTATCTGTGTACAGTTTAAATATATTATTTACGTGAAATCAGCCTAGTAGAATCTCTGGTGGAGCCCTTCGTCTTAATATTCAGCGGCTGGCTTGCTAGAAAAGATCTTTACATTTGTTATTATTATTAAGCGCTGCATTCAGTTGGGAAAATCGATCGTTTGAACAATTCGTTCAGTTTACGACAGATCTAAAATTTCAGATGTGGACGAAGCCTTTTTGGACGATTTCAAAAAACTCAGAGATTGCAGGCTCTCTTCGTCACAGCTGAAACTTCCCAATTAATTACAGGGCCCAGACAATCATCAATGGTTCAGACAGAGAACTCATTCGTCATTCACTCTAGAATAAAATGGTCACAAACCTTATTTCTGAGGAAAATTGTATATTGAATCCATTTCCGTACATGTTCCGTTTTCTGTTGGTTCCAAGTCTCATGTAATTTTCTTTTACAGGTTTTTCTTTCTCTTTATCTATCACGCTAGCGGCACAAACTTTCCTAGCTCGCTTTAGCGCGAAGAAGAGTAAATAAATCTCCTTTAGCAATCCGACAATCTTCCAACCGATACTTCCGAAGCTGTTCCTCTCTCTCTCTATAATAACCATGGAGCATACATTTCTGTACCTCTGTTGTTCCAAGGAATAAACGTACTAGAAAAATACCGTGGCGTCGACGAGCTGTCGGCGCATATATTACTAGAAAATCTGATCAGATACTTTTCAAACGTAAATACATGTGGATGATTTGGTTGACCATTATTAATTATTGCGTGGTAGAGGGTAATTTTTCGTGGGGAGATTACAATGCCCCTCGCAGCGAGTGAAGTTTGTGAGCTCAATTTTGATTCACCGAACACACTTCGCGAGCTATCTATTAGCGTGGATAACCCGGAAGTGATGATTGTCAGTCCTCCGACTGAAAAAGAATATTATATTTGATACAGACGAAGAAAAGAAATGTTGAAGACAGAAGAAATGAAGAGACCGGTACCGCGGCTGTATTGCTTTTACGTGCATCTAGGTGTTATATTTGCTGTGCACAACCAAGGAAGATGATCTTTCATGAACTGATGTCAGGGTCTACCCATTCGGGACCTTTCTTAAGCAGGGAAACCTTGGAAAACCTCTTAAGCCTAGACCCCCAGCCTACGGTACATAGAAGATAGGAAAGCCTATAGAAGAAAAAAAAATATAATTTTGAAATAGATCTCTAAAGGAAAGACAGGGATCAATTTGTATCACGATTTGGAGAAGAGTGGTTTGTGCCTCTAGCAAAAAAAACGTTTTACAATAAATAACGTGAATTCTCGTTTTACAATCTTGCTCCTGGTACAATATCTTGCGGTGCTAAACTCCCCCGGGTCTTGCATGTCCCCGACGTCCACATTTGTAGTCGGTCTTCTACGCGGCCCCCTCTGTAGTTGATCTTCTACGCGGCCCACAATGGGAAGAGTAGAAGGAACAGGGATACTCGAATTCACATGCAACATTCATTCCAAAAGAATTAGCAATGACCAAAAGGAAAACTCTTCCTGTAAGAGAACTGATTAGGTTGCACCGTCCAAGATTCTCCTTTTTGAAAGCAAAATCCTTATGGCTTCATGGATCCTTTTTGTTACGACGTACTTCAAGGAATTCAACCATTAACTAATGATGTTGCCAAAAGCATCATCCGATTTACTCCCTTTTGAATACTCCTTTTGACTTTGCCTCCCCACTTGTGCTTATAAGTCCAAAAGTTCTAACACATTTTCTATCACTGATTTGTTCTTCGTAATTTAAAGGATTCATGTAACTTACTATAGATTTTGGATTCAAATCATCGAATAATGGAAAGTGTAGTTCATTTTATACCAAGACATCATCCATATTTCCTTGATAAGTCATATAATTTAGCTATACTCAAAACTCTTTATTCTAAATACATATATTTCTTCGCTTGAGTGCTGAAATGTAAAAGTTATTAGCATTGAGGAATGCGGATTCGCTTCTTTCAATTACTCTCTGATTCATACGGTGTTCATCCATGCTCATATATGGAAATGGATTTTTCACACAAAATTCCCAAACGAACACGAACCATTAAATTACTTATAATGTTACTTTAAATCCGTCTTGATTGCAAATTTTTTTATTATTCATATGACCGGTTTCGGTTCATTCAGAACCATCTTCAGATCTGATATTTAAGTTACAGGAGTAACCCGTCCAATTCAGCAACTTTCACATGCTACGTCACGTAGCATGTGAAAGTTGCTGAATTGGACGGGTTACTCCTGTCACGTAGCATGTGAAAGTTGCTGAATTGGACGGGTTACTCCTGTAACTTAAATATCAGATCTGAAGATGGTTCTGAATGAACCGAAACCGGTCATATGAATAATAAAAAAATTTGCAATCAAGACGGATTTAAAGTAACATTATAAAATCACTGATTGCTGTTATCCCATAAGACATTATGTCTGTTTTTGCAAACATTAAATTACTACTGAATCTATGAATATTACTTTCTTTAATCATTCATTAATAAATTAAAAATTCTTAACTTCTAATTATAACACCTATTCCTTTTAGAGTTCAACATGAATCAGTTTATCCTCGCGTTTGGTGCGAGTCTCTTACAAAGCATATCTGTGTCGTCTATATCGATTTTAATTCTCGCGCCGACGTCAACTGTTTTGCGCGGGAAATTATCTTTGCGGCGTTAACCGTCACTCACGATTCACTACCACAACACATCCCTTCACACGTTTACACATGTAAGCGTTCACATGAGATTATATATGAATATTCACTCGGAACCTCTTTTGATTATTCCGCGTCATTTGCGGGAAACATTTCATTCTTCTTGAAGGTCAGTTAGATCCTTAATCATTCTTGATGACATTAGCAATGCTAAAGTTCTATGTTCACCCAAACCACAGGTGAAGCCTATCTCCACTATCTTCTTTACAACACTCGATAATAATAGTTAGTCACTATTTCTATACTCTATGTCACTGATTAACTATTTCAATTTAAAGGTTTCTATCACTACACACACAGTTTATTGTTATGTTTTTTACGAGCGTTCATTTTGCTTTTGGCACGACCAACAATGGGGAGCAGTATGGGCTCGTAGAGGGTTCGATCAAACCCCATTTCAACTTGCGATCTATTTCTTTTTGAACTTGAGCCTTTAACCTCCAGGGCACAGGATAGAAAGTTCTACAATACGTTTCGTGTGGCTTAACGTAGAGATGGCATATGTATCCCTTAATAACTCCTGGCCTTTCGTCAAACACGTTTTCATACACTAATAATAATTCTTTGAGCTGCTTCTTCTGCTCTTCAATAATGCAGTCGGATTCATTTACCTTCTCATACACTAATTGACCAAAGTCTCCTTTGACTTGGAACTCATTATTTACGTGCTGTTTAGAATTTTGTGCAGTCCTGATTACTTGCACACTGATCCCACTATTATATTTTCTGGTAAGGCTTTCCTTTTTCAACAAGTCCAACTCAATTTCTTGTTTATTTACATTTAACCAAATTTTTCCTGTTTTAAAATCTATTCTGCATCCGTATTGACGTAGGCTGTCGACTCCTATAATGCAGTCTACCACCAAATTTTTTACAACAAGGAATGTGCTTAATATTGCTACATTTCCGACTTCTACACTAAGTAGTGACTGCACTTTTACATTAGCCGATCTAGCCCCAACGGCGCCTATTATTCTGCAATTTTGAACTGGAAAAATTGGTACTCGTCTTATATTTCTGATCTTGTTGAATAGAGCCTCCGAAATAACATTCGTGGTTGCAGCTGTGTCCAAAACCGCCACTATAGGTACAGTCTCCAAAATGACTTGCACTTCGGCTACTGCCACCTGTTCCTTATCCTCATCTTGGAGTTCTAAGTCCTCGGTCAATTCATCTGCCAGTAATCGTCCATCATTATACGTTAGCATGGATACACATATCCTGTTGCCCCTCAACCAATTGTTGACCGCTCCTCCGGGGCACGAGTGGGTCCTTACAAGTTTGTTGGATTTTGATTCGCCTGGTGGTTGACATCGTCCGTCACTTCGGTAATTACCGGTTGATTCGTAGATGTCCGTCCCCACTGATGTTGGTTATTTGAATCCATTCCCCCCGGTTGATTCCACTTTCTATTACTGTTATTGTTCCAGGCTTGCGGTCTGAAATTCCTTTCGTTCCCCCATACGGGATTGTATCGTTTCCCATTCCTGTTGTTCCTTGGATAGCCCCTCGCAAGACTATTGCCGGTATTATTATTGAGATTTTGAGGGGTTTCTCCACTATTTATCGATCTCTGTGCGTTCCCTTGCCTACCATTTGGCGGAGGTTCTATCTCCCTATATTGGAATCTGTTGTTACGGGCTTTCTGGTTGCTCTCTTCTATAATGTCTATATGATCTAACGTCGTGAGGAACGACTCCAAGTCTTTATCGTTCCCGTAAATTAATTGATTCCGGATGTTAGTTGGTAATCTTGCCTTAAGTATGTTTATTATGTCTGGCAAAGGCATAGGTCTGTCCCAATATCTAGTTTTGTTTATATATTTTTCAAAATACTTCCTAAGGCTTCCTTTTGAAAAAGAGAAAGGCTCTGGGTAGAGCACCTCCTGCCTTAGGCGTTCCTGTACCCCTTCTGACCAGAATTTTGCTAAAAACGCTTTCTCAAAATCGTCATATGTCGAGCAAACAGAAGTCATGTCCGAGGCCCAGATCGCCCCCGAACCTTGTATATACCCAGTCACGAAACTGATTTTCTGCCACTCCGACCAATTTCTGGGTAGCACTCCTCTAAAACTTCGGATAAAAACAATCGGATGGACCCCCCTTTTGTCAGTGTTAAAAATCTGGAATTGCCGATGCTTTATCATTTTTTCTTCGGCATGGCAAAGGCTTTCGTAATCTCCGTCAGATAAAACTTCACGCGAACAACTAGCTCGTGGCAATTTAATATTCGAGTTACTCACACAAGTCGGTATCGTGTGCGAATGTGCAGTAACTGGCTCTACAGACGCTGCCAACTTCTGCTGCTGGCCGGTATTCATTTGTTCTGAGCGTTGTTGTGAAACGCGTATCGACTCTTCTATCGTTTGTTTCCAATGCTCGAAATCAGCACCTAACTGCTGTCGCACTTCCTCAAGTCCTTTCGCAAACAAATCCTCTTCCTGTTTGCCGCATAGACTCTGGAATGCTGCTTTAACATTTTGCTCAACGTTTTCACACATTAGCCTTTTGTTTTCTAATGTGATTTCGGATAATTTACCCGTTAATACATTAATTTGGTGGTCTATAACGTCTTGACGTTCGGTCAGATGTTCAACACTTTCCTTTAGGTTCGTCTGCGTACGTGCCAATTCAGGAAGTTGCGCAATTGCACATGACATGGCATCTTGCTTTTGTAATAATTGCGGAACCATTTCCACCTGTTCCCGTACGGTATCTATCTTAATAGCCACATACTCCTTCATTTCTACACGTACGCGTTGAGTAGATTCCTCACATTGAGCTTTAACCAATTCTATTTGTGCAGTTAATTTTCGTTCCGTCTCTTCGGCCTGATCTTTAAGTTCCTTTGTCTTCGCCTCTATCCGCTGCTCTAATTCGGAAAAACTGTCATGTAACTGCTGCTTAATCTCAGCTTTCAGATTTTCCTGCCCCTCAGTAACTGAGGCTAATTTCGCATTCAAATCATTTTGCCCCTCGGTAACTGAGGCTAACTTCGCATTAATGTCGGTTTTCATATTATTCATGCTCTCGGTTATCATTTGCATCTGTCTCATGATAATTACTAATGGATCTAATCCATATTGCATACTTGCTGTTACATCTCCAGCCGTGTCTACCGGGCGTTCTATTGCACTATCTGTAGCGATCGGTTCTACAACACTTCTTACTACATCACTATTATCCGTGCTCACAGCTGAAGGCTGTTGCGTGTTGCTCTGCTCTGCTTGACTGATCTTAAACATTGCCCTAGTTACAACCATATAAATGTTCTACAGTCAATATGTATATATCTCCCTTCACATTAGAATACTTCTGTGGCTACTTTCAAATCTACGTCTACTTCCTCAATACTAGCAAGCTTTAATAAAAAATTATAGATCTGGCCATTATTCTGCGCCCAGCGTGCTGCTTTTATTTGTAGATCCACTTAATTTGCCTGCGAGTATTTCTTCTCTTTTCCAAGTTAAGTTGTTTCGTCGTAGTTCACATGAAACAGAGAACAAAATTATTTTAACAACGTCCAAAAACGTGTCCTGTCACGGATTGGCCATTATAATGAATTCTACTCTGCTTTTGTAAATGATGAAAGTTTATGTGAATGCAGCTTGCCGCTAACTTTGTGTAATGTTTTGTCTGTACAGAAGTGTATCTGTCGCCTTTATCGCTCTTTCCCTCTCGCACATAAATCGGTACAATAAAGTCAGGGCTTCGTGTTTTCTAGTTAGGCTGATCCGTGAAAAGACAGAGAAACAATTATGCTAATGGAGGATTCTCTCTCTCTCTCTCTCTCTCTCTCTCTCTCTCTCTGTCCTTTATCTGTGTACAGTTTAAATATATTATTTACGTGAAATCAGCCTAGTAGAATCTCTGGTGGAGCCCTTCGTCTTAATATTCAGCGGCTGGCTTGCTAGAAAAGATCTTTACATTTGTTATTATTATTAAGCGCTGCATTCAGTTGGGAAAATCGATCGTTTGAACAATTCGTTCAGTTTACGACAGATCTAAAATTTCAGATGTGGACGAAGCCTTTTTGGACGATTTCAAAAAACTCAGAGATTGCAGGCTCTCTTCGTCACAGCTGAAACTTCCCAATTAATTACAGGGCCCAGACAATCATCAATGGTTCAGACAGAGAACTCATTCGTCATTCACTCTAGAATAAAATGGTCACAAACCTTATTTCTGAGGAAAATTGTATATTGAATCCATTTCCGTACATGTTCCGTTTTCTGTTGGTTCCAAGTCTCATGTAATTTTCTTTTACAGGTTTTTCTTTCTCTTTATCTATCACGCTAGCGGCACAAACTTTCCTAGCTCGCTTTAGCGCGAAGAAGAGTAAATAAATCTCCTTTAGCAATCCGACAATCTTCCAACCGATACTTCCGAAGCTGTTCCTCTCTCTCTCTATAATAACCATGGAGCATACATTTCTGTACCTCTGTTGTTCCAAGGAATAAACGTACTAGAAAAATACCTTGGCGTCGACGAGCTGTCGGCGCATATATTACTAGAAAATCTGATCAGATACTTTTCAAACGTAAATACATGTGGATGATTTGGTTGTCCATTATTAATTATCGCGTGGTAGAGGGTAATTTTCCGTGGGGAGATTACAAGCTTTTTAGGTGGAAGTACATTTAATAGAAAATTATTAGTCAACGGCATACGTAACTTTGCAATTGAAGAGCCTGTAGGTGCGAAACCGTATTCCCCGTCGTAAGTAGTACAAAATCTCAATAGCAAGCCAAAACCCTCTGAAGTTGAAGCGATGTTTCCAGGCTGTCTGCTCGTGATCAAATGGGTTGAACCTGGAGCGGAGCTCGTAGAGCTCCACAGCGCCAGCTATAGGGCGCTGTCGTCCGTGTCGTAGTGCCAACCTAAGAACTTGTACCTACGCCGTGGCATCGTGGTTATTGATGCCACACATCTAATGCCACATACCTCCACAAACCCACCAACGAACTGTCGGATCCCTGATACGCAGAATCAGGGATGTATTTCGTTCCGAACACGGACAAACAAGTCATTAAGCAAGTGGGTATAATGTTTTGGCTCATCAATGTATATTAAATGGTCCATTAATTTGAAATCACCGGGCAAACTATTAAATACACGAAAGAATGAACTACCAATTTCAGACACAAACTATATGAAAGCTCCTGATGCTAATTATACCTGCCAAAGTTTATGGGATATTAGTTATTTACACCCTAAGTAGGCTTACGATCATTGGAAACTTCACACCTAAATATTCTTACCAGCACTTAAACGTCACAGTCGTCCCTTGCGAGGTCTTATTTAAACGTAACAGCGATTGCAATGAAACCGGGTTAGCCGCATTCAAAACGGTGAGCACCTGGCGCACAGTAGTATGGAGTTGTGCCGTTACTCAGTTTTGTCGCCTTGCTGTTGGCTGGCCTGGAGGCGCTCTGCTTTACGACCGGCTCAGCTATAAGCTGGAGGGCGCTGCTGCGCCCGCCCACGTAAGCCCGGCCACACGCGCCATGGCTGCTGCGATTTATAGCCAGTCGGGCGCGACGGCGGCTTCCACCACGTACGGCAATCGGAAACACGGATTATTAAGAAACTCAGGCCCATCTGTTCCTCGGTAAATGAGAGTTGCCGGACTCTAGAATGCTCTTGCTCTTAAATTACAAATGCAAACCGATTGAGTTCCCATGAGCATTCAGACCGCGTTCTTTTTTTTTCTTTTTTTATGTTTCATACAGTTTCAACACTCACTGCTCCTCCAGATAGCTGTCCACTGTATACTCTGTTCAGTTATAGGAAGAAAACCTACTCCTGAGAATGAACCCAGGAGTGAGATTGGGTGTTGAAGAAAAAATTGGCCTCGCAACCAAGATCTTTTATCGGTGCTGATCAGCTGACCATTGCCATGAATGTTTCCGAACAGAAGTGGCAGAAGAATTTTTTGTATACGGATTGATGCACGCAGCACTTGAAGAAACAAACACTTCCCTTCATGTTTCTAAAACTCGAAACAAGCAAATGTTATCTATGGGGGCAAGTCGGAACGTATGCCCGAGTAATCGCAGTGTTTCTGATGCTTTTTTGTGTGTAACATCGCTGAAGCTCCCCACTTTCTACCCCTCCTCCCCCCCTCTCTCTCTCTCTCTCTCTCTCTCTCTCTCTCATTCTCTGTCTGTCTCATCTCTGTCCCCCTCCTTCTTCTCTTACTCTTCTCCTACTCGTCCCTCTTCTCCCACCCCCTCCCTGTCTTACCCTCCTTTCCCTTCTCCATCCCTGTCTTCCCCCCTCACCCCTCTCCCTCTTTCTCCTTTTCTCCCTGCCTCTCCTCTTTCCCTTCTCCTTCATCTAATCTATTTCTCCCTGTTCCCCTCCCTACTTCTTCTCTTCCCTTCCCTCCCATCCCCTCACTGTGTCATCCACTGTCCATCCACCCTCGCACACAGAGAATCACGATTCATTTCATATTGCGGATCAGTTCATCTAACACGGCATCCTGTAGCACCTAATACTGCACGGTAAGTGCCTTCTGCAGGATAAATACGAAAGGGTTATTGTGTACAAAATGTGTGAGTGACATAAAGAAAGTGTATGATGCCTTGAAGTTGGTTTTTATGTGAATAGGATGTGACCACACACCGAAGACGTCGTCTAAGTATTATTCTGAAATTCCGAGTAAATTAATTAAATTGCAGGCAGGAAAAGGTGGTCATAGTTTACTAATTAAATTGTTTATTTCACAACTTTATGCAGTCGGGAAGTATAATAGCAGATTGACATGCCAACAGGTTAGTGCACGAGTTAAACTTGCAAATCCTTGAAAGGTAAAGTTCTAACCACTTGTGGTGTGCCACACAAATAATCACAAGTCCATTAAATGCACTTAGAAAAGTACTGCATGTCCACGAAATCATGGAAGTATTTACTCTGTATCTACAGCAGGCTGCAGTTCAACGTTAGTCTAAAAAAAATGTTGCGAGGATTCAACTAAGCCCTGGAATACACTTAGGTATTTATACATGTGTCACATGAAAATTTTTCAAACACATTTAGAAGCGACTTAGAGGCCGCACGTGGGCAGACTTCCGCTGGCCATCACAGGTTCTGCCTTGTTGACAGACTTTCCCAGTGTAAACAAATAATCCACAGACAAATATTTATCTCTCGATTTTTTCGTGGTTTTCCCATGACCCAGTCGTCCGCCTTGTATCCTTTGTTATCCATGTGCTCTCCGATCAGTACATTCCGCTTCTGAGTTGTAATCACCATCCTGGACGAAAACTACACTACCGTCGATATCATATTAGCTGCCATTTGTTTAGAGCATCGTGGCGCACAGCTTTTCGTACTATTCACTACATCCTCAAAAACTACGACGTGCCCATGTCATGTGTTTGCGGCCGTAATATGTCCTGCAAAACCTTCCTAGCACTCGCATGCAGCGTTCTGTGGGGTTACTTGCCGGACGTTGTACCGAGATTCTGATGTGTTTGACTTCTGAACTCTGAACGAAGTTCTCTCACAACTTAGGTATGAATTGGGACCTATTATCCGACAGAAGTGCATTCAGCTTTCCAACTACCGAAAAAAGTCTCTCTCCAGTTTCCGTATTGTAAATTTGCTGGTAGCCTTCGTTGCCCCATACAGTTTCGCATACTTCGCAAAAACGCCTACCACTAGCCAAATAGCCGGCCGAAGTGGCCGCGCGGTTCTGGCGCTGCAGTCTGGAACCGCGAGACCGCTACGGTCGCAGGTTCGAATCCTGCCTCGGCCATGGATGTGTGTGATGTCCTTAGGTTAGTTAGGTTTAACTAGTTCTAAGTTCTAGGGGACTAATGACCTCAACAGTTGAGTCCCATAGTGCTCAGAGCCATTTGAACCACTAGCCAAATATATTTTTGTTGATCACTGTTGACTGCTGGTGGTCTGCAGCGTCTAATGTAAGCAAGTCACCGACTTCGCGGGGCAAGATGTTCTGCTTGGCTGGCAGTTGTGCTGTGCTCGACCCCTCTGACAGCGGACACACACACTGAATAGGACGGAACTGTGTAGGATGTGTTGTTCACTAAAGACTCTGCGCTTATCTTTCATTTTTCTTTTGTCAGAAGTCTTTGACACAGACGTTATCATTTTTCAACTTCAGCTACTGTAATAATGTAGCTACTGGTCACTGTAATGTTTCAAATACAATAGTAACAATAATGATGATTAAAACTCACCCAGGGTTTATGGTTATTGCAGGGCAGTTGGAGGGAAGACACTGTTACCTGAAGAAAAGACGCTTTTGTAGATTCCATGGACAAAAAAAAAAGAAAAATGCAGTAACCAAAACAGCGGAAAAAGAAATAGGATACTTCCGAGGAAAAAGACTAAAGGCACCATGAGTAACAACACAGATGACAAAAAAAATGAAAAAAAGGAGCAAACATAAAAACAAAGGAGACGAGAATAGTCAAACAATGTACAAAAGTCTAAATAATCAGTTGAGAAGGGAGACATAAAAAGCGAATGGCAGTGGTTAAAAGAATGCGATGATTTAGAAGACATGGACACAAAAGAGCAATATGACCTACTTTGTAAGGAGGTATGCAGAGTCACTTCGGATAAGTGAACAATGAATTGTAGGGAAAGAGAAATAGAGGATGAAAATGATAAGATACTGCACAAGAAGGGAGGAAGAAGTAACCGATTGTAAAGATATACGGATGACTTTTGGAAGATAGGTAAATCTGCTGAACTGTATGGTCTTCCTACAGAATAATTTTAGTATTGGATAAAAAAGGCGTAGCAGAAATGACAGTTTTTTTTCAGTGTGATATGAGAAAGTGGTCAAGCAAGTCATAGCTAAAAATCTCCAAAAAATCGGGTACCGAGAAAAGTACAGAAAACATAACTAAACATGTAGACTCTCACGTTGTCAAAACTTTTCTTAGGATACAAACAATGAAAGATAACGTACGAGAAGAGCAATATGGTTTCAGAAAAGGGAGAGGTACAACAGATGCTAATGGACGTATTAGAATGGTTGCTGAAAGATGTATAGAAAGAGGGAAAAGAATTAGTTCGTGCTTCATAGGTCTAGGAAAGGTCCTTGTCAGAGAAAAATGGGACAAGATGATGGACATACTAAAACTGAAGAAGATGAACTTGAAGGACAAGAGACTAATTAAAAAGATACACACAAAGAAGAATGCAGCCGTGAATCCTCTTGTCTTTCACTAACTCTATTTACCATATATATCAGAACCTTGATAGTCAAGGGGTACAGAAGGAAGGAGCAAGCATTGGACGCTGGAAGACGAACTGTATCAGATTTGCTGATAAAACAATATCTCTATAACAAAAAACCTCTCAAAACTTGAAGGACTACAAGTGTACAGATGAAAAACAACACAAAGAAAACTGAAGTAATGAGAGAACGTAACAAAGAAGTTATAAAAGTGAAAACAACGGGACGTCAAATACAACATGCTACACAGTATGCTAATAGATAACTGAACGAGTGAAAAAGAAAAACGGCCAAGAACTGCTATGGTAAAGGTAGCTTTCAAATGAAAGAAGAGAGTATGTAGTAAAGGCGGAGTTGAAGTAAAGGAGAAGATCGGTTCAATTCTTCATGTGCAATGTTTTTCTGTGCGGCTGTGAACGTTGGACATTGAAAAAGAGAGAAAGAGAACATAACAAAAGGAAGAGAAATTGTGTTATTGGATTAAAAAAAGTAACTGATCAAGTACATTTTACAGAAACATAGCATCAGACCAGTTGTAGACCAACAAAGAAAATGAGAACAAACGTCCTCCTTTGACGGCATGCAGAATATGTAAGATTTCATGTATGTGTGGAAAGGTCTACAGTGAAACTACAAGGAGAAGCGTGAACACACGTCTGAACGACTACAAAACTTTTTGCCGACAAGAGAAAGTAGAAAAATTAGCTGCAGCAGAAATTGGTCTACAGTCAGGAAACCATTAAGTGAAGTTTTCCGAAACCAAACTTTTATCTACAATCACAAACTAATGTCCAAGGATGTATAGAGAAGCCATCGAAATGCTAAACTGGGGCCAATTTTATTGGAAAAGAATAAACCACGAAACTTACTGAAAAATAGACAGTGGCGGTACAGGACCGATAAGTAACTTATCTTTGACAGATGACAGTTCGATAGTTAAGCTTTACCTTTATCGAGACTTATCTCTACCGACCACGCCACTTATGTCGCTGTTGGACTTCCGATGTCGTACGCTGCTCAGGAAGAAATGAGTTTCACTTACGGCCTTACAGGACAGGAGATGCATCAGTAACTTAGACAACCGGTCATGAACACCATCACCGTAAGATCAAAAGTGATGTTCCTCTCTGCGCTTAGTTATTAAAACTGTAAGACACTGACCAAATACAACTACCGGAAGCCCTTTCTAAATGGTAGTTTTAAACGCATTTTCTTCAACGAAAGACACACAAAACTTCTTGTGTGTCTGCACCGTCTATCATCACCAAAACAGTGATGGCTCTGCGGGTCGCATGAGAAAGATTCGCAGTTGTCGACCCCTGTCCTGAATGGAACTTCTGTTATAAAGTAAGTTAGCTACAATGATCATCCGGAATATTCAAAATTTCGGCACTGATGTACACGGTCCAGTGACATTAATGTGACCACCACCTATATTCGACATCAAAGTGCGTTAAGCACTCACAGACGGCAGATGATAGCACTAGCAGTGGAAGGTATATAAAGCATGTATGGGAACGTGGAGAACAGTGCAGTCGTCACAGTCCGAGGAAAAAGCGATGACATCCAAAAGGGCTTTCGAGCCAAGGGTGGAAGCATTTTCGAAACGGCTATGTTTGTAAACTGTTCGTGCACTGCCGTGGTTAAAGCGTACCTGGACAAGGATTTACAAGAAAACAAATTTCTTTGGAGAGCAGTGCATGGCAAAATGGCGCTTTCGAAAACCGACACCGAGGCGACTGTGGTGCACCACGGACCATTTTGACAGGGATGCACGACGACTGCAGAGACGTGTACGGGCAACTGAGCGCCCAATGGAACCAAGGGGCTTAATGACCGTTGAGGAAGGTTACTGTGTATGGGCCTCTGCGGTAGACGCCTGGTTCACGCACCCATACTGAGTGCTGCTCATCGGCGACGAAGGCAGAAACCTGCACCTACTGATTGGCGAAGGTGACCTTCTCACATGAACCACGTTTTATGCTCCATCGGACTGGTACCCGTTGGTGTGTACGGCGTGAAACGTTCCAAAGCAACCATCCTGCAAGGATGCAGGTCGGAGGACAATGCAACGTGTCACACAGTTCGCTGTGTACGTGCTTGTTTCGAAAAGCACCGCAATGAGTTTCCTTCTCCCCTGGCCATCAAAACCCCCGGATTTTAGCAGAGTCGAGAATTTGTGGGACCATTTCGATCGAGCTGTTTATGCCACGGATCCTCAGCCGAGAAACCTAGTGCAGCTGGTTGCGGCACTGGAGTCCACACCCCTATCGGCACCTTGCAAAGCCGCACTGACACAATTCCTGCACGGCCACTCTGAAAAATGTGGTTATTCAGGCTTTTGACAGGTGATAACATTAATTTGACTAGACAGTGTAGATAGGCATTGAACGAAATGGTGTACTGACTTAACTTACAAGTAGAGAAGGAACAGGTTTTAAAGCCCCGTCGGTCATTATCTTCATTTCCCTACATAACTTGTCGCAGATGGACTGCTCTTCAAAAAATGTATTTTCTTACAAGTCCTTGGTCAGTCGTGCTGCAGCGTTTTCTTTAACACCCTCGGCGTCAGTGAGACCTAAACTTTACCTTACGTTATTCACATGCCCCAATGATAAGCACTCCATGAGATTAATTAGATAAGCTTCATTATCTCGGAGAAGCTGTTAAGGAAACGTTTCTCTAAAGTTTCGAATAATATGCCGAAGTAATAATATACCGAAGTATTCCGATACTTTTCGCTTTCACTTCTTAAGGGCGTACTGTTACTCATGTTTCTTAGTTTCACTGTACCGAACAATGTGTTTATATACAAGGTGAGGCAGCTAAGTCATAACACCCCTTGTATCTTCTCAACCGTAATAGATACGATGATGACGTAATAAATCTCTGGTGCCTGATGATGGCAACGTGGTCGATTGCCGAAATATTGTGTCCTATGCACACTCATACTAGGCTGTTCAGCCGAGATTTATTTCGTCATAAAATACGCCTGGAGAAATTGAAGAATCACAGATACAAAGATGCCGTTTGGACGGTGAATTGCAGGGACAGGGGCTAATTGAATACCTCACATTTGATGTTTGTGCTATTTTTTATTACAGTGGTACGAGACCTACTTTGGTTTTTTAAATGGAACCCTATGTTAAATTTTAGAGTAACATGATGGGCTTAAAAAGACGGTTTCAAATATGTGTATATCGAAATATTTACGCGAATAGTTTTTGAGACACAGATATGTTCTCGTATCGTGTTCGTCCTTCGAAGCGGCATTGTCCAATGAGACCTTTCCTGCTGTGTAGAGTGCATGGTAAACGTCGCGAGTCCGTCCTTACACAAACACGCCCATTTACCCGACAATAGTAATACATACTGCGATATTTTGGGTAAAAAATAACTGATGATGTCGCGCAAATATTATTCAGTTATTTGACAACTGTGATACCAAAATAGAGGACAACATACAGTATTAAAATACTGCAAGATGTTAATACATTTTAAATAACAGAAATACAAATGTAAACGAGGAGGCCCTTTTTAGACACAATTGTTTCGTACGTATTTGTTTTTTATTTGAAAATATTTACTATTGATCACAATACGAAGCAAATACACACAAAGGTGTAAAATACATACAGTACGTGATACAAAACTTTACTGAAGCATGCGCTCAAAAAGCTTCCCCTCTGCTGTAATGCACATTTGTAGTCGCCGTTCGAATGATTTGTGAATGGCTGCGAGGGTGTCTCGTGAGATATCAGCGCACGATTCGATGATACGTTACTTCATATCATCTGGCATAGTTGGTATTTGAGCACAAACTTTATGTTTGATTGCTCCCAAAGGAAAAAATTCAAGAGGGGTCAAATCAGGGGATCGGGCTGGCCACTTCACTTCAGCACGTCGTCCTATCCAACAATTCGGCAACTTTTCATTGAACAGCTCTGTAGCCACACGGGAAGAGTGAGCAGAACAGCCGTCATGTCAGAACCACATGCACTGCCGCGTAGTTAGTGCTACATCTGCCAGCAAAATGTCTCGCAGGAACTGTGCATAGTTTTTGCCATTTAGTATATCCGGAATGACGTACGGCCCCACAATGACATTTCCGGTGATGCCGCCCCCACACGTTAACACTCCACGGTTGCTGATGCTGTACCTGTCGAAGCCGGTGCAATATGCGTAGAACACTTCTCTGACTTGTACCACATTCCGAGGCGATACGTTGCGACGAAACAGAAGGGTCGTTATGAAAATGGCTCTGAGCACTATGTGACTAACATCTGAGGTTATCGGTCCCCTAGAACTTAGAACTACTTAAACTTAACTAACCTAAGGACATCACACACATCCATGCCTGAGGCAGGATTCTAACCTGCGACCGTAGCGGTCGCGCGGTTCCAGACTATAGCGCCTAGAACCGCTCGGCCACTCGGGCCGGCGGTCATTATGAGCCAACACTAGAACGCCCTCTTCATGTACCTCGCCAGTTGCAGCTTTTTTGCCTTGTCTTCTGGGTATGGCGTTCCGTGATCCCGATTCAAGTAATTTCTTGTATATACGTGCAAGAAGCTGCGCGTAGGACGCTCACGATCAGGGCACAGCTCTCCATATCGCTTTATTGCTCTAACAACATTTCTTCTGCCTTCACCATACACTAGAAGCATATCTAACTTTTCTTCGTTGGTGTACATGTCTGCTCCAAGAAACTGTGACGGAAATGCGATGTCTCATTACCCAAGTATCACATTTATACGCTTCACTCCAGCTACCCCGAGCATCACCTTGCGGCGTTATCGAGAAGCAGGAAAACAAAGCCTTCCCTGTTAAGTTCCTCACTGGTCAACAAGAAACGTCGCACTGAACAACGCAGCTTCGAAGGACGAATACGATACGTGAACATATCTGTGTTTCAAAAACTATTCGCCTAAATATTATGATAGACACATATTTGAAACCGTCTTTTTCAGCCCATCATGTTACGCTAAAATTTAACATAGGGTCCCATTTAAAAAAACGAAAGGTGGCCTCATATCTCTATAATAAAAAATAGCAAAGACATGAAATGTGATCTATTCAAGCAGCCAAATGGTTCAAATGGCTCTGAGCACTATGGGACTTAACTGCTGTGGTCATCAGTCCCCTAGAACCTAACTAACCTAAAGACATCAGACACAGTCATGCCCGAGGCAGGATTCGAACCTGCGACCATAGTGGTCGCGCGGTTCCAGACTGTAGCGCCTAGAACCGCTCAGCCACTCCGGCCGGCCTATTCAAGCAGCCCCTGTCCCTGCAATGCACTGTCCAAACGGCATATTTGTATCTATTAGGGTTGGGGAGATACAAGGGGTGTTATGACTTAGCTGCCTCACCCTGTATATTTAACTAAATTGTGTAGTAGTGACCTTTAGAGTAGAGAAATATGCCTCCGGAAAGAAAGACACTGTGGTAATGACGTGATAAAAACGCACTGCACCTATCGTCCCATTGATAACAAGATTTTCGCAATAGAAATATCTACAGAATGTAACGCTGATACTTACGTGTGTCTTAATACATGCTCATAAATCATATTACCATCCTGGCAAAAGAAAGTGAATATACTGAGTGACCGGTATAAATATTTCCTCCTTGTGACGTCATCGCAACGGCGGGTAACGTAAGTATTTAAACGGCGCAGCTAGCTCACCTACAGGCAGTCGCAGAAGTGCCAGTGACATAGTGGTGTGGTGCTCCAGTCCGACGTTTGAACTCGCACATCCTACGCGGAACGTCAAACGACTGTTTGCCTCGTCGTACTTTGCCTTCCCGGGCAGGCGTATGAGCCGGCCTGCGTCCCCGGGGGCACAATCCGCACTGGCGGGCCGCCTCGCTTCGCTTCCCGTGCGCCTATTAGCACTGACGGTCTCGCAACCGGCAGCTCAGAACACACTCTTTAGCGGGGCTCCGCTGAAACAACGCGTAACTGCCGCCACGGACGCCGATGGAGAGGTCGCTGGCTCATACACTCCCCTCCGTAAGTTTGGAAGCATCACGCTGCGTATTACAAAGGAGCAAGATGGGAGTGATGTTTGAGACTTATTGGTTAAAACACAGAATACACTACCGGCCATTGAAATTGCTACACCACGAAGATGACGTGCTACAGACGCGAAAATTAACCGACAGGAAGAAGATGCTGTGATATCCAAATGATTAGCTTTTCAGAGCATTCACAGAAGGTTGGCGCCGCTGGCGACACCTACAACTTTCTGGCATGAGGAACGTTTCCAACCGATTTCTCATACACAAACAGCAGTTGACCGTCGTTGCCTGGTGAAACGTTGTTGTGATGCCTCGTGTAAGGAGGAGAAATGCATACCATCACATTTCCGACTTTGGTAAAGGTCGGATTGTAGCCTATCGCGATTGCGGTTTATCGTATCGCGACATTGCTGCTCGCGTTGGTCGAGATCCAGTGACTGTTAGCAGAACATGGAATCGGTGGGTTCAGGAGGGTAATACAGAACGCCGCGCTGGTTTCCAACGGCCTCGTATCACTAGTAATCGAGATGACAGGCATCTTACCTGCATGGCTGTAACGGATTGTGCAGCCACGTCTCGATCCCTGAGTCAACAGATGGGGACGTTTGCAAGACAACATGGGCCGGCGCCATGTATATATAGGACAATGCCCCTCCCGCTCCTCCCTCAGGCACTTCTCAGGCATAGGAAGCGCCTGAGGGAGGAGCGGGAGGGGATTGTCCTATATATATATATATATATATGGCGCCGGCCCACCGCCGGTCAGTACATCAGCGCACCTGATGATGACAACGTGGTCGATTGCCGAAATATTGTGTCCTATGCACACTCATACCAGGCTGTTCACCCGAGGTTTATTTCGTCATAAAATACACCTCCATAAATTGAAGAATCACATTATCTATTTACCAACTCTCGGTCCCGCTTCCATTATTCATTAAACTGATATTCAAATTTGCACGCTCAGTAATTATTGAAGTTTCTGAATTAATTTTTAGCCCAAAGTGCTTCATATTCTTTAATCTACGAGGGCGATCTGAAAAGTAATGGCTCCGAATTTTTTATCTGAAAACACTTAAAGCTTTTTAAATAAAACCAACTTTATCAACATTCTAGATCTTTATTCTTAATGTCTCTGTCTTTATTTCTCAACACAGTCACTCTGGCGACGAACACATCTCTGCCAACGAGAGACCACTATAGAACGATTGACTTATGGACGGAGCCACAACCTCACCTCTGCTTGCACCGCTTCGTCACTATCAAAGTGCAGTCAACGAAAATGTTCTTTAAGTTTTAGAAACAGATGAAAATCGGATGAGACGAACTCGGTAGTGCGTGGAGGATGATCGATGACGGTGAGCCCATGGCGCCGGACTGTTACAGATGTCGCAGCGTTAATGTGTGGTCTGACATTATCGTACTGAAAGAGAGGGGTGCTCTCTGTATCGATGAACTCTTCGGATTCGAAACTCGATTAAAGCACGTTGTTTCTCAACCATCGGCATAGTTACGTTACAGACCGTCATGTTAAACGCTACAACTCGGAGCCCTCTAGCGGCAGAGAGCTGCAAACATGTAAACACTAAGAAAAAAGATGTAGAATGTTGATAACTTTTGTTTTACTTGAAAAACTTCAAGAGTTTTCACATGAAAGATTCGGAGGTATTACACTACTGGCCGTTAAAATAGCTACACCACGAAGATGACGTGTTACAGACGCGAAATTTAACCGACAGGAAGAATATGCTGTGATATGCAAATGATTAGCTTTTCAGAGCATTCACACAAGGTTGGCGCCGCTGGCGACACCTACAACGTGCTGACATGAGGAAAGTTTCCCAACGATTTCTCATACTCAAACACCAATTTACCGGCGTTGAATGGTGAAACGTTGTTGTGATGCCTCGTGTAAGAAGGAGAAATGCGTACCGTCACGTTTCCGACTTTGATATAGGTCGGATTGTAGCCTATCACGATTTCTGTTTACCATATCGCGACATTGCTGTTCGCTTTGGTCGAGATCCAATGACTGTTAGCAGAGTATGGAATCTGTGGCTTCAGGAGGGCAATATGGAACGCCGGACTGGATCCCAACTGCCTCGTATCACTAGCAGTCGAGATGACAGGCATCTTATCCGCACGGCTTTAACGGATCTTGCAGCCACGTCTCGATCCCCGAGTCAACAGATCAGTACGTTTGCAAGACAACAACCATCTGCACGAACAGTTCGACGACGTTTGCAGCAGCATGGACTATCAGCTCGGAGACCATGGCTGCGATTACCCTTGACGCTGCATCACAGACAGGAGCGGCTGCGATGGTGTACTCAACGACGAACCTGGGTGGACGAATGGCATCCGTGTTTGGCGACATCGCGGTGAATGCACATTGGAAGCGTGTATTCGCCATCGCCATACTGGCGTATCACCCGGCGTGATGGTATGGGGTGCCATTGGTTACACATCTCGGTCACCTCTTGTTCGCATTGACGGCACTTTGAACAGTGGACGTTACATTTCAGTTGTGTTACGACCCGTGGCTCTACCCTTCATTCCATCCCTGCGAAACACTACATTGCAGCAGGATAATACACGACCGCATGTGCAGGTCCTGTTCGGGCCTTTCTGGATACAGAAAATGTTCGACTGCTGCCCTGGCCAGCACATTCTCCAGATCTCTCATCAATTGAAAACGTCCGGTCAATGGTGGCCGAGCAACTGGCTCCTCACAATACGCCAGCCACTACTCTTGATAAACTGTGGTATAGTGTTGAAGCTGCATGGGCAGCTGTACCTGTACACGCCATCCAAGCTCTGTTTGACTCAATGCCCAGGCGTATCAAGGTCGTTATTACGGCCAGAGGTGATTGTTCTGGGTACTGATTTCTCAGGATCTATGCATCAAAATTGCGTGAAAATGAATCACATGTCAGTTCTAGCATAATATATTTTTCCAATGAATACCCGTTTATCATCTGCATTTCTTCTTGGTGTAGCAATTTTAATGGCCAGTAGTGTAGTTTTCAGCATGCCTTCGAAAGTGGTGATAAGGTATTATCGGCGTCACTGAAGGTGCAACATCACAAGTTATTTGTCTGAAATACTGCCGGTAAACTGTATAAACCTAGATATTATTGTGCGTGCTAGTAGGTAGGTGGGCAGGCGAGTGGGTTGGCGCACGTGCATGTGCGCCCTAGTGAATGAGGGAGTATCTGAATGGTGAACGGGAGAAGGACGGGAGGGAGACAGAAACACAAAGGGAGAGAACTGAGGCGCAGCAGGTCCTCGCATTGGCAGGTACGGTGGAATGCGCCCCGGCACGTGCTTGTCCGTGCGCTGTGAATATTGATGCGCCCCACATGCCTGGGGCATCCACTATGTCACTTCTTGCGACCGTTCGGCGAAGAGGCGTATATTAAATTCCTGTTGCAAGATCCGTCTACGTTTCAAGGCCAGTCCTCTACGCCCAACGGGAGTAAAGTTCATATTTCTACTTGACGCACTTGGGCAGCAAAAAGCCAGCGCAAGAGGATTCGCTGTTATAAAAATGTTCTGGACGTATATATTTTAAGTAGCTCTCAGCAGTATGTTATTTCAGCAATGCAGCTATATGAGCTCTGAGTATTATCCTCTTGGCGACCCAGACGAACAGAGTAATTTAGTTACAAGTGCACCAAAGTGGCCTCTCATTTCTGGCTCTTTCGCAGTATTTGCACGTAGTGAGCGGGAGACGCCCTCTCTGTTCGTTTCTCAACTTAAACGTAAGGCTCTTGTTTCCTGTATCTCTTTGTATAATACTGTTTTAACGGTACGTATGAAATTAGTTTGAGTTCATATACGGGAAACGCCATTAGCTTTGTTTTTTTTTTTTTTTTGTGTTATTCGCCTACGTAAGCTGAAAGTTCCTGGAAACACAACGTGTGACAATGAAATGATTCGACTTGCCTGTTAAGAACTTTTAGTAGCTGCTGTTGTTATTTGTTGTGTGTTTTTAGATCCGTCGTATAAACTGTATGTTTTATATTAGTTTATTTACAATTATTAAATAATTACCAAATAAAAGAATCATTAAATACAGTCTTATACACTCTATTCAGAAACAGTGGAAGGAAATGAAATCGTAAGAAACAACCAATGAATCTAATATTGTAGTGGTTTCTGTAGAATCGTGAAAAGGAAAATTTCATGACAACTGACAATTATCTTCGTTTTATTGTTATTTCATTGCATTGATTTGAAGTCGGTCATAAAATGAGCCATCTCTGGCATTTTGGTGTTGAAACGGTCCTGTGCCCGTTAATGTGGATTGTCTTCTGCTTTGTGTGGTTTACCACAGAAAGAAGTAAATGTTGTACTGAACACAATGTATTGAGAATTAAAACTGATCAAAATTAGGAACAGAAAGGAAGCAATTCTGAAGTAAAATGACGTAGTGATGACTGGGGGTTAGTCATTTGAATCGGACTTCGCAAACCATCGCACGGTACATAGCTATGGATACATAACGTACCACAATCATTTCATTTCCTCGCGTCCTGTTCTGTTTATGGTGTGCAGGAAGATAATTTGTGAAATGATACTCGAATATCGCACATCCCGACTTATTGCTTTCTGATGTGTGTAGAGCGGCTGCTTATTAACGATACAACTGGTGTTGTCTAGATTTGTATCAGCAGAACCAGCAACTTCTTAAAACGTAAGTAATAACAAAGATCGTATATAATCTGTATCTGTTAATTGTTCACTCTAAGTAGACTGTCGGCGCGGTGTCTGACGGTATCAGCTGTTGCGACAGGCCTCGGAAGACCCTTTACGACTTTGGAACGATATTCGTTTTCTTCCTGTCGCTACCAACTTCGGCTGTCAATACTGCGCGCAAAGAGTATGTTTATTGATCGTATCAATAAAATTAGTTTCAAACTCAGTCAAATAAAACATTGCCGTGATCTTTAAATCCGTGTGTTGTTTAAGAGTGCGTAGTCGCACTGAACGCAGTGTTGTCTTCTAGCTAAGGTTGGCTAGATTGGCTGCGCCATGAAAGCTGTCGGTACAGACCGGGGCCATTCGACTTCAATCGAAACAGATACCACATTCAGCCACCGGGCCAAGAGTCTCCTGAAAGTGGACAGTTAGTACACTTATGGACAATTAAATTGGAGGCATTGCGCACGATGGCGTCCCAGATAAGGTCAACAGAATAAAGATCAGGTAACATGGAAAAGGGAGAAGGCCAGTCTGGCACAGTTCAGTAGTAGACTGGTGCATTGCCAGCAGCGTGATCAACGCGAACAAACGGATGCACGTAATGAGATATCAGGTTTCTATATCATTCTACTACGAGTGACTCTGGTAGACGTGTCTAGACCTCATTTCTTCGCGTTTAAATATCCACCACATGAGAACACAGTGCCCAGTGGTTTTCGAGATACTTCCACATGCTTCGGCATGCACCAATATGTATCGTGCGATTCATTCGTCCGATGTTTCGGTAGTCTAATGGCGAAACTCCTACGTTTATGCTAACCTGTGTACCCTGTGGTTTGCACTCACAAGAGGGACATCCATGGGGCTCCGCTGCTATACCCCATAACGTGAAGGTGGATCTGGATGGTTTGTTTTTATTCGTTCTTCGTTCGAACAAGCCTCAGAAAGCCCAACGGCACAGACTGACCGCCGAGTCATCCTCAGCCCTAAGGCGTCATTGGATGTGGATATGGAGGGAAGTGGGGCAGAAACACAACTCTCCGCCATCGTCAGTATTCGTGGCCGGAGCTTCTACTTCTCAGTCAGGCAGCTCTTCAGTTCGCCTTACAAGGGCTGAGGGCAAGCCGCTTGCCAACAGTGCAAGGCAGACCCGGATTGTCACCAACCCAACTGCTAGCCACTCCCGGCGGTACTTAACATCAGTGATCTGACAGAAACCGCAAGGCGGTTGGTGTGTTGTTATAGTTGTTAAATAATTAACTGAAGAAGTGATCTGCTGCCCTGTTGCCCGCCTAAACCGTTGTTGTGCACCACGGTGGCGGACTGCGAGCCCTATCATCATCCCACAGTTTGGCGCCGGCGGTATTTCTGAAATCGAGATACCCTAATTAGCCGGTGTCTAAAAAGCTTGTGTCTTCAGGGCCTCGGAAATGAAGTATCCCACGCATCGGGTGCACGTGACCTGGTCGCTATTAAATGGGCAAACACAGATTCGTCACAAGGTCGAAGGAGAAGCGAAAGTGTCACGGAAATGCTCATCCAATTCCAATGGCAGATGATACAAAAGAGGCGTTGTGCATCATGATGTGTTTTATTGTGTGCGCCCTTCGCTGGAAGAGTTAACCAATATATTGCCAACTACTATGTACACTTCGCAAAAAGACCGTGAAGGTAAAATTAGATACCTTCGATCTCTCGTTGACAACAATCGTTCCTCTGCGCACCTTTTGCGACTGGAACAAGGAAAGGCACATGTGACAGTGGTGCGCAAAGAACACTCCGACTCACACCATAAGGCGGATTAATGAGTAGCAGGTGTAGAAGACAGTGCGCCTTACCCTTCCTGCTTTCTCTCTCTCTCTCTCTCTCTCTCTCTCTCTCTCTCCCTCTCTCCCCGACAGCCTGTACGAGCTCTGATCATCTGCCAGTCACTACTATTCCATCCCCACAGGAAGACGTGCTTAGTAAAATTTTTCACCTTGTTTTTAAAGACAAGAAACATTCCCCAATAATTTAAAAGTGACAACATAATTGCTCTCCTAACAGCATATAACTCCAGAGATCTTCCACAAAGCTGTAGTCCCATTGCACTGCTTAGTGTGGTATATAAGCTTCTAGAACGAGTATCTCCTCAGACTGTTCAAAGATAACTCGCAGATGCTGTGAAGACTAGTCCCTGGCTCTTACATTACACTGAAGCGGACTTTCAGATGAAGGTGATAAATATGTGACTTTCAATGATTTATCAGCAACCTACTGAAACAACGCCTACTCTACAAACTGATGAAGATAATTCTATGCCAAATAGTTATAAATAGGATTGGTAACAGGGAATTCCAGTTCATCTTGGGAAACAAATCCAATTTCCAGAAATTCCTCCAAAATGGTTTCCTCAAGGTTCAGTATTATCCCCTCTGCTCTTTAGCCTCTATATTGCTGATGTGCCAGAAGAGTTCGTAAGAAATATGGTTATGCTGGAGATATGGCCGTAGTCACAAGGCATACTCTTTCTGAAGCAAGGTGGAAATCCTCACATCTGATGTGTCTGTTGTGGTAGAATATTTCTGAAGATGGAGCTTTAGACCTAGTGCTGCTAAAATAGAAGTAACTTGTTTCCGTCTTATAGACAGATAATTTAGTGGAACTGTGGACCTTTTCGATGACGTATGCCTTAACCAAAAAAAGGAGGGAACATACCTGGATGCCCTCTAGATAGAACTCTTGTCTTTCAACGCGCAGGTCGAAAAAACCGCCGCTAAGCTTAAAAGAAATAATCTAGTTCAAAAACTTTGTGGTATCACATGAGGATCATCAGCGACAACTCTGTGGCTTTTGGTCTGAGTTTGGTATACTCTACGATGGAGTTCTGAATCGGTTGAACAGCGCTCGTGTAAACAATATTTATGCTCAACTTAATAACACTATGTGTATATTTTAGGGAACAGTTAAGTTTACTCGCACCATCTGTCGGCCCGTCCTGAGTCACATACTACCTCCAAATCTGCAAAGAGAAGAAGCCTTGATCAAGGAATACGACAGGATACCAGAAAACCCTGGCATACCGAAGCATTCTGACATTCTGATCTCAGAATCAGCAGACTTTGTCCAAGAAATAATCCTCTTGCACTTGCAGTCTCACTGAGGTTAACATCGCCAATTCCTGGAGAATTGGTTCCAAAAAGCCAAAAAGCCCATCAACATGCGGGTTATTACCCTGTATTACTCAGACAGTGTATGGGTTTGATCACACCCTCAAGATACTGTCAATTTTCAGCCGCCTTATGAAGGGACACGGAAGGCGTGCAGATTCACTTTTTAAATCGGTAACACTGTCCTCACCAGGATACGAGTGCGGCGCATGGAAGCAGACAGTCCAGTGCATCAGGGAAGATTGCAGTGCCAAAGGACATAAACCGTGGTTTTGAGAGATTTCCGAAGGCAACCCCAGATATCATCAAATACGTTTATACAAGAAGTTTGCCTGTGATTAATTGCTAAGTAGGACAATGAATTCAGGCCGAAGCAATAAATTAAAATATGTACGAAAACCGGCTTTTGAACCCAGATCTCCTTCACACTAGGTAGCTGTATGAACAACTGCGCCACTATGGCACTGCGGTTCAGATGGTTCAAGTGGCCCTAAGGACTATGGGACTTAACATCTGAGGTCATCAGTCCGCTGGCACTGCGGCTAACACAGTTGCACGGATTACCCTAGCACGTTCAGCTCCCTAGAACAAACTTCAATTCACACCTCAGACCGTCCTGATGTTTCCTTTCTTAACTCGTATCAGTATTGTGGAGGTTTTCAAACATTAGAATAGCACCTAAGCACATCTGCCCTGTGGGCAGGAGACACAGGTTTGAATCCTGGTCTTGATACAAATTTCAATTCATTGCTTTGGCTCATATTCATTATTATAGGTAAGGTTGAGACTTATGTCCCTGGAGCATATAATTTATCTGATTAGTAAGTGTTAAGTGTTTAGAATTAATGTAATGTAATTCAGAATAAAAACGCACGTACATAAATACCATATGATGAAGAAATAAATACAGGCGTGTTCTATCTACAAAACAGTAGCTACTTGTAATTAATTTGCACTTTGGAACAATATTTATGACCATTCAACGGAAAGAAGTCTTTGAGCACATCCTTATACCTTGCATTAGTATATTAGCATGCTAGGTACAGTCTGTGATAATGCTTTTCTGTTTCTTGACCACCGCGATTTGCTACCTTACGAAAATCTCTTCATGTGCATTCATACTATGCCAAAACACCGTGAACTGCATCTCAGAGTATTGATAATAGTACCACTCAGCTTACTCAATTCTTTATCGATGAAGTTTTAATTATCACGTAGAAAAAATAAAGTTACGTAATTTTTGTTTGTTTCCAGACACACATGTGCAGTCGCGCCACAACGCCACGTCACGCTGCTAGAAAAGTCAAAACAAACTGGCGTAGCCTGCTGAAAAAGCTTAATACCGTGCGCAAATTTGTTTTCGGCACGAGTGGAAATGTTGCAGCTGTTTCGTGCCAATACAGTCAGCTAAGTAACTCAATTGGAGTGGCCTCACACGGTTGAAACATTTCCCTGCTCTCGAAAACGAATTACCTCTCGATATTCCGCTTTATCAACAGTCTTTGGCATCCTCTACCTTTTTCTTCTCTTCTCTAGAGGCGTTTTGTAGTACTGTGGCACGGGGATATCTGTATATGCCAACACTGCACACATGTGCCTGCAAACGAACAAAAATTAATTTCCTTTATTTTTTCGAGATGCTAATTAAAACTGTGTAACTGCCTCTCGTATTCCATCTCTACTTTGTTTCAAAAATTTTTATACCCTGCTGCTCTCTCAAGTACAACGGAAGTTAATCCCTGATGTCTTAATACACGTCCTACACTGTCACTATGAATTAGTCATGACTACTATCGCAGCGTCCGGTAATGACCGGTTGCTATGTGGTGTCGAATTCGTTTTCATTGCGAGCAGTGTTGGTGAAGACTACTTTTTTTTTAGTAACAGACAAAGAAATTTTGTGCAACGCCGTAATCTGCACGGCTTCCCGTCTCGTAGCACGGAGACCGTATCTCGTCGGGCCGCACATTCTGAAACCGCAGCCGGTAAATTCGTGGCTGCTCGGGCTGCGACCACGGACCAGCTGCGGGCACATCGGCGCCCGTTTGTCCGGCAGTGTTCAACCGCACAATAGCACAGTGCAGCTCGCCAATGCCCGCTTGACGCACTACCGTAATAGTATCCGAGCCATTTTCCGGCTCTGGCATTGTCTGCTTGTACTTGCGTGTGTTTGGAGGTATGCCGTGGGTATTCGTCCCTCAGGCTTTCCATACGCTAAGACGTATAAATAATTTCCCATTAACTGTAATTGATACCTGTAATTCTATTTTCTCTACCGATGATGCAATCGTAAGTGTTATAGATGCTAGTCAGTAAGGTAAATAATCTCGCACAGGCAATCAATTCTTGTTTCACAACAGCCTTGATTTTATTCATACTGGATACGACTTGGTGGTTGTAGGCGCAACTAACTTTCTTTTCTTCTGTATTGTCAATGTGGTAGAGCCTACATTTTAACATTCACTACAGACTGTCTGTCAGTGACGCAACGCAGTGAGATTCTTACATACACGACCGTGAGTCAATAAATAAATCGCACACTGGGATAGATACATCACAGCCGCGTTTACCAGCCTGAAGTTGATTTTTCTTGATAACATATTCCACTTGTAAACTTAAACACTTATCCCATAGTTCGACAAGGCGTTAAAAGTCTGCAGCATAGAATTCTTGTGGTAGCGTTCGCACCTGGGGCCGAGCGGTTCTAGGCGCTTCAGTCTGGAAAGCCGGCCGCGGTGGTCTTTCGGTTCTAGGCGCTGCAGTCCGGAACCGCGGGACTGCTACGGCCGCAGGTTCGAATCCTGCCTCGGGCATGGATGTGTGTGATGTCCTTAGGTTAGTTAGGTTTAAGTAGTTCTAAGTTCTAGGGGACTGATGACCTCGGATGTTAAGTCCCATAGTCCTCAGAGCCATTTTTTCACAACTGAGAAGTGACCTCTCGGGATATAACAAGTTTATTTAGTTCCTTACATTGCTGCAACCCACAAAACCGATATGTCCCTTGGGTAGCGAAATACCCCTAGACTGGGAAACAATGAACCATCACTGGATAACCAGGGTAGCCAGGACGCTACTTTCAAATAACTTCCGGGAATTCAGCCAGCTAACACCTTCAGCGGTCGCTGAAAGTGTTACCTGGCTGAATTCCCGCAAGTTAATTGAAAGTTGTATACGGCAGGAGAAACTCAGATCTCAGGACGCTACATGTTTGTGACTTTTCTTTGTCCTTGCTGAATTTCTGTATGCAACTGAACACAAATTTCCATGAAATGCATATATTTCTAACCATATACGGGATGAATTTCGCTGTGGACGTGCTCTGTGAGCAGTCCCTCGACTCAGGTTGATCTATTCTGCTACACACTCCTAGCACACCTGCCATCTTGGTCTGACTGCACATCATTTGTTGCTGCCACGTTCTAAATACAAATAGGCACGAAATTTAAAACTATATGTGGTATTCTGGCGTTTGCGACTTATTTATTGACACCCACGCATTCCTGTAAAGGCTTACAGTCTGCTGTTGTAGTAAACAAAAGTCAATAGTTAATTAAAATAAGTAGGGCACATTTGCTGAACATTACATCAGGGGTGTTTGGAAACAGGGCAAAAGAAAATCGTAATACCTTGAGAATATAACAAGGTACAAAAAACATGTAATTCTTAAAGTTGTGGAAGCGTAAAATTTTATTTGAAAAATCAAAGCAACAAAACAAGCAACCCTCTTCCACAGAAGAAATCTTTACGGAAAATACAGATTCCTTGTCTGGGCAACGGTCTACCTAGCTTTCTGTAACACGATTTAAGAACTCCATTCACGATAAAGAACAGTAGAGAGTGTATGAACAAGTCCTTGGTGGTGCCTCTTGCAGAGCATTTGTCTCCCGCCTTACTCCAGAGACATCATCTATGATATTCGGATTCGGGGAGTTCGCTTTGTGTAGTACACATCAGTCTCACAAGAGAAATTCGTTCACCTGGAGGACATCGACACGAACCGACGTTAAGGTCTGCAAAGAGAAAGTGTGGATCAATTTCATATATAATTGCAGTAACTCATCCCTGTACCTCCGAGCGTTCCTGGCACTGCAAACTGGTCTCTTTTCAGGATGTTTCTGCCATTTCACCGACTGATACTCAGAATTCTATCTATTTCTCCGCTCTTGTTTGAAATCAAATAACGACGTGGGCTCTCGCACTATAATTAATCCATTGCTTCAGAAGGAAGACCCTTTCTTCACTATAACCATAATTTTTGTCTAATGAAAGTAGCTTTTTATGTAATACAGCGGACACTTTTGACTATACCACATAAAACTGCCTGAAATTATCCCTCTCCTTCCACATTGATCTTTTATTTCCCTTTTTATTTTTTCAGATTTTTTCGTGTGGTTCAGGTATTTGTATTTGGAAACCCATTAATAAAACATGTCTAGTGATGCAAACATACATTGGAAGTCAGAACCATCTGTTATTCGCAGCGACATAATATGTTACGTGGGACATACCTTCCCTGCAGTAATCCCGCCAACCCTGATATGCCAGCATTGCTTAACTTACTTTCCGACAGTTTCAAAAGCTTTCTAAAGCAATTGAAGTATCACATTCGATGTACAGTGTCGAAATACATCGGTACTGGTATTTGTATAATCTAAAAGACGATACTTAAACTGCTAAAACGACGATGCAAAAGCGCCGATAAGTTACAAAATATTACCCAAGTCCAGAGTTTCAACCCTTAAATCAAATCTCGTAATAAGTTTCTGTTCAGTTCCTATTTTGATATTTTTAGCCCTTCTGTCTTATAAAGACAGTTTCATAAATACATTATAAATGAAATTTGCGAGTGCCTCTGAATTGCATATATCGAATAACCAGTACTCCAGCAGCGGCAGAGCAGCGCTGCTGCGTGGGGGTAACAGTCTGTGCGGGGAATGACGGCATGTGAGACGGGGCAAGTTCCTCGTATTTGACTATCCATATTAATACATACATTGATCAGCCAGAACATTATGACCATCTACATAATAGCCGGTAAGGCTAACAGCAGCGATGCGTCGTGGTATGGAAGCAATGAGGCCTTGGTAGATCGCTGGAGAGAGTTGGCACTACATCTGCACACCAAAGTCACCTAATTCCTGTAAATACCGAGAGGGAGGGGGGGGGGGGGCGGTGGTGGCATTAGCTCTGATGCCACGTTCAATCAAAAATGGGTCAAATGGATCTGAGCACTATGGGACTTAACACCTATGGTCATCAGTCCCCTAGAACTTAGAACTACTTAACCCTAACTAACGTAAGGACATCACACAACACCCCACGTTCAATCACATCCCAGCTTTGTACGATAGGGTTCACATCTGACGAGTTCGGGGGCCAGTACATCAACTGGAACTCGCCACTCTGCTCCTCGAGCCATTCCATCACACTCCTGGACTTGTGACATGACGCATTATTTTGTTGAAAAATGCCACTGCCTTCGGTAAACACGATCCTCACGAAGAGGTGTACGTTGTCTGCAATCAGTGTGCGATATTCCTTGGCCATCACAGTGTCTTGCACGAGCTCCACTGGACCCATGGATGCCCATGTGAATGTTCCCTACAGAGCATAATGGAGACGCCGCCAGCCTGTCTCCGTCCCGCAGTACAGGTGCAAAGCAGCTGTTCCCCAGGAAGGCGACGTATTCGCGCCCTCCCATCGGCAGGATGAAGAAGGTATCGGGATTCGTCAGACCGTGCAGTGTTCTGCCACTGCGCCAACGTTCAGTGCCAATGGTCACGTGTTCATTTTAGTCGTAGTTGCCGACGTCATAGTGTCAACATTGGCACATGCATGGGTCGTTGGTTGCGGAAGCCGATCATTAGAATGTTTGGTACACTGTGTTTTCAGACACACTTGTTCTCTATCGAGCATTAAAGTTTGATGTTAGTTCCGCCACAGTTCGCTGCCTGTCCGGTATTACCACTCTGCTCATACTACGACGTCCGACATCCCTAATGAGAGGTGGTCGCCCAAACCCCACGTCCTCTGGACGTGGTTTTACCTTGGTTTCACCACGTGTTGGAGGCACTCGCCACAGCACTCCTCGAACATCCGAAAAGTCGTACAGTTTACGAAATGCTCGTGCCGAGCCTCCGGACCACCACAATCTGCCCCCTGTCAAACTCAGATAGAATGAGCACCTTTTCCATTCTGCACACGGGCAACACTCTCACTGATACTACATGCACCGTACGTGTGTGTGTGATTAGCAGTCAGTCCTTGCCAGGTGACGCTGCTATCTCCTGGACGATTTTATATCGATAGTAGGTCGGTGGTCCCAATGTTTTGGCTGATCATTGTATATTAATAAATATTGCTAAACCGAATATCGCACTAGACAAATCTGGAACCACTCTCTCGAATGGCACATGTATTTCCACTTTAAAAATAATTTCGTTTTTAATGGGAAACAAGTCGACGTTCTCCGTTGACAGTGGATGTCGCGTGAAAGACGTAATGAGAAGTATTTGTTTGAACTGAGTCTACCTACATACTGCAGAGACTAAATGACATATAACTGCCGAAACTCCAGAGAAAATGGGCGCTAAGAGTTGTCGGCCCCATTTTTGTCTGTCAAAACAAGGAAACATAGGTAGCCCTCAAACTTTTCCTCCAGATGAGTTTGGACGAGCGCTATTCTGTAAGCTGGAAAAGCGTTTTTTAACTTCTGTCGTTACGACCTCTGTTGTACGAGGGTAGCGCATTCATTGTTTTCGTTTTCATCTTCTCCTCCCAGAACCTTTTCACCCTTTCCCTTCCTCTGCCCCGTACCTGCTGTATCCCACAGCTGCTGTATGATCTCTTGAGTGCTCCACTGGTGATTCTCTATCTTTTTCCTGCATCCTCTGTCACTGATCTCTGGAATATTGGTATACTTGTACAGTCGTGGACAAAATGAGCGAGACCCCTCGCCTTTTCGTTGTGCTGATCCGCACAGCTTTTAAGTCTGCTACACAGCATAATAGTCAAGGCGACGAAGTGCTACCAACATACTGTGCACCTGCGTGAAATTGACAAACCATCCGAACTTTGTCAGACTGTTTTCACTCATGTGTGAGACTATATTAATGCTGATTAGTGTGTTAAACACAACACGTAAATATAAAATATAAATGAAAGAAGAAACGCTAATTAGTATGAACTAATGAATTTCAGCTTATCGAGATAACACAACTATTCTAGTAAGACAAAGTAGCCCAGATCGTTACGAATTAGTAAAACATTATGCTCATTCGGCCGCGAATCGGTTTTTGTCAACGTTCAGACCACTCATAGTGAATTGCCGTTGCTGACCTACTATGAAAGCGTGCAAATTTAGCAATGCGTGAAGATTCACAACGAAATTCAGTTAAAAATCATTCAGTGCCACACGTAAGTCAATTCAATTATTGACAGAAGTGGAAAAAGGATGGCAGTAACATGCATGAAATTCTACAAGTTTCATATTGACATCCACAAGGCACCAGTACAGACTAAAGGTAGCAATAAAACGTATCGGGGGCGCGAGAATTTCTTAAAATTTCTTTACTGATAGCCTATCTGTCACCATCGAAATTAGAACCGAAAACATACCAGACCTCCCTTGCAGTAGCAAACACCTTTCACTATGCCAGCAGACAACCCAGGCAAACAGCCCTCTATTATTACCCCGGACATGAATAAGCCAGCAACATTTTCCGTTGCATAGAGCTTTCTGGACTCTGAAACATGAATTTTCTACCTTTATGTCACCGTTTATGTGATAATCATTAGGGATGTTTGTCGAAAAAACAAAATACTGTTATTAGCGAGTAAATTTAGTAGGATAATTCTGCACCACCCCAGGAAATGAACGGCTACATAGCTGCCAAACGTATTCTACAATTTTGCGAATTATCCATCAGACTCGCCACAGCCGGAAGACGTTCATTAGCCGAAGTGTTTCTTAAGCTAGCTGCCAATGGGAATGCTCGCACTTCTAAAACGCGGTGGCATTAATACTATGATCTGAATTACCACGTGTATAAGAAGATGGATTTTATTTGCATTCCTGTAACCGTGATTTGGATCGAAAGTGTAGTTACGAGTAATATGCTGTTGTATCGACTGCAACTAGAACATTTCGAATAAAGAGTAGGGAGAATTATTTGTGCGGTCCCCATCTTCAGTAACTGTCGTAGCTATTTTCGTTGTTAGGATTGCGTCACCTAAATCGGTAAAAATTGAAACCTACTAGTCTCACTTTCTACACCGTCTATCTGTCTACCCAACCCTTAAAACCTGTTTACCTCGAGCGCGGGTAGACATAATAAGCTGAAATGTATCGCACTTCCTGCGGTATATCGTCCGTTGGTGGTGTAAAAAAGTGAGCTTCTATGTCAACGCAATCTAACGATATGGCCGTTTATGTAAATAAAATTTACGCGAAAGGTAAAAAAATGGGTCTAAGAACTATGCGACCAAACTGCTTAGGTCATCAGTTCCTTAGACCTAGAACTACTGAAACCTACCTAACCTAAGGACATCACACACATCCATGCCCGGGAAAGGATTCGAACTGACGGTCCACGATATGACGCCGTTGAACGCACGGCTAACCCACGCCGGCAAGCTGTTAATATCCTCTGGTGTTGCTAAAAAGTTATTCACTTCTGGTGAATGATTTTCTGCGCAGTTCATTTAAGATAGATAACTAAAATATATTTGATATTACGGAAGAGGAAGGACGCGTAATTCATTTCCCCTTGTCTTCATTTATGATGTTAGATTCGCAATTTGAGCATAAGTACTATCCATAACCACACTTTAGCGCCAAGTCATAGTCACAGATACTAGAATACAACACATTGGCTTGTATTTGAGGTATTAAGTTTCCCAAGAAGTGGTGGCAGACGACGCTGTGGTGTCTTCGAAGCGCGAGCTTCGCCAGTGCTAGCTTTCTCAGCACATCAGCTCAGCGAACGTTTTCTTCCTGCTCCTAGTCTAAAGGACAATTGCAACACTGTAGAATACGTTTCACAACTATGTGACCATCGATTTACATTCTTGAGTGGTTCATAATTATGTTAGTAAATCCACTCGATATTTTTATGTCCTTTAAATTACGTTTGCTACGCGATTCGCACTGAAATGTATGTTATGTGGTCCAGAAAGCAGGTTCCAAGAGAAATTGCTGCTTACATTGACATTTATGTTGCGAATCAGTCGTCTTATCCGTCACATGGACACGAGGATGCTCTGTTTTAGTACAGTTGTTTCATAGCTTAGTGGTATTGTGTGTTGGTGGCGTTGCCAGTTTACACACTGCGCATGTATCACACAATAAAAGCGTTGGATGCCTACAGTGATCAGTCTACTTGAAAAACGTTTGTTGTCATCGTAATTTATGTAACTTGCTCTCCTACTTCCAATTTGACAAGTTGTGGAAAAATGTCTTACCATGCTTGTCCTAGTCTCAAACATTGTCTGACTGAGAAAAAGTAGGCATGAAGGAGTCACTGAAACCAATTATTCGCTATTATAGCAAACTTTTGAATCCACTGGACAGTTGAATTCCCTGTATTGATTCTGAGAGTTTTGTAATTCCTCTTGTTGTTTACTGTCTCAATGTCATCCGTGAGAATAAAATTAAAGGCAGCGGGATTAGGTTACTAAGCTATATTCTGCACTGCCACGTAAATTTTTAAGGTTATATTCTATAAGTAAAACAGAGTATCGGTTTCAGTCCTAGGATCGACGATAAACTTCAGAACTACAATTATAGAATAGTGGTATATCGATTATGGCTCCTCACCATCAACAATAGTTGCTATCCATACTTTCGTATTTGCTACTTCACCGTCGTCACTCTTTCGAGACAAACCTGATCTTTCCACAATGCCATTTTTGATTTGCTTCATAATACGTCCTATAACTACAGATTTGTTGAAAACATTAATTGTTAAATACGCTATTCCACAAATTAAAAACTTCCAGTTATTCTTTATGTCCTGAAACTTAGTACCGTTCACTTTCACTGAAGAGAAGATACATAATAATAAAATGAAAGGCTCTGCTAACGTTATACTACGCCTTCCACATCGATGGCAACGGGGTTCTACACAACGCTGGTGACTACTTTGAAGGACAGTAACAGGTGCAAACATGTAACTCTTTTGTATCGGTTGTGAATAAATAGTTGCCACTGTTTAAGTTCCAACCCTCGTATAGTCTTACACATGATTGAAAACAGTCTGGCAAAGTTCGGATAGTTTGTCAGTTTCACGCCTGTGCATAGTGTGTTGGTAACACTTCGTCGCCTTGCCCGTTATACTGTGTAGCGGACTTTAAAGCTGTGCGGATCAGCATAACGAAAAGGCGAGGGGTGTCGCTCGTTTTGTTCACGACTGTACGTACCCTCTACCAGGTACTTAACCGTGATTGCAAAACGCCTTTTATTCCAGGCAGCTATAGCTGTGGAAATACATCTTGGTAAGCTGTTAAATAATCCCCTAATGAAGCAACCGGTCCCGCAGCTTATGGCGGCGTCCTCAGATCTACATCTGAGTACAGAAACTTGGGGGACAAAATAAGCAATAATTGTCTACACCCCAATTTAATATAGGATATAATAAATGACTAATGAGAGTACTCAGTCAGTTCATATAAAATCCAGACCAGGTTTAAATTGGCGACCCACATTCTCAGTCAAATGAAACTAAAACTCCGTCGAATGACCGATAGTCAAGTAATAAAATCGGTGGCACTATGGAATCGACTATCCCAAGATGGCAAGGGGCTTTTATAACTTGGGTTATACTGTTTATTTTATTTTCTCCCCCTTTTTCTACTTAGGTGCAAACCTGAGGATGCGTATAAAAGCTGTGAAACCGGTTGTTTAAATAAAGGGTCATGTAACAGCTGTCACTGTCCTTCGTTTATCAAGACGTAATTGTGAATTACAGAGTAGTCATGTAGATGTAGATGTATTTCTCCAGCTTTTTTTCCGAGTAATGCTTCCTCTGGCAAACGCACTTGGCTCCTTTCTTCCCTCTCGTCATATTCGTTGTTTCCCTTGAAGCAGGCTTCATCTAAGAGGAGCTCCCTTCACCACTTTTGTATGATCCAATCTCGATGTTGCTACCGACTGAGGCAGTGTTGAAAGCACTCGACTCTCGCTCTAGAGGAGTCTGCATTAATTTCTCGTCCGGAAATGTGTAGGTTTCCTAGGTTTCCTTGGTTAAGGTGAATTCTTGGATGGTTACTTGGAAAATGACGCCGGCATGTTCGTGTACCTTTCCATCCATACGCTATTCGGACTTGCACTCAGTATCAAATTATTTTGTCATCGATGGTATGTTAAACCTTATTTTTCCGAAAAGTATCCGGATTCCCATTATTGGACATTGACATTAAACATTAATATAAGGTGTGTCCACCCTGTGCCTTTGTGACAGCCCGAACGCTGTTTGAGACACTTTCAGTGAGTTGTATGAGTGTGGAGAAATGACAGTCCATTCTATCTCAAGGGCCGAAACCAGAGAAGACACTGAAGTTGGAGTCTGGAGCAAAGTTGACATTCTATCCCAAAGGTGTCCCATTAGGTTCAGGTCGAGGCTCTCAACCGTTCAGTTCATTTCAGGAATGTGTCATAGCGATGCAAACAGTCAACGTCTCCGAACTGTTCCTTTGTTGTACGCAGTCCACAGTATGTTCATACCACACCCCAACCACAAGAAAGACACCCATATCGTAACATCACATTCTCTATACTTCACTGTTGGCACTATAAATGATGGCACATAATTTTGTCCAAGCATTCGACAAACACAAACCCTTCCGTCAGATAGCCATAGGGTACAGCGTGATTCGTCTCTCCAAATCACTCGTTTCCAGTGGCTACGCTTTTTACACCACCACGAGTGTCGCTTCGTTTAAAGTTGACTAAAGATATGTGTGTGTTACGAGCAGCTGCTCGACCATTGTACCCATGGCATCGCCTAAACACAGTCATTGTGGTACCTGGATTGCTGGCAGCACTTTGGAATTGAGAGTGTTTCCTTCCACTGTTTCAGGCGGTTTTTTACAACCATGCCTCACAATGCTCAACGGTACCTGTCCGTTATTACGTCTGCCTTGTCTCGGTTTAGCTGTGGTTGTTCCTTCGCGTGTCCACTTCGCAGTCACTTCACCAAATGTCGACTTAGGAGTGGAATATCCCTGAAGGATCTGTTACTCACGTGGCAACTAATTACTAGCCCACCTTTAAGTCACTGAGCTCTCGCGACCGACCATTGTGCTATTACTGCTATTACTGATAACACATAACTTGCTGGCTCCTTTTATACTGATGGGTATGACTCTCTTGACACCTAGTGATCAACAACGCAATACTAATGGGTGTCCAGATCATTTTCATCACATACTGCAGAACATTCAGCGCTACTGAGAACATGTCCTAGGGTTCGGCCCTGTAAAAGAGTGAAAAAGGCGTCTTTGCGGCATTACGTTGATAACAAAGATAATATATCTAGAGAATTCGTCTACATTAATTACCGCTCCCTGGAAAGCCTCTCGTGCTGCTATCCTCCTATTTCATGTAGTTCAGTTATTCTGTAGCTGCTTGGAAATCGATACGTTTCTGTTAGAGCTTGTTGCTGAATAATATAACGTGTTTTCTGTTGTGTGCTCGGCGTGTAGCTCCACGTACATGAAAAACAAAACTACGAATGTTTAACACTGCACCTCATAGTTTGTTTTTCATTTATTTCTGTTTGAAATGTGTGTTAACCACATGCCCACGGTCTAGTCAGATCACCGCATATGTTCGACATCAACGTGCAATAACCACTCACAAACAGCAGGTGGCAGCACCAAGAGTGCAGGGTATATAAAGCATGTCTGGGGCCGTAAACAACAGTGTGGTCGTTGTCGTAATGCGGAAACGAAGCGATTTATCTGATGTCCAAGTGAGGAAGATCATTGGCTTTCGTACCAACAAGTGCGGATGTTAAGTCTGTAAACTGTTCGCGTGCCACCAGGGTTATACACGCATGAAAACAAGTTTTGCATCACCCCTGTTCCCAGAAATCCTGAAGATAGACGTTGACTGTGGATATTGTATCACGGACACAGTCCCTTTGGCTGTTCAGTGATGTCACTAGACTCGCCCAAACAGATAAACAACCATGCATGAGCAGCGCCTATAAGACAGAGGGGGTCCGATAGCCGATCAGTTCCAGTTATTTCACCAGGAAGGAGGTACACGGCTCGGTGTTGTCTGTAGTTCAACCATGCCTAGACGGTCAATACCGCGGTTCGATTGCGTCCGCATTGTTACTTTCTCCCGGGAAGGCCTCTCAACAAGGGGAGTGTCCAGGAGTCTCGGAGTGAACCAAAGCAATGTTGTTCGGACATTTAGGAGATACACAGAGATAGGAACTGACGATGCCGTAACTCGCTAAGGCTGCCCAAGGGCTGCTACTGCAGTGGATGACCGCTACCAAAGGATTATGGCTCGGAGGAACCCTGACAGCAACGCCACCACCCTTCATAATGTTTTTCGTGCAGCCACAGGATGTCGTGTTACGACTCAAATTGTGCGCAATAGGCTGCATGATGCGCAACTTCACTCCCGACGTTCATGCCGAGGTCCGTCTTTGCAACCACGACACCATTCAGAGCGGTACAGATGGGCCCAACAACATGCCGAATGGACCGCTCAGGATTGGCATCACGTTCTCTTCACCGATAAGTGTCGCGTATGCCTTCAAATGGCTCTGAGCACTATCCGACTTAACTTCTGAGGTCATCAGTCGCCTAGAACTTAGAACTAATTACACCTAACTAACCTAAGGACATCACACACATCCATGCCCGAGGCAGGATTCGAACCTGCGACCGTAGCGGTAACGCGGTTCCAGACTGAAGCGCCTAGAACCGCACGGCCACACAGGCCGGCCATATGCCTTCAACCAGACAATCGTCGGAGACGTGTTTGGAGGCAACCCGGTCAGGCTGAACGCCTTAGACACACTGTCCAGCGAGTGCAGCAAGGTGGACGTTCCCTGGTGTTTTGTGGTGGCATTATGTGGGGCCGACGTACGCCGTTGGTGGTCATGGAAGGCGCGGTTACGGTTGTGCGATACGTGAATGCCATCCTCCGACCGATAGTGCAACCACATCGGCAGCATACTGGCGAGGCACTCGTCTTCATGGACGACAATTCGCGCCCCCGTCGTGCACATCCTGTGAAAGACTTCCTTCGGGATAACGACATCGCTCGACTAGAGTGGCCAGCATGTTCTCCAGTTATGAAGGGTCGGAAGGGTCCAGGTTGGGGGAGGGAGCCTTATGATCTGGGAAATGTTTTCGCGGCATTCCCTGGGTGCTTTCGACGTTCTGAAAGACACAATGGATCAAAACAAATATGCATACTGCCTTGGGCATCACGGTCGCACCTGCATGCAGTTTGATTTTCCTACACACGGTGGCACCTACCAGTACGACAATGCAACATGCGACACAGGTCGCAGTGTACGTGCGTGGTTCAAAGAGCCTGGTCATCAAGTTCCTCGGATTTATACTCAATCAAGAATATGTGGGACCACCTCGATCGGGTTTTTCACGCCATGGCTCCTCAACCCAGAAACCTAGCGCAGCTAGCCACAGAACTAGTCGCCATGGCTCCATATCCACGTCAGTACTTCCCAGAACTCATTGACTCTCTTCCTGCACTCGGTCCGCACTGCAAAAGGTGGTTAGTTAGACACAGGTGGTTACATTAATGTGACTGGACAGTCTGAATGGAAGGAAACTTTTTGTTTCTCTCTTAAGTCTGTATCGTTTTCCGAGTGTAGTAGATCATGTGTAACTCCCAAATCAGTGAGATTTTTTTATTGGGTGCTTCTTTTGTGTTGGAAATCGTATAATGCAACAAGCAAATCTGAATGTAAAAATAATTTTGCTGACTCACTCTTCTCCTTGTGAATGTCACGTAATCTGAGACTATAGAATTTATTACTGAAAGTGCTGGAAAACGAAGATCTCTGCTTTGTGCTCATTTGTCACGTTATTGGCTAAAAGCATCAGTGAGCACATTAGTTTTCACTGTAAAATTTATTTTAGTTAGTGTTCACAAAATTATTTAGTTGTTATAAATGTTTCGACTGTTTAGTCATTCTCAATGGACCATAAATATTCCTTTGGTCGATAACTGTGTCCATACTGGCAGTCAACATTTTATTTAGTGAGCCTCCTACTACTGGATTATCTCTACAGTCCCGTACAAATGCACAGAGAGGAAGGTTGTTGCAATCTGCTACTGATGACTCGTACAGATGGTCAAGCGGTCAGGACTTATCAGTTGGGCGTTCAGGGCTCACGTTAAATGATAAAACAGGAAATTAGATCAGATAAAGAGAATATATTGCAGTTTATGGGATAGACGGGGTAGGAAGTTACCAGTCTAGATGCTGAACAACTAAAAGAAGTGGAAAATGGGAGGGGAGGCGGTTCGTATTAAGATCTGTTTGTGGCCGGTCGTGGAGCCCAGAGACAGCGGCTGTCTCCCAAGAAAGACATCTATTCTACCAGAGATCTGGATCACAAGACAGAGAAGCAACTGTCTTCTACTCCGCAAAATACTCCAGAGTCTATACACACGACCTGCCTGCAAAGCACTCTGTTGGCGATGCCGATGGCGTGAATTCAATGGCAATTTCAACAGTTGGTTCAAGGCGTCTCTTGTCAGCAGCTTTAACTGGACACAACTGCCTCCATTCTGAAAGGCTGGCAGCTCATGTCATACAGGCATGGCTGAAGATACGCTAGCAGAAAACTTGTAATGATTTGATTGAGACCTTTGAAACAATTTTTTTAAACCAATTTCCTGTTCCTTGACTGGCTGCCACCTTCTACATTCCTTCCTCCTTCCGGAGGAGTGAGGACACACATTGTTTACAACGGGGCGTCATCCACTACCCAGAAAGACGGTTTGTCCTTGTAGGGCTTTTAATGCTGTTTGAGGACTCTGTTACAATATTTCATTTAGTATATGTGGCAGAAGACTTGAATCTAGTCAAGTTTATCAGATTTCATGAGATAAATAAATAGTAAAACATTAACTGTTCAAAGGATGTAATATTCTTAGTAGACCATATAGTCAGAAATGTAAATGAATGATTACAGTACAATAATGGAATGAATTTTGATGACTCAAAAAATGTCTTTCAGTAGTTTACGATTTACAGTACTAAACTCGGTGTAGTAAACGAGTAGATACTGGCCAGACTTAATCAGTTCTGATCTTTTAGAGGCTTACAGCTGCCCCTTGAAATGTGTTGTTGTTTGTGTTACCTAGCAATTGTTAATACCTTTGCTGCGTAGTGTAACAAATACCAAAATATAAAATGTGTCATAAGCATAGCAGAATACTTAATTCTCCGAAAATCAGTGTATTTGGGTGACAAACATAATAAATCAACTCAATACATAAAGTTAACACCCGACTTGTATTAGAACTGGATTATGCGCATTTGTAACAGGTAATAGTTGCCTAAAGTTCCAAAGACTACAACATATTAAGAAAATTTCTGTAAAATAAAGAAAAAATTAGTAAGTCCAAGAGTTACTGTGCGATAAGTAGCATGAAAACCTTATCAACGTTAATCCGTGTTAAAATACAGAAGTACAAAATCTTTTCTGATATTAAGCAGCATATCCTCTCTTCAGAATAACGGAAAAATTTCTAATTGCTGGCTACAAACACAGTGTCAGGAGTTTATACCCTACCACAGTAACTGTGAAATACAGTAGCAATAAAATAACAACTCATGAAATATTAGTAGATTTACCACTTGAAGAAGTAGTTCTGATTTCAAGATTAAAAAAGAGTGTGAAAAATTAATCCTAAAGTAAACACAATTCAAACTGGGAAGTTTTGCTGCTTAAGGCAGTTGAGTAAAATATAATTCATAAAAGCAGTCATTGAAATATTTAGTCTCTGTGTTGATTTCATTACTCTGGATCACTTTAAAAGATAATATGCTGACAAAATACTTGAGTTATGGATAAAGATTTGACTGAGACTTTTTAAATAAATTTTTGAAGCCAATCCTCTAAATATTTCTTGACTGGCTGCCACCTTGTACAGTCCCCAATAAAATGTTGATTCTCAGTGAATTTTGACGCAGCTATATTCCAAGGAACATTTATGGGTTTTTGGGAACAGCTTTACAGTAGAAACAAGTATAATCACTAAACAATTTTCTGAGCACTAACTTAAATAAGCTTTATAAAGAAGATGTGTTCTGTTCGTCTACTATAAATAAAAAGATTATTTCATTTCTAGGTGCACTGATAAGAAACTATCAGTTATTGTTTTGTCGTTATGCTATGAATTATCCTAGATCTACAGCAATTACTGACCTTTTTTCTGGCCGTTTACCACTTTTCCTTATTACACTTAAATTTCTTGCAATACGTTTATCCGATGATACAGGACATAAATTATTTGTGAAACTTGTACAGACAGGGAAATATAGTAAAAGACCCAGCTTCACAACCTCTTATGCAACATTTTACCTCGAACAAAAGTGTTTTCGCATGGCGTTATTTATCATCCCTAGTCGTTTCTCGTAAGGACTTAGAAATACCATTTATAGTGAAGACATCATTTGGGATATACATATAGGGAACTTTTTAATACTAGCAAGGGTAAGTCAGTTTGTGTTTACAGTGTTTTCATGTAGGATCCTGGGTTGTATATGTGTCCCATGTTGGGAAGAGTTATCGTAAAAATATAGATTTTATTAGAGAGCATGCGATCGCTGGTACGCTGCGTATCCAGTACAGAATAAGCAGATGCTACATATCTCGGGGATTTCCAGATTTTAGAATATGTTGGAACGATAGGAATGCAAAAAAATGGTTCAAATGGCTCTGAGCACTATGGGGCTTAACTTCTGTGGTCATCAGTCCCCTACAACTTAGAACTACTTAAGCCTAACTAACCTAAGGACATCACACACATCCATGCCCGAGGCAGGATTCGAACCTGCGACCGTAGCAGTCGCGCGGTTCCGGACTGAGCGCCTTAACCGCGAAACCACCGCGGCCGGCGATAGGAATGCAGACTACCTCAATTGGCACAGGGTTGTTTAATGTAATCATTGCTACGGGTTGCTGAGAAAAGTTTCCAGTTTTTGCCTGGTAAGCCTCAAGATCGAGAGCAAAGGCCAGTATGGTGGAAACAGATTAGCAAGCTTACTAGAGAGACGATTTAGATACGGGCTGTATATCTGAGTGTTACTTGTACAGTCAGTGAAATTGTGAAGGAAACGAGGGTAGCAATTTATAGCGACTAGAGAGGTACTTCACAATAATGTAGAGTCAAAAGGGAGAGAACTGAGAGGCGACATCATCAGCTAAGACACGCATACCTGTACTGTGATGCGGCTGTCGATACACGGTGCCCTTAGCAGCAGCCACGCTGGGTATGACGGTGACAGACCTAAGATGCTAGTTTTAAGGCAGATTAAACACATAGCTTAATATGTTGGTACTAAACTCACAAGCGCACTCTTCGATTAACTTCGTTGATATTATGTCATAACCACTAGAGTATTTGGATTTTTCGGATTTTATGGTGGACATCACTTCTACTGCTGTGATGAGGTTCATATCCATATTATAGATGTTATTAGTAATGACTGATCTGAAATATATTATGGCAGCAACTGTTGAACCTGACAGTAGCTGTTATGAAACGTTTGTCAAAAAGTTTTGCAACACTGCTCATACCTGTTACCAATATATCATACGCTACATGCTTCTTTTCATATCTGGTTCTACCAGTTTTCTGCTGCACTACATTCCAAACTGTTTTTATTCAATTATCTGTCTTGATTATCTTTTTCTCGTAATTAAGTTGCTTTTATGTCCGTATTACTAATTTTAATATTTTGCAGTACGTCTTGTAATCAGCTATAGCATCAACACCAGAGCTGTTTGTGACTGACAGATATAGTTCCCTTTTTGTGAGACGAGTAATTTACGGTTTCGTTGTAGACTTTTGTTTAATCTGGATTAGTTTTTGGGGAAAACAGTTTTCAAATAAGGTAAGGGCACTGTGTAATGTATATTGGGATAGGGTTATGAGTGGTAGTGGTATGAGAGAGTGGTGCACAAAATTCAAGTCTGGGCGCAGATTTGTGCATGAAGAATGTGGTCGAGGTATACAGTCAGATGTAACTGCTGAACTTACGCAACTTGGTGGTGAAACCGAATGTGAGATATGTCGATTAGTAATTTTCGAACTATGTGAAAATGTGCCTCAGATCTCACGGACAACCATCTTCAACATTGTCACAGACAGGTCACGATACCGTAATTTTTTTGTATGGTGACGAAAGAATAAGGAAGCCTATGTCACGATACGAAAGTTGTCAAAATTTGTGTGCGAATGAGTGGACAAGTAATGTCAACATGTAAGTACAGATGGTGTACAAAAATTTATTTATTTATTTTAATAGGCAGTCGAATGTATTAATTGCAGTCGCACTTAACTCTCCGTTTCATTTTTAGACGAATCTGCCAAGTACTGTTAAAAATTAAGCTGGAGAAGACAGCCAATGACATCTCGTACCAGTCCATCTGAGGGTGGCTGGACGGGAATAACTACACACGCAGCTTGATAGGTCACGTGACAGAAGGTCAGGCTGATGAGCCGGACAGCGGCAAAGGGTCACAAAGACTGGAAGCTGCTCTGCCAACCAAAGCCCTTGACACAGGAGACGCACAAGCACGCACAGAGGCAGCCACGTAACGCAAAAGTCAAAGCACGTGACATCAAAGGCAAGGGCCACACATACCTGAAACCGGCAGTGGAGTGGGAGCACTGCTGCCAGATACCTCTCTACCTTATGGAACAGTCTGGCGGGAGCTTAATCTCTGCCCAGAGAGAGACTAAATCTGGGAGTCAAGAAGTGAAAATAATACGTTCTGTCTCAAGAAAAATCGATTTGAGTCTTTCTAACGATACTGTAAACGCTTACAATGTCTAATACAAATTGTTGAAAAAGATTAATACTGTGTAATTAATTTTTATTTCACTAAGTATATGGATATGAACAATCGACGCACATACAGTTGGGAAAAGAAGATTTGAACTTTTTACAAACTTAGTTTATAAATGTAAAGTGCGTCCCCCTTCTGCTAAACGACGTACATGCAAGCAGCAGTCGTACTCGCCTCACGCATGCTGTTGGCCCTTGCTTGAGACAGTGTCTCACTGTTTGCCTCATTAGGCCACCAACTCGCCATGAAAATCGGAATTGTTGTACATGACGAGAGATATGTACCGCCTCAGTTAATTGTGCTGCGGACTACTACACTGTTTTATTACCCCTGAAGCTGAATATGATTTCGCACTAGTCGCAGTATTTCAGCAGCGTACCCGGTAGACGGCAAGGAAAAGTGGTCTGAACCAGCGACACACCGAAAAGCGCTAATACCAGCGCTTACCAGCAAAAATCTGCTACAGACAGTCTTTGCTCCACGGTCACGAGAAACTTTCAATGGTGAAACGAATCAGTTACAGAGCATTTTAAAGAGATAATTTTCTGGAATAACCACTTTCAGCTGACATCAGAACAAATTGCCAAACAGTAGTCACTTCCGTATTAAATCTCCGTAACAACATTACCGACATTACAGTTGATGTCTGTTGAAACGTACATCATCGTAATGGCAACAGTAATTTGTATTATTGCATAGCTTATTGAATCATTTGATAATGAGCTTAGGTTCGAAACTACTCTCTGCAATTTATTACGTTATTTGGTTATCATGGCTTTCCCGGAGCTGGTGTGCCTGTTGTTTCGATTACGCTGCAGAAGTTTCGCTGGGAGCCCTTACATATCCTCTGCACAGTCCCGATCTCTCCCTATGCGATCTACATATTTTTGAAGCCCTGAAGAAAGACATTCGTGGCGTCTATTTGCTTCGCACGAAGAGGTACACTCGTTAGTACAATAATCCTTGCGTAGGCAACCGTAAACGTTTTTCCATGAAGCCATTGACCGTCTTGTCTCGCAGTGGAATAAATGTATTAAAGTTATCGCGATTGCTTTTGAAATAATAAGCACTTTGGTTACTTTTTCCATCTGTCTCGTTTTCATTTGAATGCCCCTTATACATCGTTGATATTATGATGACTGATTCTGGATGAAACCGCATATTTTTGAGAGATAAATATCTCCTGATTATATTAGTAAATGAAATAACCCGTGTAAGTCGACAGCATTCATCTGGAAATCGTGTTAAGAAAGAATGGTAAGTAACCACCTTATTGACATTATGGCTGATGTCTGCTATTTCTTCCAGAAAAATATCTTTTAACTACGGTTCTAAATGAAATTTAAAAATCACGATTTTTGCTCCACTGTTTACATTTATATGTACATCGATAGTCCGCAGGCCACCTAGTAGAGTGTGGCAGCGGGCACTTTGTCTATCACTGTCGCTTCGTCCCCTCGTGTTCCAGTCGCGAATGGTTCACTTGAGGAACTATTGTTGAGGAAGCCTCGTGGGATAGAATCTCTCTAACTCGCAACAATTTTCCAGCGGTGCGACTTCTGTATGATTCGCGAACCATGTCGTGGCGATTCCAAAGCTATCTACACTCCTGGAAATTGAAATAAGAACACCGTGAATTCATTGTCCCAGGAAGGGGAAACTTTATTGACACATTCCTGGGGTCAGATACATCACATGATCACACTGACGGAACCACAGGCACATAGACACAGGCAACAGAGCATGCACAATGTCGGCACTAGTACAGTGTATATCCACCTTTCGCAGCAATGCAGGCTGCTATTCTCCCATGGAGACGATCGTAGAGATGCTGGATGTAGTCCTGTGGAACGGCTTGCCATGCCATTTCCACCTGGCGCCTCAGCTGGACCAGCGTTCGTGCTGGACGTGCAGACCGCGTGAGACGACGCTTCATCCAGTCCCAAACATGCTCAATGGGGGACAGATCCGGAGATCTTGCTGGCCAGGGTAGTTGACTTACACCTTCTAGAGCACGTTGGGTGGCACGGGATACATGCGGACGTGCATTGTCCTGTTGGAACAGCAAATTCCCTCGCCGGTCTAGGAATGGTAGAACGATGGGTTCGATGACGGTTTGGATGTACCGTGCACTATTCAGTGTCCCCTCGACGATCACCAGTGGTGTACGGCCAGTGTAGGAGATCGCTCCCCACACCATGATGCCGGGTGTTGGCCCTGTGTGCCTCGGTCGTATGCAGTCCTGATTGTGGCGCTCACCTGCACGGCGCCAAACACGCATACGACCATCATTGGCACCAAGGTAGAAGCGACTCTCATCGCTGAAGACGACACGTCTCCATTCGTCCCTCCGTTCACGCCTGTCGCGACACCACTGGAGGCGGGCTGCACGATGTTGGGGCGTGAGCGGAAGACGGCCTAACGGTGTGCGGGACCGTAGCCCAGCTTCATGGAGACGGTTGCGAATGGTCCTCGCCGATACCCCAGGAGCAACAGTGTCCCTAATTTGCTGTGAAGTGGCGGTGCGGTCCCCTACGGCACTGCGTAGGATCCTACGGTCTTGGCGTGCATCCGTGCGTCGCTGCGGTCCGGTCCCAGGTCGACGGGCACGTGCACCTTCCGCCGACCACTGGCGACAACATCGATGTACTGTGGAGACCTCACGCCCCACGTGTTGAGCAATTCGGCGGTACGTCCACCCGGCCTCCCGCATGCCCACTATACGCCCTCGCTCAAAGTCCGTCAACTGCACATACGGTTCACGTCCACGCTGTCACGGCATGCTACCAGTGTTAAAGACTGCGATGGAGCTCCGTATGCCACGGCAAACTGGCTGACACTGACGGCGGCGGTGCACAAATGCTGCGCAGCTAGCGCCATTCGACGGCCAACACCGCGGTTCCTGGTGTGTCCGCTGTGCCGTGCGTGTGATCATTGCTTGTACAGCCCTCTCGCAGTGTCCGGAGCAAGTATGGTGGGTCTGACACACCGGTGTCAATGTGTTCTGTTTTCCATTTCCAGGAGTGTAGTAGGTTATTTATATGCACAGTGAATATTAATGGACCTATAAGACTCCCTGGCAGTACGCCAGAAGAATTATTTCCGTTAAAATTATATTCTGTGTTCTGTTCGTTAGAAATTCATGAATCGAGTTACAAGGCTGATACGCTCGCGTTTCGTTCGATAGGCGACAGTGACGGAAGTCAAGGGACACAACATCAATCTGGGCGTCGATATTTAATGCCGTCTAGATTCCCTGGCCGAACAGAGAGGTCTGGATTTCACCTGACCATTGTTTGCGGAATCCCAATTGATTCCAACAAAGGAGACAGACGCCTTAATATGCGTGTATTAAATGTGCTCTAAAATTCTACAAATGACATGTCAGCGGTATAGGCCTATAGTGCTATTCGACGACCATTCTTGAAAACTTAAATGACCAGTGTATTTTTCCAGTCACACGTCATACCTCCAGTGACATATAGTAGACTGTTGCTAGAAGAGCAGCCAGTTCTTTCTATAAGTAGAATCGTTTTAGTATGCCACCAACTCTGGTCGTCCTTCCACTGTTGAATGACTCTGTCTGTTATTTTGTTAATCGTGCTCCGATTTAAAGAAGGATTTGCAGTAAGTTCTTCCCTAGCGAGACAGTTTTACAAAAAGGAATTCAGAATTTCAGCCTTCTCTCTGTCGTCTTTTGTTCCGATGCCATTACAGTGTCGACAGGTGCCACTGATCTGTTTACTAGCTTAACATCAGACCAAAGTTTGGCTGGATTTTCTGTCAGATCAGTAGCTGCGTGATTATCGCGTACGGTAACATACGTCTAACGATAGTTGAAAGACTTCTACGCCCCGTCATCCGTATCATTACGATCATGGAAGTGTAATGGGTCGGCTTAAGTTGTTCCAAATCTGATGAATTCTTCGCGGGTTATCGGCCAAGGGGTGGCGTCATTGAAACGTTGCGACAAGACGACGCCACCACTCGACTGATAACCCGAGAAGGATTCATCTGTGGAATACGCCGAGAAAGACTGAAATCGCATATGTTCGAAATCTGTCTTCTACCTCGAGAACGGGGGAAGATTTTCAAGAAGTGTAACATCACGACTGGACAAAGCTGCTGTTTCCACAGTAATTGCTATGTGGGTCATCGCCAGCAGGTCAAAAGAAACATTCGGTTACTACCGCTCAAATAGATTCCAACATTGCTTGTGTTTCAGGCATTCTCTGTCCTCCAGAACCATATCTGGATGACAACCATATCACGTCGGGTTCCATTCTCTGGAGTCCATCTTGTGCATTCTGCTGCGTCTCTCACTCCTCCATGTCATATTACTGTTGCAAATCGCTCTTAGGCCTGCGCCGGCCGCTGTGACCGAGCGGCTGCTGCTACGGTCGCAGGTTCGAATCCTGCCTCGGGAATGGATGTGTGTGATGTCCTTAAGTTAGTTAGGTTTAAGTAGTTCTAAGTCTAGGGGACTGATGACCTCAAATGTTAAGTCCCATAGTACTCAGAGCCATTTGAACCATTTTATTAGGCCTGCCGGTAGTGTGACGCGTCAGTGCAATGTAATGAGCTATTCTGGACGCTAGAGGAAGCTGAAATATGAAACATAATTTAATCATACTGAAAAGTGACAGTACACTGAACGTTGAATTTTGGTATAGGATAGTATCATAACAAACCTAAGAAGAGCACTTCAAATCTTAGCAACAGTATCACATATGTGGCAATGGTACTTGTCAAACACAAGTGTATCGACTCTTCAGTTTTTTTGTTCTGTCATGACCGCAGAATTTATTCACAGAGAGAACGCTCCTCTGAACCGCTCCTTTGTTGATACTTTGAAAAGTTGGTGCTTAAACGGAGTGGAATGAAACTGAGCAAGGCTTGAATCTCGTTCGCTTGACTTGGAAGACCTCATCCTAAGAAGACATACTGCGCAGAGGACGTCAGCACGGATCCTTCGGGACTTCAGAATAGCATGAGAGGACATATTAACACAGCTCTTGCAAAGCGGTGTACAGAGTGTTCCGAACAAATTCAGGTCATGCTTTTTGACTAGATTAGATTGGATTTACTTTCATTCCAATTGATCCGTAGTGAGGAGGTCCTCCAGGATGTAGAACATGTCAGAAAAACAATAATACATGACAAATATTTACAACTAAAACAAATAAGCTAATATACCTTCCACAGGTCCCAAGTGGAATGATCGTCGTTTTTTTAATGAACACTATATGAAAGAATCATTTTACAAACACTAATTCACTGAATTTAAAATAAAAAACAGTTTTTTTTTATTTATAAGGTAATAAACATGTAATAGAACTACTATAATACTTATTTACAGTGAACACATTACTGCACTGAAAAGGTGCGGAAGTTAGATCGTACTTACACACACACACACACACACACACACACACACACTTATTTACAATGAACACATTACTGCACTGAAATTGTGCAGAAGTTATATTGTACTTATTTATATACACACACACAAATCAGTTGGTTATACTGAGAAATTCATCAAAGGAGTAATAGGAGTTGGCCACCAATAAATCCTTTAGGCTTCTCTTAAACTGAATTTCATTGGTTGTTAAGCTTTTTATGGCTGCTGGCAAGTTATTGAAACTGTGTGTTCCTGAATAATGCACAACTGTTTGTACAAGAGTAAGTGACTTTAAATCCTTGTGAAGATTATTCTTATTTCTAGTATTGATTCCATGAATTGAGCTGTTGGTTTAAAAAAGTGATATCTTTTTAATGTCAAATTTCATTAAGGAACAACTATATTGGGAAGCAGTAGTTAGTATCCCTAGTTCCCTAAACAAGCTTCTTCAGGATGTTCTTGAGTTCACACCACATATAACTCTTACTGCACGTTTTTGTGCCCGGAAAACTTTGCTTATGGTCAGAAAATCACAGCGCATAGTCTAAACAAAATCTGTATATTTTTCAGTTTATTCTAAGAACTTTAAATGGCTCAATACCAATGTGAACAAAAACTACGCAATATATGCTCATTCTTTAGCGAGTGACGTTAAAATATGCGTTTTGGGGCATAATTGAGCCAAGAGTCAGTCCTAAGAAACTGGTCTCGTAATGTCGAATTTTGTTAGGAGTATACCAAAGATAGAGAAAAACAAAATTTGCTTGAAACTGAAGGGGAAGAAACGTATGATGGTTGGTCTCAATAGCACGCAGTCAGCGGTCGACTGATTTCATTCGGCATAAAATGATGCTACTCTTGATATTTCATTGCAGTTCATAGCATTTATTTGTGGACCAGGATAATACGGCATGTATATAGGGTACAAATACACTTTCAAATTTTTTTCTTTTCCGCCACAGCTCCCTAGCCGTCAGTTTTTAGATATCTGAAGACTCTCCCCACAGTGCCTTTGATCAAGCTTTCCATTTTTAATACATTGTTTTTTTTTATAACGAATAGTTGTGATGGAGCCATTTACAACATTATGCGCATTTATTACTACATTAGCAAAATTGCGTGGTGGGCTAGTAACTGGTAGTAGATGGTCTCGTAATAGGACCGGAAATCCACCTACGGCGTGGATATGTGACCACAGAGCTAGATAATTACGTTTAGGATAGTAATAACTATTGACAAAAGTAGATAAAATAGCAAATCATTGAAACTAGAAGAGAATCGACGTTGTCCTTTCTTGGATATTGTAATATGGAAGAAGGCTGATCGTGTATTAAGCCATGCAGTCTCTAGGAAGTTCACCCACATAGACGTGTAGGTACAGGAAATGAACTTCCAGCATCCGACGCGGAGAATTATAGTGCTATGCACCCTGGTCCGTACGGCGCGTGACAAGAAAAGCGTCCCAGCGGAGCTACTACAGATGGGTAAATATTTCGTCAAAGTGGGGTCAGTGATCCCAGGATTAGAAGCGCATTCAAGGAAGGCACAGGTGCAGGAAATCAGGAAGAAGAGGAAGGAGACAAGGGACTCGTTTTTCTTGCCTGTGAGGGGCCACTCTTGTCTTGCATTGCGGGGCTATTTGGCAGATGTGATAGCAAAATAGTATTCCCACCAAAATCAAAGGAGACAAAATGGATAAGCATGCGATAGCATGCGCTGCTAATATGTTCCAAAACGCACACATAAAAACGGATTTTTTCTGGGATTCTCACCCGGGTTCTGTTGGTGACATAAGTGTGGGGTCATGTGTTCTGCACATCGTCTCATTGTAAGAATCCTGTAGTACAGGGTCAAAGACTACTGCACACTTCCACAAGTTTAGGTAATTGGAGCAAATCTTTTTTTTTTTTTTTTCTTTATGTGTGGCATCATTCAAAGGAGCTTATGGAAGCACAGAGGTTCCTGAGAAAATAGGAAATAAGAGTTTTTCACCTTTCTTCGCCGTCAACGGCGAATATCTAAATAAATAACCACAGAAAATTGCTTAAATTTTAACGGTATATTCTCTAGGTATTAGTGTAGAAGTGATATTATCCTGTCTTCAAAAATCTGTATCCGCTATCGAAAAACACCTCAAAAACATTGTTTTTGGGTGTTAAAATCGAGCCGCGGATTCCAAGAGAACTATCGACAGCGTATGACTGAAATTTTTACGATATGTCCCTAACATCCCAATCTCTAACGACCTTTAAAATTTTCTTGATATCTTTATCCGTTTCTGACATCAGAGGTTTACAAGTAAAACATGCGCGTAAAATCCGTTGTGAGGCGGAAACCCATTTATATAAAGTGACGTAGCACGGAAAAAAATGCAGTAAAGCCTCTCGGATATCATAAGAAGGGTTCTGGGAACCACATGTTGTAGTACTGAAGTACATGCAAGACTTTTGTGCACGTAAAATCTGGTTCAAATGGTTCGAATGGCTCTGAGCACTATGGGACTCAACATCTTAGGTCATAAGTGCCCTAGAACTTAGAACTACTTAAACCTAACTAACCTAAGGACATCACACACACCCATGCCCGAGGCAGGATTCGAACCTGCGACCGTAGCAGCCTCGCGGTTCCGGATTGCAGCGCCAGAACCGCACGGCCACCGCGGCCGGCCATAAAATCTGGTCTGAGGTGTAAAATTAGTTTGGCGTTATTTCAGTTTCACACAAGAAACTATCAGCATTTGACAGTCTCATAAAGTTCTTTTCATATGAGTAGCACGCCCTGCTGTAGTGGCGAAAATAAGGGAACCAATGGAAAAATACTCCTATTGGAGCATGAAAAAGACGAATACGCTCCTGTTTAAAAGACTGAGTGGAAAGTGGGGTACCAGATACCTCATTCTACCTACTCAGCTCTTTTAAATCGTACCCAAAAATTGTGACAAGCGAACATATTCGCGCTTTTTTATGCTGAGACAGAAGAAGACAGTGGCAGAGGGAAAGAGACGGGAAAGTAATAAATACTGGAAAATAGTAGAAAGTGGATGTGGTACAGGAAGAGCGAAGGAGATAATGACAGTGTGAGGGAAAGAGAGGGACTCAGTGGCAGTTGAAAACAGGTGACAGTGACAGAACACTGTTAGAAAAAGTGTCAAGCAGACAGTGTCAGAGGATGAGGAATAAAGAGATGGAGAAAGTGGAATGATAATCAGAGACGCAGTCTATCCCAATGACAACAAGGAAGAGAAAGATAAGGGCAGTGAGAAGAGACAACAGCAATGGGAAGGAAGGAATGAATGAGATAGTAGCAGTAAAAGAGAGCAAAATGGAGGTAGCAATGAGAGGAGACAGTAGCAATAGGATACGACGAAGGAGACTGTGGCTGTGATACAAGAGACGATGTTTGTTAGAAACACAAAGAGATAATGACAATGAGTTGGGCTGAATGATTCAGAGAGAATGGGCAAGTGGGATTGAAGCGACTTGGGCGGGGCTTGTGGCAGTGAGAGATGAGCTGTGTGTTAAAAAGAGCGCGAACATATTCGCATGCAAACATGTTTAAAGGTGCTGAGGAAGGTAGAATGAGGCAGCTGGAATCCCAGTTTTCAGTCAGTCTTTTAAGCGGGAACGTATTCGCCTTTTCTGTGCTCCTATAACGAGCATTTTTCCGTAGGCGTATTCTTGGCTCTGGGAAGAACTCACTGAAATTTAGCGAACCACGGATATGAAGCACCAAGTGAGTGTGTCCGCCAATACATGGGCTAATATGTATGCACGTCTGAAACAGAGAAATCAGCAGTGGCAGAAGGCAGCTTAAATGAAGAATGTACGTTCGATTTTGAGAACATAAAGTTGCTGCGACGAAGCGAAGGCTTTTGGAAGAGCATTATAAAATAAGGATCTACGTGAATCCTATCAATAGGAATGAAAGTTAGCAACTAATATTGTAAATATTTGCAGCGATTTTTCTTCAGCTGCAACTTCAGTTATGCTTTGTCATATAGATCAGGAAAAATTCCGTTTCGTGCAACTCAATGTTTTATTTCGTGTACCAAATATGTTTCACCTACTCGTGTTAGGTATATTCAGTGGTCTATAATATAAAAGAAAATTATACATAATTTGATACGATGTACTTTAGTGATTCATGGCAGTTCATTTAATTACTTAACTACTTACAACTATATGGTCATGTACTCTGCACTTACATTCATTTTTATGTCCTTTCGTGTATCTAGATGATTTCTGTATGTATCAGATGAATATGGCACGGGTTTCTTCCGCTTAATAGCTCACATTTAAACGTTTCACTACGCATAATCTATAGACCGCTGTACCACACCATCTTGTTGCTCACATAATTCAGAGCTGGGATCGTGGGAGTTGTAGAGGATGAGAGAAGAGTGAAATGTTGGAGTGGGAATGGAGGGAGGTTGTGTAGTGAGGCACTGCATGTGTGTGTGTAATTTTTTTCTTTTTGTTTATGGTAAATTATGAGTTAGTTTGAATACTGTCTTCTGTGAAATCTCTTTTGATCACTGAACGTTCTTTTATTTTTACGTATGGCCTTCTATATCAGATATTCTTCCTGCAGTGTGAACATTCCCTCACCTTTGATGTTTTGCATTTAGCGCGTCATGGAACGTTTATCGGAAAGACAGATTAGGCGCCGTAGGACGAGGAGTGTTCATTACAGTCGACAAAAGCAGACTCTCTATTGAGGTCGAATTTGAGTCTGACTGTGAAGCTATCCGCGAGCGTGTAAAGGTCAGGGTGAAATCAAGCTAACTATTGGATGCTTTTTCCTGCCACGCGGTTCCGCCATGACAGTGTGAGAAAGTCTGCGCACAGGAGCGTGGAAATACCCAGCTCGTCCAATATTAGTTGGAAGCTAGTTACCTACCGTGTACAGACTGGGACTCTATGGATTCATTGCAGGAGGTACGGACAGGTAGCCTTCTGAAGTATTTTTGAACGTATTTTCCGAAAACTGTCATGAACAGACAGACAACCCACACGCAACGGAAATATTTTAAATCCTGTACTTACAAGCGGGCCTGACTTATCGGCGCAGTGCATTGCAAAGTTTCACTCACCTGGTGGTGAATCGCTTCTTACACGCACGCCTCCCTGAAGCTTCTGACATGCAGTTCTCTGCCGGAAAAAGCTATAAAAAAACGGCTGTACACGTCATAACCTAAAGCCGCACTAAAGTTGTTTTTTCGGTGCAACGAATAGTTAAATGAAAGTATTTATCCGCGCAGTATTTCACTCTATTACGATAAACCTGCATACACCAGTCACTACCAAGTCTTACTCTAAGCTTTATAAAGTCCGAAAAGTTCACCTGCACATCTCATTCATAACCGTAGCCAGTCTACAGTAATTATAATCTATGCTATCAGATTCACGGAACATAATTTTCAAGTTCTCAATCAAGCAACACGCCACGTGGTATTTAGTTATTTTAAACATCACCAAAAGTTGTGAATTTCACATTTATGATTGGCAGAGAAACATCACAGCTAATCGGAAAGCAGCAGCAAGCCCGCTCAATCCCGCGAATATACACAGAACCAGCCAAAATACGTCACTGAATCAGAACAGTAAATTACCATAAATAAATTCTGAAAGCCAAATATATAAAATTAATTCCCTCTTAACAAAACTACTTTCCGAAATCATAATATCATTTCCCCACTACCAAAACTGACGAAATAGTTTATAACAAATTACCCGGTATGAATAACTAACACACACGTCATTCCCGGTTGTTCCTCAAGTGGTCAATTATAGTATAAAATCTTAACATAAAACTGCATTTCACATTCACACCTTCATTCACTCTCATAACTAGACATAATAATAGTAGCAGTTAACTGAATGCAGTTCAGACAGTGTCCTTCGCTAGTGACCTCTTTCATACCGCATAGACACTACATCTACTCGAGCCAACTGGAGCCACCTATCTTGCGCGTGTCTCATAGTGCACGCCTGTTCACAAATCTCCCATCTCAAGAGGGACGATGTAGAGGCGCTATGCCTCAGGTGTCAGTAAAGAGACCAGGATTAGTGATCATGATGTCATCATAGTGACAATCAATACTAAAATTAATAAACCAATCGAGAAGGCTAGGAGAGAATTTTTGCTAGAAAGAGCAGAAAACAGTTGTCAGCATCCCACATAGATAACGATGCCACAGCATTTAGTTACACTATGATGGACGTAGAGGAATTATGGGGAAAGTTGAAACGTATTGTAAATGGTTCTCTGGTGAAGTATCTGCCGAATAAGCGGATAAAGGACGGGAAAGACCCATCATTGTTTATTAACAAAATCCGGAAAATGCCGAGGGAGCAAAGACTGTTGCACTCGGTCCAACGGGCAAAGCGCATAAGACGATAGGCAAAAGGTGCGCTTCAGTCCGGAACCGCGTGACTGCTACGGTCGCAGGTTCGAATCCTGCCTCCGGCATGGATGTGTGTGATGTCCTTAGGTTAGTTAGGTTTAAGTAGTTCTAAGTTCTAGGGGACCGATGACCTCAGATGTTAAGTCCCATAGTGCTCAGAGCCATTTTGCAAAAGGTGCAAACATTCGCGCGTCTGTAAAAAGACCGACGCACGAAGCATACAGACAACTGCCACTGTCATACCTTAGCAAAAGTTCTGCCCAAGAACCCGCGAAAATTCTGATCCTACTGAAAAGGCTTCTATCCAGTCACTCGCGCAAAAAATCGTTCACACAGGAGGATCGTAGAAACATACCATCGTTAGAGTATCGCACAGACTCCCGTATGGAGGACACAGTACTAGGCATCCCTAGCGTAGAGAAGCAACTAAAAGGGCTCAAAAAAGTAAATCGCCAGGTCCGTATGGAATGCCAATTTGGTTTTACTCCTTATTTAGGTTGTATTTATTGTGAATCTCTCATCCAGCGCAAAGTCCCAAGCGCTGGGAAAAAGCCCAAATATAATAGTTGAAATAGAGTTCAATAAATGTCCAAATATAATGAATTTCGTTGAGAAGGAAAACTTTTGTCCACAAATCAGCAAGGATTTAGAAAACATTGCTCGTGTGAAACTCAGCTTGCCCTTTTCTCACATAACATCATGCAAACCATGGATCAACGGCGACAGACATACTTCATAATCTTAGATTTTCGGAAAACGTTTGACTCTGTGCCCCACTGCAGACTGTTAACAAAGATACGAGCATACGGAGTAGATTCCCAGACATGTGAGTGACAGGAAGACTTCTTAAGAAACAAAACCCATTACATTGTCCTCGACGACAAATGTTCATCAGAGACAAGAATATCGTCAGGAAGGCTCCAAGAAAGGACCGTTCTTATCATCTATATACATAAATGATCTGACGGACAGGGTGAGAAGCAATCTGCGACTGTTGACTGATGATGGTGTAGAGTACGGAAAGGTGTCGTCTTTTAATGAGTGGAGGAGGATACAATTCAAGTTGGTGGCAGCTAGTTCTGCACGTAGAAAAAAAATAAGTTAATGCAGATGAGTAGGAAAAACAATCGGATAGTGTTTGAATAAAACATTCGTAGGCGCAACGTTGCGAAGAGATATGAAAGGGAACGAGAACGTATGGAATGTAGTAGGGAAAGCGAAAATTCGACTTCAGCTTATTGGGAGAATTTTTGGAAAATGTGGTTCATCTGCAAAGGAGACCGCGCATCGAACACTTGTGCGGCCCATTCTTGAGTACTGGTTGTGTGTTTGGTATCCTCACCACGTAGGATTAAAGGAAGGCATCGAAGCATCTCAGAGACGGGCTCCTAGATTTGTTATTTGTAGGTTCGATCAACAGCCAAATGTTACGGAGATGCTTTGAGAACTCAAATGGGAATCCCTGCACAGAAGGCGACGTTTTTCTCGAAGAGCACTGTTGAAAAAACTTAGAGGCCCGCCATTCGAAGGTGACTGCAGAACTATTCTACTGCCACCAACGAACATTTCGCGTAAGGATCACAAAAATAAGATAACAGAAACTAAACTCGTTCGGAGGCATATACATAGCCTTTTTTCCCTCGGTGTGTTTCGAAGTGGCACAGGAAAGGTAGCAACTAGGAGTGGTACAGGGTATCCGCCGCCACGCACCTTGCGGACTATGTATATAGATGTAGTTGCAGATCGCCACATCTGTTTTATCCCAGTATGGTTCAAATGTTTGAGTTGTTTCTCATCCATACAACAGTAAAACCCTCTGGAAGTCAGAACTGAGCTCTCTCACCAAGTGATTTCCTACCCTTGCTCTTCTTTTCTGTGGCTTACTGCCGTTGGTTCGTCCGTTCTACGGTACAATTTCCAGCCAAAGGAGCATGTTAATCACTTAGTTCGTTAGTTATATGTCCATAGATCATTTGAACGATTCTTTTATCGAAATGACTTGGAACGGGTCAATTTACGCGAATATATATACACAAAATTGAGCAGTAAGAATAATATGTGATGTTCGCCCATGGATATCATGTAGGTACCCTTTCGAGGAGAAGGCATTTTACCTGTGCCGTCACAATATCTATATTTGCTAATGAAGTTCGTCATTAATAATCCATCACTTAACATATTACTATCTTTAGTCCTTCTAATGCAACGACATTTTTTTTTCCTCTAGTGTTGTACGTATGCACATCACTCTTCCTCTCAAACTGTGGTGGATTATTAATGACGAAGTTCATTAGCGAATATAGATATTGTGGAGGCGCAGGTAAAATGCCTAGCTCCTCGAAGAGGTACCTACATGACAATTTTGTGCATCCAGTACTTTCTTTCTACGTGATGAGTTACCCCCCGACATTATTAAGTGGAAATATGCAAAATGTGTCAGGAGGTTGATACGTTTGTTTCCAAGATTACCAGTTATACGAAGAGCGAAAGTCGCTGAACTTAATTATTTGAGACGCTAAGTAATATGCTTCTTCCAGTTCAGGTTTTCATCAATATGTACACCCAAAAATTTGGAGCATTCTACCCTACTTACTGACTCTTGCTCGTATGCTTCATCAATAGTTGGTATGACTATTTGTTGTACAGAAGTGAATTAAGTGTGTGTGTTTTTTTTTTTTCAAAATTAAGTAGAGCCCATTTTCAGAGAACCACTTGTAATTGTTTAGAAAATATCATTTACAAACTCATCTCTAGCTTTATCTCTGAAAGGATTTGTTGTAACACTAGTATCGTCTGAAAAAAGTACGAATTTTGCTTGTTTGTTGTTAAGTGGAGGCCATTCATATACATGAGGAATAGGAGCGAGCCGAAAATTGAACCCTGTGGGATTCCCTTAGTGATTTTTTTTCCCCAGTCACTAAAATTTTCTAACTTCCCGCCACTACATTATTCAGCACAACTTTTTTCATTCTTCTTGTCAAGTATGATTCAAACCAGCTGTGCACCAAGTGATCAATTGCGCAAAACTTGAATTTTTCTTAGAGAGTATCATGATCTAAACAATCAACGCTTTGAAAAGATCACAAAAAATAACAAAGGGTAGTTTATTATTATTTAAGGCCTGTACTATTTGATGAATGAGTAAAAATAGCATTCTCAGTCGAGCAACCTTTCTGGAATCCAAATTGTGATATGCTAAATAAATTAAGTTTGTGAGTACTCTCGAGTACACTACTTTATCGAATATTTTGGAAAAACATGTCAGTAAGGAAACTGGACGATAATTGCTTAAGTCAGTCTTATCCCTTTCCTATGAAGTGATTTAATAACTGCACATTTTAACCTGCCTGTAAAAATTCCCTGTGCCTGTAATGCATTGTTTATATCATTAAGGACATTATTAAGCTGGAACGACTTTTCAGGAGTCTGTTTGCAATGCCGTCAACCCCTCAAGAGATTTCGTTTTTTAGAATTTTAGAATTTATTAATTTCATTGAAGGATGTTGGTACTACTTCTGGTTGCGTTGAGTGTTGTGGAATGATATTTTAATATATCCTCTTGCTTTTTCAACTTAACAATTTATTTCTATGTTTACTGATATATTTAAAAAGTCATTGTTAAAAGCAACTGCAACGTGTGAATTATCAGTCACAACATTGTCATTTAGTTTAATTGTTATGGAATCTTGTACACTGACTGCCTGTCCTGTCTCCCGTTTGAAGACGTCCCATATAATGTTAACTCTTGGCTTATACTAAGTCTCCTTGGTGCCAGTTTCTCTATCCGCGAAACAAATTCGCTAATAAACATTATGCAATAGTAATTTACAAGTCTAACTATGTCGTGCTTCTGGTAATGGGAGAGGTTCGCATCTACTCGCGTCTTTAGTGTAGGTGTTCCACCCTGCGCTGTCATTCTTCGGTAACTGATGTTCCCCATGCCCCAAGTTTACAGCCTAGTGTTTAAGAGCTTAAGAAGACTGCCAAGCCATTTGCCAACTAGCAGCTAATGGGGAGCTTTCAGAGAGGCCTCTTCAGGTAGAAGCGGTGTGCTTTCCTTTCTCAAAAACTGCCGGAACAAAATCGTATATGGTGCCTACACCAATCACTGGAAATGAACTCACATGCGAATAGTATCACACACGTATGAATCATTTCGTTCCTACGTTCACCAGCACACATGTGCGTAGAAGCAGCACAGATCTGCTAGAAATTAGTTATAGAAACTGATACATGAAACAAATCCCATTACATGGTGACGAAGTGGTATTTTAATATGAAAGCAAAAACAAAAAGTGCAGACGATTCGTCTCACAGAAACAATAAGTGACGGAGGTCATACATTAGTAGAAACTGTCGAGAAGAATAACATGTTTTATCTTAAATCCATTATTCCAGAAAAAATTAGAAATTTGACTTGAGGATGACCAAACAGAACAAATAAATTAAATTAATTGCAGTTTATCAAATAACAATATAATAGTACGAGATATGACAGTTCTGGACTTCTTTCGAATAACCAGTGGTCAGAGCCGTAAAAGAAGTTTTCATACCGTTAAACTGAGAAGACAAAGAAGGAACATACTTCCGCGGAACATATCAGAATCACTTCCGTTTTGTTAATGGATTTGTGTTTACCATTGATGCAGATAAGCTTCAGTAACTGCTGGAATAACGTAGAAGAAAAATTTGGAAGCTGGCCTGAAAATCACTTGCCGTAAGATTAAAATAATGTATAATTAAGTTGATCAAAAGAAAATGTGTTGCTTATAATGCCGGAATTCACAATGAATGCTGTTCATAGACAAGCATTTTGTGTGTCTTAAAGAATTTCCCTCAAGAATTTATACAACAGTACAAGAGAAAGGCCTGAGATATTACTACTAAGAATACTTTCCCAGTACGTCACTGAAAATCAAAATACTGATTATTAAGCAATTCCGTGAAGGCCGAGAGTAACGTTAAAAGACGCCAAACCTGAGCAAAAAATGTAAATAACTAAAATTAATGATTACTGTCAAAAGCTACAGATGACGTATTCGCCTAATTATCAGGTTACTGTCTATTAATATCGTGAGGAACAGTATTAATCAAGTCACTGAAGCGACTCCGAAGGTAACTGATCTACCAACCCACATCTCTTGGTCTCCCTCTACGATTTTTACCCTCCACGCTGCCCTCCAATACTAAATTGGTGATATCTTGATGCCTCAGAACATGTCCTACCAACCGATCCCTTCTTCTAGTCAAGTTGTGCCACAAACTTCTCTTCTCCCCAATCCTATTCAAAACCTCCTCATTAGTTACGTGATCTACCCACCTAATCTTCAACATTCTTCTGTAGCACCACATTTCGAAAGCTTCTATTCTCCTCTTGTCCAAACTATTTATTGTCCATGTTACACTTCCATACATGGCTACACTCCATACAAATTCTTTCAGAAATGACTTCCTGACACTTAAATCTATACTCAATGTTAACAAGTTTCTCTTCTTCAGAAACGCTTTCCTTGCCATTGCCAGTCTACATTTTTTATCCTCTTTGTTTCGAACATCATTAGTTATTTTGCTCCCCAAATAGCAAAACTCCTTTACTACTTTAAGTGTCTCATTTCCTAATCTAATTCCCTCAGCATCGCCCGACTTAATTCGACTACATTCCATTATCCTCGTTTTGCTTTTGTTGATGTTCATCTTATATCCTCCTTTCAAGACAATGTCCATTCCGTTCAACTGCTCTTCCAAGTCCTTTGCTGTCTCTGACAGAATTACAGTGTCATCAGCGAACCTCAAAGTTTTTATTTCTTCTCACTGGATTTTAATACCTACTCCGAATTTTTCTTTTGTTTCCTTTACTGCTTGCTCAATATACAGATTGAATAACATCGGGGAGAGGCTGCAACCCTGTCTCACTCCCTTCCCAACCACTGCTTCCCTTTCACTCTTATAATGTAAGTAGGCTGTTTATGGTTTCTTATTGGCAACGTTACGTAGCGCTCTGTATGAAAATCACTGGCTGTGCTGTGTGCAGTCTGTGGCTAGTTTACATTGTTGTCTGCCATTGTACTATTGGGCAGTTGGCTGTGAACAGCGCGTAGCGTTGCGCAGTTGGAGGTGAGCCGCCAGCAGTGGTGGATGTGGGGAGAGAAATGGCGGAGTTTTGAAATTTGTAAGATTGGATGTCATGAACTGCTATGTATATTATGATTTTTCAATACTATTAAGGTAAATACATTGTTTGTTCTCTATCAAAATCTTTCATTTGCTAACTATGCCTATCAGTAGTTAGTGCCTTCAGTAGTTTGAATCTTTTATTTAACTGGCAGTAGTGACGCTCGCTGTATTGCAGCAGTTCGAGTAACGAAGATTTTTGTGAGGTAAGTGATTTGTGAAAGGTTAATGTTAGTCAGGGCCATTCTTTTGTAGGGATTATTGAAAGTCAGATTGCGTTGCGCTAAAAAAATATTGTGTGTCAGTTTAAGCACAGTCATGTATAATTTTTCTAAGGGGACGTTATCTATCACAGAGACAGTCAGAGAAACAGACAATTTGGGAACCAAAATAATTATCAAGGGAGACAGAATAACTTTAGACGCAATGGTCCAGTGCGCAGTTACGATTCAGGGAGAAATTCTCCACCATGTGACCGACAAGAAAGAAACTATGGAATCTACCGACGTGACGACAGACGGTATGATCGTAACAACAGACCAGAATTTAAAAGGTGAATTTGTAGAAGTTAGACCTCCAAATCCCAGTAACGACACGCGGCAACAAAGAGACAGACAATGACTCGCACCGCAGGCAGACACGTGCGCCGGCTGGCTCCGAGAAAAATAACGTAGACGCTAACCTTGAGAAAAATTTTTGCATTCCTTACCGACGTACACCACATGATAATTGCGTTGAAGTTGAAACTCTGCGTACTAGGAAGAGCAAAGGTTTACACCACATTTCACATGTAAATCCGTTTATTGAAAGATATTCTGCTTTTTAACTTTGTCTTTGCCATATAACTTTTCACTTTACATTACTAGTATGCTTTGTCAGGCTAGAATCTGTTAACATGCAGCAATGTTTGAAGTTAAATATCCAGTCAAAAACCAAGAGAACTTATTTAAACAGAAATTACGAATGCATTGTTATTGTGAACACACGACACAGTGTTATTGTGTGTGTACATTCTTGCTTGTTAGTTGCATGATTACGTAACGACTATAAGGCTCACATACTTAGAACATATACTGCTAATGAGATTTTAATGCAACATTTTGGTTTACTTGAAAATACATTCTGGATTTAAAGTACTTTCTGTGAGATACCAGATGAGACAGTGGTTAGTTTATGTGACAGCTACACGACTATAACACGACGCTACTAATGTGTGACACAATTTACATTGTTGCTTTGCGGTGTATCTGTTTTATATCTGCACAGTTTTTCTGTATTATTCTCGAAAGTAAAACATGTTTTAGTGGTAACTTTTGTGGTATAGCTACAATGAGACTGCCTTTTCAGTAGCACAACAATACGTTACAGCAGAGTACTTTCTTCATCACGGCAATAAGCGTAATAACTAAGATATCTATACGCAAAGCTTTTCACTTTTGTTTACCATGAGGTAAGTACATTGACTTATGCAGAACTTAGCTTTCGGAGGACGATAACTACGACACTTCCACAGAGATTATCTTACAACAAGACGCACAGTTTAGCGCTACAGTACACGTATTTGAGTGATTAATTTTGTACTTAAAACATTTATTTTTAATGATATTTGAAGCACAATGATACAACGGTTTTCCGTGATACGTTTCATTCCATTGCTGTAATCTGTAACACCTGAGGGTATAATTACATTACTCCTCAGGGGGTACACGCCTACTTTATGTACCATGTAGTTGGCAAGCACAAGGAGCCATACCTAATATGGTATTTGCTTATACAACTTTACACATCGGTACCATATTTCTCTAACACATAAATTACACAGCATTTAACTAATAGACAAACATTTTTTTTACTACGTCAGTGACACATGTTTACGCAATTACAGAGTTGGATTACTTCACACTTACGAAATTGTATTTTGTGTGTACTTCGTGAACTGCTCATATTTTTTCAGAACCATTGTGATACTACGAGTGCTTTGAATGATGTATTTGGTATGGGATCATGATTTTTAAAGAACGTTTGAGGTAGATGACACTTTTGACATGAGCAAAGAATTTTTTTAGGTTTTGAAATTATTGAAGGAAGCTACGACGATTTTGAGATTTGGCTGCTGTTGCGGTATGTTTATGATCCATAAGCTGATGCTATATGAGGGATTTGATTATGCTATGTATTTATTATGATGAAATATTGAAGAAGTGTCGACGAATATGTATATGTGTAATAAGGTAAGGAATAATGAGTAGTGGTTAGGGACTCTGGTTTGTGAAAAAGGATGTTGGAAACCAAGAATCGTACTTTAAGAGTTATGAAATGTGTGTATATATGTGAATGTATCACTATACTGGCGAAATTTTTTTGGACACTGTTATACTTACAGGATTTTGTTTCTACACATTTGTAACGCAAATTCTCGACCTGTGAAATTTTTTTATGAGACTGTCACTGTAGTGCAAACTGGTGTCGTAAATATTTCGGTAAGAAAGTTAAGTGACCACCTGCACGTAATGCGTCGTGGGCACCCAGCTGCGCGACAGTCACCTGGAAAAAAAGCCATTAGTGTGTGCCTTTCAGAGGCACAGATGGAGAAAAAAAAGAGGCGGCCATTATCCTCGCTATTGACATTCCTTTGTAGAAATCATCGCAAATACGACACGCTCAAACTTGAAAACATATAATTATACTGTGGAGCTCTTAATTTATGATATTTACTAAAATGCCTAATGAAGTGATGAGAAACATTTCACAGCTATTGTCTTGCTAGTTGAGAGAAATGCCATATGGCTTGCTTTATGTATTTATTTACTCATTTTGTTTAGTATCTAGTTTCTAGCACTGCAGCATTGGTTAAAATAAAATTTAATAGATGTACTAATATAGTTATTTTATGCCTACAGATCCAGTCAATAATAACTTTATAATCTATTCCAAAAAAAATGAGGGAGCACAAAAAGACATTTTCCTTCACAGGAATTGCGTACATAATTTTTGTCAATGACTTGGTAACTTTCTTGCAGATTAAGTTTCTGTGATGCATCACTCCAGTGTTAAGATCTGACATAGGTATTAGACATGGCCATCTTTACTGTAATATTTTTTCTGCTTGAGCTTTGTCATGTTTAGATATAAGTTATTACATTTGCTGCTGCTCTTTGCCAGGCATAGTGCTACTAAATTTCACTTTACATTACTCTGTTAAGCCAGTTTTACTACTGATTTATTTTTCTTGTTTGCTGCTCATTGCCTTACATTAGTTGTAATATTGGTGCTTGCTTTGCCAGTTTGCATTTTTTTTCATTGCTGTTTGTATTAATTGTTTTGTGCTGCTGCATTGCCTCGTCCTTTAGTTTAGCATCTGAGCTCGGTAGATTTAAGTTAGCTTAAGAGGGGGTAGACTATATAAGAGAATGAGTTGCGATGAATTGGAAGAAATGCATTGAGAAGTTATACGAAAAAAGTACAGAAAGCAGGTATAGATACGACTTTTTGGGAATAATGATGAACGAAGGGAGATCTCCAAGAAAAAAAAGGTTTTGTTTGCAAAATACTGCAGTACCAAATGTTACACTGAAAACAAACCCTGTCCTTTCCTCCTGTGTTATCCCACTATGTGTTTGTGTACCCTTGTGTATTTGTTTTCTTCCTGTCTCTGTGTACAGTTTCATAGAATTTTTTTCTCTTCTAATACTAAGCTACATTCACTATGATGAGGAATACTGTTATCCTCAAATATAATTTGCATTAATAATATGTTATTTTCTTTGTAAAGATGTTTAGACATTCCAGAATGAGATTTTCACTCTGCAGCGGAGTGTGCGCTGATATGAAACTTCCTGTCAGATTAAAACAGTGTGCCCGACCGAGACTCGAACTCGGGACCTTCTGTAAAGTTTGGAAGGTGGGAGACGAGATACTGGCAGAAGTAAAGCTGTGAGACCGGGCGTGAGTCGTGCTTCGGTAGCTCAGATGGTTGAGCACATGCCCGCGAAAGGCAAAGGTCCCGAGTTCGAGTCTCGGTCGGGCACACAGTTTTAATCTGCCAGGAAGTTTCATGTTTAGACATTATTTATTCTGTTCTGTTTTAATGCCCATGTGTGAAGTTGATGTTTGTGTATGTACTCATGTCATAATTCCTGTAACACTGATGTATATGTTATTTCGATTCTTTTGTAATGCCTGTACTACAAATTTTATCTGTATTATTATGTCTTTAATGATGTATTTTGTACCTTTGTAATTGTATTCTTATGTTATAAAATTGTAATTGACACCAGTTCATCATATTATTAACATGTAAGTTCCATTTCACTGCACACGTTTATGTTGGTCATAGTATATGAACAATATGTGAGAAGTAGGGACTGTTAGTGTTTGCACATGTGTTAATAATTCAGCAAGGGACTGGATAACAGCATTGCTGGTTCTAAGGACAATTCCAGAAACTTTGTGAGTGCACAAGTGGTGGTTATGGACTTCCTATATTGTCCGCAAGACTCTTCGATGGTGATTGTGCACCAACACAGTCGCAGCAGATGGCTGCTGGCCATCTATACAAGGACTACAGTGGGTCTACACCTTTGATGATCCATCAATACCATTATTTCTACAAGGACTGCAGTGGTTCTGCACCTTTGGTGGCCCACCAATACCATATTCTCTACCAGGACCACAGTAGGTCTGCTCTGTGATGACCTACCTACCAATATTCTTCAAAACTTCGACTGACTCTGCGGTTTGTTTGCTCTGTTGTGGCCCATTACCTGTCTGCATGTCAAGAGTCAGCACTGTCTTTCCGTTGGAAGGACAACACTACTTCTTCAAGACTGCATGGAAATCCACTACTTCCGTGTGCATTGTCTTTTACTGCTCAGACTTTGAGAAAAGAAACGGCAGTTTTACTGTGATAAACGATCAGGACTGTCTTTATGGACTGCGAGAAAATTTTAGCTTTTGATCAACATTGTATCAATAAGTGTGTGCATTTGATTTCTTTGTTATTGTAATTGTGAAAAAAAAATTTAACAAATATGTATTGACCAGTGCCCAAAACAATTTGTAAAATTTTTTGTGGGGAGCATGGGGGCTATGTAAGTAGGCTGTTTATGTTTTCTTATTGGCAACGTTACGTAGCGCTCTGTATGAAAATCACTGGCTGTGCTGTGTGCAGTCTGTGGCTAGTTTGCATTGTTGTCTGCCATTGTACTGTTGGGCAGTTGGTTGTGAACAGCGCGTAGTGTTGCGCAGTTGGAGGTGAGCAGCCAGCAGTGGTGGATGTGGGGAGAGAAATGGCGGAGTTTTGAAATTTGTAAGACTGGATGTCATGAACTGCTATGTATATTATGATTTTTCAATACTATTAAGGTAAATACATTGTTTGTTCTCTATCAAAATCTTTCATTTGCTAACTATGCCTATCAGTAGTTAGTGCCTTCAGTAGTTTGAATCTTTTATTTAGCTGGCAGTAGTAGCGCTCGCTGTATTGCAGTAGTTCGAGTAACGAAGATTTTTGTGAGGTAAGTGATTGGTGAAAGGTATAGATTCATGTTAGTCAGGGCCATTCTTTTGTAGGGATTATTGAAAGTCAGATTGCGTTGCGCTAAAAAAATATTGTGTGTCAGTTTAAGCACAGTCATGTATAATTTTTATAAGGGGACGTTGCAATAACTGTCATCTGGTTTCTGTTCGCTCCCTGTATTTTACCCCTGCTACGTTTAGAATTTGAAAGAGAGTAGTCCAGTCAACATTTTCAAAAGCTTTCTCTAAGTCTACAAATGCTAGAAACGTAGGTTTGCCTACTCTACAATAGCCATTCGAAAAACGACGCCGCGGAATGGCGAGAATAATTGAAGTACAGCAAAAAATATACAGAGTTCACTTCTGTCCGGCCTGTTTAGCAAAACTCTTCCACCAAATTTTTTATGATTTTAATTACAAAACGTATTTTAAACAGAAAAACAAAAACACAAGTTTCCCACATATAACAGTACTAATATGTGTCTATCGGTATACCTTCATCTGACTCTTTAGACGGTTTTGAAGATACATGAGGGCAATGCATATATTAAGGGCTTATTTCAATAGTGGTACAAGTCCATTACCTCCACTTTTCTGTCTATAATGTTCTGAAATTAATGAGCCAAACGAACAGAAAGAAAGTTTCATATCCAGCAACAAGCCATATGCTTGAATATTTCTGGTACCTCAATTGCAGATTTTTCAGCGCTCATTTAACTTTAGGGTTCTTTATCTCAATATGAACAAAAACGGACTTTTACCACTATTGAAATAGGCCCTTCATATGTATTTGATGGCTAGCATATATAACGCTGTAATGTTCATTGTGCATAAGGCATTGAAATCGATGATAAAAATACTTTGCGATCGAGCCAGGAAATGTTTCTTTACATATTTCTAAATTGAAGTCCCCCTCCACGTTTTTCTGTATATGTGAAGACTGATCTCAGAAACTAGTGTAGGTATTTTGACGGTTTATTACCTGCACGCCAGAGAAGTAGTCCAGCCGTAGATACTAACTGCTACCCATACGAAGCCTGGGCGAATCACAAATATGAAAGTGCCAATTAACAACTAAACAGAACCAGTCGAAAAGTTTTTATGTTTGTGGAAGTTGAAAACACCAGCTGGACTGACACGAAAGGAAACGGAAGAGTAAACCTAACTTGGAAAGCTTTTCGTAAACTAATTAAAGTTTTCAAAATCAAGCTTACACTGAGTCTGAATAGGTAAGTTTACGAGTAGTGTATATTGTCAGTATTGATTTACACCGTTCGTGAGAAAAGTTTCGAATCTGATTTTAATCCTGGCGTAAAGCGACATCTACACAGTAAGTGCGGTGCCTGCTTGAATCACTGCTGTGAACAACAGGTGTGCATTCGATCAATCAATATGAGTAGGCAGTATTAAGTAGTGGACGTGCGCCCGTAGTGTGTCAACGTTGTTGTGTCCAAATCGCAATGGAGCATCATCTCTAAATCAGGCGTTCAAGACGCTGTCCAGAACGTTTTGAAGAAGAGAAAAGTGTGTACAAATATGGTCCCGCACGCTCCGGCTCTCAAAGGGAAACAACGACTCGTGACTTGACTGAAATGCAAACAGCGGACATATCTTTCCCGAAAAAAAGTATTAGGGTGAAGAGACTTGGTATTATCAATGTGAATCTACCACAAAACGACAGAGTGCAGAAAGTCACATTAAGGGTCAGTTTCACATGGTTGTATGAACGTAGTGAGGGGAAAATGTGCATAGCACCTAAAGCATAAAAACCACCATACAAACTTTTCTCTATTTTTCTATTCATCCAATCTCGAAACCTTTTGGAAAGATGGTGTACCGCAGTGTGATGTTTAATGCAAAAACTGTGTAAAAAGTGATGATTCCTTAGCGTGTCACGGAGAGATGAATGTTGGTGATTACCAGAGGAGGAGGGAAAACAAACAAATAGATGAGCGAACAGACTAAAAGTCGTAATTACGGATGCATGGAGAATAGCGTCGCCAACCAAACGAATGCTAGATGGACCGAGGACATTCTTTTCTGATTTCGGAGAATAATGAGTGAGTGAAAAGAAGCGTCTCTGTCTTCACAGTAATATGTCTTTCAGACACACATACATGCCTGGCGGAACAGGCACTGTCACTGATGATTACAGCTGTGGTAAACATTACGAAATAGGTCCGCATTCTGCGATTATGCCTTGACGTCAGTTGTTTGCGACACATGAAAATTTGTGTTTGACCGGGACTCGAACCCGGATTTCCTTCTTGCTGTGAGCGCTTGCCTTAGCCACTTCGGCTATCCGAGAACGGTCCTGGAGGCGTACTCGTACAGCCGATGTGGCTAGGGTGACTGCGGTAAACGGGAAATCCGGTTGCGGATCCCGGTCTGACACAAATTTTCATGTGTGGTCAACAGCTGACGTCAAGGCATAGTCACAGAATGCGGATCTATTTCGAAATGCAATTGCTCTGTAACGAGCAACCGGTGAGGACGTGTTCCTTGTACCAACATACTCTGTAATATCCCTGAACAACATCTGGAATTTTGTCGGTGGAATACGGTTTCACCCTGTACATAGTGGACAGCAGTGGCCCTATCACATAATACCATGAGGTATGCCAGACAGTATCTTCGCTTCACACGATGTCTCCCCGTTAAGAAGAACGACGTACTAGGTTCTACTCGCAAGAAAATCTTCAATATACTCGCATATCTGTTCGGATACTTTGTACGGATTTTTTGTTGTGCTATACGAGTAGTTTGGCTGATCTGGAGTATGTTTTGATGCCAAATATGCACATGTTTTTAAAAAAATGTGTCAAATCTTATGGGACTTAACTGCTAAGGTCATCAGTCCCTAACCTTATACACTACTTAACCTAAATTATCCTATGGACAAATACTTACACCCATGCCCGAGGGAGGACTCGAACCTCCGGCGGTTCCAGTCGCACAGTCCAGACTGCAGCGCCTCAGCTCGCTCGGCTAATCCCGCGCGGCACGTGTTTTAAAAGTTTCATGTTGTTTAGAGTATGTCGTGGCACAAATAATATTTGTGTTCTGTAATATTTGTTTATGTTAGTAGTGTGCTTCACTTTATGGCCCGCACAACAGTGTAAGGTAGTAAGAAGTCCTTGTGAGCATAAAAAAATTTCTCACTGTGAAAGCTGCGATAACGGCCGCGACTCTTGGCCCCTGTGGATGATCACCCACCCCATGATCAGAGCGCTGTCCCCGGTGACGCGCCGCCGCTGCTTACAGAACTAATGGCCAGGAAGAACCCCCCACCCGCTGTGCAGAGCGGTGGTTGTGCTTGGCCACACCCACTGCCTCCTCCGCAGCCTTCTCATGGCCCCCTGCGACGCGGCAGTACGCAGCCAGCACTCATATACCACCCTGCTGAAGGCGCTGCTCGCAGCGGTCGGCCCACTAAACTACACGCCCTGCTCAGAGTTGTTCTCTCTTGTTTCCAGAACTCTGCAATGCGGCTACCAAGATCCAGGCGCAGTTCAGAGGTCACATGGCCCGGAAGACAACTCCAAAGGAGAAAACCGCTGAGGACCTCAGCAAGGAGATGGAGAAACTAGACGCCAAGGTACGTGTTTCACCCCTATGTCCACCGCGCCAGACTAAAACACGGATCAATACGCTGCGTCTTTGTGCGTCTACTAGTCCGTAACAGGTAATTTCGTTACATATGCGAGTGCAGACTGTGAAAAAAAAAAAAAATACTTATTTCATTTCTTGGTCTGTGATACAGTTCTAAAGTAATTTTCTAATCGTTTAGTAGAGTGCCTACAGTTTTGGTTTCTTTTGGGAAACAAAGCTTGTAGAAAATCTATTTTCACTTAAACTGAAGGATGTAACAGAAATATTTGTCTATCCTTGCACTAGCTGGTTACAGGGACTTCGGCTGTCAAGTCTGAAATGGAAATTAACACCTGCAGCCGTCGCTTTTGCATTTCATTTATTTATGCTACCAGTTTCGGTGTTCCTTTACACCAGCTTCGGACCCCTTGACCACCGTAAATTGGAAGGTTCAAAATGGCTCTGAGCACTATGGGACTTAACTTCTGAGGTCATCAGTCCCCTAGAACTTAGAACTACTTAAACCTAACTAACCTAAGGACATCACACACATCCATGCCCGAGGCAGGATTCAAACCTGCGACCGTAGCGGTCGCGCAGCTCCAGACTGTAGCACCTAGAACCGCTCGGCCACTAGGGTCGACGAATTTTGAAGGAATCCAATCTCGTGTGCAATCATAACAGGAGCCAATATTAAATAATCGATGTCCGTAGATCTCTGGTTTGCAAGACACTACCCCTTCGTTTATCAACTGATGACTGTCAGGAGGACGGGCTCCTGTTACGATTGCACACGAGATTGGATTCCTCCCAGTTTACATTGGGCAAGGGCCTGAAGATGGTGTAATGAAACACTGAAACCGGTTTCGCAAATAAATTGCAGGCAAAAGGCACGACTGTAGGTGCTTTAATTTTCATTTCGAAGCGGAAAGTGTCAAACACGAGCACTCTGACTGAACACTACGGAACTGATGCTCGATATCTTGTCTACAAAGACAGCTTATTTTCAGTACAGAAAAGAGCCATTTCTACAGATGGAGAATGACGTGAGCACATCACTGGGTGAAGATCGCAACACAACTTGCCGGGAGACTGGCGCATGCAACTTACCTTTCGGACTTTCAGAAAGGTCGGTTCATATTCATAAAATACATGGGAGCATCACAATGACAGATTCGCAGACAGTTGGCCGTTGTACAATGACTGCAGAACGGGTTTTGACAAGAAGGATCCAGGACAACTGTGTGGCAAGAAAACAGGCCTATGCCACGAGAAGATCGTAGAATTTTTTGACTGGTTCTGATGAACTGATGATTTATATTCTCTAAACTCAGGGAGTGTTTACAGAGAGTCATCACGAAGCGTCGGGAAAATACTAGTGGAAGTTCGACTGATATCTTGGGCTGTGATGCGTAGTTCACCGTTGAGACTGTTAAACAGACAACAGACGTTCCCATAATATAGAGCCAGGGTCAACTGAGACATTGATTGGCATTCTATGGTATTCAGCGATAACTCTCGATTCTCTTTCTGGTGGTCGATTCGATACCAATGTGTCCGTAGACTGCCCAGTGAGAGTGAAACTTCCTGGCAGATTAAAACTGTGTGCCCGACCGAGACTCGAATTCGGGACCTTTGCCTTTCGCGGGCAAGTGCTCTACCATCTGAGCTACCGAAGCACGACTCACGCCCGGTACTCACTGCTTTACTTCTGCCAGTACCTCGTCTCCTACCTTCCAAACTTTACAGAAGCTCTCCTGCGAAACTTGCAGAACTAGCACTCCTGAAAGAAAGGATATTGCGGAGACATGGCTCAGCCACAGCCTGGGGGATGTTTCCAGAATGAGATTTTGACTCTGCAGCGGAGTGTGCGCTGATATGAAACTTCCTGGTCGGGCACACAGTTTTAATCTGCCAGGAAGTTTCATATCAGCGCACACTCCGCTGCAGAGTGAAAATCTCATTCTGCCCAGTGAAAGGTTGTGAGCAGCTCGGTCGAACCTTTCCAACTACTAGAATCATGGTGCAGATTGCTACTGGACTGGTAACTGTTGAAGGGAGGTTGACGCTCGCCATTATGTGGCTGGAATGATACAGTCCTGCTGTCATAGTACAAACTAGCATATTCCAGAAAGATAATGCAAGACTCCACAATTCTGTTCAGACGAAAATCGACTTGAGAAACGGGCGAATTCTTAAGCTGCCCCCTGTTCCTCTGATTTTTCAACCATAGATCATGACTCGGATGTAAAGGGAATACGTATATTTTAATTATTTTAATAAATACAGCAACCAGCCCTTTTCAATGTACGTTTGTTTACACCAGTAGGTATTTCGGGCTTTCACTCATCTTCATTTTGCTTAATACAAAATGGCTCTGAGCACTATGCGACTCAACTTCTGAGGTCATCAGTCGCCTAGAACTTAGAACTAATTAAACCGAACTAACCTAAGGACATCACACACATCCATGCCCGAGGCAGGATTCGAACCTGCGACCGTAGCGGTCACGCGGTTCCAGACTGAAGCGCCTTTAACCGCACGGCCACACCGGCCGGCCAGCTTAATACATTTTTGAATCTTGTGTAAGTACATCGTCAGCACTTTGAATGCTGCTGCTGGCCTGTGCAAAATTAACAATACCTTTTTTAGCAACTACAGTTCGCGAGTTGTTATTTACGATACGTTACTGGTTAGGTGAAGACATAGAAAATTACCGGCCCATTTCCCTGCTGCCACCATTTTCAAAAATAATATAAGCAACTATGAAAGACAGATTAATGAATTACCTGAATAAATACAATCTTTTCAGCGAATCACAGTTTGGTTTCCGAGGTGGCAAAAATACGGAGTCAGCCATAGTATAATTTACAAAAGTTGTACTTGATGCTTTTCACAAAGATGAGTGTGTCACAGGCATATTTTTGGGTCTTCCTAAGGCCTTTGATGCAGTCGACCACAAGATTATATTAAATAAATTAGAAGAATTAGGAATAAGAGGGGTAATTAACGACTGGTTTCGATAATACCTAGCAGACAGGGTACAAAGAGCACAGATAACACACACTTCAAATAGATCTAAACATTTAGTAAAACACTTATCAAAACCATATCAGCGCACACTCGGCTGCAGAGTGAAAATCCCTTTCTGGAAACATCCTCCAGGCTGTGGCTAAGCCATGTCTCCGCAATATACTTTCTTTCAGGAGTTCTAGTTCTGCAGGTTCGCGGGAGAGCTTCTGTAAAGTTTGGAAGGTAGGAGACGAGGCAGTGGCAGATGTAAAGCTGTGAGGACGGGGTGTGAGTCGTGCTTGGGTAGCTCAGATGGTAGAATACTTGCCCGCGAGAGGCAAAGGTCCCGACTTCGAGTCTCGGTCCGGCACACAGTTTTAATATGCCAGGAAGTTTAAGAACCAAAATACATTAATATAGGGGTCCCACAAGGCAGCATATTAGGACCAATACTGTTCCTGATATACACCAATGACTTTCCGAGTAGTGTTACTCATGGTGAAAAACTTCTCTTCGCTAATGGCAGCAATATTACAGTCACTGAGAAAACAAGAGAACTCCTTGCACAGAAAGCAAAGCAAACGAAGCTCTCAAGGAAATTTACAATTGGTCAAAAAGCAATAAAGTGACATTGATCATAAAGAAAATTACTTTGTAAATTATAGATTGCAGCGACCAGTCGTCCTTTTTTAATTTTTTTGTGCAGATCTATATTTCGGCTAGAAGCTAGCCGAAATCTAGATCTGCACAATAAAATTTAAAAAGGACGACTGATCGCTGCAATCTATAATTTACAAGTCAATATAATAGTCGCTGAGTGTAACAGCTTTCTTAATAGAAGGTAACTTGACGGAGAAAATTAATGCCATGAAGATAGAGTGCGTAACAAATGCTAAATTTCTGGGAATGAATACTGATTCTCAATTGAAGTGGTGTGAACACACAAAGGTACTTGCAAACAGAATGTCATCAGCATGTTATGCCCTTAGAGTCCTATCATCAGTGTGTAACATGCAGTGTCTTTTAGTTACGTACTATTCATATGTACACTCAGTTCTTAGCTATGGCAGTCTTTTTTGGAGAACAAATGCATCAAATATGAACACAATTTTCAAACTCCAGAAAAGAGCCACAAGAATAATAACCAAAAATAGTAGTCTAGCTCATTGTAAAGATCTGTTCAAAACACTGGGGATTTTAACTGCTCTTTGTGAATACATTTACCAGTCAGTTGTACACATCAAAAATAACATTGGTAATTACTGCACAAATAGCTCTGTCCATGACCATGGAACAAGAGCTAGACTCAACTTACATTTACCAAGAAAAAATAGACATAAAACTCAAAACAGCATTTTCTACCAAGGAATAGAACTGTACAAAAATCACAAAACGAGATTAAAGAAATTGCAAAAATAGACTTATTTAAAAAGTCAGCTAAAAGGTACCTGTTATGCAATATATTTGATACATTGAAGGATTACTTAGACAAAACAGATAAGGAGTTTGTTTAAAAAAAGTTATACAAATAAATAATAATAATGATTATAAAACCTGCAACATTCCACACAACACCTTCACACTGTGTTTCTTTCCTTCCTTTTTCATTTTCTAGACAAACTTACCCCCAAGCTACGAATAGCACAATACTAACACCTCTTCCTCTTTCTGAACTCAACATTCTATACCAGGAGTATATCTAATGATTGTCTCTAACTACAAGTCTATGTGTATACAAATTAGTTTATTTTAAATTGGTCTAGGCTTGTATATACTTTGACATGTCCTATATCCTTGTGAAAAGAGATCTGTGGATGAATAGAGCTGCTGCTGCTACTACTACTACTACTACTACTACTACTACTACTTACTCCGCCTGTTGTTATTCCAATTTTTACCTTTGTAGATGTGAAACAAACACTTTCTCATTTGTATGTTGCACGAAAACGCGCAGTATCCTCCATGTTGCCGACTGTCATCTTCGTTTGCATCGGAAAATTATATCTATGGTCAAAGCTTTATTTTACTTACATGTTAAACAATTTCAGTTTTTCACTTTTTAGTCGTACAGAAGTTTAAACTAGAATAGTACTTTCAGAGCACGTAAATGAAATATAATTTTGAGAACAGATATAATTTTCCGACGTTAACAAAGATGTTAGTCAACGACATGGCGGATACTGCGCTGTTTATGTGGAAAATACGAGTAAAAAGCTTTTTGTGACACATCTGTGACCGCGAAAATCAGAATAACAAGCAGAGTAGAAAGTGAGAACACCTAACCAATAATATCTCGTAAATATATAACTCGCGAAGAGTAGTAGCTAAACAAAATTATTAATTTTGCACAGGCCAGCTGTAGCATCCAAACTGCTCTCAATGATTTTTACTTAATGAAGATTCAAATGTGTTACGCCAACTGAATAACATCTTCGTACTTAATGCAGCTAATGCCAAAAACATTCGGCAGTTGTGAATAAATTTCACAAGTTTAGTACCGGTGCAAGATCGTCATCAACGTCTGTTTCTTCAAACACTGTTAAAAATAGGTCTCAGAATTACAAGCTTCTACGGGAAAAATGATGATCCTAATACTAACGCTGAATACGTTTGTCTCCCTGAAACCCTGTGACGGTAATCTAAGTAAAAATTGCGAGAGATAGGGTCGTAGTAAGACATGTGGAGGTTTGGGTTGGTCCTGGAAGTGTGCTCGGATGGCCGAAGTGGCCAAAGCGACCACTCGCTACAAGCGGAAAATCCGGCTTCGGATCGCGGTCCGGCACAAATTTTTCGTTTGCCACCAGTACGTAATATTTTGAAACCTACAACAGCTAGTGTAAAAAAAGTTCCGCAATTGTGGATAAAATAATAAAAAACCGACTGGTTGCTGTATTTTTCAAAATAATGTAATCCATAGTCACGGAGCTCAACAGCAAGTAAAATGGATAAATTATTGTATACTTTCATACCAACCTCCAGCCATCAATCTCCATCAATTGATACAGCATGTTTCAGTCATGACAAGAGACTGACGATGACATTTAGGGGCTGTTGGATTCCCCGCCATAAGGAATACGAGATTCTGTTCGTTACCGCAGAAGTCACATCTCATACTGATGATGATAATGGAGATCAGTTGAGACTCAAATGAAAGTTTAATCATTTAATACGCTTTAGGTGATGATGATCTCCACGACGTTTGATAAAATCGGATTAGTGCTTCACGATGTATCACTTGCGCCATCGTATTTCCAGCCATTTAACTTGTAACTTACTATCCAGAGAGTAAGATAGTTGGTGTTATCAAAATTTCGACTTTTTATTTACACATTGTTTCATAGAATGATACTTTTTGCATTTAATACATGAAACTCAATATCATTTCTATGCGTAAAATAGACATTTACGAAAAAATAGAACATTAAGACTAAGAAGTAAGATATACACTCCTGGAAATTGAAATAAGAACACCGTGAATTCATTGTCCCAGGAAGGGGAAACTTTATTGACACATTCCTGGGGTCATATACATCACATGATCACACTGACGGAACCACAGGCACATAGACACAGGCAACAGAGCATGCACAATGTCGGCACTAGTACAGTGTATATCCACCTTTCGCAGCAATGCAGGCTGCTATTCTCCCATGGAGACGATCGTAGAGATGCTGGATGTAGTCCTGTGGAACGGCTTGCCATGCCATTTCCACCTGGCGCCTCAGTTGGACCAGCGTTCGTGCTGGACGTGCAGACCGCGTGAGACGACGCTTCATCCAGTCCCAAACATGCTCAATGGGGGACAGATCCGGAGATCTTGCTGGCCAGGGTAGTTGACTTACACCTTCTAGAGCACGTTGGGTGGCACGGGATACATGCGGACGTGCATTGTCCTGTTGGAACAGCAAATTCCCTTGCCGGTCTAGGAATGGTAGAACGATGGGTTCGATGACGGTTTGGATGTACCGTGCACTATTCAGTGTCCCCTCGACGATCACCAGTGGTGTACGGCCAGTGTAGGAGATCGCTCCCCACACCATGATGCCGGGTGTTGGCCCTGTGTGCCTCGGTCGTATGCAGTCCTGATTGTGGCGCTCACATGCACGGCGCCAAACACGCATACGACCATCATTGGCACTAAGGTAGAAGCGACTCTCATCGCTGAAGACGACACGTCTCCATTCGTCCCTCCGTTCACGCCTGTCGCGACACCACTGGAGGCGGGCTGCACGATGTTGGGGCGTGAGCGGAAGACGGCCTAACGGTGTGCGGGACCGTAGCCCAGCTTCATGGAGACCGTTGCGAATGGTCCTCGCCGATACCCCAGGAGCAACAGTGTCCCTAATTTGCTGGGAAGTGGCGGTGCGGTCCCCTACGGCACTGCGTAGGATCCTACGGTCTTGGCGTGCATCCGTGCGTCGCTGCGGTCCGGTCCCAGGTCGACGGGCACGTGCACCTTCCGCCGACCACTGGCGACAACATCGATGTACTGTGGAGACCTCACGCCCCACGTGTTGAGCAATTCGGCGGTACGTCCACCCGGCCCCCCGCATGCCCACTATACGCCCTCGCTCAAAGTCCGTCAACTGCACATACGGTTCACGTCCACGCTGTCGCGGCATGCTACCAGTGTTAAAGACTGCGATGGAGCTCCGTATGCCACGGCAAACTGGCTGACACTGACGGCGGCGGTGCACAAATGCTGCGCAGCTAGCGCCATTCGACGGCCAACACCGCGATTCCTGGTGTGTCCGCTGTGCCGTGCGTGTGATCATTGCTTGTACAGCCCTCTCGCAGTGTCCGGAGCAAGTATGGTGGGTCTGACACACCGGGGTCAATGTGTTCTTTTTTCCATTTCCAGGAGTGTATGTACAGACTGAAGCGACGAATGAAAGTTTGTACCAAGTCCAGGTTTCAAAACCAGGTCTGCTGCTCACCAGGCAGATGCCCTAACCACTACGCCACCCTGGGACAGTGGCCTTTAGCGATACTTTTTAGTGTAGGCAAAAAAAGTAGCAAAATGAGTGTGGGTAGGAAAAAATTGGCTGCCCTCAGCACGTCTTTATGACTCCGCAGGTGTGCTGTGCAGATGAGTCTACTCATACGTTCCAACGTTTTAACAAGAATTATACCCATTTCTTACTCTACTTCGTACGTTATGGAAGTTTGATACTATCTAGACCGCTTCTGGTTTCAGCAAAATAATGGTTTCATCGACTTCACCAGTCAATAAGGCGATGAAATGAAATATTACGGAGAGAATTCTTGCAGTGGCGGCATCAGACAGTTGCGCCAGTCAGAGAAATGAAATGAGTTACTCACATTTGATATTTACTTAAAAATTAATTAAAGTCGCTGTCGAAGGCCTACAAGGTCTCCCAAGCTGCTGTGGCTGCAGAAGAGAGTTAATTAACAAGCCGCAAGAGGCTTACACAACCCCCTTTAGAGATGAAGCAAGAGATGAAAACGCTCAATTTTCTTGTGAGAGGAATCGCTTAATGTTGCTTAGCTGAAATCTTGGCAAGAGATGAAAGTCGGTTAAATATCCAATTGCAACTATTTAAATTAATTTGCAATAAGAAATACCTGACAGTGATTGGTTAAATTCACTGGAAAGTGACGAAATTGACACAATCTCCATGTACTGAAGTGAAAGGGTACAACATAATTAGACGAGGTAATCCACCCTTAGACACGATGACGCTGTCTACTACTGCAACATGATCAGTTCATGCGCGCTGAGATGCTGTCCTTGCCGACTCTCAAGTTTGGTCTAGTGTTGTTGTTGTTAGTGTTGTTGATGTAGTCTTGACTCCGAAGACGATGCACCCCTTCAAGATAGTCTATCCTGTTCAATCCTCCTCGTCTCTATGAAACTACTGCAACCTACTTTCCTTTAAACGTGCTTCCTGCACTAAAATATCTACCAGCCGCTCTTCTCTGCAACCTCACTATTCCTTGATGCCACGGGATATGTCCTATCACCCGATTTCTTCTTTTAGTCAAGTTGGGCCACAAATTTCTTCTTTCCTCGTTTTGATTCATCACTTCATTAATTTTTCGATCTATCTATTTAGTCTTCAATATTCTTCTGTAGTACCACATTTTAAAAGTTTATATTCCCTTCTTATCTGTACCGTTTATCGTCTATGTTCCAGAAAAGATTTCCTAACACTTAAACTTATATTCTGGGTTAACAAATTTGTCTTTTTAAGAATGGTTTTTTCGCTATTGCCAGTATGCACTTTATTTCCTCCCTACTTTTTTCATCATCAATTATTCTGCTGCCCAAGTAGCTCATCTGCTACATCCATTAAGTCGTTTCCTAATCTAATTTCCTCAGCATCACCTGATTCCATTCTACAACGTCCCATTGCCTTTTTTACTTTTTTGTTACCTTATAAACTGTTTACAAGAGGTTATCCATTCCAGTCTTACGAGCCCTTTGCTACTCTTATAGAATTACAATCTCGTCGTCAAACCTCAATGTTTTCATTTCTTCTCCGTAGGTTTTAATTCACTTCCCAAATTTCACCTTGGTTTCCGCTACTGATTGTTCAACGTAAAGGTTGAACAACATCGCAGATAGGCTATATCCCTATCTCACTTCCTTGTCAGCTGCGCGTGGTAACCGCGCCGTCTGGGGCGTCTTGTCACGGTCCGCGCGGCTACCCCCGTCGGAGGTTCGAGCCCTCCCTCGGGCATGGGTGTGTGTGTGTTGTCCACAGCGTAAGTTAGTTAAGTTAGATTAAGTAGCGTGTAAGCTGATAGACCAATGACCTCAGCAATTTGGTCCTATAAGACCTTACCACAAATTTCAAAAAATGGCTCTGAGCACTATGGGACTTAACATCTGAGGTCATCAGTCCCCTAGAACTTAGAACTACTTAAACCTAACTAACATAGGGACATCACACACATCCATGCCCGAGGCAGGATTCGAACTTGCGACCGTAGCAGTCTCGCGGTTCCGGACTGAAGCGCCTAGAATCGCACGGCCACCGCGGCCGGCACAAATTTCAAATTTCTCACTCCCTTGTCAACCACTGCTTCTCTATCACCTCCCTCGACAGTTATAACTGCAGCCTTGTTTTTCTACAAGTTGTATATAACCCTTCGTTCCCTCTATTTTATCCCTGCTACCTTCAGAATTTCGAAGTGTGTATGCCAGTCAACATTGTCGAAAACTTTATAAAAATCTACAAATGCTATAAATAGAGGTTTGCCTTTCTTCAATCTATCTCCTAAGATAAGTCGTTGTGTCAGTGCTGGCTCGCGTTTTCCTACATTTCTCCCTAACCCAAACTGATTTTCTCCGAGTTCGGCTTCTACAGGTTCTTCCAGTCTTCTGTTAATAACTGGCGTCAGTACTTTGAAACCATGTCTTACAAAACTGCTGTCACGGGAATATTCGCACCCGCGAACGCCTATCTTCTTTGGAATTACTGGTCCAGTCTATAAATCATTAAATACAGCCATAGTGCGGATCTATACCTCTGGCTGTTGTTCAAGTCTACCTTCCTTTATCAATGCAATGTTTTACTGACGGTAGACTGCCTATAAGTTTATGACAGTTATGAAATTTGTTATATTAACGACGAGCATTATAATAGTAAATATGACCTAGCCAGTCGTTTTAATGGAAATTTCGTGGTGTCCTAATTCTAACATTCTGCTATGTGCGGGATCATCGCATAGCCAGAAGTATTAATATTTCTACTACTTGTGCGAGCTCATCTATGTAGTATTGGTGCTTCAGAGGTGTTACCTGTGGCATTTTCACCGCATTATACAGATTGGTGCATGAGACTTTTCGAAGTAAAACTGTGTTCCTAAACAGTATTCAACAATTCGTCTACTACATAGGTCTATAGTTTATGGCAAAATAGTGTGTATAAAATAACACTACATTCATTTACGAATGTTTATTGGAACGACACGATTCGACGACATGCTGCCGTCATCAGTTGCATACAATTATATGTAGGAACGAACTTTGTTCAAGTCCATAAAAACTGATTTATAAATTATTTCGTAAAGAAAAAATGACTTAATAATACTGAACAGACCAATAAATACTAAATAGTCATACTGTGGAATGTATGTAACGACATAAATATGATTATATAAAAAAGTCTGTATTCTTAGTCTATACGCTACCATAGAAATTGAAATAAGTTTTAACAGATAACTATCTTTGGAATGGAAACTACTGTACGTGAAAGCATGAAGTGATGTGGTGTATGATCTTGTGCTCTGTGTCCCATACAAGGCTGTATTCGACAAAAAGACGTAAATAAAAACATCACCGACATTGAAACTTAATGACAGATTAAAACTGTGTGCCGGACCGACACTCGAACACAGGACCTTTGCGTTTCGTGGGCAAGTGCTCTACCCACTGAGCCAACCAAGCACGATTCACGAACTGTCCTCAGAGCTTCACTGCCGCCAGTACCTCATTCTAGAATCACCGACATTATTCAAACATACGAAACACATAATGGTATACACTAAAATATATAAATCTTTCTGGACAGGGACGATTTTCGGTACGTAAACTCACTGTCACATCCACGAAATCGATCTCATGACGCTCCTAATGAATGTGCAAGAAAAGCACCTTAGGAGGGCAGCGTACTGCCGAAATGCGTCTTGCTAATAAATATTACTAAATAAAAGTTATTGGGGCTGAAAATTTATAAAATAATTTTTGTAATCGACAAATTCCATACAGCATGGATGAATACAAATTTACTTCAGTATGAAAGTTTTTAAAAAAAAGTCACTTCGTTTTTCCAACACAGTAGTGACCCCTCACCTTAGGCATTGAAATTAACTTCGAAGGAGGAGTTTACGCCCTGACTACTCGTAGTCAGACTCGATCCTCGTTGTAGATCCATCGAACAGATTAGACACGAAATTACCAGTTTCGACACAGGCCACACCACGCACGCTACAATTGAGGCGTTCTGTTCTGAGGGGAAAATTAAATCCATGCGTACAACACTCGGAGAAAAAGCCTTTATTACTGTTTAAAAATGAATTTATCTCAAAATAAGATAAAATAGCCTTCTTCTTCTCCTTCTTCTCCTTCTTCTTCTTCTTCGCGGATGGATCACTTAGGACCACGCGTAATCAACATTTATTGCCCTTCCTTTTCGCCGAGTATTCCTTCATAAACAACGAATGGGCTAGCTTTCGTTGCGTAGACCACGTATGTCGGTTAGTTTTTCTCTCTTCTTCCTCAAAACCCCGTGTGTTTGTGATTTTTTTTATTTAATTTCTATCGTGTAGATTTGGAGACCCTAATTCTCTCAGGTCTTTTTCTATCTGTTTGTACCAGTTCGGTCTTGTAGTTTTCTTCTTTAAAAATGTATGGATTTTGTGCGTTAACCTGTTTGAGTCCATTCTTTCTAAATGCCCCATGAATTGGATTCTTCTCATGCGCATTGTGTCTGTTATTTTGGAGATATTTTTATATATTTATGCATTGAGCTTTGGATAATGCACACCATCTTTAGTTCTTGGTCCTAGGATTTTCCTCATTATTTTACGTTCTTTCACTTCTGATTCCTCTTTACGTCTTGGTCCCAGTCTGTGTGCTGGTGCACCTGCTTTTCTCCGTTCTCTAACAACTTTTTCAAGAGCACAACTGAAGAGCACTGGGGACAGTACATCCCCTTGTCGTACTCCTGTGTCTATTTCAAGTTCTGTGCTCACTTCTCCCATAAATTTTACTTTGAATTTGGTCTCCGTGAGTGTTTCTTTTGCGATGTTTGTTGTCTTTTAATCTAGTCCAAATTCTGCTAATACTTCAAAAAGGGATTCTCGGTCTATACTGTCATATGCTTTTTTAAAGTCGACAAACGTGATGACATAACTATTGTTTGAAGTACTATGGAAATATTTCATTGAGTTTTTCAAGTTAAGGATTTGTTCTACACATGATCGACCTTTTCTGAATCCACCTTGGTATTCGCCTAGTTTTGAATCCAGCTGATGTTCTGCTCGGTTTAGTAGGGCTTTAGACAGAATTTTGTATGTTATTGACAATAAAGAGATTCCACGATAGTTGTTGGGGTCTGTTTTACTTCCTTTTTTGTACGGAGGGTGTATGATTGCTGTCTTCCAATCTGTGGGGATTTTTTCAGTTTTCCAGATGTCATGTATAATTTCTTTGAGTTTTGCAATAAGATTTTCTCCTGCATTTTTCCATAATTCTGCGATGGTTTGGTCTTCTCCTGATGCTTTGTTATTTTTCAGTGACTGAATTATCTCTTTAATCTCTTGTAAACTTGGTGGCTTTGAGTCTGGGTTTTGCTGTGTGTGATGGAACTCAAATTTTTCTGCAGGCTTTTCACAATTCAGTAATTTAGAAAAGTATTTTGCAAGAATTTCACAGTTTTCGGTGTTGGTATGGTCAATTTCTCCATGTTTATTTTTGAATTGGAGTGATGGAGGAGAGTACTTTGTTAATTTTTGTTTGAATACTCTGTAGAAATTTCGGGAATTGTTTTTCTTGAAATCATTTTCTATGTCTTCCAGTTTTTTGTCTTCGTGTTGTTTATGGACTGTTCGTATTGCTTTTGTGACTGTTTTCCTGATATCTTTGAGATCTTCCAGGGTTTTTTGATTTTTGTTGCACAACCAACTTTGCCACGCCTGTTGTCTGAGATTTATCAGTTGGTCACACTCATCTGTCCACCATGGGTGTTTACGTGTTCTTGTTTGCGGTGCTACAGTTTCAGCTGCTTTTAAAAGTCCTGCTTGCTGTTGTTGCCAATTTTGTGGTTTTAAATTTTGTGTTTCTTTTGTAAATTGTTCATTACCATTTACCTTTTGTATATCATATTTATGGTGTAGAGATTTCTTAGAGAATTTTCTTTTTTTCTGGAATGACATCTAGGGAGAATTTTGTTGGGTAATGGTCGGAATCTAGGTCTAGTCCATTACGTACTTTAAGTTTCATGATTTCTACTGTATTTACGTGGGAGATCATTACATGGTCCAACTGATATTCACCTAGTAATGGATTAGGTGAGATCCAAGTTTTCGTTTTCGAGTCTCTTTTCTTGAAAAATGTTGATTTGAAAAATAGGTCATGGTTTTTGCATATTTCAATGAGTCGCATACCATTCCGGTTGGTCTGTGTATGCCCTGACCATTTACCTACCCAATATCGATATTTCTTTTCTTTATCGATTTGTGCATTGAAATCGCCCATAAGGATTCTGACATGGTTATTTGGGATTTTTTTGGAGAATATTGTCTAATTGGTTCCAGAATTCTTCTACTTCTTCTACTTTGTTTTTGTTAGTGATGTTAGTTGGTGCATGTCCATTGATTAGGGTGTATATCTTATTAGCTGATTTTATTGTCATCATGGAGAGCCGACCCGAGTAAGATTTTTAAAGTCGAGACTGAATCAAGTATTGATGTATCTACTACAAATCCAGTTCCAAATTGTGGACAATTTTCCATGGCTCGTTTGCCAGGTTTTCCTTTGTATATCCTGTATCCTTCTGAATCAAAAGGATTTTCATCTGTATATCGTGATTCCTGAAATACAGTAATTTTGATATTACGTTCTCTGGATTTGTCCAGGATATTTTTTAGTTTTCCCATTTTTAGGAGAGAATTTACATTAAATTTCATTAGCCAAATTCTAGATTTTGGTTTGATTTTGTTATTACGGGATTTTGAGGTACTCCGATTTACCTCCATGCACACTTCTGTGGTCTTCCCAGAATCCGAATAGACCACTTGCGGTTTTTCAACCGTGGGATTTGACCCACTGTTGTCTTTGAAGGTGCTGTATCCATGTTGATTTATTTGGACTGGGTTTGTGACTGAAATTGAGATTTCGGTCTGATTAAGCTCAGAGTTCCACTTCTGAGTTTTATAGATCAGCCGCCACTAACATGTGGAACAGACGCTGTAGGGTTACCGCCACTAACCTGTGGAACCGTCGTGCCCTTTACCTCTTTATAACGAAGATCAATGTGCAAACTTTTAAAAAATATTTCTCTGGGCCAAGTTTTATTCCACATGCAAATATTCATTCAGAACCTGCAGGTTACGTACAAGAAAAAAATTATACTCCACTATGATTTAACTACATATTTGTTGCCACAACATTAACTAATTCGTATGTAGTCACAGTGCAGCCTCATTGAAATACAAATTATGTTAATCAGCCATAAAGTGACATGTTCCTCGTCATTACAATGTACGGCACAAATGGTGCATGCGCCACTTACATTACTAAACTAAGCTAACTAAACTGAAAGTTCATCTGCATGGAACAATTCATATTGCCTCCAACTACTGCTTAATCATTGGGCTAGAAGTAATTTATCTTAGTTTGCTACTGCATCTGCTAAAAATATTGAAAAATTGTTTGCTGGTTCCTTGTCTTTCCCTTCAGATGAGCTTAAAGTTTCATCTTAGTGCTGAAACTTCATTTACATCCATAAATTAATTAAGCTTTCTTCCCTTTTTTCTTCTTCCTTACATTATGCTTCCTAGGTCCGAAGTGACTTTGTTGAGTACCTCTCCAAGTTTTCTTTTTCTTGTTCTATACATCGCAATGTTAAAAAAGTGAGAAATGTCATACTGATACGATCGTGACTTTTCTATGGTTGATAGTGCTTTTCTGGAGATTTTATGCTTTACCTATTCCAGACAATTTGTACGCACTACTTTAGTAATTACTAAAGCTTCCTCTCCGATTCCTGCTGACGTGTTTCAGATCAGTTCATTTAGGCCAGTCAAAAACTAACCGTATTTATAGGTCACCTCTTTCTTTCATCTCAACCTTATCGTCGATTACGCTGCAAGACAGCTTTCCCTCATCGAACAAGGTTTTGATGTTCTCCTGTTGTCTACCTGTTCTTCCTCCTACGTTTGAAAGAGTTTTCTCCTTTACACGCCAGAACTTTCCATTCCTTTGAGTTACATTAAAGTTTCTCACACTCATCTTCCGTCTGTCTTATGAACTTATTTTTCAGTATTTTTACACGTCCGTTTCATTTATTCTGATCTTACTTCTACCCATCGTACCTTATCATTTGCACTCTCGTATTTTCTTCTTTTACCACTGAACCGGAGTATTCCCTAACTACACCTTTATTTTTAATACTGCAGAGATTATAGTGTCTTCACACTTACAGAGTTTCTTCTTTTTTATATTCCAGTCCAATTCTGCTGAACTAGCCTCTGGGTTTAGTAAAAACTGCTTCGGGGATTTTTTCGCTTCACGTCATCTCATCTTATTTTTCCGACATCCCACTTCCTCATTTGCACATTGTTTGTACTCTTCAGTGTCTTTGGCTGTCACTCACCTCTTAGACTCGATGAAGATCCGTCCTATGATATGCTTTTCCTATTCAACATTTACACTACAGTCAAGCAAAGATTTCAGGAGCAACACTTTTAGTGATGCCCTGTGATTGTTGGTCATTTGTAATTTCGGCAGGCTGTATTCGCTAAGGCCATTTCTACAATTAGAACTCATGTAATCTGCTGAAAAGATGCCTGGGTTCCATTACGAAAAACATCGTCTTTCTTTATGACAATGGTGAAAAGAAAACTGAGTGATTTTGAGATGCGATTTGTTGGAACGTCCGTTGGATTTGGATCCCCCAGTTGACTTCCACTTATTCTCACATCTTCAGACCTCTGCGCCTGTAAAATATGTTGAGCCGAACAAAGAAGTTGTGCACCTATGGATGAATATTTAGCAGACTTTACAAGTGCACTCTGCAGGGGTGGATCACATCCCTGGAACGTTGGATCAGGCATACTCACTTGAAAAGCGATACCGTTTTTCAGCCAATAAACGTTTTTCACTGCGGACTTTTCACTTTACCCTTGTGCCAATGGCTTTGCCACGTTGAAGACATCAGTTCTCGTCACATCACCGACGTTAAGTAACTTCGGGTGTGGCCAGTACTTGGATTGGTAACGACTGGGGCTCGTCATGTGCTATTCACTGCCTTCCCTTTGCCTCTAGGGCAAAGGAGATAACGGGTAGTGACGCAAAGTCAATGATCATCAGTCTTTGAGCCGTTGTCCTCGATTAAATCCCAAACCTGTCCACAGTGTCTCATGAGCTGATGGCATCTAACACTGTTGATGATGATCCGCCCATAGGATGCATCGGATGGGAATTTTAACAAACATGCCCGAGGGAGGACTCGAACCTCCGACGGGAGGGGCAGCGCAGTCCGTGACATGACGCCTCTAACTACGCGGTCCAGCCATTAGTGCCATACGAGTTTCTTCCACTTTCGTACCTTGCTCTTGTGGAATTACTGGAATTATGGAACCTTGGGAGACATTTTTATTTTTTCTCCACCGCATGTTACTTAACTCTTTATTGTACAGCAAGTAGTATCGACAGTATGTCATTGTTGGTCAGGCTTTAGAATTTTAAAATGATGTGTGCTACATGTCCATAATTTTAAACTGTGTTATAAATCTGGTTTGTGCTATATACTGTTTTAGAACTATGAACACTTAGCGTGCACCTTTGTAAAATTCTAAAGTGCCGTACAATAATATACTGTCTATACTAGTTGCTGCACAATAAAGATTTTAGCGGCGTACGGTTGGCACATAAAAGTGTCTTTCATAACAGCTATATTTAATAGCTTGGGGAGAAATCACTTCGTATTGTCTATTCAGATTAGGGTCGCTAGTTTCATTTAACAATTTTTCTTCATATGTGTTAATGTTAATTACGTATTATTTAGAACGCATAAACTGGGAGATAGGTGAATAAAGTACGAAATATTTCTTTCAGTGCTTGGGCTCGGAACTTACTTCTTGAAAGAGAATGGTTCAAATGCTCGGTATTTTTATTAGGCAGTCTCGGAATCCTTAATCATTTCTTTTCCAAATGAGCCAACTCGCCATTTCCTGTCGACGATCCGTTAATCTGTTGAAGTGGAGGCAATAAGCTACAGTCGACAAAATCTTCATAACGTTCATGAATAAATCCTTTTGACACGTTTTAGACAGGTGAGAGGATCCACTAATTACCTGCGCGTGTAGTGCTCCTCTATTGAAAAACGCCCTCTGTTTTAGCTAGTGGAAAACGTATCGTAAGGTTTTGTGTAGCACCTGATACCAGAGGAAGCCCGCAAATAAAATCCCTGACGAGCAGATGGTGTACTAGTTTTTAAGTTGTGAAGCCAGGACGTCAACAATGCCTGGATGAATTCTGCATTATTTCAATGACACAGGCAGCTGACTGAAATATTCCCACAAACAGCAAACTACGCGAAACAGTTCTCTGCCTCTCATCAGAGGTTACTCGTTGTGATTAATAAGGCGCTATACAATGCTACTGTGTTGTGATGAATACGAAAGTTGGCAATGAACGGGACAGAAACTTGCATAGCCAATAGAACGTTTACCCAATATAAAGAAAATAGTAGGTATTTTTAGGTTCTTGTGGGCTCTGCATCCTCTTCAACCAACAGGAAAGCTCATCTTGGCCAAGAATATTACTAGTACTCACACCTTAACACCATAAATCACAGCAAAACTGAAAATACAAGGACAACTTCGAGCGTTTCAGTAGCAATCTTGCAATAATGAGCCGCAATAAAAAGTAAGGTTTGCAGTAGCGCTCAAAAGTATTTTGACAACATAAAACTCGTTATTATATCTCTTAAAATAAAAAACTATCTGGTAGTATCTTGAGTATAGTGGAGAGCATTAACAGAGATTATTTGAACGTGTCAGGTTGCGAGTTGTTTGTTTACACTTTGCGCTGCCGGACGAATGTCACTTTCAGCGAGCTGAAAAGTATTTTGATACGCAGTTTGCTCCGTGAATTCGTGGAAGTTACTTGCTTGTTAGTTTTGATTTGTACTGATATTTACTTACAGCGAGTACTTCAGTACACCGAAGCGTAAGGAATATTCCAATTACTTTAGAAACGCCGTGATAAATGCTCTAAAGCAAGGACTGAAACAAACCGAAGTTGCTCGTATTTTTAAAGTGTCTCGTCAGCTCGTTAGTACATGGAAAAAACTGTATAATAAACTAAAGACTGTCGAAAAAAAGCATTTCAAGGGACGTCCAAGAAAAAAAAACGTTTCCTAAAGTCGATTTTATCATAAAAAGTAATCAACAAGTGATGTTCGCAAGTCAGCTGTAATGATACAAAGAGAATTGAATGGAAAAGACAACGTCGACATTCACGTTTCCACTGTCAAAAGACGCTTCAAATTCTTTGGAGTACATCGACGAAAACCGACGAAAAGGCCTTTAGTATCTACGAAAAACAGGAAGTCCCGACTTCCGTTTTCAGTGCTGCACAAATAATGGTCAAGTTCAGACTAGTCTAAAATTCTGTGGAGTGAGGAGAGCAAATTTAATTTAATGTCATCTGATGGTATCAAGTATGTTCGACGTCCTGTAAATAAAAGATATGGCTTTCGGTACTAAATTCCCACGGTCAAATATGGAGGTGGCAGTCGGATGGTTTGGGGATGTCTTTCACGCTCTGGAACCGGAACGTTAGTTCGAATTGAAGGTAATATGGATCGGTTCGTTTACGAACAAGTATTGAAGACTCAAACGACGCTGAAGATTACACGCCAGCTGAATGATATTTTCAATAAGATAACGATCCCAGCACAAATCTAACTACATTAGAGGTTTTTAAAACGCAAAAAAGTCAAGGTTTTGGAGTGGCCAATTTCTGTAACATCTGTGGAAGCAGTTGGATCGCAGAATAAGAACGAAAAATTATTCGACCAAAGACGCTTTTTTGAAGCTCTCAAAAATGAGTGGGATAAAATTCCGATCGATCGATTCCAAAAGTTGATCGACACAATGCAGGCGCGGTGTGAGGCTGTCATAAAAGCCAAGGGATATTCCACTAAATATTGATTTTCTTTTTACGGTAGATGATAAATATGTGTTAAAAATGTTTTTTAAACAATGTCAAAATAATTTTACTCCACCATTGTCCTCATTAAAAAAATTACTCTCTATTATGTTGCGAAAAAGGGTTACTTGGTCACTATTCCGTAGAACATTGAATGTCCATCAATGAAATAAATTACTGATTTTCATGTTGCGTACTAGTTTGTAATTAATGCACTTAACATGTTTGTCAAAATACTTTTGAGCGCTACTGTATTTTTAGTGGAATTATTTCACATGTTGCTGTTACCTTGTTATTAACTTCTTATGTTTCTCGTCTAGAAATAAGAATGAGAAAGAAGTAAAACAATGAAACAGCTCAAAGGACGACAACGTCAACAGAAACGTAGAAAGAATAAAGGAAGTGGACCACTGCCTTCTAATATACGCTGTCTGATCGAAAGTATCCGGACACCCGTTAGTGGTCACTGGCATGGGTGCGTCCTCCCTTCGCCTTTACGATGGCTTGGAGTCTGTTCGGGACACTTTCAACGACGTGTCTCAGTATCTGTGGAGGAATGGCAGCCCGTTCTTCCTCAACCAGTGAAGGTAGTGATGTTGAACGTTTGGGGCTGGAGCGAAGTCAGCGTTCTGACTCATTCCAAAGGTGTTGAATTGTATTCAGAGCGGGACTGCTGGCGGACCACTCCATTTCAACAACGTTATTGTCCAAAAAGCAATTGCTTCACAGGTGCTGCTTTATGACGGGGTCCATTATCACGCTGATACAAACCATAATGGCGTCCAAACTGGTGTTTATTTATTTATTTTTGTTTTTGCTGTACGCAGTTCAGAATTATGTCGCACATCTCTGTGTTCTTTAATTTAACAAAGACAATATTTGATGCAATAGGTATGTGAATTCCCACTATACAGGGTGTTACGGGTATTGGTACAGATATTGTGATCATTACTACATTAATACGTACCCATTACAGTGTTTTTTTGTTTTTTGTTTTTTTTTTACTGCGTTTACTATGTTTTCTGCTGGGTCGTAACTACACCGCGATGTGGACTACGCCTGCTAGTACAGACTAACCGTTTTACGTCCATGTGACCACAGTTCAATATCTGACCTACTGCCAGGGGAAAATAAACATTAATGTCTTCCTCTTGCCATATATACTTGGAGGTACTAACCACCTAAAAACATACTACTCATAATATATATAATTATTAGTCTGCAAGTGAAGGAAATACCGATGTAATGGAGTTCAGTCATCAACAGACCTGCACTTATACTACTAAGTTGCCTGCACAGATAGTTGTAATCATGTTGCAATAACACAATACGCTAACCGTGCGGAGCTTCATTCAAAGACAAATGCCAGTGTATCCTGCTTATTCGGTTGCGACGTTATTCCATTATATACAGTATCAGAGTCTCTGAAGAGCAGTTCCTCAAACTATCTAATGCAAGCGCCTTTGATATACCACGCCAGCGATGTCGACTGGGGCACACTGCGGATTTGCGTGTGGGCTCGTGCCTCCGCTGCCAAACGACTCATGACCTGCTGAACTTCCGACAGAACTTCTTCTCCGGTCTCACAAACTCCACAAACGTTCTCCTGCATATCTTGCGGGAATAGCACTACTGGAAGAAAGAATAATGCAGAGAATCTATTAAGCCACTACCTAGGGGATTGTTTCCAGAATAAATTTTATCTATGCAGCAGAGTTTGCGCTGACTTGAGATTTGCTGGCAGATTAAAACCTACCGGACTCTGCTGCAGACTGAAAATTACTTCTCTAAACAATCTCCTAGCCTGTGGCTAAGACATTTCTCTCCAGTGTAATTTCTTCCGGGATTGCTAGTACAGCAAGGTACGCAGAATGTGCTCTGCGAAGTTCGGAAGGTGTGAAAAGAGATCCTGGCGGAAGTAAATTTTCGAGCACCCGTCACGGAAGGGAAAGGTCCCGGTTCGAGTCGCGGTGTGGAAAATATTTTAAATACCCGAGGAAGTTTCGATTAAGTTAAGTTCACACTCGTTGGCGTGTGGCTGCGTTCGACGGGATACAAAGTCTTGCTTTAATGATTTTTTTCATACTCTTCTCGATTAACCATTCGTGTTTAAATCTTTAAACAGGTTATGTACCACAGCGTAGGAGCAGCTTTCTTTTGCAAGGAGTTCGCTGACTGCGAGCTTTTTCACAGCGCACGTACAGAGTAGTGGCAACGAAAAAAGTGCAAGGAGGGGAGACGAGGCCCCGCTATTGGGGGCAGGGCAGGACTTGGACACATCTGCGTCACGAGGCTGTCAGCCGCACCACGTAGGCTCGCATTCATCCGGCAGCAGGCGTTGCGTTATTAAAACCGGCCAAATTGAAATGAGCCCGGCAAGTTTTTGTAACACCGCCGCGCCGCCCAGGTTTTAATTCCGTCCCCATGTCGCCGCCACGTCTCGCAAAGCACCAGATGGAAAGAGAATTCCGCTCAGTCTACGTGTTCGGGCCAGAGCTGCACGCAGGAATATGTCGACGGTTTCGCTCTCGGTCGTTAGTTCAAACGGCGTCCACTCTAGCGAAGAGAGCGACCAAACAAATCTGTTGTAGCGACGGCTGCCCAGCCTGCATTTCCAATGGAATCAAAGGAGAATCTAGAAGAGTCAGTACCGTAGTAGCAAGGAATGTCCAGTAGTGAGTAAAGGAATTTCATGCTACTGCATTGTCTCCTATTCTCACCCACCTTTTCTAACATTTCCTCATTTCTTAACAAAATGTTAACATAGTGATGAGTTCACCCCATTTGCATTCCTTGTTATCCTAGCTGTACCCACACAGGATGAAGATATCAAATCCAAGAAGCAGGAAGTGCACTGTAGGCTTTTAAAATTGTAACACTAGGAAAGTGTAGTAGGAACAACAAATTCTTAAATTTGTAGCTGACTTGTGATCATACATGGTGTGAAGCTTAATACATACGATTGCCATCTCTGGCGCTAACAACGTCTCCTATCCAGCTGCCCATCGACTCGAACTGAGCTTTAATGACAGGCACAGATACTTGGCGACGTATCCGTGTATGTCATACAAGCTCAGTTCAGCTCGCTGTCCCAACTCTCTACTATAGGTCAACAATCGTAGCGGTGACGTGCCCGTCTCTTGTCAACTCATGAACCCATGACCAAATGTGTACCGGCCGGTGTGGCCGACCGGTTCTAGGCGCTTCAGTCCGGAACCACGCGACCGCAACGGTCACAGGTTCGAATCCTGCCTTGGGCATGGATGTGTGTGATGTCCTTAGGTTAGTTAGGTTTAAGTAGTCCTAAGTTCTAGGGGACTGATGGCCTCAGCTGTTAAGTCCCATAGTGCTCAAAGCCATCTGAACCAGATGTGTACAGTGGGTTAAAGCTCTAGAGAATGTGCAGTGTGCTGACCAGAGCAGTAGTGGAATACTCTGTGTATAAGGGCAGAGTAGTATAACAAAGACAAAATATGGTCTACCGTTATCTTGTTGAAAGCTAGCGTTACAAATGCCTTTAAAATTGCGTACACTCACCAGCCTTTGAATCATTAAAGTAATGCCTGACGTCCAGATCACAAGTTATACGTACCAGAGGTGATCGTGTTTTGTGCCCAAAGGGAACTCATACTATTACACAACGTGCTGATAACGAATGCAATGTGTCAATTGTTAAGTTGGTTATGTTGTGCGTCAGTGGAAACGTGGTGGCATGTCGTAAGAAAATAGTGCCCGCGATCGCAGCGAAGTGATCGTGGAAGTGCGCTCCGCTGGTTACGGATTTCGCTCTTCTCGTGGCAGCTAGCAGAGACTCTGTGGATAACAAACCAGTGTGTTGTCGTTTGGAACATTTGCCATACGGACCAAGCACGGACTCTTCTTCCTTTTTTTGTTTTTGTTTCAGGCGATTTCACAGAAATATTACCATCTCGTGGCTGGACTTCCTAGGTGCAAATAGTGGCCGGCCGGGGTGGCAAGCGGTTCTATGCGCTTCAGTCTGGAACCGCGCGACCGCTACGGTCGCAGGTTCGAATCCTGCCTCGGGCATGGATGTGTGTGATGTCCTTAGGTTAGTTAGGTTTAAGTAGTTCTAAGTTCTAGGGGACTGATGACCTCAGAAGTTAAGTCCCATAGTTCTCAGAGACATTTGAACCATTTTTTTTTTTTTTTTTCAAATAGTGAAGGACTAGTTTTCTCATTATTTCCGCGTGAGAAAGGTGTGAGCATTAGGTCGTTTTAACCTCCTAAGGAGTTGGTTACTTTATTACACTTCATTTAATGTCACATAGTGTTTCACTTGGCCTTACATTACTGTCACACGACGTTACATTATTATCTTTTTACGTTACTTTGTTATATCATTGGGGTGCCTCGATGATGGCGCAGGGACTCTGATGCGATGCCACCCCAGACCCCACGTAAACAAGATATCTCATAGTGGGTCTTAGTGCTTCAATGGTAACGGCTTGTTTTGACTGGTTGATACGATTGCTTCCCTGATGGTCTTCATGTGGAGTTCCTGATGGAGATCTCTGATCCTTGCCCACCTAGGCACTCCAAGGGTTAACACAGGCATCGGTTTCGAATACCCTGCAGCAGTTTGAGATTGCTTTCACAGGTGATGCCCCAGGAGCAGCATCCATATGATTGAAGGTGGGATCGTTGTTTGGTAGAGGCTTAGTTTGGTCCTCACGTTCGAATATTGATTGTACAGCAGTGTGTATAATTGGTAAAACAGGTGCAAGGTCCTGTTAGTTTTCCCTCAACATGGTGCTTGAAGAAGAGTTTCTGGTCCAGTACCACTCCAAGGTATTTCACCTGCTTTGTCCAAGGGAGTGCAATGTTGTGCTGTGTGAGACAGTCTCTGAGTTCGGATCGATGGCGAGCAAACATAATGGCCCGCGTCATCTCTACATTCTGGGTAATGCGATTTGCTGCTGTCCATAACTCAGTAACTAGAAGCTCATGTTGGAGGTGCCGTACTGCTACATTGACAATGTGGCTGCTGGTAAGGATCTCCGTATCGTCCACGACTGTGCAAGGACGACTTGTGGAAGTAACAGTAGGCCATTCACGTACAAGACGAATTGAATTGGGGACGGAAGAGAACCTTGAAGGATGCCCTTCGGCAGTTGTTGAAACTGGGCCACTGTCCGTCCATTCGGACAAAGACGCGCCTACCTTGAGAACAGCTTTCAATAATCTTCGTGCAGTAGTCCAGGATGGCCGCGACGTCATGCAGTTTGGTGATTTCCATACCCGATCATATGCCTCCTCAGCATAGAGAAAGGCAGCCACTGTATAGTTCGCAAGGATCATATGATAATCCGGACGACCTGGAGTTCCAACTACAAGAGTGGCTGAAACGTGAACTAGTCTGAGCGTATCAAATTCCCTTCGGTGATGGTTGGACGAAGTCGTGGGAGTATGATCGTCCCAGTACTTTGGAGAGTGTTGGCAGGAGGCTGGTGGGCCGATGGTTTTGCAACTGGCGATGGTCCTTCCCTGGCTTTAGTAGTGGTACCATGCGATCAATCTTCCATTCGGACGGGAAGTACCCTACAGGGAGGCAACTGTTAAAAAAGCGGGATATCAACACCTGTGGTTTGCGCAACAACTTCGACTACTCGTACGGTCGGGGGTTTCAGTAGTTGCCGAGTCGTCGAACAATCGACCGAACCTCCGCCGGTGTCGTTTGTAGTGGTTCCGTCTGTCTTTCCATACGCCTGGCGTCGTATTCTTATCTCCTCCTTTCCGGGGCGGTCTCATATGCTAAGACATATTGCGCCGCATACGTCGTGGCAAAAAAATTCTGCCTAGCTTAATGGGTAAAGCAATGGCCCGCCGTTTCTCGAAGAACCACTTTTCGTGTTCTCGGATTTCAGAGGGTCCGGACCAGGCCCCATTCATGCTTGCTGTGTAAGGCGACAGCAGCCATCGTATCTTCCCACTTTTCTTAGGGAGTTCAACTAGGTAGAGGCTTAAGTTCTCGGCGGTCCTCGAGGTTGCGGTTCAGCTGCCAGCGTTATCGCATCCTGTTTTTAAGGTTCTTCAAGTCCTGGAGCAATGGTGGAAACTTTTCACTGTATAATGCCCGTCGCTCAGATGTGGCCGTAGCCTGACAGCAGCCACTATGGATTTTTTCAGTCAATGCGAAGATGGTTTTTTGTATGAGGACTGTTGCCGATACGTCTGTTGTGGGGCGAACATTGTTGCTAAGGAACGCCTGGTGCTGATCCCAGCTCGTGGTCTACGAGTATCTTACGGGTGGGCGCAGAAGTTCCAGCACTTCTGTGATGATGCCAACCACTGGATGGTGGTCGGACATAGTATATATCGGATATAAACAAAGGCATAGATGAATAAATATATTTATAAGCATGCTGCTACCGTTTTTTCGTGTAACTGTGGAGTACTTATGGTCTGACGCGATCGATAGTCATCGGCCACTTTCACCTCCAATAACTCATGTACTATTCAAGTTACATGCCTATAATTTATACCAATTTAGGTTTACACTAATAGCTTTCTAAAGACACGTCGATCGACAAAATCTGATGAAACGTTTAGATTTTGGAAATTCGTTGCTGGGTGTTACTTGTATAATTTACCTTCAGATACTAAACTTTAAACTAATAAAGATATTGGAAATCTGATTACACCATCAGAATCGTCGTGCAAATAATAGTAATATACATGTTTCTTTTTGAGGTATCATGATTCATCTGGCTTCTATTAATTTCTATATGAACTGTGAAATGTCTGCCATTATGGTCTCACCAAGTCCGCCATCTTTGGCTCTCTCGGCGTGTAAGTCTCTTTCATCGACACAGCGTCAGCAAGGAATTCCCAGCCACGTGCTCAATGGATCACGTGGTCCGGCCGTTGTGCGGCATCACGCGCTTGCTAACGAGCAGCGCCTTGCCGAGCGGACGGAGAGGTGGCCGCCAACTCTGAACGTAAAACATTTCCAGGGCGCCACAACTCACCCGTTACCTTACAACCACATCCGAGAAGCAACAGAACGATTCACATTAGGCCATTGGGCCACATCAGTTTGCGACTGGCTGCTTCCATTTTTCCTATGCCCACCCACCACAAAGAGTCTAGTAGGCGTCTTCTCTGTGCCGTACTGCACCGTCTGTGGCTGTGTACAGAGCGATTGTGGAAGTGGGGCTACCCGGCAAACACCAACCGGTTTGATAGGTACCCTAATGTCATCGCTAGCGTGGTTGTCCGTTGACCACAATGTTATCTTGCGTGCAGAACACGATCGTACGTACATGTGTTGAGAGTTTATATGAATATATTATGAATTAGACATAGGAGGGGGAAATAGCGGTTTCTTGCTTTAATTTTAAACACCATTGTAGGCGCTTGCTGACTTTTTCTGTCAACAGTTTATATTTCCAGTAACGCACAAAAAAGTTTTAGCTATTATAAGTTAGCTTCTGGACATTACGAGTATACTTCACGACACGTTTCAAACTGCGTGAGCGTCGCTCGTACCAACATCCAAACTATTTATAACCGTTTTTAAGTCATCAATATCAACATATTAAAATACCAAGTAGAGTAAAATGGTTGCTCCGCAGGACTACGGTAGGTTCTTTTTCAAGCAGCTAAATCTATGTCTTTTTCTATACAAGTCTGTACTTTTTAGGTCTATGACTAACTGGAAACAGTACCTATTGGGTGACATCCCAAGTGCCACAAACTGGTGGGGAGGGGGGGGGGGGGGGGGATGGAAATGGAAACTCTACGACCTCACGTTTCGTAACTCTAGAACCTCTCCATACAGTCAGTGTTGAATCAATCGGATAAGTGTATCCATGTTACTTTCGGAAGAGAACGTCATTATTTACAGATAAGGAAGATACGGCATTAGCAAACTACAATAGCATCCATGGAAATATGCCAAAGTTAGTTAAAGGTAACGATAAAGGTAACAATGCCTATTTGGTATTAGGGACAGAAAACTGGCTGAAACCGGCAGTGAATAGCAGCAAAATACCAAATTTCGATTGGAAAAATATTTTAATGATAGGCTGAAAGCCAATGGTGGTGGCATATTTACTGCAGTAAGAAACGCAATAAAGTCTAGTGATGTTATAGAAGCAGAAACTGAAAGCGAAGTAGTCTGGGTGATGGTTATCATGAAAGATTTGTCAAGTCGTCAACGTCAAGTCGTTCTTCTCACGCATCTACTCGCTAATGGAAATATGGAAGTTTGGGGGAGGGGGGGGGGGGGGGAGTGGTACTACAAGTAACTTCCGCCACGATTCGCGAGATGTGTTCCGAAATATAAACGTAGATTGTTTTTAACAATATGTAAATAAAAGTAATGTAATTTTTTATAGATGGGATTCTCTTTCCTCTTTAATAACAGGTTATGAGACTCCTGTAGTAAGCTAGGGTTTATATGAACGCTCGTATTTAAACCACCTCCTAATCAGGGGTTCTTCACTGGAGATCATTTATTTTCCGTAGCTAGGCTAGCTTCTCATTTTATAATGCATAAACATTTTCTGCATTGTAGCAACACACCTCGTCATGCTGCGAGCTTCAGAAATATTTGAAACTGCCCTCATTACTCACACCGTTAATTTGGTCCGCAATGCTTTGATTCATAATGGCACGATGTACGCGAGCAGCTCATATTTACCCGCTGTGTGGTCCTAGATTAGCGGAAGAGCGTGGATCCGCTTGCTTATTCAGTAGCACATCATCACTCACTGCCGGCATTCGGCCGGTTTGCCACCAGTCGTGACAATAACTCACGTGCGCAGCCGGTCGCGTGGCTACCGCATACGGGCCACGTGGCATGGCAGGAATCACTGTGGCCACGGCTGTCTCAAATTCACCCAATAGTGAAATCAAGCTGCGCGCAGGCTTGCTGTTTGCACTGTTAGTGACGAAATGATGCCATCTTCTGACGGTGAATAGGGAGGAGATAAGCAGGTTTTTTTTCTTTCGTTCAGTGGAAGCAATACTAATTTGGTATCAAGCTGTTAACAAACTCTGTTCACGTTTAAAGCTTCGACACCAAGCAGATTGGTATGGCCCATTACTGCAGTAACTTAACGATGCCCGTCTCACTGTTCAAAGCAGGTAACAAATTCAGTGATGCAATAGGTTCACTGTCTTAACCACACTGGTTAGTGGTTTGGAGGATCCGGTTATAGACTACTGACATCCAGAGTTGTACGTCGATTCACCAAATATCCACAATTAGTGCGCAACTTCTGAATACTTCCTTGTTTAAAAACATTACAGGATCTTATAACACTTTCTAAGTTCGAACATTTTGACATTCCTGGAGAAAAAGAAACTTTTGTCATATAGCTTTCTACATCGTGCGGCGTATCTTGCATCCTTGTTTCCACCTCCTGTAATTCTATCCTACCAGTCCTCTTGTTGCATGGCCCTGTCCTGCATCGCGTGCCCCACGTCATAGTTCCAATCTGGCCGGGATCTTCCTCTTTTTCTGTCTCGTGGAGGCTTCCATCGCCATTTTAGAAGGCCATCTTTCCTCTTGGATTCTTCTAAGATGTCCATGCCATATTAGGCGTTTATTTTCAGTTGTGTCTACAATATCTTTTTCAACTCCCATCTGGTCTCGATGCATTTCATATCTTATTTCGTCTCTCCTGTTACCTCACATCTTCGTCTCCAAAACTCCATTTCTATTGCCTTTAATGTCTTCTCATTAACCCTGGAGACTTCTCACAGTTCAGCACCACAAAGAGCAATGCTCTCAACTGTAGTTTCGTATATCTTCCTTTTCATGTATTTGACGTTTTATTGCAAGTAATGGAGCGTAACAGCTTAATTACCACCTATCCCTTTCCTGTTGTATGCATTATTTCCTCGTTGCTTCCACCTTCATCCGTAATAACTGTCCATAAATAGTTATATGGTCAACTAAACTTTAGAATACAGCCATCATCTATAGTAAGATCCCTTCGTATACCTTCGGCAACCATTTATTTAGTCTTTGTAAAGTTAATTTTAATGCCCCAGTGCTCATATTCTTCTTTAAGCGTTCTTAACGCATAACATACATCCTCTTCTTCCTCGGCGAAGATGACCTGATTGTCGGCGAAATTTAGGGAGAACAGGATGTCATCACCTACTCAAATGCCCATGTTTTTGTATCTCCTTTTCCAGTTTTTCAGTGCTTTGTTCAAAAATATTTTAAAGAGGGTAGGCGCTAAGCAGCATCATTGTCTCAGTCCTTTGTTAACCTTAAGTTTATGTGATAGCAAATTCCCAAGTTTAACACGACACGTATATTCTGGATACGGATTTCCAACATTTATAAATGTTCTGGTTTTTTCTTGCTTCCCTCATCCCAGAAAGTGTTATACTGGGATAGGCCTTCTGCAACTCTGGGAAAACCATGTATGAGTGATAAATCGACACCCTAATATACATCATTGGGGACATGTTGAAAATGTCTGCTCTAGCCGGGACTCGAAACCGGGATCTCCTGCTTACATGGCATACGCTCTATCCATCTGAGCCACAGAGGGCACAGAGGATAGTGCACCTGCAGAGACTTACCCTTGCACTCTCCCCGTGAGACCCATATTCCCAACATGTCCACACCACTACATTCGTAGTGCGCTTATAGATGTTTGCCCATCGCATTCATTACTCGTGGCAGATTAATCTACCAGTCCCGTACGAGTTGGGGCATAGTGTGCGCGTTCGCACAAGAAGGTCAGTGGCCGGGTAGCCATATTTTTTAACTATATATGAAAGTGGTGCAGCTTCTCTAGAATGAGATGATAATTAAATCGACACCCTAGTTGCAAACAGGCGTTGATATACATCATTGTAGTGGTGTGGACATGATGGGAATGTGGGTCTCACGGGAAGCGTGCAAAGGATAAGTCCCTGCAAGCGCACTATCCTCTGTGCCCTCGGTGGCTCAGATAGATAGAGCGTCTGCCATGTGAGCAGGAGATCGTGGGTTCGAGTTCTGGTCGGGGCACTCATTTTCAACATGTCCCCAATGATGTATATCAACGCCTGTTTGCAGCTAAGGTGTCGATTTAATTATGATCTCATTCTAGAGAAGCTGCACTGTCATCAATGGTATCTCTTCTTTCGGGAACAGTTACTACCTTCATATATAGTTAAAAACCATGTACGTCTCAAACAGTCTGCCTTGGTTCAGAGAAAGCTACTCGCATGAATCGCGGCATTTTTTCCTCACATATGACGTGTTGCAAACAGCAGGTGAAGGTGAACAAATTAGGTTTCAACTTCCTAGTATTCCGAAAGGCTCTCCTCACTGTACCTTAATGACGACTAATAACCAGGAACCCAACATATGGCGTATCTTCTGAATTACAATTAATCAAAGGTATCCAGACGTCGATTAGTGGACATTAATGTGGGGTGTGTTCAACTTGTTCCTTTATGATGGCTTGAACTCTGCTGGGGACACATTCAGTGAGGTAGCTGAATGTCTGTGGATGAGTGGCAGCCCATTCTTCTTCAGAACCCGAAACCAGAGAACGTAGTGCTGTTGGACGCTGAGATTTGGACTGAAGTCGACGTTGTAACTCACAGGGTTCAGGTCGGGATTCTGGGCAGGCTAATCCACTTCAGGAATGTTATTGTCCATAAACTGTAGCCGCACACGTGCTGATTTACGGTAGTTCTCACTGTCATTACAATTATTCATCGTCTCTCAGCAGTTCCTCTACTCTACTACACAATGTTGTAAAATGTTTTCGTATCCTTACGCATTTAGCGTTCCCTTAAGCACAATGAGGGGCCCATCACTCCAAATCACTCGCTTCCAGTTATCCACTGTCCAGTAGCGTCGGTCTTTACCTCACCTTAGCATCCACTAAATATACATGCGGCTTATGAGGAGCCACTCGATCATTGTACCCTGCTGTTTTTAACCCCAGTCACATAATCATTGTGCTAGCTGAACTGCTGTTAGCAATTTGGAACTAACGAGTGATTACTTCCGCTGATGTAGTGCGATGCTAGGTGGCCCCTCTCTGCCGTTACATGGGGTCCGCCTGGCCATAGTTTGGCTGTGGTTGCCCTTTGCGTTTCCATTTCACAGTCACATCAACAGTCGGCTTTGACAGCTTTAGAAGGGTTGAAATGTCCCTGGTGTATCTTTAGATCCGAAAACTAGTCCTCTTTCGAAGTCACAGAGGACTTCTAAGCGACCCACTCTACCCTACCGTTAGAGTTTCTCTGCCGGCAACACAAACACTATACTCCCCGTCTCCTTTATATTGGCAGGTCCATCTCTCGTGGCATCTAGTGGACAGTCCCACTTTTCATAGAGGTGTCCAGATTTCTTTTATCAGACAGTCTATGTGATTTGCTTGATAAAATTTTGACTATTAAGAACCAATACGTTATACTGAATAGTGAATGTACAACAGAAATTGATGAAAAACTAAAGTGGAGAAACCGTATAGTAAAACTGCTAAAGCGTTTATGTTCGGCTACTTTTAGCTAAGCAATAAATGCCAACTATGGGGTTATAGGGCCACCGGCCTTGTCGCAGTGGTAACACCGGTTCCCGTCAGTTCACCGAAGTCAAGCGCTGTCGGGCTGGGCTAGCACTTGGATGGGTGACCGTCCGGTCTGCCTAGTGCTGGTGGCAAGCGGGATGTACTCAGCCCTTGTGAGGCAAAACTGAGGAGATCCTTGACAGAGAAATAGCAGCTCCGCTTTCGGAAACTGAGATACGGCCGGGGAACGGTGTGCTGATCACATGCCCCTTCATATCCGCATCCAGTGACTCCTATTAGCTGAGGATGACACGGCGGCCGGTCGGCTCCGCTGGGCCTTTCCTGGCCTGTTCGGACAGAGTTCAGTTCATGAGGTTATAGAAGTCAGCAAGTTAAAATATTTTGCATATTTTCATTCTCTGATGTCTTATGGGATAATTTACTGAGGTAATTCCTTACTTAGGCGACAAGTATTCATTGCACAAAAGAGAGGAATTACAATTATTTGTGGGGAATTCACACACGTACATCTTGCATGCATCTCTTAAAACAGCCTCGCACTATGTTTATTCACTAATGAAATTCACCATCGACAATCCATCTGAGTTTGAGAGTAACCGAAATATTCACAAGTACAACACTAGAATGAATAATGACCTGTACGCTTCAATGAATACAAATTTGGCTCAAAAATGGGTGAAACATGCAACCATAAATCTCTTTTACAATGTACTCAAGGAAATAAAGCATGTGACAGATATTACAAGTGTTTTCAGATGTAGAACCCCTTCTATGCCATAGAGGAATCCTTTAATCGAAATAGTAAACTACTTTTCCACAAACTACCTGTAAATGTCCACCATGTAGTCACAAATATTTTTCTCATTTTTTTTAATTATATATGTTTCTTTATATTGAAACGTTCCACGCTATAACGTTTATCGTTAAGATGATCTATGGAACACGTAAACGAATGTGATATCGGGTCGGCCCAGGGAATCTCAAATGGCTATGAGCACTATGCGACTTAACTTCTGAGGTCATCAGTCGCCTAGAACTTAGAACTAATTAAACCTAACTAACCTAAGGACATCACACACATACATGCCCGAGGCAGGATTCGAACCTGCGACCGTAGCGAGGGAATCTTAACGAACCTGCTAATTTACTCAGTATACACGAATACTTATGAGACAGGGGCAGCAGAACTCTCAAATTGTATGATGGCGATCGTGTGGTCCACAGGAAAGTATCCTCGCTGGACTATGATAAAGAACTTCAGAACGACTTATACAATATTTCCACTTGGTCCATAAGATAACAGCTCCCTTTAAACGTGGCTAAACGAAAGACAATGCGCTTAACGAAGGGAGAGAACACAAAAGTTTCCTTTAGAAGATTAGTGGCGAACTCTTGGGGCCTGTTATATTGTTTAAACATTTAGACACAGTGCTATGAAGCAACCAGAAATAGAAACAACGCATAAAATCTGTAGGATGGAATGCGAATGAAAACTCAGACTTGTTAATGGGCCGTCCGTTGTGGCCGAGCGGTTCTAGGCGCTTCAGTCTGGAACCGAGCCACCGCTACGGATCCAGGTTCGAATCCTGCCTCGAGCATGGGTGCGTGTGATGTCCTTAGGTTAGTTAGGTTCAAGTAGCTCTTAAGTTCTAGGGGACTGATGACCTCAGATGTTAAGTCACATAGTGCTCAGAGCCATTTGAACCATTTGAACATGTTAGTGGGTTTAGTGCAAAGAGCATTTCATCTGTAAAGGACAGCGAACACAAGGCATTGGTATCAACAATTCTAGAATAGAGGTCAAAAGTTCGGAGAATTTAAAAACAGCTACGTTGAACTAAAACAGGGAAGAGTTCCTGTTACCTTAATATGTTGATGTATCCTTTAAGACAGTGTAACAAGGATGTTAAGGTAAATGAAACGGGAATCTTTCGGGAAAAAGGGGTCGAGACGGTGTTGGGTGAATCAGGGAGCTCGCATATCACCCAGACTGCGACGCTCTTCTGCTGTGTCGCTCGTATATGACGCGTAGAAAAGCGGTTTTTCTCCTACTTTACATGTAAATGATCAGGACCGGAAGTGCAAACACTTAACCATGTACTTTTCAGCGGACTCTCAAGTCTTGATGTTGATGTAGATAAAATTGGTGGTAACATATTTCGAAAATACACAATGAATTCTTGAGAAACGTAGTGAAAAAGTCTCATTGAAATGAATCACTTTATCGATGTTCTTTCTTTTTATTGCACCGCCTCGTAATCCAGCATCACTGATGCGTAAAAACACACATTAATTAAGTTTATACAACAAATACTGTGTGATCAAAAGTGTCCGGGTACTTATTAACGGATACCTGTATTAACATGAAGCGTGTCCATCCTTCGGCTTTATGACGGCTCTAACTCTGCTGAGGACACTTTCAGTGAGGAGTCTCAATGTCTGTGGAGGAATGACATATTTCGAAAATACACAATGAATTCTTGAGAAACGTAGTGAAAAAGTCTCATTGAAATGAATCACTTTATCGATGTTCTTTCTTTTTATTGCACCGCCTCGTAATCCAGCATCACTGATGCGTAAAAACACACATTAATTAAGTTTATACAACAAATACTGTGTGATCAAAAGTGTCCGGGTACTTATTAACGGATACCTGTATTAACATGAAGCGTGTCCATCCTTCGGCTTTATGACGGCTCTAACTCTGCTGAGGACACTTTCAGTGAGGAGTCTCAATGTCTGTGGAGGAATGACATATTTCGAAAATACACAATGAATTCTTGAGAAACGTAGTGAAAAAGTCTCATTGAAATGAATCACTTTATCGATGTTCTTTCTTTTTATTGCACCGCCTCGTAATCCAGCATCACTGATGCGTAAAAACACACATTAATTAAGTTTATACAACAAATACTGTGTGATCAAAAGTGTCCGGGTACTTATTAACGGATACCTGTATTAACATGAAGCGTGTCCATCCTTCGGCTTTATGACGGCTCTAACTCTGCTGAGGACACTTTCAGTGAGGAGTCTCAATGTCTGTGGAGGAATGACATATTTCGAAAATACACAATGAATTCTTGAGAAACGTAGTGAAAAAGTCTCATTGAAATGAATCACTTTATCGATGTTCTTTCTTTTTATTGCACCGCCTCGTAATCCAGCATCACTGATGCGTAAAAACACACATTAATTAAGTTTATACAACAAATACTGTGTGATCAAAAGTGTCCGGGTACTTATTAACGGATACCTGTATTAACATGAAGCGTGTCCATCCTTCGGCTTTATGACGGCTCTAACTCTGCTGAGGACACTTTCAGTGAGGAGTCTCAATGTCTGTGGAGGAATGACATATTTCGAAAATACACAATGAATTCTTGAGAAACGTAGTGAAAAAGTCTCATTGAAATGAATCACTTTATCGATGTTCTTTCTTTTTATTGCACCGCCTCGTAATCCAGCATCACTGATGCGTAAAAACACACATTAATTAAGTTTATACAACAAATACTGTGTGATCAAAAGTGTCCGGGTACTTATTAACGGATACCTGTATTAACATGAAGCGTGTCCATCCTTCGGCTTTATGACGGCTCTAACTCTGCTGAGGACACTTTCAGTGAGGAGTCTCAATGTCTGTGGAGGAATGACATATTTCGAAAATACACAATGAATTCTTGAGAAACGTAGTGAAAAAGTCTCATTGAAATGAATCACTTTATCGATGTTCTTTCTTTTTATTGCACCGCCTCGTAATCCAGCATCACTGATGCGTAAAAACACACATTAATTAAGTTTATACAACAAATACTGTGTGATCAAAAGTGTCCGGGTACTTATTAACGGATACCTGTATTAACATGAAGCGTGTCCATCCTTCGGCTTTATGACGGCTCTAACTCTGCTGAGGACACTTTCAGTGAGGAGTCTCAATGTCTGTGGAGGAATGACATATTTCGAAAATACACAATGAATTCTTGAGAAACGTAGTGAAAAAGTCTCATTGAAATGAATCACTTTATCGATGTTCTTTCTTTTTATTGCACCGCCTCGTAATCCAGCATCACTGATGCGTAAAAACACACATTAATTAAGTTTATACAACAAATACTGTGTGATCAAAAGTGTCCGGGTACTTATTAACGGATACCTGTATTAACATGAAGCGTGTCCATCCTTCGGCTTTATGACGGCTCTAACTCTGCTGAGGACACTTTCAGTGAGGAGTCTCAATGTCTGTGGAGGAATGACATATTTCGAAAATACACAATGAATTCTTGAGAAACGTAGTGAAAAAGTCTCATTGAAATGAATCACTTTATCGATGTTCTTTCTTTTTATTGCACCGCCTCGTAATCCAGCATCACTGATGCGTAAAAACACACATTAATTAAGTTTATACAACAAATACTGTGTGATCAAAAGTGTCCGGGTACTTATTAACGGATACCTGTATTAACATGAAGCGTGTCCATCCTTCGGCTTTATGACGGCTCTAACTCTGCTGAGGACACTTTCAGTGAGGAGTCTCAATGTCTGTGGAGGAATGACATATTTCGAAAATACACAATGAATTCTTGAGAAACGTAGTGAAAAAGTCTCATTGAAATGAATCACTTTATCGATGTTCTTTCTTTTTATTGCACCGCCTCGTAATCCAGCATCACTGATGCGTAAAAACACACATTAATTAAGTTTATACAACAAATACTGTGTGATCAAAAGTGTCCGGGTACTTATTAACGGATACCTGTATTAACATGAAGCGTGTCCATCCTTCGGCTTTATGACGGCTCTAACTCTGCTGAGGACACTTTCAGTGAGGAGTCTCAATGTCTGTGGAGGAATGACATATTTCGAAAATACACAATGAATTCTTGAGAAACGTAGTGAAAAAGTCTCATTGAAATGAATCACTTTATCGATGTTCTTTCTTTTTATTGCACCGCCTCGTAATCCAGCATCACTGATGCGTAAAAACACACATTAATTAAGTTTATACAACAAATACTGTGTGATCAAAAGTGTCCGGGTACTTATTAACGGATACCTGTATTAACATGAAGCGTGTCCATCCTTCGGCTTTATGACGGCTCTAACTCTGCTGAGGACACTTTCAGTGAGGAGTCTCAATGTCTGTGGAGGAATGACATATTTCGAAAATACACAATGAATTCTTGAGAAACGTAGTGAAAAAGTCTCATTGAAATGAATCACTTTATCGATGTTCTTTCTTTTTATTGCACCGCCTCGTAATCCAGCATCACTGATGCGTAAAAACACACATTAATTAAGTTTATACAACAAATACTGTGTGATCAAAAGTGTCCGGGTACTTATTAACGGATACCTGTATTAACATGAAGCGTGTCCATCCTTCGGCTTTATGACGGCTCTAACTCTGCTGAGGACACTTTCAGTGAGGAGTCTCAATGTCTGTGGAGGAATGACATATTTCGAAAATACACAATGAATTCTTGAGAAACGTAGTGAAAAAGTCTCATTGAAATGAATCACTTTATCGATGTTCTTTCTTTTTATTGCACCGCCTCATAATCCAGCATCACTGATGCGTAAAAACACACATTAATTAAGTTTATACAACAAATACTGTGTGATCAAAAGTGTCCGGGTACTTATTAACGGATACCTGTATTAACATGAAGCGTGTCCATCTTTCGGCTTTATGACGGCTCTAACTCTGCTGAGGACACTTTCAGTGAGGAGTCTCAATGTCTGTGGAGGAATGACATATTTCGAAAATACACAATGAATTCTTGAGAAACGTAGTGAAAAAGTCTCATTGAAATGAATCACTTTATCGATGTTCTTTCTTTTTATTGCACCGCCTCGTAATCCAGCATCACTGATGCGTAAAAACACACATTAATTAAGTTTATACAACAAATACTGTGTGATCAAAAGTGTCCGGGTACTTATTAACGGATACCTGTATTAACATGAAGCGTGTCCATCCTTCGGCTTTATGACGGCTCTAACTCTGCTGAGGACACTTTCAGTGAGGAGTCTCAATGTCTGTGGAGGAATGACATATTTCGAAAATACACAATGAATTCTTGAGAAACGTAGTGAAAAAGTCTCATTGAAATGAATCACTTTATCGATGTTCTTTCTTTTTATTGCACCGCCTCGTAATCCAGCATCACTGATGCGTAAAAACACACATTAATTAAGTTTATACAACAAATACTGTGTGATCAAAAGTGTCCGGGTACTTATTAACGGATACCTGTATTAACATGAAGCGTGTCCATCCTTCGGCTTTATGACGGCTCTAACTCTGCTGAGGACACTTTCAGTGAGGAGTCTCAATGTCTGTGGAGGAATGACAGCCCATTCTTGCTCAACAGCCGAAACCAGAGAATGTGGTAACGTTGGACGCTGGTGTCTGAACCTACCCCCAAAGGTATTCCACTGGGCTCAAGTCGGGACTCTTGGCATGCAGTTCATTTCTGGAATGTTACTGTCACGAACAATTGCCTCACAGATGCTACTTTACGATAGGGCGTACACTCATGCTGTTGCAAATAGTCATCGTCTCCGAGCTGTTCCTCTGCTGTGTGCAGTACACTTTGCTGTAAAATCTGTCCACATCATTCCGTGTTTACAGTTTTCTTAAGCGCAATAGGGGCACCACACCCATGTCGTAACACCACCTCCACTGTACTTTATTGTTGCCACTACGCCTGACGGCAGGTAACATTCTAAAGACATTCGCCAAACCAAGCCCTTCCACCGAATTGCCACGAGGTATAGCGTGATTGTTCGCTCCAGATCACTCGTTTCCATCCATCCGCCTGTCCAGTGGCGTCGCTCTTTACATCTCCTCAATCATCGCTTAGAACTGCATACAAAAGTATGTAGCTTATGAGAAGCTACTCGATCATTTATACCCCATTCTTTTTAACTTCTTAAGCACAGTCATCGTACTAGCTGGATTTCTGGTATCACTTTGAAACTTACCAGCTATTCCTTCCGCTGATTGCATGAGGTATTTTACAACCAACCTCCGTAGTGCTCGCCGGTCCCTGGTCCGCTCTGTACGTGAGATCTGACTGGCCTTGGCTAAGCTGTCGTTGTTCCTTCGCGTTGCTGCTTCACAGTCGCATAAACAACAGTCGACTTGGGAAGTTTCAGAAGCGTTGAGATGTCCCTGGTGGATCTGTTACTCAGGTGACGTCCAACGTTTAGTCTCCTGAGCGACCCATTATGTTGTTACTGTTTCTCTAACGACGGCACAATATCCCCCCCCCGGTCCGCCTTTTATACGCCAAGGATCATCTGTAGCGACATCCAGTGGTCAATTCCGTATTAAACATATGTGCCCGGATACTTCTGATCAAGCACGTATCTGTGTCATCCTGAAGCGTAATGCAGCTTTCAATAAAAGTTACTGGGCCTGCCACATTTCCTTTCTGAAGTCCTCAAGTATTTTTGCTCTTCGAAGTAAGAAAGTTTATTTGTAAGTACGTTCCGAAGTCGCACTGTTTTATAATTTTCTTTGAAAGTATACTGTTATTGCTTTAGGAGACAAGTGATGTATATTCTTTTAGAAGTACAGGGCTACATATTCGACTTGGTGAGCACAGAACAATCCTGTTTTTATGCTTTTAACGCCGGAGAGGTCAACTGCAGAAACTCTGCCTTTTTAGTCCAGTTTCATGTTTATGCCGATTCGTTGTGAATGAATTTGTTTTGAGGAACCTTCGTTTCGACATTTTGAACTTTTATCGGCGTCTAAGGTAAATTAGTTGGTATATTATTTATTGCTTTATATCATTTCCTTCTAACAAAGCTATGTAGTGCACCCTTGGGAATCTTCTTCCAAAGAATATTGTACGCAGCTTTTCGTATTTTAGTCTAGGTCGTTTTTGTGTGTTCCTGATACGTCAGTGGGCTTTACGTCTTAGTCACGTTGTAGTTGTGTTGTTTTCCTATTTCAGGCAAAAGGACTCAGTAACGAACACTAGGAAATGTTTCAGTTTGTGATTACATTTTTCAAGTAAACCGGAGTCTCAAAATCTTCGGGTTTTAGTAATTTTATCATATACGATGTCATGTGTTTCCTCAAGCCATTTAACATGTTCTTCACTAGTAAGGCTCTACATTTCACCTATCTCTTCTGGAAGGCTCTATGTGTTTAAGTTGTCCCTGAAAATTTCCTCTTTCCGTATGTACCATTCCACTCTTTCGTTAATTCGGCTGCTGACATGTTATGCTGATGGAAGTATATTAGTCAGGTAATATACTTTCTTACACACACTAACTACGTGTCTTCCAAACCACCGCTCATAAAAGTAATATAATTTTGTTAGTGCACATATCTTCAAAAACTTAACTTTTGGTATAAGTTCAAAGTTCGACACCGTCTGCAAAACATTCTTCTGACGCCAAAATTTATACCTAGGATTTTGTTGAATAAATTTACCAACGTCTAACAGGTCATATTACTTGATATCTGCTTGTCCTTCTGTTACTAGCCATCAAGCCTGAAACTGAGCCTATACATTTTTGTGACTTACGTTGCAAAATTCTTTGGTTAAGCTCATCTCCACCATTGCTGACAAAAAAATAGCTGCGATATATCCAAAGCAAAATCTTATCTAGATCCAAGGCGATTAACGTCACCGTTATTCTGCTGGCACTTATCAAACTGGCCCCACAGAATTATGATGAAAGTCGTCATCGTATAATAAGCACTGGACACAGTGAACGGCCTCTTACCTGTTAATTTCTTCTGCATCTACATGACTACTCTGTACTTTACCCTTAAGTGCTGGCAGAAAGTTCACAGAACCAACATGACACCACTACTCTAATGAATCAGGAATCACACTTGTTCTTACACCAGGTTGATGGGCGTGTCCGGATACGCCGTCATCCAGACGAACGATTGCTCGAAACAAGCACCGCGCCTGGGATGCAGCTCGATGGGGGCAGTAGTATGCTGTGGAAGACATTCAGCTGGGATTTCATGGGACCTATGGTAGTTATCGAAGACACCACTGCAGCTGTGGACTACGTGAAAGTTAACCTGTGATCCTCCATGCTTGATGTGTTTCCCGAGAGCAATGACATCTTCCAGCAGGATAACTGTCCGTGTCACCAGTACAGAATCTTGCAATGGTGCTTTGAGGAGTATGATAGTGAACTCACGTTGAGGTCTTGTCCACCAAATTTGCCTGATATGGAAGCAATGAAACACATCTGTGTCGCTATCGGGCGCCAATTCCGCTCTCACAAACTACCCATTCTTAACTTATCGGAATTGCATGACCTCTGTGGAGATCTGGTGCGTCATACCTCCGACAACCCACCAAGGACTTACCTAAGGTACGTCACACTGAACTGTTGCTGTACTGCTTTTTAAAGGTGGATCAACATGGTATTACGTAAATGGTCATGATGTTACGGCAAATTAGTGTGCTCCTACTCATCGTTAGTACCAAATATCTGCAATTCATGACCGGCTAGGTAACTGTGAATCCTTAAACCGGTAGTCATAGTATAATACACTTTTACGCTTCCTGAAGTGCATATCTTTCAATTTATCTACTTTAAGAACATGTTGTCAATGCCCGCGTCAGAGCCATATTTCGTAACGGGGTATTATTAAAATTTTTGCTGGATAGTATTTAATGATTAATATCTGTACCATCTTTGTGTATAAGATTGTAGCTAGCACCGGTACTGTCGGCTAATTACTGTATAGAACGGACAGTAACGGTCCTTTTACACTCCTACATGGCACGCGATAATTGTCAAAATGGTTCAAATGGCTCTGAGCACTATGGGACTTAACTTCTGAGATCACCAGTTCCCTAGAACTTAGAACTACTTAAACCTAACTAGCCTAAGGACATCACACACATCCATGCCCGAGGCAGGATTCGAAACTGCGACCGTAGCGGTCGCGCGGTTCCGGACTGTAGCGCCTAGAACCGCTCGGCCACTCCGGCCGGCCTATAATTGTCATTTTCACTCTAGACGCATTCCCACAGAAATGTATTTTCTTTAAAAACAGTAAGCGACTGGCGTGAATGGTATGGTTACTGTTCTATTAAAACATTAAACCGTTTTCTACAGCCGAACAGGGCTCATTAGGAATTGATAGCTGCGTGGGGTGACCATATGTTCGTTAGTATCTAAACGCAACATGACACAAGGCTTATTTGCCTCATTTTTATTTCTAAGTTCCACAGGCTGCAGTCACTGTCCGCAGTGCAACAGGTCGTAACTGAAAGTGCGAAGTACATATGTAGTAGGGCGACTTTTTGAATACCGTTCTAGAAGCTCGGAAAAACACTTCCCTATAATCTAATAATGCTTCCATGAAATTAACCAGTTGAATGTATGTTTTAAAATGATTACAGTTCCATTACGCAGTTAATTACGTTTGTAGTCCAGGCGCTCTAACTGCGAAATACTGTTTATAAATACTGGGAGTATAATGGAACTTAACACGTGTATAAATGAGAGGCACAATTCAATCTGGTATTTTAAATATCACATTATTACTGATGTTTCTCAATAATACGGTTACATGCTCTCGATAGCTATTTATGATCGCGTGCACATAATGCAGGCACTTTTCAGTTATTATTGGATACGCTAACGCATGTCCCGTGCGGCGGCTCTCGGCTCAGAGTAGCCGGTTCAAATCTTGGTAGTTTTTTCACCACCACTGTGTCGCCGGTAAAGGCAGGAGATGTATTGGAGTAAAGTCCTGGGTCAAATCCTAAATGTCTCCGCAGTGTGTCGTGAAGTCAGGACTTGTGACACTACTGACGTCAATCCATCTCTCGGATGAGAAATTTAGCGTAGGGGTCCCCAGGGCACTATTTGTGAGGAGTCGGCTGTGGCCTACACCATGTTTCACACTCTCCATTTTGTAAGAAAAAAAGCGGAAACTAGACACTACACTAGAAAAACACACACACACACAAAGTCGCGCACGCTCCTTTTGCACGCACCTACACCAACAAAACGCAGCTTACGCACATTGGAAGGTAAGTGACCACTGTGCTCAGAGAAGAAAACCATTTCTGATTATACGGCTGAACTAACCCTTAGTATCTGCCAACCACATTAGAGTTTCAACTCTCTGTGGCACCAGAGTGTGTTAGTATTGTTCGTGCGTTTTATTTTTGCCACAAGTCATATGGTACACAGGGTGTTAGGGATATAAGTCCAGATACGTCTACTGGTGACTAAGGACGGTGTACTGAAGAACATTACTTCAGCGTTTACGTCATTAGCACATTAACAAGCCGGCCGAAGTGGCCGTGCGGTTAAAGGCGCTGCAGTCTGGAACCGCAAGACCGCTACGGTCGCAGGTTTGAATCCTGCCTCGGGCATGGATGTTTGTGATGTCCTTAGGTTAGTTAGGTTTAACTAGTTCTAAGTTCTAGGGGACTAATGACCTCAGCAGTTGAGTCCCATAGTGCTCAGAGCCATTTGAACCACATTAACAATTGTAGCGTTTCCAAGTCGTATGTTTTTAAGTACATGTGACAAGAGCAAGCCATCAATCCTTATTTTTCCCTAGCCAGCACGTCAGGTGTTGAAGTGTGGACACGTGGATCAAAACGATTATTTTAAGCTGACACTTAGTGGTATAGTACGACGGTGCAGAAAACATCAGATCTTAGGGTTTGTGGGAAGACTGTTCGACACACAGATAAAACAATCAACATTTAACATTAACTGCCTACACGTGTGCTATCATTTATCAAATATGGTTTATTACGCACTGTGCCCTAACAGAACAAATAGTCCTATTACGGGAAAAGTCACGTATAACACAATACACCACACCGTTTGTGTACTGCTACTATTTTTGTAACCAATTATGGTATTTAGATGCAGTATAAAAAAAATTATGTTACCCTCTGTGAGGGTTTTTGCAGAATTAACCGTGAAATGCCTAAAGGGTTTTGCTTATCGGACATGAAATTGAAGTTACGTAAACACACTCAACGTAGCTGATCCAATTTAGAAACTGTTTTAACTAACAGTGTCTTTTGTGTTTATGAGGACGGGCATTTTTTACAATAACTGTTAGTATCTCCTTTACCACTTCTTTTCTCTATGCCTAATTAGGCATAGAGATGTGTAACATTTGTTTTAAAGAAAAAGTAAACAGTTTTAGTGGAAAAACACAGCCTATACTTCTTTCCTACGAAAGTGCAATGAACCCAATCACAAGCAAAAGAAGTGGTAAAGGAGATACTAACAGTTATTGTAAAAAATGCATGTGTTCATAAACACAAAAGACACTGTTACAGTCACCAATTGCAAATACTTTGTCAGACCTGAGTAACTTCATCAGCACAATAAACGCAAGCCAATACTAAACTCGAAATTGGGCATGGGTCTAGTCTTATTTTGTCAGACATTTTCTACACAGCACAAATTCCATTTAATTTCACTTGCATAAATATTCACACTTTTCTTTAAATGCAAAGAAGTAAATGTATTTATGGATAATGTTGTCCATAGTAACTTTGCCTTCAGTGAGAATAAAACGGTCAAGTGGGTGCTCATAAACTGATATTACACGTTTCAGCACGCAATGTGCATAAAACTCAACATAAATTTCAAGAACAGTGAGAATATTTCCTTTAATTTACGTCTATGGTCACAATCTTTTCTGTTTAACAGATTACCGGTTTCGGTCTTTAATGACCATCATCAGATCTGTCTCATAAAATCAAAGTCCTAATGCACTGCGGCCATAGTGGCATAGTCAACTGTTAAATGCGGAATCAGCACCAGCATCGTCAAACACATATAAATCACATCACTTGCACGAGTCATGTTGTCAGTAAAACTACTGTGAGTTTTAAACAGTAGTTTTACTGACAACATGACTCGTGCATGTGATGTGATTTATATGTATTTGACGATGCTGGTGCAGATTCCACATTTAACAGTTGACTATGCCACTATGGCTGCAGTGCAGTAGGACTTTGATTTTATAAGACAGATCTGATGATGGTCATTAAAGACCGAAACCGGTAATCTGTTAAACAGAAAAGATTGTGACCATAGACGTAAATTAAAGGAAACTTATTACATATAAGGGTCACTGTGTTTTTTCGCGACGACGTCGCAGCTTGTGAGTGAGAATATTCATTAATCCAGTAACTTTATGTATTTTTGACAGTTTTCAATGGGGATCCCTCAGTCTTGACCACTGTTGTAAAACAAACTAACACACTTCCATAAATAATTTAAAGAATGCCAACTTTTGGAATTCTCCTTTTGAAATATTGACTAACCTTGTATGCATTTTTATAACAGATTTTACAGTAAATACGTTCACCAGATATTGCATTTCAAACGAATCTTTAAGAACATTTCTTTAAAGCTAACCTCAAATTGGATTGTTGTCTATTAGTTATCATCATGGTTCTTTACTTTTGAAACCAGAAGCCAAGCAAGTAATTTCAAAATCCCACAAATCTTTAAAACGAATTACTTCAATCACTGGGAGGCTTTCACAAAAGCTACACTTACTTCCTCCTCAACTTTAACAAAATTCACAGTAATTTTTGACAGCCTTTTTCACTCAGTTTCAAACAAAATTAATCAAATAATTGTCTTTCTTTTTGATTATCATTTCTCACAGTCTGGACACTCGGAAATCATTGTTCAAACGGAGAGGATCCTGAGAGGTAATATGATGAGGCACAAATCAAGGAAGGTACATAAATTTTGGTATGAGTTACCTTGTATTTCCACATACTAATGTGCTGATCCATCACTTTACAAACTATGATTCCTCCTCTCTGTTACAATGATTGCGCAATACTGGTGGCGGTATATAAAGGCAGATGCACTTGCCGTTGGAATTGAAATGTTCTGTTATTTTCTTCATGGCGACGATCATCAGATTTTATAATACTTTCAGGCCACAGAACATTGTATTAAATCCATTCATCCACCCGAGGCTTTGGCGTAATAAATCCAAGCACTAAAAGCCTCACTCGGCACCTTCACAATGTACCTTCCAATCACTAGCTGCCAACTGTCCGGTAGCTAGCCTCCGACTGACTCTCAAGTCCACCTTTTCACTCGCACCAACCGCAATTTGCGAGCGCTAAATAACTTCCGTTTTAGAGGGGAATCACTCCATCTTTTACCATAACATGAACCAAGAGCATCAGCAGTTACAAAGTAGCAAGTAAACATTTATAAGCAAACATTGCATGTACCCATATTAACAAATCAATACAAAATTATTTAACCAAAATCATTCATTTCTAAATACAACCAAAGCAATTAACCAGTAAAGATAAAACATAGTACAACATATCAAAGAGCACATATTAAAGAAAATACACTTCATGCAAAGCATAATTAATCAGAAGAAAACAAAAACATAATATCTTACTATGGTGTTACGAACACACTGATGGTTTTTACACATTAAGGTACTACGTATAAAAATATCTCACTTATATCCATTACATCCAGTACAAGTGGCGTGAACAATGTCAGATTTTACGTTATTACTGTGAAGGACACAGGGACGCCGTGTACTTGTGAGACAGCGTTGTCAGCACCTTACAGAGTTTGAAAGAAACCTTATTATGGGTCTCCATTTGGGCAGCTGGTCCAATCGTCAGTATCTAGATCTGTGGGGCATCGGATGTCACAGTAGCTTGATCTTGAACTGCATGGGAACGTGAGGACAGACATATTTGTCGTCAAGATGTCGGTCGACCACATCTGACAACCACAAGAGAGGACCACCAATTATGCGCAGTACACATCGTAACCCCATCTGCGCCTGCCATTCGAAAACAAGTAATGGACACGCTGAAACATTCTGCCTTATACTGCACCATTCGCTGGAGACTAGCAACAGCTGGGCTAAGCAATTACCGTCCCACGTGTAGGCAGCCGTGAACACAGCATAAACGACTGTGTTTAGAGTGGTACCGTTGCTATAAAGCATAGTCAGCAGACGAATGGAGCTGCATTCTCTTCAGTAATGAATCGTGGTTCTGCATTACACTGGTTGACTGTCGTTGGTGGGTATGGCGGCTACCTGACGAGAGGTTCAATTCTTCCAACGTTTTGGAAAGGCACACCAGTGTTACCCGATGTCTCCCCACATTATGACTCCAGGAGTCCCATCACGGCTGGCAGTGACATCTCCATTCTGAATAACACAGGCACTGCTAATTAGTATTTATTCACCTATAACATGCATGTCCGAAGGAACATTGCATCGTACTTTTTCAGAAAACAGGGACTGCTATTTCGTATTTTTCGCCAATAGCAGGTCCTCAGCTCTCAGAAATAAGTCCTTCCTTTGCAACTGACGAGTGCAGTTTGTGACACGTGAACGACGACGTGGGGAAGTTTAGGCGTGGCCGGGATTCGTGTGCAGATAGCTGAAGCGGTTAAGGCGACCGCTCGCGTAAAGCGGGAAATCCGTGGTCGTGTCCTCGTCCGCCACAAATTTTCGTTATCCTCTTTCCAATATACAACCGATGGTGGTTCATAGTCGCAATTGCTAATACATTTCCTACATTTCTTGGCTGCTGTAGTCGCTACATTTCCTGTTCTTTTCAATATGTATGTATGTCCGACGGACCACTGTATCGTATTTCTTAATAACGCAGGAGTGCTATTTTGTATCCAAATGGCTAAAATGGTTCAAATGGCTCTGAGCACTATGGGACTCAACTGCTGAGGCCATTAGTCCCCTAGAACTTAGAACTAGTTAAACCTAACTAACCTAAGGACATCACAAACATCCATGCCCGAGGCAGGATTCGAACCTGCGACCGTAGCGGTCTTGCGGTTCCAGACTGCAGCGCCTTTAACCGCACGGCCACTTCGGCCGGCTTTGTATCCAAAAACAGTCATTAATATACTACTGGCCATTAAAATTGCTACACTGAGAAGAAATGCAGGTGATAAACGGGTATTCATTGGACAAATATATTATACTAGAACTGACATGTGAATACATTTTCACCCAATTTGGGTGCATAGATCCTGAGAAATCAGTACCCAGAACAACCACCTGTGGCCGTAATAACGGCCTTGATAGGCCTGGGCATTGATTCAAGCAGAGCTTGGATGGCGTGTACAGGTACAGCTGCCCATGCAGCTTCAACACGATACCACAGTTCATCAAGAGTAGTGACTGGCGTATTGTGACGAGCCAGTTGCTCGGCCACCATTGCCCAGACGTTTTCAGTTGGTGAAAGATCTGGAGAATGTGCTGACCAGGTGAGCAGTCGAACATTTTCTGTATCCAGAAAGGTCCGTACAGGACCTGCAACATGCGGTCGTGCATTATCCTGCTGAAATGTAGGGTTTCGTAGGGATCGAATGAAGGGTAGAGCCGCGGGTCGTAACACATCTGAAACGGAACGGCCACTGTTCAAAGTGCCGTCGATGAGAACAAGAGGTGACCGAGACGTGTAACCAATGGCACCCTATACTATCACGCCGGGTGATACGCCAGTATGGCGATGACGAATACACCCTTCCGATGTGCGTTCACCGAGATGTCGCCAGACATCATGATGCTGTAAACAGAACCTGGATTCATCAGAAAAAATGACGTTTTGCCATTCGTGCACCCAGGTTCGTCGTTGAGTACACCATCGAAGGAGCTCCTGTCTGTGATGCAGCGTCAAGCGTAACCGCAGCCATGGTCTCCGAGCTAATAGTCCATGCTGCTGAAAACGTCGTCGAACTGTTCGTGCAGATGGTTGTTGTCTTGCAAACGTCCCCATCTGTTGACTCAGGGATCGAGACGTGGCTGCACACCCATCCGTTGCAGCCATGCCGATGAGTGTCATCTCGACTGCTAGTGATACGAGGCAGTTGGGATCCAGCACGGAGTTCCGTGTTGCCCCCCTGAACCCACCGATTATATTCTGCTAACAGTCATTGGATCTCGATCAACGCGAGCAGCAATGTCGCGATACGATAAACTGCAATCGCGATAGGCTACAATCCGACCTTTATCAAAGTCGGAAACGTGATGGTACGCATTTCTCCTCCTTACGCGAGGCATCACAACAACGTTTCACCAGGCAACGTCGGTCAACTGCTGTTTGTATATGAGAATTCGGTTGGAAACTTTCCTCATGTCAGCACGTTGTAGGTGTCGCCAGCGGCGCCAACCTTGTGCGAACGCTCTGAAAAGCTAATCATTTACATATCACATCATCTCTTCCTGTCGGTTAAATTTCGCATCTGTAGCACGCTATCTTCGTGGTGTAGCAATTTTAATGGCCAGCAGTGTTTATCAATCATTACAGCAAACTTTCTTCAACTGCGTATTCCGTTTGTGGTTCGTCGTTAGAATGCCAAATATTTCCATAAAGTTTGCTTGAGGGAAGAACAGATACCATCTTAGTATATATAGTTAAGGCTCACCGGCCACTTGACCATCTTCTTCTTCTGTGCGAATGCACAAACAGTGCCCGAACTCTTACGGGGTATAATGGGTGGGGGCACTACGAATGTTGTGCGGGACAATACTTTGAGAATGTGGGTTTCGCGGGAGGCGTGCCCGAGATAAGTCCCTGCACTCGCGCTATCCTCTGTGTCCTCGGTGGCTCAGATGGATAGAGCGTCTGCCATGTAAGCAGGAGATCCCGGGTTCGTGTCCCGGTCGGGACACACATTTTCATCTGTCCCCGTTGACGTATGGCAACGCCTGTAAGCAGCTAAGGGTGTTCATGTCATTGTAATTTCATTCTAAGGAGCTGCATGCTCACCGATGGTATCTGTTCTGTTCTGTCCGAAAGAACAGATACCATCTTAGTATATATAAAGCTAAAGGACTTCAGCAACTTCCACATGATATGTCACTGCCAAATAACGTAGCTCGTTGAAACTAAGCCCATGCGTAGAAAGAACTGCTACGGTATAGCACAGAAGGTAACTGAAAGACATACACAATCAGTCGAACAGAGATGACACTTTTACTCAAAGACAATAACTACACTGAAGTTACTGTGATTTATGATGGTCTTTGGACATTCAAAAAGGCGGGACACAGTTCTTACTAGTTGGTGTGAGGACTACGAACGGCAGTGCATGCTCTGCATCGTGCCCACATGCTGCACACAAGGCTGGTAACCGGTTCTTGAGGTAGGCCGTTCCATTCCTCCACCAGCATCCTTGAAGCTGCTGTGTCATCGTTGGTGCATTTGAACGAGCTGCAGTACTTCTTCCCAATGCATTCCACACGTGGTCGATGCGATTTACGAGGGTGAGTCAAATGAAAACCTTAAATATCTTTTAATTATTATTTATTGTGCAGAAGTGGTACAAAGCTGTATCACTTTTCAACATAATCTCCCCCACGCTCAATGCAAGTCCTCCAGCGCTTACAAAGTGCATAAATTCTTCATCATCATTTAAGACTGATTATGCCTTTCAGCGTTCAGTCTGGAGCATTTTTTTTTTTTTTTTTTTTTTTTTTTTGGTCATCAGTCAACTGACTGGTTTGATGCGGCCCGCCACGAATTCCTTTCCTGTGCTAACCTCTTCATCTCAGAGTAGCACTTGCAACCTACGTCCTTAATTATTTGCTTGACGTATTCCAATCTCTGTCTTCCTCTACAGTTTTTGCCCTCTACAGCTCCCTCTAGTACCATGGAAGTCATTCCCTCATGTCTTAGCAGATGTCCTATCATCCTGTCCCTTCTCCTTATCAGTGTTTTCCACATATTCCTTTCCTCTCCGATTCTGCGTAGAACCTCCTCATTCCTTACCTTATCAGTCCACCTAATTTTCAACATTCGTCTATAGGACCACATCTCAAATGCTTCGATTCTCTTCTGTTCCGGTTTTCCCACAGTCCATGTTTCACTACCATACAATGCTGTACTCCAGACGTACATCCTCAGAAATTTCTTCCTCAAATTAAGGCCGGTATTTGATATTAGTAGACTTCTCTTGGCTAGAAATGCCTTTTTCGCCATAGCGAGTCGGCTTTTGGTGTCCTCCTTGCTCCGTCCGTCACTGGTTATTTTACTGCCTAGGTAGCAGAATTCCTTAACTTCATTGACTTCGTGACCATCAATCCTGATGTTAAGTTTCTCGCTGTTCTCAGTTCTACTACTTCTCATTACCTTCGTCTTTCTCCGATTTACTCCCAAACCATACTGTGTACTCATTAGACTGTTCATTCCGTTCAGCAGATCATTTAATTCTTCTTCACTTTCACTCAGGATAGCAATGTCATCAGCGAATCGTATCATTGATATCCTTTCACCTTGTCTTTTAATTCCACTCCTGAACCTTTCTTTTATTTCCATCATTGCTTCCTCGATGTACAGATTGAAGAGTAGGGGTGAAACGCTACAGCCTTGTCTTAGACCCTTCTTAATACGAGCACTTCGTTCTTGATCGTCCACTCTTATTATTCCCTCTTGGTTGTTGTACATATTGTATATGACCCGTCTCTCCCTATAGCTTACCCCTACTTTTTTCAGAATCTCGAACAGCTTGCACCATTTTATATTGTCGAACGCTTTTTCCAGGTCGACAGATCCTATGAAAGTGTCTTGATTTTTCTTTAGCCTTGCTTCCATTATTAGCCGTAACGTCAGAATTGCCTCTCTCGTCCCTTTACTTTTCCTAAAGCCAAACTGATCGTCACCTAGCGCATTCTCAATTTTCTTTTCCATTCTTCTGTATATTATTCTTGTAAGCAGCTTCGATGCATGAGCTGTTAAGCTCATTGTGCGATAATTCTCGCACTTGTCAGCTCTTGCCGTCTTCGGTATTGTGTGGATGATGCTTTTCCGAAAGTCAGATGGTATATCGCCAGACTCACACAGGGTGTTTCAAAAATGACCGGTATATTTGAAACGGCAATAAAAACAAACGAGCAGCGATAGAAATACACCGTTTGTTGCAATATGCTTGGGACAACAGTACATTTTCAGGCAGACAACCTTTCGAAATTACTGTAGTTACAATTTTCAACAACAGATGGCGCTGCGGTCTGGGAAACTCTATAGTACGATATTTTCCACATATCCACCATGCGTAGCAATAATATGGCGTAGTCTCTGAATGAAATTACCCGAAACCTTTGACAACGTGTCTGGCGGAATGGCTTCACATGCAGATGAGATGTACTGCTTCAGCTGTTCAGTTGTTTCTGGATTCTGGCGGTACACCTGGTCTTTCAAGTGTCCCCACAGAAAGAAGTCACAGGGGTTCATGTCTGGCGAATAGGGAGGCCAATCCACGCCGCCTCCTGTATGTTTCGGATAGCCCAAAGCAATCACACGATCATCGAAATATTCATTCAGGAAATTAAAGACGTCGGCCGTGCGATGTGGCCGGGCACCATCTTGCATAAACCACGAGGTGTTCGCAGTGTCGTCTAAGGCAGTTTGTACCGCCACAAATTCACGAAGAATGTCCAGATAGCGTGATGCAGTAATCGTTTCGGATCTGAAAAATGGGCGAATGATTCCTTTGGAAGAAATGGCGGCCCAGACCAGTACTTTTTGAGGATGCAGGGACGATGGGACTGCCAGTTCTGTTTATTGACGAAGCCGTCCAGGTAAAAATAAGCTTCGTCAGTAAACCAAATGCTGCCCACATGCATACCGCCGTCATCAATCCTGTGCACTATATCGTTAGAGAATGTCTCTCGTGCAGCAATGGTAGCGGCGCTGAGGGGTTGCCGCGTTTGAATTTTGTATGGATAGAGGTGTAAACTCTGGCGCATGAGACGATACGTGGACGTTGGCGTCATTTGGACCGCAGCTGCAACACGGCGAACGGAAACCCGAGGCCGCTGTTGGATCACCTGCTGCAGTAGCTGCGCGTTGCCCTCTGTGGTTGCCGTACGCGGTCGCCCTACCTTTCCAGCACGTTCATCCGTTACGTTCCCAGTCCGTTGAAATTTTTCAAACAGATCCTTTATTGTATCGCTTTTCGGTCCTTTGGTTACATTAAACCTCCGTTGAAAACTTCATCTTGTTGCAACAACACTGTGTTCTAGGCGGTGGAATTCCAACACCAGAAAAATCCTCTGTTCTAAGGAATAAACCATGTTGTCTACAGCACACTTGCACGTTGTGAACAGCACACGCTTACAGCAGAAAGACGACGTACAGAATGGCGCACCCACAGACTGCGTTGTCTTCTATGTCTTTCACATCACTTTCAGCGCCATCTGTTGTTGAAAATTGTAATTACTGTAATTTCGAAAGTTTGTCCCCCTGAAAATGTACTGTTGTCCCAAGCATATTGCAACAAACGGTGTATTTCTATCGCTGCTCGTTTAGTTTTTATTGCCGTTTCAAATATACCGGTCATTTTTGAAACACCCTGTATATTCTACACACCAACGTGAATAGTCGTTTTGTTGCCACTTCCCCCAATGATTTCAGAAATTCTGATGGAATGTTATCCATCCCTTCTGCCTTATTTGACCGTAAGTCCTCCAAAGCTCTTTTAAATTCTAATACTGGATCCCCTATCTCTTCTAAATCGACTTCTGTTTCTTCTTCTATCACATCAGACAAATCTTCACCCTCATAGAGGCTTTCAATGTATTCTTTCCACCTATCCGCTCTCTCCTCTGCATTTAACAGTGGAATTCCTGTTGCACTCTTAATGTTACCACCGTTGCTTTTAATGTCACCAAAGGTTGTTTTGACTTTCCTGTGTGCTGAGTCTGTCCTTCCGACAATCATATCTTTTTCGATGTCTTCACATTTTTCCTGCAGCCATTTCGTCTTAGCTTCCCTGCACTTCCTATTTATTTCATTCCTCAGCGACTTGTATTTCTGTATTCCTGATTTTCACGGAACATGTTTGTACTTCCTCCTTTCATCAATCAACTGAAGTATTTCTTCTGTTTTCCATGGCTTCTTCGCAGCTACCTTCTTTGTACCTATGTTTTCCTTCCCAACTTCTGTGATGGCCCTTTTTAGAGATGTCCATTCCTCTTCAACTGTACTGCCTACTGCGCTATTCCTTATTGCTGTATCTATAGCGTTAGAGAACTTCAAACGTATCTCGTCATTCCTTACTACTTCCGTATCCCACTTCTTTGCGTATTGATTCTTCCTGACTAATGTCTTGAACTTCAGCCTACTCTTCATCACTACTATATTGTGATCTGAGTCTATATCTGCTCTTGGGTACGCCTTACAATCCAGTATCTGATTTCGGAATCTCTGTCTGACCATGGTATAATCTAATCGAAATCTTCCCGTATCTCCCGGCCTTTTCCAAGTATACCTCCTCCTCTTGTGATTCTTGAACAGGGTATTCGCTATTACTAGCTGAAACTTGTTACAGAACTCAATTAGTCTTTCTCCTCTTTCATTCCTTGTCCCAAGCCCATATTCTCCTGTAACCTTTTCCCTACTCCTTCCCCTACAACTGCATTCCAGTCGCCCATGACTATTAGATTTTCGTCCCCCTTTACATACTGCATTACCCTTTCAATATCCTCATACACTTTCTCTATCTGTTCATCTTCAGCTTGCGACGTCGGCATGTATACCTGAACTATCGTTGTCGGTGTTGGTCTGCTGTCGATTCTGATTAGAACAACCCAGTCACTGAACTGTTCACAGTAACACACCCTCTGCCCTACCTTCCTATTCATAACGAATCCTACATCTGTTACACCATTTTCTGCTGCTGTTGACATTACCCGATACTCATCTGACCAGAAATCCTTGTCTACCTTCCACTTCACTTCACTGACCCCTACTATATCTAGATTGAGCCTTTGCATTTCCCTTTTCAGATTTTCTAGTTTCCCTACCACGTTCAAGCTTCTGACATTCCACGCCCCGACTAGTAGAACGTTATCCTTTCGTTGATTATTCAATCTCTTTCTCATGGTAACCTCCCCCTTGGCAGTCCCTCCCGGAGATCCGAATGGGGGACTATTCCGGAATCTTTTGCCAATGGAGAGATCATCATGACACTTCTTCAAATACAGGCCACATGTCCTGTGGATACACGTTACGTGTCTGTAATGCAGTGGTTTCCATTGCCTTCTGCATCCTCATGTCGTTGATCATTGCTGATTCTTCCGCCTTTAGGGGCAATTTCCCACCCCTAGGACAAGAGAGTGCCCTGAACCTCTATCCGCTCCTCCGCCCTCTTTGACAAGGCCGTTGGCAGAATGAGGCTGACTTCTTATGCCGGGAGTCTTCGGCCGCCAATGCTGATTATTTATCAAAATTTAGGCAGTGGCGGGGATCGAACCCGGGACCGAAGACGCTACCCCTAGTCCCCCTTATAAAATTCCTCCATGATCCTCTATTCAGTGCTAACATTGGTGCCTCTTCTGATGTTAAGCCTATTACTTCAAAATCGTACTTAACCGAATCCAGGTAGCTTCTCCTTTGTCTACCCTGACTCCTCCTACACTCTAGTGCTGAGCCCGTGAGTCTCTTGGGTAACCTTGCTTCTCCCATGCGTGTAACATGACCCCACCATCTAAGCCTGTTCGCCACGACTGCTACATCTATAGAGTTCATTCCCAGTTTTTCTTTGACTTCCTCATTGTGCACTCCCTCCTGCCATTGTTCCCATCTACTAGTACTTGCAATCCTCCTAGCTACTTTCATATCCATAGCCTCAACCTTATTGATAAGGTAACCTGAATCCACCCAGCTTTTGCTCCCATACAACAAAGTTGGTCGAAAGATTGAACGGTGCACAGATAACTTAGTCTTGGTACTGACTTCCTTCTTGCAGAAGAGAGTAGATCGTAGCTGAGCGCTCACTGCATTAGCTTTACTACACCTCGCTTCCAGTTCTTTCACTGTGTTGCCATCCTGTGAGAATATGCATCCTAAGTACTTGAAACCGTCCACCTGTTCTAACTTTGTTCCTCCTATTTGGCACTCAATCCGTTTATATCTCTTTCCCACTGACATTACTTTTGTTTTGGAGATGCTAATCTTCATACCATAGTCCTTACATTTCTGATCTAGCTCTGAAATATTACTTTGCAAACTTTCAATAGAATCTGCCATCACAACTAAGTCATCCGCATATGCGAGACTGCTTTCCTTTTTTCCTTTAGAAAAAAATTCTTTTGGTAGTCCGCGCAACCACTCATGCACCGCGCAGCGTACCTCTTCCTCCCATTGCGTCTTTGAGTGGTCCAAACATACGGAAATCACTTCGTGATGAGGAATGGCGCCATTCCTTGCTCGCTCTCTTCGTTTCCGGTTGGTGGAAGTGAACCCAGGTTTCGTTCCCAGTAACGATTCTTGCTAGGAAGCCATCACCTTCTCGTTCAAAGCACCGAAGAAGTTCTTCACAAGCATCAACACGTCGTTCTCTCATTTCAGGAGTCAGCTGCAGTGGCACCCATCTTGCAGGCAATTTGTGAAACTGGAGCATATCATGCACAATGTGGTGTGCTGACCCATGACTAATCTGTAAACATGCTCCAATGTGATTCGGTGTCACTCGGCGATTTCCCTTCACTATTGCTTCAACTGCTGCAATGTTCTGTGGGGTCACAACTCGTTGTGCCTGACCTGGACGAGGAGCATCTTCCACTGAAGTCACACCATTTGCGAACTTCCTACTCCATTCGTAGACTTGCTGCTGTGACAAACATGCATCACCATACTGAACCTTCATTCGTCGGTGAATTTCAATAGGTTTCACATCTTCACTACGCAAAAACTGAATAACAGAACGCTGTTCTTCTCTGGTGCAAGTCGTAAGTGGGGCGGCCATCTTTATACTGATACTGCGACGGTGTGTGTGCATCTGCACTATGCTGCCACCTACAGGCCGTTCTGCACGCTGTTTGTAGCACGCTTACCAACTTACAGGATAACGGCGCGAAATTTCGATTTGTTAATACAAATTTAAGGTTTTCATTTGACTCACCCTCGTAAGTAGACGGAACTGGCAGGCCAGTCCATTTGGCGAATATTCTCTCGTTCCAAGACCTCCTGTACCTCTGTAGTTCGATGCGGTCATGCATTTTCATTCATAAAAATGAAGTCAGAGTCACACATGTGGAAGGAGTACATCATCACAATAATCATCACAATAACGTTGACCAGTGACCGTACCGTGTTCAAAGATTTTGAGGTCAGCACGTACGTGCATGTTTATGCCTCTCAAACCATAACATCTAGACCTCCAAAAGGAAAATGTTCAACGATATTTCCGGATGCATTACGTATTCCCACTTCTCGCCATACTAGGATACGTCCAGCATTATCGACCACGATCATTCTGGAGGTCCACGTGTTGGATGTGGGGAGGCGTAATGTTGTAACGACGTACTGACCTCCAGATCATTGAACATCGCACTCTCACCAGTCAACGTTATTCTCACACTGTACTGCTTCCCCATGCGCGCCTTTTCAGGAATGTTTTTATGGATTTCCAAAATTATCGTGGTCGATACTGCTGGACGCATCCTACTATGGCGAGAGGTGGTAACACGTAATGCATCCGGAAATATTGTTGAACATTTTCCTTTTGGTGGTCTAGGTGTTGCGGTTTGGGAGGCATGAACATGCAAGTACGTACTGACCTCAAAATCTATGAACACGGTACGCTCACCGGACGACGCTATTGTGATGATGTACTCCTTCCCCATGTGCGATTATGACTTCATTTTTATGAATGGAAACGCGTGACCGCCTCGAACTACGTAAGTGGAGTTCTTGCAATGGAGGATATTCGGCGCATGAACTGGCCTGCCCGTCCCTGGACTTGAACCCCATCTATCAAGTGTGAGATCTGTTGGGGAGACGTATTGCAGCACATCTGCATGCAGTAACAACCATCCAGCTGTTGCCAACAACACTGGTGGGGGAATGGAAAGCCCTACATCAACAACTCCTCACCGGCCTTGTGTACTGCCGTCCATGGCGGTCACATACACTGTTAGGAACTGTTGCCGCCTTTTGTGATGTCCAGGTGACAATCATATATCGCGGTAACTTCGTTGTAATTATTATCTTTGAATAAAAGTGTCATTTCTGTTCGCCTCATTGCGTACTTATTTCAGCTAGCTTCTGTACTTTACTGCAGTAGTTCTTTCTATGTATAGTCCAAGTTTGGTTCAAATGGCTCTGAGCACTATGGGACTCAACTGCTGTGGTCATAAGTCCCCTAGAACTTAGAACTACTTAAACCTAACTAACCTAAGGACATCACACACATCCATGCCCGAGGCAGGATTCGAACCTGCGACCGTAGCGGTCGTGCGGTTCCAGACTGAAGCGCCTAGAACCGCTCGGCCACTCCCGCCGGCAGTCCAAGTTTCATCGAACTATATTGCCTTACAGCAGTGTTAGTCAACCTGCTTCCTAACGACCATTAGTGGACGTTCCAGCTTTAATGGTGGATGGAAGGTGGTTGGGAGTTAAAGATATTTTCATTAGGTTTTCATAAAATTTAGACAAAGTAATTGGTAAGTAATTTTTATTACATGTTTTAATATGCTGCAGATCTGCTTTATAAGTTTTATAAAGGAAAGCTACTTCCTTGTTTTCTAAATCAGCATTACTGTGGAGCTGCCGGGTGGTTAGAAAATTTTACTACTAACAGAGAGACAAAGCCGACGGTACGTAAAAAATTGACTACCCCTACTTTACAGTGACACATCATACGTACCTTACTTTCGTCCTTAAGTTCGCGCTCCACTGTATACGCTCATCTTGCAGAATTCAGTGCAATTAGTTGGCAGTCTCAGTGCTAACGGAAATACTGATAATGATGAGAGTACACTACACCTTTATTTCACATTAATTATGAAGTAGTCTAACTTGTGGAAACTTTGTTGCTTTTATAGTTCTTAAAACAACTGCGTAACAAAGGTACTTCCACTTTTTTTTTTGACACGTGCTTTCCAGATGATGTTTTACCTGTATTGCAGTTTCTTGTAAGTTATGATGAAGCGACGTGTTAATAACACAACAGTAATAATTTTTTATCATCATTCTTCTAAGTGGTTTAATGCGGCCAGCCATAAATTCCTCACCTGTCAACCACATCATCTCAGAGTAGCACTTGCACCCCACGTCTTCTATTATTTGCTGGATCTACTCAAATCTCTGTCTTCCCCTACAGTTTATAACCTTCTACAGCTCCCTCTGGTACCATGGAAGTTACTCCTTGAAATCTTAACGTGTATTCTACTTGGCTGTCTCTTCTTCTTGTAAGTGTTTTCGAGATGTTCCTCTCCTCGCCAATTCGGCTGAGAACCTGCTCATTGCTTTTCTTATCAGTCCACCTGATGTTCAACATTCCTGTACACCGTCACATCTCGAACGCTTCTCTTCATTTTGTGTTTTCCATAGTTCATGGTTCGCCTCCATACAACGCTGCGCTCCAAACGTACATTCCCAGAAATTTCTTCCTCAAATTAAGTCCTGTATTTCATACAGCAGACTTCTCTTGGTCACAAATGCCCTCTTTGCTTGTGCTAGTCTGCTTTTCATGTCCTCCTTTCTTCGTTCATCGCATGTAATTTTCCTTCCAAGGTACCGGGGTTCCTTCACTTTGTGGCCCCTTTTTTTGTGTTATGTTTTTTACTAATGTAAACGTAGGCTTCCGCGGCCGTTGTCACACTAAATAAAATTCTTCTGGGTTTGGGCCGCATTGTCAACTACAAAATTCCGACGTTTCGGCGACTGTTGCCAAGGCGCCTTCCTCAGTTGCAATTAGCAATACACCCTGAGGAAGGCGCCTTGACAACAGTCGCCAAAACGCCGGAATTTTATAACTGACAATGCGGCCTCAAACCCAGAAGAATTTTATTGAGTGTTTATTACTAATCTTATTTCTGGTACTTCTCATGAATTTCGTCTTTCTTAGGTTTATTCTTTAGTGTGTACTCTTAATCTGATTATTCCATTCAATAGATCTTGCAACACTTCCTTAATTTTGCTGAGCATTGCAGTGTCATCAGCAAATCTTATCATTGGTATCATATGACCATGTATTTTAACCCTACTATTGAACCTTCCTTTTATTTACGTCATTGCTTTTTCGATGTATATATTGAACAGTAGGGGCGAAAGATTCCATCCCCACCTTGCACCCTTTTGTATCAGAGTAATTCGTTCTTGGCCTTCCATTTTTATTTTTTCCTCTTGGTTCTTGTACTGCTCTATACTAGCGGAACTGGATATACGTCTTAATCTCCTTCGCCGGCCGTTGTGGCCGTGCGGTTCTAGGCGCTTCAGTCTGGAACCGCGGGACCGCTACGGTCGCAGGTTCGAATCCTGCCTTGGGCATGGATGTGCGTGATGTCCTTAGGTTAGTTAGGTTTAAGTAGTTCTAAGTTCTAGGGGACTGATGACCACAGATGTTAAGTCCCATAGTGCTCAGAGCCATTTGAACCTAATCTCCTTCTGTCCTCTCTCTCTGTCCATAACTTCCTCCCCCCGTCTTTCCATTTCCTCCTCCCCTTCCCTCTGGCAGTCTCCTCCTTCCCCTCTCTATGTCCATTTCCTCTCCTCCCCCCCCCCCCCCTCCCACTGTCCAACTCTTCTTCCACATTCTCTCTGACCTCAAACCTTGTTTAGTTATCTGCAAATGCAACCTCGACCTGGAAGTGAATTCGCTTAAAATGAATGGGAACATGGTTAACATCATTGTTATGCCGTATATGAGAAAGGCCTCTACAGCCGCTAGATCTGTGGGAATAGTGCTGCAATGACAGTATTTTGCGTAGTTTTAATCTGCGAACGTTTAGGATTACAAAGCTTCGGACTATTCATATTCCGTAATAGTATTATAGACATTAACCAATAAACCAAAGAAACTACTTTTATGTTTTGCATTAAAACCAGTTGTGAAGGAAAAAAACAAAACGGCACATTATTGTGTATACAATGATTATTTAAAATTCTATATAAGGAGAATGAATATGTTTGAGAGAAACTATTTGTCTAATAGTTTAAATGTCCTACTATCGCAATTAAAACTGACTGCGATAATGTTAATGAAACTGTACGCCGGTCGTTGTGGCCAAGCGGTTCTAGGCGCTACAGTCTGGAACCGCGCGACCGCTACGGTCGCAGGTTCGAATCCTGCCTCGGGCATGGATGTGTGTGATGTCCTTAGGTTAGTTAGGTTTAAGTAGTTCTAAATTCTAGGGGACTGATGACCTCAGAAGTTAAGTCCCATAGTGCTCAGAGCCATTTGAACCATTTGAAACTGTACGTTTTCACAGCACAGTATTTTCTTTTTCCCAGTTAGGTTTAACACAGAAACTGAAAATTGTCGTTAAAAACATATGTAACTTATTTTAGTATGAATATTTACTCGAGCATCGTATACGAATTCTTAGTAAATCAGTCAAGCACTTTTTTAGACTTCTGCTAACAACGTTTCCATCTTTTATATTACATACGTTTATGTATTATATATATGAAAAATGTATATAAGCAATGTCTGCCAAAATGTCTATTAGAGGATTGTGTAAATATCTGAAGAAAATCAGTCAAGAACCTTTCCAAACTCTTGTTAACAAAGTTAAACAACGATCAGTCTCTTTATATGGTGGTAAAGATTATGCGTCTTTTCTCATAGCTTACACATATTCGCTTGCGAATTTCGAACGTCCTACACCCGTTTATATTGTCGAATGGTTTTTCTAGGTCGAGTCCCTACGTCAGAACTGCCTCTCTGGTGTCTTTCCTTAAGACGAACTGATCTAGCACACTGGACTCGGATTCGGGAGGACGACGGTTCAATCCCGTCTTCAGCCATCCTGATTTAGGTTTTCCGTGATTTCCCTAAATCGTTTCAGGCAAATGCCGGGATGGTTCCTTTGAAAGGGCACGGCCGATTTCCTTCCCAATCCTTCCCTAACCCGAGCTTGCGCTCCGTCTCTAATGACCTCGTTGTCGACGGGACGTTAAACACTAACCACCACCACCGAACTGATCGTCATTTACCAAAGTCTCAATTTTCTTTTCCACACTATTCTTGTCAGCGACTAGGATGCATGAAATACACTACTGGCCATTAAAATTTCTACACGACGAAAATGACGTGCTACAGACGCGAAATTTAACCGACAGGAACAAGATGCTGTGATATGCAAATGATTAGCTTTTCAGAGCATGCACACAAGGTTGGCGCCTACAACGTGCTGACATGAGGAAAGTTTCCAACCGAATTCTCATACACAAACAGCAGTTGACCGGCATTGCCTGGTGAAACGTTGTTGTGATGCCTCGCGTAAGAAGGAGAAATGAGTACCACCACGTTTCCGACTTTGATAAAGGTCGGATTGTAGCCTATCGCGATTGCAGTTTATCGTATCGCGACATTGCTGCTCGCGTTGGTCGAGATCCAATGACTGTTAGCAGAATATGGAATCGGTGGGTTCAGGGGGGCAACACGGAACTCCGTGCTGGATCCCAACTGCCTCGTATCACTAGCAGTCGAGATGACACTCATCTTATCGGCATGGCTGCAACGGATGGGTGTGCAGCCACGTCTCCATCCCGGAGTCAACAGATGGGGACGTTTGCGAGACAACAACCATCTGCACGAACAGTTCGACGACGTTTGCAGCAGTATGGACTATCAACTCGGAGACCATGGCTGCGGTTACCCTTGACGCTGCATCACAGACAGGAGCGCCTTCGATGGTGTACTCAACGACGAACCTGGGTGCACGAATGGCAGAACGTCATTTTTTTTGGATGAATCCAGGTTCTGTTTACAGCATCATGATGGTCGCGTCCGTGTTTGGCGACATTGCGGTGAACGCACATTGGAAGCGGGTATTCACCATCGCCATACTGGCGTATCACTCGGCGTGATGGTATGGGGTGCCATTGGTTACACGTCTCGGTCACCTCTTGTTCTCACTGACGGCACTCTGAACAGTGGACGTTACATTTCAGATGTGTTACGACCCGTGGCTCTACCCCTCCTTCGATCCCTGCGAAACCCTACATTTCAGCAGGATAATGCACGACCGCATGTTGCAGGTCCTGTACGGGCCTTTCTGGATACAGAAAATGTTCGACTGCTGCCCTGGCCAGCACTTTCTCCTGATCTCTCACCAATTGAAAACGTCTGGTCAATGGTGGCCGAGCAACTGGCTCGTTACAATGTGCCAGTCACTACTCTTGATGAACTGTGGTATCGTGTTGAAGCTGCATGGGCAGCTGTACCTGTACACGCCATCCAAGCTCTGTTTGACTCAATGCCCAGGCGTATCAAGGCCGTTATTACGGCCAGAGGTGGTTGTTCTGGGTACTGATTTCACAGGATCTTTGCACCCAAATTGCGTGAAAATGTAATTACATGTCAGTTCTAGTGTAATATATTTGTCTAATGAATACCCGTTTATCATCTGCATTTCTTCTTGGTGTAGCCATTTTAATGACCAGTAGTGTATTAAGCTGATTGTGTGCTAGTTCTCGAACTTACCTGGCCTTGCTGTCTTTGGGATTGTGTGGACGATATTTTCCCGAAAGTGTGATGGTATAGCTCCAGGGCCATAGATTCTAAAAACCTAGTGGAATAGTCCTTTGTTTGACATTCACCCCAAAGGTTTTAAAAAAATTTTTTTTATTATTTTGAGCTTTTCCTCATTACAGAGGCTTATGTCCAACATAATAATTTACTTGGAAATTACAATACAAACAATAAACGTTCTTAAACTATATTCTCAAAATATCCCTCCAGGTGTTTCGATCTTGTGTGTCCTGTTCCTCTGCGCCCATTCTCCTCATTGTGTGCTGTACATTCTGGAGCCAGGTGATCATAGGCCGTCCTCTTCTTCTTCTCCCCTCCGGTTCCCACTCCAGTATCAATTTTGGTATTCTGGTTTCCTCCATTCGTCGTACATGCCCGTACCACTGTAATTTCTTCCTATCCATTACGTCATATATTCTTTCTTTTATTTCCATTCTCCTTATTACTTCGGTGTTCCTTATCTTTTCTTTCCTGGAGATTCTTGCCGATCTTCTCCAAAAGTCCATCTCTTGAGCTTGTAATTTTTTAATGTGCTTCATGTTAATTGTCCTGGTCTCCGTTCCATACAGAACCACACTCTCTAATATGGATTTGTATATTAATTTTTTAGTTCTGCTCATTACATTCCTGCTCCATAAGACTGAGTTAAGCATCCCAATGACCCTCTCCCCGCTACTAATTCTTTTATTGATTTCTGACTCCGATTTTCCCTCGATTTCTAAAATGGATCCCAAATAACAGAAAGTGTTTATCTTTTTGATTTTCTTTCCTTCAATGTATAGCTCATCTGAATCATTATTCAAGTATTCTGTTTTTTGGTAATTAATCTTCAAACCCCAAGTTTTGTATGCTACTGCTAGTTGATTGCACATATAGTTAGCATCCTCCCCATCTTGTGCTACGACTACTTGATCATCAGCAAATAATAAATGATGTAGGTAAACTCCATCTCTTATTTTTAATCCCATACTATTACATTTACGAGACCATGTTCTAAGGCTAATATCTATATAGATTTTAAATAATGATGGTGACATGGGACAGCCCTGTAAAAGGCCTTTGCTTGTTCTAAATTTCTGTGAAAGACACTCACCCCAACGGTTTTAAAAATTCCGTTGGAATATTATCTGTCCCTTCTGCTTCATTTGATTTCAAGTCATCCAGAACTCTTAAATTCTGACTAATACTGGAGGTAGTAACGCAGGTGCCGTTTTGTCGACAGGAGGAGGTGGACATCGACCTGACGGACCCGGAGCTGCACAAGGCGGCCTCCAAGATCCAGGCGTCGTTCCGCGGCCACAAGGCCCGCAAGGAGGGGGACCCCAAGGAGGGCGGCGACGACGGCAAGGCCGGCGACTCCGGCGGCGCCTCGCAGTGAGCGCGCCGCCCCCGCGCCGCCCGCCGCCCCCGCAGCTGCCGCCGCCGCCCCCACCACCGCCGCCGCGCCGGCTGGTGACCGCTTGTTACCTGTTCGCGGTCGCCGCCCGGCGCCGCCGCACCGCCTCCGCTACCTCCAGACTCCCCCACAAGTCCGCACCGAGCGCCCGGAAGCTGGCGAACGAGATGCTGCCAACTCACGTCGAGTCACTCTCAGTCACGAATCTCGAGCCTAAAGCGGGAGCATCGCAGAACCAATCTACACACGCATTCACAGCCGTCAGTAACACTGGCATATGAAGAACGCATACAGAAGCTGGGTCTTTCATAACGACCCACTCAATATGTTATCAACATTGTTTCAATTCCAACTACAGTTTGAATATAGGATCAAATATGCAATACAGGACAATATTTTTTGTGAAAGCTCTCGTTCGTCATTAAAAATATTAGAATACTGCCCAAGTTTGGTAGTGAATAGAAAACAGCAGTGACTAATATCTCTGAATGTCAAGGAATTGAAATGGAGAAGTAGTTTATTTTGTATCAGGCGCCAAATCTTTCCGACGTTTTCCTAAGTGTAAGGTCGGTAGCGGAGACGAGTATTTCGAGGCAGCAGCGGGGCCTCCTCCTTGTGTATTATTTACTAACCCATCCCAATTTCATCTAAAAGTCACTTCTTTTCGTCATGGAGCATGCTCTTCCCTCGATTGGGTGTCCACCCACAGTCGCACCCGTCATTCGAAGTAGCCCCAAAAATAAAACAGCTATCAATAACTCAAATAGTAACGCTCGTTCCTTGTTTCTTTAGTTCTCCACCATTACGGGGCTATGCTAATTGGTGGTCGAGACGCCTGCAACTCCGGCCTCCAATTCGTATTGCCCTCGCAGAAAATACTAGAGTGCCAGTAAAAATACAGAAACCCCAATGTACCTACGTGAACAGGAATACTTCATATACATTTATTTATCTAAACCACAGAACAAACACTATGCACTTGCTCAAGAAGGGAAGAGTGCGTTACACGACACAATCTACTTGTTATTTATATACAATAAACTTAAACTTCATTCATCAATATTAAAGAAAGTAAGACATTTCTCATGTACTGTAACAAATAACATAGATCTATAAATCTCTAATGACTCTGTACTATCGACTACATTTCTTTGTGCTTCTAGAGCATTTCTAAATCTTCTGGTTTGCTCCTTCGGCGCTTATAGAGGCTTGTACAGCAGTTTCTCTTTCTTCAATGGAATAAATGAACGCTATTTACACGAAAAAACAGAAATCAAGAACAAATACGAAAGGAGGCTGTTCAATACTTCTCTATCAGAAAGATGTTCATAAATTCATGGACTCGTTTGGCACCTAAGCAGCAGCAGGTAAAAAGTATAAAGATTTCGAATAGCTATAACAAGTTGGATAATAAATATTTTACTTGACTCGTTCCGTTCGTTCTTATAATGCATTATAGCTTAGGGCTACATAGAAGGCTAATGAGGCAAATGTGCAAAATAAAGAATGAGTTGTAAGAATTTTTGAAAACCGTTGAATAAACAGTGAAGTTAATAAACTTTCGAGATATCCATGATTGCTATTCATAAGATTAATTTCCTAATGTTAATATTGCAGAACTAATAATATTGTTAGTCGAATTTTAATTCTATTGAAAGTTAAAGTAACAAGTGTTGTGTCTTTCATTATGCTTTATCACATCACTGTACGATAGGGGAGAAAAGCAGGAATTAAATCATGCAACAGGCATTATACAAGGTATGAAATATTATGTCTTTGAACAATTTGGAGATTAATATTGTTCTTTGTAATACACAAATAAAGTAAATAAAAATTATTATAAATCTTAATGCATATCATTTCACGTTAAAGCTTTCTGCAGCTGTTCCTCACATTCTGGTTTCTAGCTTTCTAGCGGAAATGCAAATATTTATCTTCTTGACAACCCGATAAAATGTCTAAAATTAATCACTAGGTACTCGCAAGGTTACATTTACGATGGTAAAGTTACAATAAGTTTCACCTCTCTGAAATTTTAGCATTAGGATTTCCTAATGGCTGTCTAAGTCATTTCATTACCTACCCATGGCGACCCTCCCCCTCGGAAGTTCGAGTCCTCCCTCGGACATGGGTTTGTTTATTGTTCTTAGCATAAGTTAAAGTTAGTGTGTAAGTGTAGGGACCGATGACCTCAGCAGTTTGGTCCCTTAGAAATTCTGCAAAAACAGACTTAATTTCTGATGTCATACCGCAATCACTGGTTATACAATGATGGCAAAAATGTTTATTCACATGACCGGTTTCGGTTCGTCTAGGACCATCTTCAGATCTGCAGTTTCAGTTATAGGAGAAACCCGTCCACACACAGCAACCTTCACATGCTGCGTCACTAACGGATTATAGCTAACCTTAGAAATTCACAAACACACACACACACACACTAAGAAGAATCCCGCCAATCTGCGACCTTGTGTTCACTTTGTACTTATTTGTAAGGGTCGTTCCCTAAGGAAAATCGTCACTGTCTTCATTTCCGAAGCCACGATTACTCAAGCTGTACGCCAGATCGATGCATCAGATTTCCGAACTTTGGAAATCATTCTGTCTTCTGAAGAATGATAGCTGATGGAACTCTCAAAATTGAATGTGAACAAACGTTTGGTTTGCCTCCTGTTTCAGCGCGCTTGTTTCGTAGTTCTAAACCAATATTACTCACTGATCACACCCGCCAGCAGTTTCCATCATCCCTCAGTTAAGATCACGTATCAGTAGCTCGCCTTGATGAGCTCCCTCATACCTGCCGAAAAGCAATAATCGTTTAGTTCACGAACCATTGATAGTCAGTGACTTTGCCGCGCATTTAATTACGTCATCTGGTAGCGTGCGCCTGTATCATGAGGGATATGTTTTGTCACAGCTCCATGTGATGCAAAAGAGGGGGAGGAATGGGGGAGCTGCAACAGTAAAGAGGAAAAGAAGGAAGGAGAGAAAGAATGTCTACTGCACTATCGGTTATCGGTGTTAATATGCACAGAACAGAAATCCAATTTTCATTTGTAGTGCAACAGTTGCAGTAAGGATATTAATTCCACTGTAAACTTTCACGGTTTTTTTTTTCAGCGATATCTGCTGGGCTGATATGCCCCTCGGCTCCACACAGAGTAATTGGCTGTCGATGTGTTTGATATGTAATAAATTTCAGGATTGTGGCAGCTAGATTTCGTCATTAACAAATCAATCAATAAACTCTTTGTTACTTCCTGACGATTGTAATATCACATGTACAGAACAGGTAACAAAAGCTTTCAAAACAAACTACGAGTAATTCAAAAACCGTCAGTTATAGCACGTTCGGATTTTCTCAGTACTTTTTAACGGCCGATCTGTCACTAGTCTGCACTACGGTGAACTATCTCTTTAAAACAACCGTTCACGACGTCAACCATCTGCTCACGGCAGACAGCACAGCGACACTGTCCCAGTAGAATGAAGCAAGACTTCAGTGGCTGTGACAGTCCCAGCAGCCTAGTGTACGCTGTTGTTGGTTCCAGACTGCAGACGAGATTCTTTGTATGACCCAAAAAGAAGCTGGCCCCATGATATAGGGTGCGGCGCGGGAACTTCCTTATTTGAAACGCGCGGCACACAGCGGCTGTTACTCATTGTTGGGAAGATTCTAGTGCAATCAGAAGTGCGAGACTCAACATTTTTAAGGTTAGCTTAGCAGCGATCATGCAGTGGGCAAGAGAGTTCCGCGAGTTCGCCGTTGCGGCCTACTTTTCGAATGCACACTCGGTCATCAGAACTCAGCGTGCATTCAGGAAACAGTTCAACATCGCGCCTGCAGGTCGTGTTCCTGATGGGTAATCAATTGTTATGTGGGTAGATAACTTTGTGGATACTTGGAGTGTGCAGAAAAAGAAACCAGTACCTTCAAGAACCACCAGAACGGCTGAAAACATTGAGAGGGTAAGGATGTCGATTCTGAATTCCCACAAGCGATCTGCAAGCAAATATGCAGCTGTCCTTGCAATTTCTGAACGCACAGTGAGACGAATTCTTCATGGAGAGTTGAAATTTCATCCATATAAACTGTCAGTGGTGCACACACTTCAGCCACGTCATGTTGTTTCACGAAACAATCCGTGTGAAGCCTTGATCGATGAGCTGCCTCGCGACGCCTTAATGTTCTTCAGCAACGTGGCACATTTTCATTTGTCTGGCTGCGTAAATAAACAAAATATGCGGTATTGGAGCCGCACGAAACCCCGATAACTTCATGTGCAGCCCGTGCATACAGAACTTGTGACTGTTTGGTGTGCATTATCTGAAGTTGGCATTATTGGCCCATGGTTCTTCGAAGAGAACGATAAGGCAGTGACTGCCACCTCTGAACATTATGTTCAGATGATTGAACAGGTTTTTTTTCCAGAACTTGAAGAAATGGATGTAGGTGATTGGTTCCAACAAGATGGCGCCACAGCTCACACGGCACGAACATCGATGATCATGTTGCGCGAACACTTTCCCGATCGTCTCATCTCTTTGATAGGCGATCTCCAGCGGCAAGCACGCTCGCCAAATTTAGCGCCATGTGATTTTTTCTTATGAGGCTATCTCAAATCCTTGGTATATACCAATCGTCCGCAGACCCTGGCTGAGCTACGGAAAAATATTCGTGTTGCTGTTGCCAACATCGACAGAGACATATTGGAAACAGTGGACCGAAATTTCCAATTTCGACTCTCCAAATGCATTGAACAGAACGAAGGCCACCTTCAAGATATCATTTTCAAAACTTAATGGAAAAAAAACTTCAGATCTTACTCTTCGTAAAGAAAAAATTAAATTGATGTCTCTAATACTTCCTGATTTATGATTTTTTTTAAGTAAGGCAGTTCCCGCGCCGCACCTAATATTTAGTGACCGAGATATCAAAGTGACATCGCCACGACTAGTTAATAGTTCCACACCGCTGTAAGTTTTCGAGGTCCCTAAAATCGCGTTGTAAGTTTCTACATGCCATGTTATGTTGACAACATTTAAATTCGAGAGTGGTGTGTAGCTCAATTTCCCGCAAATATAGGACTACACGTCCAATAAATGCTGATTGGACGACGTCTTTAGCCTCTCGGGAAATATAGCCACCGAACGATTATAACGATTTTACAGATTGACCGTGGGTGCCATAAAATATTGTATTTCTTCGGGTAGTCGCCGATATCAGATTGGATGTGCATAATTAAGGGACAGTTGTGTTTCCTGAGCATTAGCCGAGTAATGACAGATTTTCTGTTATGATAAATAACAGACCAGTTGATAACAGCCTAGAGACCTGGACCAGAGACGTAAATGAACACAGTGTATTGCAACCGGAGTTGCCGTTTAATAAAACAGATACCGACAGTTGTGGATTCCCTATGTGCGAGTATTCAGGATAAAATAACAGCCAACCGAGTAGATCATACTCAATTCTAATTATGCACTACACTATTGTCTATTGATTTTGGTATACTAGTTCGGCACCGCTGGTGACGTAGAAAAATAAAAGAATTTATGCCAGTCAGTGTCGTTTCGTCTTTCGGTAATTATTGAATCATTATCATACAAGACGGCAACAACGAGTCTGAAGAAATTTCGGTAACCATAAATTCCTCACATCATGTCACTAACTAAACATTTCTGAACAACTTCTGAAAATTTGTTTGCAGGGTTCAGAATCACTTTGTATAGTGTTCAGTAGTCCGTCCCCGAAATTCAGTGAATACCCATGTCGTCTGCAAAGTACATACTAAATCTACTGAACACTCACACAAATTCGCTTACCTCTCATACAGTAACTACGTGCTTCAGAATATGGTCTCGAACAGCTATTATGATTCCTGACTACGAACAACGGTGAGACAAAAATATGAAGAGAGAAAGAAGAAAGCTGTTTACATTCCACATTCACAGTCAAAATCTTTACTGATTCGTCTGAGTAAAGATCTATTCATTTTACACTCTACTAATACGGTTCAACTTTTAATCGTGACACGAACAAATTTCCCAGTCGGAGTTACTACCACAGTCTAATAAATACAGTCACGACACTCTCTAGAGCGAAATTTGTTGCCGTTTGACAGGTGGAGCAACGCTAGCGCTTCAAGAGTCGAGAAAGCAAACGGTCACATGCTTCATAAGGATAGAGTTTGTTTTTAATTATGTTCTACTTAATTAAAGAAACAGATGTTATATTTTTGCGTTCCATGCGTTAGTAAATTACCAAGAGGCATGAATTATCGCGAAGTACTTATAAAAACAACCGAATCACAATGATTCAGTGACATAAGCTACAACTAACTCATGAAGAAATGCTTTCAAATATGTCTATATTTGCATCTTATTCCGTTGAAAGCAAGAGAATATAAACACATGCATGAGAAGCATATATTTCTGTTCTTGTCTGTTCTTATTATCATTAGCACTTTCCTTGATAATTAAAAAAAAATTATGGAGTCCATCGATTCGCCCTTTCTTACAGTTCATTGGACTTTTTAATACACGAATATTTTTGTAAATGTAATTACTTTTGCTTCAAAACAGAATGTGTGAAAGATTATTGCCGTTTGTGGCCCACATTTAGCAACAATTGTGGAATTGGTTTCTACTGTGTTGGGAAACAGCTTTATTACTTTTGACGATTTACTGTTACCTATGTGTGGTTTTCCCTTAAGCTACAGTTGTGATAGGATATTTGATAGGTTAAATAATGTAGATATTACGTTCCATGTAGGTTTTCTACGTTCCACATTCACTCATTTGATTGAAAATGTAGCGAACAAAACTCTACTTTGTGGGATAGAGATACAGCGTCTTTTCGTAAAAGGTCAGGACTTCTGGTGTTTACCAGCAATTTTTTGTTATTAAAACAAAACGACATTACTCAGGAAATGTCTGTACGTTACAAGAGAATCATGAATAAACTGTCTTTTAATTCACGGTTTCGTATCTCCCAGTACTTAAGACAGTAAATAATGTGACGTAACTTTTTAGTTATTGTCGATTTTTATGTCACTACATACACTCCCTATTGTAAGAATTATGTTTGTAAATCAACATAAAAGTTAGTATTCGCACTCATCCTATAACGTACTCAGAAACGTCGCTTACTGGCCGCTTGGGTCGCTGCTGTTGCCTGGAGTAACAAAACCTAGACGAAGTGTCGCGACTGTTATGTTAGAATGTGGTTACTACTGTCCCTGTTGCTGATACTCCCATGGACGTAAAAAAAGAAGGGAGCTGGCACTATAGACTTGATGCTCTACGTTGTTTCGAAACCAGAGTGGGTGCGGTCTGTCTCCATTTTAAGTAGCCCAAAACATTAGCAGACTACTGTTTACGATTGCTTCTTGCTCATTTTTTCTGTCGTGTGCGTGCAACACATGTTTTAAATACAAAATATTACAGTGCTTACATGAATAACGTAGTGTCAGAAAGGCAATCTCGGAAGTTTTTCTGTTCTTGAACGCGTGTTTGCTCTAGTAATACGAGACATTTTGCCTCGTTAATATAACTTATTTTTTGTTGATACATTTCGAAAAACAAAGAAGAGAAGGAAGTGGTGTGAAAAATATGCTTTCGTAATCCATTTAATTCCACTTTTACTCCATATGTGTCGGTAACAAAATAAAGATGGAACTCCGAAACCAATACTTATTTGTTCGTTACATTTTCAGCTTTCAACTCGTATGCACAACATTTTTAATATTCACGTTTGCAAGGAACGGACCTACGTGTGCTTCGTTAGCTTATAAACGTGTACAACGAGGAAAGAAGCAAGGAATGCTATTGTACCTTGTGCATGTCAAAAAAGTGAACGATCATTGAACTGTCAAACAGAACTGCATAGAGGTATACCTCCATGCAGAGTAGAGTTCTTGTTTTATTAGATTTCCAGTGCATTTGTCTCAATGCAGTTTAAACATCTTCTCACTTTGAAACCTTCCCTAAGATATGTCATTCAGTGTGTGGCACTTTAAAGGGTAAAAAAAAATTTTTTTAATATGTTCCAGCATTGTCCAGCGCTATAAAACTGATTAAGAGAATGATGTCAAACGCACAGACCCTTTAGAATGGATATTTTGCTTTAACATGTATGTGAGTCATTTTTAGTAAGAGTAGTCTGACCTATGTAACATGTATGCCTACCTTTTCAACAGTAGACCATTTGTTTTTTTCTCGGAATATTTGGCAGTTTCTCAGGAATAACGAGACATGGAATGTACGTAAGAGACATGTAATGACGTCTACTTTGATCATCTGACTGATTTTACTTTTGAATTTCATTTTGAAGTTTTCAAAGTATACAAGCCTATACGATGCTTTTTGATACACCAATAGTTAGTTATCTAGTTAGTTAGTATCATGCTCCATTTATCATTTACAAGGTAAATCTTAATGCTATGGAACGACTCATCATATAATGTGGGATGTATTTTTCCTTCTTTTCCTGCAATTGTTTGTTTTGTAAGCGGGAAGTTGTGTCCCTGGCCGATATAATATGGCAGTATTTTGCCGACCCCAATATACACCGCAAGATGAAAGTAGTATTACCTCTATCCTCTCTTCTCAGAGTAGTTTTTTGGTAGTCCGGATCCTTCCGTGCCACCACCCTGTCGATTCAATTGCGGTGAAGGTCCCTGGAATGCTTCCACAAGTTATCTCCACTACGCTACTAAATAAATAGCCACACTTCTCACAAACAGGGATCTATTTTGCCCGACGTTTTCATTATTTCTTTTCACAACACAACTAACAATTGCTGCGGTAACACCACTCCCTTGAGTACTTTCAAACGTCCGTACATGCATACTGTAAGACTTGAGAGAAAAACCAGAAAACCAACTACCACTCTTCAATTGTTCATTACACTGTTTTTGGGGCGTCGTTTACTCCATGGTTCTCGGATGCAGGCACTTGCTGCACCATGGCACAAATGACTCTCGGACGACCAGTGGTTTTAATACCATTTTTACTGGTCCCCTTCTCGCCAGCTCCACCACTGCTCCACGTCCACTGCATACAAGAAAGGAAAACACACAGTTTTCCTCTCCCACTACACTTATCCTTATCAATTTACTCACGAGCATCTCTTCTCGACGGCTTTCCAATGGTGAGTTGGTATGTTAACATATATCCCGAAACACTACAAATGTCATCAGTGTTCTTTTGTATGTATGCCTCCATGCTGATCATTTATTAGTTTTTCTCATTTTTTTATTAAAGAAAAACAGATGTTAGTCAGTAATACCTACCCATCACAATTTAACATTACAGTAATAGATAATCTTCTGCGGAATAAAAGGAGCTGTCAAACAGAGACGTTTTCAGTTTAGTTTCATATTTTACCTTAGTGCCTGTCAGGCATTTTATATCAAAGGGTAAGTGATCAAAACTTTTGATTGGGAGTTCTGAAACCCTGTTAGTGCTACAGACAATCTTAATGTGACGTCATGAATGTCATTTTTTTCTCCTGAGATTGTAATTACGTAAATCATTGTTCCTCTTGAAATGTAGTGAATTATTTACAACAAACTTCATGAGGGAATAACTATGCTGTGATAGGGATAGACTGCTATTCACATGCCGAGCAGCAGGCACGCACGACGAAAAGAATGTTCCCATAAGTTATCATCCAAAGTCTTCTTCAGAAAGGAAGCAAAGCACACATCCACATTCACACACTCATACAGAGAAAACTCATACACACATGACCGCTGTCTTCGGCTGTCCTAGCCAGAATCTTTTTTACTGAGGAGGAGATATGAACGATGAATAATTAGCGGTGGGAGGATTTTAGGGCATGACATGCTGTCCCACCTATCAGCGCGGTTACGTAGCCGTGTGTTGTGCGGGGACGAGACCGTTGATACAGTGTGGCTCGTATGTCGGAGCGTTTGCGATTTGGAAGGCAATGAAAACCACAGGGAAGAAGAGAAAGAAATAACGTTGAGTAAAGTAAGGCAAATCTAGAGTATAATGGCAGAAATAAAACCACTACAATAAAACTAAAAAGTGCAGCCACAATTCATGTATACAATAGAAAATATTGCTTGAACGGCACCATTTGTGTGATTCCTTTAAACTGCAGATTATGATCGGATCGATTAGTATACCGTGAACAATGCAAGGTGGCATTTTCGAAGAAACAACTATGACTCCACACAGTCAAAGCACCCAACAAGTTCGAAACTAGGCACGAGCACGTCCGCCGCCTACGGTAAATGCAGCCCAAAGCGCACGGTTGTGTGACGTCAGCAGCGTAGTGTTCGTGGCCAACGATAAATACTTAGCACAGCCCACTGATATATGTTTGTTTGTGTCAAAGCCCTTAGATGAATTCCTTGACAGTGTAGTAGCACGAAGGTTTTAGCAAATATCTTTAATAAAAGTGAGGGTGAGGCTTAGACCTATATTTATCACATACACTCCTGGAAATTGAAATAAGAACACCGTGAATTCATTGTCCCAGGAAGGGGAAACTTTATTGACACATTCCTGGGGTCAGATACATCACATGATCACACTGACAGAACCACAGGCACATAGACACAGGCAACAGAGCATGCACAATGTCGGCACTAGTACAGTGTATATCCACCCTTCGCAGCAATGCAGGCTGCTATTCTCCCATGGAGACGATCGTAGAGATGCTGGATGTAGTCCTGTGGAACGGCTTGCCATGCCATTTCCACCTGGCGCCTCAGTTGGACCAGCGTTCGTGCTGGACGTGCAGACCGCGTGAGACGACGCTTCATCCAGTCCCAAACATGCTCAATGGGGGACAGATCCGGAGATCTTGCTGGCCAGGGTAGTTGACTTACACCTTCTAGAGCACGTTGGGTGGCACGGGATACATGCGGACGTGCATTGTCCTGTTGGAACAGCAAGTTCCCTGGTAGAACGATGGGTTCGATGACGGTTTGGATGTACCGTGCACTATTTATTGTCCCCTCGACAATCACCAGTGGTGTACGGCCAGTGTAGGAGATCGCTCCCCACACCATGACGCCGGGTGTTGGCCCTGTGTGCCTCGGTCGTATGCAGTCCTGATTGTGGCGCTCACCTGCACGGCTCCAAACACGCATACGACCATCATTGGCACCAAGGCAGAAGCGACTCTCATCGCTGAAGACGACACGTCTCCATTCGTCCCTCCATTCACGCCTGTCGCGACACCACTGGAGGCGGGCTGCACGATGTTGGGGCGTGAGCGGAAGACGGCCTAACGGTGTGCGGGACCGTAGCCCAGCTTCATGGAGACGGTTGCGAATGGTCCTCGCCGATACCCCAGGAGCAACAGTGTCCCTAATTTGCTGGGAAGTGGCGGTGCGGTCCCCTACGGCACTGCGTAGGATCCTACGGTCTTGGCGTGCATCGGTGCGTCGCTGCGGTCCGGTCCCAGGTCGACGGGCACGTGCACCTTCCGCCGACCACTGGCGACAACATCGATGTACTGTGGTGACCTCACGCCCCACGTGTTGAGCAATTCGGCGGTACGTCCACCCGGCCTCCCGCATGCCCACTATACGCCCTCGCTCAAAGTCCGTCAACTGCACATACGGCTCACGTCCACGCTGTCGCGGCATGCTACCAGTGTTAAAGACTGCGATGGAGCTCCGTATGCCACGGCAAACTGGCTGACACTGACGGCGGCGGTGCACAAATGCTGCGCAGCTAGCGCCATTCGACGGCCAACACCGCGGTTCCTGGTGTGTCCGCTGTGCCGTGCGTGTGATCATTGCTTGTACAGCCCTCTCGCAGTGTCCGGAGCAAGTATGGTGGGTCTGACACACCGGTGTCAATGCGTTCTTTTTTCCATTTCCAGGAGTGTACCATGGACACGTCAGAGTGACGTCACAGGGATGTCTCGCTGCGATGAACCTCATGTTTTCGGCTACTTAAGGCGGCGGACGTCAGCTTCAAGTTTGTGACAAAATGACAACTCCCTTCTTTTTTTACCTCCATCGTTACTCACATGGAAGTAATAAAGGAAGGGAGGTGGCCTTAACGCTTTACGTTATTTTCAAGCCAGAGTGGGCGCTATTTTAAGTAGTCCAGAACATTAGTAGACTGGTACTTACGAGTGCTTCTTGCTCAATATTTCTGTCGTGTGCGCGCAACAACTTTGAATACTAAAAACTGTAGAACTTGCATGAATAACATAGTGTCAGGAAGGCAACTTCGAACGTTTTTCTGTTCTTGAATACATATTTTCTCTAGCAGTACGACACAGAGTGACGTCTCGGGGAAGTGTCACTGCGGTGAATTATGGGGTATGAATGTGATGAATCTAACGTTTTTGGTTAGTTAAGATGGCGGACGTCGGCTTCAAGTTTGTAGCGTAATGCCACCTCCCCTCTTTTTTACCACCATGCTTATTCCACACGGAATGGTAATGTCTACGGAGATATCATGGCGTACTACACATATCGCCAACACGGAACGATATTTGTCTTGTAGCATGCTGTTTACACTTTGATCAGAACACCGAGACTTCAATATTAAACGTATTTGTATTGTTTTTATGCGTTTACTTATTAGTACCAGTAATGGTGAATAATCACTGCTGATAAGAATGAAAATCGAAATACGTGAAAGGATATTTTTTATTTGCAAATACCCATGTAAATAAAAAAAGGGAGTTGTCATTAAGTCGCAAGCTTGAAGCCGATGTCCAGCATCTCATGTAGCCCAAAAACATTAGGTTCACTGCATTTATACATACATGGTTCACCGCGGTGATACTTCCCTGTGACGTCACTCTGATGTGTCCATGCCCAGTTTCGGCCGTTGAGAATAATTATCGAATTTCATGCTCGGATCCCGCACAACCTACAGCTACGTGACAGCTCTGATTGTTGGTGCAGCAAGCATTTCATTCTCTAAATTTCTCCCACCGATAATTATTCATTGTTCACATTTGCTCCCTTTTAAAAAAGATCCTGGCTAAACATGTGGTCACGTGTGTGTCAGTTTCGTGCGTGTGAATATGTGCGTGTGTGCGCGCTTTGTTTCCTTTCTCAAGAAAGCTTTGGTCGAAAACTCGTGCGAATACTCCTTTCGTCATGCCTGCCTGCTGCTCGGCTTCTAAGTAGCAATGTATCCCCTTCACAGTATAGTTATTTCCTCAGGACGTTTGTTGTAAATGATCCACTACAGTTCAAAAGGGACAATGATGCACATAATAACAATATCAGAAGAAAAACATGATATTTATTAAGCCACAATAATGTTGTCAGTAGCACAAACAGGGGTTCATAATGCTGCAACCAAAAGTTTTGATCATTTACCGAGTGATACAAAATACCTGACTGACAGCAAAGTAAATTTTACAACTAAGCTGTAAACGTTTCTTATGAGTTGTGATATGTTTGGTTATTCCTGAGAAACTTACAATATTACTGACGGGAAAAATTCTGGGAAAAGAAAGAAACAGATTACTGCTGGAAATGTAAGTCTAAATGTTACACAGGTTAGGTTGTCATTAATAAAAAAAAATATTTACTTACATGTTAAAGCAAAATATACACTTTACAGGGTCTAAGCGTTTGAGACCATTTCCTTCATCACATTTATAGCACTGCGCAAAGTTGGAAAAGGTTTTACAAATTATATCGGTTTTTTACCCTGTAAATTACTGGTGTTGGTTACACACTGAGTGTCACATCATAGATAAGACTTCAGAGTGAGAAGACGTGTGAACTACAGTCAGATTAATGCACTGATAAACTAATAAAACAAGAACTCTATTCTGCACGCATTTGTTTCTTTGACATTTCAATAATCGTCCACTTTGTTCACATGCCCAAGATCGATAGCACGCCTTGCTTCTGTCCTCGTTGCACAAGTTTGTGGGCTAACAAAGAACTCGTAGGTACTTTTTTTGCAAAAGTAACATTCAGAATGTTGTACAATACTAGATGAAAGCTGAAAATGTAACGAACAAGAAGCTGTACCAACAAAAACACAAGCATTGGTTTCGGAGTCCCTACTTCATTTGCTACCAACTCAAATACAGTAAAATTGAAATTACATGGAATACGAAAACATACTTTTCGCATCATAACCTTCTCTGCTTGGTTATTCGAAATATATCAAGAAACACTTCCCCCATGAACCATGGACCTTGCCGTTGGTGGGGAGGCTTGCGTGCCTCAGCGATACAGATGGCCGTACCGTAGGTGCAACCACAACGGAGGGGTATCTGTTGAGAGGCCAGACAAACATGTGGTTCCTGAAGAGGGGCAGCAGCCTTTTCAGTAGTTGCAAGGGCAACAGTCTGGATGATTGACTGATCTGGCCTTGTAACATTAACCAAAACGGCCTTGCTGTGCTGGTACTGCGAACGGCTGAAAGCAAGGGGAAACTACAGCCGTAATTTTTCCCGAGGACATGCATCTTTACTGTACAGCATGGGGAGCTGCATCAAACCAGTCTCAGGACTGAAGACCACAACAACAACAACATCAAGAAACAACACGTTACATTAACGAGGTCAAATGTGTCTTATTACTAGTGCAAATACACGTTAAAAGAAGAGAAAAACGTTCGAAATTGTCTTCCTGACACTATATTTATTCATGTAAGCACTGTTCAAATGGCTCTGAGCACTATGGGACTTAACATCTATGGTCATCAGTCCCCTAGAACTTAGAACTACTTAAACCTAACTAACCTAAGGACAGCACACAACACCCAGCCATCACGAGGTAGAGAAAATCCCTGACCCCGCCGGGAATCGAACCCGGGCGCGGGAAGCGAGAACGCTACCACACGACCACGAGCTGCGGACTGTAAGCACTGTAATTTTTGGTATTTAAAAGAGCTGTTGCGTGCTCACGATAGAAAAACGAAAAAGAAGCAGTTGTAAACAGTCGTCTACTAATGTTTTGGGCTATTTAAGATGGCAGCAAGCCGCACCCACTCTAGCTTCAAAACAACGTACAGCGTAAGTCGAGTGTGCCATCTCCCTTCTTTTTTTTACTTCTATGCGAATACCACAAAGTTACAAGACTTTAGAGTAAAGGTAAACTGGCGATAAAAATTATTTTCTGCGCATCTCAATGCTCACTCTGCAGGTTTCCTATTGTATTTTAGTCCCGGAGAATACATACTTTCTTTTGTTGAAGTAGTTAAATAAGCGAAAGATACTTACTTGTGCAGGACACATTCAGTTATATTGCAGCTGTTAATTGTGTCACTTCCATGGCGCCCGTCTAAGCAGCGATTACAAACCTCCATGGCGCCTGTAGCATAATGTTCGTATGACAATTATTACGTTTCTTAAAGGATTATTAATACGATTTTATATAAAAAAACTGTAATGTAGGAAAGAAATAAAAGAACGACTCGCACAAAACTCTTAACCTCTTGTATCAAAAAAGTGTATCTGTAACTTTGTTTGCGGAACCAAGCAAGCGAAATACTCGATTTGTGCTAATGGATCGACAATTCATGTTAGTCTATAACACACGTTACCAATCAATAACTTAACTGAAATTAAACAAGAACCATAATAATAATTGGCTATCGTAATTTTAACAATAAATATTATGTCGTGACGATTCCATTCACTCACAAGCAAAGATAAAAGATCTTTCCTGATGATAGCTTTATTTCATAAACGTTCTTCTTTGTGTTTGACATGTGTTGACACCCACCCTCCTCGAGAATGGTCACTAATTACCGACAACTACTCACAACTTAATCACTTACAAAATATTTTTTTTTTGTTTCCTCTCAGACCGAATGATGTTTTATAAAGTAGGTATACATACCAACAAATTTTCTTGAGGAAGGAAGGGACAATTTCTGAATAAATTATCCGTAGCTGGGAATGAAACTAAGAAATGTGTTCAGTGGAGCTCGGTCCATTAGTGAAGAAATGTCAGATATTTTGTATTAACAATCTGCAGTGGGGACCTTTAGTCCGTAGGCTTAAACGAGAAATGTGGAATGTAAATGAAAGTAAAAACTTTAATCTGGCCACTGTTGTAAACAGAAATTAGGCCTTCCCTGTCCGTTTCAGAAATTAAATGACAGTTACAACACTTATAGCAAATGTTTCTCTGAGATTTAAGACCACATGCTAGTAATGGTGTCACGAGCGACAGTGGAGATAGCAGTGACGACTCCTTTCAACAGGCATCATTTTTACGACACAGTCGTCATCATATGGAGGTAAGTAGACACACTGTTACTTACTGTCACAAATGTTTAACAGTAATTTTCGTGTGCAGAGATCTTGAAACTTTTCTATGCGTCGTTCAACCCATTTTATATATACAGTTTCGTTCACGCGAACTGTAAGCCCCGTACACACTGAGCCCGAAACATGTTTTCACATGTTTCTGGCTACTTGATGTGGACACCGTTTGGAGACATGTTTCGAAACACAGAGACATCTACCATGGCAGTGTCGGTACAGATCAAAGGAAACAATGTGAGGCTAGCTACCACTTGTCACCGCTGTACGGCGCTAGCATGCGTTTGTATGCGTCGTCTACTGTTAAGTGATGTGTTTATTACAGTGTCGTTTTCGCTTTATTTTTCTAAAACAACGGAGTGATCAAGGCAGCAAATTGTTGATTTAACTGCCATGTACCAGGGCGAGGATTGAGGAAGCAAGGAATATAAAACAGTGTTAAAAAAACATGGTGCACCTACAAAAATTGCAGCAGCTTTTGGCACTGACAAGGAAAGTGTAGCGAAAAAAATACGATCGTTCGTGGTTGCTTACAGGCGTGAGAAAAGAGAAACATTTTCCAGCAGACCATCTGGTAGTGGTGCAGACACTGCATATGACTCCAACTGGTTCGGCTATCGGCTGCTGCAGTTCTTGGACGATGTTCATGAGCCGAAGGAGACAACAGATACTGTGGAAAATGAGGAAAGAAAATTATGCTTGTTTGTCTTTATTTGTATTTTATAGTACACAGTCACATTCACCCATAGTTATTTTGCCACGGTACGCTTCCTTGTGGACTTAAAAATATTTAGCAAACTCGTCTCGAATTTGTTTATTCGCGGAAGCAGCTGTCCTTGGTATATTCTGTGCTGCAATGAAAACTGATGCAATGTCATCTCGTCTCCATGTTCCTGGAATCATCTCACCTGTCTGTAAATCGTAGGAATCAAAGCTTCCATGAGGGGTGTACTGGTTCCTTGCCTCAGCATTTCCCTTAAAAAACTGTGCAGACATACAGCTGTAAGTGTGACAGTTTTTGCCTTCTCTGGTTATAGCAACATAGTTTTCCTAAACACACGAAAAACTGAAACCATAATGTCGAAAGTGTTCTCAACAACCATTCTGGCCCTAGAAAGTCTGTAGTTACAAACTCTCTCTCTTTTTTGAACCTTTAACATGTTTTCCTGAGTAGGGGTCCATAATATTTTCCTGTAAGGGAAAGCATCGTCTGCTACAAAAACTTCCTGTAGGGCCTTTGTGCCACCTGGTAAGCATTCAGCTTGTGGTAAGTTAAGTTTCTTTTTGTTAATTAACTCACTTATGCTCGCGTTTTTGAACACACCACCATCTGATATTCTGCCTTGGCAGCCGATATCTGTGTACAAAATGTTATAGTTGGCATCGACGACAGCAAGCAGCACAATGCTGAATGAACCTTTATAATTATAATATTCACTTCCACTACCAACAGGACACCGTAGTACGATATGTTGCCTGTCAATTGCCCCGACATAGTGGGGGAACTGAAGAATCTGTGAGAACAAACATGCTGTTTCACGCCAGTCGTTTCCAGTCGCTGTTATCTGAAAGACAGAAATTTGATTTCAGGTTTTCGTACATTCACCAGAGGGCATAAATGAAGATGAAGAGGTTATGGCTGGACCTTCCAGTCCTCCACCACGAAAAGTCAGAAGGGTGGGCGAGAAAGAAGATATGCAGCAACCCTACAAGATAGCGTCTCAATTATTAAGTGCTGCAAAAACAAGAAGATAACAAGAACGATGAATGTAGTACATATGGGCAGTATGTGGCATCAGTGTTACGGAAATTGCCAGAGTTACAAAGATCAAAAACAATGCCTTTGCTTAATGAAGTGTTAACGAAACAGCATGTAGCTATATTTGGAAAGTCAGCAGCCGACAGTGGGTATGAATGTGGCAGGGCCATCATCATCATCAAGTAACTCCCCTGTCACATTTACGAGTTATGTAAACAGTGATAACACAACTGAAGTAGTTGTGTTTGAGAGATCTGTAATGTAATTGACAAATAATAATATTTCGAAAAGATGCTTGTTTAACGATGTTTTTCATTTACTTACCTTTACATAATCCTTCAGTACTTCCACCAGAGCTCCACATACTTCAGGTACTATTTGAGATATTGCTTACTTCGAATTGTGAAATAAATACGCAAGACTCTGAAATGAACCTCCTGATGCCAGAAAACAAAGCCTTTGGTTGACTGAAATGCGATCTGGACGACTTTCATTTTGTTTGTGTAAACCTTCTAGTACTAATTATGCAGCACCACATATCATTATTATTTACTCGACACCAGACATAACGCAGCAGCAGACGATATGAACACAACAAAACAAGGAGCACTGCAGACGGTATGAACACAAACTGTCGCCACTGTGGACGGAAACAGAGACAAGAAACAAAGTCGGAAACATTTGCGAAACATCGCAGAAAACAATGTTTCCAACAGAAACATGTTTCCAGCGGCAGTGTGTACGCGTCTTTTAACACATGTTAAATATCAGAAATGAAACTAAATATTTTACTCCACAGATATTTTGTACAAGGAAGGAACAGACTCGTCAAGATTAACAGTAAAATTATTTTAAATCAATTTTTGTCCTGTTATAAATAAATTACCGTAATTATCACACTTATTGTTTATGGCATACAACTCAAAAAATGTTTTGAAGGTGGCAATAGCTTTCCAATTGATCTTCGTGAATGTGGCAATCAATAACAAGTAACATTCCAAAATATAATATATTAATTTCCAGAAAAAACTATTTCAGAATTATAATCAGTAATCAGTAAATTCATAAAGGAGAAGATACGAGTAATTTGTGGTGTTGTAGGTATACTCGACGCTGTTACGTAAAACTGTCGCGATTTGGAGGTTCGCAGGACACATTCTCTCTTTGTTCAATAAGTACATTATCCCAAAAACTTCGGCTTGCTGATTTTGTTATGGCTGTATGACAGGATTCACAGTCTAATTTTTAATCATGAGCTGATATTTCCTAAGAATTACGGACAAACAGCCCACTAATGTAGGTACTGGGTACTGCAAATGCGCGTGTCTTCTTGTTTCTGGACATGTCAGTCATTTGTAAACAATGAAATTACTGAAAACAAAATGAAAAAAAGTTGACGTGAGTGCAAAAAAATGCATCATATCTCCTGTTAAAATTACAGTGAGTGCGGAAAATATTTCAAGGGTTAAGAAGGAGGTGTCGAACTTTCAGCAGCTACATGACATGTCACACAAACATATTAATGATGGAATTCCTTTTAGTTGATTTCCGTGAATGCACAGATATTAACTAAACCCTATAAAAACTCAATTTTGTGGCATTATAATAAAGAGGTAAAAAAAGAATGAGACTCTCCTTCTACGATAACTAGCAACTTCAAATTTTATGGTCCCCATGAACTGACTTTAAGGGTGCTTTATGGAGTTAAAGGTAAGTTAATGCAGGAATTTTCATGTATCTAAGAAATGATCTGCTGAAACTGACTCGCTGCTGAAATCCAATCTACAAAAAGCTTCATTCTTTAAATCGCCAGTTAAGTCAATGCAAAATTAATTTATCCGGTATACATCCGTTGTGCCAGCACATCTAGTGGTATATGTGGCTACTGTTTGCAAAATGTTGTGAATAGTTAATAGTACAGAAGTAACAAATTACATTGTCTTGCTTCATGTGGCAGTTTTACTGCATGAACAGCGGAAATGTAGTAAGGTAAAAAACTTTTTTCCTTTCATCATTTTGTGGGGGTTGTCAGTGATAAAACGTTTCATAAAGGTTTGATATTATTTGTGAAGCTCATTGCAAGTCACAAAATGCTCTCATTCCATAAGGTAGCTTATATGTTAATTCAGGATACGCCATGCCTGCTTGACCTGTTCATAGTTCTGTAAGATGTTTGGTTGGCGAGTTGTAAGTCACTTCTCGTCCCATCCTATCCCACAAGTGCTCAATTGGAAACAAGTCCAGAGATTGTGCCGGCCAGCGAAGTTGCTGCCCTATTTGTGGAGCACATTGAGTTTTACAGCCAGTGCATGGGTGAGCATTATCCAGTTGGAATAACACATCACCTTCCTCTTGTAAGAACACCAGATGAACAGGTCTAACAACATTCTGCTCGTACCAAGCACTTTGTAGCATCCCCTCCAGAAACACCAAAGGCGAGCGAGAGATGTAGCTTATTGAACTCCAGAGTATAAGGCCTCGTGTAGGACCAGTGTGTCGTTGATGAATTTACTTTATGAGACAGTGCTCACCAGGTCTACATCATATGCACAAATGATCATCCCAACACTTACGGGCAGGCAGAATCTGCTTTTGTTGCTGAAGACCACGGTGCACCATTCTGGCTCCCAAGTACTCCTCTGATGGCACCAGCAAACCCGTGCACATCAGTGCTGTGACATGAATGGAAGGCATGCTAGAGGTGTTCACCAGAGACAACTATATCATCAGCAGTACTCCAGGGAAGTGTAATAGGACCACTGTTGTTTTCTGCATACATAAATTATTTGGTGAACTGGGTGGGCAGCAATATGCGGTTGTTTGCCAATGACGTTGTGGTGTATGGTAAGCTGTCAAAGTTGAGTGACTGTAGAAAGATATAAGACAACTTAGACAAAATTTCCAGTTGTCGTGATGAAAGGCAGCTAGCTCTAAATGGGGAAAAATGTAAGTTAATGTGGATGAGTAGAAAGATCATACCTGTAATGTCCAGATACATTCCTGTTTGACACAGTCAAGTCATTTAAATATCTATGTGTAATGATACAAAGTGATATGAAATGGAACAAGCATGTGAGAACTATGGTAGGGAAGGCAAGTGGTCGACTAGGGTTTATTGTGAGAATTTTAGGAAAGAGTGGTTCATATGTAAAGGAGGCTGCATGTAGGATGCTGATGCAACCTATTCTTAATTGTTTGGGATCTGTACCAGGTCGGATTTTTATTTCAAAGATAATTGCTTTATGATTATAATGGTATCCTGTTGCCTTTTGAATTTTTTTATGTATTTTTTTTTCAAAAATGCCAGTCCAGAAAAGATACATTTTCTTTCCGTTGAATTAGTACCATATGGTACTATATTCTCTATAAAGGTGAGCTTCCACTTTTAAACTGGACAGGTTTTATTTTAAAACATCATTTTTTTAACTTTCAGGGGTAATGTATGTCTTCACTGAAGTTGTTTCTTACTAATTTCTTTGCCACCCATCGACTTTGACCCGTGACGTAAATCTGTTGTGGTGTGTGACGTCACGACGGCGCGAAGTTCAGTTTGCGAGTGTCGCGTGTTTGTAGATATCTTGTTGTGCTGTCGGTGATGCTCTTTGGCGGCGTGTTTGTAGGTTGTGGGTATGGTTTTGTTGTTGGTTTAGTGTGCAGTTGTGACATGTTTGTGGGTGGTATATGGTTGCGGTTCGGCGGTGCTCTCTGGTGAGGTTTGTGGGTTGTGTGTCGTGTGTCGTATTGGGTTGTTGACATTGTCAGCTGTTGTTCTGGTTAGATTAGATTAGATTAATACTAGTTCCATGGATCATGAATACGATATTTTGTAATGATGTGGAACGAGTCGAATTTTCTAATACATGACATAATTAGGTTAATTTAACAATATACTTAAGTTAATATAACAACTTTATTTTTTTGTGTTTTTTGTTTTTCTTTATTTTTTATTTTTATTTTTTTATTTTTTAAATATTTTTTATTTTTTTTCTTAATTTATATCTAAAAATTCCTCTATGGAGTAGAAGGAGTTGTCATTCAGAAATTCTTTTAATTTCTTCTTAAATACTTGTTGGTTATCTGTCAGACTTTTGATACTATTTGGTAAGTGACCAAAGACTTTAGTGCCAGTATAATTCACCCCTTTCTGTGCCAAAGTTAGATTTAATCTTGAATAGTGAAGATCATCCTTTCTCCTAGTATTGTAGTTATGCACACTGCTATTACTTTTGAATTGGGTTTGGTTGTTAATAACAAATTTCATAAGAGAGTATATATACTGAGAAGCTACTGTGAATATCCCTAGATCCTTAAATAAATGTCTGCAGGATGATCTTGGGTGGACTGCAGCTATTATTCTGATTACACGCTTTTGTGCAATAAATACTTTATTCCTCAGTGATGAATTCCCCCAAAATATGATGCCATATGAAAGCAATGAGTGAAAATAGGCGTAGTAAGCTAATTTACTAAGATGTTTATCACCAAAATTTGCAATGACCCTTATTGCATAAGTAGCTGAACACAAACGTTTCAGCAGATCATCAATGTGTTTCTTCCAATTTAATCTCTCATCAATGGACACACCTAAAAATTTGGAATATTCTACCTTAGCTATATGCTTCTGATTAAGGTCTATATTTATTAATGGCGTCATACCATTCCCTGTACGGAACTATATGTACTGTGTCTTATCAAAATTCAGTGAGAGTCCATTTACAAGGAACCACTTAGTAATTTTCTGAAAGACAGTATTGACAATTTCATCAGTTAATTCTTGTTTGTCAGGTGTGATTACTATACTTGTATCATCAGCAAAGAGAACTAACTTTGCCTCTTCATGAATATAGAATGGCAAGTCATTAATATATAATAAGAACAACAAAGGACCCAAGACTGACCCTTGTGGTACCCCATTTTTGATAGTTCCCCAGTTTGAGGAATGTGCTGATCTTTGCATGTTACAAGAACTACTTATTTCAACTTTCTGCACTCTTCCAGTTAGGTACGAATTAAACCATTTGTGCACTGTCCCACTCATGCCACAATACTTGAGCTTGTCTAGCAGAATTTCATGATTTACACAATCAAAAGCCTTTGAGAGATCACAAAAAATCCCAATGGGTGGTGTTCAGTTATTCAGATCATTCAAAATTTGACTGGTGAAAGCATATATGGCATTTTCTGTTGAAAAACCTTTCTGGAAACCAAACTGACATTTTGTTAGTACTTCATTTTTACAGATATGTGAAGCTACTCTTGAATACAATACTTTCTCAAAAATTTTGGATAAAGCTGTTAGAAGGGAGATTGGACGGTAATTGTTGACATCAGATCTATCCCCCTTTTTATGCAAAGGTATAACAATAGCATATTTCAGTCTATCAGGGAAAATGCCCTGTTCCAGAGAGCTATTACACAGGTGGCTGAGAATCTTACTTATCTGTTGAGAACAAGCTTTTAGTATTTTGCTGGAAATGCCATCAATTCCATGTGAGTTTTTGCTTTTAAGCAAGTTTATTATTTTCCTAATTTCAGAGGGAGAAGTGGGTGAGATTTCAATTGTATCAAATTGCATAGGTATGGCCTCTTCCATTAACAGCCTAGCATCTTCTAATGTACACCTGGATCCTACTATATCCACAACATTTAGAAAATGATTATTAAAAATATTTTCAACTTCTGACTTTTTGTTCGTAAAGTTTTCATTCAATTTGATGGTAATACTGTCTTCCTCTGCTCTTGGTTGACCTGTTTCTCTTTTAATAATATTCCAAATTGTTTTAATTTTATTATCAGAGTTGCTGATTTCAGACATGATACACATACTCCTGGATTTTTTAATAACTTTTCTTAATATAACACAGTAGTTTTTATAATTTTTGATAGTTTCTGGGTCACTACTCTTTCTTGCTGTCAGATACATTTCCCTTTTCTGGTTACAAGATATTTTTATACCCTTAGTAAGCCATGGTTTGTTGCAAGGTTTCTTACGAGTATATTTAACTATTTTCTTGGGGAAGCAGTTTTCAAATGTATTTACAAAAATGTCATGAAATAAATTATATTTTAAATTGGCATCAGGTTCACGGTACACCTCATCCCAGTCTAACTGCTGTAGGCTTTCCCTGAAATTTGCAATTGTTAAATCGTTGACTGAACGTACTACTTTGGAGGACTGTTTAGTGTTGCTGAATGGAGCTATGTCATATATTGTAACTAGCTGTGCACCATGATCAGAAAGACCATTCTCAACAGGCTGAGCATTTATCTGGTTAAACTTATCTTGGTCTATAAAGAAGTTATCTATCAGTGAGCTGCTATCCTTTACCACCCGAGTAGAAAAATCAATAACGGGTGTCAAATTGAAAGAACCGAGTAATACTTCAAGGTCATTTTTCCTATTACCCTCTTTCAGAGAATCTACATTGAAGTCCCCACAAATAATAATTTGCTTCCCCCTGTCTGACAGATAGCACAACAAGGAGTCCAAATTTTTCAGAAATAGATGAAAATTTCCTGATGGGGACCTATATACAGTTACAATTATAAATGTGCCTTTATTTAATTTAAGCTCACAGGCACATGCTTCTATATGTTTCTCTACACAAAACTTTTTTGTTTCTATAGTTTTTGCACAATGATAACTTTTGACATATATGGCAACTCCTCCTTTCTCCATATTTTCTCTCATTACATGTGCAGAGAGCTTATATCCACTTACATTTACCTTATCCATATCAGTAACAATGTGATGCTCAGACAGGCATAGTATATCTATTTCATTCTCAGCTTCTAAATCTTCTAAACAAACCAGAAGCTCATCTACTTTATTCTTTAAACTCCCAATATTTTGATGAAATATACTTACATTATTTTTAATTATACTTTTATGAGAACCTTTCCTTATTCTAACATTTGCAGTACTCTCCTGTCTGAGTTTCTCATTGTGCTTAGGCCTAGTTCCTATACCAGTGGTCACATGGTGTTCAGAGAGGCAGATTATGTCAGCTGGGTTGGGTGACTTTAATTCATCAATGCAATTACCAAGGACTGAGATACAACTTGGTGGAGATAAAATTTCTGGTGATTGGTGAAAATTTATAATTGATAGCTGTGATTGGTGATCAAATGTGCTAGAATTGTGCTGTTTAATTTCTTTCCTAAACTGAAGATTTGTTTCAATCCTGACCTCTCGTAGAACTTGACATCTTTCTGTCTTACCTATCCTAAAAAAGGTGCTGCTCCAACACCTGTAACCACTGGTATTTTACCATTCATGGCAGTGCCTCCCCCCCTTAAATTTCCTGCTATTACCCCAGCCAGTTTCCCCTTCCCTTTCCTATTGAGATGTAGGCCGTGCCTGGTATAGTCCCACCTACTGAGATAATCAACAGGAACCACACCAATATGAGCCCCCGCACCCGACCCAAGCAGCTGTTCCAACTCCAAATTAACTCTCCCAACAGAAGAGTTCAAATGAGGCCGGTCATGGCGTCTCAGGACAGATACAAATTCAACATTGGTGTGTCTCGATGCCGACGCAATCTTTACCAGGTCACACTATATACTGTACCCAGGATCTCTGTCGATGCTGTTCCCTGGCCCTCCCACAATAACCACGGTGTCTTCCCTGGTAAATCCTTTACAGAGTGAACCTAAATCCTCTGTCACCTGATCCAGACTAGCACTTGGTTTGAAAAAATTTGTGACCTGGTATTCTGGTCCTAATTCCTCCTGCAGACGTTAGCCTACACCTCTGGCATGAGAACTGCCTAACAACAAAACTTTCTTCCTTTTCGACAACTTTCCTACATTCTTTTTCAATTTCCTATTGAAAGTTTGTTGTGTCCTGTCTACACCTACCTCTGCTTGAGGCTCATCAGTTTCTAACTGAAGCAACAGGTCAAACTTATTTTTGACATTCACCACAAAACTGTCAGACTTAGTTCTAGGCCTGTTCCTTCTGCTACCTGTTGCCACTTCCCACCTCTCTTTGCCCTTCTCCCTCCTTAACCTGTCCAGCTCTTCCCTAGCCTGATCTAGCTCAGCCTGAAGGGCAGCAATTTTCCCCTCCTGTTCCACTATCTTCCTATCTCTGCTGCAAATCCTACATAACCACTGATGAGCCTGATCCACTTTCCCAACACCCACGCCACTGCAGTCCCCCCAGTGAAAAAAACTACTACATCCATCACACCAAACCCCGGAACTAACAATTCTACGGCAAGTCAGGCACTTCTCACTCATGGCAAAAATAATACTTTAGCTAGAATAAATCAATTAAATTACCGAAAATCAAAAAAGACGTTACAAGAATTAAGCCTATTCACAAATGTATATAAGCAAGTTTCTGATTTAAAATTCCGCTGTTTTTCTGAGATCTGTATTAAAACAATGAAGGTATGCGCTATTTATCATATATTTCACTCGATGGAATGAAAAAAAGGACAATTAAACGAGATACTTTAACTTTGATTCTCCAAAAACGTTACGAGAATTAGGCCTATAAACAAATGTATATAGGCAAGTTTCTGATATAAAGTTACGCTGTTTTTCTGAAATCTGTATTACAACAATGAAGTTATACGCTATTTACGGTAGTTTACTTATTTGTTACCGAGAAACTAGTTAAATTACCGCGAAACAAGAAACAAACACGTTTACAAAATTTAAGCCTAAGCGCGACTTCGCGAAGTTACGATCTTTTCGTGTTTTCTGAAAAAATACGCTAAGAAAAGTCAAACCTTTAATGGCAAGACTAAACGATACACTAATGCACGTATTTAATTTGTTGTCGGCGTTAAACTAAATTATATTCCTGTCTAAATCACTTAACTTTCTGGAAATGGTTTCTGGCGTCACTTACTCGGCGGCCATCTGGTGATTAGTGAACTTCAATGGCATATTTTGCAGTGAGTTGATGGTTTAGCTTTCGGTTTTTTCTACATTAATGTAGTGTTGTGTGGCGTTTTTGAATTTTTTAGATTACTTTTCCTATGTCGTTGTTAGGAATGGATATGACCGATAAAGTCAACAGTTTTCGGCTGTGGGGTATGATGGGCGACACTGCTATGTTAGATTAGATTAGATTTACTTTCATTCCAATTGATCCGTAGTGAGGAGGCCCTCCAGGATGTGGAACATGTCAGAAAAACAATACACGACAAATATTTACAACTAAAACAAATAAGCTAATGTACCATTCCACAGGTCCCAAGTGGAATGATCGTCATTTTTGGGACTAGTGTAGCAGGGGATACAACCCGTCGGCTTTGGACAATGACGTCACAAGTCGCCAAACGAGAAGCGATTCTTCTTAGTGTTGTAGCTCCTTCAGTAGCTGATAAGTGTCTTTTGGCTTTAAAAAAAAAATATCTCACGAGATAGAATAAACAGACCCACTTTATTAAGCAATCAGTAAAAAAACCAAACTGAAACATAACACCAAAAGCGAAAATGGTAAACTGCTCTCTGGCGACTTGTGACGTCATTGTCCAAAGCCGACGGGTTGTATCCCCTGCTACACTAGACCCTCATTTTTTAATGAACACTAAGAGTCATTTTACAAATACTAATGCACTGAATTTAAAATAAAAAAGTTTTTTATTTATTTATAAGGTAATAAACATGTAATACAACTACTGTAATACTTATTTACAATGAACACATTACTGCACTGAAATGGTGCAGAAGTTAGATTATACTAACACACACACACACACACACAAATTTTCAATGAACACATTACTGCACTGAAATTGTGCAGAAGTTATGTTGTACTTATATACAAATCAGTTGGTTTTACTAAGAAATTCAGCAATGGGGTAGAAGGAGTTGGCCACCTTAAACTGAATTTCATTGGTTGTTAAGCTTTTTATGGCTGCTGGCAAGTTATTGAAAATGTGTGTTCCTGAATAATGCACACCTTTTTGTACAAGACTAAGTGACTTTAAATCCTTGTGAAGATTATTCTTATTTCTAGTATTGATTCCATGAATTGAGCTGTTGGGTTGAAAAAGTGATATATGTATTTTTAATGACAAATTTCACTAAGGAATAAATATATTGGGAAGCAGTAGTTAGTACCCCTAGTTCCCTAAACAGGCTTCTGCAGGATGCTCTTGAGTTCACACCACATATAACTCTTACTGCACATTTTTGTGCCCGGAAAACTTTAGCTTGGCTTGATGAATTACTCCAAAAAATAATCCCATATGACATTATGGAATGAAAGTAAGCATAGTATGCCAGCTTTTTCATTTTTATATCCCCTATGTCTGACAAAATTCGCATTGCAAACAGAGATTTGTTAAGACGCTTCAGCAGTTTGTGGTGTGCTCCTCCCAGTCGAATTTATTATCAAGCTGTAATCCCAAGAATTTAACACTGTCCACTTCTTCTATCTTCTTGTCATCATATGTTAGACATATACTCTTGGGACACCCCTTACAAGTTCTGAACTGCATGTAGTGTGTTTTTTCAAAGTTTAGTGTCAAAGAATTGGCTAGGAACCAGTGATTAATGTCCACAAATATTTTATTGGCTGATCTTTCTAAGACTACACTTGATTTGCTATTTATTGCAATGTTTGTATCATTGGCAAACAAAACAAACTTAGCATCTGGTAATGTTACTGATGAAAGGTCATTGATATGTCACTCATATAATTCCTGCAGCTGTTTGGATTATTGGCTGAGCTGGTGAAGTGCACTGCATGTGGCGAGTATATGAAGTTAACGAAAGTCCCGGTGTCTTGGACCAGGGACGGTTATATATGGAGGTGCCGGCGTGACAACATTTAGCGCTCCACTCGCCGGGGTACCTGGTTCGAGAAGTCTAGATTGGGCATGCGTGAAATTGTGTTGATGAGTTACCATTTTTGTTATCAGTCCTGTCACAGTTTTTGCGTGCATGAGGTGGGTGTGAGTGAGCGAACTGCCCTTGATTGGTATTCTTTTTGTTGCCAAGTTTGTTCAGAATACATTAAATACAAGGGTAAGTTGTGTGGGCCTGGAGTAATGGTTGAGATTGATGAGTCGCTGTTTGGTAGGAGGAAGTATGGGAGGGGTAAGCCTATGTTTGCTCTATGGGTGTAGGGGGCTGTGGTATCGGGGTCTCGGTCTTCTGAATTTATGTTTATGGCTGTTGAAAATCATACAAAGAGGGAGTTAGTGGTGTTGATTCAGGATTATGTAGAACAGGGGAGTAATGGAGTTTCTGATGGGTTTGCTTCTTATAGTGGGTTGGGTCAGGAGGGCTACAATCATTTAGTTGTCAATCACAATGTAGAGTTCAAGGATTATGAGAGTGGGGCCTGTACAAATACTGTAGAGGGGTTTGGGGGGGGGGGGGGCTGTTAAATATGTTATAGGGAGGGGGAAGAAGCGCTCTTCCAACCTTCAGGCTCATTTAGGTGAGTCCTGTTGGTGGAAGAGTGTCCCTGAGGGGTATTGTATTTTTAGGGTTTTCTTAAGGGCTGTTAGGAAGTTGTACAGGCCCAGGTTGTGGGTTAGTGAGGTTTTTTGTGGAGGGGGGGGGGGGTTGGTGAGGAGGGGGAGAGAGAGAGAGAGAGAGAGAGAGAGAGAGAGAGAGAGAGAGAGAGACTGATCTAGTAGGCAGCACCAGCCCTTTCATGTGGTGAGTTGTCATTTTTTTCATGTTTTTATCTGGTTAGATGATTTGTGGATCATGTGTGTGGGGAGGGGGGGGGGTTGTGTTGCTGGTATTGGTGAGTTGGTTTTGTGTGTTGTTGTTGACATGTGAGGTCAAGGGAAGTGTTCGATTCCAAATTTGATGTTTTCTTGTGGTTTTTGAGGTAGTGTCAGTCCATGCTTTTTTAACACTATGCCAGAGTTGATCACTGGTAGTGACTGGTGAGTGGTGGCATGCGAGTCTCTTGGCATCCCATAGTCAGATGTTTTCAATGTGAACCAGTGGTAATAGTGTTGTGCTTATGTAATAGTACCTGTGCTGTCATGACTGGTACTGGGACCATATAATGATGATGAATGCTATCTGGCAGCACCTCCACACTCATCTGGCAAGACACAGTGTCCACTCCTGTACTCAAAGTTGTCACTAGGTGCATCACTGTTCGGGCTCCTCTCCGTGCTACATATCGAGGGAAGTGACAACTATGATTGCCATAATGACTGTCCGTGGTGCTTCAAATGTCATTGTGTTGTCTTGGTTCAAACAAGCCCATAACCCACTGCAAGGTATGTGATGTGGTGGTATGATTCTCCACAGTCAAGTAAACAATGTGTCTGAGCTCTCGGGCACTAGTCTTGTGGGGCTGTTACGATCTTTATGCACTTAATACGGCTCTTCTGAACCTATTGATTCCATACTGACCTGCCATTTGTGGGATCCTGATGAATGTGAGCTGCAGTATCACAGAATGATAAAGTGCAGTCTCAATTCTTAATATGTGACAATTGGGCTACTGTCGAATTCAGACATGTCCTGATAGGTGTTTCTCCTTCTTACACAAGCTATAGCACAATCTTCTCACAAACAAGTAACAAGGAAATGTGATAGCAGTATGGGAAACGTGCAGCATGATCTTTTGTTATGTACAGAATGTAGAAGGAATTACTCCAGCCCAAATGGGCCGTTGCACTGAAATGCCAAAAATTAATATAGGCCCTATGCAAAACATGTATGACACTTCATGCCAGTTTGAAGTTTATTGCATTCTGTCTTCTTGGTGTTGCAAGTTAATGGCCAACAGTGTATCTGTTGAGAGTTATGGTAGGGTGCTTACAGAATAGTTTATAGAGTATTGGGAAGAAATAATGATGACATGTGCCATGGTTAATCGAGGGTCTTAGCATTCTGTAAAAAGCTGAAACATTTTCATAACATTAACAAAAACCTGTACTGGTTGGATTATTTCAATGAATATTGTAAAACATAGGAAAGACATTCAACAAGACATTAACATTTGCAAAAAACTATTTGTGTGAACCTCATTTCATCATCATTCAATGAAGCCAAGAGCACCTGGAAGAAAATTAATAGAGAAGCTAGATAGTCATAACATAATAATAGTTCATGTCTAAAGGTTACAAAGTCATACTACCATGAGAAATGGTAGGGACCCAACACTTTCCAAAAAAGAAAGTCCCATATGCAGCTCCAGATCTGTTCGCCTTTTGCCTATTTGTCCAGTATCCACTATAGAATCACACTGTTGAAATAGTTCGTATACAAGACATCAGATGTCATGAAATCTCTGTAGTATTTTATGAGTACAACTGACCAGCACCTCTTATTTATGACAGTCCAAGAAGAAAATGTGCAGGTATGAAGACGTCAAGTTCAGTCGCAGACAATGAAGGTTTTTTGATTGTTAGCAGGAAGGACAGGTAGGTCACCATTGAGATGATGAATTAATGACTTCAATGCACATTCAAAGGTCATCATTCCTGTTGTGTACTGCTGTTGGCTGCACCAGTGCCCTGTGCAGGACAGCAGGAGCAGTTTTAGAGAAGAGTACATGGACCAATAGGGTCCTTTGAAATAACCACCAGAACTTTATAGAGAAACCCAGAGACTGTTATTCATGATAAAAGGGTATAAAATTCAGGCACTTAGGAAAGCAGCCAACTGCTTGGAAAGGTGACCACAAGGATGGTATGGGGTGCGGGAGAGGGCAGTGTTAACAGATCAGAGGCTGGTGGGTGGGAGAGGGAAGCCATCATGCTTCAGTTGCCAGCTGCCCACATCCATTGTGCCATTTGATTCTCCCTCACATCCTCGTTGGCCAGGGATGGTGAATGAAGTCCACCCTAAGCATCACCGATCAGCAAACCTGACCATGTGAGCAGCAGCAGCAGGTCAGCAACATATGCTGAAGTTGTGAATAGTCTTCACAGCATCTCAGCTTGAACTAAAAGACTGGAAGTTCTCAGCAAAAAATTTACTGCATGAGTGTTGGGAGAGATATGTCTCGAACATTGGGCGCCATACGTCACCTTTCCAAGTCTGGGCAAAGATCAAATGTGTTTTCGGGTACCAGACCCCACCAGGTGTTCCCAGTGTTAACATAAATGGCGTGTTATCTACCGACGCAAACGCGATTGCCGAACACTTTGCTAAGCACTATGCTCGAGCCTATGCATCAGAGAATTACCCCCCAGCCTTTTACACTCTCAAACAGTGGCTGGAAGGGAAAGTCCTCTCGTTTACTACACGCCATAGTGAATCCTATAACGCCTCATTTACAGAGTGGGAGCTCCTCGTGCCCTTGCACATTTCCCCGACACAGCTCCTGGACCAGATCGGATTCACAGTCAGATGATTAAACATCTCTCATCTGACTACAAGCGACATCTCCTCGTCATCTTCAACTCGATCTGGTGTGATGACGTCTTTCCATCGCAAAGGAAGGAGAGCACCATTATTCTGGTGTTCAAACCCGGTAAAAACCCACTTGGTGTGGCTAGCTATCGGCCCATCAGCCTCACCAATGTTCTTTGTAAGCTGCTGGAACGTATGGTGTGTCGGCGGTTGGTTTGGGTTCTGGAGTCATGTGGCCTACTGGCTCTATGTCAGGGCGGCTTCCGCCAGGGTCGCTCTACCACTGATAATCTTGTGTCCCTACAGATTGCCATCCGAACAGCCTTTTCCAGATGCCAACACCTGGTTGCTGTCTTTTTTGATTTACGAGAAGCGTATGACACGACCTAGCGACATCATATCCTTGCCACATTATACAAGTGGGGTCTCCGAGGCCCAATCCCGATTTTTATCCAGAATTTCCTGTCGTTTCGTACTTTCCATGTCCAAGGTGGTGCTTCCCATAGTTCCCCCCATTCTCCATTAATGGTCTACAAGCAGCTGTAGGGCTGTCCGTCTCACCTTCTCTGTATTCAGACAACTTCTGCATTTCATACTGCTCCACCACAACTGGTGGGGCTGAGCAGCACCTACAGAGAGCCATCCACAAGATGCAGTCATGGGCTCTAACCCACGGTTTCCAGTTTTCGGTTGCAAAGTCGTGTGTTATGCACCTCTGTCAGTGTCGTACTGTTCATCCAGAACCAGAACTTTACCTTAATGATGATCCACTCACTGTAATGGAGACATATCGATTCTTAGGACTGGTTTTCAATGCCCAGTTGACTTGGCTTCCTCACCTTCATCAGCTTAAGCGGAAGTGCTGGCAGCATCTCAATACCCTCTGCTGCCTGAGCAACACCAACTGGGATGCAGATTGCTCTAATCTGTTGAAGCTCTACAAAGCCCTTGTTCAATCCCACCTTGACTATGGGAGTCTGGTTTATAGTTCGGCGGCTCCCTCAGCATTGTGTTTACTTGACCCAGTGCACCACTGTGGCGTTCACCTAATGACAGGAGCTTTTAGGACGAGTCCGGTGACGAGCGTCCTTGTGGAAGCCAGAGTGCCTCCATTGCAGATTAGACGTGCACAACTGCTGATCAGTTATGTAGCACACGTTTGTAGTTCTCCTGCACTTCCGAATCACCGTCTCCTTTTTCCACCCATAGCGGTTCATCTCCCACATCGGCGGCCCAGGTCAGTGCTTCCAATTGCAGTTCATGCCTGATCCCTTCTTTCTGAACTGGAGTCCTTGCCTTTACCACCTATACTTGAGGCCCATTCACGTACACCTCCATGGTGTACACCTAGGCCGTAGCTTTACCTGGACGTTTCACATGGCCCTAAGGACTCAGCTAATTCTGCAGCTCTCCACTGCCACTTCCTCTCAATTCTTGACAAGTACCGAGGCCACAAAGTAATTTACACCAACAGCTCAATGGCTGATGCTCATGTTGGCTTCGCATATGTCCATGGAGGACACGTTGAACAGCATTCCTTGCCCAGTGGCTGCAATGTTTTCATTGCCAAGCTGGTGGCTATATCTTGTGCTCTTGAGCATATCCGTTTATGCCCTGGGGAAGCGTTTCTTCTGTGTACTGACTACTTGAGCAGCCTACAAGCTCTCGACCAGTGCTACTCTTGTCGTCCTTTGATAGCGACCATCCAGGGGTATATCTATGCCCTGGAATGGTTCGGTCGTTCAGTGGTGTTTGTTTGGACCCCAGGTCATATCAGAATCCCAGGCAATGAACATGCCAACAGGCTACATGGAAACCACTTATGGAGAACTGCTTCTCTGCGACTGACCTGCCTTCAGTACTGCGCCACAAGGTATTGCGGCCTTGGGAGACGAAATGGTATAACCTCAACACGCATAGCAAATTGCGTGCCATTAAGGAGACTACGAATGTGTGGCAGTCCTCCATGTAGGCCTCTCACAGGGACTCTGTGGTTCTGTGCCGGCTCCGCATTGGCCACGCTTGGGTGACACATGGCTACCTCCTGTGTCGTGATGACCCACCTCAGTGTCGGTGCAGCATCCAGCTGACAGTGGCCCATATCTTGGTGAGCTGTCCTTCTTTGGCTGCCCTGTGCCAGAATCTTCAGTTACCTGACTCATTTCCATTAATTTTAGCTGACAGTGCCTCATGAGCTAATTTGGTTTTACATTTTATATGCGATGGTGGGTTTTATCATTCTATATAAGTTTTAGCGCATGTCTTTTGTTCCTTTGTGTTCTCCACTCTAATGCTTTTAGGGTGGATGTTTTAATGTGTCACAGAGTGGCTGGCTTTTCCTTTTTATCCTCATGGTCAGCCAGCCACAGTCATCTGCTCTCTTGGTTTTACCCCTTCTACCCATTTCTTGCTTCTCTCTATGGCTCTGAGCACTATGGGACTTAACAGCTGTGGTCATCAGTCCCCTAGAACTTAGAACTACTTAAACCTAACTAACGTCACACACATCCATGCCCGAGGCAGGATTCAAACCTGCGACTGTAGCAGTCGCGTGGTTCCGGACTGCGCGCCTAGAACCGCGAGACCATCCCAGCCGGCTTCTCTCTATGGTTTTCTTTTCCTGTTTTTGTCCATAGTAGTATTGGTTGTCCTTCTGTTGTTCTTCTGGTTCTTCCTTTCTCTTGTTATTGTGCTGTACATCTCCTTTCTTTTTTTTCTTTCTGTTGTGTAATTATTTTACTGGGAACAAGGGACCAATGACCTCACAGTTTGGTCCCTTCCCTTCCTCTTTTAAACCAACCAACCAACATCGCAACTTTAGACATTAAAATATGTATACCAATATATCTAAGGACCAAGTCCAGAATATTATTACTGAAATTCTGCATACCCTTAGTAATTGTCCACTGGATGAAATTGATGAAATGCTGAAGGTGTTAGGAACTATTCTTGATTACAATTATTTCAAGTTTGGTGATTCTTTTTTTATTCAAAAATAGGGACCAGCAATGATTTCTGCATTGTCTTACTGTGGCTGGCAAATATTTTTCTGTATAAGTTTGAACGTTTGTGCAACATCACCCATCTTATGGTGTAGAAATACCTGGTTGGTTTTGCTATGTTGATGACCTCCTCTTAATACACAAAGATCCCAATTTATTTTACAGTTCCTTAGATGACCACTTGAATTTGCAACAATCCAGTATTCAATTTTCAGTAGAACACATTGTTGATAGCACACTACCCTACATTGATTTTATTTTTGATGTTTACCATGCTTCACCATTCTTCAAATCATCCCATGAAATATAAAAAAATCTGCCTCCTGTTCACTTCTCCACTGGCTCCATAAAGTCTCCATAACCCCTCACACTTTTGACTGTGAGTACCAGGTTGTACCAAGTACTGAACCTGCTAATCATTATGACATAAATTTTCTTCACGATATTAATAAAGAATTATTGAGGAGGGCAGTTTCTTCCATCAACCACATCACATTTTCTTGCACTAGTTTGGCAGGACAATAACAACAAGACTTACTACCACATTCTTTACTATGGCAAACATTTAAAAAAAGAATAACATAAATCATGTTTATCTTATCTTGGAGAATGTAGGTGCCAAATATAGACGCAGTGCACAGTCACTTAGCACACCACTTAAGAACACAGAGGTTTATTCAGTGTCCTGTAATGACTGTTCTCTGAAGTACATTGGGCCAACTGGTAGAGGCTTTAACATTTGCTTTAAGAAACATCTCAGCCCGAAAAAAAATTCAAAAACTAAACTATCAGAGCACACAGGTGAAGCTAAATACACACATGTTCAGAAAAAACAGAACAACTTGAATGACTAGAGATAAGACATTGGTATTCACAGGACATGTATATTAGTATGTTCTGCAGAAATTATTGGCATTTGAACCATATTGACCCCATCAATTTGAGGTCAACGTCAATATCAGGGTACAACACCACCTACTGGTAAAATGTGCCTGCAGCTCTCGTTTTTGCTATAAACTGAAAGTAGTGGATCAGTGTGACCTGAGCAGATGTGCAGGATGCCTTACAGACAGATACATGAACCATACTGTTAAATCAGTGAGTCTAAAACAGGGTGCATTGTTGACATGAAGGGATGTGATGCATCCATCTAGGAAATTGTTGCTCATGTGGAATAAAGTGTTCTGGCAGTGCAACAGGTGTGTGCCAAATGGTTCATGGAAGGATGTAAAACACGACAAGATGGGTCAGGTCACATTATCCAGACCACCACCAGAAGCTTGGCACCTCATCCAAGTGGCATTGCTGGACAGATCTGCATCCTCTGCAGCTCTGGTGCAACAGTGGCACAGCATAACACATTGTTCACTATCAAGGGTGGCAGTCCATCGGAATTTATTACAGCATGGGGTACATGTGGGTTGTCCACTTCTCCACCTATCTTTGATGAATGTGCATAAAACATGCTAGATGGCAATGGTGTATGGAACAATGTCACTGAGGACAGGAATGGTATCAGATAGTGTTTTTGAATGAATCCAGGTTCTGTTTGTTTGAAAATTACGGCCACATTTTGGTTTTCCCCAGACAGGGGAGTGGTTATCTGCCTTTTACCTTGGCCTGCCAGATCGCCAGACTTGTCGCTAATCAAAAATGTGTGGGATACGGTGAGATGACAAGTGCAGTGCTGTGACCCAATGCCAACCACCTCAGATAATCTTTGGAACCAGGTGAATCCAGCATGGATGGCTATACCACAGGACACTATTTGCAGTTTATATATGTCGATGTCATCACACACTGAACAAGTTATCAGGGCTCAAGGCGGACCCTGTGCCTACAAGGCAAACAGGACACATGCTGAACCGAGGTGACTGAAATGCCAATCATTTCTGACGAACATACTAATGTACGTGTGCTGTGAATTTGAATGTTCCATCTTTAGTCATTCAAGGTGTTCTGTTTTTTTCTGAACATGAGTGTCTTGGCAGATGCTGCCTGTGAGGACGTCTGAAACCAATTGCATGTAAGGTAAAAATCAACAATGTATCTCATCTTTGCCAGCATACTGAGAAAAAAAAACCTCCAATTGTGTGTCCAGCACAATGGATGTCATATTGAGCATACGGTGTAATGCCGACACTGACAAGTGCCCTTAACTTAAACAGGTCATAATTACTACACAAATAAAGATGTCTTAAAACAGATTTCACATGTGTATTCCTGAAAAAGAGGCAGTTCAAAATGATGTGCATATGACCCCCTTCCCATCTGACATCTGTAACCCAAATCCAAATGGTGGATTTCAAGATGGCCACCACCACGGATGCCGTAGTTGCACCCCCACCTACAGACACCCCATACCAGATGCCATTGTGATTCCTCACTACATTTGATTTTTATAGGGGTGTATTCAGGGTTTTGCTGTATTTTAAAAGTCTGAACATCTGTTTGCAAACACCTGTGTTACTGTGTATGAATGATCAATCAGTAGTGTATAAGTGTAAGATAGCCTATAATCAGTTACATTCATCTGCATCACCATGTACATCTATAATCCCAAATCTCCTGTACAGCACATGAAGCAGATATTTCACATGAATATTGGTGATTTTCCATTCACATAATGAGCAAAGAAGAAATGAGTATATTTCTGGATGTGCGCTCTAATCCCTCTTATGCCAATAATGTGATATGCAGGGTGAACCAAATCCATAGACAAACTTTTAGATGCTGTTCAGGTATACATTCTGAAAATTTTGCAGTAATGGACCTGCAGTCTCCAGCAACTCATTAAAGAGTAATAATGTAATTATGATTTATTCAATTTGTTAGCACGACCATCCTTGTTTTTGTGTGCAAATATCTTCACAAAATTGAAGAAGCATGAAATATGCAATTACTAAAATACACAACACAAATCACAGAGTAATGCTACAATTCCCATCCATAAAATTGCTGTGACGTCATTGCCATTGGTATGAGAACAGCTCTTCCATTACATTCAGTGAACAAAAAGATGAAGTGCATTTTGACCAACACTTCATCAATAAGCCTATCGATAGTATAGGTAAATTGAAGATGGAAGTGGGGAGAAAAGAAGGGAAAGGGAAGGGATTACTGATGTCAGCTGCATTGGGCATTACATGGAATCAGAGGCGATGAGTGAAAATGTGTACAGAACATATTTCCAGATAAAAACCTAGATCTTACTGCAGTCAACATATATGGACCTTTGTCAGAAACAAAAAGGGACTATTGTTATATTATTTTAATTGTAGATATTTTGTCAAAACTAATCAGACCACACCCATTTAAAAAAAGCAACCAGTAAACAGCTGATTAAAAATTTACCAGTGATTATTTCAAAGAAGTTGGGAAACCAAAAGCTATCCTCTCAGATAATGGGTCACAGTTCACATCTCAAACTTGGAAGGATTTCATTGACATTATCAAAATTAGACACATCTTAATGTCAGTCTATCATTTGTACAGCCATCCATCTGAAAGATACATGAGGCAAACTGAAAGGCTTTGTAGAACCTACCATAAAGAAGCCATGTAGATTGGATAAAATGTGTGAAGAATTTTGAAGATATGATGAAAAGTCTGCGACATACGTAAACTGGATTCTCGCCCTTCAAAGTCATATATGGTAGATGACCAGTTAAGTTTCTTTACAGAAAATGTAGAATATCTAGCTTGTAGAATTGTGTCACCACAGGAAAGGGAAGTCAGTGTTAGGAATACAATAAAAAACAAGGAGAAATAAGAAAAAGAAAGCATGATGCAAAAGCCAAGTTTTCAAAACTTTAACTGGGGGACTTTGTATTAGTGAAATGTTGGGAAATGTCAAAAATAATGACTGCTGAAAGAAAGAAGTTTTTTGGGATCCAGATGTCCCTTTGAGGTAACAGAAAACCCACATCCCAATGCATTTTGACAGGTGTATCCAAAATCCAGGTTATTTGGACTATGCAATGTCACTGAACGAAAGTTGTGCAAGTATGATACTGCATGGTAAAGCCCTGTCAAAATAACCATGAAACGGTACAAGAACACAGATCTATAGACTAGAAAAATGAACTAACTTCTTACCCATGAGTATTATATGCCTTAAATAGCCATTCACCAACTATTTAATATCAGATTATACCGATGTTTTTGTTATGAAAATCATCGGATATCTATTATTTGCGTACATATCTAGTTATAAAAAATTTGAATTACTTTAAGACAGTAAACATAAAATCAAAAAGAAAAAGATGAAGTTGGGGGGGGGGGGGGGGGGGGGGAGGTCAAGCAGGCATTGTTGGCTGTAACAACCTCTGGAATTTTAAATGTCTCATGCAAGCTACAAGTATATATGAAAGTTGTGTGAGGGTATGTATCAAAACAGAGGGTAGATAATAACAATTTAGCAAAAAATGTGTATAAATCTTTATTCGTGTACAGATCATTTATTTGATTATGTCAAAGATTAGAAGAGTTTAGATACTTGTCAACAGATGAAAATGTTTAAGGGAAAGTTCCTTTTAGATGCAGAAGTTGATGAGATTTTTTGAAATCTTTGTGGTGAGTGATGCTTTTGGTGTGGAATGGCACCAGGTTAGAAATTCTTTTTATGCTTTGTGTTGTGCAACAGTAAACATGCTTTGATACTAAAACAATTGAAATATTAAAAGTTGGACTTTAAACATAAACTAATAACATAACTTGCATAGCTTAAGGAAGACTACTGCAAAACATATGATTACTGATAACAATGCAAGTTTTTGCCTGAGTATGAAAGCTGCCTGACAAAATAAAAAATAAATAATAAGGAAAACAGAGGTGGAAGGGGGAGCACCAAATTATAAAGACTATTAATATTTGTTGTCTGTTTTACAGAACACAAACAAAACTATTTCTGTGCCTATGAATTTCAAACAAATGGCTCTCTCTACATAAGAAAACCTTTCACCAATTAATTGTATATGTACTTCCAACATATTCTCAGTAGTCATTTTTACTAATAACATGACATAAAACCAAACAAGATTAAACATGAATCTCAGTACTCTATTAACCATGAGTGCCATGCACTGCTTTTACTTGTTGTATAAAAAATAATTTCCTTGTTGAATAGAATGCTTTGTTATATAAATCATTTAAAAATGAGCTGTGCTCATAAAAGATTTCTATTAGAATTTTGAAAAAAAAATAAGAAATATGAATCACAAACTATACTCATGAACAATGTTCGATGAATGTGAGAAGTGTGTAACCATGAAAAATACAGGTTGTAAAATACTTCCCATTGAAAACAAGATGGTGCATTATTCAGGTATATCTGTAAATACTCAAACTAATATTTGGAACAATCGCCTGTTTTCAGTCCTGACCGTTTTTCAGCTGTTTTTAATACTATGAAAGTAATTACTAACATCACGCCTTGTAAAACATATGAATATTTAAACCTGTCATGCTTCTAAAGAACATGAGAAATAATTCTCTTAATCAATAAATATTAGCTCTTAATAACTGAATAACTTAATTAAAGTCCTTGTTAGAACACTTTCAAGCCTCAGATGAAAATTTTTGTAGCCTCATTTATGTGAAATCCCACTTTTGTCATCTGTCAGTGCACTAGTGAGGAAAAGACAAACAAACTTCCCCAGTCACAAAATATAAATAAATAAATAAATGAAAGCTGTACTTTGTATCTTAAGTGTCAATATTTTGAATGTATATAAAAACTTTTCTATAAATATAGCTCTCACTACATTATCATATGTACATATTATTCTTTCTTTAAAAGCTCAGCTTGCTCTTAATTTAAAAGAAATGGTGTTAATCAATTAAAGGTCTTGTGACCAAAGATGTACTACACTGTGCATACAACTATATGACAGAAAAATTTTATTAAGTCATGTCTGTCATATAACTGAAGAATAATACACTTGTTCTTTCTGTCAGTGAATAACTGCAGGCATGTTACATATTGTGCAGTATGCCTTTTTATCTTATATGCAAGAGTTTTCTTTGTAGCTGTAACTTATTATTTCTATAAATCTCGTTGACATAACAAAATTTTACTTAGAACAGTTACTTCTCAGAGAGGGCATATTATGTCACACAGTCTCAAGTGTCTGTCCAACATTGTGTGAGGGGATGTATAATGAAGCAAGCCCTTAGAACACCTTCTTTTACCATTAACAAACAAATTGATAGCACTCCATTTTGCTCACATTATGACTACATTTCCAAATTTAGACCAAAACGGGTGTACGAAAAAACACAAATAAACTTTGTCAGTGCAAGAAGATATAATTGCCACCAGAATTAGACCAATTTTATCACATAATAGAAAAATGCCATACCTCTGTAATATAATTGCTCTGCAAGTTCTGTATTTACATTCAGAGGGTAAGTAGAATGGGTTATAACTTTATTTAAATATTTATTGATGCATGCAAACTAATGCCATTATGTCGCAACTGTATTTGTATTTCTAACTCACAGCCATTACACAATGATTAATATATCAATTAATGACCAAATTTGACTAGCTTAATTCAAGACATAAAAATGGCAATTCTTCTTATGTTTTTAGTTATCTGCTTTGTTATAAGAACTAAATAAAACAGATGAAACAATCATATAGCTCCAAGAATCAAAGTTATTTAAACAAAACTGTTGAATAGACTAGTAAATGTGGCCTCACCCGCATGTTGGAAAGCATCTGTTTTTGTGTGCAAAGAAAGGGAAAATGCTTTGTCAGTCAGTCAGAGATGGATGTCAGTAGTGGCAACTAGTAGCTTGTTATGCTTTGTCACTTGGCAGTGTTGCATAACAAACTGTGTTTTCATAAATTGTGGTTGATATACAGCAGTAATGAGGAGATGACATGGCTTTTGGAAATAAACAAATAGAAAATATCTTGTGTTCAGTTTAATAATTAAGCGACCCACCACCTAACTTTTGAAAATAGCTGAAGAAATTGCAGGCAGATTGGTGAGTACCCAAAGTCAAATTCTTAAACTGAATGCATTTATGTTGTCAGCACATAAACAGGTGTGCTGTTGTCATTGTCAGAAGAGCTAATCAGCAATCTAATACTTTTTATGTATGAGAGGGGTTTAAAGCTCTATATTATGTTCCAAAAAACATTCATTTAAAACTTGGTGCATTGCTTAAAGAATGTCAGGATATTCACATGAGTGAGGATTTGCATTATCAACAGTTCACTTGATTCCATTCTTGCTTATTTACTTATTTACTTAATTCCCACTTTATAGTATTGATGTAGTAGAACTTGTCAAAATATAGGACCATATAACATATTACATACCCTGATGTCCAAAATTAAAGTAACAAACCGAAACTTTGCAAGGTTGCATTTATTTTGCCACGAAACAATATAATCAGGTGATAGTAAAATAGAAACAATATAAATAATACAGAATCTAAACACCTGCAACATGCATAACGTTACACAAAAATGCTCTTTGTTTTTTCCAACTTACCCGATGTACACACACATTCCGACAACTGGTTAATGTACTCAGTATTGGGTGTGACCCAACTCTGGCAGAAATACAGGCCTGACAGACAATGGGGTGTGCTGTCATCAATTTCATGTGTAGAGGCAATAATGCCCTTTCTTCCTGCAGCACTTCTCGCAAGTCTTGGAGAGTGGTTGGCAGATGCTGACGTGATGCAGCCCGTGTCCCTGGTGCATCCCAGATGTGCTCTACGGGATTCAAATTGAGAGAGTGAGCAGATTGCGTCATGCATCCAGTATCTTTCATTTCCAAGAAAATATCAACCACGCATGCTCTATGAGGTCGACCATTATCATCCAGCAATAAGTCTGGAACCACAGCACCTCCAAACAACCATACATGAGGTCCCAAGATCTCATCAAGATACCTGACACCAGTTATACCTTGCCAATTTAACCATACAGTTTCATAAAGCAGTGTTTGAGTGGTCAACATAATCCTTGTCCACACCATTAGGGATCATCCTTGATGTAAGTCTCTAGAATGGTTATGTCTTGAAATCATGTTCCACATTCCCTCCAGAAGTGAAGCCATCAAGCATCATTGTACAGACCCAACTGGAATGCATCTGTGAAAAGAACATTGGCCAACTATTCAACTGTCCAGGTGGCATGTTGACGTCTGCACTCTAGACGTTCCCTTCTGTGAAGACGTGTCAGAGGTATATGTACAGCAGGTATCTAACAATAGAGGTCCCTCTGCCAAAGCCTTCTGTACACCATTTGCCTCACTGCTACATGTCTAGTGGATGCTGTGATGTCAGATGCCTGTTGCCATGTATTGCTAAGGTAGTACAGTCGTGACCTTACAGCCAAATAACGGTTCTCTCTTTCTGATGTTACACACATTTAGTCCTGCCCTGGTCTTCAGGATACAGTGTCAACCTCTATAAATTGTTGTGACATTCAAAAAACAACAGAACAATTCACATTAAGCCATCAGACTACATCAGTTTGTGACTGTCCTGTTTCCATTCTGTGCCATACTGCACCGTCTGTGACTGTGTACACAGTGATTGTGGATGTGGAACTACCTGGCAAGCACTATAAAGTTTGATTGGTGCCCTGACATCATTTTTGTCCATTGACCAGTTCTGTGCATGATACAATCGTACAGACATATGTTGACAGTTTGCACAATTATAATTTAAGTTAGACAGAGGATGGGGAAATAGTAGTTTGGTGCTTTAATTTTCTAAACCAGTGTATTAACATTCATGTACAAAATAGAGGCACATATACGTTCAAACATTATGTCTAGGCTGATAGCTTTCTTGTCAACACATCTTGATGACTGTAGTAAATGAAGTACAAGAAAGTAAAATTTTATCTATACACACATAGACAAAATAGCTACACAGCTGAAAAATTATTGGAACATCTTGGTTGATTTTACTAAAGTATGAAAATTTTAGTTGTATATAATGAGGGGAAGGCAGTCACCTATCTGTAATGCATATATGTGGACTCAAGCAGTGAACAAAAATTTCTGCAAAGGCTGGGATTCAAACCCAGGTGTCTTGCTCACTAGGCAGATGCGCTAACCACCGTACCACCTTGGCACAGTGGCTTCACACAACAGCATGGACTACACTAGCATGCCTGCCTCCTCAGTCCTAATTCCCAGCCTCAGCCCACTTGGTATTTCACCTAAACTCGAACACCAACAGCCAAAGGTATGTACATTTTGGTGTCTGTGTGGTTGTGTGAATGAATGGGTGCACTTCTACTAGAGAAAGAGTAAGAGCTTGGAAGCTAGTATAAATGCTATTTATTATTGCATGTTTCTATGTGCGACACATTAGTCAGGTACAGGTAAGTGGTTGTATTTTCTGCATTATAATATTCTTCCATCCAGGAATTCCCTATGTCGTTAAATATTGTAATTAAATATGTGCAATAACATAAAATTTTGTACCACATGAACAGCCCAAAAAATACCTAAGCACACACATTAATTAAAATAAGTACATTAGTAAAATGTCTAGTTCTATCCTGAAATAGTTTGACAGTTTCAATTTCCATGTGGAGAGATTTGAGTCAGAATCTACAGATTTGTGCAATATCCCTAATATACCCCCACCCCCCCCTCCCCCCATGAACCATGAACCATGGACCTTGCTGGGGAGGCTTGCGTGCCTCAGCGATGCAGATAGCCGTGCCGTAGGGCAACCACAATGGAGGGGTATCTGTTGAGAGGCCAGACAAATGTGTAGTTCCTGAAGAGGAGCAGCAGCCTTTTCAGTAGTTGCAGGGGCAACAGTCTGGATGATGGACTGATCTGGCCTTGTAACACTAACCAAAACAACCTTACTGTGCTGGTACTGTGAATGGCTGAAAGCAAGGGGAAACTACAGCCGTAAATTTTACCAAGGGTATGCAGCTTTACTGTATGGTTAAATGATGATGGAGTCCTCTAGGGTAAAATATTCCAGAGGTAAAACAGTCCCCCATTTGGATGTCTGGGTGAGGACGACTCAGGAGGACGTTGTTATCAGGAGAAAGAAAACTAATGTTCTATGGATCAGAGCATGTAATGTCAGATCCCTTAATGGGGCAGGTAGGTTAGAAAATTTAACAAGGGAAATGAAAAGGTTAAAGTTATATATAGTGGGAATTAGTGAAGTTCGGTGGCAGGAGGAACAAGACTTCTGGTCAGTTGAATACAGGATTATAAATACAAAATCAAATAGGGGTAATGCTGAAGTAGGTTTAATAGCAAATAAAAAAACAGGAATGCAGGTAAGCTACTATGAACAGCATAGTGAACGCATTATTGGAGTCAAAATAGACATGAAGCCCATGCCTACCACAGTAGTGCAAGTTTATATGCCAACTACCTCCGCAGATGAAGAAGAGATTGATGAAATGTATGATGATATAAAAGTAATTATTCAGATGAATATAGAATGGAGGTAAGGAATGAAAGAGGAAGCCACCTGTTAGAATTTTGCACAGACCATAACTTAATCATTGCCAACATTTGGTTGAAGGATCATAAAAGAAGGTTGTATACATGGAAGAGGCCTGGAGACAATGGAAGGTTTCAGATAGATTATATAATGGTAAGACAGAGATTTAGGAACCAGGTTTTAAATTGTAAGAGATTTCCAGGGGCAGATGTGGATGCTGACCACAATCTATTGGTTATGAACTGTAGATTAAAACTGAAGAAACTGCAAAAAGGTGAGAATTTAAGGAGATGGGGCCTGGATAAACTGAAACAACCAGAGGTTATAGTGAGTTTCAGAGAGAGCATTAGTGAACGATTGACGAGGGGAAAGAATTACACCGAGCGAGGTGGCGCAGTGGTTAGACACTGGACTCGCATTCGGGAGGACGACGGTTCAATCCCGCGTCCGGCCATCCTGATTTAGGTTTTCCGTGATTTCCCTAAATCGCTCCAGGCAAATGCCAGGATGGTTCCTTTCAAAGGGCACGGCCAACTTCCTTCCCCGTCCTTCCCTAATCCGATGAGACCGATGACCTCGCTGTTTGGTCTCCTTCCCCAAAACCAACCAACCAAAGAATTACAGTAGAAGAAGGATGGGTAGCTTTGAGAGACGAAATAATGAAGGCAGCAGAAGTTCAAGTAGGTAAAATGGCAAGGACTAGTAGAAATCCTTGGGTAACAGAAGAAATATTGAATTTAATTGATGAAAGGAGAAAATATATTTAAAAAAAACAGTAAATGAAGCAGAGAAAAAGGAATACAAACGTTTCAAAAATGAGATTGACAGGAAGAGCAAAATGGCTAAGCAGGGATGACTAGAGGACAAATGTAAAGATGTAGGGTCACATTGGTCAATCCATATGAAGTGGTCCAATGATGGTTGCTTGACCATTTTTAAATATTTTAATCTTTTTATATGTGATTGCCCTATATTTGAGAAGTTCAAACCAGTTTTTTAAAATAATTTAGCTTGCACCTTTACTGGATGGCGGCCATTTTTATTTGTAGGTGCACGATGATTTTTCATTCTGGAGACATTAGTGAAAATTTGAATATCTATGCACTGGGTTAAGTTACAACATTACAATTGACATGGTTGATTTAAGAAAAATGTCCTCTACAACATTGTCTATTACAAAAAATAACCTAAATTAAAAAATAACCAGTAAAAATGACCTCCAATGTTTGGTATCCAAATTTTCAAAAATCCACTTTTTAGGCCCAGAAATAACAAACAAGGAGTGGTTTATGAGAGTCTATTTTTTCCTATAGTTAGATAACATACACTACTAGCTTCATATAGTGCAAGAACACTTAAAAATGTACTTTTTTGCATCTTGCAATGGTAAAAATGCATGTGATGGAGTAGGAGGTACAACAAAACATGAAGTAAAACCAGCCTACAAAGACCAACCACAGACCAAATTCTCACTGTACGAGATATGTATGTCTTATGCAAGTATAATATTAATGGCATTACCTATTTTCTGATCAAGAAAGATGCTGTGGTTCTGCATATGAAAACAACACTTCAAACCAGATTTGAAATCTGTATAGCAATAAAAGGAACAAGGCATTTTCATAAATCTCTTGGCATTGCAGAAAACTTAGTTCATTGTTATGTAACATCAGAAACCGAAAAATATGATGATCATTGTGTCAGTAAAATTACATCTCTGTCTTTAATGTTGAATGACATAGTGGCATGTGTGTATGATGGACATTGGTGGCTTGCAGAGGTTGAAAGAATAAGTTTTGAAAACAATGATGTTACCATCCTGCTGGCTCAAGAACATCATTCAAGAAATCTACTAGTGACAAAGTTTGGATACCAATGAAAAATGTTTCAGTGAAACTTTCAGTGCTTGAACTTATCACAGCAACTGGGAGGTCTTATTCTATATCATAAAAGTTGTCTGAAGAACATTCACCACCAGGTTTAGGAACAGTCACATCTCGAAGGATGTTGATTGAAAATATTTATTTTAAGTATGTCAAAATAATATGAACATTAATTTCGGTGATGTTTCCCCTTTTTGTATACAATTCAGTACCTTACTTCAATAATAATTGATTATATCCTGCCAATATCACACATGAATAGGCCAGCCATAAGATCAACTGTAGAGTAATGTGAATTATCTCCTCATTTTCAAAAATTGATATCTTTGTTCACAATCAGATATAAATGTTGAAATATTTACAGTACATTGCTATCATGTGGGTGTATGGACTGTGCAAAAATCATATTTTTATATTAAGTCCCACCCGAGATAACCAACCCCAAACTTTACAAAAAATGAAAGTTTTCAAATTTCAAAAATTCATAAAAAATTAAGCATACATTTGTAAGTGTTTGTGCTCAATATAAGGCTAGTAGTGTGTAATATCTAACTATTGGAAAAAATTAGACTCTCATAAATCACTCCTTGTTTGTTTTTTGGGGACTAAAAAGTGGATTTTTGAAAATTTGGATACCAAACTTTGGAGGTCATTTTGACTGGTTATTTTTGAATTTCGGGTATTTTGTGTAATAGACAATGTTGTAGAGGACATTTTTCTAAAAACAATCGTGTCAATTGAAATGTTGTAACTTAACTCAGTGCAGATATATTCATATTTTTGCTAATTACTCTAAACTGAAACATCGTTGCACGCTTACAAATGAAAATGGCCGCCATTCAGTACAGGTGAAAGGTAAAATTTTTTAAAAATCTGTTTTGAACTTCTCAATTATAGGGAAATCACTTGTAAAAAAATTAAAATATTTAAAAATGGTCAAGCAACCAACTTAATTTTTATTGGACCACTTCATTTGGATTGACCCATATATCACTAGGGGCCTACTGCCTATGGGAAAATTAGAGAGACCTTTGGAGAAAAGAGATCCATCTGTAAGAATATCAAGAGCTCAGATGGAAAACCAGTTCTAAGCAAACAAGAGAATGCAGAATGCTGGAAGGAGTATATAGAGGGCCTATACAAGGGCGATGTACTTCAGGACTGTGTTATGGAAATGGAAGAGGACATAGATGAAGATGAAATGGGAGATAGGATATTGCGTGAAGAGTTTGACAGCCCTGAAGGACCTAAGTCCAAACAAAGCCCTGGGAGTAGACAACATTCCATTAGAACTACTGACAGCCTTGGGAGAGCCAGTCCTGACAAAACTCTACCATCTGGTGAGCAAGATGTATGAGACAGGCGAAATACCCTCAGACTTCAAGAAGAATATAATAATTCCAATCCCAAAGAAAGCAGGTGTTCACAGATGTGAAAATTACTGAACTATCAGTTTAATAAGTCACAGCTGCAAAATACTAACATGAATTATTTACAGACGAATGGAAAAACTGGTAGAAGCCAACCTCGGGGAAGATCAATTTGGATTCCGTAGAAATGTTGGAACACGTGAGGCAATACTGACCTTACGACTTATCTTAGAAGAAAGATTAAGGAAAGGCAAACCTACGTTTCTAGCATTGGTAGACACAGAGAAAGCTTTTGAAATGTCTACTGGAATACTCTCTTTCAAATTCTGAAGGTAGCAGGGGTCAAATACAGGGAGCAAAAGGCTATTTACAATTTGTACAGAAACCAGATGGCAATTATAAGAGCCAAGGACCACGAAAGGAAAGCAGTGGTTGGGAAGGGAGTGAGACAGGGTTGTAGTCTCTCCCCGATGTTATTCAATCTGTACATTGAGCAAGCAGTAAAGGAAACAAAAGAAAAATTTGGTGTAGCTATTAAAATCCAGGGAGAAGAAATAAAAACTTTGAGGTTTGCCGATGACATTGTAATTCTGTCAGAGACAGCAAAGGACTTGGAAGAGCAGTTGAACGGAATGGACAGTGTCTTGAAAGGAGGATATAAGATGAAAATCAACAAAAGCAAAATGAGGATGATGGAATGTAATCGAATTAAATCGGGCGATGCTGAGGGAATTATATTAGGAAATGAGACACTTAAAGTGGTAGATGAGTTTTGCTATTTTGGGAGCAAAATAACTGATGATGGTCAGAGTAGAGAGGATATAAAATGTAGACTGGCAATGAAAAGGAAAGCGTTTCTGAAGAAGAGAAATTTGTTAAAATTGAGTACAGATTTAAGTATCAGGAAGTCTTTTTCTCAAAGTATTATTTATGGAGTGTAGCCATGAATGGATGTGAAATGTGGACAGTAAATAGTTTAGACGAGAAGAAAATAGAATCTTTTGAAATGTGGTGCTACTGAAGAAAGCTGAAGATTAGGTGGGTAGATCACGTAACTAATGACGAGGTACTGAATAGAACTGGGGAGAAGAGAAATTTGTGGCACGACTTGACTAGAAGATGGGATCGGTTGATAGGACATGTTCTGAGACATCAAGGGATCACCTATTTAATATTGGGAGGGCAGCGTGGAGTGTAAAAATCATAGAGGGAGACCAAGAGATGAATACACTAAGCAGATTCAGAATGAAGTAGGTTGCAGTAGGTACTTGGAGATGAAGAAGCTTGCACAGGATAGAGTGGCACGGAGAGCTGCCTCAAACCAGTCTCTGGACTGAAGACCACAACAACAACCCTAATATTCATTAATGTTGTATAAGCTGTTCATTATTAACATATATTGTAATTTTCTATTATGTGTGTTTTAGTTTGGTATTCTTTTGCTCTTATCTGGCAATGCATTGTAAAGCATATTTTGTTAGCACAGGGTGAGTCAAAAAGAACTTCACAGCTTTGGAATGATATAGAAATTTATTGAGACGACTTACAGAGTCACGTTGTAGCAAATAAACTCAAGTTTTTTTTCCATAAAATTTCGGGAGAACTGCCGGATGTGTACAACTTGCTGTGATGATGTTTTGGCTCAGAGTCTTCTCACTATCTTCAGGTGAATACTGACAGGAAAGGCACTGAGCTCACATATTTAAGACACTGCTGGCGCCTTTGTGGTGTGCCCAATTGGCACCATGGATGCACTGTTTGTCTGCAAGTCTGTACACTGCACCATATACCCTCTGTGGTGAAAGCCAGCTTCATCAATATCAGGTTGATTGTCTTTATATGGTAAGTGACACCAGTTACACAGGTAATTAAGTTTTTCTCAATATTCTGCCTATTTTGGCTGAAATATTTCCAGCGTATGGTACATAGGCAGTCATTTTGAAGGTCTCATCCTCTTGTTTGTCTTTTTGTTTGTACATCTGCAGCATCCTGTGTCCTTGCTGTAATGAATATCCGTTGTTGTGGAACATGGCTTACAGGTGGTCCAGTTCTATTTTCAGATTATTAGCGTCCAATGTGGTATGAGTTTTGTGAATTAAGTTTTTTACAATATCTGTCGTTTGTGTGGCGGCAAGTTGCAGGCATCCAGCAGTTCTCCAAAATTTTGTGGTACAATTGTATTCTTGGAAAGTTTTAGATTTCACATCAAGAAACTCTATGGGGAGGAATTGATGCAGTGTATTTGAAGATTCAATAAGTTATTTAAAAGAAGAGTGAGGTTACTGAACTAACTAATATTTTTATTAAATTCCAGAGACAAGGGCAAAGTTTGCCAGAATTCTGCATTTTATTAATAGCAATGCTGCAAATACATCAAACACAAGGCAACCACTGCACTGGTGAGGGAAAGGATTCATTTTAGTTGGCATGAATTGGATTCTGTGCACAAAGATAAGTATTTTTGCATTTAGAAGTGGCAGTAAACTTATTGTCGTTGTGTTGGTGCTGGGTTTATGGTGTGACATGGGTCAAAGCAAACTGGATCCACAACAAAGCTACAGTGAAGCAGAGTGTGAAGATTTATTAAGTTTCATCATGAGTGCTGCAGGAAGTTCCTATCCAGCCATCAATTTTCAACTTGAGGGGGAAATCTATTGACGATGTGACTGTGTCCATGTTGGAATGAGAGGGTAGTTTTTCTCCTATACCTGTTCCACCTCCACTAGTGGACTTCATCAGTTCTGTAAAAGAAGCTGTGCACCATGTACCAGGAGATGCAGCAGGGGAGATTTGAAGAGTCTTGCCTTATGTTGATGAGAGCTGTACCACCAAAGAACACCATGTCACCTATGGAGAAATCAGCCCCCCATAAATTACAAGCAGATGTGTATATGGTAGTACTCAATTTGGATAAAGGTTATGCTACTGTTCTCATGTCATGGGAGGACTGTATTAATAAGATCAATGTTTTACGTAGTGACTCAATGTATCACAAAGTCTATAAGGATCCTACCAATCGAGTAATGCAAAAAACAGCAGAACTTCTGTCTCACAGCTCTACCAAAGGAGGTCATTAAGAGACAGAGACCAAACAGTTCAGTTTCATCTAGGCTGTATGAACTGCCCAAGTCCACAAAGAAGGTGTGCCTTTACATCCTATAGTAAGCAATATTGGAGCAGACACCTGTGATTTGGCCAAATACTTGGCATCTTTACTGAAACCCATTGTAGGCAAGTGTCCACGTCACATAAGAAATTCTAGTGATTTTATCAGCAGACATCAATCACTTAAGCTTGAAAGCAATGACTCATTGGTCAGTTTTGACGGCATTTGGCTTTTTACAAGTGTGCCTCTGGTGGACTCACTGCACCACATTGGCAATAGGTTTGGGGCTGACATTACAGATTTGCTCAAAAACACTCTCTCCTTGACAAATTTTTTATTTAACAATGAGTTTTTTTAACAAACTGATAATGTTACCATGAGGAGCCCTTTCTCCCCCTTGTTGGCCCATCTTTTTATGGAAGATTTTGAGGAATAAGCACTCGTGTTACAGCTAGTTTGAAACCAACAGTACTTTGGTGATACATTGATGACATTTTTATAATGGCCTCATGGTTTGGACAGTCTCCAAGAGTTCCTTCAACATCTGAATTCCATACATGCAAATATCAAATTTACTATGGAGACGCAGAAAGATGGTTGCTTTCCATTTTTAGACATCTTGGTGCAATGTAAGGGCAATGGCACACTTTGGCATTTGGTGTTTCGAAAGGCCACTCATACAGGCCTATACCTGCAAGATACTAGTTGCCACCATCTGACGCAAATGATGAGCATTCTAAAGAACTTAATCTACCAAGCTGCAGATGTATAAACAACAAGGCAAACAAGAGGCAGAGGTCTTCAAAACGACAGCTAGCTTACCATATATTGCAAATAAGTAAGTCAAAATAGACATAATATTAAAAAGTTATAAAGTTAAAGCAGTTATTTGTCACCTGAAGATGACCATAAGACTCTGGGTCAAAATATTATCACAGAAAGTTGCAGACATCTGGTAGTTCTACCAAATTTTTGAGATTGTTTACTACAAAATAACACATCTACTAATGTGTAAGGTATCTCAATAAATTTCTATATCATTCCAAAGCTGTAAAGTCCTTTTTGACTCACTCATCACTGATGCTAGCAACATCAAAGGCCATCAATCATTAAAAAAAGGAAGTATTGTGTTGTGGCACCGATGAGGTTGACATCAGCATTGATATGCATTCGTCTTTGGACTCTGAGCATCGTCTTTGGACTCTGGGCATTGCCTTTGGGCTGTTCCGCCATGTTCAGTTCTTTGTGAGCCTTGCATGTGTTTAGGAGAATAAATGAACTACTGCTAAATCGGTGTTGTTTGGTGTAACCAACCTCAACAAACTCCTCACTGGTGACCCCGAGCTGTAACGTCTTCCGTTTTCGCCGTTTTACTGTGTCTGTGACCTCCACATCAGTTATTTTCACATGTATTACATCGACACAGCTTTCGAACAATGACTTTGGCCCAGCGCCTAACGCTGGATTTTGCCATCGACATGCATCATGTTGTGGGTGATGTACACCCACCAGGACTGCAACTCAATGCCTCTCACTCAATATTTCGCCAATTTCACCAGATGTTTTCGAGCCTGCAACAGTAGGTGAGGTTAAGAGTGCACATGACTCTGGCTATCAAACGCCTTTGTTCCCGCCACATGTGCCCTCCCTCATCGACTGTGCAGTTACCTCTTACAGATCTCCGTGCATTGTGGCACCAATGCTGATTTCTGCAAATGCTTCGCCGGACAACCTACTACCGCCAGGACAATGATCTGCCACACCAAAATCCATGCAGTACCATGTGGATACCTGCCACGTGGCCGGAACTGCTTCGTCCACAGGTCAACCTCCTCAGCATCCGACCACGCCCGCGCCTGCCTCCGTTCAGCATCAGCACATGCCTTCCTACTTCGATACCTCATCCTGCAACAGGAACAATTACTTGTTATCTGTGCCTGACCCCCACCTCCATCCCACTGCTATGCCTCAGTGTTTTGTGCCATGACATTCACCTTATCCGCACACCATTTTGAGTGGAGTGACTATGAACAGTGAACATTCACACAACCCATCCCATGTTCGACATCATTTCCCACACTATGCTTCTGGACAGCCCGCACTTCCGCAGCCTCCCTGCAACACAGGTGGCCCCAGCTCTGGTGATACGTTAAGCTTTCCACGGACTAGCGCGCGTTCTCAAACTTTGAACTTTTTCTCACCTGTTGCCCCCACACCGGCTCCAGTCGAGCTTCTGCTACCATTCTCGGCACATCTTCGTGCCTCATCCACGTCGGTCTTCTGCGACGCGTCAATCCAAACACATCTGCAACATGTTGAGCTGCCGCAATTGCAATCAACACATTACAGTGTCTCACCCGCGTCGGCCTTCCGCATCGCTTCAGATCACACTCAACCACAACGTGTGACCTTCACGCTACCATCTGAACAGCTGTCATTGCCACATCCCCTGGGGGCACACTCTCCTGGAATACTACAGCAACAATAGCTCAATTCAGGCAGTGCCATGACGAACTCAACTCAACCTGTTCTTCCAAACATTCTACAAAGCGTACCGACATTGCCACCGTTTAATCCCGACAGAGCTACAACCTGGTTTAAAATTGTGGACGAAGTGTTCAAACATTACAAACTCGACGAGTCAACCAGGTTTCTGTGCCTCATCACCCACCTGCACGACCAGGAGGACTTGATTACTGACCTGGTCGACGCCCCGGACTCATCTACCTGGTACACTCTAACCAAAAAGACAGTTCTACGTCAGCTTGCACGCTCAACTGAGGCAGCAATACGGCAAGTGCTTCACGTCAAGCAACTAGGCAATGGCAAACCTTCCCAGCTCTGGAGATGGCTACGTGCCCTGGTCAGCGCCGATCTACTCTCTGACACAGCTCTCCTTGCTATCTGGTCAGATAAACTAACTCCTCACATCCACATTGCTCTGGCTCAAATGTCTCCCGCACCTGTTGAGCAAAGACTGACAATTGCTGAGAAGCTACACGATGCATCACTGCTCCATTTCGCCAGCTACTGCCTACCTGACAAGTCTCAGGTTCAGGCTCATTGTCCTGCGGCCGAACGCAGCCGGGGCCGTACTGTGCTGACTCTTCTGGTCGCTCCGGGAAGCAGTAAACAAGCAACTGGGATGTCACCGGCTCCACCCACGGTCATGCCCCCTCCTGCAACCGAACCTGCTGCAGCCTCCGAACCTCGGCCACCGCCACTGGCAATGAACGTTCCGCAGGAAATGCAACTGCACTGCCCATACTGTTACTTCCACACACGGTTTGGTGAGGCGGCACGGAACTGCAGACCACCCTGCTACTTCCCAAACGCCAGTTGCAGGTAGGTCTGAGTGCCGCCTCCTGTGCACAACATGACAGGCACCCCCCAGTGCTCCATTCTGTCTGGGAATGACTGGGTAATTGTGGACGACTTTACATTAAAGACATTTCGTCGGGATACCTTTTCTTAGTGGACACAGGCTCCAATGTTTCGCTACTGCCTACGTCCCTAGCATCATCGAACATCCTCCCTCATCATACTTCACTGAAAGCCGTGAATTCAACTGAACTACAGTGCTCGGCTTCAACTTCCCACGTCGTCTCACTCCCCACAAACTGCAAATTCGAGTGGACTTTTTTAGTGTGCGAAATTGACGAACCTATACTAGGCATTGCGACACCACAAACTTCCACCGGTCCTAGTGCGAAACACCGTGTTTCATCATCCGTCCAAGACTCACTTCCCATGCTCCATTGAGCAAACCCACCCCGTGACACATCGGTCCAGGCTCATCTCATCCGTACATGCTCGTCTCTGTCGACGACATTACAAGAAACCACGTCGAGCTTGAACACGTCGCTCACCTACGGAAGGAAAACTTCGAGCTCTCCCTCCCGCTCCACGAAACACAGCTCCAGCTCTCCGATGCAGCAAAGGAATTACAGACACTACAGCAAGGACAAAGCAAGGTCAGTAAGTGCGCCGAATCTGCTTGCAGCCCCAGCAATCGAGCCTCCGTGTGTTTACCTCCCGCTACTCCTTGCAACTGTGCTATCAAGACGGCCATAACATTTACTAACAGTCCCACAGGGCCACACTCTCCTAACATGGCAGCATGTGACACTTGGCCGGACGCAAGTGCGCATCCACAACGAGCGTCACATGTTCTCGAACTGACAGCTCATACATCACCCCTCACGGACAGCATCTCAAACTATGCAACTTCGACTCCTGCGTGCCACCGTGCGACCACCACTGACAACACAAACGGTGCACTCGCGCCAAGCGTTTTGCCCGCGACTGTGCTGCCACAGGCCGCGCTCTCGGTCAATGCACTCACTAACGGCTCACGAGTTCTACCGAGCTCAACCGACCATGGTGCCACTGCTTCGGGCCGGCGGCCATTTTGTCGCGTTGACTCCTGGGACCCTTTGCCGCCTCGGCTCCCGTTGGATCCGCCGAGTGGCTCCGAACACCACGACCATGCCTCGCCTGCCCCGCCCACCACACATTGTAAACAAACCGCCTCCCACACCGCCGGCAACATTTCCGTCATCACCAACGGCACGGTTCACAAGCTTCACCTCACGCCAGGTACCCCGATCTCTAGTAAAACACGTCGACTTTGTCCCGAGCGCCTCTCCGACCTTAAAAATCAGATTTCTGAACTACTAAACTCTGGCGTCATTGAACCCTCTGCCAGTAGCTCATCTACGCCCATACATATGACACCCAAGAAATACGGGTCCTGGCACATATGCGGAGACTACTGTCGACTAAACATACGAACAATTATGGACACCTACCCCATACCCAAAATTGCTGACTTTACGAGTCCCTCGCAGGTGCAACCACGTTCTCTGTCATTGATTGCAAACAGGCCTACCACCAGAACCCCATGGCACCTGAAGACATCGAGAAGACAGCAATCACCACCCCGATCGGGTTATTTCAGTTTCGATTTATGCCCTTTGGTCTGAAAAACGCTTCAGATACATGGACTTCATATCTCAGTTCACCACCGATGTCAGACACATAAAGGGTGCTGACAATATAGTTGCTGATTTCCTTTCACAAGTCGACGCCGTCCATTCACTGTTAGACCTCTCTGAACTGCCTAACCCGCCGACGAGGAAACACAAAACCTGATTCCAGACTCTACTTCTTCACTACACTTCATCCACACCACCTTCCCTGGCATTTCTGGTGAGATCTGGTGTGATGACAGTACGGGCATGTTACACCCCCTCATCCCAAGTGCACTCCGTTGAGCTGTCTTCAACGCATTGAATAATTTAGCCCACCCTGGTGTTCGTGCGTCTGCCCACCTCATATCAACAAGGATTGCCAGCATTGGGCATGCTCCTGTGTCGCATGCCAACGCTGCATAGTACACAAGCACACTTCACCCCCCCCCCCCTTCGGCTCCTTTTTGATCCCTCCTGGTTGTTTCCAGCATATTCATATTGACATTGTCGGCCTTCTCTCCCCCACTAATGGCTTTCTTTATTTTTGCAGCATCCGGCACATCCATACCACAGCATATCATCCACAAAGTAACGGGCTAGTCGAGTGCTGGCACCGCACTCTCAAGGCAGCTCTTCGATGCCACGACTCTCTATGGACATAGGCCCTTCCCCTTGTGCTACTTGGCATTCGTACGATCCATAAGGAAGACCTCAAAGGCACAACAGCCAAGTTCGTATACGGCCAGAACATCGTTCTCCCTGGCTTCTCTCCCTCAGTCTGACCTACCTTCCTTCATTGACCACGTCAGACACCACTTCATCAATCTCCATATCCCTCCACCTGCCAGCCATTCCTGCCCTAAGGTTTACGTCCCAAAATCTCTGGACAATTGCGAATATGTCATGCTCCCAGATGACACTGTCCATGCTCCCCTCCAACCTCCATATACCGGCCCGTACCGAGTTCTCCATCACTCACCCAACACCTATGACATCCAGATGAAAGATTCAGCTGTTACAGTCTCTCTCTGAACAGACTTAAGCCTGCTCATGTCGAGCCTTCTCCTACCCCCCCTCAGGCCACGACCATGCCACTCACTGTCATGGCTCATGACGCTCCAACCACTCCCTCCACGTTGGACTTACATACTTGATCGAGTGACTTCCAGCTCCAATCGTCGAGCTCTCCTCTGACCTCACCCACTACTCTGGTCTCACGCACTCCGTCGAGTGACCACATGCTCCCCATGTCGAGCTTACCTATGATCACGTCCTCGCTGCTGGGCCCTTCACCAGTCCCTTCAACCTCTCCACCATCGCCTGCCTCGACCTGTCGAGGTTTCTCACGCCCCCCCATCTTGAACGTGCCCGTGCCCTCGCTCGAGGTGTTTGTGCCTGTCCCCCCCGGACATAATCCACGACATTTCAATAATACTGTGTGATGATACACTGTTCATCATGTGTTTCTCTTCATCCAGTGCTCATGACACAACCTCCGCCATTCCCTGCCACTTGGTGAAATTTGTTCCCCTCCCACCCGACGTTGACCTGAAAATGCTTCGTGTGTTCGCCATGCACACCAGAGACATCGCCGTTGTCGCTCCGTTTCACTCGCAAACCGCCGGCCTACTTGTCACTGCGTGACCAGCACGCCCAGTACGACACCTGGCTCGCTTCAACGACTTTCAGGTTCGGTAGCCGAACCTTCCTTCACGACATCTACCCACATAGCTCCCCGACGACGCTGTTGAGCTGACCGTGGTCCGTACCAATGCCTTAGTCACCCTCCCCCCCCCCCTCCCCGGCCTCTCAAGAGTACTCCGTACTGCAGGGGGGGGGGGGGGGGGGGCACTATGTGGCGCCAATGAGGTCGACACCAGCATCGATATGCATTTGTCTTTGGACTCTGAGCATCGTCTTTGGACTCTCAGCATTGTCTTTGGGCTGTTCCACCATGTTCAGTTCTTTGGGAGCCTTGTATGTGTTTAGGTGAATAAATGAACTACTGCTAAATGGGTGTTGTTTGGTGTAACCAACCTGAACAAACTCCTCAGTGTCAATGAACTGCCTTCTCTTGCTGCACTGCATCTTCTGCCGTAAGATACACACTTGTGAATCTCACTGTTCAAATTTGAAAACTCTCAGTGAGGTTAATGAAAGGGATACTTTCAAATATAAGTATAGGAGGCAGGATCACGATTTTTAAATCTTTAACAATAACTACACAAGTCTCTGTACAAAACACCTTTTATTAATGTTACAGTTTTCTTCTGAAGTTTAAAAAGACTGCTTTGCAAAGGTGGTATGTGTTTAGGTATAATAAGCACTTAGCATTGTTACAGCACTGCCAAAATCTTTGATCATTCTGAATTTGTAATGTCACTTGCTTTAGCTTTTGTTAAGCATTTCTACATGTTTTTTTTTCATCTTAGATGTTCATTCACACATAACACTAAAAATTTTATATTATTCTTTTGGTGAATTTGGCCATTCTAAAATGTAACCTTTTCATTGGTACTAGTATTATTTCATATATGTTGAAGTTCATCCATACAGTTTTATTATCATTAAGAGGTAGACATTTAACTTTAAACAATTTGCAGCTACTTCGACTGTTTTGTCAGTTTTCTGCTGCAGCTCACAAATATTCTTTTCTTTCATATAGAAGCTACTATAATATTCAGCAAATATTAGTGAAAAACTGTTATGATAGACTGTTAATAAAAAACATGAACAACTAGCACAAGAATGAGCCCTTAATTAGGCATGTCATTCCTAGTTAACCTTCTTTTATATGCAAAATGTATTCTTTACCTTCCTGAAAAATTTCCAATCTTTGTTTCCTGTAAGACAAAAATGACTCATAGGAAACACCACGGATGCCATAATTACATAATTTAAAAAGTAGCAGACCATGATTCGTGTCAAAAGCTATGAAAAGGTCCAAAAACAACCCATAAATTAGTTCATCATCTATTCAAAAACTTCCAGAATTTTGTCCACAAAATTTTTCTACACTTGATTTTTACTTATTGTGCATGGTCTCCTTCAAAATACTCTCCTGCACAATTAATGCACTGCTTCCAGCACTGTTTCCACTTCCAGAAGCAGTATTGGTATGCCTTTTGCTCGATTGCACAAAGCTGTGAATGTTCTTTCATCTCATCTATCATTGCAAATCTTCACCCTTTCAGTGGGATTTTCAACTTTGGAAATAAAAAAAAAGTTTGCAGAGACCAGGTCTGTAGAGTACAGAGGATGAGGTAGCACAGTGATTTTGTTTTTTGTGCAATAGTCATGCACCAACAGGCATGAATGAGTGGATGTGTTATCATGATTAAGAGCCATGAATTGTCTTGCCACATTTCAGGCCATTTACTTCTCACATTTTCTCACAGGAGTCACAACATGTTCTGATAGTACTTCGATTAGCAGTTTGTCCCTGTGGTTTGAATTCATGATGAACTAATCACTCAAAGTCAAAGAAAGCTATTGGCATGGCTTTGACATTTGATCTTACCTGAAGAGATTTTTTTGCTCTTGGAGAACCTTTCCCAACCCATTGTGTATATTGAACGTTTGTGGTTCAAATGGCTCTGAGCACTATGCGACTTAACTTCTGAGGTCATCAGTAGCCTAGAACTTAGAACTAGTTAAACCTAACTAACCTAAGGACATCACACACATCCATGCCTGAGTCAGGATTCGAACCTGCGACCGTAGCGGTTGCTCGGTTCCAGACTGTAGCGCCTAGAACCGCACGACCACTCCGGCCGGCGAACGTTTGTGTCAACATCATAACCATAGACCCACATTCATCACCAGGAACATCTCTTAAGGAACATCTTGTGCTCATCTGCACAGTCCAAAAGATCTTCACAGATTGTGTGGCAAAGATCTTTCTGGTCTAGACTCATGAGCCATGGGATGAACTTGGCAGCAAGTCATTCCATTCCAAGACACTGTGTCAGGATTTCATGACATCATACAACTGAAATATTACATTATTCTGCAGTCTCTCTTCTGCAGTCAGTCTTTGATTGGCATGCATAATTCCGTTGACGATGCTAACATGAGTGTCATCAAAAGACGTAGAAGGGCATCCTGAATGTGGGTCATCTTTAACTTTTGTTCGGCCATTTTTAAACCATGTAAAGCATTTGTAACACCAAGTACAACATAAGCACTCATCACTGTAGACTTCCTGCAGCATTTGGTGTCTCACTGCAAAGGTTTTCTTGAGTTTCATGCAAAATTTAATGCAGACATGTTGCTCCTTGAACTCTGCCATCTTGAAATTCGCAAACTGTGCAACACAATGTTCTACTCAATACAGCACTGAACAATAACCAACAGATACACAACAATGAAGCTTCCAGTAGTTACACATTTTAAACACAGGCATGTGCAGGGATGCCAACCACATTTTGCTCCAACACACCATTGAAGTGAAATTATAAATGTTGCAGAATTTTCCAAACAGACCTCTCATACCCTAAAAAAAAGTTTTAGGAACTGAAGAGAGCTATTTGCATTGATTTGCCTTTCCTGAAACAATTCTGTGCATTTGTAAGATCTTTGTTTCTGTTTGGGAAGTCTAGCAATCTATCATACATAATTTTTTCAAGTAGTTTGAAAATACAGATCAAAATGATAATGGTCTGAAGTTTCTGATGTCAAATTTTTGTCAAGAATACTGTCAAATCCACAGGTCATTTTACACTGTAGTTTACAGATAGGCCTTTGTACTTTTTTGAGTGTTACTGGATGTAGGTACATTGTCCTTTGACTTATTGGAATTTCTACCTTTGTGTTTGGATTTACTTGTGATTGTATTTTGAGCTATATTAATATAACAATTATTAAAAATGTTAGCTATTGAAAGTGATGATTAACCATTGGATTTCTGCATTTCATGGTGACTTTATTACTTGCTTTATCGTTGTTGCCTGTAGGAACACTGATAATTTCCCAACAATTATGACGAGGATGGTACAACCAGTTGTAGGCAAGTATAATGAAAAAACTCTTACAAACAGAAAATAAAGGAGAACACACATTCACACAAGCAGGCATACCTCATGCACATATGAGCACTATCTCCAGCCACTCTAGCCAGAACAGCCAGAGATAGAGACCATGTTTGTGGAAGGTGTGCCTGCTTGTATGACTTTTTGATTTTGATTGTTGTTTATGCATTTGATTTATTGTTAATTTTAATTCTCTTCAGAGGGAATGAAATATCATAACAGTATTTACAATTAGGCATGAATGCATTGAATTTTAAATCTACAGAACTGTTACTTTGTGTGTCCCAATTTATGTTTTTTAACATGAGGTTAAAGACTCCAGTGCTGTCAACATTAATTACTCTGCTCTCTAAATGTATGTCATTGTTACATTTATTGTGAGAGATCTTTAAAATCAGTTTATTTGCTTGAAGATCAGAGAAACCTATATCCATGACTTTTGTATTAAGCACATTTTGATTTTATTTCCATATATTCCATATATATTCAAATATGTCTGCTTGTGTCTGTATATGTGTGGATGGATATGTGTGTGTGTGTGTGTGTGCGAGTGTATACCCGTCCTTTTTTCCCCCTAAGGTAAGTCTTTCCACTCCCGGGACTGGAATGACTCCTTACCCTCTCCCTTAAAACCCACTTCCTTTCGTCTTTCCCTCTCCTTCCCTCTTTCCTGACGAAGCAACCGTTTGTTGCGAAAGCTAGAATTTTGTGTGTATATTTGTGTTTGTTTGTGTGTCTATCGACCTGCCAGCGCTTTCGTTCGGTAAGTCACATCGTCTTTGTTTTTAGATATATTTATTTCCATATAAGCTTGACAAAACAAAACAGTTCCTATAACAGATTAATTTCAACATTACTGCACATTTCTAGAATTCAACAGTGTCCTCGAACAAGGTGGTAGTTTACAATTCCAGCTCACAAGGTCTTTTTGTTCTTCAATGGAGCAGACTGGCAGAACTATCCAGCGCATTGAGGACAAATATTTCTTATAGCATCTGTGATTAAATAGTTGTAGTTCATTTTAACTGTTAAATACGTTTGCTCTTGAAGGATAAACTACAGTACTGTCTTTTATCTTCTTTTGAACATTTTTCTTTGAATTTTTTGCTTTAAGCATTGTAAAGTCAAGTGTTGGCATTTTAACATCATAGCCTTATGCTTAACACACTGCTCATTTTGCTAGTTTGTATGTCTTATTATTACCTTCAGTTTTACTTTGTACCTTTACCCACACAACAATCATAACTTACTTAGTAGTTAATAAAATTTTCTAAGGCTTCCAGCCGCATCAGGTGATTAAAATCCCATGAGCTTTTGACCAAGCTCTCCTCAGTCATTGTCAAGTGGTAAGACTGACTGCTGTGTCACCATGGCCGCATCGTTATATAGCCGCACTGCTGGCTGTGACATCACTAGTGCTCTCTACCTTGCCATATATGATAATGTTTTCATCTCATGTCCATCTCACTCGTTTTAGGCTTACGATGGCCAGGTCCCAGGCTTTGCTGAGCTGCAAACTGCCATCCTTGTTTATGGTGTTTTCTGAGGTTTTTATTTCAGTAGCTTCTTTTATGATGCTATCCCTAAATCCCTTCATCCTCATAATGACAGATCATTTGTCGAACAGAATTCGGTGTCCATTTTCTAAGGCGTGATCTGCCATGGCTGATTTTTCTGGATAGCGTAGGCATAAGCACCTCCTGTGTTCCGTCCGGTATTGCTTCACCGTGCGTACTGTTTGGCCAATGTAGTAACAGCCACACTGACTTGGTATCTTGTACACTCAAGGCATTCTAAGCCCTAGATTGTCCTTCACAGTCCTCATGAGCTGGCGAATTTTTGCTGAGGGCCTGAACACCGATGAGATGTTACATCTCTTCAGGAGCTGGCTAATCTTTCCTGACACCATACCAGAGAAAGGCAGAAACACAAGTTTCTTGCTTTCTCCTTCGGTGGTGTTCTCTGTTGGTGTGTTTCTTGCATATCACACCAGATATAGGCTATGACACCTGTCCATGGCTGTACCCATTTTCCTGGAAGACGAAGGTGGCTCAGTTCTAGTGGCAGACATTCAGCGTCTGAGATGACTTTAGCATGATGGATGAGGTTATTCAGAACACTACGTTTTTGTGCTGGATGGTGGTGGCTGAGAGCATGCAGATACTGATCTGTGTGTGTCGGTTTCCTGTAGGCACTGTGGCTGAGGTGCCCATTGGTTTTTCATTGAATGAGGACATCAAGGAAGGGCAATGCACCATCTGTCTTGACTTCCATAGTAAACTTGATGTGGGTGTGAATGCTGTTCAGGTATTCTAAGAATTCTCCCAGTTTTTCATGACCATGGGGCTAGATGATAAAAGTATCATCGACGTAACGATAAAAGCAACTTGGCTTAGCTGGAGCCATGTCCAAGGTGATGTCTTCAGATTTTTCCATAAATAGGTTGGCTATGGATGGAGCTAATGGGCTGCCCATAGCCATGCCATCCAACTGGTCAAAATACTGGCCGCCATATAGGAAATACAATGATGTCAACATGTGCTTAAAGTCCCACAATTGTGCTATCAAATAACTGGGAGAGGAGATCTAAACAGTCTTTGACCAGAATACATGTAAACAAAACTAACCATTATATCCCCTTGACTAAGATGCAGTTGTTTAATTATGTTGATAAAGTCGTTGGTGTTCTTGATGTGATGCAAACAATGACCCACAAGCAGTGCGAGAAGGCTGGCCAGGTGTTTTGCCAGTCTGTAAGTGGGTGACCCAATGGTGTTCACAATGGGACAAAGAGGAGAATCCGGCTTGTGGATTTTTGGTAGTCCATAAAGCATAGGTGGTCTCGGCACCTGAGGGAGGAGATTCTTAATAACACACTCTTCCAGTGTTGACTGTTTTAGAAGCTCTGATGTCTTCCTCATTATTCTTGACATCAGGTCCTGTGGCAGTTTCCGGTATGTATCAAGAATCAACTGAATTTTGGCATCATATTAAGCTTTATTCAAAATGACGGATGCATTGCCCTTATCAGCTGGCAGAATCACGATGAGGGGGTCATTGCGGAGTGCATGAAAACCATTGCGTTCAGCCCTAGTCAAGTTAGAACTCGGTGGTTCAGATTTTGAAATGATACGACACGTTTCACGACAAATTTCATCTGCCCTCTCACTAGGCATCTTGCGGATTGCTTGTTCAACCCTACTTATGATATGACAGATAGGGATGCTCCGAGGTGCTGGTGTGAAGTTAAGACCTTTCTTAAGCACCGAAATGGCACCCACATTGATCTCTTTCTCCGTCATGTTGATGACAGTTTGTTCTGTTGATTTTTGTTCTGCACCGTGTTGTTGTTGAGATAGCCACGTGAACTTCCCTTTCTTTTTCTCTGTGGTCTTCTTTTGCGATGACACCTGTTGTGCTGGGTGACCACGTCAATCCACTCCCAATCTACTTGCGAGAGTACCTCTGTCAATTGCAGATGGTTAGCCAGCAGCTCACGACCATTTTAATCCAGCTGCCTCAAAGTGAAGTGTAGTTCTCAGTAGCCATTGATATATACGTAATGAGGCAAGTGTTAGTAAGCTGAAAATATAAAGGCAGGTTCATTGCTCAGCATTGTGCCAAATGAACACGGTTCAAAAAATATTGATTCCTCGTTCACTCTTTTCTGAGTTGTTCCTTGTAAGCTTATTGCCTCTTAATAATCCAAAGTGTTTTGTAAATGTTTTGACTAACAGTCTATATGAACTTACATTGATATTTTTGCCTATGAATTGTTTACTGATGCTGCAAAATACATTTATCCATCTGAGCAGTGCATCAAGGGTTGTTATTATTTTTTATGCAATCCTTCAATTTTTTTCCTTGTACATTCACAGTAATGTATGTAAAACATGACTATCATAAGTTTAGTGATGTACATATGTTGAAGGGTAACACAGATGATACTCATCTCTGACATAGACTTTTATTAATTTTCATGGTCTAACAACTGTATCTCCAAGTTTAATAATCATCAATGTTACTCATTGATAAACAAACGAACACCGTCTAAATCACAACTTTTATTTACTGACAACTGGTTTCAATCCGTATTGCAAATTGTCTTGAAGTCTAGGCTGGAACAAATAACAATTTTATAGAAGTCTGGACAATAGGGGGAATGTAAAATGAGTTGGAATCCTATTCCCAGTAATTTTGCAACCACAACTTCTGAGGTGTGTGCTGGAGCATTGTCATGATGGAAAAGGACGTTTTTGCGGTCCAATTGCTGGTGTTTTTCTTGCAGGTGTGTTTTCAAATGGTCATGGTTATTAAAAAAAAAAAAAATGAACTCACACATACCTGATGCGACAAAATGCAGTTTTTCAGTGTTATGTAAAATTAACATAAAAAACATAGATGAGGGGGGGAAAATTTTCATTTAGTCATATGAAATGTGCATAAGTCATAGATGAGTACATTATTAAAACAGTGTAAAACTGGAAAAAGTCTAAATTTTTATTATTTTTTCTAATTGTATATGGAAAAATAGTTTTACACTGTTTTAATTTATTCATGCATGAGTATATAAAATTTTTCCCCCACCTTGTTCTAGTTTGTTTTTTTAATATCAGTTTCACACAACTTTGGAAAATTGCACTTTGTGGCTTCAGGTATGAATGAATTCCATGAAGTTTTGGAATTGCAGCTGTATAACATTGACTTCTTGGCATGAAATTTTGGCTGACAATCATCAGCCATCTTCAGGTGAGAGTCTTGCACTGGAGGTTGCTAATTCACATCACTGCCTTTATATCAAAAATTGGCATGAAGATGCACGTGCAAAGGCAGCTGCTACATGATTGGCCTCTATCAAGTTTTTCACCCTCTTTGAATATTGCTCCATCTATGGTGTGCAGTGCATGCATAATGTGGTACTATATAAGTGCTCTCTGTCAGTATGCACATTCATGGAGTTAATATTCAGATGCCAAAACTAATAAAACTTTGTTTCTAAATGTGTCATTGGTCATAAAATGTTTTCTTTTAGAAGAAATTAAAGAAATCACTGGGTCCCATGCCTCAATCATCATGATTAATAATATCTTGTGCTACTTATATGTTCACAACTACCTTAATAACTGAATAGCAGATGGATCTTGTGGAGGCCAAGACTTGCAAGGCAGAATACAAGGGGCATTTGAATAGGCTGTGCAAAAATAAAAACTACTTACATGTTTGGGGTAAACTTTTTTATTTTTCGACATAGTCTTCTTTTAGACTTATACACTTTGTCCAATGCTGTTCTGATTTGTTGGTCCCTTCCGAATAATAGGAATTGTCCAAGTCTGCAAAATAGCTGTTAGTTGCTGCTATCACGTCCTCTTTTGAATAAAATCTTTGTCTCGCCAGACATTTCTTCAAATTGTGGAACAAATAGTAGTCCGAGGGAGCCAAGTCTGGACAATAGGGGGGATGTAAAATGAGTTGGAATCCTATTCCCAGTAATTTTGCAACCACAACTTCTGAGGTGTGTGCTGGAGCACTGTCATGATGGAAAAGGACGTTTTTGCGGTCCAATTGCTGGTGTTTTTCTTGCAGGTGTGTTTTCAAATGGTCCAAAAACCATGAATAATATGCACCTGTAATAGTTTTACCCTTTTCCAGATAGTCAATGAGGATTACCCCTTGCGAATCCCAAAAGACAGTTGCCATAACCTTTCCGGCCGAAGGCATGGTCTTCGTTTTTCCTGGTGCAGATTCTCCCTTGGTAACCCATTGTTTAAGTTGTTGTTTGGTCTCAGGAGTATAGTAATGTATGCATGTTTCATCCACAGTGACGAAACAATGCTTAAAGTCCTGCAGATTCTTCCTGAACAACTGCAAACTATCCTTGCAACACTTCATACGATTCCGTTTTTGGTCAAGTGTGAGCAATCGCGGAACCCATCTTGCAGATAGCTTTCTTGTGTCCAAATGCTTATGCAAAATATTATGTACCCATTCATTCATGCCCACAGCACTAGCAATCTCACACACCTTAACTCTTCTGTCATCCATCACCATATCATGGATTTTATCAATGATGTCTGGAGTCATATCCTCCACAGGGTGTCCAGAAAGTTCATCATCACTTGTGCCTATATGGCTACTCTGAAAATTTTGAAACCACTTATAAACTGTTCTAATCAAAGGTGCAGAATCCCCGTAATGTTTATCAAGCTTCTCTGTAGTCTCTGAGGCGTTTTGCGTTTCATAAAGTAAAGTTTAATCACCACACAAAATTCTTTTTCGTCCATTTTTTGACAATCACTCGACTTCCTTGAGTCATACAAATGCCAAACACAAAGACATAGATCTATATGGCTGAAACTTGGTGTGCATTCTTTCCAAATATGTTACTAACTAAACATGACCTCAATACGCGCCGGAGGTGCCATCTCCCGGACTTTGCAAGGACTTTTCAAATGCTCCTCGTAATCCATGGAATATTCTGTGGGGATACAATGCTCGCCTATGGCTGACATACTGGATTGTGAGAGGTTAGTGTGGTGATAATGTTCAATGCCTCTTCCACACACTGTGCACATTGTTTGATGAATGGCTTTGCCGTGCTGATAAGATATTCTGTAGATTCTAGTCTTCCACAGTCCCACATCATTCTTTGGCAAACTGAGAAGAGCACAAGTCTTTGCATGTGGGTAGAAGATTACTTTGACATGTTGTTTCTTTAAGGTTCCACCTAATTTTGGTGAAATGTGTCTTATGTATAAGAGGAGTACCCTGGACCTGAACCATTCATTCTCCTCTTGATCTTGTGGTTTGTCATGTTTCTTCTTCCTTAAAACTACACTGATCTGATGTGGAGAATATCCATTATCTTTGAGCACTGATTGTAGGTTTTCCAGTTTCTTTGCAAGGTTATCAAATATCATAGTTATGCATGAGTTCGTAATATATTGTTGCTATTTCTTCTATTCATGAGGCAAGTGTTCATAATATCATACTTCTATAAAATAATTCTTGTTATTGCTGTTTGGTTCCAATCTAGACCTGAAGGCGATGTCCAATGCAGACTGAAACTGGTTGTTGGCAAATAAAATGTTATGGTCCAGATGCCATTTGTTTGTTTATTTATTATAACAAAAAGGTCATGATTCCTAAGACATGGCTACAAGTATGAAGTCATCAATGTCTCATGTGTTGTAAGCCTGGTGCAATTCTGTTGGAAACAATGTTTAAATTTTTTGTCAAAGGATAGCAAATGACACATTGTTGTACACTTTTTCAAGGTTTATTCATAACGAGGAGACGCTTATTGTTCCAGTGCCAAACAGTATGTTTGTTTTATTTTTATTTACTTAAACTGGTCTCATTGGGGCCTCTCCTTCACTGGACCAAGGTTTCACACATACAGTACCTCTTTAAAATCATAGTTATCCAAGAAATAACCATTTTAGTATGACAAATAGTATTAAAATGATTTGAGTGTCTATAGACACAGTGTGAGTAAATAATACAGACAATAAACTAATAAAATTAATGCTGGAGGTAACAATAATGATAGTTCCAGATATAAAAACAATTTATCTGTGTACAAAATAGATATTTTCTGATATAACAAGCTGTGGAAAAGGTGTAGGCCATATCAATTCAGGCAGGCTAGGAAAAAATCTTACCCTCATAGTCTCAGATGTTATTGAATTTAGCGTATGTTAAAATGAAGGACTAAGTAAGGAACACATATTTTTTTGTTTTCTCCAAAAAAGTTTCTGCTCCAAGATAGAGCTCTCCAAAGATGATACAGCGCATAACATTTTGAAGATGCGAATTTTGGAAAAAATTCTAAAATGCTGTATCTCTGGAACAATTCTAGATATTTTTTATTATTTGAAAGATAATTGCTTTATTATTACAAAGAAATCCTCCATTTGGACTTATCTGTCAAAGTTCTTTTACTGTAGCATTCTGAATTTTTTTATAATTTAAGGAAATAATTTTCTTTTAAATGCCAATCCATAAAATTTTGATTTTTTTTCTGTTGATTAGTACCATGTAGTTCTACATTCCCTGAAATGGAGAGCTTCCACTCTTAGGTCGAACAGGTTTTATAAACAATTGAAATTTTTGCCATATGTAAAACCTGCTTTATTATCATATAACAGGCTCGCAAAAATCAAAACCTAGCCTTATTTAACATAATTTTAGTTTTGAAAGATCAGTAAGAGAATCATTTTTCAATCATTTTAAATGGTTCCAAAATGTATGGGAAAGGTTCAAAGATTTAAAGGTTTCAATTTATACAATTCTGCGCACTCTGTTTTGTATTGAAATTAGCCAGTCAATGAACTAAAAATGTGTTCCACTGCTTCAGTATCTTCCTTTAATATAAAGTTATGCCTTCCTATTAAACCATTATGAACTGGAGCACTTACAATCTCCAAACCATTATCAACAGGCAGTGGGCACTGATGGCATTGTTACTATCCTTCCACTGGAAACCTATATCCAGCAGCTGGTCCGTGTGGTAGCATAAAGTTCACTACAATTTCATTTAACTCATATAAAGTAGTATCTATAATCTCTGCAATCCACCATTCACTGTCATACATGCACACCACAAACATCCCCCTTCTCAGGTACGTATATCTCGCGAAGAGACCATGAGGATAAAATCACAGAGATTAGAGCCCACACAGAGGCATACCGACAATCCTTCTTTCCACGAACAATACGAGACTGGAATAGAAGGGAGAACCGAGAGAGGTACTCAAGGTACCCTCCACCACACACCGTCAGGTGGCTTGCGGAGTATGGATGTAGATGTAGATGTAGATGTAGATGTAGATGAATATTATCCTGCTGTTCCTGAAGTGTTGCCCGAATGAACAAAATTTCTTCTTTCTTGCTCTTTAAAGTGCGTGTAATATGAGTTTGCCCTCAATTTGAGTCCAGAAATGTGTCTTCTGAATTCCTTTTATAGGAGTAGTTTGTTTGGACCATTCTTCTTTTTTCTGCCCACAGAATTTTTTGATTTCCTCTTTGGACAGAAGAGTGAGGGCTGTGGATGTATAAGATTTCACAACTCTCATAAAATCCTCAGCATTCTGAATCACAGCTTTATTTGGTCTGTAGAGATTATATTTTGCAGCATGGTGCTTCAGCAGGCCTACACCGTCATAAGGCTCCTTCCTGTGACCATTAACACTGTCTACCCAGACAGTTGCCACAAGCAACTTACTCAATTCAAATAGCTAGTAACAATTTTTAAAATGACTTGGAGCACCATCAGAAATAATGATAATCTTCTCTGCCCCTGTTTGCAGTTGGAGAATTTTGTGCATTGCTAGCAAAGCATGTGCTGAATCATGTCCAGTGTCACAACACTTGTGATCTTGTTTTGAAAATATGTCACACCTCTATAAATTGAAACCTGGTCATTACTCCGATGATACCCTTGTACTTCTTGTGGGAGAATTACAGGCCAGTTCTCAGCAAAATCACAGTTAAGCACTAAACATAGTACTTCAGTCTGTACACACCCTTTCACTTCTGCAGTGAGTTGTTGTAGCTTCTTTGGATGCTGGTGTGTTACTGCTTTCACTGACCATTTACCAAGTTCATCAATGAAACTGTCAAAGGCAATAGTTTTCTTAATTAGTTTATTGTCCTCCCATGTTGCATATGTAATTTCTGCAGAGTTATCTGCTATGTCTTCCAGGCCAAGTGTCTGTAAAGACAGTCCTCCCTTTGCAGGGCAATCACCACATTCTTAAAACAAACATATCTCTCGCTTTACATCACAGACTACTGATGAATTCACATACCCAGCTGAGGTGTCATATGTCATGTACTCCAGTAAGTTCTTCTTCAAAGTTACTGCACAAAGTTCAAACTTCGCAGTACACCTGTAAAGAGACATCTCTGTGTGGGTGTGGAACTACCCACTTAGGTCACAGTACATAAAATTTTGATCTTCCAATACATGAACTTGTATAGTTGCTCTTATATATTGCAAAAGTTTCTCTAATTCTGCTAGTCATGTACCTCTTCACTTTCACAACTTTTTGACCTTCAACTGTTAACAGTCATAGTGCATTTTTTGTTGGCACTCTGGAGAGAACAGTCCCATTTATCTTCCAGATAAAATGACTGCCCTAGACTCCTTTTACAGACCTCACATTTCTTGATTTGTCTACCATGTGCTTTGATGCTGATGGAATGTGGTTCAAAATTGTTTTCTTTGAAAATGTCTCTGGACTAATAGTTAAAAGTTGCACCTGTTCACTGTAGGATGCACAATATTCAACAGCTGAATTGATATTTGTGAAAAATTCCTGATTAGAGGCGCAAGAGTGCTTTGGTTCATTTTCTTCTGAAGATAGAATTTCTACTTTGAAGAGTGTGGTCAGTTTTTCTGCAGTGTATTCATCCATATCTTTAGTAATTTCTCTGCACTGTCTTTTTACATAGAGCTTATGACTAGACTTCACTGATCACGGTTTCTTAACAGGACTAATGTCTACCTCTGTAGTTGACTGATTCAGGGTATTTAATTCTTCCTCTATTGATACAAAATCTGCATCATCTACACCATGGGAGGCTTCACCTTGTTCTGAATAATTGTTGTTATTCTGTCAAAACATTTATCACAGAAAAAGTCATCACTGGAAACATCTTTTCTTTGAATCATAGTCTTCAAATGAGAACACTTATTCTCAACCTGAACGAAGTCTGTTGTTTTTTGTTTGTCATATATATCACTCTTTTATGGATATGCAAATAGTCAGCACATTTCATTCTCCTGTGGCCCCAGTCAGAAGACATTTCAAACAGTCCTTTTCACAAAACATGTTGCAACTGTATCAGCTGGCAAATTCCTCATAAAAAAAAGACTCACTCGATGGTCTCAGATTTCTTAGAAGAACTTAGAACAAATTAGCACTGAACAACTGCAATGCAGAAACGTCCAGTGAACAACCACGAGATAGAAACTGACAAGAAACTACAACGAAGTGTAAGAAATATCTGCAACAGTGAAAGTGAAAAGAAATAACTGCAACAAAGACAATAGACATAAACATTGTAACAAATAAATTACTAAGAAACAACTTTATTGAAGACATATGTTACCCTTGAAAGTTAAAAAAATACATTTTTTAAATAAAACCTTAAAAGTGGAAGCTCTCCTTTACAGAGAATAGTACTACATGGTACTAATCAACAGAAAAAAATCTAACTTTTCTGGATTGGCGTTAAAAAAAAATTTGTTAAGTTTAAATAAATACAAACGGCAACAGTAAAAGAACTTTGACAGATATGTCCAAATGGAGGATAGCATTGTAATCATAAAGCAATTATCTTTCAAATATCTACATCTTCATCCATACTCCGCAAGCCACCTGACAGTGTGTGGCAGAGGGCACCTCGAGCACCTCTATTGGTTCTCCCTTCTATTCCAGTTTCATATTGTTCGTGGAAAGAAAGACTGTTAGTATGCCTCTGTGTGGGCTCTAATCTCTCTGATCTTATCCTCAAGGTCTCTTCGCAAGATATATGTAGGAGGGAGCAATATACTGCTTGACTCCTCGGTGAAGGTATGTTCTCGAACTTCAACAAAAGCCTGTACCGAGCTGCTGAGTATCTCTTTTGCAGAGTCTTCCACTGGAGTTTATCTATTATCTCCGTAACGCTTTTTTGATTACTAAATGATCCTGTAACGAAGCATGCTGCTCTCCATTGGATCTTTTGGATCTTCTCTATCTCTTCTATCAACCCTATCTGGTACGGATCCCACACTGGTGAGCGGTATTCAAGCAGTGGACAAACAAGTGTACTGTAAACTACTTCCTTTGTTTTCAGACTGCATTTCCATAGGATTCTTCCAATGAATCTCAGTCTGGCATCTGCTTTACTGACGATTAATTTTATTTGGTCATTCCATTTTAAATCACTCCTAATGCCTAGTCCCAGATAATTTATGGAAATAACTGCTTCCATTTGTTGACCTGCTATATTGTAGATAAATGATAAAGGATCTTTCTTTCTATGTATTTGCAGCACATTACACTTGTCTACATTGAGATTCAACTGTCATTCCCTGCACCATGCGTCAATTCGTTGCAGATCCTCCTGCATTTCAGTACAATTTTCCATTGTTACAACCTCTCGATATACTACAGCATCATCTGCAAAAAGCCTCAGTGAACTTCTGATGTTATCCGCAAGGTCATTTATATATATTGTGAATAGCAACGGTCCTACAACACTCCCCTGTGGCACACCTGAAACCACTCTTACTTCGGAAGACTTCTCTCCATTGAGAATGACATGGTGTGTTCTGTTATCTAGGAACTCTTCAATCCAATCGCACAATTGGTCTGATAGTCCATATGCTCTTACTTTATTCATTAAATGACTGTAGGGAACTGCATCAAACACCTTGCGGAAGTCAAGAAACACGGTATATACCTGGGAACCCACGTCTATGGCCCTCTGTGTCTCGTGGACGAATAGCGCGAGCTGGGTTTCACACGATCGTCTTTTTCGAAACCCATGCTGATTCTTACAGAGAAGATTTATAGTCTCCAGAAAAGTCATTATACTCAAACATAGTACATGTTCCACAATTCTACAACTGATCGACATTAGAGATATAGGTCTATAGTTCAGCACATCTGTTTGACGTCCCTTCTTTAAAACAGAAATGATCTGTGCCCTTTTCCAATCTTCTGGAATGCTATGCTCTTCTAGAGACCTACGGTACACCGCTGCAAGTAGGGGAGCAAGTTTCTTAGCGTACTCGGTGTGAAATCAAACTGGTATCCCATCAGGTCCAGTGGCCTTTCCTCTTTTGAGCGATTTTAATTGTTTTTCTATCCCTCTCTCATCTATTTCAATATCTACCATTCTGTCATCTGTGCAACAATCTAGAGAAGGAACCACAGTGCAGTCTTCCTCTATGAAACAGCTTGGGGGGGGGGGGGGGGTTGGGTTATTTGAGGAAGGAGACCTGACGGTGAGGTCATCGGTCTCATCGGATTAGGGAAGGATGGGAAAGGAAGTCGGCCATGCCCTTTGAAAGGAACCATCCCAGAATTTGCCTGGAGCAATTTAGGGAAATCACAGAAAACCTAAATCAGGATGGCCGGACGCGGGATTAAACCAACATCCTCCCAAATGTGAGTCCAGTGTCTAACCAAACAGCTTTGGAAAAAGACATTTAGTATTTTGGTCTTTAGTCTGACATTCTCTGTTTCAGTACCATTTTGGTGTCAGTGTGTCTGGACTTGACATAAGACCAAAATTTCTTAGGATTTTCTGCCAAGTCAGTAGACAGAACTTTACTTTCGAATTCATTGAACACCTCTTGCATAGCCCTCCTCACACTACATTTTTCTTTGTGTAATTTTTGTTTGTCTGCAAGGCTTTGGCTATGTTTATGTTTGCTGTGAAGTTCCCTTTGCTTCTGTAGCAGTTGGTTGTTGTACCGCAGTGGCTCTTTTCCATCTCTTATGATCTTGCTTGGCACATACTCATCTAATGCATATTGTACGATGGTTTTGAACTTTGTCCACTGATCCTCAACACTATCTGTACTTGAGACAAAACTTTTGTGTTGAGCTCTCAAGTACTCTGAAATCCGCTTTTTGTCACTTTTGCCAAACAGAAAAATCTTCCTACCTTTTCTTTAATATTTCTGTTTATGGCTGAAATCACCAATGCTGTAACTGCTTTATGATCGCTGATTCCCCGTTCTGCGTTAACTGTTTCAAATAGTTCGGGCCTATTTGTCACCAGAAGGTTTAATATGTTATCGTCTAGAGCCGGTTCTCTGTTTAACTGCTCAAGGTAGTTTTCAGATAATGCACTTAAAAAAAAAAAATTCACTGAATTCTTTGTCCCTGCCACCCATTATAAACATTTGAGTCTCCCAGTCTATATCCAAAACTATAACATGGTTGGGAAATCTACTCGAAATATTTTCTAAATTTTCCTTCAGGTGTTGTGCCACAACAGCTGCTGAGCCAGGGGGCCTACAGAGACGTCCAATTACCATGTTTGAGCCTACAAAATATCTAAAACTGTTACAAAGATACAGTATTTTTTTAAAAATTCCGAAATTCACATCTTCAAAATGGTGTTCGCAGTGCCATCCTTGGAGGCCTGTATCTTGGGGCAGGACATTTTTGGAGGAAAAAAAAAAATGTATTTCTTACTTACTCCTGAATTTTAACATATACTAAATTCAATAACATCCAAGATTATGAAGGTAGCCCCCCTGCCTGAAGTAATACAGATTATGCCAAAAACAAAATTTAAGAATACTGTAGTAGCTAACAATATCGGAAAATGAGGAAGATCTGGTTGGAAAGAGGGATGTACAGGGGTACCAAGTGCATACAGGAACAATGGTTGTCAACATTGGTACTTCAATAGACATGTCATTAACTGTCTTCTGAAGCTGGAGGTGTTATTCTATTTATCCTGAGTTAGGTTCCTGCTATTGTGAAGTGGCTGAACAGTGGAGACGAACAGAAAGGATCTTGCTTTGATGAGAATGGGTGTTCTGCGATATTGTTCAGACAAGATTGTTAAGGTCAAGAAGAGATTCAAGGGATAGTGTACATTGATAAGACAGTTGTGAAGACAGAGGGGTAGGGGCACCATGCACTTGTCTGCATACACTTGTGATAGCAGTGCATATGATGGTGAAATAAGATCAAAGAGTCGAACGACATAGATGTAACAAACACAGGCATTCATAACTCCACTTTCCTGAGAAATACCTTGCAGGATACATCATTGTAATCAATAACTGGAAATATAGGTGTTTGCACAAGTTTCTTTTCTGTAGGGCATGGAGGGATGTTGATGTCTTCTTGCACATTGCGGTTACATGGTCAGTCCAATTTACATTTTCATCTGTTATTACTCCTAGACTCTTTGCTGAGGGAGAGAAGCTGATATTTGTCCCATTCAGGATTAAAGATGGTAGGGGTTTCCAATATTTCAAACTAATGAGTCTGTAATAATCAACCAGTACCACATGGGTTGTGGATGACTTGTTCACAAGTATGCTAGGATTTTCTCTGAGACTGAATTAAGATCCACAGTATGAATGAGTCACTATGCTCCACTACTTTATATTTTAATTAAGCTTGATAAGAACAGCTGTACCACTGTCTGTGGCATCCCAATCTTCAATGAACAACATAGCAATAGAAACTAATATTTTGATCAAGAAACATCAACTTCCAAACAAAACACAGTATTCAGAATAGTGCAGATTTAGTAAGTGGATCAGATAAAGTGAAAGTAGATACTAATGTTAAGTTATTTTCGTTTTATGTCCTTAGCCTCTTCCCCAGTAATCCAGTTAAGGACTGTGCTGGTATGCTGTCCCTCTATTTACATAAATAGCTCTTTAATTGAGGGCATTTTAATTCTTTCTTTGCAAGAAATGCACAATTTTGTTATCAAAAGCGTTTCATTTTACTGACATAAAACATCATCTGTGGTCTGTAATGAAAGATATTTATAGTTCATCTCACTCTTTAATCCTTCAGAACATGTAAGCAGCGTAGGTATTGTACAGCTAAATTTAAAGTAAACTCATTTTTGTTTGAAAAACATGTTTTGCCAACAAACAGAGGGATTATCAGTGGATTCTCCATTATTTTCACTGCTAAAAACAGAAACTTTCATGGACAATTTTGAAACTGTTGCTCTTAACTCTGAATCTCTAGCCAAATATGAAGTGCCCTCGTACAGTTACAGTAGGTGATGTGCTGTGTACGTGGAAAGGCACAATGAGACAACTCAAATCCTTCCTGGTGAATATTCACAAGCAACATAAGATCATACAGCTCAGTAGGGAAGCTACTAGACCCACTAACTTTCTAGATGTTAATAATTACATCAACAAAGGAAAGACACACACACTGACTTCTATTTTCCAGTGTCCCCATTGCACCCTATCCCAGTGTGTCAAATTTTGGCACGGACAACAGTAGCAATGCATTGTGACATGGAAGTAATGACGCCTTGGTAGGTCACTGGAGGAAGGTGGCCACATCTGCACACACCAAGTCACCTAAATTTCAGAGAAGAGGGCGATGAGCTCTGACGCCACGGTCAATCACATCCCACATATTTTTGATCAGGTTCAAATATAATAAGTTGGGGGCCAGCACATCAGTTGGAACTCATGACTGTGTCCATCAAACCACTCCACCACACTGCTGGGCTTGTGACATGGCACGTTGTCTTGCTGAAAAATGTCATTGCTGTCGGGAACATGATCGTCATGAAGGGGTTTATGTGGTCTGCAACCAGTGTACAATACTCCTTGGTCATCATGGTGCCTTACGTGAGCTCCACAGGACCCATGGATCCAAACGCAATTGTTCCCCAGAGCATAACTGAGCTGCTGACAGCTTGTTTCAATCCCACAGTACAGGTGCCAAGGAAATGTTCCCCTGGAAGATGACAGGGGTGGCCACCCTACCTGACACAACATCTGGACACGGTTCCACCATGTGTTGAAGACACTCATCACAGCACTACTTGAACACCCGACAAGCTAAAACACTCATGCCATTGGTCAAACTCAGGCAAATCGTGCTCCTTCCCCATTGTACACATGGACAGCACACTCATTGATACTACTTGCATCATGCCTTGTGTCTGACTAGCAGCCTTTCATCGCCAGGTGACACTGCTGTAACCTGGAATGGTTGTATTGATAGGAGATCGATGGTCAGAATGATCAGTGTATGTATAAGATAAACAAACAAGTAAATTCATTATTTTGTGTATTTACTGTTAAAAATTAATTTCTTTGGTTAGTTTAAGTTCTTCGCTGATTATATTTGTGCCATTATGCACAACAACAACAACAATATGTTTGTCAGTTATGCTAGACAGTTTCAAAAATAAACAGTTTGTCAAATAAGTGGCAGGAAAGTGTGTTTTTGGCATATTCACCCGTTTTTGTTACGTGGCTCCCCATGTTTTGATGGGATGTAGTAAATATACTTTCTGTAACAGGTACAAGTTTGTTCAAGCTGCAGTATTTTGCTTTGGTATGCAGGAGTAGGTTTAATAATGAATAAGAAAATAGGAGTGCGCGTTAGCTACTACAAACAGCATAGTGAACGCATTATTGTGGCCAAGATAGACACAAAGCCCATGCCTACTACAGTAGTACAAGTTTATATGCCAACTAGCTCTGTAGATGATGAGATGATGAAGAAATAGATGAAATGTATGACAAGATAAAAGAAATTATTCAGGTAGTGAAGGGAGACGAAAATTTAATAGTCATGGGTGACTGGAATTCGTCAGTAGGAAAAGGGAGAGAAGGAAACGTAGTAGGTGAATATGGATTGGGGGGAAGAAATGAAAGAGGAAGCCGCCTTGTAGAATTTTGCACAGAGCATGACTTAATCATAGCTAACACTTGGTTCAAGAATCATAAAAAAAGGTTGTATACCTGGAAGAATCCTGGAGATACTAAGAGGTATCAGATAGATTATTTAATGGTAAGACAGAGATTTAGGAACCAGGTTTTAAATTGTAAGACATTTCCAGGGGCAGATGTGGATTCTGACCACAATCTATTGGTTATGAACTGCAGATTGAAACTGAAGAAACTGCAAAAAGGTGGGAATTTAAGGAGATGGGACCTGGATAAACTGAAAGAACCAGAGGTTGTAGAGAATTTCAGGGAGAGCATAAGGGAACAATTGACAGGAATGGGCGAAAGAAATACAGTAGAAGAAGAATGGGTAGCTCAGACGGATGAAGTAGTGAAGGCAGCAGATGATCAAGTAGGTAAAAAGACGAGGGTTAATAGAAATCCTTGGGTAACAGAAGAAATATTGAATTTAATTGATGAAAGGAGAAAATATAAAAATGCAGTAAATGAAGCAGGCAAAAAGGAATACAAACCTCTCAAAAATGAGATCGACAGGAAGTGCAAAATGGCTAAGCAGGGATGGCTAGAGGACAAATGTAAGGATGTAGAGGCTTGTCTCACTAGGGGTAAGATAGATACTGCCTACAGGAAAATTAAAGAGACCTTTGGAGAGAAGAGAACCACTTGTATGAATATCAAGAGCTCAGATGGCAACCCAGTTCTAAGCAAAGAAGGGAAGGCAGAAAGGTGGAAGGGGTATATAGAGTGTTTATACAAGGGCGATGTGCTTGAGGACAATATTATGGAAATAGAAGAGGATGTAGATGAAGACGAAATGGGAGATAAGATACTGCGTGAAGAGTTTGACAGAGCACTGAAAGACCTGAGTTGAAACAAGGCCCCGGGAGTAGACAACATTCCATTAGATCTACTGATGGCCTTTGGAGAGCCAGTCATGATAAAACTCTACCATCTGGTGAGCAAGATGTATGAGACAGGCGAAATACCCTCAGACTTCAAGAAGAATGTAATAATTACAATCCCAAAGAAAGCAGGTGTTGACAGATGTGAAAATTACCAAACTATCAGTTTAATAAGTCACAGCTGCAAAATACTAACGCGAATTCTTTACAGACGAATGGAAAAACTGGTAGAAGCGGACCTCGGGGAAGATCAGTTTGGATTCCGTAGAAAGGTTGGAACACGTGAGGCAATACTAACCTTACGACTTATCTTAGAAGAAAGATTAAGAAAAGGCAAACCTACGTTTCTAGCATTTGTAGACTTAGAGAAAGCTTTTGACAATGTTAACTGGAATACTCTCTTTCAAATTCTGAAGGTGGCAGGGGTAAAATACAGGGAGCGAAAGGCTATTTACAATTTGTACAGAAACCAGATGGCAGTTATAAGAGTCAAGGGGCATGAAAGGGAAGCAGTGGTTGGGAAAGGAGTGGGACAGGGTTGTAGCCTCTCCCCGGTGTTATTCAATCTGTATATTGAGCAAGCAGTAAAGGAAACAAAAGAAAAATTCGGAGTAGGTATTAAAATTCATGGAGAAGAAGTAAAAACTTTGAGGTTTGCCGATGACATTGTAATTCTGTCAGAGGCAGCAAAGGACTTGGAAGAGCAGTTGAACGGAATGGACAGTGTCTTGAAAGGAGGATATAAGATGAACATCAACAAAAGCAAAACGAGGATAATGGAATGTAGTCAAATTAAATCGGGTGATGCTGAGGGAATTAGATTAGGAAATGAGACACTTAAAGTAGTAAAGGAGTTTTGCTATTTAGGGAGTAAAATAACTGATGATGGTCGAAGTAGAGAGGATATAAAATGTAGACTGGCAATGGCAAGGAAATCGTTTCTGAAGAAGAGAAATTTGTTAACGTCGAGTATAGATTTAAGTGTCAGGAAGTCGTTTCTGAAAGTATTTATATGCAGTGTAGCCATGTATGGAAGTGAAACATGGACGATAACTAGTTTGGACAAGAAGAGAATAGAAGCTTTCGAAATGTGGTGCTACAGAAGAATGCTGAAGATAAGGTGGGTAGATTACGTAACTAATGAGGAGGTATTGAATAGGATTGGGGAGAAGAGAAGTTTGTGGCATAACTTGACTAGGAGAAGGGATCGGTTGGTAGGACATGTTTTGAGGCATCAAGGGATCACAAATTTAGCATTGGAGGGCAGCGTGGAAGGTAAAAATCGGAGACCAAGAGATGAATACACTAAGCAGATTCAGAAGGATGTAGGTTGCAGTAGGTACTGGGAGATGAAGAAGCTTGCACAGGATAGAGTAGCATGGAGAGCTGCATCAAACCAGTCTCAGGACTGAAGACCACAACAACAACAACAGTAACAGTTTCAGCTGAAACTGTATTTATTCTGCAGCTCTGTGTTTTGGATGAATTTATCATGGAAAATGCCTTGGGAGCCCATTAGAAATCACAAAGATAGAATGGATACAGCTTTGGCATTATTAGATGCTTCCAAAAATTATCCTTGTTAGTACCTGGTTAGAGATCCTAAATTACAAGTGATATCACTGAGTCCTACAAATGGATTAAGATGCTGGTTACTAGACAGTCTGCACCCAAAAATTCTTTATCAGTTTGCACATGTTACTATCTTAAAATAAAATATTCTTGGTCTTCTTAGCCCTTTACTTTGCAGCGTTAGTTTGCACCTGATGTCCTATACTGCAGAGTATTTTGTCTCGCAAAGTGGAGAAAAACCTTCCTTCTCATCCTGAGTACTTCTGCTTCTTTGCTGGCAGTCTCTCCTAAAACTGTCGCTTGCACCATAGCTTCTAGCATATAACGCATGGCTACACAGGCATGTGGTTGAGCCATCACTTGGTTTTGAATTGGGGGTGGAAGGACACAGCCAAATGTAGATCTTTATTTTCAAACGAATGTTCAAACCTCTTCTACAGTACCAGATCTGCATCAAGTAGAAGTCTACACAGTGTCAGCTTAGTGGATAACTTATTAAGCTTTTGTTTCATAGCAGTCAAAGTTGAGAGAAAGAATCCTATGAAAATGTTGTATTCACCTTGTATCAAGTACGGAGCCTGTGTCAGCAGACTCATCATGTCACAATATTCTGCCAGAAAAGTAATTTCTTCAGGAGATAACCTCAAAAACGAACAAATTTTCATGCAACCATCAGTTTTTTCATTGCCACTATCCATCAATTTCCAGAGCTGTTGTGCAGCCTCATACATTGAGCTCCATCTTTTAATTACAGGTGTTAACAAATAAGACATGACAAGTAGCTTTGATATAGTCAGCAACTTGTGTAGTGATTCTGTTCATTCCAAAGCTTGGAGAACTTTGCCATGGAGTTCCTGGAAACTTTTGAATTTTATATTTTCAAGTGCTTGTTCATAATCTTTCACGGTGATCAAATTCAGTACGGCTCGCACAACAGTGGTAAGGTGGAAATAGTATCTCTTATTCAACACTTAAAGTTTCACTCACTGATTCTAATATATTGAAGGCATTTACAAATTCTGAATCATCATAATTATCATCGATTTTCTTATTGTCTTCTTGTTCATCAGTAATATTTTGCCTCTCAAGCAATCTAAAAGCCTTACAAAAGTTTGAGTCATTGTCTGTGGTGCTACATACTTTACTCTGTATGTAACATTCTAACTATGTGTTACTTACTTCCTTCACCAGAGCATCTTAGTGTGCCTTCCTTTCATATATCTACGTGACTTTTCAATGTGTATGGATCAATCCAGTGAACAGTTTTTCAATGAAGCTCCTAAAATACAATAACATAATGTGATTGAAAAATCAATCAATAGGCCTTAAAACACAAGCAAAGCTACTGGGAACTGTGGTTGACTACCACATTAAATAATAAAATACACCAAGTAAATAAATAAAATACAAAATTATATAATCAGAAAAAAAGAGAGATTTATAAGAGTACATTTTTCCTGAAGTCCATACACCGGTGGTAGCTGCCATCACATCCACCTTCTCAGTTTCACCTTGGATTTTTAATTTTCTCAAATTCCTTATTTAAAATTTTGCATACAGTTTTCCTTGAGAAAGCTGAGAGACTTTGGCAAACACAAACATAACAGATCATTAAATGATGGCCGCTCTACTATGTGAAATGGCATAGTAGTATCTGTGATAAATTTCATTACTGTTTTTATCATGTCACGAGAGGATAGAATACCTTACAGATGACAGGGGACCTTACCTCAGTCAACAAAAGAAAGTATTGTGAGCTGATTGTAGTACTCCATCAGCAGCTTGCCTCCAAGCTGAAAGTATCTCGAAGTGCAGAAATCTGTGTAAATTTCAAGGAAGCAGGATGGAAATTGGTCAGAACGGACTCATAATAATGAAACTCTACTGTAGGCACTACTCCAAGGCTATGACCTCCTTAGCTAATTTTACGTCTTAACTCAGCTTGTGCCGATATAAGCCTCCTAACTATACCTCAGAATTTATTTAGCAGTGGTGGCATGCTGAGGCTAACAACTGTTCTACGTCTGAGACTGGGTGACAAGCAATACAGGTGTAGTGTCTCCTTACTACTGCAGACCCGTTCTCCTCCACGGAATCATATTTATACTGTGCACAAATGTTGCTTTCGTGCACTCCATGCTGTGATGTCGGCAGCTTGGACATGCCTGTTCAAACAATGTCACATTGCCCTACCAGCTCCTAGTTGTGACTTAGGAACAATTTCTGAGCTCGATACTTTTTAACCTCTTGTGGGACAGAGGTTTGCACACTTCGCCAACCATATTTTAGGTTACATATTGTGAAGTTGAAGGATTGCTTCAAGAGTGGAGTGCAGTTTGTTTTGATGTTGAACTCATATTAGTACTGCTGTACTTTATTTTTGTGCCTTCTTGTTTGATTTCCTCAGTTTGTTTCAGAGAATGTGCTTATTTGCAGTAAACAAAAGTGAAAATTGAACAGATTAGCATTTCATGTTTATAGTTATTAATGTTGAGACTACACTGAGGTGACAAAAGTCATGGGATAGCAATATGCACATATACAGATGGTCATAGTATCACTTACACAAGGTAAAACAGGGCAGTGCATTAGTGGGGCTGTCATTTGTACTCAGGTGACTCACATGAAAAAAGTTTCCAATGTGATTATGATTGCACTAAGGAATTAACAAACTGTGAACATGGAATAGTACATGGAGCTAGATGCATGTGACACTGGAATTTGGAAATTGTTAGGGAATTCTATATTTGGGGATCCACATTGTCAAGAGTGTGCTGAGCATATCAAATTCCAGATGTTACTTTTTACCAAGGACAACGCAGTGGCCAACGGCCTTCACTTAACGACTACGAGCAGTGGCATTTGCTTTGAGATGTCAGTGCTAACAGACAAGCAACACTGCATGAAATAACTGAAGAAATCCATGTGGGATGTATGACGAGCTTATCCATTAGAGCAGTGAGGTGAAGTTTGCATTAATGGGATATGGCAGTGGATAACTGATGCAAGTGCTTTTGTTAACAGCACGATGTCGCCTACAATGCCTCTCCTGGTGTCGGTTGGACCCTACATAACTGGAAAACCATAGCCTGGTCAGATGAGTTCCAATTTCAGTTGGTAAGAGCTGATGATAGGGTTTGAGTGAGTGTGGTGTATACCCCGTGAAGCCATGGGCCTAAGTTGTCAACAAGGTACTGTGCAAACCGGTGGTGGCTCCATAAACATGTGTGCTGTGTTTAAATGGAATGGACTGGGTCCTCTTGTCCAGTTGAACCAATCATTGACTGGAAATTGTTGTGTTCTGATACTTGGAGACAATTTACAGCCATTCATTTTCCCAAACAAAGAGCGCCTTGTCACCATGCCACAATTGTTCACAACTGGTTTGAAAAACATTCTGGACAATTCAAGTGAATGATTTGGCCACCCTGATCACCCAACATGAATGCTATCAAACATTTATGGGACGTAATTGAGAGGTGAGTTCATGCACAAAATCCTGCAACAGTAACCCTTTTTTAATTATTGATGGCTGCAAAGGCAGCAAAGCACAGTGTTTCTACATGGGACTTCCAACAAGTTGTTGAGTCCATGCCATGTCAAGTTGCTGCACTACACCGGACAAGAGGATGTCTGATGTGATGTTAGGTGGTATCCCATGGCTTCTGTCATCTCAGTGTATTTCCTGTTTAAATAAAACAATGGTATCAATCACAATTTTATGTAAATTCCTAATGGCAACAGCAAGCAAAAACCTTAGATGTACGTGTTTTTTGGTTTACTGTGGTGCTCCAAGTGTTTTGACTTCTTTCCCACCAGTGCACAATTTGCAACCTAAGGAATAATTTTTTCTGTCCAGTTCACCAAAGCATACTTGGGTCTGCTTTCTTTTCCATGTCAGAAAGATGTGGAAATGAAAGTAACATCAGAGACTGCATGTTATTCATGTTTGAAATGTCATGTGACTACAGTGTACTCATTGTTGTCTATGTAATTTTCAAACAAAAATGTTATGAATGTATGAGCAGCAAAATTCCAGTATGGCACTAAAAATTATAATTCAGGCATTTCCTATGTACATGTTAGAACATTATTAAGCATTATCACTTATGCAGAATAGCAGGTGTATTGTTGACCAAGTGACAACAGGAACAAAAAGATGGAGAAACAAGTGCAGAAACTAAACGTAGAGAAGGAAATGTGCCATCTGCGGCCACAGTGAACTCAGTGATTTTCAGTAAGCATAACAAATGTATTATTGAAAAGATTTAATTTCAAAACAAATATTGGGTTTCTTAACACTTTTTATTAGGTCAGTTTCTTGTCTGTTTGATTGGTACAAATTTTGCAATTGATTTTGAATGAAGTTCCTGATGAGCTAGAGACATAGCTCTGAACTGGATGACAATGCAATATTAACTTGTTTTCGTGTCTGGTGTATGGTGGATAGTACTTTGTATACCATTGCAATTTCCCCTTTTTCCTGTTCCACTTGTGAATGTTTCGTGGTAAGAACAGTTGCTAGTAAGTCCCTATATGAGATCTTTACTCTACAATTTTGTACTTTTGAGGTCTTTTCATGAGAATCGTAGGAGAAAGGGATGTATTGTTTGACTTAAGTGAAGAAAAACTAAATAATCATGCAATATACCACATATCTCTGTGATTTCATCAAAAGTCTGAAAGCAAGTGAAAAATTTGACACACACAGGACTGAAAAGCAGAAAATAATTATTTAAGTAAAAAACTGTAATATAACACATTTCTAAAATGGATTAAACAGTATAAAGTACTTGCTCCTAGCCTCACACAGATTCCTAACCCCATACAGATAGTCCTGGAAATGTTGCTTGTTAATTTTTAACAGCCGCAAAAAATACTTTTAGAATTTAAAACTAAAAACATGGGGCACAGGCAACACAGTATTGATGCATGAACAGTTTACCTCCTTACTGAATTGCAGATAGGCGCAACAAAAAGACTGTCACAAAATAAAGGCCTTGTTGACTGAAAGCTTGTCAAAAATAGCTCTCTCTCTCTCTCTCTCTCTCTCTCTCTCTCTCTTCTATGTGCAACTTGCACACACATGTGACCACCAGTCTGTGGCGTCTGAAGCCACTCAGATGCCACAAACTGTGGTCACAAGTTTGTGTGTGTGTGTGTGTGTGTGTGTGTGTGTGTGTGTGTGAGAGAGAGAGAGAGAGAGAGAGAGAGAGAGAGAGAGAGAGAGAGAGAGAGAGAGGGGGGGGGGGGGAGAGAGAGATCTATTTTTGACAAAGGCCTTGTTGACGTTAGCTGTTCACAAACCAATGTAGCTGGTCCTTGACATCCTGGATACTAGCACTGTGACAGTCTTGATGTCTGAGTTGCTCCCACAGATATTCTATCAGGGAAAGATGTGGGGATCTTGCTGGCCACAGGAGTATCTCATTTTCACACACACAGTTACCAAATAGAAGTGCCACGTATGGATGAGTATCATCATCATCATCATCATTTAAGACTGATTATGCCTTTCAGCGTTCAGTCTGGAGCATAGCCCCCTTATAAAATTCCTCCATGATCCCCTATTCAGTGCTAACATTAGTGCCTCTTCTGATGTTAAGCCTATTACTTCAAAATCATTCTTAACCGAGTCCAGGTACCTTCTCCTTGGTCTACCCCGACTCCTCCTACCCTCTACTGCTGAACCCATGAGTCTCTTGGGTAACCTTGCTTCTCCCATGCGTGTAACATGACCCTACTATCTAAGCCTGTTCGCCCTGACTGCTACATCTATAGAGTTCATTCCCAGTTTTTCTTTGATTTCCTCATTGTGGACACCCTCCTGCCATTGTTCCCATCTACTAGTACCTGCAATCATCCTAGCTACTTTCATATCCGTAACCTCATCTTTACTGATAAGGTAACCTGAATCCACCCAGCTTTTGCTCCCATACAACAAAGTTGGTCGAAAGATTGAATGGTGCACAGATAACTTAGTCTTGGTGCTGACTTCCTTCTTGCAGAAGAGAGTAGATCATAACTGAGTGCTCACTGCATTAGCTTTGCTACACCTCACTTCCAATTCTTTCACTATGTTGCCATCCTGTGAGAATATGCATCCTAAGTACTTGAAACCGTCCACCTGTTCTAACTTTGTTCCTCCTATTTGGCACTCAAGCGGTTTATATTTCTTTCCCACTGACATTACTTTCGTTTTGGAGATACTAATCTTCATACCATAGTCCTTACATTTCTGATCTAGCTCTGAAATATTACTTTGCAAACTTTCAATTGAATCTGCCATCACAACTAAGTCATCCGCATATGCGAAACTGCTTATTTTGTGTTCACATATCTTAATCTCACCCAGCCAGTCTATTGTTTTCAGCATATAATCCATAAATAATATGAACAACAGTGGAGACAGGTTGCAGGCTTGCCTTACCCCTGAAACTACTCTGAACCATGAACTCAATTTACTGCAACTCTAACTGCTGCCTGACTATCCATGTAAAGACCTTTAATTGCTTGCAAAAGTTTGCCTCCTATTCCATAATCTTGTAGAACAGACAATAACTTCCTCCTAGGAACCCAGTCATATGCCTTTTCTAGATCTATAAAGCATAGATACAATTCCCTGTTCCACTCTTAACACTTTTACATTATTTGCCATAAGCTAAAGATCTTGTCCTGACAAACTCTAAGAGGCCTAAACCCACACTGATTTTCAGCCAATTTGTCCTCAACTAATACCCGCACTTTCCTTTCAACAATACCTGAGCATATTTTACCCACAACGCTGATTGAAGAGATACCTCTGTAGTTGTTACAATCTTTTCTGCTTCCATGTTTAAAGACTGATGTGATGACTGCTTTCGTCCAGTCTGATGGAACCTGTCCTGACTCCCATGCCATTTCAGTTATCCTGTATAGCCATTTAAGACATGACATTACACTGTATTTGATGAGTTCCGACTTCATTTCATCTACCCCAGCCACTTTACTGCACTGCAGTCTATTGACCATTTTCTCCGCTTCCTCAAATGTGATCGTATTTCCATCATCATTCCTATCCCATTGTACATCGAAATCTGAAACATTACTGATCGTATTTTTGCCTACATTGAGCAACTCTTCAAAATATTCCCTCCATCTGTCCAAGGCATCAACAGGATTCACCAGCAGTTTTCCTGACCTGTCCAAAATACTTGTCATTTCCTTCTTACCTCCCTTTCAAAGACTGCTAATTACACTCCAGAATGGTTTTCCAGCAGCTTGACCCATAGTCTCCAACCTGTTTCCAAAGTCTTCCCAAGATTTCTTCTTGAATGCTGCAATTATCTGTTTGCCTTTGTTTCTTTCTTCAACATAACTTTCTCTGTCTACCTGAGTTCTAGTATGTAGCCATTTTTGATATGCCTTCTTTTTCCTTTTACAGGCTGCCTTGACTGTGTCATTCCACCAGGCTGTTTGCTTCCTCCTACCTTTACACACTACTGTTCCAAGACATTCTTTAGTCACTTCTAGTACTGTGTCCCTGTACCTTGTCCATTCCTTTTCCAATGACTGTAGTTGACTACATTCAACTAACTGGTACCTTTATGAGATCACTGTTATGTACTTGTGCCCGATTTCCTTATCCTGAAGTTTCTCTACTCTTATCCTCCTACATATGGACCTGACCTCCTTCACTTTCGGCCTCACAATCCCAATTTCACTGCAGATTAAATAATGATCAGTGTCATCAAAGAATCCCCTGAATACACTTGTGTCCCTCACAGCCTTCCCGAATTCCTGATCTGTTATTATATAGTCAATGACAGATCTGGTTCACCTGCCTTCCCAAGTATACCGGTGAATGCTCTTATGTTTAAAACAGGAGTTTGTGGTTACTAAGCTCATACTGGCACAGAAATCCAAGAGTTGTTTCCCGTTCTTGTTGGCTTCCATATCCTCTCCAAATTTACCCATAACATTTTCATACCCTTCTGTTCGATTTCCAGTCCCGACATTAAAATCACCCATGAGCTGAACACTGTCCTTGTCCTTTACTCTAGCAACTACATCACTGAGTGCATCATAAAAACTATCCATCTTATCTTGATCTGTCCCTTCACAATGCGAATATACTGACACAATCCTAATTTTCTTGCTAGACATTGTCAAATCTATCCACATCAGTCATTCATTTACATACCTTATTGCAACTGTGCTGGGTTCCATTTATTTCCTGATGTAAAGCCCTACACCCCATTGAGCTATTCCTGCTTTGACTCCTGACAGGTAGACCTTGTATTCTCCCACTTCCTCTTCTTTCTCACCCCTTACCCGAATGTCACTAACAGCTAAAACGTCCAACCCCATCTTACTTGCAGCCTCTGCCAGCTCTACCTTCTTCCCAGAGTAGCCCTCATTGATATTAATAGCTCCCCATCTCGTTACCATTCGTTTGCCGAGTCGTATGTTAGGAGTCCCTGGTTTGTCAATTAGAGGTGGGACTCTGTCACCTCCAAAGGTCTGAGGCATTTTGCTCTGATTGTTGCCAGCATGATATTTAAACCAGGGAAGTGGGTTGCTAGCCTTACTTGCCCCGGGTCCCATTGAGTTTTACCCCTAACGGCTGAGGGACTAACTGGTGGATTTGGTAGTCTTTGCCGTCTGAGCACAAAGGTAACCATGACTCAGAATATGTCCGAGATGCGCAACCTTATTCCAAAGTAACTGGTATCCCGACTGACAGGACCACTTACTTGGCCTCTCATACATTGCCTGTGGCTCATAAACTAGGACATGACAACAGGAACCCAGACCCTGAACTGCGGATGAGTATTATCCCACTAAAAATGGCACCACAGTACAGTAGCATAACAGGTAACATATGAGGACATAGGATGTCTGTGAAATACAGTTGGGCCATCAGAGTTCCCTCCTTCCCTACCAGCTGTGACCTTAAATCACACCAAGTAGCTCCCCACACGATGACATCACCACCATGCCTTTCCAAAACATTGGAAGAGTTAGTCATCTCCCCAGGTTGCCGCCATATTCACTGATTAGGGTCATCCGAGACAGTACACAACCATGATTCACTGCTGAACACAATGCAGTGCCATTCATCAGCGGTCTATGCCTCCTGGTCATAGCACCAGTCCAAAAGAGCCACTTGTTAAGGTTTTAATGACAGCTTACACACACGACATTAATTACCTGGTCTAGCTGCTGCTAGTCTCCAACAAATGGTATGGGATGATGCTGACTGTTGCAGGGAGTCCATTACTTGTCAGGTTGCAGTGCAGATGTCAGGGAGTTACAATGTGTGTGGTCCACATTTTGACGATCGTCCATTGTGGTGGTAAAATGTGGTCAACGTGCACTTTGACGACAAGTGTGCCTGTCCTCTCTGGTCCATTGCGCCATTTTGACACCCAAATGCCCCATAAACCGGGATATTGCATGATTTGACCAGCCAGCCACATGGAGACCCACAATGAGGCTCCTTTCGAACTGCTACGTGCTGATAACGCTGTCCCATACGAGTACATGACATAACCATGTTCTTCAATGTGATCAATCAATATCTCTCATTGTTCACACCCCTTATACAGGGTGGTCCATTGATCATGATTGGGCCAAATATCTCACGAAATGGTCTGGCAGACCATTTTCTCATGTAGGACCTACAGAAGTAAATAAAATAAATATTGATTTAGGGTTGTAGGACTGCAATTCAATTACCCTCAAAATTTCTTCATGCTATTGAACAATTTTTTTCTCTGGAAAACTGTGTAAAGTTTGTAAATATCCTAAGCTGTGAGTCCTGGGCAGAAATGCTGTCACTAACAAATACCGATGATGCTTACAATGCCTTTTCTTCAGTTTTCATGGTATATTTTGAGATATGCTTTCCCTAGAACCTGTCAAGAATTGGATCCCATGGTAACACAAAACCAAGTTCCTAGATCATGGCTGCTGTTAAAAATTCTTGTGCAACTCTAAGCACTGATTGTATAAACATCACTACTAAAGATCAGATAGTGAACTATGTTCAGGATTCAGATCGAAGAAAAGTGTGTGAGGAAGACAGACTGCTCGAAAACTGCCGAACTACCACAGCCTGAACGACTGATCGTTGCGTCGCTGGTGGCGCAGTTGGCTGCACAACTGACGGCCTAGTGTAATAAGGCCCTTAGATAGCACACAACATGCTTGGCAACACAGTTAAAATCAGCCGTCAACATGATTATTGTGCTTCGACCGCAGATATTTATGTTACATCGTAGATATGCAGTATTTATTATCAGAGGTGCCATGCTATAACCATGGGAGCATATAAACAGAAAAAGGAGCATCAAACTTTTCTCAATACAAGAAAGATTTACTGCTGAAAATTGTGTTGGGCCAGTATAGAGATATAACTGAGCACAAAGACCTTATAAAGTAACAACATAAAGGCATGAAGAGAAGTTGCTGTTGACTTTAATTCTCTCATAAGGCCAAGCTGTTGCTATGTCTGCTTTAAACAGATCACCAACCACTATTTGAAAGGTTCCTGCAGCAGAAACTCTTCATGTTAACAGCAACATGCACAGTGCAGTCGTGGTTTCTTTCTTTTCATTGGTTTCATTAGGTAGTCTCTTATCCTTAATTCCAACTGCTCTACAGCATTTTTCTCCAAACAGAACCTTAGGTTAAATGATTTGTTCTTTAACTCCAAGTGTGGGTTCATCCTTTCATGGAACATCTGTGGAGCTCGTTGGATCTCGTTATTGTCCTCTGTAGACACATCTGAATGCTCAAATATTTGTAAAGTAAATGAAAGGAAACAATGTAATTCACACTGCGCGTAGTCCAGAAAGCTTGGAAAATGGATAATATGGTATGGTTTCAATGGTATGGAATGGCATGGTAATGTTGTTATGATTATGTTTATGGCCAACAATATTGTAAAAAAAAAAAAAAAAAAAAAAAAAAAAAAAAAAAAAAAAAAAAAAACCACACACACACACATTCAAGAATTAACTTGAACAGGCAATCCTCTGCACTGCTGTTCACATTGCAACCTCTGAGTCACTGAAATAAATGAAACAGTGTCATGTGGTTAGTGTATTTCAACATACTCGCTTATGTTCTCTTTATCAATGCACGTGGGATTGTCATAGCAGTTTACGGACATGTACAGTGGTTGAAAATTTAACATGAATTGCGTAGTTACTGCTACTCGAGCCAAAAGAGAACATATATAAGTGTTGTTGAATCGTTATTGGCTGCTGTCAAAAGTCCCATACTTAACTGTTCACTGCAAATATTTCAAATTCTCCTTTCTTACTTTGCTGCTAAGTGCCTCTTAAATGCCGCTGGACTAATCACATAAATTACGAGTTGTTTCCCAAGAGCTGTTATGAGATTGATCGTTAAGTACACATGGTAGCTGGTAAATTCCTTAAGCTAACCTTCCAGGTCAAAAAGAATTTATTTTGAGCATCAGCAACATGGTAATGGCATAGTCACAAATTTGCTTGCCATTTTTGTTAGTAACTTTTTAATTATTTCAATTGGTATCTGGTAAAAATAAGAGAGATGAATCATAGTGTCACTAAACTATAAGTCCAAAAGTCACATTTCAAGAAAAACCAGTAAGTTCAACAGCTGCTTGTAGCATGAAGGTAGATCCAATAAACAAACAAGGCAGATAAATGTGACAAAAAAGGCCTTGTTGGCCGATAGCTTATTTGTGATAGTCTTTTTGTTGTGCCTATCTGTGCCTCAGCATCTCCACTATATGGTGAGCAGCAACTTTCCTTTTCATAAGACGTAATGAATGGATAGCTGTCGTCCAATGTAAAACTTCACTGAATCATCATTGTGCATAAAAAGATTTGCTGCTTAGGGGCAATAGTGTAGACTATGACCATATAATAAAAAAGCATATATGTATATAAATTTGTATTACTATGTATGGATCACTTTGTACTATCTTGTGTGTCTTACTTTATGTATGCTTGTATATTTGTATGTACTATTTTCCTTGTACGCTTTCATGTCAAATTTACTTATACGTTTGGTCAACATCCACACAATATTTATTGTCTATGGGTGGATAAAGAAATAAGTAAAAATAAAACTTTACAACAATTAGTATAATCCACATGCATCCAGCATGTCCAATAACTGCTACTAATGATAACATAAGACAAAGTACGTCAAGTAAATAAATAAATAAATAAATAAATAAGTACTCCCTGTTTATGATTCACTGTTTGCTGCTGAAATGTATCTAAATGTGTTACCTAATGACGTAAGGAAAAGATAGAGTGCTACTTACCAGGAAGATGACATGTTAAGTTGCAGACAGACACAATTAAAAGACACTTACAGATTAGCTTCCAGCCACAGTCGTCATCAGAAAAAGAAGAGAAACGTGCACACATTCATTCACACAAACAAGTACGTCTCACGCATGTACACCCATCATCTCTAGCAGTTCAGACCGTAATACACTCTGATGAAAGCTGTGCCCAAAGTTAATGTGTAAGTGTCTTTTAATTGTGTCAGTCTGCAAGTTGTCATCTTGATGAAACATAGCAATCCACCTTTCCCCTACATTTTGATATTCCAAACTGGAGTGACCATTGTTTGTGTATTAGTTAAACATATGTCTTCCTCTTTCTGATCTGCACATTATCATCATTGGTGCAAACCTTCACCACAGTGTTTTTGTGACTTTTCAAGGCATCTGCTATTATTTTATCTATGTTTGTTAAGGCAGTATAGCTAAATTAAATTATCATCTCCCTTCTCCACAGAGCACAGATGCTTGTGTGTGTAAAATGACAGCAGATCACTTAACTTTATTCTTAGGAATCACTCTTTGGCAGGTAATTCCCCACGTTCTGTAGCGTCAAGTGGATATACCCCATAAACACAAGTAAAACAGACTGAAAATGAATGACAAGTTCTGTTACCAGCTGCAAACATTTTCTCCAGCTGACTGTGTGATAACCAGCACCACAGTAAGAGAGCAATGTGGTAACAGTGAACATGATGGGAAGAGAAGGGACAGAACCGAAGGCAAGACCAATAACAGTCTCTAATTTTTTGTTGTTACGGTATTACCCCGTAAACAACTAGTTGGCAATCACTTTATTATTATGATAAATGTATGGGATATTTGAAAATGATTAGTTACAAGAAGGAACTTAATGATAATTGGACTACATGCTTTAATTGTTCTTTGTAGGTTGTGAGGTCTGCCAGTTATGCAAAACACAGTTTTTACCAAGTCCCCGAACATGTTTCAGCAGTACTGCACCAACATCAGTGGGAACAGTCAGTATGCTGTATAGGCTGTGGCTGGGCTTTAGTATTCTTATATCTGTTTCTATTGTTGTTGGGTGGTGATTGTGGGCTATAAGATGGTCAGCAAATGTACTATGGGAGCTGTTGCTTTTTACAGCTCTGAGGTGTTCTGAATATCTGATTTAGAAGTTTCTGCATTTTTGTCCTATGTACACTGTTTTGAAATTGTTGCATGTGAGTTCATATATTCCTGATCTGTTAAATTTATCCGTGGATGTTTCTTGTGTTCTGATCTTTTTCTATGTTGTGTTCTCTGTCCTGTATCCTATTTGGAGTCTCTGTTTCTAACATATGTTGCCTATTCTGTGAACAATCTTGTTATTGTAGATGAGTATGTACCATTTCATTTTGTGTGTGTGTTGTTGCTCTGTTGTGTCTTGTGTGTGGTCATTGTTTGTGTTGTTCTGTGTTGGGTGACAATTTGTGTGTGTTCAGTATGTTCATTTTTGTACTGTTTGCATAATTTTTTATTTAACTTGTCTACCAAATAGATATCATAACCATTTTCTATTGCTATTCATTTTATTGTGCTTAGTTCTTGTGTGTCGTTCTGTTTGTTTATGGGTGTTTCGATAGGTTGTGAATGGTGGCGCTTGTGGTTGTCGGTTTCCTGAATATTGTGAAGTTGTGTGTTGTTTGTTTTATGTATGATGAGATCCAGAAAATGTAGTGTGTTGTTACTTTCTGTTTCTAATTTGAAGTTAATATTTGGGTGTAAGATGTTTATTTTATTGTGTAGCTGTTCTACGTGTGTATGTGGTTCATCAAGCGGGCATATTATGTCATTGACGTAATGGTACAAGTATATAACTTTGTAGTTTTTTGGTGTTATTGTGTGTCTGAAGATCATGTTCTCCAGGTTGTTCTTAAATACGTCAGCTATGAGCCCACTAATTGGTGATCCCATTGGCAGTCCTTCACGTTGAGAATAAAATTCTTTGTTGAACACAAAACAATTTTGTGATGTTATGGTTTTGAGTATGGTTGTTATTTCACTGAAGCGTGTATCCCGTGTGTTTCCTTGTTGTTTTAATTTTTGTGTGATGATGTTGATTGTTTCATTTATTCGAATGCAAGTGCACATTGATGTGACATCAAATGATATGAGGGTTGCTGTATCTGGTCTGTATATGTTCTTGTTTCTGTTGATTAATTCCTTTGAGTTTTCCAGGTTCCTGTTGTTATCAAAAGTGTACAATTTTTGTAGTAGTGCATGTGTGTGTGTGTGTGTCTGTCTGTTGTGGCAGGGAATTTAGGGTGGGTGCTTTCGGATTTTTCTGTGTCATTCTCTTTACCTTGCCTTTTGAGAATGTTTTTCAGTGTCTGTTGAATGTTTTTCAGTGTCTGTTGAATGTTTTTCAGTGTCTGTTGAATGTTTTTCAGTGTCTGTTGAATGTTTTTCAGTGTCTGTTGAATGTTTTTCAGTGTCTGTTGAATGTTTTTCTGGTACCTTGCTGTTGTATCACTGGTCAGTGTTGTGATGTTGTTGTCTCCGAGAAAAGCTAGTGTTTTCTCTATGTATTCTTTTTCATACATAATTACAGTAATATTCCCTCTGTCTGCTTGTCTGTTGGCTGTGATTTCCTCTGATGTTTTATGAGTAGAAATAATTGTGGATTTGTGTGTTCTGATTATCTGTGTTATTTCTGCAGCTACTAATTCTCTTGTCAAGTTCGCATTTTGATGTGCTCAGTCTTTCTTGTTCCTTTATAATGTTTTCTGATTCCGTTATGAGGTTTTCTGTTGTTTTGTGTGATATGTTTGTGTTAATGTTGTGCTTTGATCCTTTTTCTAGTAGGCTCCTTTCTTGTTTGGTAAGATCTACGTCAGTTTGGTTAGTGATTGTCATGGAATTTGTATTGTTGGTTGTGATTATTTTTAGTGTGTGTGTGTGTGTGTGTGTGTGTGTGTGTGTGTGTGTGTGTGTGTGTGTGTGTGTGTGTCGTTAATTATTCTGTTTGTTTCTCGTGTTTTTCTTTCATTACTTTCTGTATGCATGCCTTTCCTCTCTGTTATTTCCCCAAATTCAAAATTGGCACAGACCTCTGTGGTGAACAAATGTACACTGACTGGGCTGGGACACACAACAACCACAATGACACTGTGTTTTGGTAAAGTGCAAAGTGATTTTACGACCTTACTTATGAGAATACATGTTATATTTGCGTGTGCATCATGACACCTCACCATGATGCTGAGAATAAAAGGGCTACCCAAATGTAAATGTAAGTAAAAATGAATACAGGCATGAAATATCACGACAAATTAAATTACGTTTAGCTGATAGGTTAACCCCCAACAAACATTCTCATCAACATCGTTTGGTTGCAGATGACAAGCTCCCTGTAACAAATAATACACAAGTGGTCCTGAAAAATCATGCACAGCAAATGTAAAGGTATTAACAAAAAGAAACGAACTATTGTTTGAACTAAAGATCCACATAATTTTGTAATCAATTAGTAAAAATGTTCACATTACAGATTAAATAAAATGGAAACCCACTGATGATTGCACAGTGGTGCTGAAACATATTTGGGTACTCGGGAAAAACAGTGTTCTGCAAATCCAAATGATGAATTTAACTGTTCTTAAAGAGTGGGCTCTGGAAGGAACCCAGATATGACAGCCAGTACCCACCTTCAAGTAGGCAATGTTTCTGTACAGCCAAGACACAAATTTAGAACATACACTATCCTGTCTTTGGGAGTGAATAGTTCCTTCCTCGGGAAAAAGAGGGGATAGGTTGAGGAACGTTAAAAAGGAAGGGCGTGAGTGAATCTTACTTCTGATACAAGAACCTTAGATATATCATTAACCCAAAATTGTGATAAAAACAGTACACTGCAAAAAATGAGGAAATATTGGATGGCAAGTTTTTAAATCCTGGAGATGAAAAGCTTTTTACTATCATTATGGTTTAAAATCCAATCAAAGATACTACCCATAAGAAACAGCTAAGGATAATACAAAATTAAAAATATGCAAATATTTTTGATAATCCTGCAAAATCATGTAACCACGTCCATTGATGGTTCCTGTAAGTTTCTTTTAATGTTTCTTAGCACCTCAAACCTTCTTCGCCTGCTGTGGCCATCCATAATCTCTGGTTCTGGAGTGGCTGAATACGGTGACTGGAGGTTGGCATGTAAACTTGTAATAAGTGTACACAACCGAAAGATAAGCACATTGGGAGGATCAAGCAGGATGCTTCAACAGTATGACAAATTGAGACAGATGTGAGATGCAGTTCAAACTGTCATTTCTGCAGAAAACAGCAATGAAATAATTCTTAATATAAGTAAAAATTTGGAGATTAAATCATATTTCTATGTCTCTTTAACTCTGCTCCAGTTGTGCATCTTTCAGCAGGTTGGATGCCCTTTAGTGTCAAGGCTGCTGCTGTTATACCTAATCTGAAGGCCACATAATAGTAGCACTTTATTTCCTGAAGTTTCAGAGAACATATTTGTAGGCTTCCATTTAAGAAACTGAACATTCAAATGATTTTTATTTCAGTCTTTGATCACAATATGAATTCTTTAGACGATGACCGGTTTCAGTCTGTAATGACCATCCTCAGATCTATAATATACAAATATATACACCTAGTGAGTAGTGTGTCTTTCAACATGATACAGCAATACATATCACAATATACTATCATACAACCAGCGAGATATACAGAAGATACGGTAAAACATACCTTTTTGCACCATGTCCTAAAGTGATAAGGCCATAATAGCATCTTCAAAACATATAAATATAATCAGCATAGCATCGTCATATGGATCTAAAATAAGGTGTAGAATAGGCTGCCTCATCCACACAGTCATTATTGCAACTGGCTACTGAAGTACAGTAGCTACCAGAAATCTGTTTGCCTACATCATCCCTAGATGTAGCTACTGTCAGCTTAGATGTAGTCGTCATTTACGCAAAAACATAATCTGATAAAAACACATTATGTAAAATACATGTAGCAGACTTTTAAAATTGATAACTATCATAGAAACTAAATTGTGATACATTAAAAGACGAATACACCCATATAAAATTATTAAAAGGAAATATATGAATAGAATAGGACTGATCCTTTTTATGGTGAATTTACAGTCAACAATTAGTATACGTATTACATTGCCTGTAGCAACCTATAAATTGACTATGAAAGATAAAATGTCTATATGACAGCTGGAAAAGGACATATCAATGATCAGCAGCCTCTGTTAGGTCGGCCGCCAAGATGTCATTTAGGCATGCACCGATCTTAAGAACTTAACCACTAGAGGGCTTTACGTACAATGTGATATATCTCCCACAGGAAACTTTTAAACAACATATTAACAGTCAATAAATAAAATTATATTGTTTGGTTATACATTCAATGAGTAGATAGTACGTAATCAGATACAGGATTAGAGCGATTTATGTATGGAAGTAAGGCAAATGCCTACTGTTCTCGACATAAATCATCAAGTAAGGCTAAGTATAAATACGCGAGGCATTATTTAGTTATCGTAGTACGTTATCAAACAAAGCAAAGAAGGCGTTGGGCGCCTACGATAACCAAATAATCCATCGCGTATGTATACCTAGCCTTACTTGATGATTTATGCTGAGAACAGTAGGCATTTGCCTTATTTCCATACAATAATTGCACTAATCCTGTATCTGATTATGTCCTACCTACTCATTGAATGTATAACCAAACTATATAATTTTATAATATGTTGTTGAAAAGTTTCCTGTGGGAGATATGTCACGTTGTATGTAAAGCCCTCTAGTGGTTAAGTTCTTAAGATTGGTCCAAGCCTAAATAACATCCTGGCGGCCGACCCAACAGAGGCTGCTGATCATTGATATGTCCTTTTCCAGCTGTCATATAGACATTTTATCTTTTATAGGCAATTTATAGGTTGCTACAGGCAATGTAATACGTATACTAATTGTTGACCGTAAATTCACCATAAAAAGGATCAGTCCTATTCTATTCATATATTTCCTTTTAATAATTTTATATGGGTAACTGTATTCGTCTTTTAATGTATCACAATTTAGTTTCTATGATAGTTATCAATTTTAAAAGTCTGCTACATGTATTTTACATAATGTGTTTTTATCAGATTATGTTTTTGCGTAAATGACGACTACATCTAAGCTGACAGTAGCGACATCTAGGGATGATGTAGGCAAACAGATTTCTGGTAGCTGCTGTACTTCAGTAGCCAGTTGCAATAATGACTGTGTGGATGAGGCAGCCTATTCTACACCTTATTTTAGATCCATATGACGATGCTATGCTGATTATATTTATGTTTTGAAGATGCTATTATGGCCTTATCACTTTAGGACACGGTGCAAAAAGGTATGTTTTACCGTATCTTCTGTATATCTCCCTGGTTGTATGATAGTATATTGTGATATGTATTGCTGTATCATGTTGAAAGACACACTACTCACTAGGTGTACATATTTGTATATTATAGATCTGAGGATGGTCATTACGGACTGAAATCAATCATCGTCTAAAGAATTCATATTGTGATCAAAGACTGAAATAAAAAACATTTGACAGTATTGGCTCACTGTCTGTATATGCGACCATGTCGCAGTTGGTGAAACTGAACATTAATACTAAATTGTCACATATTTTAGTATGCTTCACTGGCACATTAGTATATATGTAAACACTGAGCATCAAGTTACTAATTTAAAAAGGCAGTGGAATGGGAAGATGTGTGGAAGTTTCCGGTTTGCATTACAAATGAATAAAAAAATAAAACAACTAATAATTGATTATGTATTTATTTACTTGCTACAAAAACATTCTCAAAAATGAAAAGCAGCAGTTGTGGCTGCTTTTATACAGTACCCCAATGTAATAAGCAACAGTATCTTGACAGTACATGACAAAGTAGCATTAGATGTTCAACAAATTAAAAATAATCTGAAATGGATGCAAGACATTTGTTTCACAATGGTCACATGTTAGAAAGGAAAGATAATTGTCAGTGTAGAAGATAAAGGCATTTCGTTTTTACAAAAATAATTTCAGCTATTTCAAGCCAAATTTTATAAAGTACTATCCACACACTGGCAGCTGTGAGAAACACAAAATCTGCTGCCCAGTGAAAATCGTGACACCATCTGCATTTCTTTACCACTGATTCCCCACTATACACACATTGATTCAAAAATTAAGCTGCTAGCATTTTTGTTACATCCATTCTCCTTATCCAGATGCAATGTGAGCCATCATCACTATATTTAACAATGTGAGCACATCACACAAGTGAGAAAAGTTTTATTCATTAGAAAAATGATATTAGGTGGTACATTGTACATACTTCTATGTTATATAAGAAATTACATGTTTGCATATACACTTGTTTATGACAGAATCTTTCTGATGAAAGTATATTTCACAATATTACATACATTTTCAGTTCTTATATAATAATTACAAATGGAACAATTCTCCAAAATTCATCTATGCCACAATTAGCAAGTAACAGACTTAAGCACACTTACTACATTTTTTATATGAAATATATCAGATCTATCAAAGCTCTTTTTTCAAAGTGCCTGATTTGTGCGACAATCTATTGACATGACTTTTGTATTATCAGCTAAAATAGTTTGGCAAAGTTTGATTTCTCAAAAGCTACAGCAGGGGTATGCAAATATTAATCTTCTCTATAAAAGAATAATATTTCAAGTCTTATTAAAAATACAATCCCTTCTCCCTCAGTCTCAAAACACCACAGCTCTCGTGGGCAAAAAGAAAATGGGAGGAGGGCATCTTTCAGGACAGAGGCTAAGCTCCATAACTGGCAAGCTCTGAACCACAGATAGTAAGAAAGAAAATGGATGCATAGTTTATCTATGACCCATGTTCAAATTCCTGATAACCTTCAGCACCTGTAAATATGACGTCCACCCATATACGCATTGCCTCTGGACTGGGAGCCATCAGATAATATGTTCTTTCATGAGTCTTGACAACAAATGTAAGATGTGGACTTGGAGATTTAACAGAGTTCATGTGGTCAACATAAACCTCTTCTATTGACTAAAAAATAAACAAAGTGATGATTATTACATTTTTGTACAATGAAGGGAACCAACATACACAATAACACATATGATTTATTTTAATTTGGAACTAATTTATTAGTTTATTACTTTATTATTTTGTTTTAATCTGGAGTCATAAAATTTTATCTGAAAACAGATTTATCACAATACTGATACAACACATCCCACCTCCCAAAGAAAATACAATTCTCTCTCTCTCTCTCTCTCTCTCTCTCTCTCTCTCTCTCTCTCTCTCTCATGCATATGGCACTGAGATGCAGAGGCACAAATTTTTCTTCCATTTGGGTATAACCATATTTGCTGAATCTGTAGCTACCATGGACTTCTTTCACCAAATCAATTGTAATGTAAAAATGATTTTGTCATATTAAAGGATGTTTAATCAAATATTTATTTTAATTAACATTCCCTCCCACAGATTTCACAACCAATTCTGCAATTTCAATTTCAGAAAATCTTTGCAACAAAAACTAGTCAACAAGAACCTTCGCAGCACATATACTATCTAATCAAAAGTATGTGGACACCTATCAGTAGACATCAGTACGGGGTGAACCACCCTTCACCATTATGATGGCTTGAGCACTGGTGGGGACACTTCCAATGAGGTGTCTGAATGTCTCTTGAGGAATGGCAGCCCATTCTTCTTCATGAGCCAAAACCAGAGAAGGTAGTGATATTGGACACTGGAGTTTGGAACTAAATCGATAGTCTAACTTTCCAAAAGGTGTTCCAATGAGTTCACAGGTTGGGACTCTGGTCAGTCCTGTCCATTTCAGGAACATTATTGTCCACAATCGTTGCCTCACAGATGCAGCTTTATGACACTGTCATGGTCATGCTGATACAATCAGTCATTGTCTCCAAACTGCTCCTTCATTGTATGTAGTACACAATGTGGTAAATGGTATTTGTATACTCCGCTGTTGGCACTATAAATGATAACAGTTAACATTCTCCAGGCATTCACCAAACCCAAACCTTTCCATCGGATTGCAACAGGGTATACAATAATACATCACTCCAGATCACTAATTTCCAGTTGTCCACCCCGTCCTGTGGTGTCGTTCACGACATTTCCATTTTGTACCCCAGCTTGAAATATGTGGCTAATCAGGAGCTGCTCAGCCTTTATACACCATTCTTTGTAACTGATTATAATACACTCCCCTTCCTCTTACATTTCCGCCCGCCCCCCCCCCCCCCACCCTCCATGTTACATTATTTCAAGTGGTATGGTATTGGGGGATTTAAGAGCCAGAATATGTAGCAACTGAGCCTAAAATAAATATGATACATATTAGGTAACAGGCAACAAAAAGAGATTTAATCTGGTATCTTTACTTTACTTTTAATCTTTAATTTTCATTCGAACGATCTTTTCACACTATTTTTAATCAACCATGCCATTTAACAAGTCACACAGGAAAATATCCTTAAAAAAGAGAGATAAAAATGAAATCAAATTTGCTTTCAGATGAATGTTCTGTGAGTGTGAATCACAAAGAATGATGAAAATGCAACAAAAGATAAATATTTCAAACCATTAAAAATATTAATAGCACGAAAGTAACATTTCTTACCTGAAAGTAAGTTCCCCCTCGAGGTTTCTTTTCTGATCTGTCACCATAGTACATAAGAGTCCTCTTAACTCTATCAAAAACAAACCACCGCTTGTTCCAGTGATGGAATTTGGATCCCATCTTATGTAGAGGACCACGGCAAGATGTGGCATCAAGAATAACATGTGGGCATAATTCTATCTGATGGCCTGCAGATTCAATGTGTGCCCGTAAATTTAAAGACTCACTACGAATTGGCAGGTAGCGTGTTAATGGTCTCTGCTGCTGAAAAACAAAAGACGCATGGTCACTGAACTTATGTGTAACACAGTATACTACAAAAAAGGGGATATATTCAAAGACCGCATAAAATTGGTGCAACTTTCGAGATATCACTTAACCAATTCACTCTCCTAACAGGCTAACTTTGTTCCGCATGACACTAAATATCCAAACCATTACTTACACTAATACTGCCTGTCTAATTTACTTACAACATCTAAAATTCAAAAGTGGATCATAGACTTCAGTCCAAATACTAGTTTCATGCAACTCTCCATACAAGTCTATCCTGTGTAAGTCTCTTCACATCTCTGTGTAGCTACTGCAACCTAAATCCATATGAGCCCTACTGCAACCTACATCCGTTTGCACATGGTTACTGCACTCGAGCCTTTGTCTCCCTCTATAATTTTTTACAACACACACACACACACACACACACACACTTGCCTCCATTACCAAACTGACTATTCTTTGTTTTCTCAGAATACATCATGTCAATCAATCAATCCCCTCTTTTAGTCAAATTGCGCCATAGATTTCTTACAGCACCAACTCAATTCACTGAGCAGAATAAGAAAATAGAATGGCAAGTTATTAAATCTTGGATTGGAAAGATTTCTTCTGTCACTGAAGTTTAAAATATAATTCATGGTGTTATCCTAAAGAGGTGGATAAGAAACCACAAGATTGAAACTCTTAGTAATCAACCAAACCTCTGAACAACATTTGTTGATGACTCCTGTAAGTTTAGTTTCATAGGATATTTCTTAGTAGCTCACATTCTCTGGCTAGTATAGTTATAAATCTAAGATTCTGGAGCAACATTTCATCACAACTCTTGATGTACAAAATATGTGAGAGTCTTGTATCTACAAAATTGTGGTGGCTCCCCCTCATCCCAGTGTCTGAGTGAACTGCCCCTTCTTTTTAATGTTCTTCAACCTGGCACCCTCCACCCCTTCTTAGACTATTAGTGTCAAAGGCTAGGATAGAGTACTTAAATGGATCAGTGTTTTTTAATTAAATCATGGGAGGAGGTAGGTGAATCAGTGTTTATTAATATATCCAACATGTGACTTTTATGAATAAACACTGATCAACCTGACTTCTCCCACAATTTAATTAAAAAAACACTGATCCACTTACTCAGTGTGTTTGTGCAGATCCATTGTGTTAGTCATTTCACCACCAATTGTATACATCTTCGTGTCTCGCATTTAATGCACGTGATATGCACCAATGTCAGCCCACTGTCATAATCAAAAAATATTTGTCTCTAAACTCACTAATACACCAAAAAAACAGCAAACAAAACAAATGTTTCAATTCCGGTGCTAGAAATACATTAGGCCTAACTCTCTTTTCGCTCTCATTGGGTATGATGAAGACTGGCTAAGCAAATTGCTGGCTAAGCAAAATAGACATCTCGCCAACCTACGACCAGTAGATACGCACTGCCATGCCTGCTGCTGGTCCTGATCTATACTTTAGCCTTTTGAATCTGCATATATTTCTTGAGACTCTGGTAACAGAAGTTCTACGATAATATAATGAAAATTAAGAATGGCTTTCCATTACAAGCTACATTGGTATTACTTCAGCTCCAGCTTTAACCATGTCTATTGAAACATCATTTCCAGATGTCTATCTTTACACATTCCTCATCTGTTCTATGATCACTTTATATTCTAAACTAATTGTCACATAGTATATAATTTCTTATGTGTCTGATAAAAATACTTTCACAATAAAAAGGACAGGAACTTTAAAAACAGAAAATAATTTTATAACAAACCCAGCATGCTTTGCACAGGTAACTCCTGTGAAATATCTACACAATGCTGCACCTTGCAGGTCCATAATAGAATAATGCCCACCTCAAATTCAGTTCTCTCCCATGACACATCAGCTACTCACAATTGACATAGAAACATTATGCTCACAAGCTTTTAGCCTGACACCACAGAGTTCATACAGTGCAATTTCTGTGGCTTTATGGTCACTCGGTGCACTTTTGTGCGTCAACACACAATGTCCCAGGAAAGGTCTCCCTCTAATAACACTATTTTTCATCTTTATGTACTACATGTCATAATGTGGCATGTACGGTAACGCAAATCCATACAAACACAATTATGCAATATACAATTATTCACCAAGATGTGACAGCTAAAGCAATTAAAACGATAAGCACAATATGTTATGGTTACTGATTTATAAACCAGCAGGTCAGTTACATCTTTTAAAACAACAGCATACCAACCCTTATCAAGAAGTTTCATGACTATTTCAGTAAGAAAAATTAATCTAATACTTGAAGAAAAAAAGCTTAAAATTTGTAAAGGTACCTGCAACTTCGTTGCTTTGTCCCGCATACGAACAGCCAACTGATGTTCATATGATGAGCCATCAGACAAAGGCCGTGATTCTTCAAGATCGCGTTCCAGGCCTAATTCCTTCTCCCTAACCTGAAACAAAACACAAGTCACCATAAGTCAAAAAAGCTTGTGCACAAAACTGCAAAAATTCTGTGTTTGTACCTGCTGAAAAGTATACAATAAATTACAGGATATTGGCAACACGTCATTGTAACTATACACAGAACAGATAAAACTGAACCCCTAACCAAAAAAACACTGAGGAATATAATGCAACCTCAATCAGCAGTCAAGATGGTAACTAAAATACCCAATCCAAAAGAAAACAGGAATTTCTATATGCTCTACCACAAACCCAAATCATGATTTAATAATACATTCCACCACATTCTCTGAATATAAATGAGGCAATTATGCAACGAGACATTTCTAAAGTGTCTCAGCTCTAAAGTCTATTTTTTCTCCATTTCTTGTACTATGCCGGCGCAGTGTGCACTACATGGAAATCTGTAATGTTAAGTTGTAAGTTATTTCCACTTCCTTTGGATAAACGGTGTCTACGAGCCATAATTACGGAATTATAGCACATTGTATGACATTAAGCAAACTGTACGACTTCGGTGATGATTTTTTTTAACGTCGCAAAAAATACAAGTCGAAATGAAACTAAATTATTTCCAAAACACTGCCTTGGCATGATGTCATTCAGTGCTGAAAGAACGAACAGAACAAAGGTTTTGTATGACAAATAAGTTCTTCGCTTTAACCGTGTAATCAAACTTAAAACGCTTAAACCCACTTACTGATTCCTGTCTCACTTTAAAGGTTCTAAATGATATACGACACTTTAAACTGCGATATAAGTCTGATACTTTAATCCAACCATTAATCTCGAAATGCAAATTCTAATTACTGTAAGAAAAAAAATCAAATCTATGGCAAAACTACAGGATTAGTTAACAATTACAAAGCTCACCTGGTATTTCAAGTAAAGTACGTGAGGATCACCAAACATTGTTAATTTTGTTTTCTTTTCTCAACACACAATTTAGTTGTTTCAACACACAGTTAAATTAGTTGTTAAATACAGTCAATGAAGATTATGTGAAAAAGTTTTCGTTTAAGCCGTCGGATTCTGCACATTACTGTGGCTGCTTCATTGTGTAGTCGCGTCAGCTTAATGGTTACTACGCACTTCTGTCAACAACACAACACAGCACACATAATTATGTCATAAAATCTGTTTTTGAGAAAACCACGTCTTTAAACAAGCCGCACAGTGACAAACGATAAATACCGCAGAAGGTGAAGCTCCTATTGGCTCCAAGTTCATTAGGCCTCTGTATACCGAACCGCGAAGTATAAACCGCGGTGTACAATAAACTGGCACAGAAGTCTCCCACACGGCAGTTGGGAGGCGGTGATCAGTAATATATCTAAAATTTTCTTGTTAACTGGTCCCAAAAGGAGTGACACAATTTACTTCGCAACTAGCTGTACAATTCGCAACAGTGCATTTCTTTCAAAATATCGTCCGCTGAACCCATTTAGTTTTACAGTTCATAAATTTACAACGTCCAAAGACGATGACAGGAACACAATTAATTCGCACTAAGTATGTTTTCTACACTTTCTCAACAAGACACTGTCGACACAATCGTAGCATTCTGTTGATCCCAACGCGCTTCTTTCATTGCGCCGATTGGCAACCAAGACAACACATTTACGGAGGTCGCTAGGGACAAAGTGACTACTGACTAGTACGTCGTAAGTCCGCGGGATAGCGCTGCCATCTCAGCTGCCACTGTGACGTCACAAAGCAGAAATGGCAGGAGGGAAATTTAAAGCTTCAGTCATAACAGTAACGCCGCAAGAAGCCTAACTATGTTGTGAATACATTACAGACATTGTGAAGTAGTACTTAAGGAAGCAAACTGCAAGTTTTTCTTTTAGTTAAAGTTCACTGATTTTGCACATCTATTAAACTCCTTGAAAGTACGTTAATTAATTTTATTTTTATTACTAGTTTCAAGCCTTGAATGGAAATTATTCTGGCCTACAGTGCTGCAGCAAGTAAATAAGCTCGACATTATTTGTAGAGCAAGCAGTATTCGAGGTGTGTTCTTACAAACCTTGTGTCTCCTCATACAAGGATGAAAATCAAATGGCTCGAAAGTAATAATGAAAATATACGGACATATTGAATATGCAGATACTACTCTGCTAATTTGACCTATGCACTATTAATCGAAATTTGCATTCACAACTACAACATTGTGTTCACATTCGCAGGCCTCGGCAACTCAAAACCAAACTGTCGCGCTCCAGCCTAACGCAGGCTTTGGGATACTCATTAACCCATCAACACACGCGGTGGCTGATGGGAGAGCCCGTGACTGGGAAATACGTTGCTCCAATCAGCCACCGATCCGGGACAACTTGGTCTGCGCGAACTGTAGTTTCCAAAAATTAATATTGAAGGAAATATGGGCGCTGGGGGCGAGAAGAAGAGTCAAAAATTGCTATATTTAATTAAATGATTGAGCCAAGTTTGATATGTGTCATGCTATAACAATTTAATAGATTACTCAAAAAAAATTATTATATTGCACAGAATTGGTGGTTACCCATGGTGTTTGGGAATTCTATAAGGAATAAAAACTCTGTACGGCAACCATATTCCAGTGGCGTAGGAGGGCAGGGGTGGGCGGGGTGTTGGCAAATACCACTTCTTACCCCCCAGCCCCTACCATTACGGAAGCCTATTGGAGGAAAATATTGTTCGTGTTTTGTTCAATATGTATTAGCGCGTGTATGGTATTTTGTTGACTGGTTGCATCTATTTGTGAAAGAGAATGTAAGGTATGTAGAAAAAAATAGTAATAACACGAGCTCCAACACTGGACACAGACTGATCGATAGTACGAACACACACATCTAGGTTAGCCGTTTGTATTGTTTTTGTTTTGTTTTGTCTTTTTTCCTTTCAAACGAAATATAAGGAAGTTGTGCAAATTATGATTTGAAAATTTCGACGTGTTAATTTCTCTGTGCAGTATATTTTAAATTTGACACTGCAGTATGTAAATAAAATGGAATTTATGACAAATTTTGTCTAATTACTTGATAAAGTTAGTGAAAACGGCTTATTGCTTCAGTCTGCTGTATAAAAGATCAATCTCTCTTCACAGACAGGAAACCACTTTCACACAACAAGTTTGTTATAAGGGCCACTTTTCCACAACCGTTAAATATGCGAGGGTGGTTTGATAAGTGTGGCAGGTTTCCATGAAAGAATGGAACATTTTTGTTGTTCTCACAGCTGACCAATCGCGCATCCTGCACATTTCAACTCAATGTTTGGCGATGTATAATCACACTTTTTGCGCCAATTTGTGACTTGAGGAAACCTGGATCCATGATTACACACCAGAGTCAAAATGGCATTCAAAACAATTGACAAAAGCTGGTGAAAGTGCACCGAAGAAGGAAAAGACCATTTTGTCAGCTGGTAAGCTGATTACCACTTTTTTGTGATATCCAAGGAATAATCCTCAGAGATTACTTGGAAAAGTGCAGAACCATAATTAGACCCCATTATGTTTCGTTTTGTATCGCGTCCCAACACTGTTTTGTAGCACAACAGGAACGTTGGCGACAGTCTGAGGGTTTTTGGGGTGTACACCTTTGTTGTCGGAGGTGATAGGGAGAAAGCTCTTCTAGGTAGAACTGTAGTTATTGGTTGCAGTGGTAATCTGTTAGGATTAATAGCAGGATGGGTATGCTGAAGAGTTCAGTATTTATTTAAGATATTCATTTATTATCTCTTTGATAACTTATAAAAGAGGGCCGGCGGATGTGGCCGAGCGGCTCTGGGCGCTTCAGTCTGGAACAGCGCGACCGCTACGGTCGCAGGTTCGAATCCTGCCTCGGGCATGGATGTGTGATGTCCTTAGGTTAGTTAGGTTTAAGTAGTTCTAAGTTCTAGGGGACTGATGACCTCAGATGTTAAGTCCCATAGTGCTCACAGCCATTTGAACCATATTTTATAAAAGAGGTGCCAGTTCCTAAACCCTTCTTTAATAAATATCAGACTCAATTTATTCTTATCAACAGGTCACTCGCCTAAGCTTACAAGAGACAGTTGCTATTCCGTAAATTGTTCTTGTTAATTACGAAATTACAAACGCTATCAATTCCTTGAGACAAAGACAGATCGTCTATGTTCAAAGCTATTCTCCAGAATAGATAATGATTACTTTTCTTTCAGTTGATGTGCGTGTCACCAGGTCTGATCACCGACTCCTCGCTGAGATTATTACTTCTGCATCCTTCTGCTGCTGCTGCCTGTCGTAGCTACACGGTGTCTCCTCAAAGCAGCCACTACTGCTCTCCCTCTCTGAATCCTCTCTCAGAATCTCTTGCTTATATACCGTTCTAAGTCGAAGCTGACCTATAACAGCCGTTCGGGATATTTCCATCAGCTGCTTCCTTCGACACGAAAACACTTCAGTGTTCGATTTCTCTTATAGGTTTCCATTCGATGTTACCTCTTTACGTATACAGGAAAAATTCGTTTAGCGTCAGGGCTTGTGCCTCTTGGCGCAGTCTTCTCCCATTTGATCTGACAAGTATTGCTTATTAAATTTTTTTCTTGGGACTGGACAGTTGGATCGTTTGAAGCTTGCATTGGCTGAAAAATGACCAAGTTTGGAACGCAAAAAAGTGCTCTTTCACCAGGATAATGCACCACCCTACGCAACAGCGATAACAATGGTGAAAGTGCACGGATTGGGCTTTGAATTGGTTCACCATCCGTCCTATTCGTCAGACTTAGCCCCAAGAGACTTCTTACTGTTCCATAACCTGAAAATTTGGCTTACTAAGAAGAAATTTACATCAAATGATGAAATGATAGTTGCAGTCAACGAGTATTTCACAGAGTTTGACAAAACATTTTTCCGGTGGGACGAAAAAAGTAGAGGATCAGTGGATCAGGTGTATATCCCTCAAAGGAGACTATGACAACCCTCTTACTTTGCTGAGAAGCCGAAGTTGTAGACGCGATGAATTACGCAGATTAGCATACGGAGTCTTTCACAAGTGGCGGAAAGCCATTTGCCAGTTATGCCAAAGACTAGCGCTAGCACTGGGGACTGGGATACGCTGGAAATACACACAGGCGTCACCTGACTGGCTGCCGACACACCTGCCCACACCAGCAGCCAAAAGCAAACCTCAACAGCGGCTGCTGGCGCCCTGACCTGGGGCCTCTAACACCCTCAGCGTATTGTGGGCGCCCTAAAGGTTATGAGTAACACACGTCACAAATGAAAACGTCATGTAGTAGTGGTAGTGGTAGTAGTAGTTTTATCCGCCCGCGGTCACTTTTACAAGGATATTGGACATGTCTGATGCTTAATTACGTTAAAATACTAATGTGTATCTTATTTCGTTGATTATGTTTAACTTGTTGCATTTCATTAGTTTGAATTCGTGAGAAGACAGTCCAGATATCCATAACGTCACACAAATGCATATACAAGGTGTTACAAAAAGGTACGGCCAAACTTTCAGGAAACATTCCTCACACACAAATAAAGAAAATGTTATGTGGACATGTGTCCGGAAACGCTTAATTGCCATGTTAGAGGTCATTTTAGTTTCGTCAGTATGTACTGTACTTCCTCGATTCACCGCCAGTCGGCCCAATTGAAGGAAGGTAATGTTGACTTCGGTGCTTGTGTTGAAATGCAACTCATTGCTCTACAGTACTAGCATCAAGCACATCAGTACCTAGCATCAACAGGTTAGTGTTCATCACGAACGTGGTTTTGCAGTCAGTGCAATGTTTACAAATGCGGAGTTGCCAGATGCCCAATTGATGTATGGATTAGCACGGGGCAATAGCTGTGGCGCGGTACGTTTGTATCGAGACAGATTTCCAGAACGAAGGTGTCCCGACAGGAAGACGTTCGAAGCAATTGATCGGATTCTTAGGCAGCACGGAACATTCCAGCCTATGACTCGCGACTGGGGAAGACCTAGAACGACGAGGACACCTGCAATGGACGAGGCAATTCTTCGTGCAGTTGACGATAACCCTAATGTCAGCGTCAGAGAAGTTGCTGCTGTACAAGGTAACGTTGACCACGTCACTGAATGGAGAGTGCTACGGAAGAACCAGTTGTTTCCGTACCATGTACAGCGTGTGCGGGCACTATCAGCAGCTGATTGGACTCCACGGGTACACTTCTGCGAATGGTTCATCCAACAATGTGTCAATCCTCATTTCAGTGCAAATGCTCTCTTTACGGATGAGGCTTCATTCCAACGTGATCAAATTGTAAATTTTCAAAATCAACATGTGTGGGCTAACGCGAATCCGCACGCAATTGTGCAATCACGTCATCAACACAGATTTTCTGTGAACGTTTGGGCAGGCATTGTTGGTGATGTCTTGATTGGGCCCCATGTTCTTCCACCTACGCTCAATGGAGCACCTGTGCTGCTAGAACATGTGCCTTTACAAGTACGACACAACACGTGGTTCATGCACGATGGAGCTCCTGCACATTTCAGTCGAAGTGTTCGTACGCTTCTCAACAACAGATTCGGTGACCGATGGATTGGTAGAGGAGGACCAATTCCATGGTCTCCACGCTCTCCTGACCTCAACCCTCTTGACTTTCATTATTTGAAAGTTCTTGTCTACGCAACCCCGGTAACAAATGTAGAGACTCTTCGTGTTCGTATTGTGGACGGCTGTGATACAATACGCCATTGTCCAGGGCTGCATCAGCGCATCAGGGATTCCATGCGACGGGGGGTGGATGCATGTATCCTCGCTAACGGAGGACATTTTGAACATTTCCTATAACAAAGTGTTTGAAGTCACGCTGCTACGTTCTGTTGCTGTGTGTTTCCATTCCATGATTAATGTGATTTGAAGAGAAGTAATAAAATGAGCTCTAACATGGAAAGTAAGCGTTTCCGGACACATGTCCACATAACATATTTTCTTTCTTTGTGTGTGAGGAATGTTTCCTGAAAGTTTGGCCGTACCTTTTTGTAACACCCTTTATAAGCCATCCTGACCAATTCTTGGATTAGACTAGATTCAGGTTTCGTTGCATAGACCCAAAAATGAGACGATTCTAGTGGGTGTGGAACAAGTCAAAGTATAATACAAAAAACATGAAACATTTGAATATAATACTCACTACAATGATCACTTATCAGGAGACTGTCAAAATAGATGAATACGTTGCAGTAAACTGGAGTTGCTAATATTTACAGAATTAATACACTGTTAGAGTGAAACATAGTTATGCCTTTTTAATAAATTTATCAATACACAAAATAACTAATCTTGACTGTTGTGACCAAGTGTTGTAAAAACTGAAATCTAGCAGACATTTTTACTTAAGCTGGTCGAACACACACTGTTGAGATAGTCATCTATAGAGTAGGAGTTGCCTATCAAAAAGTCTTACGAACTATGCTTCATTTGAAACCAAGTTTTTCATTGGTTACTGGCAATTTATTGAAACTGTGCGTTCTTGCATATTGGACCCCTTTCTGGATCAAGGTAAGTGGTTATAGGTCTTTATGTATATTGTTCTTATTCCTAGTATCGATACAATGTGTTGAGCTATTCTGATAGTATAGCTGTGGAACTCTGATATTTTCGGGTACTTCTTATTTGTTGCAATTCCTGTTTTGTAAGTTTACATGGATAAATCATTAAAACCTGGATGTTCGGTACTCTTTACCATCGTTATGATTTCGAGAGAGCCGACCGATCAAAACTCGTATTTGTGTGTGGACATCACATACCCCAACATCCTGTCAGCTATCCACCCACTTCCAGAAGTGGATTATCTGTTCTACCGAGTCCACACGGGGAATACAGTCAGTCTCATGAAAAACATTGTACAGATGGTGAACAAGGATAAATACGCCATCAAGTAACTGGCAAAGAAATTTCCACGAGTCAATGAGGCGACATTGTAGGAAAGAAACTTCATTGGTCCTGAAATTCATAAAATTTTTGTGGATATAAACTTTGACCTAGTCATCGGGAGTAATGAGAAACAAGCGTGGGAGACCTTTAAAAGTGTTGTGCGTGGTTTCTTGGATAACAGAACAGCTGCAAATTACGTTGAAATAATGAACAGCGTGCTGGACAAGTACCATCGCATAGGCTACAGTATGTCGTACAAAATACACTTTCTCCACTCCCATTTAGACTTTTTCCAGAAAATTGTGGTGCTGTGAGTGATATACGTCCGAATCTCCTTCTGCCCACTCTCTCTGTCCATCTTCTCAGCCCCTGTCTTTGTCCATCGCTACCTCTTTCTCCCTCTCTCTGTCCATCACCTCTCTGTGTTCACCTCCTTCTTTCCGCTTTCTATGTCCGTTTCCTTCCACCCCTCTGTCCATCGCCTCCCCCCCACCCCCTCCACCCTTCTTTATGAGCTTGAGCCCTGTTTTCTGATATTTCAAATTCATGTTCTATAGTAGTATTCTAATCATAAGCCGATAAGCCATGTACACTAACTTCCTGTTTCCTAACAACATTTCATTATATTGAGGTGACGAAAGTCGTGGGATAGGAAGGTATAAAAGGACAGTGAACTGGCGGAACTCTCCTTTGTACTCAGATTCATGTGGAAAGGTTTCCGACGTGATTATGGCCGCACGACAAGAATTAACAGGCTTTGAGCGTGGAATCATGGTTGGAGCAAGATGAATGGGGCAGTCCATTTCTCAAATCGTCAGGAAATTCAGTATTCCAAGATTCGCAGTATCGAGATAGTGACGAGAATAGCAGGTTTCAGGCATTACCTCTCACCACGGACAACGCAGTGGCCGACGGCCTTCACTAACGATTGAGAGCAGCGACGTTTGCGTCGAGTTATCAGCGCTAACAGGCAAGCAGAACCGCGTGAAATAACCGCAGAAATCAATGTGGGACGTACGACGAACGTATCCGTTAGGACAGGGCGGAGAATTTTGGCGCTAATGGGCTGTGGCAGCAGACGACAGAGGCAAGTGTCTTTGCTAACAGCGGCCGGCCAGGGTGACCGAGCGATTCTAGGCGCTACAGTCTGGAACCGCGCGACCGCTACGGTCGCAGGTTCGAATCCTGCCTCGGGCATGGATGTGTGTGATGTCCTTAGGTTAGTTAGGTTTAAGTAGTTCTAAGTTCTAGGGGACTGATGACCTCAGAAGTTAAGTCCCATAGTGCTAAGAGCCATTTGAACCATTTTTGCTAACAGCAGGATGTCGCCTGCAGAGCCTCTCCTGGGCTCGCGACCATATCGGTTGGACCCTAGACGAATGGAAAACTGCGGCCTGGCCTTATGAGTCCCGATTTCAGTTGTTAACGGCTCAGCTCATGGTAGGGTTCGAGTGGTGCGCAGACCCTACGAAGCTATGGACCCAAGATGTCAACATGGCACTGTGAAAGGCGGGGGTACTACTTAATGGCGTGGGCGGTGTTTACACGGAATGGACTGCGTCCTCTGGTCCACGTACACCGATCATTGACTGGAAGTGGCTATACTCAGCTACTTGCAGACCGCTTGCAGCCATTCATGGGCATGATGTTCACAAACAACGATGAAATTTTTATGGATGACAGTGCTCCATGTCAGCAGGTCACAGTTGTTTGCGACTGATTCAAAGAACTTGTCTCCGGTCCCCGTAGACTGATATGTTCTTACTACCACCGTTGTTCGTATGCTGCGTCACATGGCTGGGCGTCGCACACCACTCCATGTAGATACACTATGTGATCAAAAGTATCCGGACACCTCCCAGATCATACGTTTTCATATTACCTGCATTGTGCTGCCACCTACTCCCAGGTACTCCGTATCAGCGACCTCAGTCGTCATCAGACATCGTGAGAGAGCAGAATGGGACGCTCCGCGGAACTCACGGACTTCGAACGTGGTCAGGTGATTGGCTGTCAATTGTGTCATACGTCTGCACGCGAGATTTCCACGGTCCTAAACATCCCTAGGTCCACTGTTTCCGACGTGATAATAGTGAAGTGGAAACGCGAAGGGACACGTACAGCACAAAAGCGTACAGGCCGACCTCGAATGGAATGTCGACTGACAAGAGACCGTCGACAGTTGAAGAGCGTCATAATGTGTAATAGGCAGACATCTATCCATACCATCACACAGGAATTCCAGACTGCATCAGGATCCACTGCAAGTTCTTATGACAGTTAGGCGGGAGTTGAGAGCGATTTTACGCTCGAGCGGCTGCTGATGAGCCGCATATCACGCAGGTAAATGCCAAACAATGCCTTGCTTGGTGTAAAGAGCATAAAAATTGGACGATTGAACAGTGGAAAAATGTTGTGTGAAGTCACAAATCACCGTACACAATGTGGCGTTCCGGTGGCAGGCCTTGGGTATGGAGAATGTTCGGTGAACGTCACCTGCCAGCGTGTGTAGTGCAAACTGTAAAATTCGGAGGCGGTGGTGTTATGGAGGAGGCTTGCACCCCTTGTTGTTTTGCGTGGCACTATCACAGCACAGGCCTACATTGATGTTTCAAGCACCTTCTTGCTTCCCACTGTTGAAGAGCAATTCCGGGATGGCGACTGCATCTTTCAACACGATCGAGAACCTGTTCACAATGCACGGCCTGTGGCGGAATGGTTACACGACAATAACTTCCCTGTAATGGACTGGCCTGCACAGAGTCCTGACCTGAATCCTATACAACACCTTTGGGATGTTTTCGAACGCCGACTACGTGCGAGGCCCCACCGAACCACACCGATACCTCTCCTCAGTGCAGCACTCCTTGAAGAATGGGCTGCCTTTCCCCAAGAAATCTTACAGCACCTGATTGAACGTACGCCTGCGAAAGTGGAAGCTGTCATCAAGGCTAAGGGTGGGCCAGCACCATATTTAATGCCAGCATTATCGATGGACGGCGCCACGAACTTTTAAGTCATTTTAAGCCAGGTGTCCGGATACTTTTGATCACATAGTGTACGTTGGACAGTCCGCGTTGATACGCCAACAAATCGGGCAACTCCACAGACGAGATGGTCACGGGCATGTCCATATGTGAAATTCGTTTTCACCTTTCTGGCACGTCTTGCTGCACAGATTCTGTACGAACGACAGGCACATACAGATCATTTCACTGCTATTACTTATGTCACGGGTTTAGAGTCACATGACCAGTTATACACTATATACAGTGATCACCGCGCTCTTTTAAGGCGGTGACTAATATTTTGTCCGGTGATACTCAGAGGCTGGAACAACATGGTATGATGGTCCGCCCTAACAGCATTAAGCCTATTTACTTGTTTATGTGTCCATCGCAGCGCGAAGTTTATAGTAAAATGAAGAATCTGTCGCTGCAGTCAAACAGCAGAATATGTATACAATTGTTGAGGGCGTCGAGTTTAGTAGCTAGGCAGAACTGAAAAAACTGGCACAGCAACAAAGAAGTCGAAAGGCTGCTTACACTAAACACTGAACGTACATGGAAAGATTAAGTCACTTTGCTGAGGAGGAATCGTGTATGGTGCCTATGGAAGAGCTAGAACGGCTACATGTTACATTTCCGTACACAAAATTCCGAAGGCAAGACAAGAAATGGAACATAATCATCGGCAACGCTGCTGAGTTTGTTATTGCCTTGTGTTCTTCACTGATCGTAAGGGATCACCCTGAACTCTTATGGTTTCGCCCGGTTATTAACTAGTGAACCAACAGAGAACGATGTGAACCAACAGAGAACGATGTGAACCAACAGAGAACGATAAATGCGGTAATAACAAGTAGAATTCAATTTACATTAATTTTTGCTTGTGGAACAACCGCAACTGTTTTAATGGTTTTTTTCATAATGAACATTACATACATTTATTGACTGGTCCTTTAAACTACCAGATTTCAGGGACTTGACCCCATCCTCATATGTATCGATAAATAGCAGGACGAAGCGTCCATCTCAACGTTGACTTACAAGGCAACACATATGCCGTACATGGCGTCAGTTACAGTTCAAATGAGCCTTTTCCGCGAGCAAATTTGACTGTTCAAGAAATGGCTCTGAGCACTATGGGACTTAACTTCTGAGGTCATCAGTCCCCTAGAACTTAGAACTACTTAAACCTAACTAACCCAAGGCCATCACACACACCCATGCCCGAGGCAGGATTCGAACCTGTGACCGTAGCGGTCGCGCGGTTCCAGACTGTAGCGTCTAGAACCGCTCGGCCACCCCGGCCGGCTTGGCTGTTCAGTCTGATGAGCCACGTACAGCAGATGCGTTGCCTTTTAAGTCAGCTTTGACACGAACGCTTCATCCTACTATTTATGTACATACATCTGCAGATGGGACAATATCCCTGAAACCGGCTAGTTAAAAGACATTAGCCAATAAGTAAATGTACAACTATTGCGGATGTTTTCATCATAATCATTTTAGATACGTGATCACATGGCTATTTTATAATTATATATTTTAGTAATCATTCAGACCGTACGAGGGATGCCTATTGCAGGTCTCCTGTCCTGCACTTCTTGGAATTAATACTGAAACAATCTTTTAATTATATTAATTGATAATTCTTGTGATAAAAAGGTTACGTAGAGCACAACAGTACTTCGACAGGAATGTCATTGATCATACTCTGTCTTCTAAGAAAAAGCAGACACAGCCGCAGAAGCAGTTCTGGTGACGGTTTTCTGGACAGGTGTAATATCGTAAATAACCCTTTAATGAATGCTCTAATGCACGTATAAACATGCTAAACATTTTTTCGAATGCGTTCATTTCAAAGACATGGTAGGCTTTGATTCCAAAGGTGCTGCACGTAATGCTGTTAACAACTGGGAAGCGTCTGAAACGGTTTTAATTCGCGTGACCTACACCGGCGACTTTTTGGTGTTGCCGAACTTTCTGAGTTAACTTTAGCCGCCGCGCCAGCCGAAAAAGCCGCCGAGAGTTCTAAATCGCGTCGCTTTATGACACACTGTCAACTAATTCTGTCGTTTGCTCGCCAGACGCGAGCCTGGGGTACGATGCCGCCGCCAGTCCGTTGTCTGCGTATCATTTGCCGTGACGTCGCCTCCACGTGTCTGCTGCCCCCAAGCTGCGCGTTGCAACACGCGTCCGCTGTCCTGTTTGCAAACGTAATTTAGCTTTCCTAAATCTCGCGTGCACTGAGCAACGGCAGTGAAATCATTTCTGTTAAGACAGCAATTACAGTTTATCGAGTATGAACCATGAGAATGGCAATGGAAATGAGCGTTTGGCGTCATTGGCCGGGAGGCCCCTTGCGGGGCAGTTCCGGTCGCCTTGGTGCAGGCCTTATTACATTCGACGCCAGATTGGGCGACCTGCGCGCCGGATGGGGATGAAATGATGATGAAGACAACACAACACCCAGTGCCTGAGCGGAGAAAATTCCCCGACCCAGCCGGGAATCAAACCCGGGCCCGTAGGACGGCAATCCGTCACGCTAACTACTCAGCTATCGGGGCGAACCGAACCATGAAGATATATAACAACAAGCATATTCCCGTACACACGGCTAGGTAAATAAAATGGTACAAAAGGAAAACTATTTGTTTATTGCTCTTATAAACACGATCCACATTGTATGAACTGACAGACTACGCTTATGGTTAGATGTTCTCAAGTTTCATCCACGGCCCGTGGTGCATCACAGATGTCTCGGCGTCGGCTTTGGTTCGATGGCGCCATTTTGTCAGGCACGGTATACTTTAACCATGACGGCACGCGAACAGTTTACGAACTTCGCCGTTTCGGAAATGAATCCACCCTTGTCCCGAAAGCCAATGACCATGTCCTGTTGGACGTCAGCTAAATCGCTCTGTTTCCACATTACGAAAACGGCTGCACTGTTTTCAGCGTCCCCCGAAAAGCTTTATATACCCTCCACTGCTAGTGCTGCCACCGCCGCTTCTGAGTCGACATTACACTGATTTCTAAGGCAGGCGGTAGTCACATTAATGTGACTGGACGATGTGCATATGCGTGTATTTTCTATGCGACATTGTTTCAAAATCTCACTCAAAGTGTAACAAACACATTGCACCATGTCCTTAAAATCTCAAGATTCTATACTTTTCGTATTGCTAGTTAAGAATAATAAACCACAAAAGACGACCACGTGAAAGCAAATATCGCGTTCTATTCGTAACTACCGGAATTGACAAACTTTGTATTCCTCGTTTCAGCTTTTTATTGACTGATTAATAGAAGTAAAACTATAATTCTTAAATTTTGTTTGATGTGTAGTCGTAAGTGTTCAACGGTCTTTAAGAGTTTTTATGCGAGGTAATTAGATTCATTGAGCAACATGTAATATGTGCTTGGGAGTGAATTTGGTAAGAGTAAAGATGGCATAGTGTGTAACAAGCTTACGTGTTCGTTTGAAGACGGCAAAGCATCTCTCTTCAATACAATTGACTGGCGCTAAACGCCGAACTGAAATCGCGTCATCATATATCATAGATTAGCAACAAATTTAATCTGAACGTAGAAGTACTGGAGACGTACGTAAAACTTAGACGGAATATTATAATGTTTTCAGTTCTGTGTTGTAGAAATCCTACCCACAGTAATTCCACTTCCATTGTTGACTTTTTGAGATGATTCACGGTATCCTGAAGAGAAATGTTTGTTTGTATGCTACGCAAAATGGCCAACACAAACTCGAGAAAGCAGCTTATTTGTGTTTGCTCACTGTTGGTGTTGCTTATCAGCGCAGAATGACTCACGTGAGGTACCAACTCTTAACAACACCGAAGCCTCTCTCAGTACGTGGAGGAGGAAGGGAGTCCTTGCGTTTCCAAGAATCTCAAACGAATGGAGAATTTGTAATGGCTCTCGTTATTTCGCGGAAACTGTGATCGAATTTTGTTACAGAATATTGTTCTCAGAAACAAATTACCATACTCGTTAGCACGAAGACACGGGGAAGTAGCCTCGTGGCACAGAAACAGGTCCGCGCCTTCTCAACACGGAAAGAGCGGCCGCACGGGCGATCTGTTGGCACGCGTTGTCAGAATCGGCCAATTTAAGTGCTGGCACAAGGAAAATGGGCCCATGAGCTGGCCGCGGCCACCCTCCGGCAGGTGGCACATGCTATTTCGGTCGCGCCCCCATAAAACTGCGCGATACCTGTACGTACTTGTCCAGCTGGAAACCACACAACTACACGACGCGACAAAATACATGAACTCCTACAAAATTCTCCTAACGTTGATTCGACAGTGAGAGTGCATTTGTAACCTCACCTCTGTAGGCACGAATGATATGCGGCCAGATTCGCTTGTCATTCCCCCATGTGAACTACTGACTGTAATTTCTAATGTATGTAGTATATCATCATCATAGCCGGCCGCGGTGGTCTAGCGGTTCTGGCGCTGCAGTCCGGAACCGCGGGACTGCTACGGTCGCAGGTTCGAATCCTGCCTCGGGCATGGGTGTGTGTGATGTCCTTAGGTTAGTTAGGTTTAAGTAGTTCTAAGTTCTAGGGGACTTATGACCTAAGATGTTGAGTCCCATAGTGCTCAGAGCCATTTGAACCATTTTTTGTATTATCATCATATGTGCTTGTCAATGAACACAGAATTACAAGCTAAGTCAGATCAATAATATTACGTGTTAACATTTCAACTAGCCTAACGTTTTAAAACAAAATAAACGGCATATCTATATAAATGAAAATCAACTGCCGCATATATGAAAGATCACCACTTTAGATCCGCTTGACCGATTTAGCTGTTGTTTTAGTGTGTGTGTGTGTGTGTGTGTGTGTGTGTGTGTGTGTGTGTGTGTGTGTTCGTAATTGTCAGGACAAAGTTTGTATGAAAGAAAATGTGTGGAAAATCTACCGTAAAAGGCGGAAATCTGGATGGTATTTTTGTATAAGATCTCAATGAAATGAGTGTGACAGTTGGTTTGACAGTTTTGTTGTCACATGTTTTCATAAAAAAAATATGTTACTTCAGTTTGACAGTCTGCTGTCGCATGTTTTCAAATTTCAAATGGCTCAAATGACTCTTAGCACTATGGGACTTAACATCTGAGGTCATCAGTCCCCTAGAACTTAGAACCACTTAAAACTAACTAATCTAAGGACATCACACACATCCATGCCCGAGGCAGGATTCGAATCTGCCATCGGGGACCACGCACTGTGATCTATGGCTTAAAAAATCTTGGAGCCAGATGTGTGCGAGATGGGTGCCGCGATTTCTCGCAACTGACCAATCGCGCATCCTGCACATTTCAACACAATGTTTGTCGATGTTTAATCACACCTGAAGACTTTTTTGCGCCAATTTGTGACTTGATGAAACCTGGATCCATGATTACACACCGGAGTCAAAACAGCATTCAAAACAATGGACAAAAGCTGGTGAAAGTGCACCGAAGAAGGAAAAGACCATTTTGTCAGCTGGTAAGCTGATGACCACTTTTTTTGGGATATCCCAGGAATAATCGTCAGAGATTACTCGGAAAAGTGGAGAACCATAACTAGACCCGTAGCGGTCGCGCAGTTCCAGACTGAAGAGCCTAGAACCGCTCGGCCACCCCGGCCGGCGCATGTTTTCATAGCAGTAACAAATTCCGCGTTGAATGTCGAAGTTTTGCGAAACAGAATACTATCGAAGCCGATGTTTCAGTGTGTTATTGGTGATGATCATATCTTTGGTGTGTTGCAAAGGCTGAATTGATGTCAGGTCGTGGTAATTTGATGTGTTACCAACATTCTGTTCCTTTCACTTCGTGGTTTATTTCTTCGGAAACAACGAATTTCGATTTACTTCTTTTCAATAAATACATGATTTTACTGAAACTGTTCTGTTTCAGTTAACACAAATGCAACGAGAGATTCGGTTGGATGAATCCCTGCTTGACCAAATGAGTGACTGACAGACAACGCGCAGCCAAAACCATTGGAGATAAGGACATGTTACATGTTATACAATAAATACCGTATGTTAACCCGGCTGCGAGCAAGCAAATGCTAACCTGTGCTATGAAAATGTGCGCCGCGCGGGGTAGCCGCGCTGTCTAGTACGTCTTGTCACGGTCCGTGCGGCTCCCCCCGTCGGAAGTTCGGTGTGTGTGTGTGTGTGTGCGCGCGCGCGACTCGTGTCTGTGGTCCATAGCGTAAGCTAGTTTAAGTTAGATTAAGTAGTATGTAGGTTTAGGGACCGATGACCTACGCAATTTGGTCCCATAAGGTCTTACCACAAATTTAAATATTTTTTTATGAAAATGTGCTGTTTTGTTTTCCTTCAGGCAGTCATTTTTAGCAGGAAACATGCACGTTGTGTTTACGATTAACTTTATAATTATACCTAGTCATAGATTGAAACCATGTGAAATATTGTCATTTAAGCCACTATTCTTACAGATCTAGTCGCTGGTAAGGCCACTCTCCAACCCCGTACACTTACGATTCCAACCGATTTACCTATTCATTTAACCTCTATTCCCAATCCAGATTATGTGGGATAAGTGATGAAGGAGCGGAGGGAAGGTGATGCGACAGACATTTGGGGTGGGGTTGGGGGGAGGGTAAGCGGAGGAAACTACCGCGTTCGCTATGTAAATGAGAACCAGAGGTAATCGCTTGCAAGCACCTTCTCCGCTCCTGGCGTGACGACATAATCTTTATGAATAACCAGTGATCAATGTCTGAAATGCACATCAGCTCTACATTAAAAAGGTATGATAAGATACTTATTTACTTCGGTGCCTGAAGTTATCTATATTGTGCACCAAGCCAACACATAAATTACTGGATTTTGTGTTCAATGGACTGGTGATAGAACCCTCGTACGTGGTCGACCTAACTGAAAGAGGAATATTGTTCTCTTCGTCGTCAGTAAAGAATAATAGGTCTTCTTTTCACGAAGGTTTCAGTCCCTGTGAGAACTTCTGTGTCATCGAGCGCTGCCATCGAGAAACTCCATATGTTGAGTTTACATTGATGAAAATTTTTTATGTTCGTAAAGACTACGACGAGCCGAGTTTAAAATGTTATCTGCGTGCCATAGCACAATTTTTCTTTATTACAGCTTTGAAGTACTGACAAGGAATTTTAATTCGAGAAGGAACGTAATTTCTTTGAAAAAGACGTTTTATACGAGTGGTTTCATTGCAAGTAATTTCAAAGTTAATATTTATAATATGGCTTATCAGTACAATTAATAATAATCCAACTTCTAACAGCGGATAGATAAGTAGTATTTAAATGACCTCAATGCGTTCGAGACGTTTAGCACTATTACGTTCAGCGCAAGTCACCTAACGGCTTCTAATATTGCTTCTGATTACTAATACATCAGGCACATACACGAACTATGACTATGACTTGCATCGTAATACACACACCAGGCCAGGAGCTTCGCAATAAAGCACAGTCTGCACAATATTAAGTTGTTTCCTGGTGTTACAGTACTGCGTTTATTCAGTCGCAAACACATGTCGACGATTAACTTTCAATGAAGTATTAAATGCCGTATTTGACCCTTTAACCGACAGTGGTGAATATATATATACCACTAGTCTTACATGCTGTTTATTCCTTCTTTCATAAAAAGCAGTCGACTGCATTTGTATTAATATAATGACAGTAGTTTCTCTGGTAAGTTTGAATACCATTTTTACGTTACAAATGCGGTAGTCTAAGATAACGGCGAACAAGTAATTGCATGAATATTTACAGATTGCCTTTCAGGCATCATTCTTCAGAGCTGATTTCGTGTCCAGCTAGCATTTGTCACCCGTGGATTTACTCTTCTGATATAAACAACAGCAATTACAAAATCATTACGGGAGTCTTTAATAAGCATATTTACAGCTACTGTTCTTCCGTGCCGTAGATGGAAGCACACAGATCTTAGTGAGATCAGTTCCTAGTTAAATACTATTTTGCAGATTATATGCTGTGAAATGCTTTTCTATTGAAGAATAAACGTCGCAGATAATATTGTTTGACGTATTATCTCGAAAATGTTAGCCGTTCAGATAATATAAATTATTTCAGCTGACAATGCACAAGTAAGAGAAGACTGAAAGTATGGAACATGGCAAGAACAGTGTGTACATACAGTTCGAAGCCCTATCTTTTTGCGACCGTACCTTCCCGTGAAAACTGCTGCCAGCCGTCATGTACAATGGTCACATTCGTACCAAGTCTTCCTGCAATATTACGAAGAACATCCAGCCTTCCGTAGCCCTATTAACGGCCTCGTCCAAACATTGTGAGCTGCTAACAATGGTTTCTTCGTGGTCTTAAAGGCATTCTTGACTAACATCTACTCAGTACTCACAATCTCAAAAGGTAACTAACGCTGACGACTGTTACAGCGCGTATTTAAAGCAAACCTAATTTGCATCCTCATAGTGACGCTACTAGCTCCACTTTTATGCGATCGGCGCGAAATCTCAACAGACGTCATCCTTCAGATATAGAAACACGCGTACCATCTTTCGTTGTCTTGTACAACTACTTCTTGGTGTTGGGGTGTTTTTGACGTCTGTGTATATTGTTTTTTAAGTACAGCTGTCACTAGAACGTTCTGTATTTGGGTAACAAAGCAACCCTTTGCCGACATTTTCGCAGTAAGAGCCAACTAGAAACGAAACGGGTACCACTCTTTTCACAGCACTTCCCGGAAACGCGACGTCATTTTGACGTCACGCGCAATATGTACGATCCTAGGAACTGATAACGACTTTTGTGACAAGGAAGAATATGGATGTTTAGATTGACTTTGAGTAACTTAAGCTGTCCTCTTAAGTTCCTGTCTAACCACATACTCGAAAATCACCACATATTCGGAAATACAGTGATCATAAAGTTGTACTCTTAGTTCCCGCTTAACTGAACATTCGGAAATCGCCACATATTCGGAAACAAACAGCGAAATATTTGTGGCAAATAAGAGTATGAATCCAGAATGAGATTTTCACTCTGCAGCGGAGTGTGCGCTGATATGAAACTTCCTAGCAAATTAAAACTGTGTGCCGGACCGAGACTCAAACTCGAGTCCGGCACACAGTTTTATTCATTCGCTGCAATTTAAGCTGTCCTCTTAGGTTCCTGGCTAACCACACACTTGGAAACCGCTAAATGTTTATTTCAACCTCTGTTCTCTATCAGACAGAAACGCAAATAACATCAAATACTGATGAAAATATGTTCATTAGATAGTCACAAAATGTGTTAAAGCTAACATGAAAAAAGTATATATTCGTATGTGGCGAGATGAGAACCTACATATTTCGACTCCAGAAACTACGACGTTATCGATTAGCACACTGTCATGTGAAATTAGTCTCCTGTCTTGGTCAGGTATCGGGACTGATGACCATAGATGTTAAGTCCCATAGTGCTCAGAACCATTTGGTTAGGTATCATAGTATCTCCTTAAGGTTCGTATGGTTGATTCGTTATTAACTTACATTTAATTGTAATGGTGACTTGCTTCTGGTAAATTTTCAACGCTCCTTTATCTTGAAACGGCATACTGCAAATTACAATGCAAACGTGTTCCATGTTTAATTTGGCCGAGCGAGGTGGCGCAGTGGTTAGCACATTGGACTCGCATTCGGGAGGACGACGATTCAATCCCGCGTCCGGCCTTCCTGATTGAGGTTTTCCGTGATTTCTCTAAATCGCACCGGGCAAATGCCGGGATGGTTCCTTTGAAAGGACACGGCCGACTTCCTTCCCCATCCTTCACTAATCCGTTGAGACCGATGACCTCGCTGTCTGGTCTCCTCCCCCAACACACCCCAACCCAACCATAATTTGTTAATTATTGTCGCTAACAACTCACTCCTGAGAGAATATTCTTATTTGGATACTCCAAGAATGACGTTTTTTTTTTATAAATATCTGATATTCGCGCATGAAATCTTGTTAGGCGCCCGTACCGAACGCTAACGAAAGTCGATAGCAGGATACTGCGCATCATGTCAAAATGACGTCACGGATGCTGGAAGTGTTGTGAAACAAGTGTCATCCACTATGAGGAAAGAAACAAATGGAAACGAATACACATGCGAGAAACAAGAACTCTTACGAGAACAATTGTCCTCTTTTTGATTTCGGGTGCCACGGTTCGTAATTCGTCTTAATCATTCTTCAGTAATGTAGACTCAAGTGCTGTGCGAGTACATTATCTGCTATATAATGAATGACGTTTGTTTCCCAAACACTGTCCAGACACATTTGACATGGGGGCATTTGTTTTACGATACGCTTGTTTAGCTTTAGGTGTACATAAGTTCTTCTCACAGTCTCGACGAACCCCACGTTTCTATCTGTGATTTTTACCGACCGCAGAAAAAATTTACGCTCGCTTAATTTCGGCCTACTGTACAACACACAAACACTTATTCACTCTGGTGATGTAATTCTCTGGAATTTATTAATAGCAATGCCAGTGCCCACGAATTCTTCTTCACGAGCCGTCTGTTCTTCGCTTTTAATATTTGTAGATTCGCCCACGCCTGCGTGTTAGTATTTAGGTTCTGTGACGTGATTCCAGATCTAATATTAGGGTTGTCTCTCTATTTATAGTGCGCGCTAAGAACTTCTAGATTTTTTTAAAAAAACTGAAAGGCGGCGGCTCCAAGCCTGTTGATATAGCCTGAGGCTGTTCCAGAAGGGTTTCAGATGAACTACTGTTTCGAGTTATATCATGCTCACAGTAATAATTGGATATAGTTCCAATAATAAAAGTGATGACACTCGTGTACACGTTCTGACACCAATTTCAAGCAACCGTTCTGAAAAATCCGTAACAAAGTTTCAGGTCTTATCCTCAATTGACAGCTCATTGGATTGATAGAAAGATGTAGCAAGAAATAGACAAACACTTTCTAGAGTTGCTCTATGACCTTTGTTCAATGTATGGTATTTTTTGGTAGTGGGAACATTATCGTGATTCATCCGCAGTTTTTAACTAACAAGTTCACTTTCATTCACGTCTAACAATTCAATTAAGCGTCATATGCTGATGAATAGTAAGTCATTCTGGGTTTCGTCGTCTTTGCCAATGGATCAGGCGGAACTAACCGATAAACAGCGAAGATAGTAACATGCACCTTAAAATTACTTAATGGTGTGACCGTTATTTGGCTGAAAGAAAATGATTTTGCATTATCCCACAAGAGTTTTAAAAGAAACCGTACCAGACATCGAAAACGCGCCTCCCACTATCTTCACAGACATCTACTTTGCAGCGTACATGCAATTGTTGTACCACAATGTATATTTTATTCCAGGAGTCCGCAGCTTACGTCACCAAGGAACAAGTCTGTCGACTACTGACAAATTTTCTGTAAAGTTTCTAGTGGTTTATTCTTCGCACACATTACGTCTCTATTTCTACCCAACTGAAGTTACCTCTTAGGAACCAAAAAGAATTAAAGGATAGCCTCTTTCGTACCTACAACGCTCTCCATTTATTGTTTGAATTCCATAAAAACCATTAAATCTATAAACGGTTAAGTATTGTCTCGGGTGATTAACGAAGCAAAATGCATACTATTACAAATAAAACAGTAGCACCAGTTTATAGCTTAGGCTCCTCTAATAATATCAAGTAAAATGCGCACGGATGGGTAAGGATTTCAGATGATCTCACGCCACAAGAAACTGCCAAAAGTTTTGTGACATAACACAGGATTTTGGTGCATAGTCTGTCAATCACGGGCTTTAAGTCATCACTTCTGCTCTTTTGTCGACCAAATGCAGTTGAATAATGTATTTCACCGACAGCATTCGATCAGATTGTCTCCAGACCTTACGCCAACGCATCACAAAATATCGGCGACGTCGGCTACGAATACGGTAGATTTACTGATTCCATACTCTTTTTCCCTGTTAGATGAAAAACAAAATCCACTAATCTTTCACTCTGCCTTTGTGCCGTAAATGGTGAGCTTGTCACATCTCACGATTATGTAGCCTTCTCAGTAGTTGGAGCTTCAACAGAGCACATGCGAAACGCGAGACGTACAATGTTAGTGGGCTAGGACGCTGTAAACTGAAGTGACAGAAATCATGGGATAGCGATATGAACAAACACACATGGTGGTACTATTGCGTACACAAGTTATAGAAGGACAGTGCATTGGCGGAGCTGTCATTTGTACTCATGTGATTCGTGTAAAAAGGTTTCCAACGTAATTTTTGCCGCAAGACGGGATTCAACAGACTTTGTACGCAGTATAGTAGGTGGTGCTAGAAGAATGGGACATTACATTTCGGAAATCTTCAGGGAATTCAATACTCCGAGATACACAGCATGTCGAGAATATCAAATTTCAGTCATTAACCCTAACCACGGACAACGCAGTGGCCGACGGCCTTCACTGAACTACCAAGAGCAGGGGCGTTCTCGGTGATAGACAAGCAACACTGTGTGAAATAAACGTAGAAATCAATGTGTAAGTAGGCTGTTTAGGTTTTTATGTTGGTAACGTCACCTAGCGGTCTGTACGAAAATCACTGACTGCTGTGTGCAGTCTATGGCTGGTTGGCATTGTTGAAATATTCGCTGTTGTAGTGTTGGGCAGTTGGCTGTTAACAGCGCGTAGCGTTGCGCAGTTGGGAGGTGAGCCGCCAGCAGTGGTGGATGTGGGGAGTGAGATGGCGGAGTTTTGAGAGCGGATGATCTGGACATGTGTCCATCAGAGAGTAAATTTGTAAGTCTAGATGTCGTGAACATTATATATATATATAATGACTTTTGAACACTATTAAGGTAAACACATTGTTTGTTCTCTATCAAAATCTTTCATTTGCCAACTATGCCTATCAGTAGTTAGTGCCTTGAGTAGTTAGAATCTTTTATTTAGTTGGCAGTATTGGCGCTCGCTGTATTGCAGTAGTTTGGGTAACGAAAATTTTTGTGAGGTAAGTGATTTATGAAAGCAGTTATTGTCAGTCAGGGCCATTCTTTTGTAGGGATTATTGAAAATCAGATTGCGTTGCGCTAAAAATGTTGTGTGCCAATTTAGTGTTTATCAGAATAGGTAAAGAGCGAAATGTCTGAGTATGTTCAATTCTGTTCAGCTGTTTGAAAATCAAATAATATAGGAGGTTTATCGGCACGGTCATTCATAAATTTTTCTAAGGGGACGTTTCAAATGTGGAAAGTACGACGAACCTATTTGTCAGGACAGTGCGGCGAAATTTGGCGTTAATGGGCTAAGGCAGCAGACGACCGACGCGAGTGCCTTTGCTAACAGCTGGACATCGCCTGCAGTGCCTCTCCTGGCCTTGTGACCATATCCGTTGGACTTTAGACGACTGGAAAATCGTGGCCTGACCAGACGAGTACTGATTGATGTTAAGAGCTGTAGGTAGGGTTCAGTGCTGCGCAGACCTCACGAAGCTGTGGGCCAGGTTGTCAACGAGGCACTGTGCAAGGCGGTGGGTGGCTCCGTAACGGTATGCACTGTGTTTGCATGGAACGGAGTGGGGTCCTCTTGTCCAACTGAACCGATCGTTGACTGGAAATGGTTATGTTCGGCTACTTGGAGACCATTTAGACCATATGCAGCCATTCATGGCTTGATGTTCCCAAGTAACGATGGAATTTTTATAGATGACAATGCGCCATGCCCCTGGACCACAACTGTCCGCGATTGGTTTGAAGTACATTCTGGACAATTCGAGAGAATGATTTGGCCACCCAGATCGCCCGGCAACAATCCAATGGTTCAAATGGCTCTGAGCACTATGGGACTTAACTGCTGAGGTCATCAGTCCCCAAGGATCCAATCGAACATTTATTGTACCTAATTGAGAGGTCAGTTCGTGCATGAAATTCGGCACAGGCAGCTACAGCTATAGAGGCAGCATGACACACTATTTCTGCAGGGGACTTCCAACGACTTGTTGAGTCCACGCCACGTCGAGTTGCTGCCATACGCCGGGCAAACCGAGGTCCGACACCTCGGTGTGGACCGGCGCCTTGCGTGCCAGCAGCTGACACGCGCGGCCGTCACACCTCGCCAGAAATCGCGACACGATGTACAGCATCTCCGCGCCCATTCAGCCATTCGTATCACACTGCATTCGCCCCAATCCTCTTGTTTATCCAATATCTTTTTTTTTTACTAACGATTATCCCGTCGTATGAGTCTTGCTGTTTTTCATGTTTTGACAAATTTATTTTATTTTAATGGTGTGGCCGGATGTCTTCCCTGTCGCCACAGTGACAGTAAATCTGAGGGAAGAAAGTGCCAGAACTGCATTCTTAAGAAAGCACTGACACAATACGGGAAACTGAATGTTTGTTGAAATCCATGTAAGGGAGTAGGGACATTTTCAGTAACACTTTGGTTTTTATTTAGTGTAGAAACCTAGTTCACCAAAAACTCAGATAAAATACTGGTAAGGGAAACAGCTGAAAACAATACGGGTGAGTAGCCAAAGTGAAACTTTGTTGGAAAATACTATATTTCATTGTTTAAGACAGAATACTGCACAATAACCAACAAAACAGACGAATTTCTACAAGTTGAACAAATAAATCAGAAACAAAGACAGTTGATAATGAAAGTAGTTACTGGTGTAGTGTGTAAGGTAATTCGAGATACAAAGAAAGAAAATGCGTTGGAGACGATGATGTTTCAAGAGAAACGGTTAGTGTTGGAGAAAAGTAAGCTGAAGGAAAGTAAGCTGAAGGAAAGTAAGCTGAAGGAAAGTAAGCTGAAGGAAAGTAAGCTGAAGGAAAGTAAGCTGAAGGAAAGTAAGCTGAAGGAAAGTAAGCTGAAGGAAAGTAAGCTGAAGGAAAGTAAGCTGAAGGAAAGTAAGCTGAAGGAAAGTAAGCTGAAGGAAAGTAAGCTGAAGGAAAGTAAGCTGAAGGAAAGTAAGCTGAAGGAAAGTAAGCTGAAGGAAAGTAAGCTGAAGGAAAGTAAGCTGAAGGAAAGTAAGCTGAAGGAAAGTAAGCTGAAGGAAAGTAACGTGAAGGAAAGTAACGTGAAGGAAAGTAACGTGAAGGAAAGTAACGTGAAGGAAAGTAACGTGAAGGAAAGTAACGTGAAGGAAAGTAACGTGAAGGAAAGTAACGTGAAGGAAAGTAACGTGAAGGAAAGTAACGTGAAGGAAAGTAACGTGAAGGAAAGTAACGTGAAGGAAAGTAACGTGAAGGAAAGTAACGTGAAGGAAAGTAAGCTGAAGTGAAATCGCAAAATAACTTATGGAAAATTTACGAAAATAGACAATTTACAAAACAAAACTAATTCTGTAATTATTCCTCTTCGTAAGAAAGCATAAAGAAGTTGTACACCTTTCCGTAATACACGTGATATCACCAACATTGTAAAGAATTGGATTTTATACTGGTAAAAGAAGATGACTTTAAAACTTACTACAGCAATGAACAATATAATAGTCATTGAATGACATTGTAGAACAAGATAATGAATATGAAACACTAATTAGTCTGGTTTCATGGATTTTGAGAAAAGTTTGACTCAGTCTCAATGAAATATGTAATAATTCTAAACTCCGTCCAAAGAGGCCTTTAAGGTCCAACAGTACCGAGCGACCACAGTGTCATCCTCCGTCCATGGGCGTAACTGGATGCGGATATGGAGGTGCATGCTGTCAGCGCATCGCACTCCCGCCTTTTGTCAGTTTTCGTGACCGGAGCTGCTACTCTTAATCAAGTAGCTCCACAATTGGCGTCAAAAGGGCTGAGTGCCCCCCGTTTGCCAACAGCGCTCGGCAGACCGGATGGTCGCCCATCCAACTGCTGGCCCTTCGATGATCTGACAGGAACCAGTGTTCTCAATGCTGCAAGGCCGTTCGCATATGCAATAATAGCCCTTGAGAAAGGGGGAAATTTCTCTAAGGACGAAAATGTCAATTTACAGGTACCCTTAGACTTCATCAGAACAGCGATGAAATCAGAAATGAAAGAGGAATCCGGCTGAAAGACTCTCTTTATGGCCAATAATTTTTCAGAACAGTTTGACCTCGGTGAAATTGGAAAAAGAAGGCTGTATATCTGATGGCGCTGTACTGTTCAAAGAAATTTCGGGCTTGTAGTATGTCGATGTTTACTGTACTCCACGTACTTGGAGTGGGCGCCTGCCGACATACTCAGGTGAACCACTGACGACTTCTGTACATCATCTGAAAATTTTAAAATTTGTTGCATTCAACTCTTTGCCTCCTGTGCAGACGAACTCCAACATGTAACGGAGGATCCTAACAGAACAAGACTTGAACATGAATTATAATAAGCGTAAATTTATATAAACGGTGGTCAGAAGTAGTCTGAAAAACTTGGGTGAGTTTTGCAAGGCAGGTTGTGCTGAGAAATAGCAGTTAAGAAAAAAATTCTATACGTTGTGCGGTTTGGCCATTGGACCCGCAAATCCAAGCGTTCCTAAAACCAAACAAAAGAGCAACACAGACGTAGATCATGAAGCGGTAGTAAGGATCGAACCCGAGCCAAAGGACGGGCAGTCTCGTGCGCCATCATATATGCTGTGAGAACAACTTACACTAACTGTATCTGCCTGGCCGCTTGAATCTGCTCGTACAACTACGTGATTGGCTAACTTCGATGGTAATTAAATGGGAAACAGCACAACGTATAGATTTTTCCTTAACAGTTGCTTGTCAGCACAACCTACCCTGTAAAACCCATATAAGCTTTTCAGACTGCTACCGATCCCACGTATATTCATCTCAAAGAAGGTAGAAAAAATTAACAATGGTGCCCTAGAACCAGTAACGAGTCTTTGTAATTAAAATAATACAAAGCAGCGACTGGGTGTAAAGCAAGATAAGTACAAGACTGAAAAGGACCAGAAGTACTTTTCGTAAACTAAATGGAAGTTTTCAGAATTAGATGTCCATTGTGTCTGAAACGGAGTGTTTACCATCATTTGTTTAGACTTACGGCTGTGAGATATGGACTTTTAATGCGAACGAGGAAGATTGAAAAAAATAGAAAAGAAAAAAACTGGCCAGATGAGAGAAAGACCCGTGCACTGAGGGTTCCGTACAAACTTAAGTATGTATAGGGATGGCTCATTCATTCCGAGAATCGAGAATCGAGAATCTCTACGTTTTTTGCCTGTTATCGACATTGATGCTGGTAAGATATCGGTCTCAGTGATTCCAAGACTTCCGAGAATGTTTTAATTTCAAGTCTGAAGTCGCATAACAAATGACAAATCAAATATTTTTTCGTGTGATACAAGTTAAAATTTTTCTGTTTTCCTCCTTTACTTCTACTGTGCAACCTTACTGCTTGCCAAATTTTATGATTCTACGTCAACGCCAAGACCACTATTCGTTCTGTTGAATGAGTTTGCGAACATCAAAATATATGACGTAATGGCTGTATCTTTTGTCCGCGTCGGCTTGGAAGCTAACGTTTGTTACACCACCAAGGGACCTACACCTTAGCAGGTGACAAAATTCAAATTGATACCTCTGCCCCTTCCTGAGTAAAAAGGTTTTCAACAGTCGGACAGACAGAGAAACCGACAGGCGGACAACAAAGCGATTCCATAAGGGTTCCATTTTTACCAAGTAGGTATGAAATCCTGAAAAAGCAGGGTTGTTTGGTGAATACGTGAGATTCATCGTGGGAGACAGTGAGACAAACAAGGTGTCAGAGGAAAGACGTAAATGCGACGTAAGCGAAAATGGAATGTCGACAGGCAGGACATAAAGGTAAGCGAATGAATTATAAACGAACGAAGAAAGAGCTTTGCTGGATTCCAACTGAGAAATAACGACGACGAGACTTTGGAAGGTCGGTAAGCAGGAGCAACATGGATACGTATTTATCGCAATGCTTGGGAAAACAATGTAGAGAAGGCTTTCACCAGCAGTTGGGTACCAAATAGATGAGTTGCTTCCTCTACACAATTAAGTCAGAGTTTCCCTGGTAGGCGTGATTCTGATATATGCAAGAGTCCAAAAACTGACAACTGCTGCTTCATCGTTCCATCAGAGACGACTCTGCTTAGACAGAACGTGGCACACGAGTCCCACTAACAGAAAGGAGCTGTCCCTCCCTGAAGCAGAGGGAAAATCTGACATGTTTTCCTCATCGCGGCGGCAGCATTTACAGCAGCCCGGTTTTCCTGTTGCTTCCAAACAAACTCTGGCGCAGTCTCTAGTTCAAAAACTTCGATGACGGTTGAAGCAAAAAAGCTGTGGACACCGTGAACCTTCTGTTTCTTTACAGTGCCCCTACATGAGACGTTTTACAGCTTCAGTCTACCTTTTATTTAATAATTTATCCTGATATGTTTAGAACACTCAGGCCCTCTTGTATCGGACCAAGGTTTCACACACATATAGTACCTTTTTTTTTACATCATCGTCTCTGACAACCTCATAAGTACCCTAAGAAGCAACATACCTCGGAAAAACTGTACATGGGATAGTCGCTGTTCATTCTTCCTAAACGTTGGGAAGCATTGGTACACTGATCTGAACTTACCTAAAACGCCAGAATGGCCAACTACCTCCCCTAGCACTGTACGAGAGTTGGCGAATATGGAATGCAAAATAGGTAAGAATCATATATGAAATATCAAACATAAGTTGGTGAGAATCGTACAATAAGAATGGTGGTGCATTTATTAAGATGCTGAACTCACGTTTCGTTGGAGTGTGGCTCACTTGAGGCAAAAGCCGGGATGGTTCCTTTAAATAAGATCGGGGCAGATTTCCATCGCCCTGTTTATTGATTCCAAGTTGACTCTAACCTGACTTCGTTAATAAGGAAGGTTAGAGCTCAACACAGCTAGTGACAAGCAATGAAATAACAGACAAATGACCCTGCACGCAAACAAAATAATCTGCATATTCTATACCGTAAGGAACTATAGTTATGCACATAAAAAAGGACGTATACGTGGTGATTCTGTAATGATATCACAAATTTTCAGGGGTGATGGAGAAGAGTAGATTATCAATTTGAGGTCAGGGACCAAACTCCGGAAAGGACCGAGTCTGAAGTTATAAGCGAAAATCGTTCTGATACCTTTGACGGTGGACCTCTTCTACTCCAAGCTCTTGGCTTTCCATATTTTGGGAAGAGGTAGTATGGACCAAAACAAGAAATAAAAGTCCAGTGAGAGCATACCTTAAGAGCTTTGACAGTTTGCCCGTCTTTTACTACTGTGGAACACTTCTCTTCTACTGAAGACGTGCTTACAATTCTTAAGGTATGCGTTTTATAGCGCATATTTACTAGACAATAGGGAAGGTAAAGAGCATACAGTAGAAGAGATCCATTCTCAGAGGAAACGGAATGATTTTCGCTTGTAACTTTCGAATCGGTCGTTGCCAGACAGTGTCACTTACCAGAAACTGATACATTTGTTCTTCTCCATCACTCCTAAAAGTTTGTGTCATCATCACGGAATCAGCCAGCATAACAACATAGCGCTAAGTTTCTGTGCAAACAGCAACAGGTATGTGTGTGTGTGTGTGTGTGTGTGTGTGTGTGTGTGGCCAATGTTGAGGGTTGCATACATTAGAAATACTATAAATCAAGGCGCTACTTTTACATCAGCAATATACTGGCTTCCGTCCTACCCGCTAAAGTTCCGCGAATATGACTAGCTGTTGTAATGTAGTAGTTACGAAATGTGAATGTGGAATTAAGTAATAAATTGTAAACTGTACGTAATAATGACTGTCAAAGCTGAGCGAGGTGGCGCAGTGGTGAAGTACTACAGCCGGCCGCTGTGGTCTAGCGGTTCTAGGCGCTCAGTCAGGAACCGCGCGACTGCTAAGGTCGCAGGTTCGAATCCTGCCTCGGGCATGGATGTGTGTGATGTCCTTAGGTTAGTTAGGTTTAAGTAGTTCTAAGTTTTAGGGGACTTATGACCACAGCTGTTGAGTCCCATAGTGCTCAGAGCCATTTTAACCATTTTTGAAGTACTACACTTTCTTACGGGTGGAGCTCAAATTCGAGTTCACTCTCCCAGAACAGACGTTTTTTTACGATGTCACAGCCAATTCCTTTCTCCCATACCATCAGTCTGAGATACTGCTCCAGACTTTCACGTAAACTGTTAACTAAATGTACGGCCGAGGACGAGCATGTCGCAAGCGGTTTTTCACTGACTGAGCTTTCAGTCATGCCTCACGAAAGGTCCCTAATAGCCACTGCAGTAGATCCATCATGGAAATACCCCTTACGTGTGGTTTAGACATTCTTCGATCGGCATTTTTAAACAGGTCATAAGATTAAGTAGACGCTCGTTCGTTGAATTATCGCCCGCGAAAAACGAAGAGATGGGTTCGAATTACGAAATTCTACATTGTTTTAATTTATCAAAGTTTCGTAACAGCGTACAGTCCTCTATAGGGTAAAACACTGAATCTGGTAAGTTCCAGATAAATGCTCAGATTTAAGGTATATCCAAAGTAGACAGATGGAGGTATACACAAATTTGGCAGAAACTGCGCGCAAAATAGGTGTCATAGCAACAACAAATTATTTCCGCGAAAAGGAAAGTCCAGTATTGCGAATGTTAGGTTGAAAGCCATAGCTCATTACTTAGGATGATATTGGAGGTAATCTGTCCTTGTCCTCCTCCGACTTTTGAACATTGTTAGACGATCCTTTAAGGAGGTGCCGCATTTTTGTGTGAAATTGAAACTATTTTTGATCTACGTAAAAAGTTGCCAGGGATGAAAGAAGCGATAAGTGCACTAAGAAATCCTAGGTGTCTCCAGGAATCTAACTTTTTATTTTGCATTGCGATACGATGCCGTCCACGAGCCATACTAAATTAATAATAATCGACAGAAGTAATGCTACGAAAATAATTTGTGTTTATAACAAAACTGCAGTAATCTCAGACTATTATGCTTTATCTTTTAACAGTATACACAGAGTGGGACCTACGTAAGATTATATGAGGAACTGGAGAATAACTACTTCAGTTGCTAAAAACTATATATTACTCCACGGCCGAATTCGGCTCTTATATTGAAACCTTTTTTTTTTATAGAATCTGAAACTGACATCGTAAATGTAAAGAAAAGTTTTACATAATGACGTAATGAATATTTAAATAATTTGAATAATAGGAATGTGTGTGTTTCGATATCAAGAAACGGCAAGTTTACCCATGCGCAGTACAAGTACAGAAAAGAGAAAATTAGAAAGAATTTATTTTTTATTTTGCTATGGTAAACGAGAGTCACATGATTAAGAAATGAAATCGGGTACATTTAAGGATGACGTGTTCTGTAATAAGTAGGCGTGTCATCATTACCAGAAAGGTACATTTTGGTAAATGGAAAGTACTGACATCAATTCAGTACACAGATATGGGGCAGCAGCGCTCTCCAAATGTGTAGAAACTAATATAGACTTAATAAATTTTGTGTGCCCGCGAAGATACACGAAGTTCTAGCTTCCTAACAACAGAGTTGTCTAACACCACAACCGCGACTTTGTATGGGCCTCTACGTGTGCACTGCGCGAGATAAGATTTCTCAGTACCGTCGTAAAAACCGCCACAAAGCATATCTTGTCAAGGACGTCGTTTCTTAGACTGAGCTGTGTGATAAGAAGGAATGCTTTAGCTGTTGCAAAATGCTTCTCCATCAAAGAGTGTGTGCCTCTCACGGCTTCAGCTGGCTCCTCCTCTGTTTCGTGGGTCGTTGCCCCTGTTAGCAGTAAACAGCGGCTCACTAGGCCACGGTCGCGAGTCGCGGTTTGGTGAGTCGCGTAGGCGCAACGAGAGCGGCGCCAAGGCCGAAAAAGCAGGCACACCTTCTCGTCCGCTACACTAACAGCAACAGCAGCAGCAGCAGCAGCAGCAGCAAAAAAATCTTCAAATGTGTGTGAATTCTTATGGGACTTAACAGCTAAGGTCATCAGTCCCTAAACTTACAAACTACTTAACCTAAATTATCGTAAGTACAAAAACACACACACACCCATGCCCGAAAGAGGACTCGAACCTCCGCCGGGCAGCAGCAGCAGCAGCAGCAGCACAAACCGGCTGGCTGAGAATGTACGAGGGGCGTTCGATACTCAATGCAACAATTTTTTTCTGCACCAATTTCGCTTGAAAAACGCGGAATTTGTTATGGGACATCGTGGAATATTCCCGCTTCAGCCCCTATACCTTCATGAAGTTTCAATAGTTGGCGGCGCTATACGTTACCGTCAAAATGGCATCTGTGACGGAGGCGCGCTCTAAGCAGAGCGCTGTCATTGAGTTTCTTTTGGAAAAAAAACCCAGAGCATCGCAGATATTCACAGACGCTTGTATAATGTCTACGGAGACCTGGTAGTGAAAAAAAGCACAACGAGTCGTGTGTCATCGCAACAAGGTCGCGCACACCTGTCCGATCTCCCGCGTGCCAGGCCGCACACAGCTGTCACTCCGGCAATGATGGAACGTGCGGACACTCTCATAAAAGGTGATCGACGGATCACAAAAAACACCTCGCTGATCAACTGGACGTCTCTGTTGGTAGCGTCGACACACTCGTACACTATTCCTCCTCATCCACCCAACAGCCCCAAAAATGTTCAAATGTGTGTGAAATCTTGTGGGACTTAACGGCTAAGGTCATCAGTCCCTAAGCTTACAAACTACTTAACCTAAATTATCCTAAGAACAAACACACACCCATGCCCGAGAGAGGACTCGAACCTCCGCCGGAACCAGCCGCACAGTCCCTGACTGCAGCGAATTAGACCGCTCGCCTAACCCCGCGCGGCCCCAACAGCCCCGATCTCGCATCTTCCCACTTCCATCTGTGTAGCCGCGGCAAGTAGCACGTAGATGATGGGGAGTAGTTGGTGCAGCAAGACTTCAGCTGCGTCGTCGATCAGTAGAGTCTAACCACAAGGACATAGAGACCCTCCCAGTAAGGTGGCGTAAGACAGTCGCACTGAACGAAAATTATCTTGACACATAGGGTTTTGTAGCCAAAAGAGTTGGGAATAATGTAGTGCATTGGAATTCTGAAAAAAACCAACCTGCTTTCAGAAATAAGAATGTGTTGCATTGCTTACTGAACGCCTCTCGTATACCGTATTCTTTCCATAGCTTACTCGAACTCGTCCTCCCCCACAGGGAACAACTCTAACGACGCTCTGCTCCAGACATTTAACATAGTAGATTTTTTTAAAGAAAGTCCCCGCTAAAGCTCCCATTACGTTCAGAAGTACTAACTTACCTATTTTCCACAGTCTTCTTCCGACCTACATTCGCGCACCGCAAGCTCCTCTGGACCTATGTACTCTATTGATGCTTCCACTCTCCAGGATTGACCATCTGTCGAAATTCGGCGCAAAGCACAGCTTAGCTTCACTAAAAATGCCTCTATTGGAGTCAGTAATCCTTTGTTAAATATGTTCCATCCAACATCAAGAACAGGAAAAGAAGGCAGATTAAGTTTTAACGTTCCATCGAAGACGGGGTCATTAGAGCATAAGTTGGAATCAAGGAAACAGAGTAAAACACATGGGCAATGTAATCTTTAAGAGGAACTAACGAAGTATAGTAATCCATGGGACATGCAGAAATTTTGCAATATCATCTTGGGAACGTCTTGTGCTGAGGCAAACGCCCAAGTCTAAATGAAATGATGAAATACTTGTGACAAAATTTCCTCATCAGTGAATTTTAAGGTCTGTGTAACTATATGTCAGTTCAAGAATTTTTGTTCCTAAAGTTAGTGCAAGCAAAGTCTCATTTAAGCCAACATGCTCATACCATTGAAGTCCAACCTCACGATCGAGAAATCTTTTCTACTTTAACGCTATATCACAGTTAAATGCTTCGCAAGACTACACGTTATTATAATATGCACTACAAGATCTCTCAGCACGTAACTTCTGGTAGTATTTATCAGCAGTAAAAAACTGTGCATGACCCAGGAGTGAGAGACACGAGCGAATGATCGGTTAGACAGCGTGTCATCATTACAACTGACGTGCGAACTGGCAGTGCATAGTACTTAGGTACGGTTAGGGCGATCTTTCAGTCTTTCATTCGTCGTCTAACGTAGACTCAAGGCTTACAAACCATCTATCACAACTTCAGCATTAGCTACTTGGGCATCGAGTCTCTGTCGGAGAGAACAGTTGCTAACTTATTGGTTGCTATGGACTTGATGTATTGTGTGTCAGGTACTACTTACTCAAGCAGAAAAATTAGGTGATATGATTGGGAAAGGATGCACAACTGTGCCGAATCAGTTACTCGAGGTGACGTCTCTAGCAGGATCGTTGCCACCTCTGTCATCAACAGTGACAGATGCTTGCTTTCTGGAACGTGCTGCTTTGAGACCTCTACTTAAAACAGTGACAGATGGACAACGTGACAGACCCGACAGCTCCAATATATTTCTCTCTCGAGAAGAACTGAGAGCATCGACCTGGGAACTGGCCGTTTTGAAAAAGACACCACACACGCAATACGAAATTTCGCGGAAATTTACTTCTGCCTTATTGCCCCGTTCAGGAGCGACAGAAGATAAATACGTATATAAACACATACGCCACCCTGTTTCGATTAACATAGTTAAACGAAGTCTCCCGTTTTAAAAGGGCCCAAAAATTATCGGTGTTAGTTAATACTTACGTGAACCCGTGGAAAAGTGCCAGACTACTGATCTTAAAGATTCTGTTTTGATCCCAGGTCAGTTCTAGAATTTTTATGTGCCACTTAACACTTCTTTCGCTTCCAGTAATGTTTGTCAGTACCTGAAATGCCGAGATGTGCCGTGGTTAGCACAGCTCGTTAAACTGTAGGTCCCACCTGAGTACGTAAATTAAAAGGCCTAAGAAAGGCAAGGGTACTGCCAACGGCCCGTGCCCAATAGATGTGTGTGCTGTTCAATCTAGTCTTCAGGTTTATCAGTCAGGTAATACTTCTGACGGCGAGTGACATCCGAGAATGGTAGCGCCATTTGTGATCACGTTGTTTTCAGAACACAGCACAACTTGAAAACACACTGTTTTGAAGTTATGATGGGCAGTATATCCCTTTGGTCTACTGAATGGAGCCGGCCGGTGTGGCCGTGCGGTTCTAGGCGCTTCAGTCTGGAACCGCGTGACCGCTACGGTCACAGGTTCGAATCCTGCCTCGGGCATGGAAGTGTGTGGTGTCCTTAGGTTGGTTAGGTTTAAGTAGTTCTAAGTTCTAGGGGACTGATGACCTCAGATGTTAAGTCCCATAGTGCTCTGAACCATTTGAATCTACTGAATAGCATCTTGGGGTTGAAGCTCTTTTTTCCGTGTTTGGTTTAACAATACGTATGTTTTTGGATAGGGTCCGCCTTTAGCAAAACACAATTTTGTTTTTTAACCCAAACATGTTTCACTGCAGTTGCAGCATCTTCAATGGGCTTTTATTCTCCATCTGTTAAAGATAAACATTGTTCTATACTGTTTGTATAAATGTAACCATTAGTTTTTAAATCGTAATTACAGATATTTGAAAAACACAAACTATGAATTCATACCTTTTCACCACGTGGTGTGGTTTTTCACATCAGAAAAACCACACCATGTGGTAAACAGGTATGAATTCATAGTTTAGGCGTTTTTGGCGACATCGCGGTAAACGCACATTGACCGCGTGTATTCGTCATCGCCCACCTGGCTTGATGTTACGGGAGGCCATTGGTTACACGTCTCGGTCACCTCTTGTTCGCATTGACAGCGTTTGTGTGTGTGTGTGTGTGTGTGTGTGTGTGTGTGTGCGCACACACACACACACACACACACACACACACACACACTGCCTACTTATTTATTCAACCCCTACACTCTTAACAGAATAATCATTAAGTTTATAGGTCAAAAAATTAATCCAAAATTCTACGGTATCCAAATAGTGCCATAGATTACTGCAATCTCTACCCATCGGCGCGACTGATAACGATGACATAAATGATGATGATAACGAGTTGTCGACACGTTGTGTGCGCCAGCGAAAATGGTCCGACCGTTCTCCCGAGAACAGATCACAGAGTAACTGGAGAGCCTCCAGCTACTCCGACTGAGCAGGGTGCTCATCGGACACGCGCACAGGGACGGGCCAGCCAGCAAGCAGGCACAGATCCGCCTTGCGGCGGTATCGCGTTTCTGCGGGCGTCATCACGTCCGGTAAGGCAATGCGCAGCGTGACGCCACACCGCAGACGTTGCCGGCTCCGGCCGCGCTACATACTGGCCGACCCGGCACGGTTTGCAAAAGCCCGACCCCATACCTTAGGCGCGGTTTAGAAGAAAGCTATGGCATCTAGATTCCTGTGCTCTGGGCGACGCAACCCAGCAGAAGCGGCAGTAGTTTCCTCGGATGGCTACATCACGCTGCCTCACAGGAACAGTCTCTTGTGCTCTTGTTTGGACATTTTCACATTCTTCTCGTAGTGTGGCAGTTATTTGTCTTTCTTACGGTCGGAGTTCCACTGTGCCGTTTTGATGGTTTTCCTTTGTTACTCTCTCCCCCCCCCCCCCCTCATCACCCCCTCCCAAACATGCTTTTGGCGTTGACGTGTCTGTAACAATGATACACAATAACGATGCGAGATACAGTGTCTGATAAAGAATATCCAGACACCTCTTATTTAACATTAAGGGGAGGTTTACTATCTTTTCGTTCAAAAAATCGATTTTTAAAAATTGCATTTTTGGATCCATAAAAGTGTTTAGAATCCACCCCTGAAACGAGTTTTCCGAATACGGAACGGAAATGTTTGTAATTCGCGGTTGGACAAAATATTGCACCTGCCTGAAATCGGCCTTTTTCACACAACAATTTTTTTCTTTCAGAGGACGAGTTATTGTACCGGTGCTTGGGAGGAAACACACAAAATTCAATTGAAAGTTTGAACGCGTGTGTTTGGAAGTTAGCCCTCAAGCATTTGCATTCTGGTGCGAAGACTGTGAATATTGCGGCTTTCCTGGCAGCGGGGAGCTTCAACGAAGGGTATTCAGCAATTCTGAAGGCCATGACAACGACGGACGTCACCCTGGGACTCTATTCGACGCAGTTCGCCAAGCATTCGGACGACTACCGGATTCGAGCGGCCGAAAACCGCTTGTCACCGGCCGTACGAGTGGCTCTGGAGCAGCGCAGGATGGCCCAGATCGAGCACAACGCACTCCATGAGGAAGAGGAAGGACTAGTTTATGGACCCGGAATAGCAGATTGAACGTACGTTGCATAATATTGCATTTATATGTAGTCAAAATTTCACACGCGTTTTTCTCGAAACGACGTTTTTTCTATCGTGCGGTATGGTAACTTCAAATCTACTGAACCGATTGGCACGATTCTTTGTTTCCGTCGAAGCTAACTAAATTGTCTAGGAGTTTTACCACTTTTATTCCTATTCATCAACTACAAATATTTTTACTTGGCCGACGAAGTCGAAAAATCGATGAAGACGCCCTTTTTTTTCAAATGGCCGCCATTTTATCCAAATAACTTAAGCGAGGTACAACTCCTAAAGAATCTTATATACTTCGCTAACATCAACTCAATTTTGATTTCAGACGAGGCGGCTGACCTGTGACATACCACGCGTGGAGGTCTACATCGGACTTTTGTTTCGTTCCGACGGCACTTCCGCCTTTGCTTTTAGACAATTCCGGTAGAAAAAAATCCAGTTTGCAGAGGAAACATCAACAAACATTTTGGCCAAATTTCACATTGATATCTATAACACATCCCGAGAAAAAATTCTCAAAGAACATGCCTTTTTCGGTCCAAAGATAGTAAACCTACCCTTAATGTGGAATGTGTCCACCCTTCGCGCGTGTGTGAAGGAATGGTAGCCTGTTCTTCCTCAAGAGCTGAAACCAGATAAGATAGTAATGGTGACGATGCGATATAGACCGAAGTCGATGTTCTCACTTACTGTATTCAAGCTGGCAGTCTGGGCTGCTTAGTCTCCTTCAAAAAAGGGTTCCAATGGCTCTGAGCGCTATGGGACTTAACATCTATGGTCATCAGTCTCCTAGAACTTAGAACTACTTAAACCTAACCAACCTAAGGACAACACACAACACCCAGTCATCACGAGGCAGAGAAAATCCCTGACCCCGCCGGGAATCGAACCCGGGAACTCGGTCGCGGGAAGCGAGAACGCTACCGCACGACCACGAGCTGCGGACCCTAGTCTCTTTCTGAAATATTTTTGTCCACAGGTAATTCCCTCACATGCTGCTTTAATAGAGGATGCTTTCTAATGCTGATACAGGTTGTTCCATTACTGTATATAAGAGACAATGCTATAAAACCTGTTCATATTCTTCCTCATTTAATGCTCTCTTAGGTACAGCAAGGGGATCACACCCTAACCACGAAAACCCCTTCATACCGCTCCACCACCTCCTCCGCACTTCACTGTTGGCAGTGCACATGATGACAGGTAATGTTCTCCGGGCATTCGCCCAACAGAAACTCTTCCATCGGTTTGCCACAAGCTATAGCGTGATTCCTGACTCCCACACCACCTCAAGCATTGCTTAATACCGACTACAGAAGAGCGTAGCCTACGAGGAGCTGCTCGTCCATTGCACCCCATTCTTATTAACTCCCTACGCAAAGACATTGTGGTAGCTCGACTACTGGTAGTACTTGAGAACGAACGTGAGACGATTCCTACTCATTCGACGCGATTTTTTACAGTCACACTGCGCAATGCTCGACGCTCGCTGTCCTTCAGCAGGTACGTGAGGTCTGCCTGGTCTTGGTTTAGCTGTGGTTGTTCCTTCACGTTTCAACTTCACAATCACATCAACAGCAGTCGAATCGCGCAGCTTTACAAGGTCTGAAGTGTCCCTGACGGATCTGTTACTCAGGTGAAATTTAGTGACTAATCCTGACCGACTCATTCAGCTGTTTCTGTTCCTTCACTCACAACACAATAGCTCCCGCGTCCTTTTACACTAGTGGCTCCGTCTCTCATGACATCCAGTGGTCAATTCGCCATTGCGTATAAGTTTCCAGATACACTTCTGGCCATTAAAATTGCTACACCAAGAAGAAATGCAGATGATAAACGAGTATTCATTGGACAAATAAATTATACTAGAACTGACATGTGATTACATTTTCACGCAAATTGGATGCATAGATCCTGAGAAATCAGTACCCACAACAACCACCTTTGGCCGTAATAACGGCCTTGATTCGCCTGGGCATTGAGTCAAACAGAGCTTGGATGGCGTGTACAGGTACAGCTGCCCATGCAGCTTCAACACGATACCACAGTTCATCAAGAGTAGTGACTGGCATATTGTGACGAGCCAGTTGCTCGGCCACCATTGACCAGACGTTTTCAGTTGGTGAGAGATCTGCAGAATGTGCTGGCCAGGGCAGCAGTCGAACATTTTCTGTATCCAAAAAGGCACGTACAGGACCTGCAACGTGCGGTCTTGCATTATCCTGCTGAAATGTAGGGTTTCGCAGGGATCGAATTAAGGGTAGAGCCACGGGTCGTAACACATCTGAAATGTAACGTCCACTATTCAAAACGCTGTCAATGCGAACAAGAGGTGACCGAGACGTGTAACCAATGGCCTCCCGTAACATCAAGCCAGGTGGGCGATGACGAATACACGCGTTCAATGTGCGTTTACCGCGATGTCGCCAAACACGGATGCGACCATCACAATGCCGTAAACAGAACCTGGATTCATCCGAAAAAATGACATTTTGCCATTCGTGCATCCAGGTTGGTCGTTGATTACACCATCGCAGGCGCTCCTGTCTGTGGCAGCGTCAAGGGTAACCACAGCCATGGTCTCCGAGCTGATAGTCCATGCTGCTGCAAACGTCGTCGAACTGTTCGTGCAGATGGTTGTTGTCTTGCAAACGTCCCCATTTGTTGACTCAGGGATTGAGACGTGGCCGCACGATCCGTTACAGCCATGCGGGTAAGATGCCTGTCATCTCGACTGCTAGTGATACGAGGCCGTTGAGATCCAGCACGGCGTTCCGTATTACCCTCCTGAACCCACCGATTCCATATTCTACTAACATTCATTGGATCTCGAGCAACGCGAGCAGCAATGTCGCGATACGATAAACCGCAATCGCGTTAGGCTACAATCCGACCTTTATCAAAGTCGGAAACGTGATGGTACGCACTTCTCCTCCTTACACTAGGCGTCATTACAACATTTCGCAAGGGAACGCCGGTCAACTGCTGTTTGTGTATGAGAAATCGGTTGGAAACTTTCCTCATGTCAGCACGTTGTAGGTGTCGCCACCGGCGCCAACCATGTGTGAATGCTCTGATAAGCTAATCATTTGCATATCACAGCATCATCTTTCTGTCGGTTAAATTTCGCGTCTGTAGCATGTCATCTTCGTGGTATAGCAATTTTAATGGCCAGTAGTGTACTTCCAATTAGATAACATAGGTCTGTAAAAGCAACGTCTACATTTTGTTCCGTTTGTATCCAGTATTGACGAGAAACACACAGTTTACGAAGTATTCGATACTAATTATTTTCTTTTCTTTACATCATTACTGATGTAGCCGCTAAACGTAAATACTTATTTTACTAATCTATGAAATTTTGAGTGTTAACACTCTCCTGAATGCGCCATTTGCGAAGTATCTCATACCCGAACACGCTTTTCTTTTCTACGTACTCATGAACAGCAGTCATACCTGTACTGGCTGACCTTTCAGGGCTTTAGCGCACTGCCACATCACTGCCTCGCGTTGTCCATTACAGGCAGCACAGCAGTTTTGCCGCATGACGGCAGCCGGTCCCTGCAGTGGCCCCGGACGGCAGTAGTTGTAACTGGCGAATTGCCGTGGCCATGTACAAATCCCCGTTTAACGATGTGGGCTATCGAAAAGCCAGCGATCTACTGTTTGGCGAAAATCTTAACGCAGGAAAAGAGGAGGATTACGAATAGTGCCGACTCCAACCGAGTCAGACACGACTGTGTGCGGGGAAGGAAACATACGAGTAACGAAACGTTTCAGCAGTAGCAAAACGACACTTTAAATCACGTGGAACACTTGTTGCTCAGTAACTACACACAGCAGTTCTAGTACAAGCTTTTAAATATTTATAGCTAAACCATCTGAGTTTGTAGGAAAAAAACAGCTGGATTTCTCTGTGTCGATATATTGGCAAACACTCCTAAGGTGCAGTACACAAACAAATATTAAGAAATAATGTCAATGAAAAAACTTTATAGGGAAATAAATATAAAAATTCGAAATTTTATGAACAATGTGGCAGGTTTTGCTGCATATGAAATAATTTGCAAAACTAATCATTATAAAAACGAAACGCTAACCAACGATGTGTCAGGTTTCAGAGTTGTTATTCGTTCATTTTCATGCAACAGCGGCTCTATTTGGTGGAAAGCTAGTACATGTGAGGAAACAATTCGATTGGTGCGTATACACGGCATAAAACACGAACACACCAGCTACACGCTTCGAAAAACAGAACATATTATGCAAACCTCCGTCTCCATTGTTGCTGAGTTCACCACCTTCTTGGTGACTGACTCTTAAACAGCCGAAATAGCTGAGAGGGAGACGTCGTCCGCCCGGGCAGAATAATCGCCGACGCCCGGTTAATGAAACGGAACATTAATCCAGAAGTATTGGACGGCTGGGTGGAAATAACTGTGTGGAAACACTCTGGCCGAGGCGACATCTTTGTTCCGAACACAGCTGCTGACGACCAGCCAGCGGGTAACGGGCGACCGACTAATGGCCTGTCACCCCGCTCGTCACTCTCTCAAAATGAGCGCCGCCGCTCTGCCCTCGTCCAGAGAGTTGCGTGTTGTGCGGTATTAGAAATTATTGGAAAGCGTATGGTAACTAGTTTGTTGACGACTTACGACACGTATTAAGCGGATGACTATCTAATAAAATAAAGAGCCCCTGCAGAAAAAATTTTGCTCTCTCTCTTTTTTTTCGGAAAGTTTTTGAAACTTCTTCTTTTCTGGTGAAATGAACATGTTTCTGGTGAGACTGGAACTTCATGTAATACTTTCTTTCGCTACCGGTCATTTCCAAACTCGAGGTCATTATCATGAATTTGCCTACTAGAGCGAAACGGACAAACATGGATCAAACACGTAAACAGTTATTCTTTTCTGTCCTTCAGCTATTTTGAAATAATATTTCTCTTGGCGCCTCTCTTTCGGGTTACATATGTAGTGAATTTAGAGCCGAACGCTAGTTGTCGCTAGCAGAACATGAAATACCAGTAAAAAATTGCAATCTATGTAAGATAAACATATTTTATGCCTGTCTCAAGAATCCTGGCCTCTGCTTACTGAAATATTGTTTCTCCTTAGATCATCGACTGCCTTTAGCTTCTCATTTGCATCGAATACAATTCCTTTCAGACTCCGACATCTGGAATGTAAATAAAAATAGTTTATTGCCAAATAACTGAGTCTTGTAACCAAACGAGATGGCGAAATTACTGTATTAGAAGGTGTTCTGACACTTCCCTTAATCCATTTTGTCTTTCTGTTCACATTTCGAAAACAGAGTACTCATGAAACCCTACTACACGGACATAATCAGCGGCTAACGCAACGTTTCACAGGAAATACAATTTCCTTCTCTGAAGTGCCCTTCCAGTCACGAATTGAACTAAATGGTGTGACGGTTAATTCATTGGCCTTTTACCCGGAAGGAACAGATTGCCAATTTCGATACGGATATCGTGTCTTTTACTATCCGAAGGCACTACCGGCGAATGCCAAATACTGCTTTCAGCAAGGTCACAGTGGCTTCCTTCCCTATCCTCTCCAAGTCTGCAATTCGACTTTAATAAAGCCGATGTCTACGGATCTCTAAAGTTTAACTTTCCAGTTTGCAATTTCTCATCAGTTTCCTTCAAAACAGATAAGAGGTACCTGGTCGAGTGTGTGTTTGAAAAGACATACACTTATGCTAAGGGAAGAAAGAAATTCAAGTTCCATCTGGCTGTTCTGAATTATATTTTCTGTAGTTTCGCTAAATCATTACAAACTAATATTGTAACGTTTCTAGAAAAAAGCAAAGCCCATTTCCTTCCATATTCTCATCCATCCCGACCGCGTTATACGCCACTAATGTTGTCGACATGATGTTCAGTTTGGCTTTGTAGCGTGAAGTTTTCTATTTGATTTACGTTCAGTTTTGAAGATACAGTTTTTATATGGTTCAAATGGCTCTAAGCACTATGGGACTTAACATCTGCGGTCATCAGTCCCCTAGAACTTAGAACTACTTAAACCTAACTAATCTAAGGACATCACACACATCCATGCCCGAGGCAGGATTCGAACCTGCGACCGTAGCGGTCACGCGGTTCCAGACTGTAGCGCCTAGAACAGCACGGCCACACCGGGCGGCCTACAGTTTTTATAAAATGATGCATAATTTTTATTCGTTCTGAATCATGATTATGATGGTGATGATCGAGACTGCATTCGAATCTTTCATTTTAACGAAAGATCATTGAGCGCCAGCTTTTAGCTGTGGACGGGAATTTAAAAGCCAATAAAAAGCGTCGAAAACATGGACGTGTAAACTGGCATTTTATGACCCAAACAACTCTAGATATCTCTCTCTGTCGACTGGTACTCGACAGACAGCGCTCGTCAGAGTATGAAAAGCAGACTAATGGAGTTGTCCAAGAAAAAACATCGCTGTCGGATCATTCGGACACTGCAACACTCTCCGAGGAGCCAGACGGGAGCTAGTATAAACCTTTGGGACGTCTGCATACCGTTTAAACTCATTTGCGTGCCTCGGACGAGAATAAGTTGTCTGCCGTGACGGGCTCGTTTGGCAAAGCGATCGGTGGGCGGTCACGCTGGAGATCTCTCCCACCCGCCACGTCTCTTAACAGGTGCCGCCACCACTGCTGCTTTCTGTTTCAGTTGGCTAGAGTTTGCCACCCCGACCAAAGAAAATAGAACTTCGGTAAATGTAGCAGATGTGGCGCAGGCGGCCTTAGTGACGAAGCTTGCCTCTTGGTTAGCTGGAAGCAATGAAGTTCCTCATAGTTGCAGAAAATACAATCAAATCTTAAAATTTTGTCTGTAAAACGCATTGTAAGGCCCCTTCTGTAATAGTGTGGTCATCGTATCCGAATGCCCTGTGGAGGACTTGGGTTCGTTTCCCGGTAAGGCCAGGTATTCTCTCTTTTGTCGGAGGCACTCAGTCTAGCGAGGATAATCGAATTACTAGAAGAAAAAGTGACAGCTGCATTTGGAGAAGCAGGCATTAGCGCGCACGAAAGTGATGTGCTAACAACAAATCCCTTCGTACAGACAACTAGTGGCGTCTTAGTGCGCAGAGCGGTCTTATTGCGTAGTGGAATCGACAATACAAAGTGTGCTTAAGTCCAGTAAACCGGTCGAGTAACGAAGGAGAAAAAAAGAAATTGCCTGTGAAATAGGTGAAGCAGCCCCAAGACACAGTCAGATGACAATTGAACTTCGTACTCGTTCACACCATCGGCGGGTATATACGTGGGGCGTTCATTAAGTAATGCAACAATTTTTTTTCTCAACACATGTTAGTTTTATTCAGGATTCCAATACACCATATTATGCCCTACTCATATGGCCAAAAGCCCTGTTTTTAAACACGACCTCCGTTCAATGTGACGACCTTCAGCCACCTTACTGGTATGCCCGCTCCTCTCTACCTGTCCACGTAGGAGCCAGCGCCTTGGTGCATCAATAACCTCCCCGTCACTTAAGTACTGCTTCCCGTGGAGTGCATCCTTCACTGGATGAAACAGGTAGAAATCAGAAGGTGTCACTTCCGGGCTGTAGGGTGGATGAAGAACTGTGCAATGAAGTTTTGGGAGCTCCTACCGGGCGCGCAGACTTATGGAGACCTTGCATTTCATGGAGAAGAAGAACTTCGTTTACACTTTGTGGCGACGAAGAAGTTGAACTCTGTCCGCATGTTCCAACATTGCAGGAGTCACAGCTGTTTGCTGCCGTCTGGCAATCGGGTGACTGGACAGATTTCCGCGACCTTGGTGCGACGACTACAGACCCATCGCCCAACGACTCACCGTGCTTTTGTTGACTGCCATCTCTCCGTATACATTCAGAGCGCTTACGATTATCTGCGATGCTCTGGTTTTCCGCCAGAATAGACTCATTGACATCTCCCTGCTTGGAAGAACCTCCGGTACAGACGCCATTTGAAGGCTACGTATAATTCCGCCATCTACCGGAACTTCATGAAACTATACAGGCCGAAATAGGAATCTTCCATGATGTCCCACAGCGTATTCCCCATTTTTTACACCGAAAATTGCAGAGAAAAGAAGTATGGCTTTAATTATCGAACGCCCGTCGCAAATGATTAAGTGTTGCAATTATCTGTATAAGAGGCAGATCGGTCACAAGAGTGCCCTAGTGTCGTTCATGTTTAGTGTTGTTACCAGGATCGGTAGGGTATATTGGGGGCACGAACACAGTCAGATGTTAAGTGATCACAGTGAAGGACACGGGCTACCGCATACTGCTGTGAGAGCGTTTGTAAGGGGCTTCGTAGGGGCATCCATTTGGTCGGATGATCGAATGGTGCGATATCCAAATTTCTGGGGACATTCGGATGTGACAGTGGCCTTATACTAGACTGCACGGGAACGTAAGAGCAGGCATACTCGACGTCAAGATTCCGGTCGACCACGACTTACCACCATATGGGACGATCGCCGTATTGTGCACAAAGTACACTGTAACCCTGTCACATCTGCGCCTGCCATCCGAGAACAAGTAATGGGCCCCCTGTAGCATTCTTTGCCATTCCGCAACATTAGCGGGAGACTAACAGCAGCCGGACTATGGAATTACCGTCCCATGTGTAGGATGTCGTTAGCACCACAACACCAACGGCTACGTTTGGAGTGGTGTCGTGACCGGGAAACATGGACTAATGATGAATGGAATCGCATGGTGTTAAGTAATGCAACACGGTTCTTCGCTACCCCAGATAGTCATCGCAGGCGAGTATGGTGGCGACCTGAAGAGAGAACCCATTCTTCCCATGTTTTGTGGAGGCACAGCGCTGTTATTCATGGCGTCATGGTGTCGAGACCCATCGTGAATGACTTTGGGGGCACGACTGTTAATTATTGAGAGAAATCAGACGGCACAGCGGTAAGTCAAGGATATTCTGCGTCCTCATGTGTTACTTCTCATCTGAAACTATTGTGGTGACCATTTTTCAACAGGACATAGCTTGTCCACACATGGCACGTGTGTCTATGAACAGTCTGAGTGATGCTGATATACTCCCGTGGCCACGTCCCCAATCCATCCCCGATAAGAAAACACGTGCACGGGACCAGTTCGGACGTTAGTTCGCTCCCAAGGATATCGAGGACCAGTTACTGTGGGCCAGCCTGCCTCACGAGAGGCTACAACAGCTTTATCACACTCTCCCCAACAGCATCATTGCATGTATCCAGGCCAATGAGAGTGCAACTTTGTGTTGATAAATGGGATCGTACTGTAAAGTTCTTGGTAAATTTGACTCGATTTTGCAGTCACTTAAATAATATCACATAGTCTCAACTCGCAAATTTTCATTTCGTTTCATTCTCTCCTTCTGGGTGCTCCACTGTTTTTGGCAGGCAATATATTACCTAATGTGGGTTTGGTTTGTAATCACAGCCACCGAGATATAAATGCACGTTTTGTGACGTGGAATGTGTTTTCATACCTTTTACTGCATGCACATCCGCGCTGTGTAAGTTAGTGTGGAATCTTAATGCCTCATAACGGCTTTGTCTATGGGTAGCATTACAGAACATGAAGCTCCAGAAGTGATTATATCTGTTTTATCTCTTTTCTTAATCCAAAGCAAACCTATTTTTGGGTTTCTGTTTCAAGACAAAACATAATAGGGCCCCATCTGTTTTGAAACAACAGTGCTTAATGAGACTTATTTTGTAACTACCCACGTTTCATTTCGTGCTGTGTTTCAGATGTAGACTTTCAAGAATCCTCACTTAACCCATATCAATATCTCATATTAACAGAGCACAATCGTCGAAGTGCTTTCTTCCCCTGCGCCAGTCAGTCTTAGATATTTTTCACGTTTAACTGATTCTGCTTAGCCTTACCCCACACAGCAAACTCCTTTGACTCTCCTTCGACTTTACCAATGTTATTGTTCAATGAGTCTGTATGGTTTTACCCCACTGTTTATGGCCTTCCAGACAGCTCCACCCCTTCTCCGGCTGTTCTAAGGCTTCCTTTAAGGCCAATGGAGTCAGCAACTTCCTTCGCTGTTTCTTCCACATACAGTTCAGACAAGCTGCCCACTGTGGCCGAGCGGTTCTAGGCACTTCAGTTTGGAACCACGCGACCGCTACGGTCGCAGGTTCGAATCCTGCCTCGGGCATGGATGTGTGTGATGTCCTTAGGTTAGTTAGGTTTAAATAGTTCTAAGTCTAGGGGACTGATGACCTCAGATGCTAAGTCCCATGGTGCTCAGAGCCATTAGAACCATTTTTGAACAATTCAGACAACAATATATCTTAGCTTATGCCATCCTGCTTCTCAGCTTGCCTTTCTTGGACTTGATCCTTTATTGCTCTCATTTCCATTTCGCAGGAGTTTTAGGCTACACGTTGGCTGTATTACTATTCCTACCAAAACGTCGAAATACATTGTTGAAGAGGTCTCTAGTTACATAGACGCTATGAAGTTGTCCTTACTTTTCTTTACTCTTCCTTTCTTACATAGCGAAACATTGCTTACCTAATACTATTACCTGTTTTGGAAAGGATCCGCATGCAATGCTTTTCAATTTTTCATTTTATTCTTCTGTAAATCATTCTAATAAGAATTTTAAAAACGCCAGATATTAGTAGACGGGCAGTTCGATGGTTTCCTAATAAAGCTGTAACCTGTAACAATAGTATTGTTTATTATGTCCCCCAGCTGATGAATTTCGGGATTTCGACCTCTTTTATCGGTCTGAAGCATTGCTGTTGTAAGCGTTTTGTACTGGACTGACTTACAGCGAATGGATTACTTTCGCAGACAAAGCTCTTATGAGAACCATTACAGAACGTTTGAGAGATTCAGTTTACCACTATTTCCTCTTTTCCGGAAGACTTTCGCTTTTAGATCGAATATCTTGTGTATGTTAATAGTTATCATTTCTCTTCATTAAAATTATTACGTATAAAATTATTGTGAATGGCTCAATACAGCGTAAATAATAGCTACTGCATGCCAATGTGAGACACGAAGTTGTACTGTTTCCGCTTGACTCTATGCCATTATAAAACTGTAAAAAACTTTAAAATAGTATTTACACTAACCGTCTACTGCTACATTTGACACTTCAGAATTATGTTCTAGAGAGGTAAACGAGTCTGAAATTAAAACGTGTGGAATTTTAATGCAGCTACATCTGTCATTTTAATCTCTAACGCGTTGCTTAAGCAGCATATCACGATTCGTGTTGACGTGCAACATGGAGTTTCTTTGGAATACAGCCACAATATAAAATTAGTTCTGGTTTGCCTTGACTTCGAAAATAGTGACTTCTTTAAATCAGAAATGCTGCTAATTGAAATTCCCGAGCCCGAAAGATGTTAATTGAAACTTTATCTGAAATCGCTATCTTGTGACCTAAATAACATTATTGCGCCCGCAGCTGGTGCTATTGCGCTAAAAGAGGCAATGGTAAAATCCTAGCGACACTTAGCACCATCCAATTCTCGAGGTACGAGCCAATGCGGCACGCAACCGTCAACGATTTCCGGAGTTGGGCTGCTAAATTTAAATTTGTTAGGCAGCCTGAGTTGTTGATGGCGGTGTCTTAGTCATAAACGCGCCCGTTCTGGCAGGAATCTACGATCGCCGTTGAGTCACATTGGAGAACGCACCACCGCGTCGTTCGTAACATGGGAGACCGACTTCTGGCACAGCGCCTTCTGATGGGCTTCCTGGCGCGTGGCTGTGTCATATGGATTGCCTATCCCGCAGGCGACAAGTGCCAGCTTAATGTCTTGTGACCTAGCCACTGTCGTTTTGTTAGGTGTGTCACCACTACGAGGCAATAAATAAAAGATTTAAAAAGCAGCATGCAGCTGTAGTCAACAGATACGGTTTTCCTCACACTTGAGCTGCATACCTTTATACATAATAGTTATTTATAATTTCTTTTCTTAGACTATTATTCACATGAAGTCTGGCAGGCTATCGATAGTAGGTATACGTACATAAAGTATTCAGCACTAGAAAAAATAAGCGAAATATACGACCGGCAGCCATCAGTGAGCTACAGGGAAGCAGCATCAGAATTACCCGCCTTTGTGAGCCATGGCACTCTGTAGTTGTGGAAGAATGTTAGCGCGAACCGGATTGCGGAATTAAGTCACATGGCCTAGAATTTCAGTTCCTTTTGCGGATGACACTAGTACTGTAGTCAATCCAAACATACATTAGCAACAGAAGAAATGAAAAATAGTGTTTTTAAAAGTATTATTGTTTAGTTTTATGTGAATGGTCTCATTCTTAGTTTCAAATGGACGCAAAATGCTCAGTTCTGCACATATAAGGGTACTACATCAGTGCTGCGTGTAACACGTCGTGAGAAAATAATAACAAAGATGGAAACGCTAGAATTTTTAGGTCTCCATATTGATGGAATTTAAACTGGAAAAACACACTTTGCATTTGTAATTCAAATCATTCCAAATCTTGAGGAGAGGCGAATCAGTAAGTTACATATTTTTCTTACTTTGATTGAGTGAAGTCGTATACAATAATGAACTCGAGTAACTCGTCTTTAAAAAAGAAAAGCCGGCCGCGGTGGTCTAGCGGTTCTAGGCGCGCAGTCCGGAACCGCGCGACTGCTACGGCCGCAGGTTCGAATCCTGCCTCGGGCATGGATGTGTGTGATGTCCTTAGGTTAGTTAGGTTTAAGTAGTTCTAAGTTCTAGGGGACTGATGACCACAGATGTTAAGTCCCATAGTGCTCAGAGCCATTTGAACCATTTTTGAAAAAAGAAAATCTTCATTGCTCAAAAACGCGATTTAAGAATAGTATGTAGTGCTCACCCACGATCGTCTTGTAGACATCTGCTCAAGGAGTTAGGCATTTGGACGACTGTTTCACAGTATATTTACGTCCTCATGAAGTCTGTTGGAAATGCCACAGTGAAATTCGAAAGGAACAATGATGCACGCAATAACAATAGCAGAAGAAAAAAATTACATTCATTACTTCACATTAAGTTTGTCCTTAGAACAAAAAGGGATGAACAATATTGCCACCAAAACCTCTTAAGCCTTATCCAATGATATAAAATGTCTGTCAGACTGCAAAGTTATAATTGACAGCAAACTGAAAAAGTTTCTCGTTGGCTACTCCTCCTGTTCCGTAGAGGAATTTGTAATTTTGGTGTGTGTAAAAGGTGATAAGTAGGCATTATTAATTCACAACAGTACTATTTTTTTATGAACACCATGTAGCCATTGGGAAACTTCATAGTAGACGGCCATCAACAGTTTATTTCTATGCTCAATGCAACAGATTTCGATCAGTAGACCAATATGAAGCCGAAGCAATGCGTAGCCAGCTTGTCACTACAACATTTAAAGTGGACGACTTCGATGTAGGGAGGAAAACAATTCCGACCTACATCGAAGTTTTTCACATCAAATGTTATAGTGACAAGCTGGTCTACTGTACGAAACCGGTAGCATTCAGCATAGAAATAAACTGTTGATGGCCATCTATAACGAAGTTTCACTATCATTTGACAACTGTAAAACCCCTCCTCATCAAAAATCTAAGCATGTAGCCACATTTACAAATGAATGAAAAATGTGAATGTAATATGACTCGTGCCAAGTCATTACGATTAATCGTGCAAATGCTCCACGGAACACGAAACTAACAGTGCGAAACGGGTTTACTGGTACCCCGTAGCGCACAGAATAGCTTGCTTTCTTTTGCGAGTCTTGCTTTGGCGCTGGTGACAAACTACAAATAAAATACAGTAGTGATGCTAAACATCACATTTCTCAAATTATAACATTAACTATGCAAATCACTGTGAACAAAACCTTCCTGTGACGAAGGAAGAGGTATTATTATGAATCTAGAGTAACGTCGTAATCAGATAAAATTATATAACTGATACGAAAGTCAATATGTACAAATGGTTCAAATGGCTCTGAGCACTATGGGACTTAACATCTGTGGTCATCAGTCCCCTAGAACTTAGAACTACTTAAACCTAACTAACCTAAGGACATCACACACATCTATGCCCGAGGCAGCATTCGAACCTGCGACCGTAGCGGTCGCTTGGTTCCAGACAGAAACGCCTAGAACCGCTCGGCCGCACCGGCCGGCCAATATGTACAGATGGGTCGGAAATAGATTTGTTTCGACCTACATTTATGTGAAAAGTGAGTTACGCCCATTTTAACAGAGAACTGCGTTTCTTTTTTGTTCCTTTTTTAATAGACTTATCTTCTTGCAACAATCAGGCAGTGAGTAAGAAGTCTATTGTGTATTTGTAGAGCGCATTCTCTTAAACAGTGAAAGAGAAGCAATAACAAATTGTCCTGCTGGCGATTAAAATTACCGCATTAGAATGGATAGTAAATAACGGAATTTTACATATTACGTATTTATAGTGTAGTAGAAAAAATGAATGAATAAATTTTGATTCTTTTTTTTGGGGGGGAGGGGGGGGGATTGGGATGTGTTCATGCAGATTAAAAATTCAATGGACAGAGCTGCCATCTCTGGTAGCAACAGTATCTCCAGCTTGCTTGAGCTTGAAGTCGATCAGCTTGATTGACTGATTTGGGTACGTCATTACATATTGAGTCAATTCTCGGACAGTGATTGTTTTGTGAGTAAAAAACGCCTTGTCTTGCTGCACTGTATTTTATTTCTCTCAGACGCGTTTGGCATTTTTTCATTTTAAGGCATCATTTGTGGGTTCTAGAATGGTAGTTTTGTTTTGGTATATGTTACTTTTAGGCTATAAAAAAGTTCACGTCTCAATTTCACGTAAATAAATGATAACGTATAGTTCTTCAAATCAAAATTGCATCATTCTGTATCCTACTGATGATGCCTTACAGTAAAAAAGGCGAAACGCGTCTGGGAGAAATAAAATACAGAGCAGCAAGAGAATGCGTTTTTTATTTACAAGGGAAATGTGCATGCTGCTGAGGATGGCCACGCAAACAAACTTGTTCTTGGATAGTAGTTGTTTTTCAACGGTTCAGGTTGTTATACATTTAAATTTAGAAAGAACATTATGAGGCTGTCTGTAAGGGTGACGTACAAATGTAGTTAATAAACTTTTAAAAATTTAAAAACATCTGTATCAATGTTTATCAATCGTAGAGAACGGCGGGTAGCTGCTTTCCGGTCTCTCGGCAACATGTGACCAGGTGTTTTTAATTAGAGAGAGGTATGCAGAACGTCGTGACAAGGGGAATAGTCTAACAGACACTGTATTAAAGTAGATCAGGGTAGCACACGTTCATCACGTTGTCTTGTGTTATCCTGTTGGCAGATAACGTCACGGTACCTCGAAGATAGGACAATACGGCGGACCTTAACACATCAGAAATGTATCGGCTGGTGACTAAATTGCGGACTATGCGAAACAGAGGTGATTGTGTTGTGTACCTAGAGGGGTCTCATACCATGACGCCAGGTGTTGGCCCGGTATGATGAATGGTGACTGCAATTCGGCAACGTTCGTCCTCCTTGGAGACTGCACACATCTCCATCGTGATGCTTTACGCATAACTGTGGCAGGTCTGAGAGGACGACTTGTTGCCATGTTTGTGTACAGTGTTGTCGGCGGGTGCACCACTGTCTCAGCTGCCGCGTCAAGGGAAGACACAACAATGGTTGCCATGAGAACTGTCCGAGGGGCTCCAGACACACACACACACACACACTCTCTCTCTCTCTCTCTCTCTCTCTCTCTCTCTCTCTGACCATGTGGATACTCGTCTTGCTGCAAATAAGCTTATGCCCTGACTCAAGGTACGTGACGTAGTTATACGCTTATGCTTTGTCGAACAAACGTGTCTGTCCGTTCAGATGCTAGTCGCCTGGAACCGTTGAGGAACTACACGATGCTGCGTATCGCCCTCCTGAAACCGGCGATTCCATATTCACATGACAGTCGTGGAACTAACACCAACGCGAGCACCAATAGAAGTGCGTGATAAACCGCCATCTTGCTATACCACTATTCTGACGCGGTCTAATACCAACAGGAGCTGGTACCGGGTGGCTACAATTAAAGTGTAGCTCGCACAGCAGAGCAACTTGGTAGGCATTATAATGTGTTAATGCGGAACCGATTTATGACCGGAAAAAATTAGAACCAAGTGCAAATCTTGTGCTGCACCTGGAACAAAGATGTATACAAATGCTTCCATATGTGATGTGTTAGGAACGGAATGTGACCAGGAAAGGTCAGACAAGTGAGAAAGGCATAGTGAAGATATTATTAACCGCCGCTTACACAATTTGTTCAATGTGAGCACAGGATATGGCGGCGAGGTGCCTTACAGCGCCAGATTAATAGATGGCCAAAATTGGAACTAATTTTTTTTCAGCATAAAGCGGTTCCGCATCAACGCATTAGAATATCTACCAAGTTTCACTGCCGTACGATAACTGCAGCCCACACTGGATCTTTGTGAGTAACTGTGCTTTACTTAAAACCACCCGGTAGATGTTTCTCCTTCCACGATCTTCTCACCCACAAACAACATCTTCAAATCGTTCAAATGGCTCTAAACACTAAGGGACCTAACATCTGAGGTCATCAGTCCCCTAGACTCAGAACTACTTAAACCTAACTAACCTAAGGACATCCCACACATCCATGCCCGAGGCAGAATTCGAACCTGCGACCGCAGCAGCAACGCAGTTCCGGACTGAAGCGCCTAGAACCTCATACATAAAACCTCTGGCGACCGAAGCATGGTAAAACCTAGCGAGCAGAACAAAGATTCGTCTGCACAGAAAAAGCGCTGAAGGCGTTTATTAATCGCAGAGGAAGTGCAGTTGGCTTTTGCCCAATGTTGTCGGTTTTTTAACTTGAAGACAACGGCACCACCGTCGCCAAGTTTCGTAGCATAAAATATTATTGCGCCCGATAGCCCAGTTGTGTAATTCATTTTTCAGTGGCTCATTACGCAACAAAAATGTACTTCTCCGATTATTCAGTTCCATGTAAGTTATTAATTTTTATCATGAAGTCGGTTCATTGTTGTCATTCCTAAGATTAAGAATGCTACTGTTTTCGTTAGAATTATTTTTATAGCAAATTTACAACAGACTGTCTCTATAAAGAGAGAAAATCGGTGAGGTTATGAACAATAATATTCAATGGAACACGCGCCGATGTCTTCGAGAAAATGAATATTTAATCCATGAAATTATGACAGCATAAAAAAAACGGAAGGGACTGCTAATAGCCTCTATTTCACGGCACTATTTATGCTGTTACGAGTACACCGAGCAATCATGCGATGCAGTATTTCTGTATGTGTCCATACCTTTGGCTCCGTACCTTGTCGGCTTACAGGGAGTACACTCACACGCCTAAAAATGCCTGTGCTGATGCCAAGTTGACGTGAACAGAGAGATCATGTGGGGCATTTCAACAGCTAAATATCTTATCAAAGTTTTTACGCATGCGCTATTTAATATTTAATCTGAATGTCGAATCAAGGTAGCGTTCATCTAATGACTGAAAAAGTTGTAGATGTACATACAGAATACGAAAAAAGGTTACTGAAACTATATTCACGCTGGCTGGTTTATGATCTCGACCGCTCCTACATCCATAATTGGAATTAGATTTATACTGTCCGTTGGCTCCGTCATGGGATGAAATGTTTCTAGAGTTTTCCTACAGTAAACAGTCTTTTGGGAAATTTACAGAATTTGAGACGAAAGTGATTAGAGGTCCACTACTCAATCAGGTGAATGATTGAAGTACAGTAATAAACTCCGCTTAATTAAACAGCTAATTTGTTCCAAATGAATTTTTCTTGGACATCAGCAGTTCTTTCATCTTTCTTAAAAGCTGTTTTGTCTTAATACTTAGACTTGCGTCATTGTTCGGTATAGTGTTTTAATAACAACGGTTTGTAACTCACAGTAACTTCAACTCCGTCTTTGCCTCTCACATTTTCATAACCAGCTCGTGGAAATTCTGATGGGTTACACGATATACGGGCGTTCAAATACCAATGTAGAAGAACGTAATGAATGTGAAAATGAATTGTAGGAAGGGAATGAAAGGGAAAGGATGGATGGGAAATTGTGACCGCTAGCCGCTCAGGGTACTGTGGGCGAAAGTTGAAGGTTTGTGACAGACCGGGATTCTAACCCGGATTTAGCACTTCTCATGAGCGGTTACAATAACCGCTTCAGCCTTCCTGATGCAGTCCCTGACCGACTCGTATTTCCATCTTGACTGCACGCTGCAACGCAGTGTCCCTCTTCCATTAAACACACTTCTCGCAAATTCTGCTTCCCGAAAGAGTTCGGGGGATATTTGTGCATCGGCGAGGAGCAGTTACCCTTTTTTTCAGATTATATATATATATATATATATATATATATATATATATATATATATATATATATATATCTGAGTGGTGTATATTCTGTCGGAAATGTCCGACAGAACAGATCCACTCACATGCACGTAACTGACGATACTCTCACAAAATTCAACTTTCTGAATAATATTCTAAGCTGCAGTGCTCGTTGAAATCGGTCGTAACTGTTATGAGCCTAAAAATGATTGCTAAGTTAGAAATAGTTACTTAAGTTTAAATTCTTGATCTTCTTGGCCATCGTCGTGTTAAGATTAACTCTAATTGAGTGGGCGGAGGCAATTGGTAATAGAGCGAACGCAGCACCTGTGCGCTTCGACGTCGCGTAGTTTGCGTTCTACTTCACGAGACCTACAAACATGAGAAACGGGCCACCCAGCGTTTATTTCTGTTCGGAAGCAGTTTCTGCGAGACCAGATCCGCGACCGACTCGTTACACGCGTTCGAAATTTCTAATGAGCACTGCGAATAGAGGTTATATTCAAAAACTTAGTGTTTTTGATACTCACTTGCACAAATATGTAACTGGAACGTCGAATAACATCGTAGGACAACAATGACGTGATTAAGATTTTAAATTCCTCTCGACACTGAGGCGTAAATGGAACAGGACAGTGCAAAAATTTGTTACTGGAAGTAAAATGTATTCAAGTTATGACTTTTGTTGTGTCTTCATTGTGAATTGAAATAAAGTCTAAGGCACCATTTATGATCCAATCGTCTTCCGTAAATAGTATAGTAGTACATAGGAGGAAGACAAACTGTTCCCTCTCCACACGCGCTGCGTGAGAGCGCGAAGTGAATAGAACTCGATGGTAATAAACACTGAATTCAACCACACAAATCTTCACAGAAATATTTTAGCAACAAAAGGGCGCGTTCTTTGCGCATTTTACAGTTTTAAAAACTCAGTTTGTATTATTTTGACAAGCAGTATATTTTGCATTTTCAGTCCACATACGTAACAGCGCGAACTCGTTACAGCTGAAGAATTTTCCTAATCGGAATTTTTTTAATAGTCTTAAAATACTGCTAGTGATCGCAGATGATTGCATTAATATCATCTCATTTAGCTTAACCTTTACATGGTTAAAACTTATTTTGCATTTATTTTATGACTGAAAGATTAAAAACTGTTTTCCTTTGTGATAAATGCCACACTTTCGCTACCAAAACAATGTTAAGCTGACTGATATTGAAATGTGAAGGGGATCCCTGTTTTCATGTGAACCCAGGATTTTTAGAGTTAAATTTTTAATATAGAGTGATTTTATCAGGATGCCAATATTACGGAAAAAGTATGAAAGATCAGTACCAAAACAGGTTTATTCGCCTGACAATGATAAACACGAAATAACGCACACAAGTTTTCAACATAACAATTAAGAAGGCTTTGGCATATCACGCACCAATGCATTCTACATTCTATGAAAGTTTTCTGTGACATATACGCCCCACTACACACAAATTACGTACAAACTAGCACAACTACTTAGGTGCGTGGTAATGCTTTCAAACAATGTCTATAATGTACAAGAAACTACGGTCAGTTACTTCACACACTCTTGTGGAGATGGTGAACTTATCTGATTTTCGTGAAATAGACGTACTGTGCCACCTACAAACACAAGCCACCCATCTGATCGCTCATAGCCTTCTATATATCCATCCCATGGCCCGTAGCTTTTTTCTCAAAGTTCTGGAAGCACCTCGTTATATGACGACATTACACGGATATGAAATATAGACGTCCCAACGCTCATCAAACACGAAAAGGTTTAAGTCCCATGTCTGGTGCAAACCTATAAAGCCACATTAAATTTAAGTAACCGTTACAACGGAATATTAGCAGCCCGTGACTCATATGTTCAAAGACTGATAGTAGCGTTTGTAGGTCAAATCTTGATTGTGTTTGGGGTGTCAGAGTTTTGTACAAGGCGTGGGAAATGGACGATTTGTCTGCGAAGCAAATTTAGCTGAGGCTTGTTGAAACTTTCCTGGCAGATTAAAACTGTGTGCCAGACCGAGACTCGAACTCTGGACCTTTGCCTTTCGCGGGCGAGTGCTCCACCAACTGAGCTACCGAAGCACGACTGACGCCCCGTCCTCACAGCTTCAGTTCCGCCAGTACCTTGTCTCCTACGTTCCAGACTTCACAGAAGCTCTCCTGCGAACCTTGCAGAACTAGCACCCTTGGAAAGTTGAGGCTTTCTTAACGTTAGGGGTCAGTCGCCACCGGAGGCTGCAGCATATACCCATTAGACAAGATCAAATGGTTCAAATGGCTCTGACCACTATGGGACTTAACTTCTGAGGTCATCAGTCCCCTAGAACTTAAAACTACTTAAACCTAACTAACCTATGGACATTACACGCATCCATGCCCGAGGCAGGATTCGAACATGCGACCGTTGCGGACCGTTCCAGACTGTAGCGCCTAGAACCGCTCGGCCACTCCGGCCGGCGGCGAACCAGGGTGTGGGTATGGCTAATGTCTGTTGAACGTCATCTGCCAGAGTGTGTAGTGACAACAGTAAAATTCGGAGGCGGGGGTGTTATGGTGTGGTCGTGTGGTGGTTGTTTTGCGTGGAAATATCACAGCACAGGCCTACATTGATGTCCTAAGCACCTTCTTGCTTCCCACCTTTGAAGAGCAATTCGGGGATGGCGATTACATCTTTCAGCACGATCGAGCACCTGTTCATAATGCACGGCCTGTGGCGGAGTGATTACACGACAGTAACATCCCTGTAATGGACTGGCCTGCACAGAGTCCTGATCTGATTCCCATAGGACACATTTGGGATGTTTTGGAACGCCGACTTCGTGCCAGGCCTTACCGACCAACATCGAAAACTCTCCTCAGCACAGAACTCCGTGAAGAATGGGCTGCCATTCCCCAAGAAACCTTCCAGCACCTGGTTGAATGTATGCCTGCGAGAGTGGAAGCTGTCATCAAGGCCAAGGGTGAGCCAACACGATATTGAATTCCGGATTACCGATGGAAGGCGCCAAGAACTTTTAAGTCATTTTAAGCCATGTGTCCGGATACTTTTGATCACACAGTGCACCTATCCATGACTTTTTATTAATCTAAGTACCTATAAAAAGGCAAATACATTTCATCTGTAAGCAGGGCATGGCAGTGCTGTTACTCCGGTGGCTAAGAGTTTTTTTCTAGAGCAACGGCTTTGAATTTCCTTGGTGCCGTCCAGAATTAATGTAGTGAAAAAGCCGACCTGGCTTGTGCTGCGCACAATGGCGCCGCGACAGGTGCTAATCCTGGCCGTCGCACCCGACGCAGAAGGCAGCCAGGGGCTGTTGTAGTCGCTTCTCAAAACGTCAGTGCGTCCGCTCTGGAGTAGTTCTCGATGCGCAGTTTTACGGCCACGAGTCTAGAAGAGTCATCGTTTCTAAAACGGAATAACACGCATTAAGGAAAACTACACAGAAATATGGTTCCTACGTTTGCGCATTTTTAAGGTGCCACGAATTTTAATACTGATGGTTCTGTTTATAAAACATGTCGAGAAAAAGTGCCCACTTCATGCCTTTTAAAAAGAGACCAAAGCTCCATCTTGTGCTATAACGGTGGTCCATTTTTCATGCTTCCATACAGTGTGTGGTCTTTGCAAATACAAAATTTCGCATCTAACTTTACTAGGTTTTGAACTATTTTAAGCAACATCTCTAATGATTCTATCGCCAGCCGCACTTTTAAACCTTAATCTCCCTTTCTCCTTATGTCAAACGGTTTTTATAAAGACATCAGATACAGGAACAGCACACAAAAATATGAAGCACTAATGTGGTTTTGTGAGTGCGTGTCCTTCAAGTTTCCAGAATATTCTTATAGTTTTCTCATTCAGATGTAAGTATGTACGTCACAGACAATACTAAGAAGTGTCTGAGCGTCTTACTCACAAATACGAGAGAGGATCGGAAAGTAGCACACGATAATATTTTCCCCCCTTTTATTGCAGCTGGAATGGTAAAAATGAAATGTAGTGTGGCTAGGGAGTCTCATGGGGTAGATCGGTCGCCTGATGCAAGTCTTTTTAGTTGACGCCACTTCGGCGACTTGCATGTCGATGGGGATGATTTGATGATGATGAAACCAACAACACTTAGTTTCTGAGCGGAGAAAATCTCTGACCCAGCCGGAAATCGAACCCGGACCCCTTATCATGGCATTCCGTCGCGCCGACCACTCAGCTATCGAAGCGGACAGCTGCAATGCTGAAATTTCACGACGATATAATTTGAAGTTTGCGCTACAGAGGGTATTTTGCTTTCATGTGCAGCTCTAGCGAGAGAAGCCTGAACTACAAAACAAACATGGAGCGCATGTTGCTGCCGGCAATTTGTGAAGAACAGCGAAGTGTAGTTCGATATTTGTGGGCCTAAGGGCATAAGGCGAGTGAAATTCACAGCGCGTGCGTGGCGTGTATGGGGACGACCGTACGGACCGTAGCAATGTCTCCAGGTGGTGTGAATTCTTCCAAGATTGCTGTGTGGACCTTAGTTAATCGCCACTCACCGTGCGGCCGGTAACATCTGCCACCCCACAGAATGTCGGGCGATTGAGGCAGCGAATTTGAACGACCGGCGTCTGCAATTGCGAACCTTATCGCAACAGTTCACCATTCCCTATGGCGAGGTGTGTGATACTGTTGATGACACGTTGAAATTCGTAAAGTTAGTGTTCGCTGGGTGCTTCAGAACCAGACAGCCAGCCACAAGAGCCAGCAAATGACGACAAGCTTGGATCACTTAACGTGTTACGCCGCAGAAGGACATAACTTTCTGAAAGGACTCGTCGCTGATGAGTCGGGGTCTAACCACTGCACGCCCGAATCCAAGCAGGCCTCTATGAGATGGGGACATAGTGGTTCCCCAGCACGAAAAAAATTCAGTGTGACTCAGTCTGCTAGGAAAATACTTGAGACAGTGTTCTGCGATATGCACGGTGTGTTACTGGTGGACTTTGCTGCACACGGGATCACTGTCAATGCTGCAGCCTACATTAAATCGCCAAATTTCGTTGGGGAATGCTCCAGCATCCATCATGCAGATCGGATCTTCTACCGTCGGACTTTCATCTGTTTGGTCCCATGAAGAAATTTCTGGCTGGTCAACGCTTTGCAACGGATTCGGAAGTGAAATCACCAGTCCACAGATAGCTATACTCCAACCAAACGGACTTTACGAACAGGGCATACTAACTGGTACCACGACTGGAGAAGTGTGTTAAGAAAGTTGGTGACTATGTAGAAAAGTAGGTAAAAGTTTAAGTTCATTTGTGATTTTTTTGTTTTGTGCAATAAAATCATTGTACGCTACTTTACGATCTTCCCGCGTTTATGTAGTGCTAATTATTATACATGTTTCATATGTGGTGTGGAGCAATAAAATTTTTGTATTTTCAGAACTGTAGCACTGGTATATTATTTCAAAATCTTACGCGAGTGCGCACTTGCAAGGATATAAGCTCGTGAGAGCTAGAAAGTCTGTGTGTTTCCAGCGATAAACTGGGAAATGATTGTTTTCTAGTTGACAAAAGATTAATTTAACAGAGCAGTACCACACGGCCACTTTCGACCGGTGAAATGTGTATAAGCAGCTGTCTGATATCGAATAATGTTTTCCTTCCAGCCGTCAAGATGCAGCAGAGTAGCTCGTCCTCAGTATCGTAACAGACAACGCAGAATACTTCCGAACTGTACCTAAAATGTAGCAGTTGTGTGCAATCACAACAAGCTTCTGGAAATGGAAGTCTAGTTGTAGCGCGGGATTAGCCGAGCGGTCTTAGGCGCTGCAGTCATGGACTGTGCGGAGGTTCGAGTCCTCCCTCGGGCATGGGTTTGTGTGTTTGTCCTTAGGATAATTTAGGTTAAGTAGTGTGTAAGCTTAGGGACTGATGACCTTAGCAGTTAAGTCCCGTAAGATTTCACACACATTTGAACATTTGAAAGTCTAATTTCGCGGCGTAAAACCATCCTGCAAGCCAGCGTATTTGCAGCTTTTCGCTGTTGTTCTAGATTTCGTAACACCAATGCCGGGCAGGGTCTGAAATTTCATTTCAAATAGACGTTTCCCTTTGTAGGCCAATAATTTGCTAAGTTGAAATGACATTTCTAAACGATTTTACGACTTGCACAAGTTTTAATTAACTTCTGGGTGTCGCAGTTTTATTGAAATATATTTTATTTCCACTGTTACTACGCTACCGTCCGTTTCGCGTGTAACATTCACACTCCTGAAGAACCAAGGGCGAATAATCAACGGAAGCCTGATATTTAAAGTAATATTGTTACCGTACGATATTTCCCAGTACGAGCAAAGGATTGTCTTTCACTGAACTACGACTTCTCTGCGGGTCACTAATCGCAACTCGTGACACTGACTACCAGCGGTAGTCATAGGTTCAGTTAACATCGCGAAAAAATAAAATTACGTAATTAACTTTTACTTTATGTTTTCTGGCACATGTCTGCAGTCGTCATACTCCGTTCCGCAGTACCGTAGCACGCCGCTAGGGGAGGCGTGGGGGCGGGGGAGGGAGATCTAAAACAACTCATTATATATTACACTTCTTATGCTCTGCCGGGTCTCAGATATTATTTCAAATAGTCGTTTCTCCTCTGTAGATAAATAATTCGCTTGACTGAAACGGCTTAATTTTTAAACGACTGTATGACTTGCACCAGTTTTAATTATCTTCCACATGTCGCAGTTTTACTGAAATATGTTTCATTTGTTTTGGCCCCCGTAGCAGCGGAGATTTCAGTGCATATCGGGGCAGCAGCCATGTTCTTGAAAAGAACTTAATTTCTTCTACATATCGAAAACGTTTTGACTAACCCTCTTACACATGCTACCAAAGTAAGATAGCTAATGCACGGCTATCTTATGTTGGGGGACTACGTAAGTGAAGCGTATCTCCTAGAATACGACTGAGAATGATGGTGTAAAGATGTGAAGTTGGACGCTGTCAGCAAAGACAGCTCTCTCATATTCAACACCTACGCTGCAGTCGTGAGAGGTTAATTGGGGTTAACTTGACGACGCTCTCTTCACCAAAGTTAGTGCCATACGGAAGGTTTTGCAGGTCCCAGAAGCGCATACTTTAAACCGGTTGAAGACAGCACGTTGCATCTAGTATTAGATATCGTATTTTGCTTCAACAACGAATTTAACAGCTATAATTCACGATATTATTTATGAAACTGATAGCGACAGCGGAAATCCCAATTGCCCCAAAATTACGAAATGGATAGCAGGAAGAACACAAAATAGTAAGCAACAGTCCCACGTCGTTTTGTGGACAGTCTGTCCGACGGACTGCAGTGACAAATCAGTCTATTCCTGGAGCCAGCTTCACGTGAAAGACGCGTCGCCTCACAGAAGAACATGAAAACATCTGCTGGGCGGACCAGCAGCGTTCTGGTTTTCACACAATGTTTACAGGACAGCGCGCCGGTCCGCGTCTTTAAGCTCCCAACATCTTACATCCGGAACACACTCAAGAAACAAGCGAGGCGCAGCCCAGAGTCCAACTACTCTGCCATTAGGTAGTTTAATCACTTTCCAGTCTCTGAACGAGCCGTCAACACGAAGTACATTCTATATATTGACGACCCGCCGTTTCAGAAATACTGATCATCATACACTGCGTTTCCTTTGCTCGGCCACGATATTTATACATCAGATGAATATTAAAAAGTAAGGAATCGTGTCTGGCACGCAAATAAACTCTCACGTTAACAATTTCTTGATCGAAAATCGCCATTAATTTCAGTTTAATTTTAACAATAAGTGGAGCTACTGTGGTCACTAGAAGTAAAAACCAGTCTCTCAAACAGTTCTCCGGGAAAGTTCGCTGTACGCTGCGATGTCAAATGGTTCAAATGGCTCAAATGGCTCTGAGTACTATGGGACTTAACATCTGAGGTCATCAGTCCCCTAGAACTTAGAACTACCTACATCTAACTAACCTAAGGACATCACACACATCCATGCCCGAGGCAGGATTCCAACCTGCGACCGTAGCGGTCGCGCCGTTCCAGACTGAAGCGCCTAGAATCGGTCTGCCACACTGGCCGGCCGCTGCGATGTCATCAAGCCTGATACAGATTTTGAACCCTTCGGTACCGCGGCCGGCCGAAGTGGCCGTGCGGTTAAAGGCGCTGCAGTCTGGAACCGCAAGACCGCTACGGTCGCAGGTTCGAATCCTGCCTCGGGCATGGATGTTTGTGATGTCCTTAGGTTAGTTAGGTTGAACTAGTTCTAAGTTCTAGGGGACTAATGACCTCAGCAGTTGAGTCCCATAGTGCTCAGAGCCATTTGAACCATTTTTTTTGATACCGGTTATTTCACTTGAAAGTAGGAAAGTTCGTATGAAACTATATTTACTAAAATGCAACTTCAAACATCACTGTTAGTATTTTATATGTTTAGGATGACTTTGAAGTTTTAACATAAAAATATATCAATTTTCTCACTAAGTTTTGGTGAATATGTATCAATTTATCTAACCGACGTATTTGACAACGATATAAATCATTTAAACTTCTTTGCCTCAAATTTCATCTTCGTCCTTCTCGATGCTCGCACTTTGTGGGAAGTGTGTGAAGTGGTCATGTTTGAGATGCTGTAGAAGGCAAATATGTTTGGTTGGAATTTTTAGCTCATACGAGTAAATAGATGTTAAATTTCGTCAGCCTTGTATTTTAAGGGCTGACGATACAGTAAGTTAAAAATGCAAAAAAAAAAGTATTGTATTTCGCAGTTAGTGGTTCATAGAACATTTACATTACTGGAAACAGTTAACTTTCTTGGTACAGGCAAGACCTGTGTACAATGCCATACCATGAAGAGAAGGCAACGACCCCAACTTCGAGCCAATATGCTAAGCAAAAACTTATATTTTAGTAAAGTGAACGTGCCACTGTGTGACACTTTTTTCAGAAACATGACGAAAGTTCGTTTAGGGGACACGTCACTATAAGGACGTTATTGAAGTGCCGTGTTACAATACAAAAATTGACACGTAACGCTTGCCTATTTTTAAGGGAAGAAAATATATCAAAATTCTCTGCTCAGTACTTTTCTCAATGCTTCTGAGAAGTATCGCTGTTGATTGAAGTAAAGCATTAAATACAACAAATTAATTGGCGTGCGAGGTAAGGACCTTGTGTCGTTTTCCGAAACTCTTAGATCATATTAGCCCTACATAAAAACACTTATGAAAAGTTTGGATTTTCTTTTAGTTTTTAACTGTGCAGAATGCAAAGCAGTTTTTAGTAACTGCGCAGCATAACCCAAAATTTCAGTTGACGGAAAAAACATAAATAAAAATGTACTTATGGGAAGGTTCTGAGACTTAACTAAGGTTCTTATATTTTTTGCCCTCTTTTCTCACATCAGCAGCAATCACTAATAAACTGAACGTAGACATTGCTCGTAGACTATCTATCAGATATCATGAGACACTATCGGCCAACATTCTGAACATCTGGGTAATATTTAAGCCAGGTGATGCAGTCCTGGATGTCTAAAGTTACAATTCTCTCTCTCTCTCTCTCTCTCTCTCTCTCTCTCTCTCGTTCAAGACGTAGAACGTATATACACTAGTAACGCGTGTTATACTCTGGAAACATCGCAGGTACGACGAGGTCATTGAAGATGGAGCATTTGCTTCATGGAACGATCTCAGTATTCGTCTGAATTGATTCATCGATACCACGGGAAACCTAATTCAAGATTGCATGCAGGGATTTCAACCACCTTCATGCCCAAAGCATTAAGTATTGTGCCATCTCACTCGGTCCACAATTAAAGAATAGCTGTGACTCATGCAAAGACTCTATAGAAAACACCACGCCTATGGTTACTGCTAACTGAAGTGGCCGTTCAGTAATCATTTACTGCAAAGGATAATACGACAAAAATTTACAAAATGAGACATAATGCCTATGAGAAACGATTGCAAGTCATTTGCTTTCCGTCATTCAACGTAACTGGAGGAATTGGATCTGAATATGATATGGTGTACGGATCAAAATTTAAGTGAGGCGATCTGCAAAGAAACAAATGGTTCAAATGGCTCTGAGCACTATGGGACTCAACTGCTCAGGTCATCAGTCCCCTAGAACTTAGAACTACTTAAACCTAACTAACCTAAGGACATCACATACATCCAGGCCCGATGCAGGATTCGAACCTGCGACCGTAGCGGTCGCGCGGTTCCAAACTGTAGCGCCTAGAACCGCTCGGCCACTCCGGCCGGCTGCAAAGAAACAAATTTATATTACAGTTTTTAGCGCCGATATCAATATATGAGTTTTTAAAGATCAGGATGCGATTGCAACTGTTACCTGAAGGAAAACTATGAAAAATAAAGAACTCCTGCTTCAATTTGTGTCTAGTTCTACAGCCAATCAAGCATAAAAAGTAAATTCAAATCGCGGATACGCTAGTGCCGCAAATGTTACTGTATGTTGAAAGCGAAGTAAGGCTTTTTTTTTCGAAACAAATGTTCGAACTTTTTAAGCCGGCTAGGAAATACGACTGGTGATGGATAAAATTTAGCAAGTGAAGAAAGCCCCGCATAGCCCGCGCAGCTGGAGAGGCTACACGGAGAAATGTTGCCGTCAAGCCGTCACTCGCCATGGTAGCTGACCGGGAAGTCCGATCGCAGCGGGCAGCAGGTGCCTCCGAGCTTCCAGCGTGTTTCTGGGAGGGATAACTTTCACTGGGATTAAACAGCGGGGGAGAACACAGGGGTCCCGAATAGCGAGGGTTAGCTGCAATATGGACATGCCGCGCCGGCCCTCCCCAGCGAAGCCAATAGCTAACAGCTGCCTCCAAAGCCCCGCGGCCGTACAGCGTTAATTCAGCGGCGCACCGTACAGTCTCTGCATGGGAATAAATGCACATCAGCACCACACAAAACCGCTACACTCCCGATGGTGCCACGAATACGGAAGCAGAGCCATCGACAGTATCAGTCTTATCATAGGAGTGGCTACGCCCTGCCCTTTATTGTGGAAAACAAAGGGGGAAAATTTTGCTTCCTTTCGCTTTCACGATTCGAAGTTCCTGCTGTCATGAAAAAGTGGAAACCGTCCAAGAAAAGAATATCCACTGGAGAAACAGCTGTGTCTGAATGGAGGCAAGGGAACAAAATTTTTATACGTATTTTATTTTTCCCTCTCCCTGTTCGTTTTCATGTGCATTATTTGGCCCCCGCTACATGGAAGTTGTACTGTCATCAGACAGAGCTTTTTTGGTTATAATCGTTTCAATTCACTGTTTTAACAGAAATTCAATCACTGTTTCCGCAGCCTTGTAACAGGGGGTACAATACGGTGAATACCATTATTAGTGCTGTAATTAGCAAAAAAGGTCGGTAGTGAAGTAAATGGCAAGTAAGATATCGTCCCATAAGTTATCACAGTAAGACTATTATGTGTCGAAGTACCTGTTTCGTCTATACGACTTTTTATTTAACAACCAGACCGGTTCTGGATTCATAGAACATCCATGTCAAATAAAATCAAGAAGATGTTCGCGTGATTCGATCCGTATTTGACATCACCTTAAAAGACCTCATATGAGGCTCAAACTTGTCTTTCCTTTTAATAAAAATAATCTTGCAACTACAGCTGTTGTTAAGATTTCCATCCATGTACAGTTATGGAACTAGTCGCCTTCCTTACGGAGAAATTAATAACGAAAATATTACTATTAACACTGGTCAGCATATTAATATCGGAGCGGTCGAAAGATTGCTTTTTCATATTTAAACTCTGAGCTGGGAGGGTGTTGTTTAAAACTGTGTTGTCCTGCGTATTCTAATCTATTTATGATGCATTATTTTTTCTTCACTAGGGTGCCGTTAAGTACTACCTCAAGAGCTGCAAGGGTGTTATTAACTATCGTAATTATGTGGGTACAAAGAATTTTACTGCCACAAATGTGAAAGCTTACTTGGTATAGGGACTCTAACCTTACGTCTTGGCCAAATTCTGGTGTCGTTTATTTTCCAGTTTGGCGGAGTATCCGCTGTACGATTACTATTTTATTCTTCAACGTCCAGTCGGTAGAAAAATGGAAACTACAGTGAAAATCAAAAACATTTTATTTGCAACACTTAGCTACACTTTCCAGATATTTCTGCACCTAGCCGCGGCTACGACTTGATACATTTGCCTTAGCGTGGTACCAACTTACTAATACCTCGTCACAGAAAGTAGCCGCCCGTGCTCTCTACCTGTTCGTTACGCTGGTGTACAGCTCGTGTTATGTGCCAAAATGATGTCACCGCTTAAGCAGTTCATGTGAGCAAAGAGATGAAAATCAGAGGAAGCCAAGTACGGGCTGTACGGTGGGTGACTAAACATTTCCCGTCGAAAACAAACGCTGCAAGAGCGCCTTTGTTGCCCCTACAGTGTGCGGCCGAGCATTGTGATGAAGGAGGACACACATGACAGTTACGTTAAGTGCGCGGCATGAAGTCAGGCTGAAATCCTCATCATGCACTTCACACTTTCTCTAAACACCTTTACGTATTCACTGTGTGCGACGTGGCGGGATCGAAACGCTTACTAAAGACGCTGCGAGAAACATCTACGCAGAGTTTCATCGAATTTTCACTGTGGTTTTAATTTCGCAACCGATCAGACGTTGCAAAAAGAAGCTCTCGTATACAGGATGATTTATTTCATGATGATGATATAAACTTTCAGTGGTGATGGAGCAGAGTAAATGGAACAGTTTGAGGTAAGGAACCGTGCTCTGGAAACGACCGCGTCTGAAGTTATAAGCGAAAATCGTTCTGATACCTCTGACAGGCGAATACATGTACGAGCACTGTTGTGGCTAAGACTGATAGTATGGACCAAAACAAGAAAAAATATGTAGTAAACATGCGCTCCAAAATGCATGCCTTTAAGAGCTATGAGCACTCGTTCATCATCGATACTGTGAAACCCATCTCTTCTAACGAAGAAGTGTCCATAACTCTGAAGGTATGCATTTTAGACCCCATATTTATCGGACATTGCTCTTGTTTTGGCCCACACTACCACATTGAAACTTGCCTAACCCACCATCTTAGGAAGAACAGCACTGGAACAGGAAATCCACTATCACAATTATCACAACGATTTTTGCCTGCAACTTTCGACTCTGTCGTTTCCGAACCAGGGTCCCTTGCCTCATTGATCCTTATTTATCATCCCTGAAAGTTTGTAACGCATCGCCGAATCACCTTGTGTACATTTGAGTAAGTCATCAAGAAGTGACTTAAGTTTTGTGGAGGAACGTGCATTGCCAAGAGGGCTACGGGGGCAACTATATGTGCTGAACGCAGATTGTGTATTGTCTCTTTGTTGTAGGACAAAAATATTTAAATTTTTTTCCTCAAAAATTGAAGTATTTCTAATTAATAAATGTTCCACCGTAAGGTGCATGGCGAAGAGTACCACGTGTCATTGCCAGTTATGTCCTTTCCTGTTGTGCTCGTAAATAGAGCGAGGAAAGGACGACTGTCTGTGGGCGTCCGTGTGAGTCCTAATTTCACTTATCTTTGTAGTCCTTAAGGTAACGTACGTTGGCGCCATTACAATACTTATGTAGTAAGCCTTAAATGGTTCAAATGGTTCTGAGCACTACGGGACTTAACTTCTGAGGTCATCAGTCCCCTAGAACTTAGAACTACTTAAATCTAACTAACCTAAGGACATCACACACACCCACGCCCGAGGCAGGATTCTAACCTGCCATCGGGGACCACGCACTGTGATCTATGGCTTAAAAAATCTTGGAGCCAGTCACATACCTGGAAACCTGATCCGTACGCTTGGATCCTCGTCAAGAGCCTGCAGTGGGGCGTCATGTCACACGCTCCTCGGATATCTAGGAATCTGGAATCTGCCTGTTGCCCTTATCAATTGTTCGGAGTATCATGTAAGTAAAGGGCAAGTTGGCGTCACTGCTCAACGCCTATCACTCCCGTATGTTATTCAACAATCCACACACAACTTTCAAACCGAATTTCTGGAACATGCTGGAGAAGCGCATCATACGTGAACAGCATTTGTTACATCCAAGTTTGTAATACAATTTTGGGAAAGATAAGAAAATCAGTGATCCTGGTAAACCTTCCGGAGTGTAAGGTCGTATCCACGAAGCTCTTCTATTCCTAACGTTTCGTCTAAAACTGCGCTGGACGTCTTCAGAGGCGTTGCTCCTCCGTTGAGTCTTACCGATTGACGTGTCGGTCGTCTGAGAGCGACATGCATACTATAGAAAAGGAGCGTGGCCGGCCACACTCCTTTTTATACAGTAAATATGTCGCTCTCAGACGTCCGAACCGTCAGTCGGTAAGATCCAACGGAGGAGCAACGCCTCTGAAGATGTCCAGCGCAGTTCTAGACGAAACGTTAGGAATAGAAGAGCTTCGTGGCCCACGACCTTTTTGAGGAGTGTGGAGCCCGATTTTGTAATATAACTCATAAAAAAAATGACCTGAAGCGGTTGTCATATGCAGAAGAGATTGTATTTTTGACATTACTGAACCAAAGATGTTGCCTGAGTGGCAGAATCGCGGAGCGCAGAAGCAGTTGCCGTTGCACTGTGTTATAGGTAGGATTTAAGACTTAAAGCTAGTGGCTTGCTATGAGTATTTAGTTGTTGGTCTGTGGACGCAGCATAATAAAGTTTTTACAAAATGAAGTGATGAATGATATTGTTTGTGCTCACACACAAAAAAATGGTTCAAATGGCTCTGAGCACTATGGGACTTAACTTCTGTGGTCATCAGTCCCCTAGAACTTAGAACTACTTAAACCTAACTAACCTAAGGACATCACACACATCCAAGCCCGAGGCAGGATTCGAACCTGCGACCGTAGCAGTCGCGCGGTTCCGGACTGAGCGCCTTAACCGCGAGACCACCGCTGCTCACACACACACAGCCAGTAAATGTTAGGTCGTAGCTATCTCTATAAAAGTGTAAAGTGTGTATTTTTAATTTGTGAGGCTATGAGATTATCAAGAATGGAAGTGATACTGATCTTTAACAAATATTGACTATTGTCCATGGCTATTAGAGAAGCGTAATGAATTTATACTGTAACTCAAAGGGAAAGCAACGGGAATGAATTTGTAAGGTAATGAAATTTTGTATATTTAGTTTTAAGTATGCAGCAACACGATATGTGGATTTTGCTGAATTTAACAATACTGATCTTTGAAAGCAGGAACCAAGTATTTTCCATCAGATTTAATGTATAGGTTGATAAGAACACTAAATTTTTAAAGAACGTTACACCTTATACCCCGAAAGGTTCACCAGCAACGATATCATCCGGTCGTGAAAACCTTCGTTCCATTAAACAGTGATCCGTTGGTTGAATGCTTTCCTTGTCACCGAGACACACCATGTACATTGCAACTGAGGCGTTCGTTAGTAGGCCTACTAGTGGAAGCAGGAAGCAGCCCGTGGCTCTGCCGCGGCGTCCCCAAAAGCCTGCATTATTTTTACCGCTCGATCAGCCGTAGCAGTGGCCGTTGGGGGCGCGGCTGGTCGCTCGCGTAAATGTTATCACAAGCGTCTGGTCTGGGCTGGGCTGGTGCACGGCGCCTGGACCCCCGCCAGCGCGGCCTGCCCCCGTGTTTGGATTCCGCGGGGACTCGCCTCGTTTCCCGGCCAATGGCAGCCGGCGGACCCTGAGTCTTGCCGGCCAATTGCGATACAGACGCGAGTTCACGTTTGTCACGTGCGCGCCTGACCAACGTAGCGACTGACCGCACTAACATCGACTTGGGATTCTAGCACAGTCTAACGTAACAGTCGCGACACTTAGCCTAGATTTTGTTGCCTACTGCGCCAGCAGCGCGCCAAGCGGCCAGTAAGTTAAACTGTTGAGTTCGGCGCGATCGTGAAAGCGAATGGTAGTAGTTTATTTTGGTTTGTACAGTGGGTTTTACAAATTGGAGCGTAGTGCAATTATTGCAGCGCCAACAAGAAGAAGATTTTAGGTTTCCTAAGGACCCTAAGGAATATATACCATCATGTTACTAAACTACATCGTCAGGATTCGCTTGGAAATTACATGTATATTGATGATTAATGTTTCGTTTTAGGAGTAGAAGATAGGACCCTGTTCACCTTCATGATAGTGTTCAGTTCCGCTACACGTCGAACAAAACCAATTCATGAATGCAGTTGACCACATTGTTTGACATTCCAAATATGCCACATCAACTGAAGATGAAGAGGAGACAGCCACAAAGGTTCGACAATCCGTCTAAAGCTGTAATACACTCCTATGGCACAAAAGCAGCCCGTTGAACTCTCCATATATCAGTGCCAGATTTTCCTGAACCGTCAACACACACCTGTTTTGACGATGAAGTAGTAAAATAAAGTGCAGTTATTCGTGTTTAGAAGACGCGTGTGGAGTGTCATAACGTGCAGATCGCTAGACTTCGTGGAAAACTGTTATGGGACAAGGAAAGTGCCTTCATTTTAAGTACAAACAGCAACAGAAACTGTATCAGAAGAATCATTCGGAGAAGGACAAACAAATTTTGAAGACAATAGGATTCCAGTAAAAAAAAAGTGACCTTGGCTTGTTTTTAAACCAGATTAGCATGCCATCTGCAACATGGAAAGACAAAACTAAGCTGCTTGCTATAAATTTATTGAATTACAGCAGTCAGACATATAGGTTTTGTCAGAATGTTTTCTGTTTCCTTCAGTGTGTACATTGCAGAGGAATGTGCAAGGCATACAATTAAAATGTGGGATAAGTGACAATATGTTCCACCTTTTAAGGCAGAAGGTACATCATTTCTCCCATACTGATAAAGTAGTGGATATGACATTAGATGAAAAGTCTATAATGGCAAATTCAACACATGACAGCACTTCTGACAGTGTTATTGGCTTTGAGGGCTTTGGGTTTACACTCACGATGAGTTTCCTCTAGTTGGCAGTTGCTTGTCCAATTCAAAATAATATAAAGATGAAGGTCGTATTTGTGGGAACAGCCGACAATGACTAAAGCACAGTAAGCCTGTGGAACTACAAATGGGGCATCGATCCCTTTTGCATGAGTAGAGGTACATGTCTGTGCTTCTTATGTGTGAATCTGTTTGTTTATATTCCGTTGATATGCACGTGGTAAGCTGCAGTTCTATTCAACGTCACAAGTGTTTCTTCACGAACGTATTGTAATTTGCCACTGGATTTATGAGTTTTATCCCCACTTTTTTTAGAATCATTTTTACAAACATCTATGTCTTCTGATATTACATAAACTCTTGGAGGCAACAAAATAATTCAAATATTTCGTAAACCACATTGGAAAGTGATGCAAAACAAACAGTATGCTTACGACGCATCTGAAGTTCTCCTTCCTCGCAGGTTGGAGCGGTAGTGTTGCTCCATCTGTCAAACGATCAGCAACTTTTAAAACAGTGTGTCGTGACTTATGTTAGACTGTGCTTGTACTGCGAAAACGGCCTCTGTCGGCAAATTTGCTTGTCACGGGTAGAGTTGAGGCAGTAGATGAGAGTTTATCTGATATCGTTCCATGGCGAAAATGAGCAAATTCCAAGTACTAGACTCGGCAAGTTGCTACATCCCAACCGAACGAAGGGCCTGTAAGACCAACGAGGTTAACTTGACGTCGTTTATTCATGTTATCTTTGGTCGTTACTCTCGCGCAGGGTTGTTCCCCTTTCCAAGAATGGTCGTCTAACAAATACACATAATTATAGGTTTATATCTTTGAGGCCCATCAGTTGTAGAACACTTTTTATGCTCGCGCATTATAATCTTCTGGAGAAACAATCTCCTCTACAGGAATCAATATCGATTCCTCAAAATACAATCGTTTAAAACCCAGCTTGCTTCGTTCGTCCAGGAGATCCAGAGAGCAGTAGACACCGGCTCATACGTTGACGCCGTGTTCTTTGACTTCCAGAAGGCGTTAGACACAGCTGAGCATGAAATACAAGGCACACGGAATATCACGCCATCTATCTGCATGGACGAAGGATTTCATAGCAAATAGAATATTGTATGTCATCCTTAACGAAGAGAAATCGTCAGACATAAAACTAACTTCCAGAATATTCCAAGGGATTATTACTGATCGCAATATATACGAATCACCTGTTGGATAAAGCTGTAAACATGGGGCTCTTCGTGGATGACGCTGTTGTATATGGGGAAGTCTTAAGGCTAGAAATTTTTCTGCGAAATGCAGGAAAGCTTTAAAACCATCGACACATCGTGCAGGGACTAGCAGTTCATCACCAATTTAAACAAATGTAACATATTGCGCACAAACAAGCGAAAAGACAAGTTATCGCTTGGATACGTGATTTCCGATCAAAAACTGGAAGCAGCCACATCCATTAAATATCTGTGTGTAAACATACAGAGCGATTAAAAATGTAACAACAACAAAAAAGCTGATTGTAGAAAAGGGAGATGCCAGGTAAATTCATTGGAACAATCTTCAGCAAGTCTAGCCTTGTCATGAAGGAAGTAGCTTGCAAAACCCTCTTTTGGCCAATGCTTTAATACTGATCGTCAGTCTAGGATTCTTATAACGTGGGACTCGCACAAGTGGTCAAGATCCAAGGAAGAGCATCGGATTCCATGGCAGGATCGTTTAGCAAGCGCAAAAGCGTCAGACATTTTCCTCTTTCTGATGCTGCAAAAGAGACGGCGTGCATCAAAATGTGGGTTATTGTTAAAATTGTAACCGCTTATTTTCCTGGAAGAGTTAACCAATCTCTCATGCTTCCTCCTACGTACATCTCGCGAGAAAACCATTAAGGTCACATTACAGAGATTTGAGCTCATGCAGATGCTAATCAACCGTTCTTATTGCGGCCCATTCACGATTGGAGCAGGAAAGGTGAGAAGTGGCAATTGTACACAAACTACCCACCGTCGCACACCATTAGACAGCTCATGAAATATAGATGTAGATGTCATTATCATACAATTCCATTTCTGTAAAGCCGAATGCTTTGTTACGACATACCGATTACGTATTAAGCACATTAGCATATCGGGTGGAGTAGAGCAGTGTACATGTTGTATCGATCAGTATAAAGTGAAAGGAACCCAGAGGATGAAATCAGTGCGACGCACAGCATCAGAAAGATCCAAGGAGACCACTGAGTCTTCGTTGTGAGATTAAATGTCCAGCATCGAAAGTGTGTAAGGTCTGTGAAGAGATTTGAGGTTTTAGCCATCGAACGGATGCAAATCTGTTCTGCACTACGAATGGGACTGTGTAGGAATTCAATCCCGGACCTTTGGCATCCTAGTCTGACACATCGCCAATCGGCCACATGGTCGGTATTAACTGTAGCCATTGCGTAAATCAGGTTACTAGTGTGCTACATTATTACTCCTTGACTTGTGGCAGGCGTTCGATACAGATCCGCACTGCCACGTAATGAAACAAATACGAGCGTACGGAATATCAGACTAACTGTGTGATTATATTGAAGAGTTTCTAGAAAACAGAACACAGCATGTCATTCTGAATTGGGAGAAGTCTTTAGACGTAAAATTGGCTTCGGGCGTCCCCCAAGGGAGTGTTATAGGACCATTACTTTTCACACTTGTTGCAGAGAGTGGCAATTGACTCCCAACATAAACAAATGTAACGTACTGCGGAAACAATCAGACTCATTAATGCATGATGACAACTGCAGAACAATCACTGGAAGCAGTTACTATCTTAAAATATCTAGGAGCAAGCGTACGGAGCGATTTGAAGTGGAACGACCATATAAAATTAATCGCAGGTAAAGCATATGCCAGACCGAGATTCACTGGAAGAATCCTCAGGAAATTTAGGCAAGCTATAAAGAAAGTAGCTCAAAAACTCTTATTCGATCAATACTTGAACAATGCTCGTCAGTCTGGGATAGGACTGATAGAGAATGTAGAGAAAGTGGAAAGAAGAGCAGCAAGTGTCGTTACAGATTCATTTAGCAAGCGCCAAAGCGTCACGGAGATGCTCATCTAACTACAGTGGCAGACGCTGCAAGAGATGCGCTACGTACCACGTGGTCTACTGTTAAAATTCCGAGTCAGAGTTATGTTATAAGCGAAAATCGTTCTGATACCTCAGACAGTGGACTACTACTATTACTACTACTACTATTACTACTACGACTACTACTGCAAGGTCTTTCCTGTCCATGTTTTGAAAGGTGGTAGTATGGGAATAAAAGAGTCCGGATAAACGTGGGCTCTGAACTGCATAACTGAACAATTTTTTCATCTTTCTACTGTGAAAGACATGTCTTCTCCTTAACAAGTGTTGTTTGCTCTTAAGGTTTTTACTTTAGATACCACGTTTACTGGACATTTTTGTCTTGTTTTGGATCATACTACCCAAAATATGGAACGCAAAGAGCTTGGAGTATAAGAGGCTCATTGTCAGAGGTATCTGAACAATTTTCGCATTAACTTTCGACTCGGAGGTTTCCGGACGAAGTCCCTTACACCACATTGATGTATTCACCCTTCTCCGTCACCTTGAAAGTTTATATCACCACGGAATCACAATGTATATCGCGGAAAGACCATGAAGATAATTAGAGACACTCGAGGCCACACGGAGGCTTCCCGGCGACCGTTCTTCCCTCAAACCATTCGCAACTGGAACAGGAAAAGGGGGAAATGGCCACACACGCCGTAAAACAGTTTGCAGAGTATAGCTGTAGATGCAGATACACAAAAACAGTGACGAATCGCCCAGTACTTCATCTGATCCTGAAGTATATCATCACCATAGGAGATTTCTCACGACCAATACATTTCAACCGCCAAGCGAACTACAAATGAGCTGGGAGAGGGGAGGAGATGTACTGGTACTAATTTTTGTGGAAAATAAGTAGCAGAAAGGTATTTACTCTAACGCCACATAATATTCAGAGGAGTTGGAGGAAACGGTTGCTTGGCGTGAGCGGAGACAGTTGGCCTACAATACTTCAGCAGCCATAGCGTGTTGGGCGCCAATGTCGCTGTATGAAGCCAGCCATGTGAGGCAGGTTAATCAATGATACACAGTGGTTTTAATCAGTTTCAGCACCTAAACTAAACACTGCGCTTTTACTGCAGCCATGTTTTTGGACCCTATTGTCTGTGTTCGCACACGGATCGAATTTAATACGTACGTCTTGCGCGTCCAGGATCGGGAAGATGTTCAGCTGCGCTGTCAATCTGGTAACATTTTAACATTCACCTCCAGATAGGCGGACCGCCGCAAATTATCTATCCTACAGACAAGCTTCCTACCGTACAGGGAAGCTGGAGAAGAAGTAACGCAGATACGGCATTCTTGTGCCATGCCGCTATTTAAGACTGATGTTTGGTGATCTAGCAGCAGCTGTGAAGTAGTTCTCGCCAGCTGAAATTAGCACCTGCCCACGTCAACAGTCAAAAACGAAATGACGTGTCATGCGCCTAGAAAACCAACACAGCGCTTTTCATCTGTGCTCTTGTAAACACGCTAGGATACTTCATTTGACAATCCATTACGAGAGCAGTTTTGGAAATCCACCAGTCGAATGACAAAGTGCACATTCTCCGTTGATAACTCGCGTTTGTGGCGGACGTCGAGCTATTCTGACAAGCCGACAGGCGTGGCACAGTTGAGACTGCGGTATTTATTACTGGACGGGACGGTCACTAAGACCGACTGTTCTGCGTAGTATGGACTTTTGTTGCGGCCCTCTTTTACCATGGTGTTATTTAAAACTGGGGAGCCTAAGATATTCTCTATTAACAACGGGAAACCATTTCACAAGAAACATGCACGGAACTGTAGTACTTTTTATGGCTTCTATGACCTTGCTCTACTATAGGTTTCTACTATCAACAATTCAGCCCTCTTAAAAATGATAATGATGTAAGCAAATAACAAACCAATTAACTTTTTAAAGGAATGATTTTCAGTCCTCCTTCCATGCTCATGTGCTGCCATATTTGTGGCTTCTCCATTCAGCAGTCGTTGGAAAATCTATTGTGTTTCACCACCAATAGCCTACGAAATATTTTCTTGTGTAATATATGCCTACATGTACAGTAGACGAGGAGCTCATTGCAGACGGACTGAGAAGGAAATTAACCGTGATTTTTCAAAGGAACCAACCCGTCGTTTGTTTTTCAGCGAAATCGTACACAAACCAGTTATGGACCACCGGACAAAGAGTTGATCCGCAGTCTTCCCGCATTCGCCTACAAATACAAATGAGCATTCTCATAAGTAAAATTTTGTCCTAACCTCAACTTTTGCGGTGCTCACTGGTAACGGAAGTAGATGATAATCATGTAGCCACAAGAATTAGAACGTAAGAAACTAAAGATGTAACAAAAGATTAAAAAATTTTCCCAGTTGTAAAACAGAGGCATGTATAGACTGTAATACCTGTCAACAAGGAGACAGTACCAACAAATATAATAAAACTCTAGAAATATGAAATGCAAAATACAAAATTTTTGCGCATATGAAAATGGTATTATAGAAAGAGAAATACAGAAGTGAACACTGTGCTAGCATTTCGTCACACTGGGAGCCCCATAACCATTTACAAGGACCTATTAGCATTATATACCATTGTATAGTTGGTGGTGAGGTCGGTTTTTCGTATAATTGTCGTCTCAGTGGGGCATTTGCATTTAGTCCTGCGCGCACATCACTCTGCCGCCCGCGGTGGCCAGGCGGTTGTAGGCACTCAGTCCGGAACCGCGCGACTGCTACGGTCGCGGGTTCGAATCCTGCATCGGGGATGGATGTGTGTGATATCCTTAGGTTAGTTAGGTTTAAGTAGTTCTATGTTCTAGGGGACTGATGACCACAGAAGTTAAGTCCCATAGTGCTCACAGCCATTTGAACCACATCGCTCTACACGATTCATATGCGATGCGGTGCCCCGAGAAATGTGACCGATCTAATACAAACGACACTCCCGCTGAACTCTCAATAAGGTTTAGACAGTTCACTAAAACAGCCACTGAAGACTGGATAAGTACAGAGTACAGTACTGGGTGATGACGTGTTGATGTTATAAACTTTCAGGGATGATGGAGAAGGGTAAATGCATAAATTTATGGTAAAAGACCCTTCTCCGGAAACGACCGAGTCGAAAGTCGTAAGCGAAAACTATTCTGTTACCTCTGGCAGAGAACCTCTTCTACTGCAAGCTCTTTGCTTTCCATGTTTTCGGAGCAGATAGTACGGACCAAAACAAGAAAGAAAAGAAAAAAAAATCTGCATAGTAAACACAAGATATAAAATCATACCTTAAGATGCATGAGCACTAGTTCAGGAGAAAAGGTGAGATACACAGTGACAAAGATGAGCAAGTGCTCGTACCTCTTAAGTTATGCACTTTAGAGCCCATTTCTAATGGATTTTGTTTCTTGTTTTAGTCCATACTACCTCCACCCAAGATATAAAAAGCAAAGAGCTTCCAGTTAAAAGTAGTCCACTGTCAGAGGTTACACAACAATTTTGACTTGCAACTATGGACTCTGTTAATTTGAGGTAAGGGACCCAGCTTCGGAAAGGACACATTTACCCTGCTCCACCATACCTGAAATTGTGTAAAATCATCACGAAATCATCCTGCGTATCTGCTAATGTTCAAATGCGTCTGATTCCTAAGGGACCAAACTGCTGCGATCATCGGTCTCTAGACTTACACACTACTTAAACTAACTGAAACTAACGCCAAGGACAAAACACACACACACACACACACACACACACACACACACACACACACACACACACGTCCGAGGGAGGACTCTAACCTCCGGCGGGATGTATCTGCTCATCTTGTACAGATTACCGAAAGGCAGATCAAGCCTGATGTCGATGTCTATGGCAACAAAATTTTATGGGATCTTCGTAAATACACGCCGGTGAATGCTAGGACGATCTGTGTAGCTATGTGACCAAGCAGTCTTCTATCATAAGGACAAATGTACCTCCAAGAGTAACGTAGGCCATCCAAGTGTATACTATGGTGAGGTCTGTTCCTAATCAGACGTCCCACGGTAGTGCCAACGTAAGCAGGCAACGATCAGCAAAGCCAGATGTTTGGTCTCGGCGCTCAGACGTTCCTGGCGTCACTCACAGCATAAAGCGTCGCGTTCCGAAGTCAGCTGCAACTGTGCACCACAGCTGTCTCTCTCTACGCAGAAATTACTTTCGATTTACTGAAGGCAAATTTTTCAGGTCTCATGTTTCCGAAGTTCCCTTGTTTACTTCGTGACGAACAACCGTCTGTCAGTATACGCAACAAAATCTCGTTTGTTTTTCTTTAACAAGCTACTAGCAAATACTTAGTACCGAAATATAAACCAAGCAGCCTCCTGTGGGGACTGCTACCAAAACTTCGTCGCTCAAAAATTGAGCGAAAACCCAGTAACTTACAAGACGAGGTGTTTGTCGAAGTTTCTCACGGAATGCTCGTTTAAAAAGAAGGGAAAGAGTAACACAAGGTCACATTGGACAAGGCTGAGAAAGTAAATTCGACGTGTCGGTTTCAAAGGAACCACTCACAGTAAGTGATTCGATGAAAAATGGAGAACATAAATCTGGATTGCTGATGGGCATCTGAATTGGACTTCTCCTACGCCACCTAACTCAGTAATAATATTTTAAATTAATTTTCCCTCTTGCGGTTTTCACTACTGTTCTAAAGAATATTCGCTTGAGCATTCAGACGGTATAATATCCATCCAATGGTCCACTTTCGCGAGGTCCTGAAAGCTATAGATTCATTTCCAAAGGGCTTTCTGTGGGGTATTTTAGCAGATAACCTTCTCAAAAAACGACAGTGAATCCATACACACAGCGTTGACGGCGGGAAGCGTGATGAGAAACCCCCATTGTTCCCCTGGCAGTGTCACATTCGAGGAGGATAGGCATTGTCCTCTAATGACCTGTAGATGTTGTGTCAAACTTATAGCTTGCTGTGCAGAGTTATGCTGTATTTGCATTGTTGTCATATGACTGTCGAAAGGAAAAACGCGCAGCCCATTCCTATCGATACGATGAGGGTCGCCGATCTTTACGTCCTCTTTTAACGGACGAATTACCGTCAATAGCATCTAATGCTCTTTCAGGCACTGCAAAGAGATTTGGGATTTAATTCAGCTTAACGGTACAGTGTTTGATCCATGCCCAACCAAATATAGCACGCGCGGGCGGCCTGAAAGTTAACAATAGTAATTCAGCCTCAGTGGGGTTCATCATCACTCAACTGACCAATCATTTTTTTCGTACCATATATCACCGTGTATTTATGCGTATACATACGACAGCCGTTGCGAATGTGACCGCCACTGCATCGGGCAAAAACAGCGCTGTATCTTGTAACGCAGACCACAGCCTCAACGAGGGACGTACGTTCGAATTTGAGAAAACAAAAATGTTGTTCCGAGGTAGTGTTGTTTGGGAGAGTATCATCAAAGGATCAATTGATATAAGGCTCCATGACACACTTGCCACCAAGGACGAGAACTAACAGGTAAGTTAGACATGGAAACATATACCAGTAGCCCAGTACCTATACGCCCAGAACGCCCTCTGCAATTGATGCTTCGTGAGTCTGGGCAAGACTTAATGTACCGAGAGTCGAATGGTGGTCCGCATCCGGACAGACGAAGTTCATCGGTGTCACTGTAAGAGAACGTCGGTTTGCCTTCTTACACAAGTTCCATGTTATGTTCGAGCTAACGACGAGAAAATTACTTCTTTCCCCTCTTTCCTAAGAGAAGAGCCGAAATATATCTACACTATGATGAGGACTTAGACATAGAAGTATATCCGGGGTACATCAACCAAAGAGGAGGAAAGCAATGGCATTTGCAACATGCTATCCCTCAAACGGTATGACGACGTACGGAGTGAAACTGAAGGTGCAGAGCCGCAAAACACGGCGGTGTAAAACAGTGCTATTTTTGATGATGACTACGTGTTGCGGGAGCACGACGGTAAGGTTTTAATGAAAGCGCAGTTACACAAATAAAGGAGAACATGAGGAAGTACAATAAACTTAAGCACCTCTTTTGAACAGTTTCTTCTTCTTATTTATTTAGTTTCCTGTCACAGTTGCGTACATATTCATTAACAGTGACCAGTTTGTAAAGAGTCCATTTTCGAACGATTTCCTGCGTCATTATCACGTTATTGTAAACTAATTCCATTGTAATACATATTTTTTTCTGTTCTTACAGTGTACATTCAAGCTGCTTTTCCTTGGCACAACTGACTTCCCCACACTAGGTCAACTTGGCTTGTGTGGTTGAGTGCACTCGGTAGGCACTAGCAGTGTTCAAAATGTGTTCGTGAGTGCTGTCGTCATAGCACAGTGCGGTTTGAAATAAGCCTCAGACACTTAATTCTGACAAAGAACGGGGAAGAAATGAAGCATGATGAAGCGTTAAGAAATCATTCCAATTTTCATATAACTTCATTTAGTCTAATAATTGAAATCTAAACGTTAATGTCCGTTGCGGTTTGGCCCAGAATCACTGTGGATACGGAAGAGAATTTATATCCTCTCCAACTCACTGCCTGGTGGTTTTCTGTGCTTGCGTCTACGGAGAATAGCACCGTTCTGTAACAGCAGTCACAACACAAGCCACGACATTTATAGACTGAGAGATTCGTTCTCCAGAAATAATGGAACCGTATACACATGGACTGCAACTGCCAGAATAGATTCAAAAATAAACAGAGTATAAAATTTAACTCTTGATTTATTACCAAATTCCTCTTGACGGCCTCCAAAGAGTCTGTCTGCTAACTTGCCTAAACTTACTTCTTGACAGCAAATAACCAGGAAAATACGGTCTTGTCCGCTACATCAGCGTGTCGCGATAAATCAGTAGCCTCGAGATTCTCACCCCGTCTTTTGTGTGAGCTATGTGAACCATTCGAACTTAATACAACCACTAAAAAAATACGCTGTCTTTAAAGTAAATCTAGAATTTATTTCAGACATTTTACACTAGTCATTGGAGACCAGTCGTCGCTAAAAGTTCCATTTGGTAATCGGACAGAAATATATGTAGACGTAGAGAGATTTTTGCGTAATAAAGTCTTGACTATAATAATCAAAGAAACTACACGAAATCTGTCCAGTTCGAAAACGAACACAATAACTTCTCATTATTGAGTATATGATTTTATCAGTACAGAAAACACTTGTTAGAAGAGGTAGCGGATAGCTTAAGTGTCAATGTCGCCAAACAATTTTCTTCTGATGCTAAACACGCTCGCTTACATGCCCTCATTTTAAAAAATGAGACAGCACACATGCTTTGCCGGTATTTGCGGAAGTACTACCATCACCAAGGAGGAGATAGAGAAGATCCAAAGAAGAGCGGCGCGTTTCGTCACAGTGTTATTTGGTAACCGTGATAGCGTTACGGAGATGTTTAACAAACTCAAGTGGCAGACTCTGCAAGAGAGACGCTCTGCATCGCGGTGTAGCTTGCTCGCCAGGTTTCGAGAGGGTGCGTTTCTGGATGAGGTATCGAATATATTGCTTCCCCCAACTTATACCTCCCGAGGAGATCACGAATGTAAAATTAGAGAGATTAGAGCGCGCACGGAGGCTTTCAGACAGTCGTTCTTCCCGCGAACCATACGCGACTGGAACAGGAAAGGGAGGTAATGACAGTGGCACGTAAAGTGCCCTCCGCCACACACCGTTGGGTGGCTTGCGGAGTATAAATGTAAATGTAGATGTAGATGATGTTTTTGGCGAACTGCCATGAGACACAACGAGGTAAACAAAAGAACAGACGCAGTTCTCGTATTTACGACTGACTGAATCTATAATATTAGCGCACAGGGCAATAGTAAAAAAATAAGTGAAAGAGAAATAAGTGCGTATGATACACAATATATATGCGACATCAATTAACTGTACCCAACTTTACATTATTAGAAGGAAAACAATTACCACCGATTTAATTTTGTTGGATACATTACAGGTTATTCTCAACACTAAACAATTTGAATTAACGGATTACAGAAAGAATTACCACGATTTATTCGATTTGGTAACAAAATTCCTAAGTGTCTAAAGATAGGACAAGTGTTTTCGTCTGAAAAAAGGAGAGCGTATCAGTGTCATTGTAATGAAATCTCTGCAAATATTTTTCTCAAATTCTAGAGATTGAATCAGTCTTTCTGAAGCCATAAGGTCGTCAGATCCTTCTCCGAGTATTACTTGTCCCGCAGACGTGATGCTCGGCAGCACAAAATACTTCAGGAAGTGCTGCTTTAAGCAAGTTAACGTAATCTGCTGTATCTGAAGGAGTATACACTGAAAGTAAGAGCGAAACCTGTATTTCATGTTTATTAAACTACATGAAGTTACTTGATCAATAGTTTAGAGATCAAGATATGCGATGAGCACCTATTATTGTTAAGCATAGTTGCATGGAGCAACTACAGCGGACATATGGAAAGAGAAGTTGCTCGTAGTTTGTGTTTGGTTTAAGCAGACATAGACGAGGGGGGGGGGGGGGGGGGGAAATCAGATAATGAGATAACACATTCGATAGCGCAGTGAGCTGCGCCATGAGACAGCTAATTACGCGACTACGAGTAGGACAGGTCAAGACAGTCACAGTTTTCACCATAACACGTAAATCATGGAAACCAAATATCACACCTGACGGGTAACCCCTAAGCTGGGCTACCACTGCACAGTTATGGTAGTGGGATCTAAAGGAACAATCCTACATAAGTGTTACAAAATGTTTTTTATGCCAGCTGATTAAAGAGGACGGAAGAAATGAAACGACGGACGCTCTTGAAGTTCTCCACCTAATACGACGACGGCACGGATGTAGCGAAAATGCTTTTTTTTTTTTTTTTTTTTTTTTTTGAAGTATGATTGTTAAGATGGCTTGTGGTTTCGGATTTGTGTGTTTAGTTTCTTGTTTACTGCGGTAGTGTAAGAAACGACTCTTGAGCGTTTCGTGAAAGAAATTATAAAACTGAATTGGTTTTGTGATAAATTATTCATCTATAATATTAGCTCAGATCGCTTGATGTGCAATAGCTTGTTTTATGACCAGTTTCCACAGTGGCTAGCTGTCATCATCTGATCTCCCAGAATTATTATTACACATCAGCCTCGTCGACTTATTGAGAACAAGCTCCAATTATAATAAAATAGCTCCATACTGATCTATCAAATACGTAAAACTTGCTAAATAAAATACTCATTCTCGTCGACGAATCATCTTTACTGATGTACCTGTTTTTCGTCCTGTACTTCTCAATGGTGCTATGGATATTTTATTTAGCAAGTTTTATATATTTGACTAACTACTGTGACCTATCTGTTACTAAGAAAGTGTATGACGAAGACTGTTGTACGCGTTTCCAAGATGCCCAGACAGACTTTGAAGACTACTCGCGTCCGGGACGCACTTCAAACTCAAAAAAGATAGGAAAAATCGAAAAAGTAGGTATTCTGATTCGACCTGACACTCGGCTGAGTATTTCTTCGGTCGCTGAAACTGTAGAAATCGACATAGAATGTATAAGGCGAATTTTATATAACCAGTTTAAAGTGAGAAAAGTTTATGCGAAACTGGTGCCAAAAATTCTCACAATGGAACAAAAAGAAGCTCTTGAAAATGTTACTACTGAGACTCTGAATACCGTTGAAAATGATCCTAATTTCTTGGAAAGAATAACAACACGTGAAGAATCTTGGTTTTTCACTTGTGATCCGGACAGTAAGCGCCAATCATGCAATGGAAGGGCCCAACTTCACTGAGAGCGAAACAGCTTGAATGAGCGATCATGACTGAGTTTTTCGACATTCATGAAACTGTGTCTCTTCATTGGGCTCCTGAAGGTAGAAGTACTAAACAACATTACTACCTTGAGGTATGTTGCTCAACTCCTTGAGAGGTGCAGAACTGTAGAACAACAAAGAACAAGTCACGCGTTCTGCGTCAAGATAACGCACCGGCTCATACCATATTGTCTTTTAAGAAGTTTCTAGCAAAGTACAGCATCCCAGTGTTAGACCACCCAACTTAATCGTATGACCTAGCACCATGTGACTTATGTATTTCCCAAAGTGATATCCGCAATAAAAGGAACAAGATTACAGACCGTTGTGAAAGTGGAAGAAAAAGCGGCACGCGCCATCAAGGAGCTCACAGAGGATGACCTCCGACACTGTTTCCAAAAATGGAAAATTCACATGAATCATTGTAGGTAGAGAGGAGGGGAGGAGAGTACATTGATGGCGACAGTTGACGATTGTGGCCGAGCGGTTCTAGGCGCTGCTGTCTGGAACCGCGCGACCGCTACGTCACAGGTTCGAATCCAGTCTCGGGCATGGATGTGTGATGTCTTTAGGTTAGTTAGGTTTAACTAGTTCTAAGTCTAGGGGACTGATGACCTCAGATGTTAAGTCCGAAAGTGCTCAGAGCCATTTGAACCATTTTTGAGGTGACGGTTGTCAAGAGAGCGATATGCACATATTCAGAGAGCGGTAGTATCGACTACACAACGTCTAAAAGGGCAGTGCATTTGCAGAGGTAACGGACAACGTAGTGGCCGACGGCCTTCACTTAATGACCGTAGAATTGTCAGTGTTAACAGACAAGGGGGCGGAGGTTGGGAGACACAGACACTGAGTGAAATAATCACAGGAATCAGTGTCGGACGCACGACGAACGTATCCGTTACGACAGTGCGGCGAAATATGGCGTTAATGGGCTACGGCAGCAAACCACCGACGTGAGTGCCTTTGGACCTTAGACGACGAAAAATCGTCGCCTATTCAGATGAGCTCCCAATTTCAACTGATAAGAGCTGATGGACCCAGGTTGTCAACAAGGCACTTTGCAAGCTGGTTGTGGCTCCATAATGGTGTTTACATGGAATGAACGGATCATCGATGTGGAATGGTTATGTTCGGCTACTTCGAGACCATTTTCAGCCATTTATGGACTCCATGTTCCCAAACAGCAATAGAATTTTTATAGACGACAATGCGCCATGTCCCCGGACCACAATTATTAGCGATTGGTTTGAAGAACATTCTTGACAGTTCGAGTGAATTATTTGCCCATCCAGATCGCACGACGTGAATCTCATCGAACATTTATTGGACTTAATCGAAGAGTGCAGTTCGTGCACAAAATCCTGCACTGGGAACACTTTCGCAATTATGGACGGCTATAGAGGCAGCGTGGCTCAATATTTCTGCAGGGAACTGCCAACGATTTCTTGGGTCCATGCCACCTAGAGCTGCTGCACTATGCCATTCAAAAGGGTGTCCGGTGAGATATTAGGAGGTATCCTATAGCTTTTGCCACGTCACTGTAATTATGTATGTTTTGTTGAAATAAAGTGTTTTACAGCAAGAGTCCAGTTTTTTATATCCACACTTTGCATACGGAAACAATGCACAATCATATGACAGTAGGTGAGAAGCGGAGAGCCGCAGGCCCTTGCAGTGTGGTCAAACAACTGTAAATGACGAAGAACGAAGTGGCAGACGATCTCTCTGTGGAAATCCGGGACTTTGAGATTTAAATGTACTGGTTACGTGAGAAAGTGAAATGTGTCATGGCTCATTTTCAGCATCTTATATTGGAGATGCCAAAGGGTGCCGACCCCAAATGTTACATCTATGTCGGGCGAAGCCAGGTAACGTCTTTATCCTCTGAATCAACGAGAACGAGTGCTTGGTGGATGCTATAACCTCGAGACAAAGGACAAAACAAGCAATGGAAATTGGAAATTTGTGGTAAGTTCTATGGACCAGACTGCTAAGGTCATCGGTCCCTAAGCTTACACACTACTTGATATAACTTCAACTAACTTACGCTAACGACAACACACACACCCATGCCCAAGGGAGAACTCGAACCTCCGACGGGGGGAGCCGCGCGAACCGTGGCAAGATGCCTTCGACCGCACGACTACCAAGCAATGGAAACATGTGGTTTCACCACCGCCGAAAGGAGGTACCGAGTGTTTTTTCTACTTTTTTCTTTTCTTTCTTTTTTTTACTGCCATTGTATGATACTAACAGATTGCGTTAGTGAAGGGCAAACAGTCACAGGATCAGACTACTCGTATAAAAGTGCGATCTGGTCCTTGCTGCACCAGACAGAGACAAAGGGAAAAAATAAGGAGAGGCTGCGGCTTCCTGTTTGCTCAAATTAATTAATTCCAAAAGGGTGAATGTGTCGCTCATTCTTTCGTATAAAAACACGGGCGACTGGTATCATAGCAACCCTACCCGACATCACTCAGCATTTAGCTGGAGGAACAGTCTGCTGGATTTACAGCTACATGATAACACAATCAAGTGCCTGGCAGAGGTGGTTCCATCGAACCATCTTCAAGCTATTTCACAAATATTGTACTCTCAAACAGCGCGCGGGGAAAACGAGCACTTAAATCTTTCCCCGCGAACTCTGATATCTCTTATTTGATTATGGTGATCATTCCTCCCTCTGTAAGTGGGCGGCAACAAAACATTTTAGCAATCGAAGGAGAAACTTGGCGACAGGAATTTCACGAGAAGATCCTGCCACGACGAAAAAGGACTTTTGTTTTCATGACTGCTACCCCAAATCGCGTATCAAGCCCGTGACACACCCTGCCCTATTTCGTGATAGTACAAAAACGAGCTGTCCTCCTTTGGACTTTTTCAATGTCCTCTGTCAAACCTGTCTGATGCAGATACCACAATGCACAGCAAAACCCCAGAGGAAGGCGGACTAGCGTAGTGTAAGCAGTCTCTTTAGTAGAACTGTTGCATTTTCTTAGTGTTCCGCGAATAAATCGCAGTCTTTCGTTTGCTTCCCTCACAACATTATGTATGTGTTCGTTCCAATTTAAGTTATTCATAATTGTGAGCCCTTGGGTATTGGTGTGATTTGTGCTAATTTCCAATCTTTGGGTACGGATCTTTCGACGAGCGAGTGGTTTATGTGGAGCTATTTTATCAGCATACTCTGAAAGGAACCCGACTGATGTACAAGTTGGACCGCAATATTTGCGTTTATTAAGTGACTGAAGCAGCTTCGCTAGGCCAAGTATATTTATTTCTGAGATACCCATGTTGTCTGTCATTTTTGATTCGAATTCTGAAAGATTTACTTCGTCTTCTGTGGTGAAGGAATTTCGGGAAACTGTATTTAGTTACTCTGATTTAGTGACACTGTCATCAGTATTATCACCACTGCCATCGCAAAGTAAAGGTATTTGTCTTGCCGCTGGTGTACTTTACATGCGACCAGATTATCTCTAGATTTTCTGACAGATTCCGAGACATAATTTTGTTGTGGAAGCTATAAAAAGTATCTTGCATTGACGTTCACAATATATTTCGAGATTCTGTAAAATTTTCCGATCTTCGGGATTTCACGTTCTTTTAAATTTGTTCGCAGAGGCAACGAAAAAAGCATGCCAGTGTTGTAACCTGTTTTGTGTACTATAGGGGGCCAATATCGTCTTTTATTAATTTATTTGGTAAATATCTCTCAAATGCCGTCGATTTTATGTCTTTGAATCCAAACCACATCTGGTCTAACTTACACTGAGAGACTGGAAGGAGTGGAGATTGTTTCTTAGGGAAGTGCCAAGAAAATCGTTGTCTGCTTTTTTAGATAGGTATACTTTGGTTTTATTTTGGTGGGTCTGGATACTGCAGTATTCAGTCTTACAACAACAACCTTATGATCAATAATCCCTGTATCCGTCATTATGCTCCCAACTTACTCAGTATTATTTTTTGCTAATATGTCAAGTATGTTTTAGAAATCATTTACACTTCGACTGGGCTCCTGGACTAATTGTTCAAAATGATTTTCTGCGAAGGAATCCAGTTCGAGTTCGGAGGACTTTTACGCTTACTGCCTTTAAACATGCTGCCAGCGCAACTTGTCGCATCATCGTTGTCGTGGCCGCGTTGAAAATCATGAATCATTTACGAGGAGCAACAGCGTAGTGTTTATAGCAGCAGCAGCAGCAGGTTGCGGCTGGCGCCACATCCGCGCAGCTTGGCGCACCCCTGCTAATAAGGGCTGCATCCCCCGGGGCATACATCAGCAGCCCCTGCCGCGCACAGCAACACCGTAATGGATTCCGCGCAATCAGCCCACGCCGCCACGCCCAGTGCAGCCCTCTGCAGGCTGCTACGCACAGATAGAACCCCTCCCACGCAGCACTGACAAAAGGCCTTCCATCTCCACGCGAGGGTGCCAAGGTGAATCACCGTCCGTGCTTCTCCCGTGCACAGGCAACCCGCGGCAACCCCTCCAGCAGCCGCAAGAAACGGCGAGCCATGCGTACGCCAGGTGAGGAGGAATGCCCATGGAGTCCATCAGTGAACGAATCAGACAAGGAAAACACACAAAGATTTTTGTCGTAGTGAAAAATAATCTTCATATGCAGTGTCGCTTAGACGTCCTTCCACCCCAGGTCACAACTGTTTATTGTATATCGTAGTAGTTACGTATAAAAGCTATGTATTCAGCCAATCTCTATGTGCACCATCCTGTATTACACGGTGGTCTGTTTGTCATCGTGTCCTCCTTGACTTCTTAGGCAATATCTCGGGAGTTAACTACACTTACATCTATCCTCAGCAAGCCACCTGACGGTGTGTGGCAGAGGGTACCTTGAGTACCTCTATCGGTTCTCCCCTCTATTCCAGTCTCGTATTGTTCGTGGAAAGAAAGATTGTCGGTATGCCTCTGTGTGGGCTCTAATCTCTCTAATTTTATCCTCATGGTCTCTTCGCGAGATATACGTAGGAGGGAGCAACATACTGCTTGACTCCTAGGTGAAGGTATGTTCTCGAAACTTCAACAAAAGCCCGTACCGAGCTACTGAGCGTCTCTCTTGCAGAGTATTTCACAGGAGTTTATCTGTCATCTCCGTAACGCTTTCGCGATTACTAAATGACCCTGTAACGAAGCGCGCTGCTCTCCGTTAGATCTTCTCTATCTTTTATATCAACCCTCTCTGGTACGGATCCCACACCAGTGAGCAGTATTCAAGCATTCGGCGAACAAGTGTACTGTAACCTACTTCCTTTGTTTTCGGAGTGCATTTCCTTAGGATTTTTCCAATGAATCCCAGTCTGGCATCTGCTTTAGTGACGATTAATTTTATATGGCCATTCCATTTTAAATCACTCCTAATGCCTACTCCCAGATAATTTATGGAATTAACTGCTTCCAGTTGCTGACCTGTTATATTGTAGCTAAATGATAAAGGATCTTTCTTTCTATGTATTCGCAGCACATTACACTTGTCTACATTGAGATTCAATTTCCATTCCCTGCACCATGCGTCAATTCGCTGCAGATCCTCCTGCATTTCAGTACAATTTTCCATTGTTACAACCTCTCTATATACTACAGTATCATCCGCAAAAAGCCTCAGTGAACTTCCGCCGTTATCCGCAAGGTTATTTATGTATATTGTGAATAGTAACGGTCCTACGACACTCCCCTGCGGCACGCCAGAAATCACTCTTACTTCGGAAGACTTCTCTCCATTGAGAATGACATGTTGCGTTCTGTTATCTAGGAACTCTTCAATCCAATCACACAATTGGTCTGATAGTCCGTATGTTCTTGCTTTGTTCATTAAACGACTGTGGGGAATTGTATCAAGCGCCTTGCGGAAGTTAAGAAACACGGCATCCACCTGGGAACCCGTGTCTATGGTCCTCTGAGTCTCGTGGAAGAATAGCGCGAGCTGGGTTATGATTCGAAAGGCTTCCTTAACACTGTTCCGAAATAGCTCATTATTCACCATAAAGAGTTGCCTATCGTACTAAGGTCCAAGTTTCCAATGGCCATTTCAATTGGACGAAAATGTTGGTGAACATGCCCAAGCCAGCAACCTCCAAATTGGTCATCGAGGTCTTCGAGCAGAGGAACTGAACTCGTTTGCGACACGCTATCATATACCTTACGTAAGAGTTGTAAAAGGTATATTTATGACATCCCGGCCCATATAATACCACGAGTCGGATTTCTTTCCAACTCTTGTACATAATTCATATTTTCAACGTGACGAAACACTACATTCCTCGTGAGTAAACTGAGATACATGGCACATTTATTAGCAAATAACGTTATTGAGCGAGGCACATAACACGGCACAGGGTGCAACTCGGTGTTCCATGTCGTCGTCAGAAAATTCACTCACTAACATTTCATTTTCAAATCATTTTTAATGCAGTCATGCATTGTTGACTGCGTTATTTTAAACTCATCTACACCTACATACATCTTTCGCAAGCCCCCGTATGGTGCGTAGCGGAGTGTGTCTAACACCATTAGTCATTTCCTTTCCTGCTCCGTTCGCAAATGCAGCGAGATGACAACGGTAGTCTGTGTGTCTCCTTACGAGCTCTAATTTCTCCTATCTTGTCGATGTCCATACACCAAATGTACGTTGGTGGTAGTGGAAACGTTACGCAGTCACTCGCAAATCCTGGTTCTTTAAATTTTCTCAGTAGCGCTTCTCAAAAAGAGCGTCGTTTTCCCTCCAGATCCAGAGATGACGACTTGAATTCACGGAAAATATCCGTAATACTTGCATACTGATCGAACCTACCAGTAACAAATCTCGTAGCACACCTCTACACTGCTTCGATATCTTCCTTTATTCCCATCTGGTGGGGATTCGGAACACTCGAGCAGCATACAAGAATGGGTCGCACTAGTGTTTTATACGTGGTCTGCTATACAGATGAGCAACGCTATCCTAAAACTCTACCGATAATCCAAAGTCAACAACTAACCTTCATTAATATCGTCCGTTCCCGCTCGTTCCATTTCATATCGCTTGCAACGTTACGCCTAGATGTTTAATCGACGTAACTGTATCAAGCAGTATACTACTGATTCTATACTCAAACATTAGTGGATTTTTTTTCCCTACTCATCCGTATTAACTTACATTTTTCTACACTTAGAGCAAGCTGTAATTCATCATACCGAGGAGAAATTCCGTCTAAATCATCCTGCGTCCTTCTACAGTCATTCAACGGCGATACTTTCTTGTATACTACAACGTCATTGGTAAACAGTCGCAGATTGCCGCTCATCCTATCCGTCAGATTATTTGTGTGTTAGTTCAATTGCTGCTTTGTGAATGTATTTCAGTGGAGATTGCTGAACTGATTGAGTGATGGCGGCAAGTCAGGAAAGATATAGGGACTTATCGGATAAACTGTACTTGATTCCTAAGTTGTTACATTGGTTTCTTCGTGTTATACCAATCCACCACTATCCGAATAATGAATCGGCAACGGCCTACTTTCCTTAGATCTGTTTACTTGGCACTACGTCAAATATCGCGAAGACATAAAAAAAAATGGTAAGAAGACAGAGTATGTTGTTATGGCGATAGTGCTGCCCAAATTGACAGGCAAACAAAAGAAGCTGTCATCCACTTTCGTCATCTGCGGCAGCAACAGCGCCGAGGCATTAATTACTAAATGAAATGCCGTGGATATAGATTTGCAGGTGAGAAGAAAAAAAGAAATTCAGCTGGCTATAAGTTCACAGACCACAAAAAAATTGTAATAACATGTTCACCGTCCGGAAGAATGAGCTGAAGGTGATATAGGTGAACAACAGGCATAGATGACATACACTCCTGGAAATTGAAATAAGAACACCGTGAATTCATTGTCCCAGGAAGGGGAAACTTTAATTCCTGGGGTCAGATACATCACATGATCACACTGACAGAACCACAGGCACATAGACACAGGCAACAGAGCATGCACAATGTCGGCACTAGTACAGTGTATATCCACCTTTCGCAGCAATGCAGGCTGCTATTCTCCCATGGAGACGATCGTAGAGATGCTGGATGTAGTCCTGTGGAACGGCTTGCCATGCCATTTCCACCTGGCGCCTCAGTTGGACCAGCGTTCGTGCTGGACGTGCAGACCGCGTGAGACGACGCTTCATCCAGTCCCAAACATGCTCAATGGGGGACAGATCCGGAAATCTTGCTGGCCAGGGTAGTTGACTTACACCATCTAGAGCACGTTGGGTGGCACGGGATACACGCGGACGTGCATTGTCCTGTTGGAACAGCAAGTTCCCTTGCCGGTCTAGGAATGGTAGAACGATGGGTTCGATGACGGTTTGGATGTACCGTGCACTATTCAGTGTTCCCTCGACGATCACCAGTGGTGTACGGCCAGTGTAGGAGATCGCTCCCCACACCATGATGCCGGGTGTTGGCCCTGTGTGCCTCGGTCGTATGCAGTCCTGATTGTGGCGCTCACCTGCACGGCGCCAAACACGCATACGACCATCATTGGCACCAAGGCAGAAGCGACTCTCATCGCTGAAGACGACACGTCTCCATTCGTCCCTCCATTCACGCCTGTCGCGATACCACTGGAGGCGGGCTGCACGATGTTGGGGCGTGAGCGGAAGACGGCCTGACGGTGTGCGGGACCGTAGCCCAGCTTCATGGAGATGGTTGCGAATGGTCCTCGCCGATACCCCAGGAGCAACAGTGTCCCTAATTTGCTGGGAAGTGGCGGTGCGGTCCCCTACGGCACTGCGTAGGATCCTACGGTCTTAGCGTGCATCCGTGCGTCGCTGCGGTCCGGTCCCAGGTCGACGGGCACGTGCACCTTCCACCGACCACTGGCGACAACATCGATGTACTGTGGAGACCTCACGCCCCACGTGTTGAGCAATTCGGCGGTACGTCCACCCGGCCTCCCGCATGCCCACTATACGCCCTCGCTCAAAGTCCGTCAACTGCACATACGGTTCACGTCCACGCTGTCGCGGCATGCTACCAGTGTTAAAGACTGCGATGGAGCTCCGTATGCCACGGCAAACTGGCTGACACTGACGGCGGCGGTGCACAAATGCTGCGCAGCTAGCGCCATTCGACGGCCAACACCGCGGTTCCTGGTGTGTCCGCTGTGCCGTGCGTGTGATCATTGCTTGTACAGCCCTCTCGCAGTGTCCGGAGCAAGTATGGTGGGTCTGACACACCGGTGTCAATGTGTTCTTTTTTCCATTTCCAGGAGTGTATTTGCTGTCACGAGCAACTATATCATAGCTGGAATGTTGACATCCGCCTTCTGGGCACTAGAGAATTCGTGGGGATGTTCTGTGTGCAACGCGACCAGCCATGTGCCACACGATCACAGAACTTATCGAATTTCAGTAAATATGTAAACAAAGAGTCTCAATGCATTGTTGACTGAGAGACCCTGAGAGTCTACTCTGCTGTGCAACTGGTAATTTTTTATCCTTCTCTCAACTTAGCACCTTCTCTCCGATATATTTGAATGTTGTTCTTCTAAGTGTATTTGGTTAGCGTAGGTAACCATACTGTATTTGTGAACAGTATTGTGTTTGTCTTATAAACGGTGAAGGAAGAGAATGAAATCCGATGCCAGCACACAGGTTACGACTACATGGAAGCACCCAGGGATGTAACGAGCTTATCCTCGTCATAAGAAGTCATGTGGCCTCATTCCATTGGGGCAAAAGGTAGTGATAACACCGAGTTCATCACCATCGCTCTTTTCCTCGTCGGATACCCGCAGGTAGTATGCTGTAGCGATTTTAACGGGATACCTTCGTGTAGCCCAGTGACATGGTGTTCGTTAGCGATCTTAGTGTAATAAGGGCAAAAACTTTTTTTAGAGAATAAGGTTCTCATAAAAAGGGATGAAATCAATCACAAGCGTGGCAGTGACTTGGTGCCCGTGTTCCATCCTGCTCCACCATGGGGATCAGATGCAAGATCACTGCATAACAATTCCATTGTTAGAAAGCATAACAATTTATTGTGGAATATTGAAGGTTTTCGTACTCACGCATTTGCCTTTAAATTGTTTCATGAGCTATACTGAGATAAAGTTACGCACGAAGGAGAACAGAATGTTCCAAAGGAAGGGGAGGAAATATAGTCGCCAGCATTGCGTTACTTCTTGAAGATGCGTCACCGACTGATGATGATGATGATTATTATTATTATTTCTTTACTTTCTCAGACGTTAAGTCTGGTTAAAAATGGAAAGTGACGCGGACCTTGATCAAGCGTCACTTCCTTTTAACTGTATAATATGTGTTATATTGCATTTAGGAACTTTCGGGTAATTGAACATGTATCAATAATTACAGATTTCTGTAGTTATATATATAAGTTTGGATGTAGCTGTATTGCATTGATGTACTGGTGGATATTGTGTGGTATGACTCCTGTAGTTGATAGTATAATTGGTATAATGTCAACTTTATCCTGATGCAACATGTCCTTGACTTCCTCAGCCAGTCGGATGTATTTTTCAATTCTTTCTCCTGTTTTCTTTTGTATATTTGTCGTATTGGGTATGGATACTTCGATTAGTTGGGTTAATTTCTTCTTTTTATTGGTGAATATGATGTCAGGTTTGTTATGTGGTGGTGTTTTCTCTGTTATAATGGTTCTGTTCCAGTATAATTTGAATTCATCATTGTCCAGTACACTTTGTGGTGCATACTTGTATGTGGGAACGTGTTGTTTTATAAGTTTATGTTGTAAGGCAAGCTGTTGATGTATTATTTTTGCTACATTGTCATGTCTTCTGGGGTATTCTGTATTTGCTAGTATTGTACATCCGCTTGTGATGTGATCCACTGTTTCTATTTGTTGTTTGCAAATTCTGCATTTATCTGTTGTGGTATTGGGATCTTTAATAATATGCTTGCTGTAATATCTGGTGTTTATTGTTTGATCCTGTATTGCAATCATGAATCCTTCCGTCTCACTGTATATATTGCCTTTTCTTAGCCATTTGTTGGATGCGTCTTGATCGATGTGTGGCTGTGTTAGATGATACGGGTGCTTGCCATGTAGTGTTTTCTTTTTCCAATTTACTTTCTTCGTATCTGTTGATGTTATGTGATCTAAAGGGTTGCAGAAGTGGTTATGAAATTGCAGTGGTGTAGCCGATGTATTTATATGAGTGATTGCTTTGTGTATTTTGCTAGTTTTCTGCTCGTTATAGAAAGAATTTTCCTAAATTGTCTACCTGTCCATAATGTAGGTTTTTTATATCGATAAATCCCCTTCCTCCTTCCTTTCTGCTTAATGTGAATCTTTCAGTTGCTGAATGTATGTGATGTATTCTATATTTGTGGCATCATGATCGTGTAAGTGTATTGAGCGCTTCTAGGTCTGTGTTACTCCATTTCACTACTCCAAATGAGTAGGTCAATATTGGTATAGCATAAGTATTTATAGCTTTTGTCTTGTTTCTTATTCTGTTTTCAGTATTTTTGTTAGTCTTTGTCTATATTTTTCTTTTAGTTCTCCTTTAATATTTGTATTATCTATTCCTATTTTTTGTCTGTATCCTAGATATTTATAGGCATCTGTTTTTTCCATCGCTTCCATGCAGTTGCTGTGGTTATCCAATATGTAATCTTCTTGTTTAGTGTGTTTTCCCTTGACTATGCTATTTTTCTTACATTTGCCTGTTCCAAAAGCCATATTTATATCATTGCTGAATACTTCTGCTATCTTTAGTAATTGGTTGAGTTGTTGATTTGTTGCTGCCAGTAGTTTTAGATCATCCATGTATAGCAAATGTGTGATTTTGTGTGGGTATGTTCCAGTGATATTGTATCCATAATTTGTATTATTTAGCATGTTGGATAGTGGGTTCAGAGCAAGGCAGAACCAGAAAGGACTTAATGAGTCTCCTTGGTATATTCCACGCTTAATCTGTATTGGCTGTGATGTGATATTATTTGAATTTGTTTGGATATTAAGTGTGGTTATTATTACTATTATTATTATTATTATTGGGATGTGGGGTGTTCAACTGCGCGGTCATCAGCACCCGTGCAAAGTCCCAATTTCTACACAGTCCTTTTTTTTATTCAGAATCCAATCGAGTCACTGACACAAATTATGACGACGATGAAATGATGAGAACAACAAAATGGTTCAAATGGCTCTGAGCACTACGGGACTTAACATCGGAGGTCATCAGTCCCGTAGAACTTAGAACTACTTAAACCTAACTAAACTAAGGCCATCACAAACATCCATGCCCGAGGCAGGATTCAAACCTGCGACTGTAGCAGTCGCGCGGTTCCGGACCGAAGCGCCTAGAACCGCTCAGCCACCACAGTCGGCCTGACGACACCAACAGCCAGTCCCCGGGCAGAGAAAATCCCCGAACCGGCCGGAAATCGAAATCGGGACCCCGTGATCCAGAGGCAACAACGCTAGCCACTAGTCCACGAGCTGCGGACGCACCGACTGATGCAATAGGGGTAGACTCGATGTAAGCTCTACTTTCTGTGAAAACCGTAGCACCGGATGCAGTTATTGCTGTACTCTCCGCAAATCGTTACTTTACTGCACATTGTATCCGAGAGGGCACCCATTAGGTATTTAACTGAACTATCGATTTAGCCAAACAGGGGGAAGATTTGAAATAGTGTATACATTCTTTAATTCTCTAGGAGTACGCTATTCGGGCGCGCTGCCCGTGTGAAACGGTAATGGGCTTGGATGCACTTACTTAACACACTATTATTTTGTGCAGGTATGTCCCCAACGCTCGAAACTATTTTAAAAAAGTTACTTCAGAAGCGAGAAGATCTGCTGAGAAATCATATGATATTTTTCAGGAACTATAAAATTACTTACTGCAGCCTTTATGGAAACTCCTGTCAGTATTCAGATTGCTCTACACACAAATAGATGGAATATGACGACAGCGCACGGAGACAGATTAAAGGAGATTTTACTACTGTTGGAAGTGATGCAGGACGGTTTTTATTTTATTTGATGCCACAATAAAAAACATAACTTAAATATGCTGTTGTAAATTACTTTACGGTAACTGAAGATGATCGCACTCTGCAGTTAATACAGATTTATCTGTCAGCACTTCGTGGCTTGTTTCGTTCGCTAAGGACACAGTTTTACGACTATTTTTTTAGTAAAATCCATTGGAAAAGTGGTGTCAGTTGTGGCTGAGGACATGTTTCTGGAAGGGATAGACACGGATGTAATTCACAATTCGACGCAGAAGGCATGATGACAGAGCATATGGCGAACGTCTTAGTGTGTGGGGGATATTGATAAAAACATATCACTATTAACTTTAGAGAAGCTGTATTATTAGTCCAAAACGTATTTTGAGATAATAGCAGTATTGTGCAGTCATTTGTCACGTTTTTTCACGGCCAGGGCCACCAACGCGTTGTAGTTGACCACACGACAACGCATCCGATTACGTGAAGCTGTTTTCGAGCATTGATGATCGCTAAGGAACACACGAGCAAGCTGCAGATCTCAGTAAGTCTCCAATGACTAGTCATGTCTGTTGTCCAGACGACAGTTTCCGGCAGCTAATGGCCGGGCGGCCAAGATTACTATCACCAACAAGTAAGTGCTGGAATCCTTAGCTTTGTTTTGGGAGTCGTAACATGCAGTGGTTTTAGACGTATCTGCAAAGTTGCTCTGTGCGGCTAATGTGTAATTCCCGCGTGGCAGATAAGCACCTCACTGTCAGCAATGCCTTTGGTATATCCGTCATCCCAGCACGGTACATCATTTTATGCCGAGTGATGTCGATAAAAGCAGGTGTGGGAAGGTCCGTGCTTGGCATTGTTTTGGACAGTTTGGCTCTCTCTGGTTTGGTGACATGCATACGTGGATTTAGAGAAATGATCTCTTGTAATTTGTAGTATTATGAAGCCATCATGCTTCCCAATAGAGGTTCACTTTAAATGGCAGTCTAACGTCTAACGCGACGAATCCTTTCCAGATCAGTGCACTTGATATTCAACAATTATTTGTGTCAAGGCGCATTTTGCCGCTACCGACGAGCAGGTAGGTATCGCAGAGTTCCAAGGTACCTCTGCTTGCACATTATGTGGGCTACAGCCTAAGGAATGTGTCTTCCTTAGTCAGGAGGTATTTGCTTAATAGCGCTACACAAAGGCCCATGCCCAGATTTTGATTATTAATTTTTGAATAAAGGCTTCCAATGGCACAAAAATAACAAAACGTGTGCGTTTTAGGCAATAAAAAATCTTTACTTCTCAGCAAGGCGTAAATCCGCTCTTCACTTTCTTTTATTAGATTGGATTTTTAGCCCGGTAGTGGAGTGTGACGACCTGTTAATTACAGAACACACGTGGTATGGAATATCTGATTGTGATTGCGCAGCGCACTGTAATGTGCAAAGGTAAACAAGATGTGAAGCAGTCTGCAAATTCGTGGACCTCGTCCAGTGAGGGACGCTGTATCGCGTGACAGCAGGGCGCAGAAAGCTCGTCTTCACTTAGCGGCGGAGCTTTCAGCCGACCGTGAAAAAAGACCAGCGCCCGGCCAAATGCACATGTCACCAGATATTAATGCGGGCACCTCGTGCAGCCTCGAAAGCATAATGGAGACGTGCGCCGCTGTCATTTATAAATAGACCACAGGAGGGAGTCGGAGGTAAACGTCGCAAAAGCGAGTGGTGTGCTCCGTCCGCGGCTAACGGAAGGTCTCTTCATACAGGAGTGCCCGCAGCAGCTGGCGTCGCTACAGAGATCAAACGGCGCGTGCGGTCTGTTGGTGAAAAATTATTGCCTTTTTACTGTGCTCTTTTGAATTTTTGAGTAACATGAAACTCATTTTTGTCACAGCAGAGTCTGTAATGTACTTGAATGGCAGTGTTGTGTGTGTGTGTGTGTGTGTGTGTGTGTGTGTGTGTGTGTGTAGGGGAGGGGGGGTCGGACGGAGGGAGAGAGGGGGGAGGGGGGGGGGAGGAAGGATGGGAGGCAGGCTTTATCGATAGGAGGGAAGTGGCTGACAAAGTGTGGTAGAAGAGAAGCGAGGTGCAAGAAAGAGGTTGACAGAACGTTTCGAGATATACCCTATATACCGCACAAGGGCGTGTCCGAGTTGAGGTACGCAAGTTGACAAAGGCAAGGTTACAGACCAAACAGTTCGCGATATTTACGAGGGTGCGTAATAAATATTTTTCCTGCTCAATCTGGACAAAACTTGCATGAGATACTTTTAAACTCAGGGACAACATAACACCGGGGCATTCTTACTAACATTTAAAAATCCGCGAAGCGACGTAGATGACGCTGAGACAAGTAACTTAATGTAAGACACATGGGGCCGCGAACGTCGGAAAATACCCGAAAGTGGATGACAAAAGTTCACCTTGTGACGTCAACAGATGACATACGTGCAAGTACGTGCGTGCGTAAAGAGATGACTGAGCGATGCAATACTTACATTCAAGCCAACGGGGCAAATTTCGAACACCTTTTGTAAGTGTGATGTGTTGTAAACGCAGAAGTTACAAAATTATTGCTCTCGCTGTAACCAATAAAAGGCTGTTCTTATTTTGTGTTTCTTTCCTTTTGTTTCTTCTGTTTATAGATTTTATTTTGTACAGAAAACGTAGGTTATTCACCGTAACACTGTCATTCGGAAGCCTGTACTCATTTACTCCTCACGCAATAAGGTAGGCATTTGTTGTACTATACTTTGGAATAAACCAGCAGAGACCGTGACACGGGCAAATCAAATAATAGATCCTACCTCAAGATAAACACATAATTGCCTAACGCAATGATAAAAATACTGTGTCAGTTACAAGACTCGACCTCTGACCCCCACGCTCTGAAGCTGCGAATGTACGCCCGGAGTCACGCAATCGTGAAATCTTGACTGGGGTTGGGTTTGGTTGTGATGATCGGGTGCGAGAAAGCGATAAGTTCAGCCGCTGCACATGTAGGGAGGTACGTCATCTGGCGAATCACAGGTTCAGCATTTGTCATCCACTTTTGTGCTATTTCCAGACATTTGCGCCCCCCATGTTTTATTACTTATCTCAGCGTCATCTAATTCACTTCCGGGGTTCTTGAGCGTTAACAAGAAGCACCATGTATAAAAAATGAATATCAAGTATAACGAGAAACATACTAGACGTTCTGATGACTAAGAAAAGCACTATTTGCCTGACAGTTATAGGGAAGAATTAAGAAAAGCAATCTTCATAGTATGTACCGATCCAAAGACCATTTCGATAAAGTAAAGTAAATTGTAAGATATCGAATTCTGATGTGAACAGAAATAAAGACAGATTAAGTAGTTCACAATATCTTCAATAACTAGCGGCAGCGATAATACTGTCATCTAGAAACGCGATAACGTAACAAAGAGAGATAAAGGGACGGTATGGACTGAAAACAACATAAAGGCAGTCGAAATCAGTGGATTAGATTGTAAGAATTTGTAGATAACGTTGGATGCAGAAAATGAGTACTACATAAAACAAGCCAAAAAGCCACGATAAATTAAGCACGAGGTATCTTATTTATACCCTCATTTTGTAATCAAGTGTTACCCTAAACTCGTACACGATAAGAGCTGAACAAGACAATAGAGAAAGCGAAGTTATGATTTCCGCACCATTATGATTTCCAAAACCAAATTGCTTTCTTCGAAGATGATGCGCTGTAAACGCACGTATATAAATTTAAAACGTGGAAACTTGCTGCCGCAGCGTGTAAACCAGCGAAAGGAAATTAAATTGGTCTAGATGGAACGTTATCGCACTGTTACAAAACATAACGCAAGAATGTGCAGCAGCTACTAATATGGGTGTAAATTCCGTCTCAGTCAATATCCAGTTTCGTGACAGAGAAACGACAAACGATACAAAACTGACTTGCTAATTACTTCAAAATGCAGATAAAATTGCAGGTATGAAACATGTATCAATAACAGAGTTATATTTTATAGACTGCGAATTCAATGAAGTCATTTCGAATGATTCAATGAATTTTATGTAGTCCTTCATGATATTGTTTTATAACGAACATTTACACACATCTGCCTTACTACACAGACAAGTCAGCACAAATATTAATTGACTTGCATTACACGTTTTAGTTTGCTTTTCTTTTGAAAATTTAATCGCACTCATTATTCGTTCACCAATTCTCGTAATAATTAGGAACCCACTACCGAGAGCGACTCAGAAGATCGATGGAACACCTGCTGTCTGACAAATGGGCGTAGCAACTTGGCGCCGCGAGATCTCGTCCCGGCTATAAAGACAATTAGGTGTGTTTGTAGCGTGCCAGCTCTGGTCTCGGTCGCGAGGTGCGGATACTTTGTTCTCTTACGTTTTCTGGAGGCATACATTTCAATGCTGCTTACAAATAATTACGAAGTGAAAACAGTGTTTACGTTTATCTGTTTCCCGTTATATACGATGATATAATCAGCCACAAAAGCTGTACAGCTGTTATCTACAGTAGTCTGAATAATTTTGGCCACAACATTGGCAACATTAGAGAAAAACATGGAACATACATGCGTAGCTAAAATCTACTTTTAAGCAGTGTAGTTTGAAAATTTAACAGAGCATTGTGCTCGTCCCATGGCAGTTTATATGACCGAGTAAAACACAGCAAACCTTAAATTTAATGATTCCTACACACACACACACGCACGCACACACACACACACACACACACACACACACACACACACACACACACACACACACACACACACAAATCCAATGTCCACATTACATTATATAGTATACGATCCTTTCAGTATCAATACATTAAAATTATTTTCCTGGCGACGAAAGAGTCATCCATTTCTTTGTATGCTAGAACGGCATACCAGACGATAATGGTTGATAACATATAGGTACGATATTAGTAAGAAATTTGAGAGAAGTGGTGGTTATATCTACAGCATTCTCAACACTGTTTGCAATGTAAATTTATTGACGAAATTTTTCTTTTTTCGGTAATAGTTATTTCACAGAAAATACAGATTTAAAATGTGCTCGACACACCCTAGGAAAGGAACGCGAGACATTTGAACAACTAATCAAAACGTAATGAACTACATAAATTGTATTTCTACCATAAAATTCCATCATTAGCAAAGAGAACTGAATACTATAGCGGATACGAAGAGGTGTTAACGGCTGCACAGAAACAGGAGTTTGTAATACATCCACCTAGTGCATATCTGGATGTACGCCCGATGGAATGGTTCTTCTTTAGTTAGGAAGAAGTGTCAAAGGCTAGGATAATAGAACGACTGAGAATTCTGTTACTACAGAATTTGTAACTGCATTGAAACGTAACCAAAGCTAAATATCATACGTAAGGTAATGTAAATCAGAACCTGAAAGTACATTCTCGAAATGATGTAAGAGATAATGTAAATGGGCCAATCTAAATCAGACTAACATCTGTAGGTGATATAAAAACCTCAATTATTCCACTAATAGAAGCGCACAACACTGTTCGCATGAAGCGGTTAAACGTTTGTTGCTTATGCCGGTTTAAATGCATTCTTCGCTAAGTTTGACGCTCCAAATGGGCATTTCGTAGCGAATGAAACATTCCTGCAGAGTACAAAAAGGTCAATTTTACGGGTGGCTGCGGACAGTTGTAAACTCTGAATTATTTGAATGTCTTCGCTTCCGTAGCTTCGCGAGCAGGCTCCCAACTGTTTGAGAAGCGCTGCTGTCCTGTCATGGCCAATACACGATTTCAATCGTAATTGCAGAACACTGGTAACAGTGACAGGACCGAGTGGCACTATCATCACTGATCATGATTCCCGCTTTCAAAAGTAATCGCTGCATCAAGATACCTAGCAGCAAGGACTCAATATCCTTTTTAGCAGTACAGAGCAAGAGGACGAACTGATTTAGGACTTCGCTAGTATTCGGATAGGATATAGCTCAAATCAGCGACCAGCCAACTGGTCTGGATTTCTTAGTGTTTCCTTGAATTACGTCAGGCAATTGTTAGGTTGAGCCATTAACAATACCAGTCCACTGACCTCTTGCTCTTATAATTGATGCCGTTCTCGCCAACACGTAAAAATGCAACCTTCTTTCCTTTGAATCTTTGTTGATCCATCTTGGATACGGACAGTGGTACCTTGGTAGTGATGGCTCCGGTTATGCAGGTATCGATGTATCTGATTCTCTATACACGGCGTACATAGGGGCCTGAAGATGGCCTTAATGGGATGCCGAAACCGGTGGTATAAATAAAATAACAACTTATCAAAACCAACGGCTGTTTTGTCTTTTTTCATTGGTAAATTTCTTTCCTTTGCGCTTTCAATCGAATAAGGTTATGCCTCGCAAAATTCTGACCAGAATATCCAAGACTTTCCGCTCCTCCTTTTTCATGTCTTCGGAATTATAGTACCAATATTAAGTAGTAACGAACACGGCTGGAAGGATCTGGTCCATTTCTCCAGCATTAATATTTTATTGGGGAACAAGATATCTTCATGAAATATTTACTTTTTGACAGTACTGTTGCTGTATCAGCCAGAATCTTAAATGCTTAAAATCACAATGAATGCGAAGTAAAGATGACTGCTAGTCAGCTAAGTGTCGATATGATTCTCTCAACAGCAGTGGAATATTATGCAATTAGTAGATTGAAAATGAGAAGACTGACGAAAAGACTTCCTCAGCGGAAATATCACGGGGATTCAAAACAAGTGAAGCGTGTGTAAATGGAAAGGGCCTTCAAAGAAACTGCGCATCGGCGACGCCTCCCTGCAATACCGGAGGAGAATTTCTCGCGTTCCGCGCATTCCCGTCATCGACTGACGAGCTGCCGTATCTCTAGCTCTGACTGAGAACAACACACAAAAGCCATATGCACCCGACATTCAGGATTTTCACACGTGGCTGCTGTCCAAGAAAAACGCATCTTTACGCGCGTGACTGCGAGCGAAACACGAGGCTGCGTTAAATCTGCATCAGGCTATTCAATTTCGTGCAATACTTAAAGACAGGTGATATTTCCATGTCTGCCAGTAGGAAAATGCAGACGAAATTTCCAAAGTTAACAAACCACCACATCGATGTCTGACTATGAAGCACGCAAATAATCCTAATAAACATAGGTACGGAAATCAGTGGCTACCCAACACGACGTATTGCGACTGTGTACATAAAACACCCTATAACAGAGCCATCGAGGATAATACTGGACATGCGCTAGAGGACAAACACATGACAACCCGTGCTCCACATCGCCACAGTTCGTATGAAGGCAGGCTACAGGACGTCTCATCAACGATGCCTGTGAACGTTCAAAAATCCCAGGCATGTTCCCAGTGGGTTGACAACCATTTACAACGCAGTTCCGAAGTTCACTGACACTATATAAAGGACAGGAATACGCCAAAGATCTTACATATCCTAACACAAAAAATGCAACGGGTTGAAGTGATGGGAACTAGGAGACCATTTTGTTGGCTCCCCACGCCCGATATACTCTTTGCCGAAGATTCGTGCTCCGTATTTCAGAACAGCCACAAGAAAGTGTGTGCCACTGCACCATTATGCACATACGCAGCGTTTCACCGAAACTGTCGTCATTTAAAATGTTGCATTACACATCAACAGCGTTGTAACATCAGTAAGACTGCACTTGTGCATACGTCGTGTCGGGGACATCATTGGTTTTTGAATCGGATTACTTGATTGTTTCCTTGCCCTTACTAGCCCCCTTTATATATCAATTCCGTTACAAGGGGGCGAGTATGACGAAAATATATAGTAGTGGGACAGGTAGTCACTTCATATAGCTTTATATAGCTGGACTTGCAGCTAATGACTAAGACACTTCATGTCTTTCGACTACTCTAATGCGTATTTCCCGCAATATTTCCCAATTACTTCAGCTGATGTCCAGAACTGGTCCTTCTCCGAAGCCGTGGTCGATTGCTTTACACAACCTGGTGCAGCTCAGCTTTGTCTCCTACGATGTCACTGAGGAGTATATATGTAGCTACTGTTCCGTCTTTTGTTCCTTCCTTCACCATTACAAAAGATCCGGGGTAATGTGCGGTGAACATCGGTACTAGCATTTTTGAAGTAAAATTAGTCTTGCATTCACAAAGCCAACAGCATTCACAGGTGGATATGTTGCATGGCTGCCCTGTTGCGACACAAATGATGCGCTGACGATGGTATGTGTACCCCAGTAAGCGAGCGTATCGCTCGCTGTATGTTGGCTGTTCAAAACCCACTTCACCATGCGTTTATACGAACCTAACCACTTGCAAGGTCGATGAAGCATAGAATGCAACCGACACTGTTAATAAGATCAGTAGCAAGCGTCATCTCATGTACAGCATAAACGTATGAAGTCAACACTGGCAACCGTTTAGTTACAAAACATATAACATAAGTAAATGTAAGAAGAAGGTGGCAAATCAATAATATTACACCGGAAAGCACTGATGTTTCATTTTCAATACGCCCACGTTGACTTAAGTGTGCAGATATTCTGCTAAAAATAATGAAAGCCGCAAGGAGTTAGATCCCCGTAGTAGGAGCAGCATTCGTTCTACAGGAAATTAATTGTTCTTATTCGAACTGCTATCGACCGAACACAATAATTGCTATAAGCTTTTAGATCACAAACTTGTACGAGGCATAATCCAAGATTTGCAGCCGATGTATCCAGCGCTCTTCTTCATCACTCCACTTTTATTTGTCTGTTACATCTCTTTAGAATGGAAACAGAAGGAACTATCTCACGCTAAATACAACATGCACGTGACTTACTAATGAGAAGCTTTACTTGCATTCCGTAGTAGCGAAGTTTGTCTTTTACAGTGTTCTTACCGTTCCTGATTATCGGGAATTTTCTGAAACTACTCATTTCGAATGCTGGATCCGTTATGAAGGCTATCTCAAATCAGTCTTCCTAATTCGTAGGAATACTCAGACTCATTTCGGCATCTATCGGACACTGACACTTTATTGCTGTAAAGAAGTGATTCCGACTAAGCAGGACGGGCAACCAAGCCTTGCACGGCGTACTGTCACAGTTTGTCTTCTTCATCCGTTACAATGTACGAGCTAATGATACGCAATCACTAGTCTACAGCTGTGTTGTGGACCCGTCTCGAAGATTTCGGTCGAACCGCAAGATGCCTCTGGTTGTACAATGCGGTCGAAATTATGAACTGAACGCTAAGTTGAACTGTTCAATGAAAGTGGAAGCAAGTCGGCCGTCGTCTTGTTTAAGAAACCATTACGGTCCTCGTCTCAAGTGATGCACGCATACCTTGGTAAAACTAAATAGGATGGTTTGAGGGAGATTTGACATCCGAATATGAATCTGTGAGCGAAGTGGCATGGTAGGTTAAGTTACCCAAGGCATGTTCAGTCTTCAGAGCAACTTACAATAGGTTTTCATTACATTATTCGATGGACATTCCACAGATGCGATCTATGGACAAAAGTTACAAAGCAATAAATTGTGAAACGTTTTCTGCTGATACTTTCTGATTTTCGCCATTGTCTGTCTCTGAAGAACAACTGCCTATTTACTAAATTGGACTGACGTAAACGTAGTAAACGGTTTACGCCATTGATAATATACAAGATATGCAACGCTTGCGAGTCGGTATATAGTTATTGATCTAAAGGTAATTAATAACAAGTTGTTGCAGTAGGATGATGATGTGATACATCCGGCCTCTGTGACCGAGCGGTTCTAGGCGCTTCAGTCCGGAACCGCACGACCGCTACGGTCGTAGGTTCGAATCCTCCCTCGGGCATGGATGTGAGTGATGTCCTTAGGTTAGTTAGGTTTAAGTAGTTTTATGTTCTAGGGGACTGATGACCTCAGATGTTAAGTCCCATAGCGCTCAGAGCCATTTGAACCATTTTAGATGTTGCGATACGAGACAGATTCAAGTAAAAAAAAGTAACAGTCCGAGACATTAATTAAGCATTCGTTCAACTGCGGTCTATCGCACAAGGGGCAGTCAAATGCAAGCGAGACAGGTGGAACAAAGTAAGTAAACTTTTCATTATTTCAAACGTAATCGGGCTGGCCACAGGTTGCGAGGGTTGTTTCGACGACGTGCAGAGGTTTCGCTGGTAAACCCTTATACATCCTCCACAGAGTCCCGACTTCTCCCCACGCGATTTCCATATTTTTGGAGCCCTGAAGAAAGACATTTGTGGCCGTCGATTTAATTGGTAGAGTGCACACCTGGGTATAGTGCGCGCAAAATGTGGCCGCTGGGTGCGCAGTCGGCTGGGGAAGTGCGGGAGAACGCCTGTGGTGGGAGGGTGGTCTCTCAAAAGCTACCGGGGAAATGTCGTTCTAAACTGAAGTCTGTACTCCCATTTTTGGTAAATATTATGGTGACCATTCAAAAAAATCTGTCGCCTCTTCTTTGGTTAGTATCTAAAAAGAATTCCGTCGAAAATGCAGCAATTTGTTTTTGCTTGGTTTGTTAACCATTTGTAACTTTCAGTCACGTGTGGGGAATTTTAAGTAAAACCTACATTTTTCTCTTGTTGCCATGTTAAAATCTGCTTCTTTTTCCAAAACTCAGCGGAGTTTACACAGTCGCACTTGCGAGAGGATTCTGAAACAGTGGTTTATTAAGTTAAATAAGTGAGGAACTAAGAGAAGTAAGGTCAGCATTTTATTAAAAAGCACATCAACGGTACAAAATAAACGTGTAACGACTTCACTTACATTGTTCCAAAACCCATAACATTTCTCGTTTCACCAAACGTCGACGGCCCTTAAAAAATTACATTCTTTCATTGGAAAAGTCTGTAGTTAGTGCAATGAACGGTAGATAATGAAGTTTTGCATAATAACCACATGGCAAAATACTTCCTTCTTTGTGTGCTACCATTTGCCAAAATCTCATTTCGATATCTGAAATCGTTTATGAAATATGGGGAATGTTGTGGATATGTCACTCTGGCTTTATCGCTAGCGCGGTGCGATCGCAAATGAGTGCGCTACGTCAGATCAGTTTCTTTAAGACTAGTGACAAATAGAGACCTCCAACCACATCTAAAGAAAAATTGAACATGTTAGATAAATTTCATAAGCAGCAGCATACTATGTAATATACACTAGACGCAAAATCATAGCGATCCCTATTTTTAATTGCAAAACTTTTTCGAATTTCGCGCAGTGTCTTACTTCCCGTAAATATCACAATTACTGCGACCATTAACGAAATGATGGGCATATCATAATGAACCTGCCATACAAAGTTACAAGTAAAGCGAAAATGAAATTTTTGTACCTAATAGTTTCTGTAAAATTGAGAAAGATTGTAGGGCGTGCGCGTCGATTCTGACATCTGACGCTTGTCGACCTCCCCTTCTGAACAAACGAATGAACTTGCCCATCTCTTTGGACGAAAACTGGACACTGCGCATCGGCCATTTTATCCCGCACGACCTATACAATCATGGTTCCGTAGTTAACCGCAAACTTATTTCGTGAAGCACTGTCTTGTCTCACAGTGGAATAAATGTACGGGGTGTTAAAGTTTAGTGCGGAGAAACTTTAACACCCCGTACATTTATTCCACTGTGAGACAAGACAGTCAGTGCTTCACGAAATAAGTTTGCGGTTAACTACGGAACCATGATTGTATAGGTCGTGCTTAGCCGCGCGTGCCGTTTGCCACAGTAAATATATCGAAATGAAACTTAATGAAATACAAGTTATTAATTTATTGAATACCTATTTTTACTTAAAATTTTTCGCATTAAATGTTGAAAGTGTCCCTCCCCCCTGTTGTTGAATACACAATGCAATTCGTCTAATCATGTTTCCAAACACAAGCTGTAACATTTCTTCTGTAACAGAAGCAGTGACAGTGGATATTGCAGTTTCAATTCATCGATGGATTTTAGACTGTTTTTGTAGACAGTTGCTTTCGCTTCACCCCAGAAGAAAAAGTCAGGTGGTGTTAGGTTAGGCGATAGTGGAGGCCAAAGTCCCTGTGAAATTATGCGATCACCAAAAACATCCTGGTCCCGGCGGAGGTTCGAGTCCTCCCTCGGACATGGGTGTGTGTGTGTGTGTGTGTGTGTGTGTGTGTGTGTGTTTGTGTTTGTGTGTGTTTGTCCTTATGATAATTTAGGTTAAGTAGTGTGTAAGCTTAGGGACTGATGACCTTAGCAGTTAAGTCCCATAAAATTTCACACACACACACACACACACACACACACACACACACACACACACACACAAACACACATACACACACACACCAAAAACATCAGCAAGCAGTGACATTGAAACGCGAGCTGTATGCGCGGTTGCACCATCTTGTTGAAAATAACCGTTCAGTATTTCACTTAACACAAGTTCTCCTATGAATGGGTACAGAATATCAATGCAGTATCGTTGTGCGTTTATTGTTTCGTTGAAAAATATGGGACCCAGAACCCGACGTCTAGAAATTGCAATCCCAATTCCTATTTTCACCGAATGAAGTGGTTCCTCATGAATACACAGTGGATTTGCAGTACTCCACATACGAGACTTTGTGAGTTCATGCACACGGATAAATGAAATCACGCCTCATCAGTGAAAAAAGTTTCATTAAGAACATCCCTTCCATTTTGTTGAACGAAATTTTTGAACCACTGACGATAATTCAGTCTCTTGCCATGATCAGTATTTTTCAGTTCTTGCACGACTGGCAAAAGTTGTAATGTTTTCCTTACAGCTGTGTGGGCCGTTCCGACACTAACATCGATTTCCTGGGCGAGTTTTCTTACTGACTTGTTCGGACTCGTGGACATTTTATCGGAAATGTGGAGTATTTATCCTCAGACAAAACGCTAGGACGACCACTTCTCGCTGCATCTGTCACTGAACCCGTACTTCGAACATTGTTAATCAAATCTCACACAGTATCGCGATGTGGGAGTGTTGTCTCTGGGAAAACTAAGTTAAATGTTTGACGAACTGAAACTGTGTATTTAACGCCAGCTTTGAACACTTGTTCGACTAAAAACACACGTTCTTCAACGGTTAGCATTTTAACAGCGACAAAAACTAAACAAACTAACAAAGGAACTAAACTTAAACGTTCACGTCAACACGTAACGACACACACCAACGATACTACTGACGCTGGCTGAGACAAACGAAACAGTAGCATGCTGAGAGAGTCCAAGTGAAGGGAAGTAACCCAAGCAGGAGAACAATCATACGGCACGCGCGACTAACAATAATACGGCACTGCGCAGACGTTTTGAACACCCCGTATTAGTACTCATGGTGATTACTTTTGAAACAATAAACAGTTTACTTACTTTTTTACCGTCTGTCTCGTTTTCTTTTGACTGACCCTTATACAAGGAAGGAATTTTCCAAAATCAAAAGAAAAATGCAGAGGTGGGAGCCATAAATACTAAAACTTTTGAGACTAATCAGGAGAAAAGTTAACAGTATTCACATACTTCATTAGTATCACTTCAACTCACCTGTTGCCTGTCTGAAGTAGTGCAGAGTAGCTACCGTGCCCAGTAAGCGTGCTATGCGATTTTAATGAACTCTTAACTACGATCTTATGATGTACTTTTGACTGCACTCAATGTACGGCCAACGAGGCGTTATTTCAATGGACTGATACGCGTTTGAAAAGAAGTTCCGTGCACCGAAAAATTGTCCATACTTTCACAGACACCCAAGGCATCAAAACGAAACTGCTGTTTAAAAATGTGGTTCCAGTAGTTTTTGCGAGTGCTTTATTTTCTTTTATAAACTACTCGCCTTTAACATTTCAGGGACTATACTTATTAACAAAAGACATTTCTACTTTGGTTGAAGTGTGAGCACCTTAACTTCTTCACAGATTTCCGCACATCGTGGAACTGTTCAATGAGATGTAAATACAGTAGTCCACGGATGTGACTCTGAACTGTTTCATAATGATACACGACTAAAGTAATTTGAATGAAGGGATGTTAGAAGTTACGGCCCTACAGACAAAGAAGTCCTTTGAGCGGATCTATAGCTTAGCTGGATGACGATGACAAAATATACTGAAGTAGCGTAATACATAAAAGCAGTCCTGCTATAATTTAAGAAACACACGGGGAACGAACACAAAATGAATGGACGGAACTGGAGCGCTGCGTCTCCTCGATGCGAAACCAGAGCGTTAACGACTGGCACATAGTGGCTCAGTTCTTTCACCTGCTAGGTTTGACTCCATATATCGCATCTTCAGTAGAAATCAGGGAGTGCGGCAGCTTACAGTGCATAACAAAGAGGAGAGACACTGTCTACAATTGAGTCGCCTGGTAAAAAGCACTGATCCATCATCCAGAAAACAGAAGTCAAACTGGGACACTGCGTTCTAATGGACTCGCTGTACGTGGTTTGGGTTACAAACGTTGTTTTTTGTAACGTTAGAATGGTTTTCTGTCAATATCAAGTCACTGGAAGAAAACTTTAATACTTAGATTGTTGCACTAAGTCGACTTCGGCTGAAAAGTAAAATTAATGTCTTATCTTCTCTTAAAGCTCCCACTATCTGAGATACGATTACGGATATTTGCCGCTGAGAAATGGCCAGTGGTCTGGCGCCTTTCAATCTGGCATAAGAGGATAATACTATACTTACTATGTCACGATGCAAAAGCTATAAACTCAAAAATTCCAAGCGAGCAAAAAAACTAATAATTGGCCTGGTGATAATACTTATAAATTATGATTAAACTACTTGACACTTACGTCGAACAGGTATCCGCGAATGTCAGAAGAAAGGAGGAGATTTAAATTGCAACTTTCTTTCCTACTGTTTTTTCGTAGCACGGAAAACAGTTCCTCCAAAATCTTGTGAAAATTGGCAGTATTCAAATAAATAAATATCTTTTTGATATTATTTGGTTCAGTAACGCATCTTTATAAATACTGTTTAATCGTCATTAGATTGCCACTTTCTTCTTTCCATGTGTGTTTTCTCGAAATTCCAATAATACTAATGCCAGGCAGGAAATATCGTGTAAAATAACATTAACAGATCTGCAGACTCGGAAATCTGGAAATAACTTCGCCGCAAGATTTGCAGTCTGCCATTTATATTCCCTATCAACAAGATAACAGTGGCCGCTACTGGCATATTTAGGTATAGTAAACAATTAAAATATGCGAGAAAAGTAGAAAAAGAAAACTTGGAAAATAATTGGACTGGAGTAAAAAATTTGGTAGCGAATTAGAGACACTAATCTCTCTCTACTCAAACCAGCTGGAACAAAGCACGCAGCCATACTGAAGGTGCACGCTTGTGATTTATTTTCCATCACAGTAGTCTGTACTTCTTTGTACAGGAACATGTCTCCCTTGTTATAAAACAAAATTATTGTGTGAAGTTTCCATTGTAAAACATACTTCACGTTTGAGAAGCGATTCCGTCTTATGACAGTATTTTGTGTTTTGCACATAAAAGTAACAGCTATTTCCACTTCTTTGTAGAATTTTAAATATTTTTAAATACTTTTACTTAGAAAAAGATTTTTATAATGGAGCCGACAATACCGTAAATTTTGCTCAGTCTGTGTCTATACGCCGCGCCCCCTAACGCAAAGCGTGGAGTTAAAAGCTGCACTACATAAAGCCCTTACCTTTCTTTCATAACCATTATGATATAGCATGATACGTCATTGTGATCATTATTTCCTGCTTCAATATTAAAGGTATGACAAAGTAATTTACTACATATTTATTCCTCTACCGGGTAACAACGAAATCCAATGGTTTTTCAGGGACATTTTTTGTTTAGTTAGGCGTTCGTACTGAATGCAACAACAATATTTTCGTATAGGGAACTCGTCGTCTCCGGATGATCGTTACAGAACAAATACATTTCGTTTGATTTCTTATCCCCATTCGAGTTTGTACTGCACTGAAAACACCTCCTCAACAGTGCAAAAGCTAACGGTGTGCTCTTGACTTAGTGTATGGAAAGGAACGCCTCGACCCGGGGAGGTAAGCCGGTTCGAACCCAGGTTGAGGATGAAAGTTTCACTGCCAGTATTTGCCCGGCGAGAGGAGGAGAGGTGGCGACGTTAAGTTCCTGATTTTCAGAATACCGATTTTCGTCGGCGGTGTCTGGTTCACCCCATTTACGTACACCTGGCCAAATATATTTGTCTCTTCTCTCCCTTTGTTTCTGTTTTAGTTTTGATGATCGCTAGTGTACGCCGACACTGTTTAACGTTTTTAAAGGTTCTGTAATTGTGTTAAATGAAAATAAAATTTTAACAATTCGGTAAATAACAATCACCGAAAACATTACGCCATTCTTTTCATAAGCCATCCACGTTCGAATGATTCTTGAGGATTGCTTGTCTGTCTGAGACGTTCGCAAGGTAGGATTTAAAAAACGGACAACAGCACGGTTTGTGACACATTATATTAATAACCACAAGAGCATCACTGAGACGCTTGCTGCTGAAACTCCGAGGACACATCTTTGAGGAAGATGTTTGGCAACGAAATATTTTCTTCCATAGCGAAAGGACAGTGACAGTAAAAATTAGAGAAATTTGAGCCCAAGCGAAAGCCTACCGATAGCCACTATTGCCGCAGACCGTTCGTATACAGAACAGAAGAAAGGTAGACATTATAATGGTACATATCGTACCTTATGCCACACGTCTCGAGGTGGCGTGGTGAAGATTGCAGTTTAGAAAGCAATGAACATTGTCCTCATTCGCTATGGACAAAGGAATGTACAGAGATTCCAAAAAGTATTCGACCATAGTGCACAGAATAGAACAAACACAACGATCATAAAAATAAAGCTAAGAAACAAACATTTATTTTCTTACATTGATTAACGTGTACATTTAGAAATAAAACACTTTTTGGGTTCATATGCAGCTTAATTTATGAGATAATCCACGTTATTGAATATCATGCCCCTGTTAATGTCAAACGTGTACTCATCTAATGAACAAGAACACAGGTATGGCGCCATAATGACACACGGCCTCCTTCCTTTCCTTATGCAATTGTGTTTCATCCACTGTAGCGGATGGTTTCACCTCTGTTTTCAAAGCTGCCGAGTGCTACTTAAGGAATATGGTCGAAAAAAACGTAAAACTACAAAAGGAGAGACAGAAATCTGCATCAGGTTGTTTCTAAAAGGAAAATGTTTTCAAAGAATGAGAGAAACCATTGGCAGACCTATCAGTACACTGAAGACTATTATATACAGGCTTAATCAGAACAAAACGTCAGGAAGCGGTCATTCTGCACTTATATGGAGACACGACAGCTACTTACAGAGGTCGAGAAAAATTCAAAACTAAGGGCTTCAGAACTTGACACTGCAGTTCAAATGAATACAATGAGGTCTGTATTAAATCTGGTTTATGTCGCTTGGTATGGAGGCCGAAAAGCCCGGCGAAAAACATACATGAGCAAAATCAACGGAAGGAAACTAGTTGCATTTGCAAAAGAACATGAATCCGATGGATTTGCTTTCTTTGGGTAAGACTGTATTTACTGACGGGAAGAAGGCTGCATTTACCGAGGAGAGTCGATTTGATTGGTTTAAGTCAAATAGGCGAGTAACAGCGCAGAGAAAAAAAGAATTATCAACTTGAAGAGGGAAGTATAAAGGTAAAGGTCACTGTTAAACATGTAGGAGATTCAGTACTTGTCAGGGCCTGCATGAGTGCAAATGGTATGGGGGGGGGGGGGGGGGGAGGGGCGTGTGTGTGTTTTATTGCTGGAATTACGGACCAAAAGGCCTTTATCCAAGAAACACACCTGTCGAGAAATGTGAATAATGTGAGCCTTTCTGAGGATAATATTTTCACACAAGGTAATGATCCAAAAAATACAGCTCTAGATGCAAGTCTCTTGGCTGTAGTAAACACTCCCCGCTGGATGCCGATACCACCATAATCCCCAGACTATAATCCAATAAAGAATTTGTGAAATGAATTCGACAAAAATACGAGGAAACGTCAGTAATCGAATAGAAATGATCAAAAGAACGCTCTACTAGAGGAATGGCGCAAACTGCAGTGCAAATAACAAAATCGCTGGCGAAAACCATGGCAAGAGGAATGCAAGAGATTGTATAGAAAAAGGGGGAGCCTACAAGCAGTAACCGTAACATTCTATGTTCAGAGTGTCATTTACAGTACTGCATCCTGCTTGTATTGCATCCTAAACCTGAGTGACCGAAGACTACGCAGTTTGGTCCCTTTAAAAATCAAACCAACCAACCAACCAACCTAAACCGCTGGTCTTTACTTTTGAATCTTTAGCTACGTTTATGTACATAGAAATTTGTATTTGCTCACTGTATTCTACGTTTCACTGATTAATAAACAATCCATACCCCTGCTGCACTTCATCCTGACAATTTTCCACCACCTCCAAACCTTAACCATAATCTGAACTATTCGGCGAATACTTTTTGGAGTACGGTTAAGTGCGGGCAACACGCCGCGTGTAGGGTGAGTCGGGGACAAGAGGCGCTGGGCACACTGTGGCAGGAGTGCGCGGTGGCTCACTCACAGTGTCCGGCACCGGGGTGCGCGGCCTGACGTCCTGCACGCCGCAGCTGCTGGGTCGGCGGTGCTTGCGGTTGTGGTGTCCGTGCCGGCGGCACCCGGACTTGACGTAGTTCATCCACATGGCTGGGCTGGGCTGTGCGCGGCGTGCGGTCCAGACAACCACTGCGCGGCCGGCGCCCGCATCGCCGTCGACGACGGCACGCCAGGGGGCGTTGGAGGGGGAGGGGCCGCTACGGGGAGGGTCCATTCAGCGCGCCGTTGCCCCGGGAGACGGAGGTGCGCCACCGGTGCGCCGTGTTTCACGCGGCCCACGCCACGGCGGCCAAGGCGCGTCCGGAGACAACTCTCCTGGCTGGGATCGTTTTAAACGACACGCCCTGAAGGGTGGTCCACGAGCGACGTTCTGCGACGTGCACAGAAAGCTCGTAGCGCGTGGAGCGGAAATTTGGGCGGACATATGTGCGAAAACCTGGAAGTTGGAGGGTTGACCAATATTGCTCAGGTCTATGGCCACAAATCACATCTGCACAGGAAAGTCGTAGAGTGTGGGCAGCAGATCACCGCCAGTTTGGCGCGCGGAACCTGACTCACCTATCGTTCAGGCTAAAGTTTCTCGACTTCGGGTGTACACCGAACTCTTAAATCGTTGAAGGGCGTCACTGCTCTAGAGTATTCGTTTCCGAATTTATCGAGATATACAGAAGTCACAAATTACCTGCTCGTGTAGCATAGATTACTGCGTGCCAACTTGCGAGACAGTGGGAAGTGGGGGCAAACCCAAATCGAATCCGAGCGGCGGATTAATGACCACGGGTTGGTACAACACTCAGCCTGAGCGTGCATTTCACGCAGTTTTCCACGCTCGTTTATGTAAATGCTGGGCTGGTTCCCAAATTCCGCCACCGAGAATACCACACACGAACATGTAAATCACGGTAACACGCAGATCATGTCACACGCGACTGTCCTCCCTTAGTCTGCCCTCAGTACTGTGGCGTCAGGAAGGGCATCTGTTAAATAAATTGAAATTTTGCCAAATCCTAAAAAAGCAGACCCCCATAAACGCTGGAAAAAATAAACACAGGAGTCACAAATTTTCGTGTAAAGAGTAAGAAGCAAGGAATACAGCGATCGTTATAAGAAGGGAGCTAACTGTACTTCTAAAAGTCTGTAACGGTTTGCTTGTAGAGTTCAGGCAGGGGATTTGAAACCTCCACGTACTGAGGAACAAAGTAAAAGATACCCCGTAGGCCACTCCTGTAATTTATTACAATATTCATAGTTCAGAAAGACATCTAAAAACGTAAAAACATATGTAACTTGTCGATATTGGTTTACTGGTTAATTTAGTTACATTGCAAGCTAATGTACACTTCTCTGAATAAAGATTTTATGAGGGCAAATGAATTACTTTTACTAAATTATGTAATATATATAAACAGTAATAGGTTAATGCTTTTTTGTTACATTTCTAGACATATTTTAGAACTCCAAATACTGAAATGAATTTCAGCAGCGACCCGATGACGTGCCTTACTTTGTTTCCGACGACGTGGCGATTTTCAGTTCCCTGCATGAAGCCGACAAAGCAAACTGTTACAGACTGTAAAGAGCAATGCTCGCAGTCAAAAATTTAAATACTTGAAGCTACATCCTGTTAGCGGGAATCGTAGTGGCTGTGTCAACCGTTCATATTGTGGATTTTCTTTCCCTATGTAAGTATAATATTCTGTCGTCTTATGTAAGACGTCGCGAGCGTGTATAGATATTTGTACGTCTCCATGTCCATTCGCAAATAATTTCACAAGTCGTCGTGTTTACACGACAACTCATGAAGTAATTTAATAAAGAGAAACATAAAGAACCACTGTCTTGAACATTTATCTGTATATTATAGACGAAGCAGAGTAAGTTGGGTTTTACGCGATCAGTACGGGGTGGGGGGGTGGGGGGGGGGGGCACTTGCGAAAATCATATCGATTCATAATAGAGCTGTTATTCGGACTTCAGAGACATCATCATATGCGAGCACTAAATATATTTCACGGAATATTGACGGCATTGAGCATGAGCTATAGTCTGAGCGTATGTTTTAGAACGCTTCTTATAGACAGAAAGACACTGTGCCCTTTTTTTTCTTTTTTTTTGCCAGTAACTTTGCAAACTTCGTTGTTGCAGCGACCTATAGTAAACAGTAAACTGTTGCTCTAGATGAGAATATCCGATACTCGCTGACGAACCCGGCATTGCCCAAATATTTATTTATAGCCGCGTCCGTGACTTCATACACGTGGAATTTACTTTTGATTTAAAGGTTCTTTGTATTCAAGGTTTGAAGTAGTATGATTGGAGAAACGAGCAAAGAGTGTGTGTGCTTCAATAATACGTGAGAGAGCCACGTAAAGCTGCTGTGCGAAGAAGAAAAAAAAAACTGGCGCTAATTCTACGCCCCCAACATGCAGCGTCTGGCCTTATGCTTTGTTTATGGTCACTGCTTAACATAAACTCACCGGACATTGCACATGTTTAAAGCGAAATGGGAAACTAACTTAAAGCCCTGTGAGTAAAGGGTTCTGAGGAGCGAGACAATGCATGGCGCATCAGAATCACATTACACCTCACTTTCTGAATAAGTTTCGAAAGAGTGAGTCAAAGCCTGATGTTCTCGAAGCCGTAGCAAGTCTCGCTTCACGAGCTTTATTGGTCTCCCGACGCAGCGTGTTCCTCAGTCATTCTTGTGCGTTCTGTAAAACTCGACCTTTTTCTGGGTATAAGTATTTATTCGTAATCAAAACGAAATAATGTAATGATACGGCACCCAAATTCGTTTTCCTTAGCAACGAATATAAATAAAACCCACCGAAAGAATAAAAGCAATGTTGTTAAGTATTTAATACACAAAGCAAAATTAGTAAATTCTTATACAGTAGTCAAGTAAGTTCGCTGTTGGTTTGTATTCATAAAGATAAGATTATGCAGCTTATTTCTGTCACTGACGTAAACTTCCGAAAATGCACTTATCACATCTATCACCGAGTTAAGAAAAGCTAGCAGCACCATCTATTGGTTCTTCTGTGTACTACACCACGATGATTAAACATTCGAACTATTAAGCTGAGCAGACGATTTTAGATGGAACTTCGAATTACGGTATCTGTTTCTTCCGTATTTAGATTTTGATGGAATAAATCCTTTACGTTACCACAAGTTGCCTGCGTGAACCCTACGAAAATTCGTCTATTAGTCTTGGAGCTTAGCGTGTTCAAACAGGCAGACATCGCAGTTATACAGTTTGGTTACTGATATAGATACAAAAAGAATCGAATAGGCACCCCAAGTTCAGTAGCCTTAGGATCTATCGAGATACGTGAACTCATTTACAATTCCGTACTCACTTATTTCTACACTTGGCATTTTCCCATTTGTGCGATGGTCGCAAGTAGTAACTGCCTTGTGACTTCAATGAATTAGTTTATGAAGACAGAATGTAATATTCGTGTCTTCATATTATCATGATCAGTTTCTGTTCCATCATGGTCAACGAGCAACGAAGCTCGTGACTTTACTCCAGGGAGTGATTAAATACAGATATATTTTTTTCCCCCTTCAAAACGCGGTAGGTTAGATTGTAGCGAAGCAACTGTGTTTGATCGCTCATGACAGATGCAGGAGATCACCGACAGCCAGAGAGACTGACACTCCCCTCCTCCCCCCCCCCCCCCCCCCCTGCGATCTTCACCACTCGTCTCCTCAGTGGTGCCAAACGCACGGAATGCTTGTCCGTGCGTGTAGCATGACCTAGCGCAACACGAAAATCATGACGACTAGATCATGCGAAATGTAACCAGAACTGTTCAGAGATACGTAAAATTATCCAATGCTGAGTTTGCCGCTAGAACACAGAAATTTCATCAGCCTATTCTTGTAAGTTAAAAACGATGTATCAATTTTTAGGGAAATCATTGAAATGTCAAGTGGTACAGAGATGAGAAAGAGAGATGGGAGGGTGGTTTTTGAGCACAGAGGTGGGTGCACTAGCAGTCACCAATCTGATGTTCCCTTTGCCTTCTACACCGAGATAATAAAAGCTGCACCGTTACATCACTCATTATCATCAGTCTGTTGGCCCCGCTCGAAGTGTTCACTTCGAGACGGAAGCTGTGAGTTACAGCGGTGAGCATAAGCCTCCGTTGGCTACATGCAGAACAGCTATAAGCAGCGCGAGTGGAACTATTGTCCTTGATTCGCATTTAATAAATCTGAACTCTTATGGAATAACAGGATATTGTAAAAGAGTGAATAATGTTATTTGCCTCTTCCGTTTCCTATTCGCGAGACATTGTGTGACGCCCGTTTCGAAAATCTGTGTAGTGAATGGGTCGTAACGCCATTATTGATTAAATCGTCCGAAGGCTTGATTTAAACAGAAACAGCAATTAATAGAATTCTGATGGGCTTTCGAATCAGAGCTCTGCCTAATAGTGAAGAAACAGTACAGTTAGTTGAAAAATGGTTCAAATGGCTCTGAGCACTATGGGACTCAACTGCTGAGGTCATCAGTCCCCTACAACTTAGAACTACTTAAACCTTATTAACCTAAGGACATCACACACATCCATGCCCGAGGCAGGATTCGAACCTGCGACCGTAGCGGTCGCGCGGTTCCAGACTGTAGCGCCTAGAACCGCTCGGACACTCCGGCCAGCAGTTAGTTTGAGACTGACAGTTTTGTGCATGTGAACCAAAGAAACTATGAATATACAAATTTTTTTCTTGAAACTTTGGTAATATAATTTCAGCACCAATTGGCTCATTACCTGTAAGAGTTCTTCAGTTAAGTAGAAACGAAATATTAGCAAGCGGAATGCAGATTACAGGTAACTCGGAAAAACTGGAAATTTGTGATAAGTTCTATGGGACCAAACTGCTGACGTCCTCGGTCCCTAGGCTTACACACTAATTAATCTAACTTAAATTAACTTAACCCTAAGTACAACACACACAAACCCATGCCCAAGGGAGGACTCGAACCTCCGACGGTGGGGGAGCCGCGCGAACCGTGGCAAGGCGTCCAAGACCGCACGGCTACCCCGCGCGGCCAGGTAACTCGTTAGAACTGTTTTTTGGTTATATGTCTCAATAGTTTATAGACTCTGGTTGCTTCGAGGGACTAAATTTGGACTAAACTAAACCAAAAAGAGACTTCAAAACAGTTCGCCGCGCCACATGTGGTGCCGATTGGCCGGGAAACAGTTTAGTCACTGAAATAAGCTATCTAGCACAGAGACGTAGACGAAGTGGAAATAAATGATACATAATAAATAAAATAAACATACGACCAACTAGTAACAGATTGTGAGTTTGGCGAACCCAAGAGCGCATATTACCTACAACGGCCTTGAGCGCTACTAGCGGAAGGAAGGCAAAGTCTCGTTGCTGCTGTCGCCGGCGCTGAGTGCAGTGGCAACCAGAGACGTGCGTCGTTACGGTTGCTGGCTGCGTCTGCAAGAGGTCGCGCCGCGATGTCACCAGTCACCACTGTCACCGCCCCCCTCCCTACCCCCCTCCACCCCCCCACCCCCCACCCTTCACCACTGCACTACTGCGGTAAGAAATACCAGCAACATTCAATGCTGTCACTGACTTCGTCGCATCGTGTCACGATTGCTTGTATACCGTTCCGGCATGACACATTTGTTGTTTACTTCTTATCAACTGGCCAGAATGGCGTTTACAGGCGAGGGTGAACGAAACGTATAAAGATACAACAGAAAGTAGTATCAGATGGTAAAAGTGAGCAGTTTGATGATTCAGGACTATAGTCAAGTCAAACAATGCAGGAAATACTCCGTTACGATCTATTATAACGCAAGCTCTAGCTGTGGGATTACCAGACATGACCCAGTTAACAGTGCCGTGAAATTCAAGTTGCACTGACTAACTGAAATTCAACGTGGATTCTCATAATGATGAATTAAAGCCTGACATGGGTAATATGAAGTCGTAAATAAGTATTGTGAAGTCATAAATTACGAAATTATATTTTAAAAAGGAATCCAATTGTACTGAACTGAGGCAGGAAATGAGTAGTTTAAAATCTGGAGTGAGTAGCCCAAGCGTTACTTGAAGTATATCGTCTCTTTTTAAGTATAAGGTTATTTCAAAATAATTTCCTCGCGCGAATGTGCGCTTTTTCACGAAAGAAATATTTCAAATTGTCTAAGAAAAATACAATAAAACGTGTATGAACTGTAATTTCAGACCAAGCCTGTGGCTGAAACAAGTTGGAGGAACTGCTTTTTCGCAGTTTTAAGAAGAAAGAGTGGAATAAAGCTTCTCTCAGAAAATTGAAACTCACTTCTCTTGTCTCAATTGAATTAAGCTGCCGACCTTTGAGTAAGTGTCCCTGTAATAGATATCGATTTACTTTATAATTAAATACGTTAAAAAAGGGTTGTACTCTTGTTTTCAGTTACAAGTAATTGTTCACCCCGCATTTACTAAGTTGTACACGAATAATGATTTTTGTAATATTTGTTTCAGAAAAGCTAGCTGGAACCGTGAGTGCAGCAGATCTTGGCAGAGTGAAAAAATGGTTCAAATGGCTCTGAGCACTATGGGACTTCTGAGGTCATCAGTCCCCTAGAACTTAGAACTACTTAAACCTTACTAACCTAAGGACATCACACACATCCATGCCCGAGGCAGGATTCTAACCTGCGACCGTAGCGGTTGCGCGGTTCCAGACTGTAGCGCCTAGAACCGCTCGGCCACTCCGGCCGGCTTGGCAGAGTGACACAATGTGCCGAAAGCAGTCGCTTTCTTTTTGGCGTTGGTTTCATTCTGCACTATGTAAAGCGTTTCCCTATGATTATTTATGGATCATTTAACAGTAACCTGCGATTATTTTGAGCAAGTACAAATTACGTATGATTTGGCCATTGTCTCCGAACTGTAAACTGCTACTCTCGCTTCTGTCGGATACAGACCCACAGAACTGATGGTGGTGTTAAATTACTATGGCTCGTAAATGGTAAAAACTTCAAGAGCCAGTTTTATACTGAAATATCAGCTATCAGCGTTCTTTTTTAGAGGCGTATCACATGCAGTAGGAAGAAACCGCGCCATCATCAACAGCGACTGTTTCATTTCTCAATAAGAGAGAAATTAAATTCATTATACAACATCATTTTACATTTTTTGGCATTTTATTCAGATGTCGGAGAGCAAAACGTGGCAATGTAAAATCTGAAGTGAGTAGTGCAAAATCTGAAATGACTAGTTTGAGTCGAATATTGAAAGTAAAAGTTGATTCAGCTACATGCAGCATTGTTGAAATAAAAACGGAAGTAGGAGAGCTGTTTAACAGCCTTGAAAGGAATATGAAGGCCGGAATCGGTAGAGGTTATAAAGAATATAAAAGTAGCTACGGACTGTTAAAAAACGGTTAACATGAAGAATGGACCAATAGTTCGAACTTTGCTCTCAGAGGTAGAGAGAAGTGGACAGCAAAACAGTTAATAGTCAGAAATAAATTTTGAAGGTAGAAACTGATTGTACCCACAGAAGTGAATAATTAGATAAAAAGATTGCTTGTGAAGCAGAGAATAGAGTAAAACAGGCTGAAAACTAAATGTATGTGTTGGTAGAATATATAGTAAATTAGAGTCAGTAGAAAATCAGATTGCAATGTATGATCTTAAATTTTCCGGCGAATCACCCATTTTCATTGCTCTCGGGTGCCCAACTGGTTGCTGTTTGTTTACGTAACACGATATTTCGATAGCGTGCCTTGCCGTTATCTTCACGTAATGAAATGAAATGATCGTATGGCATACATCGCGCCTCCTTTATACTCTTAACGCTTCCATCCCTTTCCCTCACTATACGGTAGGTTACACTCCCATTCATATGCGGTGGCTTGCAGAGCACATCCATACAAACATACAGTATTCCCACTGGGCAACTCTGAAGCTGTTAAGTGATTACATTTCCAGGACTCGGTTGCTGAGGTAATCTAGTGTACTGTTAACTAACTACCTGTGAGCATACTTTGACTAGGAAAACTTGATAGTGAGTTATGCTGAACATAGCTCTCCGATTTTAAGTCAGACCTGCAATAATTTGTTATTAGATAAACTGGTGGCTAACCAACTCGGGTCCATTATTTTATGAAGAATTAATTCATATAATTATCGATCGCGTTTGTGTGATATGTACAGCCGAAATGCAGTACCCCGGAGTTTGCAACATTTTTCAATTTAGTTACTTGAGATATTGCTTCGACATGAACGCCTGCCAATATTTTTGATGTTTTGCAGTGCGCTAATGTCAGTATGTAAAATTCCTGTGCTCAGATAGGTCACCAGTAACGGACTTTGTATTGTACCCTACGCAGTGGAAATGATGATGTATGTTCCTCACTGTTCTCTAGCCTATCGTTCCTCTTCGAGATTACAATGAACGAAACCGAGACAAACTGTTAGACTACCAGTCATCGTGGAGGGAAAAAGGATTGCATTTTGCAAAAAGAGACAAAGGTACTGTGGTTCACAGAAGGTAAGTACCACGTCCTCTTCCCCAGAGGTATCTGGCAGAATTCAAGTTTCTCAGTTACGAATTGAGGAGGTAGGTCGTTAACCTTATTTCAACAACTCTTGAATAACAAGAAACTATTAACCAATCATAAACTACAAACATTCTGCGGATGTTTTAACTCTTGGTGTAAAATGTGTATAGAAGCGCGTGCGAAGTGGCTTGGAGCCAAGCTGTCGGCTTCATAAATTTGGATCAAAAGACACCCGAGAAATCTCTTGTGACCATCGCCTTTGATATTGTTTATAGTTTCCGCCAAAATGTTTCTCATTTTATTAAAACGGGCTCCTAAATATTGGTAGGCCTTTGCTATAACCAAGTCACTTTAGGAGGGGTTCAACGTGCCATTCACCTCAGCAAGTAAGAGCTTCGCTCTATGGCATGCAAATGTTTTGCTCTCTTCGTTCTTCTATGACTATTACTGCAAGGGGTGTATCAGCCCCCAGCCCAATTTTGATATAGCAAAGACTTATTGGTCTATAGTTCCGCTTTTAACGCTTCTGATTGACGGCGATAAAAATCTTATTATCGTTGTAAGGGCATCTCGAGAATGTTGAAGAGGCTTTCGATTCTGGAATGAGTGTCATATGGTTGAATTCTAGACGAGAAAATCTCCCATTCAACACTTAACTAAAATTTCGAGTTATGTAAAAAAGAATAAATGAATGTAAGAAGAAACTGCAAATTATATCTTCAACTGCACATCAACCAACATTAAAGTAATGCATAATCGCCAAACGACAAACTGCCAGCCCACCTCTTCAGTTGATCTAGAATTCATAGGGACACATCTGTTTTGCAGTAGCAAGTGTGTGTCTGAGGAAATGAGCAAATGGACTAGCATGTTTTTAAATATGCAGCCCTGTTGCAGGGAGAGGGGAAACACAGGATAGATTCCAGGAAGAAAGGAGATGGGAGGACACCTCAAAAACAGAAAGAATGTACAGTGACCGACTGGAAAATCGAGAAGGGGACGAAAAGCACTATCGGTACGTCAGTACCTCTAGGAGGTACAGTCCTCGTAGCCTCGTAACGACTCCTTTCTTTATTAAAGGTAGCCCTATCAGTTACTGAAAACTGTTCACAGTGGAGTAAGCTCGAGATAAATAAGAGTCATGAGCGATCAATATTAGATTTTTTAAGCTTGTGAACAAAGTGGAAAGTGAGAGGAGAAAGGTGCACTGAAACAGTTTGGATGTAGCTGGGGTCAATACAAATTTAAAGGGAAGCACGGACTAATAACAAACACGTCACGTAACAGGTTGCTAGCATGTGATGGAGTAATTATAAATAAAATTTAAGTCGCGTCAAACGTTTACAATTAGCAAAGCAGTGAACCTTTTTTCATCTCAAAAACTACAGCCATCAACAGCAGCCGTTCTTGCATACGTCTACTTATAGACGTCACAAACCGTCGATGGAGAGAAAGACAGCACGTGAAGTGAACTCTAAATCACAAAAACAATTGAGTGATATTTCATCGTTTGGGATGTAGTATCAAGAGAATGAAAGAGAGAATTGCGAGAGAATACTGACTTCGGACAAGAACTGAGTTTTTAATCCCTGTGAATATACTCTGCTAGAGAGCATTTAGTACACAAGGGTGTACTGTAATGTAGTAATGACCAGGTCGAAATTCACGACGGTAAAGGTAGAACGACACCATACTAAAATTCTGGAAGCCTGTGATCACTGGGTGAGCAGGAACGCTGAGTGTAGACACGTAAGTGAAAATTACTAAAGTAGACAATAACTGAGCTTAGTGAAACCAATAAAGGTGTAAGAACAAAAATGTATCAGAAAATGATGACTGATTATATGTCGTAGCAACGAAAGAATGATGTGTAAGAAAGGACTAAATTCAGACGAAATCCAACATTATGGTTCAAATGACTGAGCGCTATGGAACTTAACATCTGAGGTCATCAGTCCCCTATACTTAGAACTACTTAAAGCTAACTAACCTAAGGACAGCACACACATCCATGCCCGAGGCAGGATTCGAACCTGCGACTGTAGCAGCAGCGCGGTTCCGGACTGAAGCGCCTAGAACAGCTCGGCCACAACGGCCAGCCAACAATATGGATCAGTCGGGAAACGAAAAGGCATTTTGTGGTTAAAGAAAATTATTTTATGTTACAACTGGTGCACTAGGGTACCGCCTCTTATACTGTATCACACCACTCAAATACTAATACGAAGTACAGCTAAAGTTTTTATTTATATTTTTAGTTATTTGCTGTCCCTCTTGGCCGCCAGAATAAGATGACTTCTTCAGTTTGCAACCTGTTCCGGTAGTTCATGTACGAATGAACAGTTCTTGAAGGGTTGCAAAACGCAAGAATAATAAATAACGATATAGAACATGCTGACGAAAATAGGGGATGTAAGAGGCATATCTGAACGCCCTGACAATGCCCCTCAACATCAAATATTAAGGCGACAGTAAGGTATTTAAAAAAATCTGAAGTTAAAGTTGAAACAGCGGTTTAATATTTGAAGGAGTAAGGTAGTGGTAACCTCAACGAATGAGATACACCGCCCTTCTTTGCGTACAGGACATTTACGAAAAGCTGTGGACGCTAGGTAACACTCAGCAAATTTCTCGCCGCTCGGTTGTCCCACAGCGAAGGCGTTGCCAACATTATTGTGCGCCCAGTGGACCTCGCTGCGTCGCCACTTGCGGACATTAACAAACGTCAAACAACACGGGCAAGATGTGGGTGAGGAGGGGGGGGGGGGGGGAGGGGAGCAGGGCGATGTTTGGAGCGCACATCTTAAAGTCGTTTACTGCACTGGCAGCTACAACCAGTGGCAGTTCTTTGAAATACGTACGTCGCGACGCGAAGGAGAGAGGGCATGCTGAGGGGGCATGAGTCACTAACAGCATCGAGAAGATTGTTAAATGCAACATCAACAAATGTTTGAGGTAAGTACACTATAATATTAAAAGTTTCCGGAAACCGCTACGTAATGCGGAATTCACCAGTAGACGCCGTGAGTAGCGGACCGGGCAGCACGTTAGGAGTCGAAAGAACATTGTGTCTTCAGTACAGAAACAGAAACAGCTCTGTGACCTCGAACGAGTACTAGTCACTGGACGTCGCTTAATTTAAACTATTCTAAAGCTGGCCAAGTCGATTGTTGGTGTTGTGACTGTTGGACTGGAAACACAAAGGGGCAATCACAGCTGACCACGCAAACCTCTTATAATTACGGAAGTAGGCGTCGAGCATTGCAGAGGGTGGTAGGTAGAAATTTCACGAAATCAGCAGAAGGAATCACTTGCGAGTTCCAAAGCGCTGCAAGCAGTACACTAATCGAGCCGCTACTCGCGAGTCATATATAGCTGCTATCAGTGTTAAAAGAGGCTTGCGGTGGTGTTAACAGCAATACCACTGGACAGTGGATGACTCCAAACGAGTGATCTGAAGTGATGAATCACGCTGTACCATGTGGCAAACTGATGTAAGAGTTTCGATATGTGGAATGCATGGAGGACATTACTTATCATGTATACCGCCAGCAGTGAAGTTCGGAGGGGGTAATGTTATGGTATGGGGATATTTTTTGGGGTCAGGATATTGTCCCCCTATTGCGCTAAAGGAAAAATTCGTTTGGATATGAACACATTTACTGTGTTGTGTAGCCGGTCGATGTGGCGGTGCGGTTCTTGGCGCGTAAGTCTGGAACCGCGCGACCGCTGCGCTGTCAGGTTCGAACCCTGCCTCGGTCATGGATGTGTGTGATGTCCTTAGGTTAGTTAGGTTTAAGTAGTTCTAAGTTCTAGGGGACTGATGACCACAGATGTTAAGTCCCATAGTGCTCAGAGCCATTTGAACCGTTTGTGTTGTGTACCGTGTACAACAGAAGAATATTTCGGACACCATGACTGTTTGCATCAGCATAGCAATGTACCCTATCGAAAACCAGCATCTGTGAGGCAATGGTTTGTGGACAATAACATTCCTGAAATGGACTGACCCGAACCCAATGGAACACCTTTGCGCTCCAGAACCCACCGTCCGACATCACTGTCTTCTTTGGTTTCGGTTCTTGAGGAAGACTGGCTGCCACTGCTATGTACACATTCAGACACGTCACTGAAGGTGTCCCCAGCAAAGTTCAAGCTATCATAAGGGTGAAGAGTGGACACACCCCATTTTAATGTCCACTAATAGGTGTGCGGATACTTCTGATAAGATAGTGCATGTTTCCGGCTTTTCCTCCGCGAATGAGTCGACTAACAAGCATTCAGCGGTGGTCCTAAGTTATTGTCTAGATAATCATCAACAGCAACTTAGCCAAAATATTCCAAAAAAGGAAGGAAGGCAGGAAGGAAGAGTGGGTTTAACGTTCCGTCGACATCGAGGTCGTTACGGCGGAATCTTCTCTCGAAATTTCGATGACCAACTTTCTCCTCCGATTGCGAAAATATTTTGTTGATACCGATCTCCATAGGTAGGAACGATCACCATCATAAAATAAGGGAAATCGATCTCACACGGAAAGATATGGGTGTTCGTTTTATCCGCGCGCTATACTAGAATGGAATTATAGACAGTCGTGAAGGTGCTTCGATGAACCCTCTGCCAGGCACTTAAATGTGATTTGCAGAGTATCCATGTAACTGTAGATGTAGGTCGTTAGAGTCGGAGCACAAGCTCGGATTCTGTCAGGGTTGGGCAAGGAAAGCGGCCATGCCCTTTCAAAGGAACCATTCTGGCATTTGCCTTGAGTGATTTAGGAAAATCGAGGAAAACGTAAATCTGGATGGCCGGATGCGGGTGTGAACTGTCCTGTCGAATGAGAATCTAGTGTGCTACCGACTGCGTCACCTCGCTCGGTAATAGATTCTGGGCAGTCTACAGAGAAAGATGAGGGAACAGAATGAGGACACACTCACGTAGCAGTTTTAGGTGGGGGTTATTCTGAACTAAGATTTCGTAAGCGAGACCTGTATTACCTCGTTTAAGACACTGCCAACCTCAGCATGCAATTACGCGGTAGCCATTATTCTGACTGCTTTGTGGACTCCGCCGGCCGCGCGGTTACAGGCGCCATGTCACAAATCGGGCGGCCTCTCCCGCCGGAGGTTCGAGTCCTCCCTCGAGCAAGGGTGTGTGTGTGTGTGTGTGTGTGTGTGTGTGTGTGTGTGTGTGTGTGTGTGGTGTTGTCCTTAGCGTAAGTTAGTTTAAGCAGTGTGTAAGTCTAGGGACCGATGACCTCAGCAGTTTGGCCCCATAGGAATTCACACACATTTGAACATTTTTGGACTCCGCCTTGGTTTTTGTTGTACGTTGTTTTCTTCTCATATTATGAAACAAGTGAAGAGACTAAACCCCGTTCTTCAAAGGCTTCGAGTACGTCTGCCACTACACCAGAAAGGGTGCTAAGTTTTTGCGTAAGTTCTTTACAGCAACCTCTCTCTCAGCTTCTGCGATGGCAGCCAATGGGCCTGTCTTCCCCTGACTGTAAGCGTTCATGTACAGATGGACAACTGAACGAAGCTACCTGTTTAAATAATAGTGCTGTAAATTGTATATTTTTCATCCAAAGAGCAAGAAAAGACAAAATTTAATATCACACTTTTGATTTATAGAATGTTACTTTCAGAATCACAGATGCGTCGTACGAAACCGAATTGCAAGAAGCATTTGAAAATTTCTTAAACTGCTTAAAAGTCATTTTTAAATTGTCAATAACAAGATTATTTTTATAGAAGCACCAACGAACTGTGAGGGATGAAGAACAATAACATGACATGGAGAATCACTGGACCACCACGAGCGAATGATTCACATTCCTGAACGAAATAATGTTCTTTTTATATTTTCTTTCATCTATACTGATGACTGGTCGGAGTGCATTTCCGTTTTTGTAACATCTGTATTATCAATTTTTTGTCTTGTTCGGAAATTTCACAAACAACTGTACACACTTATTTTACGTGACAATCAACGCTACATATATACTGAGCTGAGAATAAGGGAATCTATTTCACTGTGCTATCCAGGCAAACGTGCGGTTATAATAACGTTTACAAAAATTACGTCAGAGGACGCAATTGGCTGTTTACGTTTGTGATCGTACGTGTTACATTGCAAAGCTGAAGAAATCTACAGTTAATCAATAAAACTAGTGACCTATCCTATGCTGATATCCGTAACATCGCAGTCCCTATTTATGAAAGCACCGCGAACTTAACACTTTTAGCTATAAATAATAATGGAAAACAATTTTTATCTATCAGAACAATACAAGGGAATTCTTTTTCTATACAAAAGAAGGAAAATATGAAACACAATGAAATATGCGCTCCACTGCAGGAAAGAAAAAAGAATGGAGCTAGCTGGTTCAGCAATGACAATAACTAAATGCTTGCATTAGCTCTTGCAGCAACATACTGAAGATAGAATTATTGCAGCGTTATTCGATAATGGCGTTTCCGACTACTTTCAACTGGGTTGTCAGACAAGTTTACAATTAATGACAGTGGTTTGAGACTCTCCTGAGAAATAAATAAATAACAATAGGCATCTGTTCACATTTGAGATCTCAGGTCAGGGACTGACTATCCTGATTTTTGCACTCTATCCACAATGTTCATCTCTTCTCCTGCAAGGTATGTCTCCAAGCCGTCGTCGTCATCAGTTTATTACATATTTGTAAGTTAATTAGAGGCATGCGCACTGAAATAATGGCCCTTCACAGAAAATGCTTACGTATATTCCTATGCGGTCAAGCACGTATTTTGAACATTATTTTTAATATTTCAGGTCATGTGTAATAATTCAGTAACGAAACAGAACCACACACTAGGCACCAATTCATTTTGTGAACACGAAATATGTTAAAAGAATCAGTAAACGGTACGTACTGGGTAAGTCACGAACGTTTCAACTTAAAACCTGACAAATAGAGAAGAGGAATTTGAATGTGTCCTTACAGTCTGTGTTTTACATTATATAAAATATTTTACAGACCATTGTGATACTTAACCCTCTACTTTTCCTTACATCCGATCATAAATTTTATCCCAGCTTCTGTCTAGTACACAGTGCGCAAATACAATTAAGTATGTGTACATTACACTAAAATACAAAAATTACATTATGTGACTCTTTTCGTTTCATGCTGTGCGACTGTTGTTTCCTTTTTCATTCTCCAAACAGGCACGTGACATAGCTTTTGCTTCATAAAAATCTAACTTTGTTTCCTGCAAATGTCAAAGCTCTGCCACTTTGTCCCCGATTACGATGGTCAGATGTTCCAACTCGTCTGGGATGTTCCTAACAAACAGGGTTTGAACAACAAGACTGAGATAACTACACCACAACATACTGTGGTGTGACACGCTTTGTTCTACGATGTTAGGTGTTAAACAGCGATCTCTGCCGAAATAACAAACGGTTTTAAGGCATATTTCGTTCATCACTGTCATTTACGTAGACAAAATTGTCCCAAAGCCACCTATTAACGGACCCAAAAACGTACGCCAATATGTTGTCAAAGGCCATTTGTATATTTCTCTTTTGTATCGTAAGAGCTTTATTCAGACCAGGTATTACGCGCATATTTCTGTTGTCAACGTTATTTCTGTGCTGGTGCAATTTCAGCCCGGTCAATGGCTACAGGTTTCTTTTTCCGACGTTGGTATTGTTTTCCTTCGAGTGGAACAATCGGAACATTGTGCAGCAGCGAACAATAGAGCACTCTTAGTTACAAAGCGATCATTCAGACCAAAAAATTTGTTTCCATTCTGTATGGTGCGGTGCTCATTTAAAACTTACATGAATAATGCTTAATATAACGTGCGTGAAATATTATCGCCAATGCGGTTCCTTCGCTGAACAGAGAGATCAAAATCTGCAAAGTCTCCTTACATCTCGGCAGTTTCAAGAATAACTGCGGTGACCCAAATTTTTGAATCAACAGTTTGGAGAATCTGAATGTGGCAGTTAACTGCCATTTGACTCGACTGTATAACTTCTATGAACTTCGTTGCATTGACACACGAGCAATCCAAAAGACTTATCACATTTAGAGAATATGTATGAAAACGTATTAAAATCTTTAAACAACCCTGGGAAGCGGAAAATTGTCATTAATTTTAATTCGTATTCCACAAACTTCAAGGTATTTTCGCTCTGATAATGTCTGTCTTCTTTATGTATATGGTGAAGATGAGGACGAAAAATTCTGTTTGTTTCTATTCTCCACAGTACCCCGCATGAAATCATGTCTCTCCACAGAAATCGAGGTGAAAGTCTAGTCGAATACCGTAAATACACAGCACCCAACATTCGTCGTCGTGATATCTGAAACCCGGTACCGAGTGGAGAAAAGAGAACAATGGTCAGGCGATTACCTAATAGCTGGCATTCTATGTGCTTTAGATAACTGAATTTGTTACTAAGCCAATCTTCAGTGACAGGGACGAGCGAAGCTGACGGATGTTCATCACTTTTCTTTCAGATGAACCTTCGAAATAGTATCATGTGATGGTATACGACGCAAAGTCCATGAACCATTGAAGCAGTTATTATGTCGGGAAAGCCTTGAAGAGCACAGAAAAGTAACAGCCCGCAATGAGTGCAAAAACCATTCTTCCGACGCTTCGTCCGTGAATGGAAACGGGGAAGAGAGTACTAAAAATAGCATAAATACATTTTAGTATACTAAAAAGTGTGTGTGGTGTGTGTGTGTGTGTGTGTGTGTGTGTGTGTGTGTGTGTGTGTGTGTGTAAAAACCATCAACCAGCCGCCCTTCTCCACTAACACCCCCCCCCCCCCCACCCCTTTACATCGCATCAACGATTACATATTTAATTTTTAAAACACAATTATTTTATAGTGATCGCCACGCTCCATCAGCAATAGTATTTGCCCGATGTGATTTAATGTTAATTTTTTACTTATTATTTGTACATCACCATACAGTTTTGCATGGCATCTACAAAGCACAATTCTTCATGCATATTCTGCTACGGTTTAATCAATAAAATTACCTCAGAGAAACAAGAAAGTGGAAGGAAAACGTCCGCGATCTATTCAAAGAAACCATAGCGGACTTTGTTTTAACTGTTTCGCTCTGATGATGTCTGTCTTCTTTGCGTGGGTGTGATGAACCATGAGTAACGGGTCTGAACCTCAGTTCTCCAGGGTCTAGTGCCTTGACCACTGAAACACACCGCTCCGTGTGCCACCGAAACCTCAAACCAATTTTTTTCCCCACCGTTCGCAATTTCGTCAATGTATCTGTCACAAATGGTGAATAAAGAGGATTCGCGTATGAGGTCAAACTAGAACATGAAATATTTTGTGTTGGACATCAGATACAGAGTTAAAAAATAGAAAACATGTTGATCTTTTCATGCCTCGGAACTACCTCGTACTCATTTGTCATTTATTTTAAAATTTTTAGACATAAAACATTGTCTTTTCTCTTGCGCAAAAAACCAAAGTAGTATTACCAAATAACAAGATTAGAATGAAAGCAAGAACTCTAACAGTTTAGTATATAAAATAAAAAGAGAGAGCTAAGAGAGAGTTAAATGGTAACTAACGCAAATATATGGAAGGGGGAGCTTGCCGCCCCCCCCCCCCCCCCCAATAGAATTCTGTTCGTGACGTTTCAATAGTCTAAGAGGAAAGACGAAATCTGTTTAATTCTGCAATGTATTCGGTAAGACGCTGGTAAACACTGGGAAAAGCAGACGATGCACCATGAGAAATTATCCGAACGGAACGGAAATCGGTATACATTGGCCGGCCGATGTGACCGAGCGGTTGTAGGCGCTACAGTCTGGAACCACGCAACCGCTACGTCGCAGGTTCGAATACTGCCTCGGGCATGGATGTGTGTGATGTCCTTAGGTTAGTTAGGTTTAAGTAGTTCTAAGTTCTAGAGGACTGATGACCTCAGATGTTGAGTCCCATAGTGCTCAGAGCCATGTGGACCATTTGAACCCGACGGTAGTGGCATTTTTCAACATGATAATGCGCCATTTCAGGAGGCCGGGAGTGTGACTGAGTGGTTTGAGGAACACAGTGGTGAGATCCAATTGCCAATTGATGTATTGCCCCCCCCCCCCCCCCCACTCACCAGCTCTGAATCAGATCGAACACATCTGGGATGAGACTGAACTTGGCGTCAGAGCTCATTGCTACCCTCCATGGAATTTACGGGAATTCCAAACGTTTTCTGCTGAGGAGAGAGCCTGCGATCTTTCTGGCTGAATTAGGGTTTGGGAAGCAGGAAGCCAAGCAAAAGAAACTCGACGTGGGCAGGCGGACATTGTCTTGCTGAAATGTAAGCTCAGGATGGATTACCATAATAGGCAACAAAACGGGGGCGTAGAATATCATCGACTTACCGTTGTGCGGTAAAGGTGACGGGAATATCATAGCGACCAAGGATGACTTGCCTGGAAAGCCCTGGACGGGGTGGGTTACCAACCTGACTGTCGCCCGCCATACGGTCCGACAACCAGGCGTGATGGCATGGGATGCCACTTCCTTTCATAGCAGGACCCTTATGGTTTGTCATCCGCGGCACCCCTTACGGCATAGCGATAGGTCGACGATACTCTACGCCCCGTTCTTTTGCCCTGCGTGGCAAGCCCTCCTGTGCTTACATTCCGCCAAGATAATGTCGGTCCCGACATGGCGAGAGTTTCTACTGCTTGTCTTTGTGCTTGCCAAACTCTACCTTGGACAACAATGTCACCGCATCTCTCCCCAACTGAGGGAGAGCATTATGGGGGGCGGCCTACAACCAGTTCGGGATTTTGACGATTTTACGCGTCAATTGGACAGAATACGACAAGAGATCACTGAGGAGGACATCCAGTGGCTCCATCAATCATTGCCAAGCCGTATAACTGCTTGCACAAGAGCGAAAGGCGCACCGCGCCTTATTGACTTTTTCAGTTTATGGAGCTCTCTCTCTTGAATAAATCATCCAATTTTTCTGAAACGTAATCATTTGTTTGCCTGTATATGTACATCACGTCTACCAATTTCTTTCCCTTTCAAATAATTCCTTCGTGGTGCCTCTTTTCTTCTTCTTCTTCTTCGAGTGTATGTGGAAGGGGGAGCTTGCCCCCTATAGCATTCTGTACATGAAGTTCTAACACTGTCTAAGAGAAACCACGATATTTGTTGACGTCTGTAGTATAGTTGGTAAAAGGCTGGTATATTTCTAGTGGACTCAGTGGGAAAGTGGACAAAACAACAGGTCGTGAAACCCCTTAATCGACTCATATTTTCTGTTTAGAAGACAGTTTAAAATCGAGCTAGGTCTTTGCACAAGAAACCTCCCATTGTCCTCATGAAGGTAATTTCCTCGCCGAATAGAATGGGGCACAGTAAAGAAATTTACCCAGGCAGAGGCAGTATCATTCATTGTCATGATCGCAGGAATCCATTTTCCGCGATCGCTCAGCACAGGGCAGAACGAGGACGTTAATTACCTAGACAAAGGATGGTCTGTTAGAGGTTCACAAACAGAGCAGCACGCTGTGAGTTTTCTCTTGAATTTACCAGAGCATCTCGTGCTGGAGTAAACAAGGAACCACGGATTACATAGGCTCCTTTGAGGTGAGTCTCAGATAGCTTACTGTACTTCATCTGATCGGAATCTAGAGCTTTGTCTGCTGTCTTCCTCAAATTCAACAGTATAAGACGTCAGAACTGTGAGTGTGTGAGATTACATATTCCTGGATGTTGACGGGAAGCCACATTATTTCGTTAACCACACTACACGCCATTTCCCAGCACTCAAAGGTGGGTCTGATAAAGGTCTTCACTCCCGCCTTTTGTGTCAGAAGCTGAAGGAAGCCGAAAGTGTCAAATCACCAGATTTTGGAAAGTAATTTAAAGACACAAATCATTTCCACTCTCCCAAATAATTATAATGTGACAAACTGAACATTTCAGGTGTATCTATGTAGTATATGTTAATTTTTAAGAGAGCTGAAAAAGATTAAAAACTATTCTACTTGAGTAGTTACTGACAAGTAGGAAATTCAGTTCTGCTATCCCAATTAGCCTTCTCCAATAGTGAACAACAGAGTACCTGATTCACTACAGAAAGGGACAAAGGTGAGCTCTGTGATAGACTGCCAAACTCTACTCGCTCACTGCTTGGTCCAGGGCACGAAGCGCATGTAGCCCGCTTTCGAGAGGGCCTTACGAACTTCCCTTCACCGATCTGATACGTATGACAGGTTTGTGTAGGGTACGACTAGGACTTCAACATGTTTAACTGGGAAAACGCAACTCTCAACCGTTTTAGATAAAATTGAGTTCGAAAACTTTAGGCGTGACTGTACAATTCGTATGGTGGCTAATACGCAAGAAGCCCGCAGCCGTGCGAGTAACCGCTTGGTTTAATAAGTGCGAGGTTTCTGGATCCAATCTCCCTGTCGGTATCAGTTCCTTCTGTGAGTTATCTGCACCAATATCCGGTGCTGCACTTCGATATGCATGGTACGCCGCGAAATTGTGTGACGACTGAGAACAGTTTCTGAATACAAACCAAGTTTATTTTACAACTGACAAATCTGCACAAACTCTGTGTTCATTACATCTGCTGTACGTAGCGGTAATTATAGTTTTCCATGTATCTACGACCAGTATCATAACTCGTGTAGTGCTGCATAGGTTACACATACTTATGAAAAAAACATTTTCTCCTCTTTTCACATTAAAGATTAAAAAAATACCAAATGAATGATTTAATATTAAAAGTTAGACCAGAAAAATAGCAAATGGATTATTAAATATTGATACTTTGCAGCATCGTAATGAATCTGTCGTTAGATGTACATGGGAATGAGAACATGAACTACGGGCAACGAGATTCGATGCAGAGATCTCGCGCTATGTAACTAAGCACTTATTCGCTCGGCTGCGGATTCCGAGAACACTAGTGCCCCTATAAAGAATACAGCATAAGCACAGCTGCAATTTTCTAACTTGATTTTCTCAAAAACTGTTGACAGTTGTGTCTTCCTGTTTACACAAGCTAAATTTCTAGTCGTGCCCTACAGAACTTGTCAATACGAATCAAATCTGTGAAGGGGAGTACGTACGGTCCTCTTGTTAGAATAGAACCTACTAAAGTCTATTTGCATGGAATAAACCAGAACAGGTATTAGTATTACAACACGTCTTTCAATTAGTATCCAGTGATCATCTGGTTACCACAGATATTCAATGAGAGTTTCCATACCTACCCAAGTACCAGTCATCTGTAAGAATTCGTGTGGGTATTTATAAAGGTATTTCAAAATGGTTCAAAGGGCTCTGAGCACTATGGGACTTAACTTCGAGGTCATCAGTCCCCTAGAACTTAGAACTACTTAAACCTAACTAACCTAAGGACATCATACACATCCATGCCCGAGGCAGGATTCGAACCTGCGACCGTAGCGGTCGCGCGGTTCCAGACTGTAGCGCCTACAACCGCTCGGCCACTCCGGCCGGCAAAGGTATTTCATACGCCAATTTAGACTGAAGTGGTTCTCCACTTAGCACACAACTTCCATTCACCTGATACTAAGCACTCGGTGTATGTGTCAAATTCTTGAGATACGTCTTTTCATATCGACAATAACTTGATCAGCCATGGTTATGTTGGCACACACGACTGCAGATCAATAATAAATCAGCTGACGAACAAATGTCTTCGCCATTTCCAAAACCAAGCGGAATATTTTCGTAAGTTACCCGACATATTTTGTACGAGCCTTACTACGTCAGCACTTTGTAAGCACGTCCACATTAATACTTTAAATGGTACTAGAAATTTACAGTATCACTTATAATTGGAAAGTGCAATACCTTATTACAATACATCCATAGAGGTAAACGGTCCATCAAACAGTTGTCCAAGAAACAAAATGTAAAATGTTTCATCACAGAAATAGCTCAGGATACACACACACACACACACACACACACACACACACACACACACACACACACACACACACACACTCTGTCTGTCCCCCTCCCTGTCCTCGCCCTACGCTAAGGAAGTTCCACCTCTTACCACGACTTAAACATTTAACTCTATAAATCATTCCGAACGGATGTACGTTGTGTTGTAACAAAACTACGTCTTCAAAGGAATTATTTATCTCTATACGGCTACTTTATCGTTTCGCTTGATCGTCTCGAATGGAGAATGGAGTGTTAAAAATTTATTGTGCGACTCGACCTGAATATAAAATAGACATGAAAATTTATAAACACGCGATTGTGAAGATGGGTTAATATGCCGAGTCTCGAATGAGCTTGGTGTCAATGGGAAATTAACACCTTGTCAACATAGAAATGATAATAATAACAACAATGATAAGACAGAGAACTTCTGAATAGTTGGAAATAGCAGTGTATTAGGGACAGTTGTTCGTATCCTAATATTTACAGTATAAAAACGGCAAGATTAAGAGTTGACAGGAAATAAGCCTACGCACGCACAAGGATACCAAGCTTTATCCACATGTACGAGTAATGGACAGATTGAACTGCTAATAATAGCTGCACAAAAATAAATATTTTCACCACGAAAGCAGACTTAGGGAGAATGGTAAATAAACATCAAGGTAGCTTCCCTCCACAGTACGTGTTCGTTGTTAATAGCAGCATTCGCGCTTAGAGCTGGGTGATTTATAAATGCTATAAACAGCAGTGCCCCATCGTTCTACCTTGTCACTGCAGTCGGCTTCTGGTCTTAACCCTGCACAGGCGCGTCCTCGAATGCAGACTGTACGTTTTATAGCTGGACATAAACGCCTGTGTTGTGTGGGCTGTTGGCGTTCCAATTTTTCGGCAGCGTCCCGTCCTGCATGTCGCGAAATAACTTACAAGCGTGGAACCAGCCGTCAGCAGTCCGCAGACGACTTGACTGCGTGGATAACCGGAGCATACATACACCACGCGCGGGTCATTATGGAGCAGCATACATTTGCCGTGTCTCACCAGCTTTTAGTGCTATTTTTCGTTCGCTTGCCAGCAGTACTGGGGAAGGCCCATAGCTCAACATACCAGAAACGTGTGCTGTCATCTTTCCCCATCTGGTGGTCCCCTAAGTCGGTTCACGGAGCGGGGATTTTTGGGAACGAATATTTCTTATACATTATAGAGTGCAGCAATCAGTCGTCCTTTTTTAGGTTTTATTACGCAAATCCAGATTTCGGCTAGTGGCTAGCCATTCTCAATGCCAAAAATACAAGAAGTACATAGTCAGGTGATATAATAAAAAGTTACAACTAACGGCCTAACTTATATGGCTTGTATATTACGTACCACTATTTTCTGTTCTCGATGCACGTAAGTCCCTGTTGTTCACGCGTCAGTTGCATTTCTTTGAATACTTCTGTATAAAGAAAGTAGGCTGTGTGGAGAACATATCAGGTGGTTGTATGGCGCCCTCTATATGAACTATGTATAGTATGTTAGTTGTAACTTTTTATTATATCACCCCACTATGTACTTCTATTTTTAGCATTGAGAATGGCTATCCACTAGCCAAAATCTAGATTTGTGTAATAAAATCTAAAAAAGGACTACTGGTTGCTGCACTCTATAATTTATAAGCCACAAAACAGTCGCTGAGTGCACTCACTTTTAACCTGACGAATAATTTTTGTTATTAATTCCAAAGCCATTATGATAAATACTTCCACACAAGTTGCCGTGTGTAGCAAGCGAGGCATCTTCGTTTGTCTGAGATCTTTATACAGTGGCGACCAAACTCCAGTGACACCAATTTTACGCTCTTTATAGACACTTAAAAGCTTGTTTCTGGGGTACTGATTCCGACGGAATTTTGCTCAATGCTCCCGTCAGTTATAGTACATATGTAACGGACAAAATGCTCCTGTCGGAACAAAGAAAAGGCTAAAATGCTCCTGACTTAAACACAGACTGAAAAGTGGGGACTAGCTGCTTCATGCTGTATTCTCAGCACCCTTAATAATTTTCCCAAAACTTTTGGCGTGCGAACGTATTTGATCTTTTTATGTTGGGAGAGAAGGAGACGGTGGCAGCGAGAAAGAGAGGGAAAAGTGATAAATATTGGAAGAGAGCAGACAGTGGTTGTTGTATACAAAGAGCGAAAGAGACAATGCCAGTGTAAGACAAAGAGAGGAGCACACTGGCAGACGAACGCAGTGACTGCAGAGAGAAGAATAAAGATAAGGAGAAAGTGGAAGTTGCTGCGAGCCAGTGACAATGAGAGACAATGACAACGAGGGGGGGAGAGGGAGGGGGGGGAGAGAGAGAGAGAGAGAGAGAGAGAGAGAGAGAGAGAGAGAGAGAGAGAGAGAGAGGGAGAGAGAGAGGGAGGGTGGAGAGGGAGGGGGGGGAGAGAGAGAGAGAGAGAGAGGAGAGAGAGGGAGGGTGGAGAGGGAGGGGGGGGGGAGAGAGAGAGAGAGAGAGAGAGAGGGAGGGTGGAGAGGGAGGGGGGGAGAGAGAGAGAGAGAGAGAGAGAGAGGGAGGGTGGAGAGGGAGGGGGGGAGAGAGAGAGAGAGAGAGAGACAGGGGGGAGAGGGAGAGGGGGGAGAGGGAGAGGGGGAGAGAGAGGGGGGAGAGAGAGGGGGAGAGAGGGCAAGAGGGGGCGAGAGGGGGGAGAGGGGGCAGAGGGGGGCAGAGGGGGGCAGAGGGGGGCAGAGGGGGGCAGAGGGGGGCAGAGGGGGGCAGAGGGGGGCAGAGGGGGGCAGAGGGGGGCAGAGGGGGGCAGAGGGGGGCAGAGGGGGGCAGAGGGGGGCAGAGGGGGGCAGAGGGGGGCAGAGGGGGGCAGAGGGGGGCAGAGGGGGGGCAGAGGGGGGGAGGAGGGAGAGGGAGAGGGAGAGGGAGAGGGAGAGGGAGAGGGAGAGGGAGAGGGAGAGGGAGAGGGAGAGGGAGAGGGAGAGGGAGAGGGAGAGGGAGAGGGAGAGGGAGAGGAGAGGGAGAGGGAGAGGGAGAGGGAGAGGGAAGAGGTAAGAGACAGCATGAGGTAGACCTTGAAGAGGGTGTAGTAGTAGCCAGTAGTAGTAGTAGTAGTAGTAGTAGTAGTAGTGGTGGTGGTGGTTGGTGGTAGTAGCAGTAGTATAGCAGTAGTTTTAGGAGGAGGAGTAGTAAGAGTAGGAGCAGCGGTGGTAGTAGTAGTAGTAGTAGTAGTAGGAGGAGGAGAAGTAGGAGGAGCAGGCCAGAACGAAGAAGACCCAGGTGTCAGACAGGAGACACTGACACAGAGATACAATGACAATGAGCTGGGCTGAATGAGTGACTAAGAATGATCAGGTATGAGTGAATGCGGACGAGCCACTTTAGCGATGGACCAATGTGTATTACCGAATTACTCTTTAGGAGTTTGTGGGAGTGAGATGTGAGTTGTGTGTTAAAATTGTGCGAACACGTTCGCATGGCAAAATTTCTCAGAAAATGTTTAAAGATGCTAGGAAGGTAGGTAGAATGTGGCAGTTGGTACCGCGCTTTTCAGGAAGCGACTTTCGAAACAGGAGCATACTAGCATTATTGTGCTCCGATAGGAGCCTTTTTCCGCTGGTTAGTTTAATGGTTATTAACTTATAAATGTGGTCTGATTACTCAATTAGTTAATTCACCACCTGTATAGTTCGAAACTACATTGTGTCCGTGTCACTGTTACGCTTCGGTTGCTTGCGAGTGTGATCAAAATTTTGTGCTTCATCCCTAAACCATTGACTCGCATACATTCACTCAATTCATAATAAGGGCGGTACCTGGAAGAAAGGATTCTACCTTTTCTAAAATTCTGCTAGCAAGTGGGCATGTTTTTATTTTTTTCTAACATTTAGCTTCGTTTTTCTTTTCGCAATAGATTTCCCAGACAGTATTGTTTGCCTCTACTTAAAACAAAATTCCGAGTCATCGGTGTATTTTCCCAAGACACAACTGATTGTTTTCTCACTTATAGCTTGACATCAGTAAAATATGCCTCTTCCTTTAATAAATAAGAGATCCAGCTTCCTATATATGTATTTTTGTTGAGATTTTTATTTGCACGTATCATAAAACTAAAGCGTTCTCCGGCCATTAAATAATTCATGTCCATTTCTGATTTATCACAATTGCACCGTTTGATTTCAGTTCATTCTTGATCAGTTTTTATAGAATTTCCGTTGCGCAGCTGTCTCCGTATGAGAAAAGTGACCATTCCACTCCCCCACTTTACAAAGAATCCTTAGGAAGTGTAGTAAGCTCACGAAGAAGATATTCACAGATCCCTCCTCCGATCGATACTTGAGTGTCCTTCGTCAGTCTGGCACCCCTACCAGGAGATTACAGGTTCATTAAGTAAGCGCGAAAGCGTGACGGGGAGACTCATCCAAGTAGAACGGCAGACGCGACAAGAGGGGCGTTATGCCTAACGGGGTGGATTTTCTGGTTAAGTTCCGAGAGCGTACGCTCCTAGATGAAGCAACCCACGTACTGCTTCTCCTTGAGTACATCTCGTGAAACGATCATTGAGGTAGAATTACACAGATTCGAGCTCGCACGGCGGCTTACTAACAATCGTTCTTTCCGCGTGCCATTCGTGACTGGAAAAGGAAAGAGAAAGTGGTACTGGTGCACAAACTACCCTCTGCCACATACCGTAGGGTGGGCTGTAGAGTATAAACGTATATTTAAGTTATTAACTACACAGGAGAATAATAAACAAAAGCAGCGCATGTACAGTAGGATTCTGCGAAAAAGCGAGAGGAGATTCCAATTATAGGGCAGGTCAGATAGTTCAGTTGCTCCATGACTGGCAAGAGCAATGCGGAAGCTCTGTCTCGCACTGCGTTTACTGCGTAGGCAGTGAAGACTGATTCAGTAACAGTTTTCGGATACTCGTCTTCATAAAAGGTGACCTGGCAGCGTGGGCAGGGGTCTATCTTGGGCTAGCTGAGCGGCCGCTACGAAATGCCGAATCGAACGCCGGCGTCACTTCCGGCGGCACGCCGCTTCTGGGAAGGACAGCAGGGCAGGCGGACCGCGGCTGAGCTCAGGGCGGCGGCACGCGGCGTCGCGACGCCGGCGCGGCGCCTCTGGTTCGCCACGGGCCGGCAGCCAGCGCCTCGCCGCCCACCTCCTCCACCGTCACGCACGGTTTACGATCGGAGCGCAGCGCACAGCATTCGTCTCCCGTCCCGTCCCGTCCCGTCCCGCCCCGCTTGAAAGGCTTCTCGGCAGCCGCGCAGTTTATTCCGCATGGGCGCCGAATTAGAAACGGATAACGCACTAACAGCTCGTACGGCGTCCCTCCCAATGTCGTAAAGCGAGACTTACCGCATAAACACGAGCTTTCTGTAGCGGCCAGTAACGTCTCGAGTCAAACAAGCGCACTCTCAACACAGGCCGCACCGATACAATGGTTTCTTTTTTTTAATCACCTTCTTTTATTTTCAACAGAAGAAAACTGTCTTGCGTGATATCCCGATGCTACACCTTGTCGAATTACCGGGTGATCAAAAAGTCAGTATAAATTTGAAAACTTAATGAACCACGGAGTAATGTAGATAGAGAGGTAAAAATTGACACACATGCTTGGAATGACATGGGGTTTTATTAGAACAAAAAAAAAAAAAAAGTATTGCTAGCCGCGTGAAAGATCTCTTGCGCGCGTCGTTCGGTGATGATCGTGTGCTCAGCCGCCACTTTCGTCATGCTTCAGTCCGTGCGATTATTGGCTTTGGGGTTACCTGAAGTCGCAAGTGTATCGTGATCGACCGACGTCTCTAGGGATGCTGAAAGACAACATCCAACGCCAAACCCTCACCAGAACTCCGGACATGCTTTACAGTGCTGTCCACAACATTATTCCTAGACTACAGCTATTGTTGAGGGATGATGGTGGACATATTGAGCATTTCCTGTAAAGAACATCATCTTTGCTTGGTCTTACTTTGTTATGTTAATTATTGCTCTTCTGATCAGATGAAGCACCATCTGTCGGACATTTTTTGAACTTTCGTATTTTTTTTTTGTTCTAATAAAACCCCATGTCATTCCAAGCACGTGTGTCAATTTGTACCTCTCTATCCGTATTATTCCGTGATTTATTCGGTTTTCAAATTTATACTGACTGTTTGATCACCCGGTACATCGGTTGGGCCAAAATATGGAAACGCCACAAGAAAATGTGCTTGAACACAAATGCAAATGCTAGGTAAGCCTGCAGATTAACCTACTGTACGAGAATTAACGAGAAAGTTAGTTCCGATCCATCGTGAAATGGAAACCACAGTGAAAATCAGAAATATTTTATTTGCAACAGTTTGCTACACCTTTCAGTTACTTGCCGCGCGGGATTAGCCGAGCGCTCTAAGGCGCTGCAGTCATGGACTGTGCGGCTGGTCTCGGCGGGGGTCTGAGTCCTCCCTCGGGCATGGGTGTGTGTGTGTGTGTGTTTGTCCTTACGATAATTTAGGTTAAGTAGTGTGTAAGCTTAGGGACTGATGACCTTAGCAGTCAAGTCCCATAAGATTTCACACACATTTGAACGTCAGCTACTTCTGTATATAGTAACCGTTTCTACTTCGACATTTGTCGTAGCTTTGTACCAACTTTCCAACACCCTCGCGTTACAGGGGCTACCGCCTGTCCTTCTCGCCAACACTCGACGCTAGTCTGCAGATCGTGTCTGTGCCAAAATGTTGTCTTCGTAGCCAGCGGTTCGTGTGGGCAGAGACGAAAATCAGATGGAACCACGTCCGGGCTGTATAGTGGGTGATCAAACACCTCCCCCCCCCCCCCATCGAGAAGCCTGTAGTTGCATCTTCATTGTCCGTGTAGTGTGCGGCCAAGAATTGTCATGAAGAAGGAAATGCATAACAAGTACGTTACGTGGGGTTGCATGAAACCAGGCGGAATCTCTCAGTAGGCACCCATACTTGGCGGGAGACATTGTTTTCTAGGCATCTTTATGTGATGACAGTGGAAATTGACGCGATCGATGGGCCTACTAGAGACACTGTCCAAAACATCTGCGAAAAACTTCATCAGATTTTTACTGCGGTTTCCATTTCACGACCGATCGGAACGTCGGAACGTACGAGGGTGAGTCAAATGAAAACCTTAAATTTCGATAACAAATCGAAATTTCGCGCCGTTATCCTGTAAGTTCGTACGCGCGCTACAAACAGCGTGCAGAATGGCCTGTAGGTGGCAGCATAGTGCAGATGCACACATACCGTCGCAGTATCAGTATAAAGATAGCCGCCCCACTTGCGACTTGCACCAGGGAAGAACAGCGTTCTGTTACACGGTTTTTGCTTAGTGAAGGTGTGAAACCTATTGAAATTCATCGACGAATGCAGGTTCAGTACGGTTATGCATGTTTGAAACAGCAGCAAGTCTACGAATGGAGTAGGAAGTTCGCAAATGGTGTGACTCCAGTGGAAGATGCTCCTCGTCCAGGTCAGGCACGACGAGTTGTGACTCCACAGAACACTGCAGCAGTTGAATCGATAGTGAAAGAAAACCGCCGAGTGACACTGAATGACATTGCAGCATGTTCACAGATTAGTCATTGGTCAGCAAACCACATTGTGCATCATGTGCTCCAGTTTCACAAAGTGTCTGCAAGATGGGTGCCATGGCAACTGACTCCTGAAATGAGAAAACGACGTGTTGATGCTTGTGAAGAACTTCTTTGGCGCTTTGAACGAGAAGGTGGTGGCTTCCTTGGAAGCATCATTCCTGGGGACGAAACCTGGGTTCACTTCCACGAACCGGAAACGAAGAGAGCGAGCAACCCAGAACTTGCCCCAAGTGATTTCCATATGATTGGACCACTCAAAGACGCAATGGGAGGAAAGAAATTCCGTTCTGATGAAGAGGTACGCCACGCGGTGCGTGAGTGGTTGCGCGGACTACGAAAAGATTTTTTTTTTCCTAAAGGAATTTATGCGCTTTGTAATCGCTGGAGGACTGGTATTGAGCGAGGGGGAGATTATGTTGAAAAGTGATACATCTTTGTACCACTTCTGCACAATAAATAATATTTAAAAAATATTTAAGGTTTTCATTTGACTCACCCTCGTAGTTTCTAGACACCATACGTATTTGACCACGAATGGAACCTGTGCAATGTCCTCAATACGTTACGAATGTCAGTTGTAATCAGAAGACTTTTCTGTGTAGTGAGTGTATTATGTCGGAGCTAAGTGAATTCGAACGTGAGCAAGTTATTGGTGCTCGTACGGTGGGCGCTTCTGTAACAAACGTAGCCTAAGTGTTCGGTGTTCCAAAAGGCAGGAAAAACATCATCCGCTTCGTCACGAGGCGGACGAAAATGGGTGTTGAGTGATGGTGACAGACAGTCATTGAAGAGTATTGTGACGAGAAATAAGAGGACGACAACTGCAAAAGTCACTGCACAAGTGAATGTCGCACTCGCGAACTCTATCAGTTCGAAAACAACGCGAAGAGAGCTCCGTAAGCAGGGAATTGCAGCAGGGAGAGCTGGAATTCCAGCCATCAGTGATGGAAATGGCCGCAGCAGAAGAATGTGGTTCTGAAGTCATAAGCCCTGGACTATGGAGCAATGGAAAGATGTCATTTGGTCGGATGAGTCCCGTTTCACACTGCTACAAACTTCTGGCAGAGTTGCGTCCCAAGAGAGAGACTTGTCGCGGGTTCGGTGGTGATATGGACAGCCATATCGTGGTATTCCACGGGCCCTATGCTTATTCTGCGAGATCTCATTGCTGCCAAGGATTGTGTGACCATTTTGGCAAATCAGATCCATCTCATGGAACAAAGTTTGTTCCGCAGTGCTGATGCTGTGTTCCAAGACGACACGGCCCCTCTTCTCACACCTCGCATCGTCCAGAACTAGTTTCGTGAGCACGGAGATGAGTTTTCGCATCTCCCCTGATCACCACAGTCACCAGATCTCGTTAATATTGAGCCTTTGTGGTATATTTCGGAGAGAAGGGTGCGAATCGCTATCCAGACCTCTACTGTCGTTGCCCGAACTCGCCTCTTCTTTGCAGGAAGAGTGATATAAGATACCCTTGAAGACAATACAGGACCTGCATCTACCCATTAAGGGAAGAATGCAAGCCTATTTGACTGCCAACGGTTTTCCTATGCAGTATTGGGCATGGTAATGTGCTGTGTTTGTGGTGTTCCTACATTTTGGGCTACCCCCTATAATTCAGCTGACGTATTATCGCCTTAGCATTGTGATACTTTGAAGAGCTGTAATTTTCTTACAACGATTAGGTCAATTGTTGGAATGTAAGCAGTGCGGTATCATTCCATAGAGGTTGTCATAAAATTTACTCTGTTCTGCTGTATGACGGAATTAACGAAATTCATTTCTCTTCATTAGGAACTGTTTACGGAGCATTAAGTTTGAAAGGAAACTTTGAGACTTTTCTTTCTGCCTATGTAGAAACATTAGAGCCTTTCTCCTTCATGAAAAATAATAAGAAATCCTATTTTTCATATTAAAGAAAGAAAGAAAGAAAGAAAGAAAGGAAGGAAGGAAGGAAAAAAATATGTGTAAGATCTCTGTTTTCCGACATATCTCACTTAAACATAAAAATCAAAATATAAATGAAGCAGAAATGATAGTATTCGTGGTAACGTCAGAGTTTTCTTCCATTAACTGTGTCCGTGCTGTCAGCTAACATGTGTTTATTTCGTAGTCATTTCTAAAATGATCTCAAATTTTTACGTATATTTGGCATCTGTCTCAATTTTCCAGTGTTTATTTTCAATGTAAGTTAAGCGGTCGTAGTACTTTGGTTCCCGGGTATTGATTGTAAACGTTACAGGATGTTGTTTTTCATTCTCGGATATCTTAGTATGACCGGTCGCTTCAGCTCTGTTACATCTATGTTTTTAGGGGTTGTTCTGTCGACCGCTGCCAGGTTTTGGTGTAGGAAGTTCCATATTCCACATTCACTGGCACAAGTAAACTGTGGATTAACGTGTTAATATTTCTACATATGATGTAGGCAACAGTCTGGCTAATGTATATTTTGCAGAGTTTTTCTTGGTCAGGAATTTGTCATTAACGGTGATATAACTTTTTTCATTTCACATTAGACGTGATGTTAACATTCCTCCAAATGATGTTCCATTTGGGTCTAGGATACAGTAGTTGTATGGGTTTGCTATCAGGGTATTGTAGTCGTCTCTGTTGGTAAATTGTGGCGGCTTGTCTACCCAGCTGTTTATATAGCTGAACTCTTGACAGTATTGTCTTATGTGCCGCTATAAAACATTAATTTCAACTCAGTTTGTCGGTGGGGAGTTACTCCCCGGCCTGTGTTTGAGTATCAGACTTTGTATTACACTCTTATTTTCTGGGTTATTCGAAGTACGATGGTAGACTGATAAACGTGCTAAATTTATATAAATAGTGAGAAATTTTTAAACCGCACTACTTGTGATATGAATAATTCTTTAGTGTTTGTTGTAAGATCCATATTTTGAAATTCCCCTCCCCCCCCCCCCCCTCCCCCCATCACCATGGGGACTTAATTCAGCTGACGTAATATCGCAATAAGAAAGTCAGTGAGACTTTGAGTATTTCCTTCGTCGACTTGATGGATCGCTAGAATTTAAGCAATACAATCACATGCCAGAGAGATAAAACGTAATTACGACAATCGTTATGTTTCCCGAACGAACAAAGACACTTCCGTTGTTCTATCCGCGTTGTATAGAGTCAAAAATAATTGCACTGGCCAAGTACGATTTATTATTAACAAATTTTGATCCAAATTAATGACTGCTAATGATATGCTGCAACTTATGTTAAATAAAGCAAACCAAGTGAGTCCATTATTTAAACGAACGGGTAAATTACTTCGACAGATTATAATTAAGCTAGCCACATAATTGATTTACAATTACTGAATTGTGTCATTGCGACGTATTTGTTATGTTCTCAGTAAAACAGGGAGAAGAGAAGGGGAGGTAACAAAATCAACAACATGGGTATACGAAATGGCCAGGGGAGAGTAGAAAATGTGAACAAAAACGAGTTTCTTATTATTATTATTATTATTATTATTATTATTATTAACAGTTTCATTTCGAATGTTCCACAGCGGTGCAGACCAAAACTGAATTAATTATTGTAGTCTTGTCTAAAATATTTCTGAGTTAATGAGTTTACATTGGCACTAAAATACATAATTTGAAGGGTACTCTGTGCACGCAGTTTAGGTCATTACACAATAAAACACTGTAAAGGCCATGATCAGACAATAAAAGATCGCAAAATGAATGCTGCGTAGCTGACACTGGCGGCATTTCAACTTAAGGCGCACACTACATTCTTAACGGAAAGTTAGATACGAAAACCTATCCTGTAACTGTATCGGGTTTGATGAATTTTAACGACAGAAGGATATAAAAGAGAATCTGAGTCAAGAATCTTGTAATATAAAGGAGAAATGTGCAGAATGTTGTGATTCATTATCACGCTCCCCATAAATCTTCGACGGAAAGTGTGAGTTGACCAAGGAAGACAACCGTTTTGTTCTTTGGTAATGTGTTGTTATATTGAAATTTCCGGAGTTTAATTAACAGACATTGCGGACACGAAGCTAACGTCGTAACTTGTCCTCAGTATGTTTCATAAGGGGATCGTTGATATGAGGAGCTGTAAGAAAAACATCCGATACTGATACAGAGTAAAGTTCCTGTCACCGAGACAATATTGCAGTCATCGCATCTGCAGTGAGAATATCAAAGGCGCAAAGATTTCAGTTCTCAAATTTCAGTCTGAAGTATCTGCTTTCGTTACGAAGTATTCTTTAAAGTTTGTAAAATTTTCTACTCAGACGCGATGAAAAAAAACTATAACGTCGCTAGACCAAATATGTATTCGTTAAAGGAGACAACGATGATAAGTTTTTTTTTAAATCCATTACTGTTTGCCAGATTTCTCGAACTGCTGCCTTTAAGAGTAAGGCGTGTGGTAAGTGTGACCGGCAAAATCATAGCAACATAGGGCTACGAAAACCTATGGTTAAGTAGAATGTTTATTACATGTATCGTATCAGTTGAGAGGAAAAGTAGTGAATCCCGATACTTTTATGATTGATAGTGTTACGACACAAGTGTCGACGTTGGAGACAACTGAAGCAATCATTTACATTCAAGGGAGTCTTTTGGTCGTAATATCGTTTTCAGTAGACCAGGACGAAGAAATTTCAATAATTATTTAAAGACCCCAGAGCCTCCAGAGACCATTTATCTCAGTTCTTAATCGCCTGCATGTACGTCCTTGCGCCAGTGTAATGTGTGATGATTGTATCCCGCATTACTTCAAAGCTCGACTGGACAGCAACAGTTCAACGCAAGTAGTAGTCATCAGCTCGATCGCTCGACCTGAATCCCGAAGAACATGCTTGCAATGCCCTCGGGATGGGTGGTGGATCTTCATAAGTCACCTGCCTGCATACGTGCCCGCACTGACAGCAGTTTCGTGAGAAGATTAGCGAGCAGTTTCCACGTGGCTTATGGGTATTATCATCAACAGCAAAACTCTTCGCTGCACACGCTGTTTTGTTGTTGTTTATTTGCGGTATAACGAACTGATGCAACCATTCTGTAGTCTTCAAATTTCTCCAAACTTTTGACATGTTTTTTTTTTTTTCTTTTGAACTTTATTTTCGTGCTTTTTCTTTCTTTGTGGCGTTCATGCATTAACTTAAAAGTAAGTAGGATCACATTCGGCCCATAACTTTAAGAGGTATCTTTAAGATTTATAGGAAACTATGGTCCTTGATCAGTTTGCCAATGATATGCCAATTTATTCCGTCCAGATTAAAGAGAGTTCACTTCATCTACATCTACATCTATATGGATACTCTGCAAATCACATTTAAGTGCCTGGCAGAGGGTTCATCGAACCACCTTCACAATTCTCTATTATTCCAATCTCGTATAGCGCGCGGAAAGAATGAAAACCTATATCTTTCCGTACGAGCTCTGATTTCCCTTATTTTATCTTGGTGATCGTTCCTCCCTATGCAAGTCGGTGTCAATAAAATATTTTCGCTTTCGGAGGAGAAATCTGGTGACTGGAATTTCGTGAGAAGATTCCGTCACAACGAAAAACGCTTTTCTTTTAATGATGTCCATCCCAAATCCTGTATCATTTCTGTGACACTCTCTCCCATACTACGCACTAGTACAAAACGTGCTGCCTTTCTTTGAACTTTTTCGATGAACTCAGTCAGTCCTATCTGGTAAGGATCCCGCACCGCGGAACAGTATTCTAAAAGAGGACGGACAAGCGTAGTGTAGGCAGTCTCCTTAGTAGATCTGTTACATTTTCTAAGTGTCCTGCCAATGAAACGCAGTCTTTGGTTAACCTTCCCCACAACATTTTCTGTGTGTTCCTTCCAATTTAAATTGATCGTAATTGTAATTCCTAGGTATTTAGTTGAATCTACGGCTTTTAGATTAGAAAATGTTCAAACGTGTGTGGAATCTTATGGGACTTAACTGCTAAGGTCATCAGTCCCTAAGCCTACACACTACGTAACCTAAATTATCTTAAGAAAAAACACACACACACCCATGCCCGATGGAGGACTCGATCCTCCGCCGGAATCAGCCGCACAGTCTATGACTGCAGCGCCTTTAGATTAGACTGATTTATGGTGTAACCGAAGTTTAACGCGTTCTTTTTAGCACTCAGGTGGATGACCTCACACTTAACGTTATTTAATGTCAACTGAAAATTTTCGCACCATTTCGATATTTCTTCTAAATCGTTTTGCAGTTTGTTTTAATCTTCTCATGACTTTATTAGTCGATAAACGACAGCGTCATCTGCAAACAACCGAAGACGGCTCCTCAGATTGTCTCCCAAATCGTTTATATAGATAAGGAACAGCAAAGGGCTTATAACACTACCTTTGGGAACGCCAGAAATCACTTCTGTTTTACTATATGACTTTACGTTAGATGCCGGCTACGGTGGCCGAGCGGTTCTAGGCGCTGCAGTCTGGAACCGCGCGACCGCTACGGTCGCAGGTTCGAATCCTGCCTCGGGCATGGATGTGTGTGATGTCCTTAGGTTAGTTAGGTTTAAGTAGTTCTAAGTTCTAGGGGACTGATGACCTTAGAAATTAAGTCCCATAGTGCTCAGAGCCATTTGAACCATTTTTTCCGTTAGTTACAACGAATTGTGACCTCTCTGACCGGAAATCACAGATCCAGTCACATAACTGAGACGATATTCCATAAGCACGCAATTTCACTACGAGCTGTTTGTGTGCCTTGATTTACCAGTACTCTGATTACGTTTCTACACCGTAACACTTCGGAACAACAAGCCCATACCTAGTGAACGGCTTCAATGTAGCTACAGCTCAAGCACTGATTCTCAAATTCTGGAGTAAACTGAAGGAACAAAAAGACCGGACCTCGCTGCCAACAAAGGCACACAGTGGCCACGGCTTAAGCGACTGCAGGCTAAATATCGCGTTCCTGCCCGACGGTGCTCCCTGTGCCAAGCGGTCCGGCGCGCTGTAAGAAAACACGGGAGACAGTGTGCGCTTTCTGGTAAGCGAGAAACGCACGGTAAAAGTGCCAAGACACAAGACCGAAGTAGCCGCGGTTGGCCAAGCGTCGCGTTTCAGAGTGGACGGGTCCCCGAGGGGACAAGCGCGCGCCCTGAGTCAGCCACGGCTTATACCTACAGCCGGCCGGGCACGCGGCAAACAGGAAGACCGCCGACCGCCGTCCGCCCAGATGGTCCTCTCCCCGCTGTGTCAACAGAGCGTAACGTTGACGCAGTGATGGCAGCAGCGGAGAGAATATTTTAAGCGCGTACTCAGTTTCGGTTTCCTTGTTCCACGAACGCTTGGCGTGTCAGACAACAGAGCGAAGTGACGCTCAAAATTTGATCGACTGCCTAAATTCCTTCACTACTCAGATAGCACGAATTCATATATAAGCTGAAGTGACGAAAGTCTTGGGATATCACACTACTGGCCATTAAAATTACTATACAAAGAAGAAATGCACATGATAAACGGTACTCATTGGAAAAATATAGGCCGGCCGCGGTGGTCTCGCGGTTCTAGGCGCGTAGTCCGGAACCGTGCGACTGCTACGGTCGCAGGTTCGAATCCTGCCTCGGGCATGGATGTGTGTGATGTCCTTAGGTTAGTTAGGTTTAAGTAGTTCTAAGTTCTAGAGGACTGATGACCTCAGATGTTGAGTCCCATAGTGCTCAGAGCCATTTTTTTGAAAAATATATTATACTAGAACTGACATGTGATTACATTAACACGTAGTTTGGGTGCATATGAGAAATCAGTTCCCAGAACAACCACCTCTGGCCGTAATAATGGCCTCGATACGCCTGGGCATTGAGTCAAACAGAGCTTGGATGGCGTGTAGAGGTACAGCTGCCCAATCAGCTTCAACATTACACCACAGTTCATCAAGAGTAGTGACTGGCGTATTGTGACGAGCCAGTTGCTCGACCACCATTGACCAGACGTTTTCAGTTGGTGAGAGATCTGGAGAATGTGCTGGACAGGGTATCAGTCGAACATTTTCTGTATCCAGAAAGGCGCGTACAGGACCTGCAACATGCGGTCGTGCATTGTCCTGCTGAAATGTAGGGTTTCGCAGGAATCGAATGAAGTGTAGAACCACGGGTCGTAACACATCTGAAATGTAACGTCCACTGTTCAAAGTGCCGTCAATGCGAACAAGAGGTGACCGAGACGTGTACCCAATGGCACCCCATACCATCACGCCGGGCGATACGCCACTCTTCCAATGTGCGTTCACCGCGATGTCGTCAAACACGGATGCGATCATCATGGTGCTGTAAACAGAACCTCGATTCATCCGAAAAAAATGACGTTTTGCCATTCGTGCACCCAGGTTTCTCGTCGAGTACACCATCGCAGGCGCTCCTGTCTGTGATGCAGCGTAAAGGGTAACCGCAGCCAAGTCTCCGAGCTGATAGTCCATGCTGCTGCAAACGTCGTCAAACTGTTCGTTCAGATGGTTGTTGTCTTGCAAAGGTCCCCATCTGTTGACTCAGGGATCGAGACGCGCCTGCACGATCCGTTACAGCCATTCGGATAAGATACCTGTCATCTCAACTGCTAGTGATACGAGGCCATTGGGATCAAGACGGCGTTCCGTATTACCCTCCTGAACCCACCGATTCCATATTCTGCTAATAGTCATTGGATCTCGACCAACGCGAGCAGCAATGTCGCGATACGATAAACCGCAATCGCGATAGGCTACAATCCGACCTTTATCAAAGTGGGAAACGTGATGGTACGCATTTGTCCTCCTTACACGAGGCAGCACAACAGCGTTTCACCAAGCAACGCCAGTCAACTGCTGTTTCTGTATGAGAAATCGGTTGGAAACTTTCTTCATGTCAGCACATTGTAGGTGTCGCCACCGGCGCCAACCTTGTGTGAATGCTCTGAAAAGCTAATCATTTGCGTATCACAGCATCTTCTTCCTGTCGATTAAATTTCGCGTCTGTAGCACGTCATCATCGTGGTGTAGCAATTTTAATGGCCAGTAGTGTAATATCGCATCGGACCTCGATTTGCACGGCGTAGTGCATGAATTCGGCGTGGTATGGACTCAACAAACAGTTGGAAGTCCCTGCAGAAATACTGACCCATGCTGCCTCAATAACCGGCCGTAACTGAGAAAATGTTCCAGAGCAGGATTTTGTGCATAAACTGAGCTACCGATTATGTCCCATAAATGTTCGCTGGGATTAATGTCGGGCCATCTTGGTGGCCAGATCGTTCACTTGAACTGTCCAGAATGTTCTTCAAACAAAATCGCAAACAATTTGGCCCCAATGACGAGGCGCATTGTCATCCTTAAATAATCCACAGTTGTTTGGGAACATGAAGTCCATGAATGGCTGCAAATGGTCTCCAAATAGTCGAACATAACCATTTCCAGCCTATTATCGGCTGAGTTTGACCAGAGCACCAAGTCCATTCCATGTAAACACACCTCACAACATTATGGAGCCACCAGCAGCTTGCACAGTGCCTTGTTGACAACTTAGTTTCATGGAATCCTGGAGTTTGCACCAGACTCGAACCCTACCATCACCGCTTACCAACTGAAATCGGGACTCATCTGACAAGGCCACCGTCTTCAAGTCGTCTGGTGTGCAAACGATATGGTCGCATGCGCAGGAGAGGCGCTGCAGCCGACGTCGTCCTGTTAGCAGAGGCACTCGCGTCCGTCGTCTGCTGCCACAGCCCATTAACGCCAGATTTCGCCTCACTTTCCTAACGAATACGTTCGTCGTACTTCCCACATTGATTTCTGCTGTTATTTCACGTAGTCTTGCTTGTTGCTGACAACTCAACGGAAACGCCGCTGCTCTCAGTCGTTAAGTGAAAGCCGTCGGCCACTATGTTATCCATAGTAAGGGGTAATGCCGGAAATTTGGTATTCTCAGCACATTCTTGACACTATGGATATCGGAATACTGAATTTCCTAACGAATGCCCTATGCGTCTAGATCCTACCACAACTCCGCGTTCAAAGTCTATGAATTTCCGTTGTGCGGCCATACTCACGTCGAACACCTTTTCATGTAAATCAACTGAGTATAAATGACAGATCCGCCAATGTACTGCGCTCTTATACTTTGTGCACGTGATGTTGCCGCCATTTGCACAGCCGGCCGGAGTGGCTGTGCGGTTCTAGGCGCTACAGTCCGGAGCCAAGCGACCGCTACGGTCGCAGGTTCGAATCCTGCATCGCGCATGGGTGTTTGTGATGTCCTTAGGTTAGTTAAGTTTAATTAGTTCTAAGTTCTAGGCTACTGATGACCTCAGAAGTTAAGTCGCATAGTGCTCAGAGCCATTTGAACCATTTTTTTCATTTGCACGTACACAGATGACTTATCACAAGACTTTGGTCACCTCAGTGTACATCCAAAGCTTAGAAACATCCCTAAAATAAAATAAAACTCAAATTTTCTAGTTCTGCATTACTGGACTGATCCGCTCTAATACAGCTAATCCGACAGGGGTCACATTGTCATTTTTTTTCTACGTATCACACCACACTCAGCTTCATTCCCTGTACTTATAATCCAGATTTCTTTCTAATGGGTAACGTTTTGAGCATTCAGAGAGGGAGATCATGCGGTTCACGTACTATTTAAATGTATGCCGGTCTGAATTCAGTCATAAAGGCTGTTCAGATGTATGCAAATTATACGCAATCATGAAATCTGACCTGCTCAATTCTATTTATTTGTTATGATGAATTGAATGAGATATATTAACACTTTCACTCCAAGGTCGCGTTTTCTGATAAACATCATTCCATCCAACAAAGAAGGCACCAATTCTCGTAGGCATTCATGCGCAGGTGGAGAGACTATGGTACAGTTGTCGTGAGCCCAGACACACAATTTATGTATCAGGCATCACTGTAGTGTCCTCGGCAGACTCGGGCTTCGGAATCAAGATAGACGACCATCGTTGGGCATCCAGAGTAGTTTGGTTTTGAGTGAGTATCGCGGGCAGAGCTGGCGTGGTAAGTTTGGAGGAAAATGTGCGCGCTTTCCTAGCCCAGGCGTGCTGTGTTACAAAAGCTTTTTTTTTTCTTCAGTTTATTGGCTTTCGGGCCGTGCCCATTCACGTCAATAGAATTGTCAGTTATGGCGACACGAAAGTAGGGGCATCACAGCACCTAGTCCTCCAGAGGAGAACACCTCCGACCCGTCCGGGAATCGAACCCGGGCATCTCTGTTTAGCAATCAGCCGCGTTGACCACGCAGCTATCGAGGTGGATCAGAAGCTTTCTTATCGCCGACGTTATTTTTCCGTATGGTTAGTAACTCCCCTGCTCTTGGTTTTTATTTTCTCTCAGTATGCTGTTGTGGCTTTGTTTGTACACTGTTGACAACTGTAGGTTTTCACGTTTTTGGTTACTCCTGATTTGTCCTTTCATATTTGTGTAAGGTTTTCACCGTCCACCACTCAGAACTTCCGGCCACTTGTCATTTCTCAAAAATCGACTCGTGGTGCTCCAACACCTGGGTTGTGCGTTACTAAAACCTCTACACACGTAACCTCGTCCATACCACCTCAGTACACACCCAGAACTAAGACTGACGGATACAAAATCTAAGACTTAGTCTGAGCAGTAGACATCTGAAGTCTAAAGCAGAAGGACCACTAGGAAACTTCAGCATACGGTGTCAGCTATCTAGGTAATTCATCTCCCACCCTTCCCGCCCTCCTATTCCACCCCTCCGTCCCCCAGACTTGTCCATCAGAACTCCTGTTTGTATTTACCCCCTAGTTTCAAAACTCACGGAAGCTCTGACACGTAACTCGCTAAACTAGCGCTCCTGTTAGGGGAAAAGCTGTAGGTCATGGGGACAAGTGTATCAGTACGCTACACTACATGGCTTCAACCGTAGGTACGCGAAATTGCAGGTTACGATTCATTGATAAGATACTAGGGAAGTGCAATTTTCTACAAAAGAAACGGCATACAAAAAAACTTTTACGGGACACACTTGAATGGTGCTCGAGTGTATGGGACGTAAATCGTTGTGGGCTACAAGGGATGTTTCACTGAACAAAGAGTGTGACTGGAATGTTGAAAAATATTAACTGGCAGATCTTCTAAGAAACACCCGATACAAATCGACAGAAACTGCTTAGGCGTCAAGAACCTTCTTTCACTGCAGATCTAGGAATTAGGAGAGCTCTACAGTGTTCAGATCGTGCAGATAAAATTTGGAAAGTAACACATTGAGAAGTTCTATTTCCCAAAACTTAAGAGCACTGTCGCTCTCACAATGGTTAGTTCCTTTGAGTATATTGCAAACATGGGGATAATACAGCGGCAGAAAAAAGTTCGGTTCTGTTTCTATTCATTTCAGTACCCTGCATGGAATCTGCTCTTCTAAGAAACAGAGGTGAAAGTTGAGTCGAATACAACAGCAGAACAGCGCCCATATTTCGTCAACGTGAAATCTGAATCCTTGGACTGGACAAAAAAACGATCAATCGATTATCTAATAGCTGCTCTTCGATGTCCCTCGGATAAGTGATTTCAAGTCTCAAGCCGCAGAATTTTGTCACTAACGACCAGTCTTGAGTGACAGTGACATACGAAACTGACTTCTTTTCCGTATCAACCTACGAAACATCATACTATCATGTTGGGGTTAGGCAGGCCGAGTAGCCGAGCGGTTCTAGGCGCTTCAGTCTGGAACCGTGCGACCGCTACGGTCGCAGATTCGAATACTGCCTCGGACATGGATGTGTGTGATGTCCGTAGGTTAGTTAGGTTTAAGTAGTTCTAAGTTCTAGGGGACTGGTGACCTCAGATGTCAAGTCCCATAGTGCTCAGAGCCATTTGAGCCATTTGTTGAGGTTAAGTGACGCATCGCCCTTCAACCTTCAAGCAGTTATGTCTGGAAAACCTCGAAGGGAACATGGAAGTAACAGCCCGCAAAGATGTAAGAAACGCTTCTCCGACTCTCCATCCGTTAAGTGGTCACACCGCTGTAGAATTTTCAAAAAAATCATTTTTATTGGCTTAAAAGAAGCACCGAACCCTCTAAAATATGTGTCAAAAAGTCTAATCCCTTAAAAAAATGTTCTATGGAATTCCGAGGTGTTTCTCTAGCGCCGCGAATGACCCGAAATGGCCTACCTGCGACAAATCGATACCCCGTGTAGCGTCTGGATATAGTTAGACAAATTTTGCTACGATAATACGTTAGCTTGACTTCAGCAAGCGTCAGTACGAGAACGAAAAAGACAATTCTGTCGCTTCTAATTTTTATTTTTGTGTGCAGTATTGATTTCTCCTAGTTTGTGATCTTATAGTATTCAGTTTTGTCTTTCAAGTAAGAATGAGTGATAAGAAAGTGAACTCGGGCATAAAAAACACGAAAACATCGTATCCAACGCGGCGTCGAAGCAGTAAAACATCAAAGCGTCCAAAGAATAGATATGAGGTTGAGAGCAGTTCAAATGGAGTCAGTGGCTCTGTTAAGAAACTAAAAGACAGTAATCAGGATTCTGATGTGAATTAGTTTGAGTTATAGGATTATAAACTTTCTTGTCGTTTTCTCTGTTATTTCTCAAGACGTGAAATGTAAAACGTGAAATGCAGGCATCAAGTTCCAACAACGAAGTCCTCGACGCTTAGGCTTCACAAGAATTATTGCTTATCCAAACTGCCCAGAAGGTGTCATAATAAGGAGTACGCTTATAGGGAACGCATTTGAAACCAACCGTCGAATCGTCCTGGCAATGCGCCTGCTTGGAGGAGGGCTACACAGAAGTGAGAAGTTTAGTGCGTTCATGGAACTGTCACGACCGATATGTCAATTGTGCTATGATGAACTAGTGGATTTGATTTCGGTTGCAACGGCAACAGGACGACATGCCAGTCCTGGGATAGCAGATTAAGAGCGAGGATTCATTCATGTGTTTAACACGTTTCAAAACTTCAAGGGCCTATTTTTGTGGCGTCCGATTTTTCAAAACGACACGCAGCGTAACTCCGACAAATGTCAGTCTTTTAATTTGAAAATTTAACCACAACTTTGAAATAATATTTCAAAATGAACCACGTAGGCAATTTTTCGTTTAGTTGATTTAAACAATATTTATTAACAAATGACTGTCCTTTTTGGTGAAAACTGAACGACTTTATTCAAATGCTCGCAGTTACACAGAAATCAAGAGTTTTAAAATCAGGTAAGTGGTTCAATAGCTACTTAGATCGCACCGATTTTTTTTCTTTTTTCCAGATTCAAATTGGACCCAGTTACAGTGCGTGTTGGAGATAGCCTTAAATTCAACATGCCTCGGGAGATATGCTGCAAAGTTTGTAATATTTGTAATATTTTTCGACTATTTTTTGTGATATATTTAATATATGCTCCATAACTACCCCACGTATTATTTCTCCATCACTTTTCCTACTGTTCAAAAAACAAGCCAAGAAAAAGGTTTTTTGGGCCGTTATAGTGGTGGTACCCCTTAATGGAAACGGGAGAAACAATATTGGATACAATAAAGTATACCCTATAGCACGAAGGTCACTGAGATAAGCAGAGAACAGGCGTAAGATATACTGTAGAACGAAGGGTATACCTAAGAAGGGATATAGTCATATACTAATATACGAAGAAGACAGCAGCACACACGCTTCAAAGGTAAAATTCCGTTCTAGAAGTAACTTCCACTGAAGCGTCAAAGAAACTGGTATAGGCAAGCGTATTCAAATACAGAGATATGTAAACAGGCAGAATACTGCACTGCGGTCGGCAACGGCTATATAAGACGCCAAGTGTGTGTCACAGTTGTTAGATCGGTCACTGTATGACAGGTTTTCAAGAGATGAGTGAGTTTGAACGTGGTGTTACAGTCGGCGCACGAGCGATGGGACACAGCATCATCGAGGTAGCGATGAAGTAGGGATTTTCCCGTACTACCCTTTCACCAATGTACCGTGAATATCAGGAGTCCGATAAAACATCAAATCTCCGACATCACTGCGGCCGGAAAAAGATCCTGCAAGAGCGGGACCACGACAACTGAAGAGTATCGTTCAACGTGACAGAAGAAGTGCAACCCTTCCGTAAATTGCTGCAGGGTCAGCGTGCGAACCATTCAATGGAACATCATCGATATGGGCTTTCGGAGCCGAAGGCCCACTCGCACACCCTCGATGACTACACAACACAAAGCTTTACGCCTCGCCTAGGCCCGTGAACACCGACATTGGACTCTTGATGACTGGAAACATGTTGCCTGGTCGGACGAGTGTCGTTTCAAATTGCATCGAGCGGATGGACCTATACAGGTATGGAGACAACCTCATGAATCCATAGACCCGGCATGTCAAGAGGAGACTGTTCAAATTGGTGGACGCTCTGTAATGGTGTAGGGCGTGTGCAGTTGGAGTAATATGTGATCCTTGATACGTCTAGATACGACTCTGACAGGTGACAAGTACATAAGCATCTTGTCTGATCACCTGCATCCATTCGTGTCCATTGTGCGCTCCGACGGACTTGAGCAATTCCAGCAGGACAATGCGACACCCCACATGTCCAGAATTGCTACAGGGTGGCTGCAGGAACACATCCGCTGGCCTCCAAACTCCCCAGACTTTAACGTTATTGAACATATCCGGGATGCCTTGCAACGTCCTGTTCAGGAGAGATCTTCACCCCCTCGTACTCTTCGGATTTATGGACAGCCTTGCAGGATTCATAGTGTCAGCTCCCCCCAGCACTACTTCAGACGTTAATCGAGTCCATGCCATGTCGTGTTGCGGCACATCTGCTTACTCACGGGGGCCCCTACACGATATTAGGCAGGTGTATCAGTTTCTTTGGCTCTTCATTGTAATTGTGCTATCGACAGCTAGTCAGTAGAAACGTTCGATCTCAATACCCGAAACATATTTTATGTTGTAAGCATTTGCAATGGTGTGCAGGTAGTACAATACAGCCAAAATGATAATTCGGGCAAGAAACGGAGCAAATTACTTTGTACCGTGCTACCGAGAGAGAGAGGAGGGGAGGGGACGACAGGCCTCTTGACATGAAAAGACTCAGCAAGCAGGTTTGTGACTCAGCGTGACCAAGTCCGTCTTTAAAGCAGTGCCGCAGCGCGTCTCGGCTGTCGCAGGAGAGCAGGGCGTGAAGGCGACAGCGTGGGTGCGCGTGCCGAGCGCGCTGCCAAGTGACGGTGCCACACGGCGCACGAAACGCCTGACCATGACCTCGGACTGCTCTTACGTGTGAGGGAAGGTGCGTGGCCGCAAATAACGGCGTGACTAAAGCGCGAGACAAAGGGGCGTGGCGGCGAATACACGTACGGCAGAGAGCTGGTCAACACTGGCGTCTCTTGTCTAAACAAAGCAGGCGCTCGCAGTGGAGCAAGCAATGAGCGTGCAAATGGTGCCTTTAATTCGAAGCAGTTCAAAAATGGTTCAAATGGCTCTGAGCACTATGGGACTCAACTGCTGAGGTCATTAGTCCCCTAGAACTTAGAACTAGTTAAACCTAACTAACCTAAGGACGGACATCACAAACATCCATGCCCGAGGCAGGATTCGAACCTGCGACCGTAGCGGTCTTGCGGTTCCAGACTGCAGCGCCTTTAACCGCACGGCCACTTCGGCCGGCTTTCGAAGCAGTCACTCAAATATTTTACCTTCATGTAGACACTCACTTCATTACCCAATTCCAGTTTTCCAGTCCTCATGGTGTTCATGAACCTTTCGAGTTGCACAGAATTAAAACTCCACTATCCGTACTTAAGGTATACCCTCTTAATACAAGTCTCGTTCTTTAACTTTTCCATTGTTTATTTTTAAATGCAACAGTGTGATCCGAGATATACAGTGCAAATTTGATAAGTCTGAACTTGTTACTCCAAAATAATTGACAGTAACAATTAAAAGTAAATAGTGTAATACCTCATGTCGTCTGCCTTTATAATTTTTGCAAGTGGTTACAAGATGGTGCCACTGTGCTACGGCAATAGTGTCGTTTTACATTTTCACTCGTTACTGTCACAGAGAGATAGGAGTATATAGAGGGTCTATACAAGGGCGATGTACTTGAGGGCAATGTTATAGAAAGGGAAGAGGATATAGATGAAGATGAAATGGGAGATATGATACTGCATGAAGAGTTTGATAGAGCACTGAAAGACCTAAGTCGAAACAAGGCCCGGGAGAAGACAACATTCCATTAGAACTACTGACAGCCTTGGGAGAGCCTGTCCTGACAAACTCTACCATCTGGTGAGCAAGATGTATGAGACAGGCGAAATACCCTCAGACTTCAAGAAGAATATAATAATTCCAATCCCAAAGAAAGCAGGCGTTGACAGATGTGGAAATTACCGAACTATCAGTTTAATAAGTCACGGCTGCAAAATACTAACGCGAATTCTTTACAGACGAATGGAAAAGATGGTAGAAGCCGACCTCGGGGAAGATTAATTTGGATCCGTAGAAATATGCAAACACGTGAGGCAATACTGACCCTACGACGTATCTTAGAAGCTAGATTAAGAAAAGGGAAACCTATGTTTCTAGCAATTGTAGACTTAGAGAAAGCTTTTGAAAATGTTGACTGGAATACTCTCTTTCAAATTCTAAAGGTGGCAGGGGTAAAATACAGGGAGCGAAAGGTTATTTGCAATTTGTACAGAAACCAAATGGCAGTTATAAGAGTCGAGGGACATGAAAGGGAAGCAGTGGTTGGGAAGGGAGTGAGACAGTGTTGTAGCCTATCCCCGATGTTATTCAATCTGTAAATTGAGCAAGCAGTAAAGAAAACAAAAGAAAAATTCGGAGTAGGTATTAAAATCCATGGAGAACAAATAAAAACTTTGCCAATGACATTGTAATTCTGTCAGAGACAGTAAGGGACTTGGAAGAGCAGTTGAACGGAATGTACAGTGTCATGAAAGGAGGGTATAAGATGAACATCAACAAAAGCAAAACGAGGATAATGGAATGTAGTCGAATGAAGTCGGGTGATGCTCAGGGTATTAGATTAGGAAATGAGACACTTAAACTAGTAAAGGAGTTTTGCTATTTGGGGAGCAAAGTAACTGATGATGGTCGAAGTAGAGAGGATATAAAATGTAGACTGTCAATGGCATTGAAAGCGTTTCTGAAGAAGAGAAATTTGTTAACATCGAGAATAGATTTAAGTGTCAGGAAGTCGTTTCTGAAAGTATTTGTATGGAGTGTAGCCATGTATGGAAGTGAAACATGGACGATAAATAGTTCGGACAAGAAGAGAATAGAAGCTTTCGAAATGTGGTGCTACAGTAGAATGCTGAAGATTAGATGGGTAGATCACATAACTAATGAGGAGGTATGGAATAGATTTGGGGAGAAGAGGAGTTTGTGGCACAACTTTACAAGAAGAAGGGATCGGTTGGTAGGACATGTTCTGAGGCATCAAGGGATCACCAATTTAGTACTGGAGGCCAGAGTGGAGGGAGACCAAGAGATGAATACACTAAGCAGATTCAGAAGGAAGTAGGCTGCAGTAGGTACCGGGAGATGAGGAAGCTTGCACAGGATAGAGTAGCATGGACAGCTGCATCAAGACAACAACAACAAGTTTGTTTGCAATAAGCATGCAAAGAAACAGTATCGTGCAAAATGGGGAATTTCACTTTAAGGCCTCCGTCGCGCAATTTTTTATTTATTTTTTTTATTTTTACAATTTCCGTAAGGGCCTAACTCAGCAATGTATCAAATGGTTAAAATGGCTCTGAGCACTATGGGATTTAACATCTGAGGCCATCAGTCCCATAGAACTTAGAACTACTTAAACCTAACTAACCTAAGGACATCACACATATCCAAGCCAAGGCCGGATTCGAATCTGCGACCGTAGCAGCCGCGCGGCGCCGGACTGAAGCGCCTAGAACCGCTCGGCCACAGCGGCTGGCAACAATGCATCAAATCGCAAACTTTGGTAATGAGTCACTTTGAGAAAAGACAGTTACAATTGGTTTGCACTGTTTAGTTGCGATCGTGCTTCCGTTAGCGACGAAATTCGTTGAACACGAACGAAATACATTGCCACACAAAACAAGTGAAACAACTACAAGCCATGGTCGGTAGTTAACATAGCTTCGTGCAAGTAATCACCTCAACAAGTACGTATAGGATTAAAGTTGCAATTTGCTATGACAGGTAGAACGGCCGCCAGTGTGCATTAGTGTTGGTTGTGTTTAGTGATGATACGGGCTTGGTAGGGCCTGTAAATGACGTCAACAGCGTCAGATGTTGAGTGAACTCTGAGGGCCGCAGAGATCCCGCGTACTTGGGTGAGACAGTGTTTAACAACACATACCAGAGTATAAAAGGGGCTCACTGTGCGTCTCCATTTGGCCGGCTGATCGAATCTTGCAATATCCACATTTCTGGGGTACTGGGACAGTGGCTCACTGCTGGACCACCACACGGGAACGAGAGGGCAGGCATGCTGGTCGTCAAGGTTCCTGTTGCACCACGTCTGACTGTGAGCACTACAAGACGAGACTGCTGTATTGTGCACCAGCCACATCGTAACCCCTTCATTTTTGCATCTGGACATACCGTGTAAGATAAACACCAACAAAAGCAAAACACGGATAATGGAAAGTAGTCGAATTAAATCAGGATATTCCGAGGGAATTAGATTACTAAAAGTAGCAGACGAGTTTTGCTATTCGAGCAGCAAAATAAGTGATCATGGCCGAATTAAGGAGGATATAAAAAGTAGACTGGCAATGGTAGGAAAAGCGTTTCTGAAGTGGAGAAATCTGATCACATCGAATACAGAAAACTGTGCCCTCCAGCGAAAGCGTATCCCAGAACGAAAATTAACTACGTTAAATTTCTTAGAAAAAGCTCTTGTTCCTTTTTTTTCTTTAGCAATAATAGTTTGCGCGCAGTGAGCGAGAGAATATGAAAATCTCGCATACGGTTTTTGAAGGCGTTGCGGATTGCATAACATCCATAGGTACGGGCAGCTCAATCACCGTGTATATCGAGTGCGAAGGTAATCCGCTGCTCCCAACGTACATTAAAAATAGAGTCCGAAGACGACGGAAAGACCGTAGAATTAGTATTACGTGTGTAATGCTGGCTTGTACTATTTGACAGCGAGTCTCGCCAACACGCGAGGTGACAACTGTGCCCGCGGCGGTACACAGCGGGGCCCCGCTGAGGCTGGTCGCTGGCCGGCGTCCTGCACAAACATAGCCCTGCCCCAACAACAGCAGCTCGGCCAGCAAGCCGAGCCCAGAGTTAGGTGACTGAGGGTTACTGCAGCATTCCCTCTTAACCTAGCACTGCCAGTCTTTCAACACCACGCACATCCGTTTCTTTAAGTTGGTAAACATGCTGTTTCTCCACCTGAGGCTCCAACTCCACAACGAACTTTTGCAAAGCTAGAATCTGTAAGAAATCGAACAATGACTGTTTGAAAAAGGAGATCGAATCCACAGACAATACAGATTATCTCCGAAATACTACCTACGGCTTCAAATGGCTCTGAGCACTATGGGACTCAACTTCTGAGGTCATCAGTCCCCTAGAACTTAGAACTACTTAAACCTAACTAACCTAAAGACATCACACACATCCATGCCCGAGACAAGATTCGAACCTGCGACCGTAGCGGTCGCGCGGCTCCAGACTGTACCGCCTAGAACCGGTCGGCCACCCCGGCCGGCAATACAAAAGGTCTGTCTTTCATAAACCAAGAGGCTATGTAAGCCATAGGTTGAAACAACTGCATTAGAGGACCAACCAATTTAACGAACATCAGATTGCTGGAGGTAGAAAGATGAACTGAAGCTCTTGCATATGTGATAATCAGATTCATTTGCCAAAATCCACAGTCACAATCACTGATAGATGTGGGGAAACGTTTCATTGCCTTGGCAAGAGGAAGACCACTGCACTGAGATGAGGAACAAGGGGTGCTGGAATTTTTTTTTCCATCAAATAATCCCGAAATCCTCCAAGTATCCCTACCGCTGAAAGATCAAAACAACGAAAAAGTTTTTATAATTGCTTTACCATATTTTACTCCATGATTTTCAGGCCAAGTCCATGAGTCCAGCATATCCTCACATTAATAGATTGCTATATCCTCTATCTGTAAAAGAATATTTTCCATCCATTGTTTTGAACAATGGTAAAATCTGCTCGCTCAAGAAGTCTGCATTTTGTTCCCCTTTCCAGTGAAATACATTCGAAATTTAAGTCTTCTATAGTTTTGAAATCTTCACAGTAATACTTACTTTCCTTTCTTCGAATACCAAAAGCTGATCTCTGATCTTCCCTTAGGCAGAATACAGTGTGAATGAAGACTAGTGGCCGTAGTTCAGGACTTAGTTCTGACAATTCTTGAAGGGCACCACATATCATAGCTAAGTCGAGAATGAAATCAACTTTAGTGATGCACTCCAATAAGCCATTGTACTTAACTGTCAGTTGATTTCCTGCTTTGATCCTATTTTGCAGCTGTGAAATGAGCAGCCAAAGCTTTAAAGTTTTTCACGCTCCTGACACACTTTCGAAGCTCGATGATTCTCATCTTGTGCTCAAGATTCTGCGTATTTTTGAAATTTCAATTTCAAGTAGCTACGCATTCTACTTTATCTCTCGGGCGTTTTTCGGTGACTGATAGTGCACTGGATGTAGCCTGTCTAAGAAAGACCTGAAGTGATTCACATGTGGTGGGAAGTCCCCTTTTATTACATCATCAGCTGACAATACAAGTCTACGGTTAGAACGTTTGCGATCGTACGCACGTTCATTCACTGTATTTTCACACCGAGGTTCAATTTCCAGTTTTAGATTTCCACTTTTATCATCCACCAACAACGTCGAAATTCATGACTTTTCACTCGCAGAAGAATTATTGACAAATTTTAACTTTTGGATGCAGGAGAAAAAGTAAAATAGACTTTTACTTTGCCGCTCATCTTACTCCAAGCTAACTCGCAACGAAAGGCATGATACACCGCACAAGCAAGCATACAGTCAACATTACGGGAACAGTGACTAACCAAGAATGTCGTGTCCCGTGTGACGGCTCACTCAGAGAACAAGAAAGTAGACTGGCTGCCAGCGATTCAATTGTCGAGAACGGTTGCCTGCTGCTTCGAAACTTTCGAAACAGTTAAATGTACGGCTTTTCCCAAAATAGACTGCACTGGTGTCATTCATACTGCGATTACCGACATGAAAAAATGAAATAAACCCGATTTACGTCCGTAAAATTTTAAAGTTATCCAACATCGTAAAGAAGTTACTTTGCCGCCAGAAAAGTTTAAGGGTATGTATGCAACAGCTTTCCCGCAGAAAAAGAGCACTGCTTATGTCTTCCATGGTCTGCATTGTTCTTGAACACTCTTGCTCGGGGTGTGTTCTTCGCGATGGATGAACAGAATTTACCTTCTTTCGTGAAATAGTTACTGTTCTGGAATAGACCTATGTTCTTTTTTTAGTTTGTGGCTATTGGAGCCCACTGTTTTTTATGTGGCTCAATTCAATTCACGATCAGTCGATTAAGGCAAATGTTTTTCATAACAGTCAGTTACCGTTATACTACTGCATTTTCATTCATTTATGTCTTACGAAATAATATCTTGGAGCATCTCAACACTTCGGCTTTCCGAGTTTGTACAATTGGGAAAATTAATAGTTGCTTTGTTGATGTCCGTGTTTCTACCAGCTACACCAGGCTTTGCCCGAGTGTACCGAAATTTTCTACCATTTTGAACACCTTTTGTAATGTACATTATCTTTGCTACACTTAAGGCGCGTGTGCACTGATTGTTGTTGTTCCTGACATTCCAAAGCTTTCACTGGATCAGGATTACTTAACGAGACCGTAAATTATTCTTCCAAGGAGCAGTATTTCGACTCACCGATCAGCTCCTTCAATGTGTATGTGCAACCTCTGAACAAGTACTGCAACACACAAAATGCTGTTTTTACCTACGGGTACGGGGACTGCTCTATGTATATCTCGGAAATATAAAGTGTTTAATTAAGAATCTAAATACACTCCTGGAAATGGAAAAAAGAACACATTGACACCGGTGTGTCAGACCCACCATACTTGCTCCGGACACTGCGAGAGGGCTGTACAAGCAATGATCACACGCACGGCACAGCGGACACACCAGGAACCGCGGTGTTGGCCGTCGAATGGCGCTAGCTGCGCAGCATTTGTGCACCGCCGCCGTCAGTGTCGGCCAGTTTGCCGTGGCATACGGAGCTCCATCGCAGTCTTTAACACTGGTAGCATGCCGCGACAGCGTGGACGTGAACCGTATGTGCAGTTGACGGACTTTGAGCGAGGGCGTATAGTGGGCATGCGGGAGGCCGGGTGGACGTACCGCCGAATTGCTCAACACGTGGGGCGTGAGGTCTCCACAGTACATCGATGTTGTCGCCAGTGGTCGGCGGAAGGTGCACGTGCCCGTCGACCAGGGACCGGACCGCAGCGACGCACGGATGCACGCCAAGACCGTAGGATCCTACGCAGTGCCGTTGGGGACCGCACCGCCACTTCCCAGCAAATTAGGGACACTGTTGCTCCTGGGGTATCGGCGAGGACCATTCGCAACCGTCTCCATGAAGCTGGGCTACGGTCCCGCACACCGTTAGGCCGTCTTCCGCTCACGCCCTAACATCGTGCAGCCCGCCTCCAGTAGTGTCGCGACAGGCGTGAATGGAGGGACGAATGGAGACGTGTCGTCTTCAGCGATGAGAGTCGCTTCTGCCTTGGTGCCAATGATGGTCGTATGCGTGTTTGGCGCCGTGCAGGTGAGCGCCACAATCAGGACTGCATACGACCGAGGCACACAGGGCCAACACCCGGCATCATGGTGTGGGGAGCGATCTCCTACACTGGCCGTACACCACTGGTGATCGTCGAGGGGACACTGAATAGTGCACGGTACATCCAAATCGTCATCGAACCCATCGTTCTACCATTCCTAGACCGGCAAGGGAACTTGCTGTTCCAACAGGACAATACACGTACGCATGTATCCCGTGCCACCCAACGTGCTCTAGAAGGTGTAAGTCAACTACCCTGGCCAGCAAGATCTCCGGATCTGTCCTCCATTGAGCATGTTTGGGACTGGATGAAGCGTCGTCTCACGCGGTCTGCACGTCCAGCACGAACGCTGGTCCAACTGAGGCGCCAGGTGGAAATGGCATGGCAAGCCGTTCCACAGGACTACATCCAGCATCTCTACGATCGTCTCCATGGGAGAATAGCAGCCTGCATTGCTGCGAAAGGTGGATATACACTGTACTAGTGCCGACATTGTGCATGCACTGTTGCCTGTGTCTATGTGCCTGTGGTTCTGTCAGTGTGATCATGTGATGTATCTGACCCCAGGAATGTGTCAAAGTTTCCCCTTCCTGGGACAATGAATTCACGGTGTTCTTATTTCAATTTCCAGGAGTGTATATAAGTTGAAAGTCTAAGACAGTACGATCCAGTAAGAGTTGGACGACATATTAGCTCCTTCCACAAACGCGTCAGATGTGACCAGGATCGTAAAATAGGAGAAATTAGAGCTCACCAGTAAATATCCCCAACACCGGTTTATTAAAGAATCGGATATTTTTCTGTTTATATAGGCATTTACATATGCTGAGGTGACAAAAGTCATCGGATACCTCCTAATACCGTGACGGGCCCCCTTTTGTCCGCCGTCGTGCAGCAACTCGACGTGGCATGGCCTCACCAAGTCGTTGGAAGTCCCCTGCAGAAATACTGAGCCATGCTGCCTCTTGAGCCGTCCACAGTTGCTGAAGTGTTGCCGGTCAAGGATTTCGTCCACAAACTGACCTTTCGATTATGTCCCATAAACGTTAGATGAGATTCATGTCGGGCGATATGAGTGGCCAAATAATTCGCTCGAACTGTCTCGAATGTTCTTCTAACCAGTCTCTAACAATTGTGGCCCCGTGACAATTTTGGGAATATAAAGTCCTTATTGACAGCCTGGGTGCATGGCTTCTTGGGGATCTGTGCCACAATCGAACCTTACCATCAGCTCTTACCAACTGAAACTGGGACTAATCTGATCAGACTACGGTTTTACAGTCGTCTATGGTTCACCGGTAGGGTCACGAGCCCAGGAGAGGTGCTGCAGGCAATTTCGTGCTGTTAGCAAAGGCACTCGCATCGGTCGTCTTCTGCCATAGCCCATTACCGCCAAATTTCGCCGCACTGTGCTAACGCCTAAGTCCGTCGTACTTCCCACTTTGATTTCTGCGGCTATTTCACGCATTGTAGCTTGTATATTAGCACCGACGACTCTACGCAAACGCCCTGCTCTCTGTTAAGTGAAGGCCGTCGGCCACTTCGTTATCCGTCGTGAGAGGTAAACCCTTAAATTTGGTGCTCTCGGCGCACTCTTGTCACTATGGGCCTCGGAATATTGAGCTCCCTAACGGTTTTCAAAATGGATTGCTCCGATCTTCTGGCTCCAAGTACCATTCCGCGTTCAAAGTCTGTCGTACGGACGTAGGCACGTTGGAAACCTTTTCACAATGGTCACCTGAGAACAATGCAGTGTCCTCATATAACTTGCGAACGTGAGACAAACGCCGTCTGTATATGTGCATATCGACCCTGTGACCTGTCTCCTCAGTATATAAAACAACTTCGAACATTTGATTACTTTACAAATGAGTCAATGTGTTAAATGTCTGACGTTAAGCATGCAAGTATGGAAATGTTTAGAAAAGGTTTCAAATACGTTCGTTGGAAGTCGCTAAATGCTCTCATTACCAAACACTGGATGAACATAGTCTGGGTAATTTGAGCGCCACGAGTTACGCTGACTCAAGATACTTAATAAGTTTTTGATTGTAATACCTGTCTTACTGTATTACACCTTTAACTTAAGGCTGTAGTTCATGAGTAGACTTGACAGCATTTTTAATTTTTTTTAAATTTAGTCAATAACTGTACGAAATACCGAAAATCACATTTTTGTGGCACCTGGAAGCCCTTAACAACAGGGCTGTGTCTCCGGTTAGCCGTTTAGTGTTATAGATACGTATATGGAGGCTTATCGACTTTCGTCTTCTCACGCAGCGTAATGTGACGAGGATTACAGGTGTACATGTAAAGCCGGCCGCGGTGGCCGAGCAGTTCTAGGCGCTTCAGTCCGGAACCGCACGATTGCTACGGTCGCAGGTTCGAATCCTGCCTCGGGCATCAATGTGTGTGATGTCTTTAGGTCAATTAGGTTTAAGTAGTTCTAAGTTCTAGGGGACTGATGACCTCAGATGTCAAGTCCCATAGTGCTCAGAGCCATTTGAACAATTTAGTACAAGTAAATTCCCGTGTACAGGTTGTTAACAATAACTTTCATATATACAGTAAAATATGAATAAAAATGTTCTCCAGAGTTAAAATGTTATCTTGATCCGAGAAAGAATAGCATCGAATTCTACACGCATAAAAATCTTCAGCGAAGTTGTGTACAACTTAGTAAATGCGGGGAGAACTTGCAGCCGCGCGGGATTAGCCTATCGGTCTCACGCGCTGCAGTCATGGACAGTGTGGCTGATCCCGGCGGAGGTTCGAGTCCTCCCTCGGGCATGGGTGTGTGTGTTTGTCCTTAGGATAGTTTAGGTTAAGTAGTGGGTAAGCTTAGGGACTGATGACCTTAGCAGTTAAGTCCCATAAGATTTCACACACATTTGAAGATTTTTTGTGGGTACTGGCGGCTGATGTAATTTATACAATTTCGAAAATAAATTGATCACACGTCCAGTCGAGAACTGCTATCAATCAGTGAAGAAATTGATAAACAGATAATGCCAGTGTTCCGTCTCTAATCATCTTGTTGTCCATGAGACGCTGAACTTCAGTCTCTCTTCGTTCCGTTCCAGCTACTGGTTTACCATAAATTCTCTGTATTTTGCTCTTCTTCTGCACTGACGGAAACGTCGCATTAGCAACTTCCTGCCAAGTCTTTGTTTTTTTAAGTTTCAAATCCATTTCACCCTACTTGTGATTTGGAAGTCTAAAATAGACGTGACAGCTGTGATGTCCCACAACCAGTGCTGGGTTACAAAAACAGAACACTACATTCATCTACCGAATATCCTGCGAGATTTAAATAAAAGCCCTTCGACGAAGTCGAAAGCGAACTGCTGTTGGGTTAGCTTACGTCACAGCTTCGTCCCACAGTGTGGCTGCCTTCATTCACGACTCTTGGAGAACGTTAATGGGCGGCAGCTGGCGCTGTTTGCGGGTAACTGCCAACACATCAAAGGCGACAAAAGCCCCCGTGTTCGAGCAGTGGCCATTCTGGCACTGCTCATGAAAATTACGAGCTCATGACGCAGGTGCTGAAGAAAGGTGTGAAGTGGAGGTTTTTAAGGCTAACAGATTTTCGACTGATTGGATACTTCCCTCCTTGTCGTGGTCACTACGCTCAACACCATCGATAATCTGTTTCTGTTTCTGCATGTACAGTCCGTTACCCAAATCAGCCCTTATAGTGCAAAGTTAATTATTCCTGGATGCCTTAGCACATACATAAGGGACCACTGTTCTCCTGAAAATTATTTTTAATAGCCTCGTTTACTCGGTCTAGTATCTTTTCATTTCGTACATCTACTTAATGTTTAGTATTACACTATTTCAAATCCATCGGATTTCTGAGGCTGCCTTTCTTTTAGAAAAATACAAAAGACTTTTCTTCGATTGGGGCACTTATGTGAGGACTTAAGTTACACGTTGTTATGGCAGATCAAGCTACTTTTACAGTATGCTGCATTACATTTTACAGGAACACGACACTATTTTTAATCATGATCACTATGTCTCTTTGAACAACGGTCGGAACGTTCTGCCAATCGTTTTACCTGTCGACGACAGAAATCCGCTCCGTGGTCACGTAGCCACTCGAGAAGTGTTGTGTGCACATTCCTATTGTTAGAAAATCTCTTTCCCCCGCCACGTATGTTCTTCCTCAATTGCCCAGACATTGTCGTCTGTGGTCGATGTCTATGGCCTTGCTTCCCGATCGGCATCGCCCACGTCTGTGTAGCCATGGTGGAATTGCCGGCACCATTTCACTGAAGTTGGACGTGACAGTCCATTTGGTCTACATATGCAAGAGTTTCATGGTGAATGTGAGCAGTTTAGACAATTTGCCCACAAAGATCTTACAGTTCCGTGTACAGTTGTCGCGCATTTCATTCGCAAACTGCGCTGCACTTCTTATCCGTATCACAGCAGAACTGCCTCTGTGGGAAACGCAGAAGATGTACTCTCTTCCGACAATATGCCACTGTTGTTGCGCATTGGTCTTAGCGTTGTACGACATGTATAACTTACTTTTTCAAGTCCCCTCAAACTTCGAGATCTTGCTTCGACCACTTGCATTTTATGCTAATTAACCTGCTAAGATCCTGCTATTAAATATTTTTTCGTAGTTTTTATTTTTTTTCCTCCCTGCTACTAATGTGTCACCATCTTTCCTTTTTTAGCGCTCCACAGAAATGATAAAACACGCTTTATGTACACTACCCAAAAACTGCTTTATAGCTTTATTTTGCTACAGGTGGTTCCGACTGTTTCGACGTCATCTGACAAAAGGTCTGGATGTTAAATGATGTCATGCCGAACACCAGGCTCACTTGCTTCTATAGTATTAGCCGTAAACTAAAATACTTTGCAGTGGTGGAGATTTTACTCGTTTATGCTACTTTGGGTTTTGAAGTCAGCGAAATGATGACGAGATAATGGTGTTACCACACTGTTTATAATGTTACAGAAAAATTTGAAGAACACCTCCACAATTTCGAATACTCCTTCGCTACACATGAAAAAAATTATCAGCAAAAATTAAGCTTCATAAATAAATTGTGGAACATATCTAATGAAGCCACATTGACTCTATTTTTAGACCTATTAATTAGTTGTGGAGAAAAACACTCAAAAGAATGTCACCCTAATTAGCAGTGTAAAGATACTGAACAGAATACTTAACGTTTAAATGTTTATCACAGAAGTGACGTCAACACGTAAATATTTTCAAAAATTTAAGTGTTGCATAGCCCGCTAAACAGTTTAAGGCTAACAGTTGTTGTTCTGTAGAAAAATGTATCCAAGTTAGACTCTTTTTCTTACGTGTTAACACAGTTTCACGAAATTTAATCTGGCCAGTGAATAAGTGATCAGATAGCTTGCAGCGGCATAGTTCATCACTCAGCCGACAGTTAATGACAATACGCGTACCGTCACCATAACAAACTAATTTAGTTTCTTGACTGAAAGGCATTCACACACAAAACGCTTAAGATTTCCAGCATCTACTTCTTCTTCGCTTGCGAAGACTGTTCACTGTTTAGGTTGCTAAGGTACTTTCGCGTTCAGTGGGTGAGGCAGGTGGGATTAACTCCATTAAAGCCAGAAATGTTCAGATTGTACACAGAAAATCACGAGTACCCTAGTAAAATTGTATATGTGTGTACTAAAATTATTACAGAGCATTAATATTTGAAGGAATTAAATTCTGGATACTTATAAAATGTTGGTAAACACCGGACAGAGAAGCAAATAACAAGGAAAATGAGAGAAAGAATGACGAATGGCGTGTAAAGTCCCGTCGAAGACGAGGTCATTACAGGCGTAAATTGGTCGTGGCCTTTTCAAAGATCAGGAAAACCTAGGAAAATATTGATCTAAAGGTCAGGACGGAGACATGACTACATTCTTCAATGCCTTAAGCCCTGCGCACTCACGCAAAAAAAAAAAAAAAAAAAAAAAAAAAAAAAAAAAAAAAAAAAAAAAAACAAGAAGAAACATTATGTAATGATGATAACAACTGTTTACTGACTCCGCCCAAATGCGAACTGTACTAAGCAGTGACATTGATGTCCTTATCTCTCTCGGAGTAATACAAGAGTAAACAAGCTCTGAGGATCAAGGCGAGAAAAGAACTGCAGATTTCAGTACGGCTTGTGGAGATGATGATCTCCACGTGGTTGTATAAAATGGTGTTACCGAGGGTAGCAATGATTCGTAGTCTTGTGTCTTCAGACGTTGTACATCTTAACTGTCTCTTACCAAGAAGGGGTGGTGCAGTAACCGGTCGGCTGAGTGATACGGAAGTGTTAAGGAGTGCTGACTGGGAGGAAGAAGGAAGGACGCTGAGGATTTAACTTTCCTTAGACTTTGCAGTCATTACAAACGAAGAGCTGGCTCAGTTGAACGAAGTTGTGGGAGAGAGGGGACATAGCCGTAATAAAGGAACCGCACTGATTCATGTTCCAGGACGAGGATTTGAACTCACTCCTCCCGAATAGGTTTTCTCTGTCGTAACCGCTACAACTGCCCCACTTCGGTCTCTACGTTGCTACCAGATAACGCCTGCAGTGATGACAGGCAGCAGAAAGTGAAATAAACAAGTGGTGGTGGTACACAGTACAGCTGTTTGCAACATCTAGCCAAACTCGTCATGACATTACGAGTATTTACTGTATTGTTTTGCATTCCATGAAAGAGTTCCCAAAAATTAAAACAAACGAATAAAGGGGAATAGTCTGGTATTAAAAGTTATACTAATGAGTCGGAAAAAATGAAAATTACTAATTTCCAAAACAGGAATCATTCTGAACAAGTCATAATGCTTCTTTCTAACAATGTACTAAGCGAGATAGTTCCTTATTTGAAAACATGGTCATAGGTTTTGGTTCAAATGGCTCTGAGCACTATGCGACTTAACTTCATCAGTCGCCTAGAACTTAGAATTAATTAAACCTAACTAACCTAAGGACATCACACACATCCATGCCCGGAGTAGGATCCAAACCTGCGACCGTAGCGGTCGCTCGGCTCCAGACTGTAGCGCCTAGAACCGCACGGCTACTCCGGCCGGCGGTCATAGGTTTTCTTTTCGGTTACATGATAGGTTCTTTCAAAAGTACAGTATCTGCTGTGCCGACACACACACACACACACACACACACACACACACACACACACACACACACACACACACACACCTACTTTTCGGAGCAACTGCAGTTTACAGTATTTTCAGCGGCATGATGAGAAGAAAGTGACCTACTAGGTTGCCGGTAAGTTTCTACAGATGGTTGGACACAAACACTTCGCAGTGCTCGGAAGGATTGGCGGGGAAGAATTCATGCAGTGAACATACCGCTCTAGATTGTTCCACAGATTCGGATCAAAATTACAGGGAACAATATGGTTCTACGACGGAACATGCATACTGCTTATAGAATTACTCTTGTCGTCAATATACTCAGAGTTGATGGTTTGATGGGAACTAAACCTGTCCTCACCTAAGAAGTACATCTACATCAACATCGTACTCTGTAAGCTCCTAACGGTGAGTAGAAAAGAGTACTTCTGGTACCACTAACTGGTCCCCCCTCTCCTGTTCCGTACGTGAATGATGCGTGGGAAGAATGACTGGCCGAATCTTTTCGTCGTGGGTTGTCCGTCTGTTTTCGACTGCGCATGCTCCAGTGTGACATCATCCCTTCCGGCACTGGAAGTGCTTCGTTGCTCACAGTACCAGGTCACTATTTTTCTCAAAGTCCGCGTAACTCATCATACAAGTGTAGAGTATGATGGATTTTTAAGGAGCCGTTGGCGTGACAGCGCGGTGGACCAGTGAGAAAATGCACTGATTAGAATTGTAAAGAAAAAAATTAAATAAAAAATGAAGGCAGCAACGGCAATCGAACCGGATCCGACGAATAGCTAAACTATTATATATGAAGCTGAAATATATTTAAACAGTTCAGTTTATGTACATAAAATTAACATACTCAATTTAGTTTCGATTGCTACCCTTTCAAGTCAAAATGTGAAAAAACCGACTATATGAGAGAAAATGTTTTCTGTAGACGATCTGCTAAAGAGGTCCTTTTCTAATAGAAACCGAGTGTTAAAGAGCTGGGCATATCTACTCCAGATTCAAATCTAAAAACAAGAGGGTATGGGACAGGGCTTACCAATTTAGCTCAAACCATGTGAGTAGAAGCGTGTAATTCCCCCCTTCAAATTTCTAGAATATTTCGGCTGAGTTGGTCGTAGGAAAAGATAGAGAGCTTTCTAAAGATTTACGAGAGAAGTAAGAGGGCTTCTTGAGCAGCAGTTCTCGTGTAAGTGCTGTAACGCAGTGGTCAAGCCCACTGGCTGCCAATTCAGCGGAACGTGTTCGATTCCCGTTGCTACCCGCCTTTGTCTTTCATTCCATGAAACTCCTCACAATGTCAGCCGATTAATTATAAAATTTAAATAAATACGTTTAAGCATTTCGATTTATACACATAAAATAATCAATTTAGGCACGATTACTACCTTTGTAATTCAAACGGATATAGGCCACCACGTTGTAGCAAATCGGTAAAATTTTATATGACTCACCTCTGCTTTTCACGTCCCCCAATTCATCATCGATTATTCACCGAAATTTTTTCGACGGCGGCCGCATGAACGACGTGAGTTGAAAATTTGCGTCTGACCGAGAGTCGAAACTGGAGGCTCCGCTTTCCTAGGACGGTGGCCTTAACCGCATCGGACATCTGGACACGCTTTCCGACTGACTCAAATTCCCAACGCGTCATACACCAACGCGGCATTCCTGTTCATGAGCCCCTCGCTCGCACCGCGACCTGTATTCCCGCGAGAGCAAACGAAACCTGGTGTACAACCTCAATGAAGAAATCGTGTTTGACTGTCAAGCCTGTAGATACGTTACATACATAAGAGTGTGTGTGGTGTCCGATCTGTCGGACATGTCCAAGAACAGACACCACACACTATTATGATTCAGTGGCAATGAACATCAACTTCCAAGGAACATCAACATCCATGGAAATTTTTCCGACGGTGGCCTCATTACAGCATTCAGATTAATCAGTGCCGGCTGTTGTGGCCGAGCGGTTTTAGGCGGTTCAGTCTGCAACCGCTATGGTCGCAGGTTCGATTCCTGCCTCCGGCATGGATGTGTGTGATGTCCTTAGGTTAGTCACGTTTAAGTAGTTCTATGTTCTAGGGGACTGATGACCTCAGATATTAAGTCCCATAGCGCTCAGAGCCATTTGAACCATTTTGAAATTAATCAGTGATGTGGATTGAAAATTTGTGCCAGACACACGAAGTGGGACACAGCACTAGCGTATGACGAGTTGAGAACTTCGGTCGGCGGGAAATCGTGTTCGGATGGCCGAGGCAGTTAAGGCTATCGTTCTAGAGAAGCGGAGCATCCGGGTTCAAGTTTAAGTCCGGCAAAAATTTTCAGCTTGTATCATTGATTAATTTCAATACTGTAATGAGACTGCCATCGGAAAAATTTCCCCGAATGCTGCTGTTCACGGCCACTGAATCATAACAGTGTGTGGCGTCTGTTCCGTCGAACATGGCCGACAGAAGAGGCACCACACACACACATACATTTATATATCATCGTGGATTGTTGGAGAACTGGTCCCTTGAAACGCAGAAAAAGAATTACGACATGGAGCTTCGCCATTTTGTTTTGGCTCCTCTAGTGGCGACATACAGTAGTATGGATCAGGGATTTCCACGTGTACTAGGATTGCAAAAAATGGTTCAAATGGCTCTGAGCACTATGGGACTTAACATCTATGGTCATCAGTCCCCTAGAACTTAGAACTACTTAAACCTAACTAACCTAAGGACATCACACAACATCCAGTCATCACAAGGCAGAGAAAATCCCTGACCCCGCCGGGAATCGAACCCGGGAACCCGGACGTGGGAAGCGAGAACGCTACCGCACGACCACGAGCTGCGGACATACTAGGATTGCAGGCTCGTAGCTGCAAACGACAAAAAATAAAAAATTAGAACACTTCCTGGCAGATTAAAACTGTGTGCTGTACCGAGACTCGAACTCGGTACCTTTGTCTTTCGCGGGCAAGTGCTCTACCACCTTTTTCTTCTTTATTCCACAAAAAAGTAACAAAAATGGCTACAATGAAATACTATCTGAGCTACCCAAGCACGACTCACGCCCCGTCCTCACAGCTTCACTTCTGCCAGTATCTCGTCTCCTACCTTCCAAATTCACGGAACCTCTCCTGCGAAGGTCCCGAGTTCGAGTCTCGGTCTGGCACGCAGTTTTAATCTGCCACGAAGTTTCATATCAGCGCACACTCCTCTGAAAAGTGAAAATTTCATTCAACAAAAAAAAAAAAAAAAGAAAGAAAAATAATGACTTAACCTCAGTTTTTCAGTTTTTCGAAGTTGATAATGAATATACTGTGACTAGTCCTCATATCCGTCAGGGGTACCGTGCAATGTAGAGTGAACTTTAAAGATGACTTTCCTCTACAGCAGAAAATACACTGGCACGAGCGTCAGCGTTTATTTGAAAATGCAATGCGCTGTCAGTCGTGTTACGTGTCTATCCCCACAAGCCGCGCTTTGTCAGCCAGGTAGGGTAAACTTGTTACGCCCGAAAACCCACACATCCGTAGCCCTCGGCCCCGCCGTGAGGTGGAGAGAGAAAACTCCCGCCGGAAACCGAGGCTCCAGCCGAGCCATCAATGCGGACCTCGCGTCTTTCTCCATGGGATAGCTGTGCTGTGTAACTTGCGTCCTCGTGTTTGTTTCTTGGATACTCTTTCGTCAGAACACTCCAGCTGTGCAAATGAAACAATGGAAAATCCTTGACACTGCTGGGACTGCCTGAACAAACAGCTTGCGCTGAACACACAAGCGACACCAAGGAACTGAAGTAAACGAAGATCCGTCCTAAAGGCTGCTACATTACAAAGCCGGCACTCGCCTTTGGAAGTCGATAGACTGTTGACATTAGCCTGCTACATGACAATTACCTGACGTAAAAGTTACAGATAATGCATATCGCACAGTGATTGCGTGGAAAACTGTAATCTAAATCTTGGCCTGTTTGAATAAAATTCTTGTGGCCATGAGGAAGCGTCATTTTAAAACTAAAACCGCCGTTTCGACTGTATTTGCAGTTGTCCTCTTAAGGCCGACAAATCTATTGGTTTCTAGCGATGATCTTCCTTCCTTACAATCTTATTTTTCCACTTTTCCTGGATGCTGTGTAAATCGTAGACTATGCTGATATGGAACGTCCGTGATGCAGCGCGGGCACCATTCCCTGCGATATTAGGGGCCATCTTGATTTGCAGCATGGGCGACGATGGATTCGTAGCGCGGGTTCCTTTCCTCAGCGGCGTATGGTCTCAGACACGCAAAAAGTGGACTTTTGCCGCTGGATTTACGTCTAGAACCCAGTTGACACTTGCACGTACCGGGTTGCTTGGCTTGATACAGCCATTAGCTAACACGTAGATACCTAGTTACTCTGTAACGAGGAATTGAAGACACATACAGTCTTACATAAAACTGCCCAGGGAACGCCAAAAGTTTTTAAATCCAGTTCTTGCTAACTCTGTAGGAGAAAAAAAAAGTCGTCTCCTTCTTTGTAACAGATTTAAATTACGTCACGCGAGTCGAATGTAATTCACAAAATTGCAAGGACACGGCCAAAGTGAAGCATTAGTTTCCCAGTATCTTTATTTAAATCCGTAGTATTTCATGGTGACAGGACGGAAGTCGCTTTGAATGGTATTAGACCTTAATACCTATGACGTCTGCCAGCCCCGTGTGATCAGTACAGACCGTACGAAGCTTTAATTTGCTGCTGACTCTTCTCCTCGAATTTCCACAGAGCCCTCTCGTCTCATCACTCAAGATTAACGCGTCGAAGATAAAAATATACCGCGGAGGGTGGTTTAATACCCGTTCCCAGGCCCGTTAATCCTACATGGCAAGCTGGAAAATTAGGCAGGCATCAACGAAGTTACGGCCGGCCTTAGCTTTGCACCTGCGTCTAACGCGTCCTCGAGAAGTTCCCACACCACGCTGTTATGTGCATCTCCCTGACAATTCTTCGCTACTAAATATAAGTACGAATACATTCTGATACAGAGAATGCTGCCTGTCTCTAATTTAGTGAATTAAATGGAAATAAATATGGTGGCTTAGTACGGACACAGTACTCCTCAAGGCGTCTTATTATTTCCATTTCGTAGGAATTCGCCCTGAACCGCTCCACCATCGTCAGGTGAGTTTTACATAATAAATTGCTCCTGATGTTAAGTGTATAACAAAAATGGCGGGATGGCTTATGCGCATAGGTTACCTCAGCATGACCGCTCTCCGCCGAATCTAGTACCCTCTGTCGAATACTGGGCCATCAGAGGCGCACACGGGGATGTGTAACGGCGCTCTTTCTAGCACGCCCTCTGTTTAATCGCAGGCTCGCAGAGTTAAAATCCAGTGATCAAAATAATAAAAGTGTGGTGTCACCGCCAGACACCACACTTGCTAGGTGGTAGCTTAAATCGGCCGCGGTCCATTTAGTACATGTCGGACCCGCGTGTCGCCACTGTGTAATCGCAGACCTAGCGCCACCACCAAGGCAGGTCTCGTGATACGAGAGAGCACTCGCCCCAGTTGTACGAGAACCTAGCTACCGCCCAGTTGTACGAGAACCTAGCTACCGACCAGATGTACGAAGCCTTTTCTCTCTCATTAGCCGAGAGACAGAATAGCCATCAGCTAAGTTAATGGCTACGAACTAGCAAGGCGCCATTAGCCATACAGTGATTGAACTTAAAGTCTCCTGTGTATCGTCAAGATCGATGTACCACAATGATATTAAAGATAAGTATTAATCCTGCTCCGTACTTTTCTTCCTAACATTAATTACGTATCCTGTTCCAGTACATCACGCCCGTCTGCGTTAGTCTAGCGTGCATTTTCAGCCATCTCAACTTCACGGTGTCGGCCCAGATACCGACACAACAAAAAGTAAATGTCGTTAGATGTGTCACTAGGCATAAAAATATTTTTTTTCTGAAGATGTTGAAGAAATCACTAGCTCCCAAGCCTTATCAAGTCGAACCCCGCTATTTCGACTGATGAGATCTTCCACAGATTCGTTAATAATCGCCGCACGGGGTAGCCGCGTGTTCTTGGGCGCCTTGTCACGGTTCGCACGGTTTCATATCAAGGCGTGCAGGCATCAGCCACCTGGAGGTGGTGTTCAATGAAAGAGACGGTACTGGAAAATCTAATTAAAGCCAGTTGATTACATTTGTCTATATGTGAACTGCGTATTTCATGTGACTTTTTTACCTATTTACTTCACACTGTCATCCTGGTATTCACTTATGCTTATCAGGCGCTTCCCATACAATGAGTGATATAGAAGCCAGATAAAAATAATTATTATTTTAGTTATCTTTTTCTAGTAACAATATGATGTATGCGGTGTCCGAAACCTTTGGGTTGATATTATGCAAACGGTAGAGGATCCCATACTAAGTATTATGAGATCAGGAGCCCAAATTCAACTAAATACCTAGGTTTTACATTATGAACAACTTAAATTGGAAGGAACACACAGATAATGTTATGGAGAAGGCTAACCAAAGACTGCGTTTTATTGGCAGGACACTTAGAAAATATATTGAAATTGATACAATAAAATTGATAGAATAAAATTGATAGAAACCAAATGGCAATTATAAGAGTTGAGGGGCATGAAAGGAAAGCAGTGGTTGGGAAGGGAGTGAGACAGGGTTGTAGCCTCTCCCCGATGTTATTCAATCTGTATATTGAGCAAGCAGCGAAGGAAACAAAAGAAAAATCCGGAGTAGGTATTAAAATCCATGGAGAACAAATAAAAACTTTGAGGTTCGCCGATGACGTAATTCTGTCAGAGACAGCAAAGGACTTGGAAGAGCAGTTCAACGGAATGGATAGTGTCTTGAAGGGAGGATATAAGATGTACATCAACAAAAGCAAAACGAGGATAATGGAATGTAGTCGTCGGGTGATGCTGAGGGTATGAAATTAGGAAATGAGACACTTAAAGTAGTAAAGGAGTTTTGCTATTTGGGGAGCAAAATAACTGATGATGGTCGAAGTAGAGAGGATATAAAATGTAGACTGGCAATGGCAGGGAAAGCGTATCTGAAGAAGAGAAAATTGTTAACATCGAGTATTGATTTAAGTGTTAGGAAGTCGTTTCTGAAAGTATTTGTATGAAGTGTAGCCATGTATGGAAGTGAAACATGGACGATAAATAATTTAGACAAGAAGAGAATAGAAGCTTTCGGAATGTGGTGCTACAGAAGAATTCTGAAGATTAGATGGGTAGATCACATAACTAATGAGGAGGTATTGAATAGAATTGGGGAGAAGAGGAGTTTGTGGCACAACTTGACTAGAAGAAGGGATCGGTTGGTAGGACATGTTCTGAGGCATCGATGGATCGCCAATTTAGTATTGGAGGGCAGCGTGGAGGGTAAAAATCGTAGAGGGAGACCAAGAGATGAATACACTAAGCAGATTCAGAAGGATGTAGGTTGCCGTAGGTACTGGGAGATGAAGGTTGCACAGGATAGAGTAGCATGGAGAGCTGCATCAAACCAGTCTCAGGACTGAAGACCACAACAACAACAACAACAACTTAGAAAATGTAACAGACGTACTAAGGAGACTGCCTACACCACGCTTGTCCGTCCTCTTTTAGAATACTACTGCGCGGTGCGGGATCCTTACCGGATAGGACTGACGGAGTACATGGAAAAAGTTCAAAGAAAGGCAACACGTTTTGTATTATCGCGAAATATGGGAGAGAGTGTCACAGAAATGATACAGGATTTGGGCTGGACATCATTAAAAGGAAGGCGTTTTTCGTTGCGACGGAACCTTCTCACGAAATTCCAATCACCAACTTTCTCCTCCGAATGCGAAAATATTTTGTTGACACCGTCCTACATACGGAAGAATGATCACCACGGTAAAATAAGGGAAATCAGAGCTCGCACGAAAAGATATAGGTGTTCATTCTTTCTGCACACTATACGAGATTGGAATTATGTGAGAATTGTGAAGGTGTTTCGATGAACCCTCTGCCAGGCACTTAAATGTGATTTGCAGAGTATCCATTTAGATGTAGATGTAGAAAGGTCGGAAATGAATATTCTCCGAATACATGTTCTCTAAATCCATCAAACAGGATTCCGTGAGAACTAACATCGCCTTTTTGCGAAGTAATCGAATTTTAAATCCCCTGAGCATCTCTTGTTAATGTTTCGTATGAGCTATATCGACCTGCTACGATCGTGGCACCGCGTCTCTGAATTCGTTTGATGCCAGACGTCTCCAAATGTTGGAACAATATTCTAGAATCAGTCGCACTTACATTTTCTAAGCTACTTGCTTTATAGATGGACAGCTTTTTCCCAGAACCCTTCCAACAAATACAAATCATCAATTCGCCTTCCCCAAAACTAATTTTGTGTGATCGTTCCATTTCACATCGTTTCTTAGTATTACCCCTAATTACATGTGTGATATGACGTACTCAAGATGTTCATCACAAATCTTGTAATCAGATATTGTCGGATTCCCTCTCGTCTTTATAGCTCGCATGAAGCTTTCAGTAGGCCAAAATAAGGAGAGGAGATTATCGCAACTCTTAATCCCATTTATATCTAAAGGAACAGAAGCCAACACAAGCGAATGAGCATTCATAGATAATTCGCCAGTGTTCGCTACCATTCGTTGGTATCTGATAAGAGCGTTTACGCAGGAGAGAACAGAAGGCAACGCGAGGTAACGAACATAACTTACGAACGCAGCGTCATTGTTTTTTGGCGCTTAATAATTGGCACACAGGACACAACAGGGTATTCAGCTGCCTCTACAGATAGATTCTACGCGACCGGCTACGCCTTGAAAAATGATGCACGAGGTTTTCATATTCTCTTGCTCGCTACGTGCAAACTATTAGTCCTATAGAAAAAAAATGAAGAAGACCTTCTTGTAAGAAATTCGATGTAGTTAAACTGTGTACTGGGATAGGTTTTCGCTGGAGGCCACGGTTTTCGAGTTATTGAAGAAAAATGCGTTTGAACGTCACTTTTGTATGGTTTTCTTGAATAATTCTAAAACTGAGGCTTCTTGCGAAAACGTATCCCAATACAAAATGTAAATACATTAAATTTTCTACAAAAAGGTCTCGTTCATTTTTTTCTTTAGGACTAATAGTTTGCACGTAGTGAGTGAAAGAATACGAAAATCTTGCACATGGTATTTGAATTGCTTAAAACCCATAGGATAGGGGCAGCTGAACAACCCTGTATAGTTAAGACCCATGAGTCAAAACTTTGATATTCAGTGAGGATTATTTTGCGTAGCGAGCGCACTGTTTTTGACACAGTAATCAATAAGTTGTACGGAAGAAAGAACTCAGGTGTCAGAATTTGTATTATACGGAAATGTAAAATTTGTGGATGTAGTGCATTTTAGATTTATTTGCAGTTTCAGCATCCTTTAACATTAGTCCAAAACTTTTATACATGTTCCGGATGATGTTTCTTGCTGGCTTCTCATTACAGTTCAGCAGGAAATTTAAAAGCAGAATACGAGTTACCTACAACAACCATAACCCGAAGAAAAAACATTAGCCTTTACACCATGGATATGAGTTACTGGAGACATTTATGTTAATGATTTTTCCGCTTTTCAGTAGCTCCTGTAAGCCAGACAGTTTCTGATGTCTGCTGTGGCATATGCGATGCACTTCAAAGTCGTTATTATAGTACGTGTAACAAAGAATGTCAATAAAATATGACTAAAAAATGTGAAATACGCATATGACGGGTCACTTAGGCTACTTCATGAAATTTGCTATATAGTTTGCTTGAAGACAGGAAGCGTGATCATGGGTAAACCACTCTATTTATCGCCAGAAATCTCTAACATTACTGTGATAGATTAGCCAAGTGATTACAGATAGCCGGCCGTGGTGGCCGAGCGGTTCTAGGCGCTTCAGTCCGGAACCACGCGGCTGCTACGGTCGCAGGTTCGAATCCTGCCTCGGGCATGGATGCGTGTGATGTCCTTAGGTTAGTTAGGTTTAAGTAGTTCTAAGTCTAGGGGACTGATGATCTCAAATATAAAGTCCCATAGTGCTTAGAGCCATTTGAACCTTTTTTTTCATTACAGATAACATGAACGTAAGCAATGATAGTAAGTTTTGTGGCGTATGAAAGTACAGTAACAAGCACATCGATGGGTTCTTTGGTTTGCTCCGGAAGGAGTGGAACTATAACACGTAAGATATTAGTTCTGTTTACTGCAATACAAATATGAATATTTACTTAACTTTGTATAACACGCTTCCACAGAAGTGTTTGAGTAGTTCAATTGTCACCGAGTATTTAGGTATCACTTGACACAGACAAATTTACAAGACTCTTCACTTGAAGTATTATTGGCAATGTTCTGTATAAGACATTTAATACACTGATGTATATGACGATGGATGTATCGTTGTCTGCGAATTGGGACCAACGTTCCTCCGCTCAGCCGTAAGTGGACCACCAATTGTGTCGGCATAGTAAAGCTCCGGAACGCGTGGGTACACCTGCGTTACTCATCGTTGGTGCGTCATTGTAGTGACGACGTTTGCTGTGGACTCGGTGTGAGGTGCCAATCTTGTTTTGGCACCATACTCTTCGGATGACACCACAATAAGGTGTTTAGTACATTTTTAATTGTGATCAGTGTAATAGCTACTCATTCACACTTGTTTACTTTCATGGAAATTTATGGTGCTTTTCCTTTTTAATAACAAGAAATGCAAGGCATGTGCTTAATCACTCCGTTCGCACTTAATGCAAACATGTAACCCATTTCTCGTCTTTCTCTATTTTCTGTCAGAAATATTACATCCTCATCAGACCACTCCATCGCTCAAGTAGCTATTTAAAAACAATAAAAGTAGACATTACAGCAGACGGAAGCTTTCTGTACTGCTAGCGCCCAAGCAGAGAGGATCCGAACTTCCTTCGATGGTTCCCTAGAAAAACCGACAAAGAGTGGAACACGAGCAAATGCGGGCCGAACACGACCAAATGCCGTTTGCTACGTCTTTGTTTGAAAACCACTCGAACTGTTCGAACGGTTCACGTCATAATTCAGACGTCTGTTGAGTCATCTGATCGGCCTGCGATCTAGTGTGTTTTGTTGGTACTACCCCAAAGACGTGTGTTAGCGTTTTTAATGCTCTACGAATTTTGATAATAAAAGTAGCTTTTAAAATACGGACAGAAAGTTTTTTTTATTGTACAGGTCATGCGTAACAACGGAAACAAAAATAAACGAATAAAAGATTACAATCACGATTCTGTCCAATTCTGCAGGTTTCTTTCGTCCCGCGATCTAGTGACGTCTCATGGTAATATCTGCTAGACGGGTCTTGCCGCTGTAATTCATTCTCGCGATAAAAATCATAGTCACTTTATAACGATATTTTTGTTAGTTCGGCATTTAATTCTCGAGTAATTGCCTCTTACTCTACTATGTGGACAGGCAATCAATTCCTTATTTGCAAACTACTTAGTAAATCATTCCACCTCTCTTAAACAAATGAAATATTATAAAGGGTTGAGTAAAGTAACATTTTTTTGGACGACAACAGTTCGTCCGTTACCTTTACTAAATCGGCATAAATGTTTATTCCTATTGTAATGGTTCTTTATTTGCGAAACCATTACCACCCGCGAACCCTATTTTTCGATACCGTAGATTAATGAATACTTTTCTACGTAATTCTCATATTTATGACACTATTCAAATTTTGTTTCATTTTTATATGTATGTACGTCGATAATTTGAGATGTTGAAATGGATATAATATCTAGTGTGAATATCTTTGTACTTATTGTTATCTTTGATGCAGGTTTGTGACATTTGGCGCGGAAGCGTACAGGGTAGTCAAGTTTTTGTGTTGAATATGAACAGTCTTGACTGTGTTTGAAATGAAAAGATGAGTCTGAGTTGTGGACAATGAAAAATGTTGTGAGTTTTATTAAGAGCAGTAACGGCTGCGAAATTGTATGATGAAGTAATGTTTTGAACATGCGAAAGTATAAAAAGTTTAATAAATGTGATTTTTTGTGAAAAGTGAGTGTCAAGGATTATTTTCAAGTGACCATTGTTTAAAAACAAGTATGAAGCACATTGCAGTGAAAGACATAAATCATCTAATTAATCCTGAAAGATTGTCTTCGTAAGTTCTTCAAGTCGGCGTAATTAACATCCGAGTGGCTTTCGCACCAACAGCGATAGTCATGCTACCTAGACAACATTTTCAATTACGGGGCAAAGCCAGAGCGAGATCGTCGTTTAATTGCAAAAACAAGATATGCGATATTATTGTTAATTTTCTACAGTGACAGTAATTAATTGATGTAGCAATACCTGCCACATTAAAGACCTTTTAGTTGCGCAATAAAAAGATCATACTTTAAGTGCGCGACGTGATAATTTTTGAACTGATTAACTGTTAGTGGAGGTATTATTATATTATATATCCTTACTTACCTGTAATGTACGAGGACTCTTCCTGTAAATCTGTTGAAACACAATTGAAGTTTGCGCATGGCAGGTATTAATGCTATTTTCTCCACGGTTTCGCGGAACTGTCAAATTTTAAGTACAGCCATAGCCTATTGTTGCGGCTAGTTGGTAGTTTCTTTCGATCTCTTGCACTCGTGCCGCTCGAGTCAAATATCGCGTGGTTCTTCGAATAAGCTCCATACCGCATCGAACGATGCAGCATATCGGGAAATCTCGAGCCCATTGGAATACAAATATTGTTTTCCCAGCCCTACCGTTTGCTTACCCGCTAAGCTCCATACCGCATCGAACGATGCAGCATATCGGGAAATCTCGAGCCCATTGGAATACAAATATTGTTTACCCAGCCCTACCGTTTGCTTACCCGCGCCTCGCATCTACGCCAGGAAGAATTCACGTTCTATGTTGTGCGTTTGCTTGTCTCGGTTTCGGTTCAAAGGGCCTCTAAGACACATAGCTTTGAGGAAGGCAGCCTCTAGTCCGAAGTCTCGCACTAGAAATTCAGCAATCTGAAAGGACGACAAATTCGAGCGAAGATGGCAGCGACTTCCCGCACAAATTAACTCCGACGTAAGGCTCACCCCGGGTGTAATTTTTTTCGCAACCGAGACCGAAATAAATGCGCAGCCGTCTGGCGCCTTAGCATTTTTCGTGCGCCGCTATTCATTTCGGGCAGCGTGTGACGGCGGCACAAATGGACTCTCACGGTTAAAATAGCGCCGTGGCGTAACGTAAACCTGTCACGCCGTCGCCCGCCGGCATCTGCCAGCCCGAGGAGAGCCGGCTTTGCGCCGCACGGGGGCGGAGCCAAGCAGAGGTGTGTCCCGGGGCGGACGTTGCTCCCTATGTAAGGAAGCGCGTGCACTATTGACCAACTGGCGAAAACTACACGACCCAGTCACAGTAAAGTGACCGCCGGCCATGTTCGATATCAAAGTACAACAACCACTCACAGACGACAAGTAGCTGCACTAGCAGTGGAGGGAATATGAAGTGCGTCGGGAGGACACGGACAACATTGCAATCGTTGTCGTATTGCAGAAACGCAGCGATTTATCTGACGTCCAAAAAGAGCATGATCACTCTCTTTCGGTCCAAGGATGGAAGCATTTCCGAAACGGCTAGAGTTGTTAACTGTTCACCTACCGTGGTGGTTAAAATACCGGGTGATCAAAAAGTTAGTATAAATTTGAAAACTTAATAAACCACGGAATAATGTAGATAGAGAGGTAAAAATTGACACACATGCTTGTAATGACATGGGGTTTTATTAGAACCAAAAAAATACAAAAGTTCAAAAAATGTCCGACAGATGGCGCTGGACAGCAAAATGTCAGTAACTGCGCATGATAATCGTATATAAAAGGAACTGTAATGAGATACAGAATCAGATGCGCCAGCAGTCGCAGCATGTTGACGTTACCTGAAAAGGCGCTTTTAGTGAAGCTGTATTCTCAGAATGGGGAATGTGCTAGTTCAGCGTTACGATCCTATCGCCATAGGAAGGGGATTCGAACGGGTAAAGGTCCGTTGACAAATGCAGCTGTGGCGAGAATGATTTAGAAGTTCGAAGCCACGGGTTGTTTAGACGATAGACCCCGTATTGGCCGACCGAGCACAAGGCGTAATGCTCCTGAGACAGTTCAGGAAGAAATGGGGACTGTAGCGGGTTCGTCTATGCACGGGGAAGTCAGCGCTCGTGCAGTCGCACCAGCATTCCATACCCTACTGTTTGGTTGGCACTGAGACGTACCCTCCGATGCTATCCGTACAAAATTCATCGGCATCATGAACTGTTACCTGGCGGTTTAGTGAAGCGCAGGGCATTTGCGGTGTGGGCGTTTCAAAAGATGGCGGAAGATAACGATTGATTGTTGTGGACTGACGAAGCTCATTTCACGCTCCGAGGGTCTGTCAAAGCCCACAACTGAAGAATTTGGCCAACCGAAAATCCTAGAACTGTCGTGGAAACTCCATTGCACGTCGAGAAAGTCACGGTATGGGTTGGATTTACGACATCTACCGTTATCGGGCCTTTTTTCTTCGAGGAAATGCACGATTCTGGTTTTGTTACTGCTACCGTGACGGGTCAGAGGTATGCCGATATGTTACAGAATTGCATCATCCCCAGCCTGGCTGATAAACACCTGCTGGAACGTACGATGTTTATGCAGGATGGCGCTCCACCCCATATTGCTAGACGCGTGAAAGATCTCTTGCGCGCGTCGTTCGGTTATTATCGTGTGCTCAGCCGCTACTTTCGTCATGCTTGGCCTCCCAGGTCCCCAGACCTCAGTCCGTGCGGTTATTGGCTTTGGGCTTACCTGAAGTCGCAAGTGTATCGTAATCGACCGACATCTCTAGGGATGCTGAAAGACAACATCCGACGCCAATGCCTCACCATAACTCCGGACATGCTTTACAGTGCTGTTCACAACATTATTCCTCGACTACAGCTATTGTTGAGGAATGATGGTGGACATATTGAGCATTTCCTGTAAAGAACATCATCTTTGCTTTGTCTTACTTTGTTACGCTAATTATTGCTATTCTGATCAGATGAAGAGCCATCTGTCTGACATTTTTTGAACTTTTGTATTTTTTTGGTTCTAATAAAACCCCATGTCATTCCAAGCATGTGTGTCAATTTGTACCTCCCTATCTACATTATTCCGTGATTTATTCGGTTTTCAAATTTATACTGACGTTTTGATCACCCGGTATACCGTGTATGGCAGAATGCCGCTATAGAAAACAGGCGCCGAGGCACTCGTGATGCACTACGGGCCATAGATGACACCAATGAACAACGGCTGCGGAGATTGTACGAGCGATCAGATGTGCAACTATGGAACAACTGACCGCCCAGATGAATCAAGAGAGCATTCAACAGTGTCTCATGAACAACAGTTCTGCGAACGTTGCTGCACCTGGTTCATGCACCCATGCCGACTGCTGTTCATCGGCGACGGAGGCTGGAATTTGCACACCAATACCGCAGCTAGAAAAGTTTGTGATGAGGTCTTATGGGACCAAACTGCTGAGGTCATCGCCCCCTAAGCTTACACACTACTTAATCTAACTTAAACTAACTTACGATAAGGACGACACACACACACAAACACACACACACACACACACACACACACACACACACACACACACCCATGCCCGAGACAGGACTCGAACCTCCGACGGGGGCAGCCGTGCGCACCGTGGCAGGACGCCTCAGACTGCTCGGCTACCCCGCGCGGCTCTGCAACTAGACATCCACTGAGTGGCGACAGGTGGCCTCTTCAGATGAATCACGGTCTATGCTCCAATGGACAGATGTCCACTGGCTTTGCACGTCGTGAAATGTCTGGAATATAGGGGGGGGGAGATAGAGGGGGGGGAGATAGAGGGGGTGGAGATAGAGGGGGGGGGAGATAGAGGGGGGGGGAGATAGAGGGGGGGGGAGATAGGGGGGGGGGAGATAGGGGGGGGGGAGATAGAGGGGGGGGAGATAGAGGGGGGGGAGATAGAGGGGGGGGGAGATAGAGGGGGGGGAGATAGAGGGGGGGGAGATAGAGGGGGGGGAGATAGAGGGGGGGGAGATAGAGGGGGGGAGATAGAGGGGGGGAGATAGAGGGGGGGAGATAGAGGGGGGGAGATAGAGGGGGGGAGATAGAGGGGGGGAGATAGAGGGGGGGGAGATAGAGGGGGGGGGAGATAGAGGGGGGGGAGATAGAGGGGGGGAGATAGAGGGGGGGAGATAGAGGGGGGGAGATAGAGGGGGGGGAGATAGAGGGGGGGGAGATAGAGGGGGGGGAGATAGAGGGGGGGGAGATAGAGGGGGGGGAGATAGAGGGGGGGGGAGATAGAGGGGGGGGGAGATAGAGGGGGGGAGATAGAGGGGGGGGAGATAGAGGGGGGGAGACAGAGGGGGGGAGACAGAGGGGGGGGAGACAGAGGGGGGGGAGACAGAGGGGGGGGAGATAGAGGGGGGGGAGATAGAGGGGGGGGAGATAGAGGGGGGGGAGATAGAGGGGGGGGAGATAGAGGGGGGGGAGATAGAGGGGGGGAGATAGAGGGGGGGGAGATAGAGGGGCGGGGAGATAGAGGGGCGGGGAGATAGAGGGGCGGGGAGATAGAGGGGCGGGGAGATAGAGGGGCGGGGAGATAGAGGGGCGGGGAGATAGAGGGGCGGGCAGATAGAGGGTGGGGGTGATAGAGGGGGGGAGATAGAGGGGGGGAGATAGAGGGGGGGAGATAGAGGGGGGGGAGATAGAAGGGGGGGAGATAGAGGGGGGGGGGAGATAGAGGGGGGGGGAGATAGAGGGGGGGGTAGATAGAGGGGGGGGAGATAGAGGGGGGGAGATAGAGGGGGGGAGATAGAGGGGGGGGAGATAGAGGGGGGGAGATAGAGGGGGGGAGATAGAGGGGGGGAGATAGAGGGGGGGGGAGATAGAGGGGGGGGAGATAGAGGGGGGGGGAGATAGAGGGGGGGGGGAGAGATAGAGGGGGGGGGGAGATAGAGGGGGGGGAGAGATAGAGGGGGGGGGAGATAGAGGGGGGGGGAGATAGAGGGGGGGGAGATAGAGGGGGGGGGAGATAGAGGGGGGGGGGAGATAGAGGGGGGGAGATAGAGGGGGGGAGATAGAGGGGGGGAGATAGAGGGGGGGGAGATAGAGGGGGGGAGATAGAGGGGGGGGGAGATAGAGGGGGGGGGAGATAGAGGGGGGGGAGATAGAGGGGCGGGGAGATAGAGGGGCGGGGAGATAGAGGGGTGGGGAGATAGAGGGGCGGGGAGATAGAGGGGGGGGGGATAGAGGGGGGGGGAGATAGTGGGGGGGGGAGATAGTGGGGGGGGGGAGATAGTGGGGGGGGGAGATAGTGGGGGGGGGGAGATAGTGGGGGGGAGATAGTGGGGGGGGAGATAGAGGGGGGGGAGATAGAGGGGGGGAGATAGAGGGGGGGGAGATAGAGGGGGGGAGATAGAGGGGGGGGAGATAGAGGGGGGGGAGATAGAGGGGGGGGGAGATAGAGGGGGGGGAGATAGAGGGGGGGGAGATAGAGGGGGGGGGAGATAGAGGGGGGGGGAGATAGAGGGGGGGGAGATAGAGGGGGGGGAGATAGAGGGGGGGGAGATAGAGGGGGGGAGATAGAGGGGGGGAGATAGAGGGGGGGAGATAGAGGGGGGGAGATAGAGGGGGGGGAGATAGAGGGGGGGAGATAGAGGGGGGGAGATAGAGGGGGGGAGATAGAGGGGGGGAGATAGAGGGGGGGAGATAGAGGGGGGGAGATAGAGGGGGGGAGATAGAGGGGGGGAGATAGAGGGGGGGAGATAGAGGGGGGGAGATAGAGGGGGGGAGATAGAGGGGGGGAGATAGAGGGGGGGAGATAGAGGGGGGGAGATAGAGGGGGGGAGATAGAGGGGGGGAGATAGAGGGGGGGAGGGAGGTACGCGGGGGAAGGGTGGAGGAAGTGGGCAATCGCATGCACACAGAGGGTAGCAGCAAGTGCAGTGAATGGGCGCCGAATCTAGCACTGGTCAGTGTGAAAGCCCGCCTGTACACTGGAGAGAAACACGGACTCCACAGAGCAGTGTGACGAGTTTTGGGACTGCAGAACTTAGAATTTCACGTTACCGAGAATCACCGAACGTGAAGAACAGAATCGAATTTGTAGGTTTTTGTCGCTATGATTTGAAACGTGAAGCAACGTTGTGAAAGATCTCTTTTACGGCAACGGCTCAACCAAGCAAATGCCGTAGTGGAACACAGCTTTATGAAGCAAAAGTGCAGTTTTTGGTGACTTTCGTATTATAGCTTACATAAGAAAATACGCTGTTCCAAGGCATCGGCGCATTAATTATCTTCCAAAAATGCTTTGTCTTTGGTATAATTTGTTGTGATAAAATATCGGGAAATAGTACGTCAGTGGTTAAAAGAACTGCTATTCCTGTAAGAGCAAAGGTATGGACGGGAACATAAACCTTCACAGATGTCTACTTAACCGTCAACTGCTTATACTTCCACTGACTACGCTGTAATGAAAACTTTTCCTGATGAGCGTGGAAGGTATGGATGCTGGAACTACGAACTCTGAATTCGTCAACGAGGCATCCACAAACAGTAAATTCACTGGACAAAATATTAATCACAGTCTTAAAATAGTTCAGCTGTCGTTTTGGAGAGAGAGGAGGGAGGGTGTTGACAGCATAGATGGTGTCGAACTTTCACCGTCCACTGCTATTCTAAGTCACGGCACTGAAGTGGTTTGAACGCGACGGTCGGTTTCGTGGAAACAAGTGGTAAGGTGGGTGGAGGCGTGACAGAAACGAGCTATCGTGTTTGGAAGTGTCCCCAACCGCACCGCCAATGAAATTACTCTATTTGTTTGAGTATCGACGTGGACTGTCCGACGTATCTACACTGCTGGCCACCGTAAATGCAACACCAAGAAAGACAAGAGGTAGCACAAAAAAATTTATTTTGTAGATAACATGTTGACCAAGTATCAAATGATTACGTTTAAAGACATGTGGTTCCTGCCAGAATCAGTAGCCAGAGTAGCCGCCATTGTTGGAGATCACCGCTGCCACACGTCTCGGCATTGAGTCAAAGAGATGTTGGATGTGTTCCTGGGGTACAGCAGCCCAAGCAGCTTCCACACGTTGCCAAAGATCATCTGGTGTGGCAGCAGGGGATGTAATCTGGGTCACTCGTTGAGCAACCATGGACCACATGTTTTCTATCGGCGAAAGATCCGGAGAGCGAGCCGGCCAGGGAAGCAATTCAATCTGCTTATTGACGAAGAACCTTTGGACAATGCGTGCCACGTGTGGTCGCGCATTATCCTGTTGAAATACGGCTGTGGCCGAGCCCTGAAGGTAAGGAAGGACAACTGGCTCCAGCACCTCGGATATGTAGCGCCGGCTATTTAAAGTACCGGCAATGCGTACTAGAGGCGTGCGAGAGTAATATCCAATACCGCCCCATACCATAATACCCGGTGCAAGACCAGTGTGGCGGCGCATAATGCAGCTGTCCAGCATCCTCTCTCCACGGTGTCTCCACACTCGAATCCGACCATCGTGGTGCTGCAGACAGAAGCGTGCCTCGTCAGTAAAGACAACGTCATTCCATTCTGCCGTCCACATCCGTCTGTCATCACACCATTGGCGACGGAGACGTCTGTGGTTCTGCGTCAGTGGTAGACGAAGCAATGGACGTCTTGCGGACAGACCACTCTGCTGTAAACGGCGTCGAATGGTACGCGCAGACACTGGATGATGCGTTACAGACGCAGTGTGCTGTGCTATGGATCGGGATGTAACTGAGCGATCCGTCACTGCCATGCGCACAATTTGCCTGTCAGCACGTGCCGTGGTGCACCGAGGTGAATGCGATCGACCACGTCGGTCCGTCGTACCCTCCTGCATCCAACGGTCACATATCCGCATTACAGTTGTTTGTGTTTCGTCCATCACGACTAGCCATTTCTCTGTATGATAATCCACAATCTCGGTAAGCCACTATCCTTCCTGTGTCGAACTCGGATACTTGATCAAACGATGTTCGCTGTTGTCTACGAGGCATAACTGATCGTCTTGTGAAACAACCACAAGGTAAACACACGTGCCGAACGTACCCTCGTCGAAATCGCCAAGCCTTAACTGGCGCTATGAGGTGGCGCCACAGGCGCGCGTGATGTGCGCCTGCGCTGAAATTCTAATCAGTTGCATATCTCATCGCTGCAAACCCATGGTGTAAATTTCACTTTATTCGGATGCTTCCTTCAGGGTGTTGCATTTACGGTGGCCAGCAGTGTACAAGGAAGAACACGGTATAAGAACTTCGATCGTAAAAAGACGACCGGGCAGGGACCAGAGACAATCGTCAACGCCTTGTCAGTGGCATCCGGTTTCAGAAATGACAGTAATTGTTACTGCCAATGAATGCAGATACATTTCAACCAGTTCACTAACAAACAATGAGAAGGGGTCTGCCGCGCGGGGTTAGCCGAGCGGTCTACGGCGCTGCAGTCATGGACTGTGTGGCTGGTCCCGGCGGAGGTTCGAGTCCTCCCTCGGACATGGGTGTGTGTGTTTGTCGTTAAGATAATTTAGGTTAAGTAGTGTGTAAGCTTAGAGACTGATGACCTTAGCAGTTAAGTCCCGTAAGATTTCACACACATTTGAACATTTGAGAAGGGGTCTGCAAGTAATTAACATTTGGCGTAGGGTACCTCGCAAAAGATCTTTGCTAACAGCAGCACAAAGACTGATGTCTTCAGTGGGCAAACAACACAGAACCTGCTGGAGGTGTGTAGCGTCGTCCGACGAGTCGCGACTTGGCCTGTCTCCAATTATACAAGGCGTCGAGCGCACGGCGGTCCAGTGAGGTATTCAGCCCACAGTGTACAGAGGCAGTACTTCGATGTTTTGGGGGTATTTTTCCTATCATGAAGTGGGCCCACGATTTCAGGTTACCTTAAACGTGAACGAGGAAGTTTATTTCATCATTTTCGGTGGCTAAGTGTTCATCTTACTTTCAAAAATTCGTGATGAGTGTACAGTGGACACTCCGGTCCCCTGAGAAACTAACAGCTGCGTTCACACAGCTGCACGCATAGGTTCCTGGTTTGACAAACACTATGGTCCCCTGAAATACGAACAGCTGCGTTCACACAGCTGCACGCATAGGTTTCTGGTTTGACGAACACTCTGGTTCCCTGAAATACGAACAGCTGCGTTCACACAGCTGCACACATAGGTTCCTGGTTTGACGAAAACTGAAGCTCCCTACAGCACCTCGTCTGGCCGGCTAAATCACCCAGTGTTAATCGCAAAGAAAATATCTCGCACTATTTGGAATAGAGGGTGGAATGTAGCAATCAACGTCGCCACTATCTGGTACCTCTATAGGATCTAATCATCGATGAGCGCTTTAGGATGCAACGAAGTGACCTCATTACGAGATTAGAAGTGGTGTTACACACGGTATTTGCACCGTTCCTCCTGGAGGTGACCAATTTTTAACCTCGTCTCATCTACATCTAAATCGATACTCAGCAAATCGAACTTTAAGTGCCTGGCACAGGATTCATCGAAGCACCTTCACAGTAATTCTCTATTATTCTACTCTCGAACAGCGCACGGAAAAATCGATTACCCAGATCTTTCCGTTCGAGCTATGATTTCCCTTATTTTGTTGTGATGATAGTTTCTCATTATGTAGGTCGGCGTCAACAAAATATTTTCGCATTCGGAGGAAAAAATTTTGTGATTAAAATTTCGTGAGAAGATCCCGCCGCAACGAGAAGCGCCTTTGTTTTAATAATTATGTCCACTCCAAATTCTGCGTCACGTCTGTGACACTCTCTCCCCTATTCTTCGATAATACCAAACGTTCTACTCTTCTTTGAACTTTCTCGGTGTACTCCACTTATTCTATCTAGTAAGGGTCCCACACCGCAGTACTCTAAAAGAGGACGGACAAGCGTAGTTAGGCAGTTTCTTTAGTAGATCTGTTGCATCTAAGTGTTCTGCCAATCAATCATAGTCTTTCGTTCGCCTTCCTCCACAAAATTTTATGTGTGTTCTTTCCAATTTAAGTTGTTCGTAATTGTAATTCCTAGGTATTTAGTTGAATTTACGGTCTTTAGATTTGATTAATTTATCGTGTAACCGAAGTTTTACGGATTCCTTTGCAATTATGTGGATGACCACACTTCTCATAATTTAGGGTCAACTGCCAATTTTCGCGCCACACGTATCTCTTCGAAATGGTTTTGTAATTTGTTTTGATCTTCTGATAGCTTTACTAGGCGGTAAACGACAGCCTCATCTGCAATCGACCTAAGACGGCTGCTCAGATTGTCTCCTAAAACGTTTACGTAGATAAAGAACAGCAGAAGCCCTGTAACAGTACCTTGGGGGGACGCTAAAAATCACTTCTGCTTTATTCGATAACTTTCCGTCAACTACTACGAACTGTGACCTCTCTGACAGGAAATCATGAATCCAGTCACGTAACGGAGACGATATTCCACAAGCACGCAATTTGATAACAAGCCGTTGTGAAGTACTGTGTCAAAATTCTTCTGGAAATCTAGAAATACGGACTAAATTTGAAATCCCTTGTCAATAGCACTCAATACTTCGTGTGAGTAAAGAGCTGGTTGTGTTTCACGTGAACAATGTTCTCTAAATCCGTGTTGACTGTGTCAATCGACCGTTCTCTTCGAGGTAATTCATAATGTTCGAACGCAATATATATTCCAGAATCCGCTGCATATCGACGTTAATGATATGGACCTGAAATTTAGTGGATAACTCCTACTGCCTTTCTTGAATATAGGTGTAGCCTGTGCAATTTTCCAGTCTTTGGGTACGGATCCTTCGTCGAGCGAGCGGTTGTACTTTATTGTAAAGGACGAAGCTATTGCATCAGCATACTCTGAATAAATGAAATGAGCGTATGGCATTGCTGGTCGGGAGGCCCCGTCCGGGGAAGTTCAGCCGCCAAGTGCATGTCTTATTTCAGTCGACGCCACATTGGGCGATGAGGATGAAATGGTAATGATAACGCAGCACCCAGTCCACGAGCGGAGAAAGTCTCCATACTGGCCGGTAATCGAACCCGGGCCCGCTGCACGGCAGGCAAGCACGTTACCACCCAGCTAAGCAGGCGGACACTGTGAAAGGAACCTAACTGGCGTACATTCTGGACCGGAAGACTTCCTTTTAGTAAGTGATTTAAGTTGCTTCATTACTCTGACGATATCTACTTTTAAGCTACTCATGTTGGCAGCTGTTCTTGATTCACAATCTGGAATATTTACTTCATCTTCTTCCGTTAAGGAATTTCGAAAGGCTGTGTTTAGTAACTCTGACTTAGCACCACTGTCATCGATATCATCCCTTGTGCGTATGTTCGGTAGCGCACTGTGTTCGAATTTCGACGATGTGTGTACGGGTTCCGACGGAGAACGTAATTTTTCACTCCTCATAATACCGAAAAATCTTTGTGAGTCACACTCTGTGCCCTACCCTGTAGTCGAAGAAATTTTGTCTAGGTGAATATTAAATATTTTTATTCTCTTTTCAGTAAATTAAACGCCCTTGAATCCACCAACTTCTCCGCGGCGCTCTTCAGTAGTTTCTCCATCCATCTTTGATAAATACCTGGTGAAGCTGACGCAGCTGTTTTCCGAAACAAAACAGGTGTTAGTGTCGTACCAGACGTAGCTGGTAACTGCTGCCCGAGGGCGCTGCAGTCTAGACCACGTTCGCGATCCCGTTCCTATTGATCCCTTCTGGGCGCACCCTACCCCGCTGGGAACCATGTCCCCGCCTCCACATCTGCGCTAAAGTGTCGCTTGAAGACGGCTTAAGAACCTTCAGTGCAAACGGGGCGGGCGGGACACGGTGGTGGCGTCTCGTATATTTAGCCGCGGATTCCATGCGCGTGAGGCAGCCGCAGCGACAGGTTGTGAAGTGGCTGCACCTGCCACGCGATGTCAACACGCGCGCGCACGTGCCAAGCCCGAGGGCTCCCAGTGCCGGCGCGGTGACTGCGTGATTCAAGGCGATCGCCGCTATCCCAACAGTCGCACACAGTCACGCATCCGTTTAACAACAGCCTCTATAAGTAACATACTGCGCAGCAATACCTTTGCATACGGTGTTGCACTGCCGTTTACTGAGCAAAATACGAGCTTCCCGACTATAGGCCCAGATTTGTGATTATTTTTCCTTGCAGATCTACACGTCGTTCTTATCGGTACAAAATCGACAGATGTATAAATGATCTCTGGAGAACTCCAACAAAGTGTCATATTGATTTTATTGTTTACAGCCGCGCGGAGTGGCCGCGCGGTTTGAGGCGCAATGTCACGGACTGTGCGGCCGCTCCCGCCGGAGGTTCGAGTACTCCCTCGGGCGTGTGTGTGTGTGTGTGTGTGTGTGTGTGTGTGTGTGTGTGTGTGTGTTCTTAGCATAAGTTAGTTTAAGTAGTGTGTGAGTCTAGGGACCGATGATCTCAGCAGTTTGGTCCCTTAAGAATTCACACACATCTGCACATTTTTTGTTTACAGTCCAAAAAGTTTCTAAACTGGATTAACAATGAATAGAGAACGTATTTGACAAACAAAAAGATTCCAACTGCATATGAACCTTCACTTATAGAACACGACCGGTTTCGTGGTATCAAATAACATCCTGAGACGTACAAAAATCATTAAGATATGAAGCGCATGAGATGGGAAGCAAAACGACCCAACCTCCTCTAAATGAAATGAAATGAAAGTATGGCATTGTTGGCCGGGAGGTCCCATGCGGGGGAGTTCGGCCGCCGTATTGCAAGTCCTTTTTAGTTGACGCCACTTCGGCGACTTCCGAGTCAATGATAATGAAATGATGATGATGGACACACAACACCCAGTCATCTCGAGGCAGAGAAAATCCCTGACCCCGCCGGGAATCGAACCCGGGACCCCGAGCGCGGGAAGCGAGAACACTACCGCAAGACCGCGAGCAATAAAATGTTATTGCCTGCAACAAGCAGGACCCACACATCAGATTCATCAACTGAAAAAACCGGCACGTTAAAGCCGCGTTAACGTCACACCATACAGGGCCTGATACAGGGTGTCCTACATAAAGCCGGTGCACCTCACGCCCGAGATTCAAGTAACAGTGATTTAACTAAAAAAAGAATAGACAACAGTAACGTTGAAAGAGATGTAGTTAATTGTTTATGAGAGACGCGGGAGATGGTGGCCACGGGCGCCCAGGCATTGCTGACTTCGTTTGATTATGTTACCAGCAGCACGCTGAATTCTGCAGGGGTGATGATGTTAATTTCTCTAGTAATTTTCCTTTTAAAATCGCCTATTGTGCGGGGACTGTCCGCATGAACTTTGCTTTTTAGTGTGCCCCATAAATGAAAATCGCACGATGTTAAGTTCGCGGTTTTGGAAGGCCACAGGTCTCTACTGACACATCTATCTTCAGAGAACACGTTGGTGATGTAAGCCATACGTGATCGGTTGCTCCATCTTATTGGAACATTCCACATTACTTCTCTGCACCTGTTAACTGTACATAGAAAGAAACGAAAATCTCTACATACTTGGCACTGATTAAGATGTAATTGAAATATTGGGGCCAATAATGTGCATGCCAGACAACGCACACCAATCGCCTGTCTTCTCTGAGTGGATAGGTTCTCCATGCAGAATATGTGGGTTGTCCTGCGACCAGTATCTGCAGTTCTGGGAGTTTACATAACCAGACGAATGAAACAAGGCCTCATCTGACATGATGTGAAGGAAAAAGTCCAAGTGACCGTAAGCAACTGATATTAACAGCCAGTCACAATAATGAATTTATTTTCCTGATCCTCAGGATTGTACCACATTCACACAATATGCTTTTAATTTCACATCTTTTAGCACACAATGACACGAGATACACCAATCTGCTGTGATAGCATCCTTACCGACTTGCGGGGAAATCTCGTTATGTCCACGCAAATTCTGTTTATAGTTTCAGGTGTCGTCATTATCAGTCACCTACTCCTCTGCACATTCTTAACGTATCCTACAGCTCTCTATTTCTTGTACAAATCTTTAATAGTTCTGGCTGTGGTGAGTTTCCTATCAGGATACTTCGCTTGATACGTTTCTTTACATTCCTTGATGGAGCCTTCACCGTAACAGTTCGCTGTTCTAATGCCAACTGCCCCATTTCTATAACAACTGATGGCCGAGCGGTTCTAGGCGCTTCAGTCTGGAACCGCGCGATCGCTACGGTCGCAGGTTCGAATCCTGCCTCGGGCATGGATGTGTGTGATGTCCTTAGGTTAGTTAGGTTTAAGTAGTTCTAAGTTCTAGGGGACTGATGACCTCAGCTGGTAAGTCCCATAGTGCTCGGAGCCTTTTTTTTTTTTCTATAACAACTGAACAACACGAGCTTGTCACGACGACTGACGCACGACCACGCAGCTGCACCTAACTTTTAGGCAGCGTAGACAACTTTCGAGGCAGGGTCGCCACTTCACAAGCAAATGAGACTCGAGATGATTTATCAATATGTGAGGGGTTCCGGTTTTATATGGAACTCTATGTACGACGTTTAAAAATGCCTGTTTTTTCAACTGGTGAATTTCGTGACGCCCTGATTGTTGTGGGTAACAGCATTTTATTTCGATTAGGCTGAGTCCCCCTCCTCCTTATCTCTTGGGTTTAAAGTTTTAGCGGCGTCTGTACACCTGAGAATGTGATTTGATATCACAAAACCGGTTATGTGTCTTTAAATAAAGGTTCATATACGGCTGGAAGCGGTTTATTTGTTAAATATGGATTACATCAGCTGCGGTTGCCCACAACATAAAACTACAAGTAAATAGAGGACAGTGAAAGTGGTTGTTTTAATGCTCCAGGTGTTCTAAATATTCTCTCCCTCATTTCAGAATAACGCACAGAACTTTCATACAACCATGTACAGCTGCCAGGAAAGTCCTTCTTTGGGATGATGATCAACTCTCACGTTACAGTGCCTTGAATGTTGCTTATGTCAAAGCGTGGACCCTTCATGTAAATTTCTGCACTTCATCGTTTTTTTCGTAGTTTTCCAGAAGAGGTCTCTCCATGTTTTGCATTTCAATGAAGTGGCGGCAGGTGTCCACGTGTCGTTCGTTTTGCTCGGGAGTCAAGGTGAGCAAGACAAATGTCTTGAACACTTGATGCAGATATGTTACTCCATTGTGATTAGTGACCCGACAACGTTGACACACTATGGCCGAGCATTCAGTACTTAACACCGCCTGCTCACAGTTGACGCGTCGAATGCACATCTGGTGTTTACAATTGTTAGTTCTGCTGTTACCGTGGTTATTGCGCTGACGTGACTTACACACCAGGAATAAAATCTGTCTCTGGGCTTACACGAGGGTTGGATAAAAAGTATTGGAAACTCTGCCGTAATATGAAAAGTGTGTCTCAAATGGCTTGTGCTCTGTCTGTAGCTGACAGCTAGTCAGTTGAAGTTTTGCAGTGAACGGCGACGGCTGTATTTGCGTCAGTTGCGGTGTGTACCGTCTCAAAGTGCCAGGGGCCAGTTCAAGCGCCCTAACAGTTGGTCAGTGCAGCCTACTACGCAGTTTATTGCGACATCATCCTCATCCCGCACTGAGAAGAAATTGCACCTTCTGGCACTCCATCTCAATCGTCCTTCATAACAATGCACGATGAAACACAGAGAAGCACGTGGTGAGCTCCTAGCGTACATGGGGATGGGAGATATTGGAACATCCATCGTATACACCCTATAGGAGTCAGTGCTACTACGGCGTGTTCACCAAAATGAAGGAACCTCTTCGAGGCACGCGCTGCAACACAAGAGAAGACATCATCCGTGCCGTAGGCCGGTCATTGCGAGACGCTGACAGAGATGGAAGCGCTATGGTGTACGATGCCTTCCATCTGGAGGAGGGGGGGGGGGGGGGGGGGAGGTGATCGAGATGTGGGGCCGATTACACTGAGCGCGTGTAATACGGTGAATGTCTGTCAATAAAGTGTTGCCGCTACTGTTTTCAAACCCATGTATAATGCAGTAATCAGTCTTTGTCGGGTACCATGTATAAAACATTTTGTGATCAAGGCTGATCACTTTATTAAAACTGAATTGGGATCACTGTTTTCCAACCACGTTATCAAAAGCGAAAATCAAAACGTCAGAGGCTCCGTTAGGTTGCAGCGCAACTGTCTATAGGAAGGTAGCAATGCCCGAAGACGGTACCGTAGCGAATTGTAGGGAGACCTTCAACGGCGTTTGGATAAGGGACTATCAGCTGACCCTCAACGTAAATGAATGTAATGTTTTTCCCATGAGTGTGTGAGGAAATGTACGAGGTCTGTTCAAAAAAGTCGTGATGTCGCGCCAATGGTGTGTTGGAGCGAAATGCTGTTGGTATCCCTGCACTCTCTTGTGTGTAATGTGTAACTGCCGGAAGTTTCATTGTCGTATATCTATTAGTTATTGTTCAGTACTGTATTGAGTTGGCTATTGTGTCCCACAGTTTGTGAATGTAGACAAGACAATATTAGAGGAGCAACGCGTCTGCTTTAAATTTTGCGTGAAACTCAGAAATCCTTTACGGAGAGACAACACCAAATGATGTAGGAAATCTATGCTGATGAATGCTTACGCCGTAGTCGGTGTTACCAATGGTTCACATGGTTCAAAATAGGTCAGACGGAAGTTAAAGATTATCCTCGTTCAGGACTCCCTTCGATGTCTATCGACGACGCTCACGTCAGGCACGCCAATGAAATTGTGCGTGTCAATTTAACACTGACTGTCCGAGAGATTGCAGAAGAATGTAAAATTTCAGTTGGATCATGTTATAAAATCCTGACAACATCTTGGAATGCATCGCCTTGCCGCCGAGTTCGTACCACGGCTCAAGAGTCAAGACCAGAAATCGCCTCGCAATCTGTGAAGAGCTTTTGGATTGAGCAAATGAGAACGAGATGATGGTGATGAGACATGGGTCTATGGTTATGATGTTGAGGTCAAGGTTCAGTCTTCAGAATGTGTTGGGAAAGCTTCTCCAAGACCAAAAAAAGCTCGTCAGGTTAGGTCAAATGTCAAAGCCAAGCTGGTAGTTTTCATTGACTTTGAAGGGTTAGTTCATCATGAATTCGTGCCTCAGGGACAAACTGTTGATCGAAGGTATTATCGGGACGTGTTGCGACGCCTACGAGAAAATATGAGAAGGAAACGGCCTGAAATGTGGCGAGACAATTCATGGCTCTTATATCGCGATAACGCACCTTCACATTCATCCCTGTTGATGGTGACACTTGCACAAAAAACAAAATCTTCGTGCTGCCTTATCCTCCGTACTCTTCAGACCTGACCCCTGCAGACTTTTTCTTATTTCCAAAGTTGAAAGTCCCGTTGAAAGGGCGAAGATTTGCAACGATAGACGAGATTAAAGAAAATTCGCAGGCGGCACTTCGCGCGATTCAGCAAGGGACGTACCAAGACTGCTTCCGGAAGTGGAAACGGCGTGGGAGCGATGTATTGGACAACGCGGCGTATTTCGAGGTAATAAGTAAAAAGTAAGCGTATAAATATTTTGTGGACAGAGTTCCCGAATCTTTTTAACAGACTTCGTATTGGGTAAGTACCTAAAGGTAACCATCCGTAGGGTCTTTCAAGCGGGATGACAACACAAAACAAACTATAGGAAAACCAGATGCCAGGAGATGGGAGAATCTCAAGATAATCCAATTCATCCACAAAAGAAGTGGCTTTTTGTGTACTGGTTTTCAGTCTGGAACCCTTTACCATGTTGGGTTACTAGGAGAGATAGGAATATCCAATGAAGAGCGAAATATTTCGTCATGGGGTCGTTTATTTGGCTCAAGAGCGTTACTGCAGTTCTCAACAAGCTCAAGCAGCACATGCTATGAGACAGGCGTTTTTCATCACAGAGATTTATTGTTAAAGAACATACATCACAGGAAAAGTCGGCCAACATATTACATCACATTGACCACGAAGAGATAAATTGGAAGTCATATGGAAATTTATTGACAACCATTCTTCCCATGTGTCAATCGCGAAAGGAGCAGGAAACGATTGGAGGAAGTAGTGGTACCAGAAGTGCCCTCCACCACACGTCACAAGGTGGTACACTGAGTATAGATGTGTAATGGAAATGCATGTGTTCAATAATTTCAACACTGACAAAAATACTACATTAATGAAATGTATCTGTTAATGCATGGCTTGATTAATGCCTCACATAAAGTGGGACACAGAGCTGCTAAGGATGCCCAGTTGGCTTTGCTCATGAATAGTTTATCTGGAGACAGAGGTTTTGCACAATTTCAAAGTGTCCGGCTTGTTGCTCCTCAACAGTGAGTACAGGAAGTTCACATAGGTGGGGATCGACCTTACCATGCTGTTTGCATCTAAAGTTTTTGATATGAGGGTTACTGGGACAGAAATCTCCAGTAGTCTGTAAATAGCAGTTTAAGCAAATTTATTAATAATCTTTAAACTACACCTTTGCAAGTCTTCTCTATGAACTATTCACACTGAGAAGATGTAAGTACTGGTAGCTTTTTCTGTTGGTACTAGGAGTATGACCTTTGACTGATGTTCACTTGTTTCCCATCACTAGTGAGCATATCAACAAATTTAAACCATTTTGAATTCAATTACAAACAACATTTTTGTTGTCTCTAACTTTGTGTGTTAGTGTACTTTTGTTTACGAGTAGTGGAAGGTGGGGTAAAGTGGCCGGAGTGGGAAAAGTGGAGATCGCAAATTTTTTGCCCTTAACAATGCTGCTGCCTGCCTAGAAGTGGTCAAAATAGTTCTGTTATACATCACCATTGTTGTCAGTAAGGTTGATGGAGGAAGCTTGTTCCGTTATGTTTTAATAAAACGTGTCTGATTTTCAGTCGCCTGATGTAAAGTAAGTCATTTACATTATTCTTGTTACTTTACCTAAGTGCATTGTAATAAGTTTTTTACAGTTTCAGTGATTAAACAACATCCTTTGACCTGCCAATATACTGTAGTAATTTGTTTATTTCTGTCGCCAAGGTGGCCACTTTTCCCAATAGTTCATTTTTCATGTTTACTTCAATAAGAGCTGGTTACTTCTCATTAATTAATCCTACAGATTGACTTCTAAAACCCATTATGCACAAAGCTACCACATCCATCATTCTGTCCCTTTGTGATGATTTTGGATTAATAACCCGTCTCTGGTCTGTAATATTTGACATAATACAAAGATCCGATTGAAAATGGTCTGCTGCAGTCACCTGGCATTATATCGTATAGAGAAATGGCGATTTGAGCTAGCGCACACGGGCTATTTTAGTCGCCGTGACTGTTCCGTCACTCTTGTCCAGTCTGTAGATATTTATGTAGATCTGGGCTTGTTACGATGTGGCAGCCGGGTGACTCGTTTGTCTGCCACCCCTCGGAAAAGCCCGTGACAAAGCTATCGCAAGGTTTTGATCCCCCCCCCCCCCCCCTTTAATCTGCCCTTGCCCATGCATGAAGAACTCACAAAAAGAAACTTGCTAATAACACATGTTGCCCGCAGTCAGCAAGCAAGGAAATGAAAGTAACTAGACATATTTCACTCATGGAACGTATTTCGCGCTGTTTTTCCTCTAATTATTCACGAAATTCTCGCGTGGTGGTTATACTTAACATCATACCATAGTGCACTCTGATGAGACATTTGCAAACTTATTCCAATGGTGAACAGAATAGCCAATGGCATAAAGAAAAAGAATTGTGTAAAACACTATGAAAACAGTAAAAAAACAGTAATACCAAAAGTCAACTAATGATTAAATTAAGCATAAAAGAGATATACAGAGATAGGGATTCGATAACAAAGTTTCAGCAACTCTGTTCATTCACTTTTGATGCAAACAGCGGAATGCAAAAATTGTACGATCATTTGTAGGACACCCTTAGGCTTAAACACCAGAGCCTTTGGAACGCCCATAAGAGCTGTACTTCAAGGAAGACGCTCTTCCCCCCCCCCCCCCCCCCCCCAACACAGAGCTAAGCGGCGTTTCAAAGTGCAGCCTTACGAATAGCTACTACCTGTTCGAAAAACATTGCTTGATATCACTTATAAACAGTTCAAGAAACGTTGACCACTGTTAGTAAAATCCACATAGGAATTATTCGAAATGTGTTCTGATAATTTAAATTCTGTAATACATTAATGAGAACTGTTTTTAATATATATTATGGGGCAGCTCTGCCTCAGAGTATTTAATTATGAGCCGCACTTGGGACATATCGTAATTAGTAGCAGCTGCTTGGGGTGCCAGGCTGAGAGGGGCGCAAGGGGCACCTATGCGTAAGAGTCGTGTGTATCACAGTTAGTAGAAAAACTGACACAGGAACAAAACTGCAAAGGAGATCAACGCCACTGCAGAGCATTTGCAGACATCTATGGCATTCCAGATAGGTTTTTCAAACCAGCATATGAAGAAAAATTCTGAAGAAATGTTCGCAATATCATTAATATGCAACATGAACAGCTAACGAACCAAGACACTTCCCTGTGATATACCTGAAATTATTTCTGCATCTGTCAATGACTCTCCATCCAACTCTGCATCCTCCCTACCAAAGAATACTCAATCCAGTCACAAATTTTGCTTGGAACTTCATACAATAATAAACCTAGGTGTGATACTGAGACAAATGCTTTTCGGATGTCGGGAAATACTGAATTTACCTGATTGCCTTGACCCACAGCTTTAGGTACGTCATGTGAGAAAAGTGTGGGTTGGGTTTCTTGCGATCAATATTTTGTAAATTCATGTTGGCTGGTATGGAGAAGGTCATTCTGTTTGAGATACTTCACTATGTTTGATCTTGGAACACATTCTAATATTCTGTGACATATGGATGTCCAGGGTTCTGGAGGGGTCCTTTTGTGGATCACTTCTGCTACTGTTTTTGTAGACAGGTGAGACCTTTGCTTTCTTCCAACTTCTGGACACTGTTTTTTATTCGAGGATTCTATGATGTGTTAGAATTAACAAAGGGGCTAAATTCAGCTGCAAAATTGGGTATGGAATCAGAGAGGGATTCCATTGGGCCCTAGGACTTTGTTCATTTTTATCTACTTCAGCAGTTTCTCAATGCCACGGACACTAATACTTATTCCACTCACCTTTTCAGTGGTACGAGAATTAAATTGTGGCAACACTCTTGACTCTTCCATTGTAAAATAATGCTGAAAATAGAGTTATGCACTGCTTTTGGTTTGCTACTCTCAGTTTCAGTTCTTTCTTTTCTGTTTTAAAAGTAATAAGCTGACTTTGTATGATGCTTTCTTTCAGAACATTGGAAAATTTTCCATTGCATTCTTTCAATTTTTGGATGAATTTGAGGGTTTTCAGATCACCCATCATTACCAGGGAAAATTAAGCTGCATGAAGCACTGAGCTTAATAAATGACATCAATTTTACCAGAAACTCTGAGCTTTTTTGGTCCCATAAATAATGTAACATATTCAGGCTTCGATATTTACAATCACTGTGGCAGTAATATGTTGATTCCACATGTTACAGTTTTGTTTCCAGTAGTTGCAGCTGAGATTTTGATAAATGATATTGTATAAAGACCTGTGTCTGTGATAGAATAATGCGAAGTGGGAAAAAAAAAAAAGAAAAAGAAAAAAAAGAAAGAAAGAAAGAAAGAAAGAAAGAAATTGTTGAAAGACTTCTCATTCCTTGAAGGACAGGGTGAATATATCGGTTGTAGAGAGTGTGGTGCAAAATTTATCACTGGGGACATTATTCAAAATAGATCATTGAGACTTAGTTGATAACTGTCAGTGGAGACAGTCACAAATGCAGAAAAACAGACTACTGCACAAGTAAGTAGCTGCATTTACATATCACACTGTGATGGATTGCAATGCTAATATGACTAAAATGTTACTCAGTCAGAAATTTTCAAGCTCCCAAACTAAAATGAAATTAATTATTACATATGTAACTGTGCTATTTGCTATGGAAAACCTGTTAATAATCTTTGAGTTGCATAATTTATTTCAGTAATTTCCAATTTGTCCAGCCAATCTGTTTAATTGTTGTTTGTTAGGACACAAGTACTTTAATTATTGTGATGAACCTACTCAGTCAAATTCAGTTCAAAACCTCAAAAATTTGTATTGGTGTACAAGTCATAGGCCCAATGAGATAAATGAATTACAAGTACTGCCCGATATACTTAACATCGGATTGCTGCAGAGTTCTTGAGCGTATTCTAAGATCAAATGCAAATTTTCATGAGACAAAGGTTTCTGTCCACAAATCGGCATGGATTTAATAATCATCACTCATGCTTGCCTTTTTCTCATATGATATCCTGCAAACAATGGATGAAGGCCAACAGACAAGTTCCATGCTCCTAGATTTCTATAAGTAATTTGACACAGTAGCCCACTGCAGACTGTTAATGAACGTCTGGGAATATGGAATAGGTTCCCAGATAAGTGAGTGGCTCACATACTTCTCAAACAGGTGAACTCATTTTGCTGTCCTGAGCATCATCAAAAGTTTTCCAGGAAAGTATAACAGGCCCACTCTCATTCTCTATGTATGTAAGTGATTCGACATTTTGGGTGAGCAGCAGTCTATGACTATTTGCTGGTGATGCTGTAGTGTACGTGAAAGTGTCATCGTTGAGTTACTGTAGGAGGATACAGACTGACCAGGACAGAATTTCTACTTGGTGCGATTAATGGCTACTTTCTTTGCCTGAAAAAAATTAATGCAGATGACTAGGAAACACAAATCTGTAATATTTGAATTGAGTACAATGTGTTTCAAAAAGAATGACCTGACTTTGGATGGTAATAATTATGAAACATGGGATTTGCCACCAAGGAAATATGTGTTGTTTGTATGGGCTCATCCTGTAGTTTCAAAAAATCACCTTTAGATGTCGCTCAGTGAGTCTTCTCTGTTTTCAGTCAGTCAGAAGGAAGATGGCACCTGCTTGACAGGTGTTTTGTGTGCTGCAGTTTGCATAGACTAAGTCAGTGATTTCAGTCCAGCATGCTTTTTACTTTAGCATTTATTTGAGCACAGTCCACGAAATCTACTCACCTCACAAGCACAGAACTGGCAATGCCTCATCCAACTGTCTGGCGAATGTTAAGGTGTCATTTGGTCTATAAACCATACAGACTACAATTAGTGCAAGCTCTTCAGGTTGGTGATCAAAGGAAACAGGTTGGCTTCAGCAATGCTCTGCTAGAGAACATGGAAGACAATAAATTTTTTACCGTGATTAATTTTCAGTGATGAAGCAACATTTAATGTCAGTGGTAAAATAAACCAACATTATGTGCACATATGGGGACTCTAGAATCCTCATGATATTACTGAGCATAAATGGGACTCACCAAAAGTAAAATTTCTCATTCCATTTCTTGTGAAAAAGTGTAAATCCCCCCCTCTTTTTTTTTTTTTTTTTTTTTTTTTTTTTGGAAAAATGAGCTGGAATGAGCTATTTTCAAATGCTGCAGCACTGTCTCATTCCAGAACTTCAGGAGGATTCTGATGACTTCATGTTCCAACAGGATGGAGCTCCACCACACTGGCACAACAACTGCTTTAATGTTGGATAGGGCACTTTGGAACTTGAGGCACTGCCCTGCATTCTTGGCCTCAAAGATTTACACAACGCCACGCGATTTTTTCCTTGTGGGGATGTGTGGAGGAAAGTGCATTCATCTCCCCTTTACCTTGTGACATAGAAGATGTGAAGAACAGAATAACAGCTACCATAACTTCTGTAAAAGCAGATAAATTGTGTAAAGTGTATGGCAAATTTAGCTATTGTTTAAATATTGATTGTGCTGCTGGTGGACACACAGAGCATTTGTTATAGAATAGCTAAAACTTTAAGCTTTTGTGAGTATTTTGCAATGCATCCCATATTTGTAATATGTTTCTAACAATAAACACAGAGTTTTTAAATCAGGCCATTCTTTTTGAAACACCCTGTCTTAATAGTATGCTTCTTGACACAGTCAGGCCAAACCAATAATTACATGTATCATTGAAAAATGATGTGAAATAGAACGTGCACGTAAGGATGGTAGTAAGGACAGTGAATGGTTGACTTAGGTTTATTAGGAGAAGTCTAGGAAAGTGTAGCTTTCCTACACAGGAGACCACCTGTCAAGCACTTGTGTAACAAACTCGAGTGCTGCTGAAGCATTTTGGATTCCTACCTGGTCAGATTGAAGGATAAAATTGATGCAATTTGCAGGCTTGGTACTAGATTTGTTACTGGTAGGTTCAATCAACACCCTAGTATTATGGGGATACTTTGCGAAGTGAAATGGGAATCCCTACAGGAAAGATGATTTTCTTTTCACAAAATACTATTGAGAAAACTTAAAGCACCTGCATCTGTGGCTGATTGCAGAATGATTGTACCACAATAAATGTACATTTATATTTCATTTGTTAACATATCAATACAACCAAACATAAAATACACTTTCCAAGACTACGGAGAAGACTTCTTTGCTTCCAATGCAATTGCAACATCAGATCAAAAATCTCTATTTGGATTTGACTTACATAAGGGTTTTACTGATTCTGGACTCCCTTCGTGCAGAGAGTTTTTGGAAAAGTAAATGGACCAACATGTGCACAGTGCATCAAGTTTACGAAAATGTTACTCAAGCAAATGCTGTGATGGAGTAATAAATATCATTAAAAATGAAATAAAAAAATAAAATGATTTGGATGTCACTTGACATGCCAACTGATCCTATGAATCATTTTATTTCTGCTGTCATTGAGGATTATTAGATCCTTCAGAAGGTGAATCAGTAAAAGAATTCCTGTTTACAAGAGTGCCTGGAAAAAGTTAACAATTCATGTGTCACATAGTTATTTAGCAATTCCTTACAGTTACTGTGACCAGAAGAAATTCAATAAAACAATGTACTGCTCTTAATCTCAGATACTGTATCATACATGAAAAAAGCAGGGACAACTTTAAAAGTGCTATTTCCAAACATACTTCAGTCTGCATAGTATGCTCTTTCCACTGAGTGAGAAATGACAACTTTCATAGTGGCCAAGTTTGGGTTCCTGCCACAAGTGTTCTGCCAGCTCCAAGGAATAGGACAGCCTTTGATGAAGTCAGTGTAAATTATGGATGATGCAGTGCAAAGATTGGAGAGTGTGCCAGAGAAATAAGGCTCATTGGTTAGGTAGAAGCTTAAAATGATGTTCTTAAAAAAACCTGATCTTGCCAAAGTTAGAAACATGTCCAAAATTCTACAAGGTCACCATTCTATTGCAGTAGAAATAGTTCATTGTTTTAGATTAACTCCAATTACCTCTATCGATTCTGAGACGTCATTTCCTCAGATGAAGAATAGATTATCTGAAAGGAGACTCGGCAGGACTCCCGAAAATTTTAAAAAGCGTTTGGGTATCGTGTGCAACCAATAAGACAAAAAGGCATCGTAATAGAAAATTTTTCATTTTTCCTTCATTTACCATAAGAATTGTGTTTAAGACACGAAAGTTACATTAAAAATATAACACAACACGATGTTGATATAAATATGTTGACTGTGTGCTTGACTGAATAGTGCAATGTAGTATATGTAAAGGTATACTATAAGGATTTTCTATAGATTCTTTCCTTGCCTGTTTTAGCTATTTATAATGACTGTTTGCCCACCTATTATAATGATTAATAATGCCTAAACTTCTGGTCTCTGGTTACGAGCATGGCTTCATTTCACCACTCAACTTAGATCCCTTTCTGTTGCCTAACCCTTCTTCAGTGGTTGGATAACCTTTGAAGGTACTGTATTCCAAGAGTGACACTGTATGTACTAGGCTGCCCTAGTGGACACATCATAACCTGATGTAAAACTGATCAATGTGATGTTCCTGTTAATATGCTTGGGTTTACAGCGCAGGCAATCATTAAAATTCTCATTTGTTGACAACATTTGGATGCCATCCTGTGAGTTCTCAAGTTTCTAATGATACATTGTTTGCTATCTTTATCGTCAACAACATTCTGCAGCACAATGCAAACCACCATACTCTGTCATCATTTTTCTGTGGAGTGTAAACGCTGTCAATTTTCTATGAGACACCTGTTGTGTTTATGAATATTTCAGTAGCCTTGTCCTACAAACCATGAAGATACACTTCATTCACGCTCACTGAAGGAATGCTAAAGTATCCCTCATGTACATATTGCACAGGTCTAAATGACATAATGCATCGTAAGCTTCATGTTTAAAAGAATAATGGAGTACCTCTTGAATCATTTGCCTTATCACTAGTTTGAAGAAAATAAACATCTCTAGACCCTATAAAACATGCCAAATGACAGTTTTCTTTGTAATAGAGAACAACTGTTTTTCTTCTGCACTGCAAGAATATATTTTCTTTACAGCATAGAGTAACCTACATAAACTATCTTCTGATTTTCATAAGTGTCTTTCTCTACCGTCAGAAGTAGATCTTCCACTTAAGAAGTTATTGGCATAAGAAATAGATAACATGTGAAATTCTTACACAGGTGAAGCTGAAAATTCAAAGCTTTTAGTCAAAGTAAAATACTAGGAAATGAAAGTTGGAAATTCGTTTGCTCCTTACCTCTTTCTGGTCATTTTGAGTTTCATGTGTAGAGTCAGCCTCTTTTGCTTCTGCAGGTTCTACATTGGTACCACTGCCCGATACCTCTGTTGCAGTAACAGCAGTCCTTTTCTCTAGAGCATCATCACTGGATGCACTGTAAAAAAACAATTCACTCTCAGTTGTCTTTCAGTAGTTCTGTCATCACTGAGCAATTTTATCAGATTTTATTATTCTGACTGAAGCTTTGTACTGTATTTATTCCCATATAACTTTTTTAAATTAAAAACTGTCAAAAGTGTTTTGCCACAAGATCAGTCAGACACAAATTATTAATGTCTATGAAGTAAATATCTGATTGTAATAGACATACATTTAAGACAGTGCATAATGGCAGAACATCCATACTTCTGAAAGTTTTGCCTATGTTTTCACACCAAGGAAATTAAATGTTGCAATATGCTATTATGACACCACATAACAAAGGTTTTTCTCTAAGTTCTGAATGCCAGTGCGTACTACATGAACTGTCTTGCCACAAATTCCGTGGATAGACATTCTGTTGTTGATACTGATAAATGTACACAAAAGTTTGGTTTCAAGCTATTAGATGTAAATTAAGTCTGTTTAACATTATATAGCCACACTTGAGTAGAAGTTCATTGGTGTTAATGTGCACTATCAGGAAGCTGAATAAAAACAGAAACTATACTACACCACCTCACTTCCAATAGCTGAAGAAATTCTAATGAATGTTATTTTGACCACCTGAGTCAAGTGGGACCTTGTCAATGTGCATTTGCAAGTACACAGCAATGGATTAAAGTTATACTTTAACTGTTGTCTTGTCCATCAAATGTGATAAATACAGGGTGAACCAGAATGACATTGACAAAATTTCAGATGTTGTTCAGGGATATAGTCCGAGTATTGTGGTATAAGGACCAGTGTTCTTCAGCAGGTCCTTACAAGGTAATAGTCTAATTATGATTTTATTGGTTTGTGACTCCAGTTACCTTTGTTTTTTGTTAAAGTATCTTCACAACATTGAAATCGCCTGCACAATTCAATCATCAAAACATACAACATGAAAAACAGAGTAATACACAGATGCTAAAGTCCTGTGATATCTTTGCCGTCACTGCGGAAACAGCTTGGAGTAGCGTCCTTGTGCTCCTCTTCCATTACATTCAGAGAACCCATACACAAGGTGCATATCTGCCAACTCTTTGTCAGTATACCTACAAATACTGCTGTGTGTCACTGTTACTATAAACTAAAGGTGGCAGAAAAACAAACCAGAGACAGAACACATCAATACTGAATGCAACGTTGAGAGCCAAGGGAAAAGTGGGGATTACTGTTGTGAACAGGAAGTACCTGGATTGAATAAAACAAGTTTGTTTCCAAATGAGACACAAAGTGCTTACTGTTGTCATTTGCAGTATTGTGTCAGTGAAGAACAGATTTGAAAATAAATGAGGGTAAGAAATCAGATGAAATGCAATCATTCTGTAACATGCCAATGGAGACCATGGGTCCCTCATACCAAAATACTCAGAATGTATCCCTGAACAGCACTAAAATTTTTTTCAGAGTTCTGGTTCATGCTGTATATTAATATGATATATTTTTTTGAATGGAAACAATAATACTCAGCAGTAACTCATTAAATCATTAGTTGTGGCATATGCTTTCAAGATTTCTGTTTTTGTTAAGAAGCACGCACGCACGAGAGAGAGAGAGAGAGAGAGAGAGAGAGAGAGAGAGAGAGAGAGAGAGAGAGGGAGAGAGAGAGAGAGAGAGAGAGTTGGGGTACGTACATAGCATCTTTACTGAAGTAACAGTTTATTTTATAATTTTTAATGACATAAGGGCAGAATTAGCATTTCCAGTGAATTAGTTCGCTTAGCTCTTTTAAAAATGTTATTTGACACACACTGATTTTTCCGGAAATCAAATTATGTCAAACAGCAGATGCAGCTAAAATATATTCCAAATTACAGATTTAAGAATTATCAACTGCTAAATTGCCTTTTAACTATTGTTATTTGTATAATTATACATAATACGATGTTCCATAAATACAATTACATTTCAATGCAGGAATATAAGGAACAAGAAGAAAGTTTTTTATGCATGCTCTGTGGCTTTAATAGAGAGAGACCCCGCAGAATTAACACATGCACATTCCAGACTAGTACACATCACAGAATGATTGGTTGGTTATAGTTGTGCTGTAGTTCCAGTCTTTTGTTGTTTAACACTCACGTCACATGGACCAGAGCTGACTGATAGCATACAACACAACTGACACAGATACTACTGCCTTATCAGCATTCCTGATAAAAGCTTCTCTTACAACTCTGTGAGATACTTTCAGTTCATATCAGAGAAGAGAGTAAAAGGTTTTGGTGAGCACTACATTCTGTCAAGGTCTTAATTAGAGAAGATTCAGTTGTCATAAGGCTACTCTCCAAATTATATGATTAACTTACAATATGGCCACAAATTACAGCAATATTTTTAAGTACAAATCAGCATGTACTGAAACATAAAAATTGTGACTTATGTTTGGAAGCCCAGGCAACGGTAAAACTCCATGTTGTGGGGGAAAAAGTAACTATAGGAATTGTAAATATTTTGGACTTGCTTACTCCTTACTGAAAATTTAAAATTTCATCAACATTTATCAATTTCTGTTAAATTTGCATTAGTGTGATATCCCTTTGCAAACAACTCAAGGAGTTATTTCCATGTATTTATTGGCTGTGCCTCTTACAAATATCATAAATCAACTAGAAGGCATACTCTTGCAGCCCTATCTTACCAGATTCCTCAACTTACAGAAGTAATGGCAGACTGGTAGGAAATCAGTCCACACACACACACACACACACACACACACACACACACACACACACACACACACACACACACACAAAATTTTATAACCATGTTCCGCACTCTCTAATCACCAGATTGAAGTTTAGTTTAACCATGTGCAGCTTCATCAAGTTAACTTGAACATGTCTCTGGTATTTTATAAGTAGGGACATCAAAACACAGCAAAATAAGTGGAAGTAGCAAGTTGCAAATACCTGCACTTCGGATATTCTTGGGCAAAATTTACTATTACAGTAAATTCACCTCAAACACAGTACAGGTTTTGTACACGTTAAATAGTTTTCATTAAAAAGGATATAAAGTTCAAATGAACACATTAATGTGAAATGTGGTATCACCCCCAGACACCACACTTGCTAGGTGGTAGCCTTTAAATCGGCCGCGGTCCGTTAGTATACGTCGGACCCGCGTGTCGCCACTATCAGTGATTGCAGACCGAGCGCCGCCACACGGCAGGTCTAGAGAGACTTCCTAGCACTCGCCCCAGTTGTACAGCCGACTTTGCTAGCGATGGTTCACTGACAAATTACGCTCTCATTTGCCGAGACGATAGTTAGCGTAGCCTTCAGCTACATCATTTGCTACGACCTAGCAAGGCGCCATTACCAGTCACTATTGATGCTGTAAAACATGTACCGTCAAGAGCAATGTTCACCAATTATGGATTAAAGTTAAGTATTCCAGCAGCTACGTACGTTTTTGGCTATTCTCATTTCCGTGTCCTGTTCCAGACCTCACGCCAGCCTGCGTGAGCTTAAACGCGTGCCTTTCGGCTTCCTCATAGTGGCTTGGCTGTCTAGCCAAGCCACAACATGAAATAACATTTTACCCTAAAATTTGCCATGTATTAGACCACATGCACACCAGGAAAGTGTTTAGTTCTGGCCACTGAAGCTTCCCAAATGGCTGAAGAACAAAGAAAAATGAACAGCGCAAAGCAACCACAAGCATTTTACTCACAAACTCTTAATTCTGCCCAATCTAGCTACTTCAGAATAGAAAAATAAGCACTAGCAATAACCAATAAAGTAGAAAAAATAGTTTTTTTCATTTGTGTATTTTTCACTATAATTTTGAAAATGAGGTAGGGGACTTGTGATTTGAAATGGATTTCAACATTTATGTCACAGTCAAGGGTCTCCCTATCACTTTCCACATAGTTGCAGTGACAACAGCAGCAGACCCGTTACTCCACTCAGTAGGAAGTAAGTATGAAAAAAATGACGAACTATTCAGTGCTGGTACACTTCCGGTACTGATTATATATTTTTCCCTATACCATTCATTTAATGTAGAGTGTAGAGTCATTTTGCTGGTAATAACAAATGATCACTCTCCAGATGCACATTCTGGAACTTCTACTTAAATCTCACTGAAACATGTCTCAGATGGCAACATCTACCATAATATGGTTAGCATATTATGTCAATGTCAAATGGGTAGCCCACATTTACCAGCTTGGGCAAAGAGCAACATATTTCCCCACTGAAATTGCTGGTCCTGTTCTATGTGTGAGCAGCTATGGAAACAAGTGTTTCTTACGCAGAATTTAGGTCACTGTTGTCAACATCACACACACTCCAGTTTCTTATTTGTGCCACAATTCACTCCCACCACAGCCGAAAGCACAATTTCAGCACAGTCTGGGAGTACTGAACAAATCGTCTATGGCTTTTGATAAGCTAGACATGTCCCAGGCAAGCACCTTATGTAACTTTGCCATTTCTGGCTGGGTATACAAATGGTAACCAGGAGTTCCTGAGGGGTGGTGGCTCTAGTTCTCCATAACCACAGGCTTTGAACATGCTTTAGCAACCACTGTACAGAACTAGGATATGATGGTAGAATGTTAAGTCAAAAATATATAATAATAACAATAATAATAATAATAATAATAATACTGATGATGAAAGAGGGGTGTTCAATAAATTGTGAGTGTTCAAGAAGTTGTGCAACACTTTTTTTTGAAACCAGGTTGGTTTTATTCAGTATACCAACACACCATATTATTCCCTGCTATTCACTATTTTGGCTACAGAACCCTGTTTTTCAACGTAATGTCCATTCAGTGTGATGGCCTTAGGCCATCTTACTGGGAGGGCCTGTACACCCACCTCGTACCACACTCCTGGTGGATGTCGGTACCAGTGGAGCAATTCCACACAGATGTCCTTCATTGGTCTGTATGGTCTTCTACCAGGCAGCGAGGAAACCAGTAGACACATACACCTGAGCACCTCAATTGCTGGACAACAGAGACATCCAATTGTGCAGCAAGGTGTGCGATTGTGATCCACTGATCAACTTGAAGGAGAGTTTCTGCCCATTACAACACACCAGGAGACACAGCTATGTGTGGCTGGCTGGCAAATGGTAGATCGGACAGGTTTGCGCGACCCTGGTGCAATGACGACAGATAGCTCACCCAACAAATCACCATGCTTTCTTTCACTGCCAGATCTACATTCTTCAAGTGCCTATGAATATCTCCAGTGCTCTGGTTTTCCAGCAAAAGAAACTCAACTGCAGCTCTCTGCTTCGAATGTCCCTCTGCTACAGATGCCATTTTGAAGGCTATGTACAGACCTGCCGCCTATCAGGACTTCACTAACAACAGGGGCTGAAGTGCAAATATTCCTGATGTCCAGCAACAAATTCCACATTTTTTCAGTTGAGATTGGCTGAAGAAATGTGTTTCATTTCTTACTGAATGCCCATTCCACAAACTCACATTTTAGTTGTGCTACATACCAACATGGTGGATGATAGATGACGAGAAACAGGAATTGGTGAGAACCACTGAACACCTACTACACCACACTTACAGGGTGTTTCAAAAATGACCGGTATATTTGAAACGGCAATAAAAACTAAATGAGCAGTGATAGAAATACACCGTTTGTTGCAATATGCTTGGGACAACAGTACATTTTCAGGCAGACAAACTTTCGAAATTACAGTAGTTACAATTTTCAACAACAGATGGCGCTGCGGTCTGGGAAACTCTATAGTACGATATTTTCCACATATCCACCATGCGTAGCAATAATATGGCGTAGTCTCTGAATGAAATTACCCGAAACCTTTGACAACGTGTCTGGTGGAATGGCTTCACATGCAGATGAGATGTACTGCTTCAGCTGTTCAATTGTTTCTGGATTCTGGCGGTACACCTGGTCTTTCAAGTGTCCCCACAGGAAGAAGTCGCAGGGGTTCACGTCTGGCGAATAGGGAGGCCAATCCACGCCGCCTCCTGTATGTTTCGGATAGCCCAAAGCAATCACACGATCATCGAAATATTCATTCAGGAAATTAAAGACGTCGGCCGTGCGATGTGGCCGCGCACCATCTTGCATAAACCACGAGGTGTTCGCAGTGTCGTCTAAGGCAGTTTGTACCGCCACAAATTCACGAAGAATGTCCAGATAGCATGATGCAGTAATCGTTTCGGATCTGAAAAATGGGCCAATGATTCCTTTGGAAGGAATGGCGGCCCAGACTAGTACTTTTTGAGGATGCAGGGACGATGGGACTGCAACATGGGGCTTTTCGGTTCCCCATATGCACCAGTTCTGTTTATTGACGAAGCCGTCCAGGTAAAAATAAGCTTTGTCAGTAAACCAAATGCTGCCCACATGCATATCGCCGTCATCAGTCCTGTGCACTATATCGTTAGCGAATGTCTCTCGTGCAGCAATGGTAGCGGCGCTGAGCGGTTGCCGCGTTTGAATTTTGTATGGATAGAGGTGTAAACTCTGGCACATGAGACGATACGTGGACGTTGGCATCATTTGGACTGCAGCTGCAACACGGCGAACGGAAACCCAAGGCTGCTGTTGGATCACCTGCTGCACTAGCTGCGCGTTACCCTCTGTGGTTGCCGTACGCGGTCGCCCTACCTTTCCAGCACGTTCATCCGTCACGTTCCCAGTCCGTTGAAATTTTTCAAACAGATCCTTTATTGTATCGCTTTTCGGTCCTTTGGTTACATTAAACCTCCGTTGAAAACTTCGTCTTGTTGCAACAACACTGTGTTCTAGGCGGTGGAATTCCAACACCAGAAAAATCCTCTGTTCTAAGGAATAAACCATGTTGTCTACAGCACACCTGCACGTTGTGAACAGCACACGCTTACAGCAGAAAGATGACGTACAGAATGACGCACCCACAGACTGCGTTGTCTTCTATATCTTTCACATCACTTGAAACGCCATCTGTTGTTGAAAATTGTAACTACTGTAATTTCGAAAGCTTGTCCGCCTGAAAATGTACTGTTGTCCCAAGCATATTGCAACAAACGGTGTATTTCTATCGCTGCTCGTTTAGTTTTTATTGCCGTTTCAAATATACCGGTCATTTTTGAAACACCCTGTATATTAGTCCTGCTCATAATACACAGTACCATGTCTGTATTAACCTTTATTTCCCTAGTTACTCACAGGAGTGTATTGTTTCAAATTCACAAATCTCTATTTCTCCTAACAACATGAGTGCTCCTTTTGGAAGCAATAACACTGACTTAATGAACAGAGATTTGGACAGAGCACTGATGGCATCATCACAAAAGATGTTATGAAACTACTGTAGGACTAGTCTTCCCCTGAATGTATTTGCCAATGTCAAAAGAGATGGATCATAAGAGCAAATATCACAATTTTGTATAAATAGAAAAGCTGCAACTGTGGAATATGTCAAGAGGTTGGGAAATCTGATTGCTTTGGGCTGAAATATTTACTTCCTATCAAGCTGTTTAGGGCTGTAACTCTATAAAACAGCTTGTAAAATTCCTTATAGTAATTCAAACCTGCACTAATTAACAATTAAAAATCCACTAGAGGTGTTTTCTCTTGCTTTTATTTGATGATTATAAACGATACAAGATCTAAAAGAAGAGTGGGAAAGACTGGCATTGTGGAGATTTGAGTGCAGACCTTCAACTTTGTGCCTTGAAGCCTTTTAGGTTGAGAGGACAAAGTTCAACTGTATTATTAAGGGGGAAAGAAGACATTGTATCAATAATTTTTTAACTCATTCAACTGTACTCCAAACCAACACAGGTACGGGATAGCACTGACCTGTTAAAACTGTGGTGAAAGTTGGGATTTTCCAAATTATCTAATGAGACAGTGCCCAAATCAAGACAGACCACTTGTTCAAACCATCATTACTGTGAACCAGTAGCCAGTCTTAAGCTATCAATAAATAAATGATCACCAAGAGGAGAGGCTGTGACTTCAGTCATGCAAACAATGGAGGCACTTTTGTCTCATATCGGAGCTACATATAACACTGTTTGGAGTGTGTGATACATCAGAAGTTCATGACAGCATCCTCTACAGAAAGTTGTTGCATCTCACTGCAAGTGCTAAAGAAATCTCCCCTTATCTTTTTCATTTCATACATGAAGGCTGCAAATTTCACTAACTCCTGTGGATTCGAATTGTTATCCTCCTGAATGTGAATCCAGTTCGTTAACTGCTGTGCCATCTAGCTCCATTTAACTCTTAGTGAGAAGCCATTAATTCCCCTCCACAGATCTGAAAGGGACATTGCATGTCGAAGTTTGTTCACAAACCAACGGCAGTCAGCCAACTTGTCTGGTTCATTGAATCCAGACTGCTCCTTGCTTTTTTTTTTTTTGATAAAAAAAAGAAAGAAAAAGAAAAGAAAGACTTGAGATACTATTTTCAGGTATAAATCACCAAATGTCTCTACAAATTGGGCTCCTGTTGATGTCTTGATGTTTTTCTGCAGTCCTCCCTTTCTCCTGTTATGTTATGTATGGAGTTGGTGGTATTCAATCAAATTGTTTTGTGCAATGTATGGATGAACCTCAATGAAGTACTGAAAGTGTTACCCTATTTATAATTGCTAGAAATAGTGTTACGTCCTCAGCATGGGGCCCTATTCAGTGTTTCTTATCAATAAACAAATTTTCAGTTGTCTGGCCTTCAAACAACCTCCTTAAAATAATACAGCGGAGAGCAGTTGCAATTTGGGAGTTCAAGTAATGTTAATTGTTGGTGAGAAAAGTGTGGTATGCACTTCAGGGCTTTGCGAATTGCCTGGAGTCCAGCTTAAAATTATGATGGATATTTTAGAGTGTTCATAGCGACTAGTTCAGTACTTTTGTTCATGTCACTTGCTATGTGGGGTGACCACAGCTGTTGTGATCTATTTAATCTGATAAAACAGCAACAGCCCCAAATATGACTTACTGATCAGTCAATCATAACTAGTTTCATGATCATAAAGTCACATCTTGAGGTTAAAAACCAGTGAACCTTAAACTGTGATCCCACGAGGGTAGATAATAGACATCCCCTCTCTTCCTACTTGAACTTTGTGTATAAAATCCACACCGTCATCCATAAAATGACAAGATGGAAGTCATTAAGGGGTGTGAGTAAACCACAGGTGAAGCGGGCCCACAGATGGAGCGGCCAGGATACTGCCATAACACACATGTTACTAAAGCTAAATCCCCATCTTTTTTGTAAAGAGTTCCAGGAGCTCAGTGCCCTCTACCAGTATACATCTCAAAATTGGTAGAAGACTCTGTGCTTAAATTCCAAGGCAGGAAGTCACTGATGCCCAGCAGTTCTACCAAAATTTTGTGGAACAGTTCTGTGTCATTTTCTACAATATCTCTTCCAATTTTTTGTAACAGTGTTTGGGAGGGTGTCATTTCTACTTTTCTAAGTAAAATATTATGTATGCACAACATGTGCATCCAGACTTTTAATGTTTTATGCCTACACAATTACATTTTGGGAAAATGTCACAAAGCTCCTTAGGTCACAAGCAATTAGCATATTTTCTTATGCAATGTCACTGATTTTTCATGCACATTATTTTTTTTTTTACAAGGACAATCTACTGTCAGGTTTATAGTACACAATCAAAACTGTTATATGCAGCTAAATAAATTAATGAAGGTAGAATAAAAATTTTGACTGATAGGGCCTGTATTTTATTATTTTATGATGTTCCCTCATACCAGACACAAGTCATTCTATATAAACTATAATTCAGAAATTAATTAGTGTACCTGAAATAATAATGAAGTGCCCATCTGAAAGTGCATCTTTGGTCTGAGAAGTCAAATTGCTATTGGATCATGATTAGTGCATTAGTATGAATTATAATTCATAAAGCCCACAGATAATATGAACTATGTTTAGAGTGAATCTAACTAGCACAGTAAATTAAAGTCATATATAGCTTTTTTTACTGTGAGATCCTGAACAGTAGTTCCACCGACAGCCAAATACTGCTAACAAACATTTACCCCACAAGGATTTGAAATCGCTACCTTTGAGCTGTGACTGACATTTTTTAAACACACTATATTATAATGGCACTTAAAATGTTTAGGCTGTCTGAAATATCCCACAGATTGCAGCAAATTTGTGTCTGCCTCTCAACTAAATTTGTCATAAATGGAATGACACAATTTCAGAGACTTGCAGACATGATTTTATGTATATAGACTAAAGCGGTGAGTGAAAATTTGTATCATGGTTGGGAACTGAATGCAGGTCACCTGCTTACTATGCAGGAGCATTAGTCACTAAGCCACATTTGCACAGTGGTTCACGGAACTGCACGGATTACCGTGGCATGCCTTCTACTCAGTCCAAATTATCACTGCCTCCCCTGTCTACTTCAAATTCCCCCTTCCACATGAACAGAATTGCCGAGGCTCTCCTTGTTCTGCAATAGCACCTCAATATCAAATGTAAATGGGGGATCCAACCTGAAACCCAGTAGAGTGGAGTAGACTGGGGGGGGGGGGGGGGGGGGGCAGTGGCTATGGTTTGATTCCCAGCCTTGGTAAAAGTTTTCACTTATCGCTTCAGTCTGTATACATAACATTGTCATGTTGTCCATATCTTGTACTTTTGTAAAGAACTGTTGTGAATATTGCTAATTTCTACTGCAACAAATACTGCAAATAATACTTCTTTTCTGTTTTAAAACTTGGTCCATGTAAGTCATTGTCCAAATGGCTACAGCTTCTTACCTTTCAGTGGGAACATCACTTGATGTGAGACTTGTTTCATCACTGCCAACACTATTGAGACTGTTACAATTCATTTCTCTCTGTCGGCGCTCTTCCCACTGCGCTCTGACTTCATCTTGCACTCTTCGTTTCAGTTCTTGAACTCTCTTGCGTTCCTCTTCAATTACCATACTACCTGGATACAACAGATAGCTTTGTTATTTGCTGAAAGTATACACTATATGTGTGTTTTAACTGACCTCAAAATAATTTTTTACTAGGATTCAGTCAAACTAAAGCATGTTAATTGCTAAATTACTAAATACAAACTAGTTCTGAAGATTGTTTGGTGAGTGTATGATTAATAGTACCTACCAATACTTGAAATTAAAGTTCTCTTTATATTAATTTTCAAGTAATATTTGCACTTTAAGGTGGACTGCATGCTGTTTTGATGTGCTGAACAACTTTTTACAATACCAATAATCCTTCTTCCAAATAATGCTGATGCCACAATGTAAAGTGCATGTTACTAACATCAATGATCCACACTGTACACAAGCTTTCAAAATTTTTGTCTCTAGAAAAAGTGAAGGAACTTACTACAGTTTTACTTCTGAAAACAGCTTTTCAAGTTTTGTACTTTTGTGACTGACTATGAATGCATAAACGGGATAATATCTTCTTAAAGTGAAGCTATATTGCTGTCAGCACTTCTCTGTTTACTTCTCCATAAGAGAGTTTATTAAGAGGTAATATGTATCCCCAATTTTTATATTCATTTACCTTGCTGAGCTAAATGTAAATGGCGGTTCCTCTCAATCTCTTGAAGAGAAGCAATTGTACGTCTTCCAAGAGAACCTGTTGCTAGGTCCATTGGTGCTCGAGAAGTCACACGACTGATACGATCCAAATCTTCTTGAGACTGCATGCCGTTAGGCTGACCTGCACCATCAGACTGGAAGAAAATTATAATTAAATTAAGCTACAAGATGAAATCTGGAGAATTACATCATCTCCAGGTTAACTGGACACATAATAGCAACTGTAATAAAAAAATATAAAAAAGTGTAAAAACTTTAATTAGGAGGTTAAATCGTCAACCCACTGCACTGAGCCAGCTACACCATTTGCCAAAGCTGTAAATTTATCAAAAGTTAACTGTCATCAGACTTAAATAAAAAGATTCTTCTAAAAAGCAGCAGCCTCAGCAGCAGTATTCAAAGAAAAATGAAGGTTCACATAATTACAGACAAAAAGAGAGGAAAGGCTGGAGTTACCAAAACTAAAAAGAGAGTGCAAGAGTTATGATTTTAAAACTGAGGTGCTCAAGTTGGTGAAGACCAGTAACCAAGAGAACAAAACAAAGGATATTTATATTTGCAAAGCTCTGAGATGTATCTAAAGGAAGAATCCATATGGCAAGTATGGTGGACAGCTAACAAAGTTACAGATACTGTTTGTGAGAAAGTTGCCTGCAGCTGGGTATTGTTCATTACTAGAATGTTTCTCTTCAGCTGTGTCTATTCAGTCTCACTGACATCTTAGTAGTAATGATGCTGACATGTGAAGACAAGTCTTGCTCCGAGAATGGTTGGATTGGATTGTTTGGGGGAAAAGACCAAACAGTGAGGTCATCAGTCTCATTGGATTAGGGAAGGATGAGGAAGGAAGTCAGCCGTGCCCTTTTTTTTTAAAGGAACCATCCTGGCATTTGCCTGGAGCAATTTAGGGAAATCACAGAAAACCTAAATCAGGATGGCCGGACGTGGGATTTAACAGTCATCATCCCAAATGCGAGTTCAGTGTGCTAACCACTGTGCCACCTCGCTCAGTCTGAGAATGGTATATGAACCATATAGCAAGGATATAATGGCAGAAAACCTGTAAGGAATTGCAGAGGGAATGTGACAAAAAACTAATTTAGGTGCATCTGAAGGATAGTGAGAAGACGTACATCATTTTACAAAATGGCTGTAGAAAATCAGAGCTCTTCTGGAGGCATTTATTGATATATCATAGGTGAGAAGACTGCTAAGTGACAAGAAGCAAACTCCATTGTTGTTTACAAGAGCGCACTGGACAGTACGTAACTGATACGTAGCTGAGAAGACACAAGAAATCAGTTTGAGAATTAAATGTGTACATTTGCCATTAACACCAAGCTGTGCGAGAGGCAGCACTTCACTTCACTTGGAGAGGTCAGGAACTGCTGAAATGTAAACATAGCGATTTCTTGGGTTTGAGTATACTGATTTAGAGATGTCAACACTGAGGAAGATGGCCTACAATCAATACAAAGAGCAAGACATGATTATCCATGAAAATGTTTTCAGAGTTTGGAGGAGTTCAATTAATTAAGGTGGAGAGAGGTATTCTTTCACACGGAAGCGGTTCAACTGTTTTAAAGCATATCAACTGTCTTGGTGTATAGTGATTAGGGTATCAATCTGTGCAATTGAGTGCATATATTTGCCAATCCATGTAGTGATCAACCCGTGCAGAGACATATTTAATAGTTGATTTGAAGCCAGAATGATTACTTTTGTAACTCTTCATAAGAAGATGGAAGGTTAAGGTAAAGAATTTCATTACCATGAATACCAGTATTAAATTGTGCTTCAATGTTACTCATACTACATTAGTTTTTGAAACTACTCACAGTGTAAGCAGAAAACCATGCATAGAGGCACAGGAATGTACTGTAATACGGAGTAATGGTGTTATTATTGCACTAAATAGCAACTGATGCAGAAGTTGTTAATGCTCTGTACCTCTTCCACATCTGATGAAGCATCTGGACTAGATTCAGGACTGCTCACAATACCCTGCCTTGCCAACTCCTCCAAGCGAAGTTCAATAGCACGCAATCTACTCCGGCCCTATGAAAAAAGCATGTAAATGTTATCCCATTGATGATACAAATTTCACATGCAATGGTTTGTTGTTCTAAGACCTGAAAAGAATAGGTATCTAAGCTACAGAACAGACAATACAGACAACTACAGGTAAGAAACATTAGACAAACTAAATTAAATTAATGCCTTTCCTACAGAGTTGTAAATTGTTTTCTTCATGAATTGACAGCATTCTCCATTGACAGCATTCTCCATCATCCTCCCACTGCCTCATTTGTGGAAATGTTTCCTAAGTATTCTGAGGACTTGAACTAGAGACACATGAAAACCACAATTTAGGAATACAAAGCTATCTTCATGTCATGAAATGAGTACTTTCTAGCGTTATTATGCAAAGGAAATGCCGGAATTAATTAACAAAGAAAATGAGGAAAGGTAAACATTCACCTGCAACGGATTGGTGGAGAGTGCATATGCAGGTAACAGTTCTTAGAATTACAGTAGCTTCACTGCTCCCTCAAATCTCTTTCAAAAAGTTCTACATCTGCATCTACATATATACTCTGCAAAGCACCATGAGGTGCATGGCAGAGGGTACGTCCCACTGTACCAGATATTAGGTTTCTTCCTGTTCCATTCACATAAGCAGCCCAGGAAAAGTTGTTGTTTAAATGCCTATCTGCATGCAGTAATTATTCTAAGCTTATCCTCATGATCCCCAGTGAACAGTATGTAGGGGGTTGTAGTACATTCCTAGATTAATCACTTAAATCCAGTTTTTTGAAACTTTGTTAATAGGCTTTCTCGGGATAGTTTACATCTTCTTCAAGAGTATTCCAGTTCAGTTCTTTTCATGGATTGAACAATTCTGTGACTATTCGTGCTGCCCTTCTTTGTAAAAGTTCACTGTCCCTCGTTAGTCATATCTGGTATGGGTCCCACACACTTGAGCAGAATTCTGGAACTGGCTACACAAGTGATTTGTAAGCAATCTCCATTGTAGACTGATTGCACTTCCCCAGTATTCTACCAATAAACCAAAGTTACCACCTGCTTTACCTATGACTGAACCTATGTGATCATTCCATTTCACATCCCCACAAAATGCTACACCCAGGTATTTGTATGAGTTGGCCGATTCCAACTGTGATGATATAGTCATACAATACTACGTTTTTTCATTTTGTGAAGTGCATAATTTTACTTTTCTGAACATTTAAAGCTACTTGCCAATCTCTGCACCACTCTGAAATCTTACCAAGATTTGACTGAATATTTATGCAGCTTGTCAGGTAATGCTTTCTTACAGATAAATGCATCATCTACAAAAAGCCTGATTATACTATTAATATTGTCTGCAAGGTCAGTAATATACAACATGAACAGAAGGGTCATAACACACTTCCCTGGGGCACAGCTGAAGCTACTTCTATATCTGATGATGACTCTCCATCCAAGATAGCATGCTGCATCCTCCCTACCAAAATGTCCTCAATCCAGTCACAAATCTCACTTGATACCCTATAAGATCGTACTTTTGACAATGAGTGTAGATGCAGTATTGAGTCAAATGCTTTTCAGAAATCAAGAAATATAGCATCTACCTGACTGCCTTGATTCAAAGTTTTCAGTATGTCATGTGGGAAAGTGCAAGTTTTGTTTCACATGATTTTTGTTATCAAACTGCATGCCAGTTGGCATTTAGGTGGTCATTTGGTTCAAGATAGCTCTAAGGATCTACAACAAATCAATAGAAGGGATAAAAGGCAGAACCGATAGAGGTACTCAATGTACCATCCGCCACACCCTGTCAGGTGGATTGCGGCGTATGGTTGTAGATGTAGATGTCAAGGATATTGGATGGTAATTGTTTAGATCACTTTTACTACCCTTCTTGTAGACAGGTGTGACCTGTGCCATTTCCCAAGAACTGAGTGTGGTTTTTTGTTTTAAGGAGCTATGATAGATTATAGTTAGATGGGGTAACTCACTGCAAATTCAGCATAGAACTGACAGGGACTGCATCGGGCCCTGGAGCTTTGTTCAGTTTACGATTTCATACTAATACTTATTTCATTCATCTTTTCAGTGGTATGAAGATTAGATTGGGGCAATTCTCCTGTGTTTTCCTCTGTAAAAGAACATTTGAAAATGGAGTGAAGCACTTCAGCTTTTGCTTTGCTACAGTTAATTTCAATTCCTGTCTCATTCCCTAGGAAATGGACACTAACTTTGGCGCCACTAACAGCCTGGACATATGACAAGAATTTCTTTGAGTTCTGGGAAACATGGCTCGATAACACTCTGCTATGGTAGTCATTGAAGGTATGAAGCATTGCTCTCTTGATAGTTAAATGTGTTTCATTAAGCATATCTATAATCTTATGCGTTGTATTGCACCTATTGTGCAGTGGGCTCTGTTTCCTTAGAAGTTTCTTTACAGTGACTGTATACCATGGAGGTTCCTTCCCATTATGAACTGTTCTACTGGATACATATCTATCCAGTGCATGGTATACTATTCTTTTAAGCTTCAGCCAAAGTTCCTCTACATGCTCCTGCCCTGTGCTGAAAATTTCAGGTTCTTCATTGAGGGATGACACTACTAATTTTTTATCTAACAATATAATGTAAAGCATAGTTGCTGCTTCCTATATAGTGGAGGTGCCAAGTCACAGGAAGCCACCATAAAAAGGCTGTCAGAAAGTTAGCTTTCTGCCAACAAGACCTTTGAAAAAATAGATGAAAGGCGTGGGAGCGCCCCCCCCCCCCCCCTCCCCACACACACACAGGATTGTAGTGAGATGGCAAAAGATGTGCAGATGTATAAACAAAACACCCACAGTCTAGTTTTGAATGGACAAGGGATCAGTACAAACAGAGGAGGGTGGTCCAATCCACTCCCCAGGAAGTACCACTTAGGGCATGAGGACGTTTGGGTACTGGCAGCTTCTGATGTGTAGGGCACACCTGGCCCATTTAGGAAGACCCTACAGTTCTCAGCTGAATCATCCAAGACCAGGAAGTCACAGCCTAGCTTGTCACAGAACTTTCCAAGTCTCTGGTTCAGTCCTTCCACTCAACTCAAAACCAAAGGACCACGATCAGTTCTGGGGAAAATGCTGCAAATTGTGATCTTTGTGTGCAAGTCTGGTCTTCTCAACCTTCTCTGCCAGTTGCTAAAATGAACCAAGAATGATCTCAGAACCCAGACGGCAGGCGCCATTTGTTCCAGCATGTGCCACAATCTGCAGTTGGTTGCAATCTGTCCCCTCAATGGCTGCTGGAATAGCCTCTTCCACATGTTGAATGAGGCCCCCAGACACACACACACACACACACACACACACACACACACTGAGTGCACCCTGGTGTCCTTTCCTGTCCCTTGCTGCCATTTCCCTAAGGGGTACCATCACTCGCCATATGTTTGAACTGCCGACAATTAATAGGACCCTATCCTTTTGCATTTGCCTCCTCCTGACACCAGACAAAGCAGGTTTTCCTAAAACAGGCGAAGTTTCAGTTTCAGTGAAAGACTGCAATTCAAACTTTCTGGTTGGGGGGATTGGTACAACACACTGAGCCCTTCCTGGTGCCCGTCCACCCTGTACAGGATGCCTATATCTACCATTGACATGCCATTTGCAGTCAAGTGGATGAGTAATGACATATCCTGAACTTTCTGCAGAGAATACAGGATCCACAGGAAAGGCTGGTATTTGAGTTACCTCTGGTACAGATATCACAGGTACACAACTCTCCGGAGCTATCCCAACACACCGATTCACAGCACCTGCCAACCATTTGACAGTAATGAGGGTGATTTCCAGTTGCTTATGAACATCAACCAACTCATCCTGTGTTCAAGAACAGCATTCACAATTGTGCTGCATCTTGGCTGGTGAAATGTATTACAGTGCGGTGCACAAATAATTTTAAATTAAGCTTGCTAATTATCTTTTAATCTGTTGAGCTAAAAAATTGCTAATTCACCATAAGAATTTAAGCAAATACACACGAGATTTCTATGAAGGCAAGACAAAAACCTGGATAAAAATTACAAGTTTCCTGCAACATTTTGAGGTTAATTACAGTTGTTGAGTAATACCTGAGATTTTACGATTTCTTGTGTGCCATTCATCTATCCATTGCAGTAACTGTTCACTTTCCTCTTTTTTGTTTACTATATATTAGTCAAAATAAAACAGAAACAGTGCCGTAATTCTTTATACATCTCATTAAGAAACTTCGTTCTTCCCAAGTATCAACAGGTGCAAGAGCAACTCAAACATAAAACTTACTACACACACACACACACACACACACACACACACACACACACACACACACACACACACCTCCACCTTGTCTTGTATGAGCTGGACTGACAACATCATTCAACAGTGACACTTCCCTCTCAGGCTTAACCCCCCCTGCCCCCCCCCCCCCTCATCCATGCCTAGTCACCTTCCAGGAATTCCTTACTCCAACTTGGCCTCAACATCCTACCCCAGGTCACTTCCTAAGAACATAAATCTTTCAGCAGAAGAAAGGACAGTAATGGACAACCTGAAAACAGATCCTGACCTAATCATCCTCCCTGCAGACAAAGACTCTACCACTCTTTTGACAAGTCAGAGTACCTGCTTGACAGAGCACCTCTACCAACTGTCTGATTCTTTCACCTACGAGCTCTGCCAGAGTGATCCCATCCCAGAAGTCTGACATATCCTCCAATCCCCACTGTCTGTCCAGCGGGCATCATGTAGGGACAGAGGTGCACGTGTGTGTGTGTGTGTGTGTGTGTGTGTGTGTGTGTGTGTGTGTGTGTGTGTGTTTTTAGTCCTGTCTGTAAAATGGTTACTCTGAAACCTATCAAGTTTTCTTTCTTTTTGTGTATGCCTGCTGACACCTAAGTGGGTCAGCTTTTCAGTGAGTGGTCTCCTTAGATCCAACAGTATTTACACTCTGCCAGAACTTTCATACAACATTTATTCAGAAGTAATTGTGGGAGACTAACAATGCACTATCAATATCTGAGACTTAAGAAGGACATTACTGTTCTACTTTAAGATGCAATCCGTGGGAACCTGTTTAAAACAAGTCTTCTGAAAGACGTAAGTGTTGCTTTAGTTGTGAATTCTGCCATCAGTTGAAGTGATTTTGATTTTCTGCCAGACTGTGTAGGTAGCCTGTTTAGTTTAGTTTTTATTACTTTGGCCCTTTGAAAGATATGTCAAATGAGTTGTAATGTTTGTGTTTCAAAGCCATGGGTTGTGAACCTGAAAATCCTATGTAGTAACGTATTTCAGTTTTATTCTGAATACCTTAATACATGGCCTAGTCACATTAATGTGACCACTGCCTGTGTTCAACACAAATGTGCAATGACTACTCACAGACAGCAGGTGGCAGCACTAGCAGTGGAGGGTATATGAAGCGTGTTGAGGGGACAGAGGAAATAGTGCAGTAGTAGTTGTAATGCGGAAATTGAGTGATTTATCTGATGTTCAAAAGGATGTAATCACTGCCTTTTGGAAGCATTTATGAAGTAGCTAAGTTTTTAAACTGTTCACATGATGCCATGGTTAAAGTATATCATGCATGGCAAAACGGCACTATCCAAAATCGGTGCTGAGGCAACTTCGGTGCACCAAGGGGCATAGATGACAGGTGAACAAAGGCTGCAGAGGTGTGTATGGGTGAATAGACATGCCACTGTTGAGCAACTAACACCCCCCCCCCCCCCTGCCCACATGAACCAAGTGGGTACCAACACAACAAAATCTCCTCAATGACCATCCATTCATTCTTCGAATGTTGCTGCATATTGGCCAACAAACCAGGCATCAGATCCATACACCCGCACTGACTGCTATCATTGGCAATAAATACTGGATTAGTATGCCAATACCTCAACTCCATGTCCACTGAGTGACAGCATATGCCCTTTTCAGCAGATGGCCATTGGTGTGTATGGCATGAAACATCTGAAAGCAAGCACCGTGTGTGCGTTATGGAATGGGGAATGTTTTTGTAGTGTTCCATGAGTAATCTCATCATTTTGGAAGCCACAATGGATGCACAAGTATGCATCTATACTTGGAGACCATGTCCACGCGTACAGGCAATATGTTTTTCCTTGGCATGATGACATCTTGCAGCAGGACATTGCAATGTGTCACACAGCTTGCAGTGTATGCATGTAATTTGAAGAGCAGCAGGATGAGTTTACTATACCCCCTTGGCCACCAAACTCCTGGGACTTAAACACAATTGAGAATTGTGGGATCACATTGACCTAGCTTTTCATGTCATGGATCCTCATGTGAGAAACCTAGTGCAGCTGCCCACAACATTAGATTCCACATGGATCCACATCCCTGTCGGTACTTTCCAGAATCTCACTAACTCTCAACCTGCATGTCTCGCAGTGGTCCGTGCTGCGCAAGGTGGTTATTCAAGCTTTTGACAAATGGTCACATTAATGTGACTGGACTGTGTATAACAAAGAGATGTTACATCACTGTTCAGAAGAGGTCGAAGTTATGTCACACTAGAAACAGAATCTGAGTACTTTGTTATTGTTGCCAGTGTCCTACACCTACATTATCAGATCTTACATGGGGGCCTTCCATTTAAAACTCACCAGAGGTTCATGTGCCAATACCAAAGACATTAGTGCATTAAGAGCAATGAATTTTTCATGTCATTTGAAATTTCTGCACATACAGTGACACATACTGACAGGTGTGCCTTGATATCTCAGGTGAAAACACAGGTGCAATACTACTAGATTCCAACGTAGCAGGCAATATTAGGTAACTCATAAATATTTATTTTCCATACACCTTTCACTTCTGGAAGAAATACTTCTTTAGTGAAGTAATTATTTCTTCTCAGATGAATTTGTGATGCCTGATTGGTGGTGTTAACTGACATAAGAAATATAAAATGATTTTACTGAGATTACTCTTGCCTTTCCCTGTTGTTCCTTTCGAGCCTCACAGTATTAAAACATGCAAACAGCACGTTCAGTCTTCTCTTTCTTCTCTTGCCAAACAATATTATTCTATCGAAGACTGGACAGTGTTATTTTGCATTCTTTAGAACAGTGTGTCTCCATTGGTACAACATTTTGATAACAGAATGTAGAAGTAGCTATCTACATTTAACAAGAGTGCGTAAAATTACAACCGTTCACAAATTGGAACACCAAAGTGCTTTGTGTGCCATAGTCATACTTGAAGCAGAATGTCATCAGCTTCCTCTAGCTTTTAAACAGCTTGTAATGTCTACACCATTTTTTCTATACACTTTATCACTCTTTTCATTTTGTGTTAGGTGTAATTTGCCAAGCTTTCAGGACAAAGGCTACAAATGGGTACACGTCTCATATTTAAAATGATTTCATTGTCATCTGTCATACGTTAACAGCTACTGATGATGGGAACTGCAACCATCTGTCATTGCCAGAGGTACACATGTGACAAAATTGTGTTCATACATGCACACCTTCCTCTTTAATAAGAGAGCTTGCTGCTGGGTCTGGTCTGGGCTCAGAATGATTCAGGGAAAGACTCTTACAATATGTCTGTACAGTGCTACCAGATCCTCATTTAGTAAATTTATTGGTGAAGGATGAGAGTAATCAGTGCCAAAATTTAATCATGTCTCCTGAAAGTCACAGGCTGCTTCCCTAAGTTACTGCAACACACACAAAATAACTTAATACTTCAACACCAGTATGGGGGAAAAAAAAAAAAAAAAAAAAAAAAAAAAAAAAAAAAAAAAAAAAAAAAATGAAAGAGATACATAGAGGAAATTCTGTTGGGCTCATTGTCACCATGAACAAGTGTCCTATTTGTGTGTTCCAAACTCAGACTGTTCAAATTAGTAAACAACACATTAGCAACAATTTACAGACCACACTTGTGAATTAGAAACCAATATGGTAAGAGTAATGTAAAGACCGTAGCTGTGAATTTGGTTGGGAGCCTTACAGTCTCCACAAGTCATGGATTATGTGGTTACAGCTTAATGAGGAATTTATACTGTTGTGTGAATTGGCAAATTTATTTATGCAAAGCTATGTCAGAGGTGACAATCTTCTGAATTATAAAAAAACTGCTACTCCCATCAGGGATTATTAGTTGTGGAGGTTCCATGTTGTTAATCTGACTCTTAACTAGCCAAGTTAGTGTTCAGCACAAGCTACACCATGAAACATGGCACACAACACAACTAACTTGATTTCGGGCTGTCATTCACGCATGAAAAGGCCATTTACTGCAATTTTGTAGTAGTAGTAGTAGTAGTAGTAGTTGTTGTTGTTGTAGTAATTGTTATCATAATCAGCAGAATCACATCATCATACTGTGCTGTACTTTTTATTTTTACTTCTGACAGTAAAATGAAAAGCATTCGTCTTCATACAGAATCTTAACATACACATTGTTTTATATAGTTTATTTAAAAACAAAGATGATGTGACTTACCATACGAAAGTGCTGGCAGGTCGATAGAAACACAGACACATACATACACACAAAATTCAAGCTTTCGCAACAAACTGTTGCCTCATCAGGAAAGAGGGAAGGAGAGGGAAAGACGAAAGGAAGTGGGTTTTAAGGGAAAGGGTAAGGAGTCATTCCAATCCCGGGAGCGGAAAGACTTACCTTAGGGGGAAAAAAGGACGAGTATACACTCTCACACACACACATATCCATCCACACATATACAGACACAAGCAGACATATTTAAAGACAAAGAGTTTGGGCAGAGATGTCAGTTGAGGCGGAAGTGCAGAGGCAAAGATGATGTTGAATGACAGGTGAGGTGTGAGTGGCGGCAACTTGAAATTAGCAGAGATTGAGGCCTGGTGGGTAACAGGAAGAGAGGATATATTGAAGAGCAAATTTGTTACATGATACCCTATAAACATGTCAGTAATACGCACTTCATCAAGCAGTCTTAGGTGCTGGAGAAGTTGCTGTTCCAGCTGGTCACCCTCATCTTGTGCTGCTCGGTCTGCCTCTAACCGCTGCTGATCAAGCTCCCTCATGCGGCAACGCCTTGCCTCTATACGTGTATACACTTCCGTCAGTTCTCGCTGCAACTCTTCTCTTCTTGCCAGACAGCTTGCTTCTTCCTCTAAGTGATGGAACTCCATATCTTCAAACATCTTCAAAAATACAACCAAAATAACAGAAAGTACATTTGGAAAGTTCTAATAGAATAAAGAAAATACAAAAAGCACATATTTCAGGAGGAACGAAAGTTTATGACTTTGCATCTAAGTACAGTAACTCTCTCATACAAGTAACAAATGTGTTTATCCTGTTTTACAACTGGTAATCTGGTAATTTATTGGCACTAAGCAGCTGGGAGCTTATTCTTATGTCACATACATTTTGCTACCTTGATGCGTTCATATGAATCTGAGAGCAGTTTAATGGGATGTGACTAACTCATCTAAAACTGGATAATACATGTAGGTCAAACATTCTCTCTTTAAAATCATTAATAATTGTTTTCTTTTCAGCATAATTATCTATTTCTGGTAGAGCAAAGCCAAAGAATCTTAACGATTTGGCTTAAAAAACTGACTGCCTATTGATAATTTCTTAATAGCACATCACTGGCAGTATCATTTTGTTTCTGGTATTTTAACTTTACAATTTTTGTTCCTTTTAATCAGTACTCAGATGACAAATTACTCAACAAGTATCCAAAATAGTGCCTAACTTCAGGCCAATCTGACATTTTCAGTGGTCTACCACTGCACTTCCTTGTTTGGTTCTATATTTAAACCGATACAGTTTGGGGATTAAGACACTGGATATGCATTTAAGAAAACTACGGTTCAAATCCATACCCATAAATGTTTTAAGCAAATACCGAGATGGTTCCTTTCAAAAGGATACACCTGACTTCTTACCCTGCTCTTTCCTAAGCTGCCAATCCACTTATAATGACCTTATCATCAATGAGACATTAAACCCCTTATCATACCTCATTTTCATTCCCCAAGACAGTTACCTAACTGCAATTAATGAGTCCTCAAAATGTTGCACTATCGAGAGGGAAGATCATTGTGTTTGGCATATGGCTGTGGCATCGTACTGCATCTGAAGCAGCAATGTGAGCAGCAGATGGCACCACAGTGACACAAAAAATTATTAAATATCTGTTAGTTCAAGGACAGCTCTGAGCCAGACACCCTGTAGTGTGCATTCCACTAAACCCAAACCAACCGAGAGCTCATTGGAGGGATGGAGGTCTGTTGTGTTTTCTGATGACAGCTAGTTCTGCCTCAGTGCTGGTGATGGCCTTGTGTTGGTTAGGAGGAAGCCAGCTGAGGGCCTGCAACCAACCTGTCTGCGTGCTAGACACACTGAACCTACACTTGTAATTATGGTCTGGGGTGCGATTTCACGTGACAGCAGGAGCACTCTCCCTGTTATCCCACACATCCTGCTGAAAATTCGTATGTCAGTCTTGTGATTAAATCTGCTGTGCTGCCATTCATGAACGGCATCTCATGGGGGGTTTCCAACAGGACAAAGCCTACCCACATGCTGATATTGAAACCCAACATGCTCTATTGAGTGTTAACATGTTGCCTTGGCATACTAGACTACCAGATCTGGTCATTACACAGGTTATTAATGTACCAACATTTCACATTTGCAGTGGCTTATCTCAAATGTAGGTTAACTTGTTATCTTGTAATGTTAGGTTACCTAGGCGAATGTATTTCCGAAATTTCCTCACTCTACGTTAATTATTTTTTGTGTTGTGATTTATTTTCTGTCAATGTGTATGTTCAGTACACTCAAACATAATTAAAAGTGTACAAAAATATAGTTACATTTGACATAAAACAGTGTGACTAATTTTTCTCTACATTACCTTCCTCTCAGAATCGAGGAGATCATGTTGTTGTTTCAATTTCTCCGATAATTCCTTATGGCGCTCAATGTCTGTGCACACAGTAGCTTCATCATTTAACCTGCAACAGAAACAACTTCCTAGCTTGTTTTATTGTCAAGTGCTTAGAGATAAAATCAAATGTATTTATAGATTAAGACATGAATATGAGCACATCCTAACAAAACAAAATTCTGCAGTAAAATTTCATTATTGATACAATTATGAAGGACTGAAAATCTGAGAAGAGCTTAGTATCATGAATTTATTTATAATACCACTTATGGTGGGAAAATGAAAATTTCATATTTCATATTTCAAGCCAATATCATTACATACATTCACTGACAAACTTAACAACTTTCTGTTATAGCTGAACTTTACATTCATGGATACCATTCCACAAATACAGTGGAAAGCTGGGCAAATATCATCTGGGAAATAAGTGTACTCTTATGGAAAGATACTCATTAAAAATGACCCCTGATCCTATCTCCCACATTTTGCGGTTCCTGACGTTTTTGTGGCCGATTAAATATTCCATCCTTTTCCAGGTGTTCATCTCGGATATCATTAATTCTTGTTCTAAAAATTCAGCTGACAACCTTTCATCCATTCTGAAAGTGAGTTGCTTGCATGTTTAGTCCACAGTATTGTGTAAAGTGATTTTGCAAGCAATTCACCTTGAGAATGGCTGAAAGTTTGTCAGCCAAAATAGCAGAACAAAAATTAATAATATCCTGGATTCACGCCCAAAAATGATGGAAAAAGATGTTATAGTTGCAGAATGACCAGATGATCTATAACCATACACCAAGAGGGTGCTCGGGGCTGTGGCTAAGTGAAGCTGGTGAATCAACAGAAAGCAGATGACAGTGACCATTATTGACAACTTTCTGGTCAGTGTTATTATTGACTGTACTAGGGAGTAGTGAAAGTGGTGGCTGAGAGGTGTAGGTTGGTTCTCCAACCTCATGTCCTCCCCTCTTTTAAAATGCCAGTGAGGAGCCTTTGGCATATACCAACTTGATTCATGACACTAAGGAAGCACTGTTGCCACAGGTCATTAGTGAACAGCTGCTGCCCATGTAGCATCATAGAGAGCAGCAATTATGGGAGAAAACAGCAGTCATTAACGGGGTTATTGTGGCAACACTGCTTCACTCGTGTAGCTGCCAGAAGAGTTTTGCAATAGTTTACCGAGTTCTGCTCAGCACATGCAGGCTTCTGGCTTCTGGCTTATGATGCAGTTAAATTTTGAAATGCTATTTGGAACTGAATCTTATTTATTGCCATGTTAGATGCATTAAACATGATGCCACCTATATAACTACAGATTCCACTATGTAAGTTACCTTTTTTGTTCTTTCATCTAAACAATGAAGAGTGGTTTTATAGTTCATATTTGTAGATTTTCTGACAATCCCTTGAAAATGAATACACAGCCAAACCTGCACAGTAGTGAATTCACAATAAAGAAATATTTTCATCCAATCAATGACAGCCAAGATAGCAGTAAAGATCAGTGACACACTATTCATAATGGTTCATAACTCATTTGTCTGAAGTTATTCTCAGGAGTGAGGGGGAAGGGCAACACAGGTAGAGTGTGCACAAAGTAACTTGGCCTGTGCCTGCAGAAATGGGTCAGTAGCGGGGACATCAGTAGGTGGGGGAGGGGACCTTTGCGAAGAGCCACAGTGCAATAGGGGAGGTGCAGTACAACAGCTACAGCCTACACATGAACGTGTATTTCGCATAACTTGTAAGTTGTTGCCATTGAGTCTGCAAACAATCATATTAACAGATTATGTCAGTATGACCAATAATGTGACAACTACAGGCGTTTCTTGGAGCACTATCAGGATACTGTAGGTCTCATGCTGTCTTCAGAATATTGCTTAACTCCTTGGTACACTTGATTGGGAAAGAAGCACATTTCTTGATACTGAGCAATCACAAAATTTGGAGAATAGATTTTCTTTATGAAAAATTTAGGTATATTTTAAAGTAACAAAATGCAAGATTCTTAACCATTCCTTCCCGTTGTGGTATGCAGATGAATGTCATTAGTACCATATCTTCATATTTATTACACTGAAGGTTTTAAATGAATGCACCTACTGATGTAGATTTATCTCTAGTATGTAACATGTGCAAGTATTATCCAGAAAAAGTACACATTAGTAAAGTGTTATGGTACATTAACATTTGGAACAAGGAAAAATAAATGTAACCCCCCCCCCCCCCCCACACACACACACGAATTAGAAATATGAAGTAATAATCAATATTTATTTCAACTTTGTTTAGTAAGAACATCTGAAAATAATAGGATGAAAATGGGAATGTGCAGCAGATAAAAAAAGATGTCACAACGGAAGTGAATAAAAACTTAAAAGCTAAACAAATACAGCCTGTTAAGAATATGTAAATTTTTCTGATATAAAAATTATGAGAGAAGAATTGATTATAGAAATGTGTGCACTTGCTATTTAGATATCATCTCCAGCAAAAGTGGAAAAAACTTACAACCTCAATAAATTAAGGAAAATTTTGGAAGATTTCCTGTCTTACCTTCGAACTTCTCTGTCTATTTCATCAAGCCTTCTCTGGCACTCAGCTTGCCTCTTTAATTCTTCTTCTTGAGTTCTCTCCATAATATGGTCTAGCTCCACCATTCGCGATTCCACTGCTACCAGTCGGTCTTCCTCCTGTAACAGCTTCTCAGTTTGTGACTGCTGCTCTCCATCGAGAAGGGCTCGCTCAAGTTCCAGCTGCAAGGAAAAGGTCCATCTTCAGTGTGATGTAAATGACAGATTTTATTGAAAGATAAACTAATAGAATTGGGTAATGTAAAATGTAAAATTGTGGTATTTTCAGAGTGGATATATTATCATTAGTGAAACTGTGTCTGTTTTTTACCTCTTTCACCTTAGCAGCCTTATTGCACTATGAAATTAAATTGATTTTTACATATTTGCTCTTGATATTCTTTAGATGAAAAAAAAAGGACTGTAATTCATACCTATGGATTATTGCACCGTTCCTTGCTACAACAATCTCAAATTTAAAAACTATGGTCTTGAACTGTAAATTATGTTAAGAAGTCTTCAGCTTATAAGATCATCATTTGTCATATGATGTTGACCAATAAGCCAAAAAAATTATTAAGAACCTAAATAAAAATGAGTTGAGTAGTTACAGTTTTTTTATTCTAGATACTATGAATTATCTAACATAGCAGAAAAGAAAAAAAAAGTGCTTTTACACATTGAAATTGTTCCTAATATCAAAAGATTGCAGAGTCCAACTATAAAATCTGAACAGTAAATAGTTACTGCTCACTAATTTTTGGAAACTAATGCTACACACTAGAAATATATGTTGTCACACATTAAATAACAAAAACCAACTTCACATTAGCCACACAATATGTATTCACAGTTGCAACACTGAAGATACTTTTGCAAAAAATGTAAATAAAACTATCAAACAAATTGAAAGTTTGTTTATGTTACTTTCTACAACTGTTATCACTCCATTAAGTGGTGAAGACAACAGCTAAATATAAAGTCACTAAAACCAATTATTCAGTACCTCCCTCAGAAGTTCCTCTTCTTGCTGTTCAATTTCTGTTATTTTTCGTTTTATACCAGACATGCTTGCTAGAAGCTTGCTTCTTTCCTTCCGAAGTGCATCCCCTTCATCTTTTGTTGTCTGAAATGAATGAATTTCTCAGTAGTTAGAATTCACAATGAAAATAAAAAAAAAACTTCACAATAAGATATACTCACTCTTCTTTGCTGCTGAATTAGAGATTCTTTTTCTGTCCTGTCAGCTTCATTGTTTCTCTGATTGAACTGTGTAAATGCATGGCTTGAACTTCTGTCAGTTCTTGGTATATCAGTCTTATTATCTAAACTCATATTTTTCTCCATCCCACTTACATTGTCCCTAGCTTCTCCATTTTGATTTGAAAAGTTGGGCTGTTCTTTATGTACAGGCATATCTACAGAATCAGCTGGTGATGAATCAGAGCAACCATTTTCAAGAGGAAGAATAAATTTGTCCCTCTCAAATGGTTTCTGGCCTTCCTCAATATTACTAGGCGTTATTTTACTATTTGCTTCTGCTTGGTTTGCAGTTTGAGGTACAGTGCCATTTTGGTAGTTCTGTATTTGAGATAGTGAACTTACAAAATCATAGTCATTGGACAATCCTAACCGATTTTCTGCTGCATCTTCCATTTCTCGACTGAAAGAAATCAAATAACTATCACAAACAGAAAATTAAAACGAAGAAATACTCAATTTAATATATGAAGTGATTTGCTGAGATGACTGAATAAAATTAACTTCTGTCTTTCTTTACATAAAAATTTCAAAATAGAAAAATATCCTACAATTTCAAAGTACATTGCAAGAATGGCACATGAATCAAAGTCATTAACATGTATGAATACACAACAAAAATTATTTTGTAATTCAGAAAAGGAAGGAGTAAAATATCATGTATGAAAGTGTTTGACATGTTGACATCAGACATTAATATCCAACCACCTAATGTGAATAGAAACAGTGAGCCGTTAATTAAACTTGTGCACTTAACTATGTGGGTTTCATAATAAATCATGTTGACAGACAAAAAAAAAAAAAAAAACACCAGTTATAGCAGGCAAAAATAAGATGAACAAAAATAGCTGGAGGGTATGGTATACAGATACTGTATTATGGAATATAGCCTACAATACCTAACATTAAGGAACAGGAAGTGACTGAGAACATGAAAAATTGGAGATGCCATGGAGCTGAAATACTTATGAAGGTGTTAGGAAAGAAACGGGAACAAAAAAAAATTGGAAATCAAGTGCCTACTGTTAATATCAACTACTAAAGCATTAAGAGAAATAATAAAGTGAAGAACATAATGGATTGATGGAGTGTCCATTTGTTGACTCTTTTCTCATAACTGTTTGGTGAGAACTGGTTATTCTACATTCTTATGATCTATATTCCCTCATACTGCTATTTGTGAATCCATAATGTCACGAAGAAATTTTGTTGCTAATTAGCAGTCCAACAAGACTAATAGAAGGTGACCAGAAATTAGCCTTTAAAAGATGACAGAATATCTTAATCTCACACAGTTTCAGTTATCAGTACAGTTCTACTAATGTTATACTCATTTCATAAACATTTGTATGTACTAGATCAAAATTACACTGCCCTGTTAATACAAAGATGCATGCTTAGTAATAGAAGTAATAATGCAGATATGAGATATGCCATACCTTATATTGTGATCTTTAGTTGTAGCAATGGTTTTTATCCTGGTTCGAGGGCTCTGAGGATATACAACAGACCCAGGTGAAGGAATAACCACATTTTCGTATGGACTAAAGGTATTTCCATTGGCTGGAGTAGTCCTCTTATTAGGCATACAGCTTGTAACAGGTGTGCTAGTTGATGTACACATTTGTGGATCATTGGCAACATAATTAGGATTTGAATTATTGTATGGTGATGAAGGGCTGTTCACAGACGAGAATCTGCAAAAGTTTTTTTCAGCTACACAATTCTTTAAAAGTTATGGTAGTGCAATAGTATTTTTCAGAAATGTATTTTCATACCCAGTTATGATATTGTTTGTGACATCAAATGTAAATACATCTGGTCCATAATCATCGGGCATCGTTCCATTTGGTGGATTTCCGGGAGATGTCAGTCTCTTGTCTCTTGGCAAAGAACCATTTGTTTTTATTCTGTGTTGTGTAAAAATATTGTCAGTGAATTATATAGCAATATTATAATAAAAAATTAAAACAACTCATTTTTTAGCATTACATGTTTTTAATTGTTTTTATCATAAAATGCACAACTTTGTCAACAGTTCTGCACACTGGGTGCATGCTCCTTCACATTAAAACAAGTAATTGTTTCAAAGATCAGTTTCTTATAGGTGTGTTTCTATGCATATAAATTGTTGAGGTTTTTAAAACACTAGATCATTTCTTATGGATCCATTAGTCAGTTTTAACTTCAATATTTGTTCAGAATGGAACAACACAATACTTTTTTCAAGGTAATAGCCATTGATAAAGACATTCATTAAAGATGGTGCATTAGTGCAGTTATGCAAAGATAAGGAAGGTAACTGGCTATGTCATTGTCAAAGAAACAGGTGGTTTGTGGAAATCATAGAAAACCTAAATTTTAATGGTGGGTCAGGGATCTCCTGCCATGCAGAGATCAAAATTCAGTATTTTTCCACTATGCCACCATGCTAAGTGTAACGATATACTATCAGAAGTTTATGTTGGGATGGTAAAAGCTGCTAGAAAAAAAACGCTGTTCTTTACCTCATAGTAAAAACAATGCATAGTTAATAATTACTTGTGAAGTGCATGATACACATGCACATGGCTTCCAGTGTTTCTTCAGTGAATAGTTATCAGTGAACAACATAGAACTATTCTCTTATTACCTGTCTGTCTGACTCTCTGTACGAAACTGGTAATATATGGATCTTGGGATTAAGTCCAGTCACCTATACTGTACACTGATCAGCCAGAACACTGTGACCACCAACCTACTATTGATATAAACCTGTCCAGGTGGTAGCAGCATCACCTGGCAAGTCAGACACATGCTGATTGCATGTAGTATCAGTGAGCATGCTGTCCGTGTGTAGAATGCAGAAGGCTCTCAATCTAATCTGAGTTTGACCAAGGCCAGGTTGTCATGTCCTGGATGCTTGGCATGAGCATTTCAGAACCTGCAAGATTCATCAGGTGTTCGAGGAGTGCCTTCAACATGTGATGAAACCAAGGTGAAAGCACATCCAGATATTATGAAGTTGGGCAGCCACCCCTCATTACAGATGTTGGGCACTATAGGCTGGGCAGACTGGTAAAACAGCACAGGTGGCAAGCTATGGTGGAACTAACATTGGGCTTTAGTGTTGGGCAGAGTACAAGTGTGTCTGAACACATGGTGCACTGAACACTCCTAATGATGGCCTCCGCAGCCGATGATCCATGCATGTGCCAATGTTGACATCACAACAATGGCAACTACAGCTGAAATGTGCATGCGATCATCAGCGTGGGACATTGGTGTAGTGGCAGAGCATTACATGGTCTGATGAATTCTGATACCTCCTTCATCATGACAATGGGAGAGCATGAATCCTTCATCTTCCAGGGGAACAGCTTCTTGACACCTGTACTGCGCGACACAGACAAGCTGGGGATGGCTCCATTATGCTCTGGAGAACATTCACGTGGGCATCCATGGGTCTAGTGGAGCTTGTGCAAGGTACCATGACAGACAAGGGATACTGTACACTGTTTGACTACATCCCTTCATGACGATAATTTTTCCCTGACAGAAGTAGCATTTTTCAATGAGATAGTACACCATGTCACAAGGCCAGGAGTGTGTTGGAGTGGTTCAAGGAACACAGTAATGAGTTACAATTAAAATGATGGCTCCCCAACTCACCATATCTGAAGCCAAACAAACATATGGTATATGATTGAATGCAGCATTAGAGTTCATCTTCCCCCCTCCCCCCACCCCCCAGAATTTATGGGAATTAGGTGACTTATGTGCAGATGTGGTACCAACTCCCTCCAACAATATACCAAGGTCTCATTGCTTCCATGCCATAAAGCATTGCCACTGTTATCTTTGCCAGAGGTGGACACACCTGTTATTTGGCCATAATGTTCTGGCAGATCAGCGTAAAACATCTGTAAAACAAAAATCGTTCAAAACAACTTTTCCCCTTCATTTGTGTGTATTTCCATCTTAGAAATGAATGACATTTATTGACAATTTGCACTGTAAGGTAATTTCCTAAAGAGATGAGTTTAAAACAGAAAAGCAAATAGTACCAACTTAATCTTTCCAAAAATTGCTGACAAGTGTTCCACTTAGCATCACACATTCAAGCCTATGCCGAAACACAGCTAAAATACCAACTGTTTATCTTAGTAATGTTTTTATGAGTCATTCATATACAAATTATAGTTAATGTAGCAGTTTGTGTAACACAAAGTGAATAGACACTATTTTTCTAATCACATTATATAAAATTACTTTTGAATTTGGTTTTCTCCTAACGCAGTTATAGCATTTGATGTGTTTTACTGTGACATTGTAATGACAACTATAGTAGTCTTCACAATTTTCTCTATTATGTTGTCAGTCAGTAATGTATTATAATCAGTTATTTCTTTGTCTTCTTGTTAATAGCTGGTATAAAATATTTGAGAAAGTTGCGCACTACTTTGAGGCAGTCTTAGTTAGTCACTCAAGAATCATACATTAGTGAAGATGTATTCTGATAATAATAGTCGGCCGCGGTGGTCTAGCGGTTCAGGCGCTCAGTCCGGAAGCGCGGGACTGCTACGGTCGCAGGTTCGAATCCTGCCTCGGGCATGGATGTGTGTGATGTCCTTAGGTTAGTTAGCTTTAAGTAGTTCTAAGTTCTAGGGGACTGATGACCACAGATGTTAAGTCCCATAGTGCTCAGAGCCATTTGAACATTTTTTTTGATAATAATAATTAAAAAATGCAGCACAAAGATATAATGAAATTATAAAATTAGAGATTTTTGGGCTCACTACCTTTTATAAACCTAAAAAGTATGATTAATTATTACTGTATGTCTTATACAAAGAAAAGACATTATTTTCAATACCGATTTTGCTGTAGTGTTGGTGTTGTAGGGAGCTTTGCTTGCCGCTCAGACTGTGCTTGACGTTCATATTCAGCACACATGTTCAGAATTTCTTCCAGACGAGCACGCTCAGCTTTTTCTACTTCTTGTTCTCTCAGCCGCTCTTCTTGTGCCTAAGGAAAAAAATAATACTTCTATGAAGCATCCAGTAATTTTCATTGATCTTATATTTGAAAAGTGGAAGCTACCAAACATAGAAAAACAATAGCAACAAAATTAAGACCATTTTATTGGTTCCTCTTCAAAAATGTTCTCAAAACAGTCAATGCAAAAAACACATTACCAGAGACAGTAATGAAAAATTAACGCACTGTACAGTAGGTGGACAACTTATATTGAGGGAGCTGTAACAGGACATTCATTTCCCTCATAAGAGTAAGCACATAATGTTTGTAGTAAACATTACATTGTAGTTTATTCCAAATCATTTCTATGTATTCTAGAAAATTTTTTGCAAAATCCTATCAAGAAGCAATACCTTGCAGAGGATTTATAGTAGTGGAAGCAGTGAGTGGCCCATAAAAAAGGCTGCATTCTGCTCCGGGAGACTGGAAGGCCTGAATTTTAAAACAATTTCATGTCGTGGCTGGCAGCTCATAAAATCAGGAGCTGACTACCAGCCCTCATGAATGTAGGGGGAAAACTGTGTGCCCTCCAAGGGGGAGGTGCCTGCAGCTCATGGTGTAGTAGTTAGCATCTCTGCTGTTAGAGAGCAGGATCCAAGGTTCAATTCCCGGCCAGGTGTACATGTATATTTTCTTCACTCAGGGAGTGGGTGTGTGTGTGTTGTCCTAATCATTTCATATCATCATCATCATCATCATCACCATCATCATCACAAGGATGCACAAATAATCAAAGTGGTGTCAAATAAAAAGACTTGCACCATGCAGTAAATTTTTTGGAACATTGTCCCAGGAAAAGCAATGATCTGTAATATTAGAATCAATTTTAATACACACAGTTGTGATCACATTTAATTTGTTTATTTTTATTTTTGGATGACCAGTTTTGATCTTATAAGAGATCATCATCAGATCTTACATTCCTTGATGACTGTAGGAACCATTGGCATGGAGCAGGTCCATCTGGGCAGGTGTTTTTCACACCTGCACAGATGGACTTGCTCCATGCCAACATTCCCTACAGTGATCAAGGAATATAAGATGTGAAGATGATCCCATAGGATATCAAATCTGCTCACCTAAAAACGAAAATAAAAAAACTTAAATGTGGTTGGTACTGTATGCATTAAAGTGTGTTAGGTGTCTCCAGATCAATAATACCATATTATCATTTTATGAGAGGCAGAGGTTATGTTTCAAACTAATTAACATATTGGAAGTCAAGAGTTAATAATCTTTCATTGTAAGCAAGGTTACTTTTGTAGTACAGAAACCCTACAAGTTTTCTGAAATGCTTTCCCCTGTAGTAGAGTCAACTTTTGTTTAGTCACTTTCTAATTTTCTAGCTAAGTGTTGCAGTTTTGTGAGTGTGCATGCACTTGGTAAGAAGAGGCCCATATTTCAATGTGGGGTCATTAGCCAGCTGGATGCTAGTAGTTAATAAATGAGATGGTCTTTGCCAATTACACCAATAAAGTCTGTGTGTTTCCTCATACACCTTAAGTGTGGCGGTATTGTGTGAGTTTTGCCCATTGATTCTGAACCAGTTCCTTGTTTTGTTTTTGTGAAGATTATCAGTGCAAGTTGGTAGAAACCAGCTGGAGACAGTATATGAGTTGTTGGCAGTGTATATTTTCCAATCAAGTCATCAGATCTTCAAATCTTTCTGATATTGTGAAGTAGCTACATGGCATTAATCTTTGGTTTCAGGACATTGACAAATTTAACCCTGTCTTGTGTCCCATAGCAAAGCTGATGATCCTTACATAGGCTGGTCTTATTAGTGTAGAGGTCCTAAAAGTTACTCCAAGTCCACCAATAAACTTTTACGAGTAAATCTCAGGATTGTATGTCATAATTTGTTTTGTATGCCACACGCAGACTAAGAGTGTGTGGATTCTATCTACGTATGTGCTTCATGTGACACCACAGAAGCTTCGTGGATGAGATGAAAGGCAAGTTACATGTTGAGAAAGTGCAGATAGGTAGATGGGTATAAATTTATGTATACGGATACGCGAATAGAAAGAAAGACAAAAAAGTGGTATTGTTCATTGAACCAAAGTAAGAAGGGAGAGACATACTGCAGTCTGTGAGTTATCAATTTTAGTATGTGATGAAAAACTGAAGTTTTAAATTGTTACATCCAGTTAATGCAGTACAAGAAACACACATACACACATTGGTATATTTAATATCTGTCAAAATGCAGTTTTGGTTTTGGGTGTAGCTGCATGTATAAATAACCTATCATAGTTAAGATAGTGCATTTTTATTGTAATGACTAGTTTTAAATTGAATTAGGCCATCTTCAGACATAAAATATTGAGAAGATGGAACCATCAACTGGTGCATGTTATCAGGAACATTGTGTCAGGCACTACAGCACAACTGAATGATTTCAATAACAAACACTAAACTTTTACTACTGTACTTTGAAATGTGAGTCTGAAGTATTAATGTGTTCATCAACAGATCTTATTACTTTCTGGGCTAAAACTTTAGCTTGCTAGCAGAGTAAGAGTCCATGACTGAATCGTCATGTTATTCACAATTAGTCAGAAAATCCTTTTGGAAGATCTAACTAGAGAAATTCATGTCTAGTTGATATGTTGCTAGCTGTACAAGACAATGTACTTGATTTTATTGAACAAAGCATACACTTTATCAAACTGTTTTAAAATCTGGAAAATGAGTACTCCCCTTGTACCTTATTTACCAACCATGGTAGAAGCAAGCAGTTTTGCAAGTTGCTTAAAAAGTCAAGGAAGAAAGTTCTTGTTCGGGGCAGTAAGTTATACATAAATTTTTTCTTAAACAAGGATTCTCATATTGATTATTGACTGACCAAAAATAAACAAGTCACAAGAGTAACATCATTAATTTTCACTTTAATCTTTGTGATTCTTGGCCACTACACTGCTGCAAGAAGCTTGAATGACATTTGTGATACAAAAACACTGTTACTCTCAATAAAGTCCATCATCAATATTGCCAACAACATGGAACAATATACTTCTACAGCTTATTGATTGGTGACTCCATGGAGTGTTCTGTGCACCATGGCCAGATAATGGATATAATTGGAAGGAGAAACAGCACTGGTTGTATTTTTTTGTTTTATTATCCGCAAAATCGATTTTCGGTCACTTAGTGACCATCCTCAGTGCTGTAATACACAATTAAAATTGGTAGGCACTGGTATTCATCCATTGTTCTGTAATATACAATTAAAATTGGTAGGCACTGGTATTAACAAGCTTAGAGCGATCACATCGGTCTAAGCTTGTTGATACCAGTGCCTACAAATTTTAATTATATATTACAGTACTGTGGATGGTCACTAAGTGACCGAAAATCGATTTTGCGGATGATAAAACAAAAAAATATGACCAATGCTGTCTCTTCTTCAAATTATATACTTCTACAGCTTCAACTTCCTTTATTACAATGAAGTAAGGGAAACCTTCTCAAACCTGCTTCCGTTTTATCTCCAGTTCTTCTTTGCGAGCATGGAGGTCCTCAATGCTACAACTGGATCCAAAACTGGGGGTGGGGCTGTTCACACGATGCCTCATCATTTCATAGCTATTGCCACCAGCTGAAGAGGTACGTCGATGGCCGGATGACAAAGGACTAGTTGTAGACGCACGAGGTGGTGATGGTGTTACACTGCGGGGACTATGATATCCACCTTTGTACCTGTATTATTATGAGGAAGACACACAAAGTCAGTGGCAACACAATATTTCAACAGAACTGTCTGAATGAACATGAGCTCTGATGAAACAGCTTATAATGAAAAGAACTGGCACTTCATACACAAGTATGTATTTAAGACATTTGAAGCACATGTACAAAATTTTGCTGTCTCTAACCATGACTTTATACAGCTGTTTAATATTTTTTGGTGAACAGTGACAAAGATAAAAAGAGAAAGAAAGACAGAACACTTCACTGTGAAATGAGAAATCATTTAAAGATTTGTGTTCTTGTCTCTTTCGGTTAAGATTAACGGTAAGCTTAATGGCAAAAGAGGGAACTAGAAAAGGCTAAGAGTTTAACTAGATAACATTCCACAGAGAAGAGGGAAACGTGTTAACTGGAGGGGTTAGAATGGGTGGGCATTACAGCCGAGGCAGGTGATTCGAAAAAAAAAAAAAAAAAAAAAAAAAAAAAAATCAATGCACAACTTTCACTTCTCGTAGCTTTCTACAGCTAACTTTCTCTTTCTTTTATGAAGTTAAATTTTAGTTTCATAAATATTCTTGCCTCCCCCCGTGAACCATGGACCTTGCCGTTGGTGGGGAGGCTTGTGTGCCTCAGCGATACAGATAGCTGTACCGTAGGTGCAACCACAACGGAGGGGTATCTGTTGAGAGGCCAGACAAACATGTGGTTCCTGAAGAGGGGCAGCAGTCTTTTCAGTAGTTGCAAGGGCAACAGTCTGGATGATTGACTGATCTGGCCTTGTAACAATAACCAAAATGGCCTTGCTGTGCTGGTACTGCGAACGGCTGAAAGCAAGCGGAAACTACGGCCATAATTTTTCCCGAGGGCATGCAGTTTTACTGTATGATTAAATGATGATGGCGTCCTCTTGGGTAAAATATTCCAGAGGTAAAATAGCCCCCCATTTGGATGTCTGGGTGGGGACTACTCAAGAGGATGTCGTTATCAGGAGAAAGAAAACTGGCGTTCTACGGATCGGAGCGTGGAATGTCAGATCACTTAATCGGGCAGGTAGGTTAGAAAATTTAAAAAGGGAAATGGATAGCTTGAAGTTAGATATAGTGGGAATTAGTGAAGTTTGGTGGCAGGAGGAACAAGACTTCTGGTCAGGTGCTTACAGGGTTATAAACACAAAATCAAATAGGGGTAATGCAGGAGTAGGTTTAATAATGAATAGGAAAATAGGAATGCGGGTAAGCTACCACAAACAGCATAGTGAATGCATTATTGTGGCCAAGATAGACACGAAGCCCACACCTACTACAGTACTACAAGTTTATATGCCAACTAGCTCTGCAGATGACGAAGAAATTGAAGAAATGTATGATGAAATAAAAGAAATTATTCAGATAGTGAAGGGAGACGAAAATTTAATAGTCACGGGTGACTGGAATTCGGCAGTAGGAAAAGGGAGAGATGGAAACGTAGTAGGTGAATGTGGATTGGGGCTAAGAAATGAAAGACGAAGCCGCCTGGTAGAATTTTGCCCAGAGCACAACTTAATCGTAGCTAACACTTGGTTTAAGAATCATGAAAGAAGGTTGTATACATGGAAGAACCCTGGAGATACTAAAAGGTATCAGATAGATTATATAATGGTAAGACAGAGATTTAAGAACCGGGTTTTAAGTTGTAAGACACTTCCAGGGGCAGATGTGGACTCTGACCACAATCTATTGGTTATGACCTGTAGATTAAAACTGAAGAAACTGCAAAAAGGTGGGAACTTAAGGAGATGGGACCTGGATAAACGGAAAGAACCAGAGGTTGTACAGAGTTTCAGGGAGAGCATAAGGGAACAATTGACAGGAATGGGGGAAAGAAATACAGTAGAAGAAGAATGGGTAGCTTTGAGGGATGAAGTAGTGAAGGCAGCAGAGGATCAAGTAGATAAAAAGATGAGGGCTAGTAGGAATCCTTGGGTAACAGAAAAAAATTTTGAATTTAATTGATGAAAGGAGAAAATATAAAAATGCAGTAAATGAAGCAGGCAAAAAGGAATACAAACGTCTCAAAAATGAGCTCGACAGGAAGTGCAAAATGGCTAAGCAGGGATAGCTAGAGGACAAATGTAAGGATGTAGAGCAGGCTGTTCCAACCGAGCTCCAGGGAGCCGGAGCGCTCACTGCGGCAGCTTGGAGCCTGCGTGGAGGGGGAAAGTGAACTCACTGCCCCCTGGCCACATGCAGTCACAACTGACGCAATAATCCGTGTTCAACGACAGCTATGACAGCCACGGGAGCACTGTACCTCTGTTGGAGGATACCTTTCTATTCGTAGAGAGGGATGGACGCCGCAGTGTGTTGTATGTCATAAAGTATTTAATTCTGCGAAGTGGTACAATATACAACAACATTATACACGTCTTCACGCAACACACTACGATTAGGTAGAAGGCGTTGCACACAGAGAACTGGTAGCCAGGCTTAAGAACGACCTACCAGGGGAAGTATGTTTAAAAACGGTTTTGTAATACGGAGGGTATCAAAACATGCAACATAGTTCGTGTTCTGTAATGCGTTTATAATTTTCAGGTGAATGAATGAGAAGAAAACACTACTGAATCTGAAATTCGAGCAAGCTACAGGGTCGCTCACATTATGGCGACGAGTGGCAAGCCATTTTTGGTGGGACCACTCGTAAAATCGTGCATGGTGGCAGTTGCAGAATATTTGTTTCCAAGGGAGTTGCAGGCAATTGAAGGGGTAATTGAAGGGGTTTGCCTGTTGAAGCAAACATTGTCTCGTCGAATCCTGGACATGATAGCAGATTTAGAGACACAGCTCAGGAAAAAGGCAGAGAGCTTTGTTGCATTTTCGCTAGCGCTGGACGAAAGCACAGACATATCGGACTGTGCTTAGCTTGCAGTCTTTGTGTGTGGTGTCAACAGGGAGCTGCAAGTAACTGAAGAACTCTTGGATATGGTACCACTCGATTGCACCGCAACAGGACGTGACATTTTTGAAGCTGTTTGTGAATCAGTGGACAATATGAATTTGCCGTGGGATAAGCTCCGTTCTGTAGCGACAGACGGTGCACCAAAAATGATCGGACGTCACCAAGGTTTTGCTTCTCGTTTGAAAAATAAACTCGGGGACGAATTCGGAAAGACATTTTGACTCTTCATTGTTTTATTCACCAAGAGGCACTATGTGCGGAAACAGTAGAGCTAGGTGGCGTAATGAAAGATATCGTGAAGTGTGTGAATATTGTGCGGCGTCACGGTATGAATCATCGCCAATTCAAAGGATTCCTGAAAGATATTGAAGCGGAGTATGAGGAAATACCTTACCACAGTACAGTTCATTGGCTCAGTTGGGGAAAAGTTCTTGATGTTTTCTTTGCCATTCGTGAGGAAATATCCCTTTTTCTCGAAATGAAATGGGAAGAAATGCGTTGTCTGAAAGATATAAAATGGATGTCAGACCTGGCGTTCCTAGCTGACATAACTATGCACCTGAATAATTTAAATCTGTCATTGCAACGCAAAGAGCAGCTAATCATTGACATGCACGACCAGATCAAAGCGTTGATGGAAAAGTAATGTTTACTTGAGAGGCAGATGAGTAGTGGACATTTAACGTTCTTCAATCGTCTTGCTTCTTTAAAACTACCTGAAAGTACTACTTTCAGCTATTACCAAGCAAAGTGAAAGCAGCTCATCACATCGTTTGAAACACGATTCAAAGACCTCACTAGTTTGAAAATGGAACTTAAGGTGTTCAGCACTCCTTTTTCAGTTTCCCCCGATGATGTGTCATCGTCACTTCAATTGGAGATTATTGATTTCCAAAATTCAACTTTGTTGAAAGAGAGGTACTACAACACGTTGGATTTGTCACGATGGTATCGTTCATTACAGCGAAAAATGTTTCCCAAGCTTCACAACAATGCCGCTCAGATCATGTGCATGTTTAGATCTACGTATTGTTGTGAGCAGCTTTACTCAGCAAAGAAAAGAGTAAAAAGTAAGGAACGATCATTTCTTCAGGATGCAACAATGTAGGCCATCCTCTGCATTAACGCTGCGAACACTTTGACGCCTGATATTTCCGATCTTGTAATGAAAATAAAATGTCAAACTACAGAGGCCCAATAAATTTAATATGCAACTTCTTTTAAAACAGTTGTTTCTTACTTATTTCCTAAACATCGTATTTCCTGGTCTAGCATGTCACCACGTCATAGCAGCTAAGAGTATGAGGTTGTTGATCTTGTAAGACGCAGCTGGCACTTCAAAACGCTTGCCTTGCCGCCTGCCTCATCCAGCCGTGCCACGTGCCGGCTCACTTGAACGGTCACAGCGAGCGACACGGCTCCATGGAGCAGGGAGCGCTCCGCGGCTCACAACGGAGCCAGCGAGCTGGAACAGCCTGATGTAGAGGCTTATCTCACTAGGGGTAAGATAGATACTGCCTACAGGAAAATTAAAGAGACCTTTGTACATTAGAGAACCACTTGTATGAACATCAAGAGCTCAGATAGAAACCCAGTTCTAAGCAAAGAAGGGAAAGCAGAAAGTGGAAGGAGTATATAGAGGGTCTATACAAGGGCGATGTACTTGAGGACAATATTATGGAAATGGAAGAGGATGTAGATGAAGATGAAATGGGAGATACGATACTGCGTGAAGAGTTTGACAGAGCACTGAAAGACCTGCGTCAAAGAGTAGACAACATTCCATTGGAACTACTGACGGGCTTGGGAGAGCCAGTCCTGACAAAACTCCACCATTTGGTGAGCAATATGTATGAAACAGGTGAAATACCCTCAGACTTCAAGAAGAATATAATAATTCCAATCCCAAAGAAAGCAGGTGTTGACAGATGTGAAAATTACTGAACAATCAGTTTAATAAGTCACAGCTGCAAAATACTAACGCGAATTCTTTACAGACAAATGGAAAAACTGGTAGAAGCCGACCTCGGGGAAGATCAGTTTGGATTCTGTAGAAATACTGGAACACGTGAGGCAATACTGACCTTACGACTTAGAAGAAAGATTAAGGAAAGGCAAACCTACGTTTCTAGCATTTGTAGACTTAGAGAAAGCTTTTGACAATGTTGACTGGAATACTCTCTTTCAAATTCTAAAGGTGGCAGGGGTAAAATACAGAGAGCGAAAGGCCATTTACAATTTGTACAGAAACCAGATGGCAGTTATAAGAGTCGGTGGGCATAAAAGGGAAGCAGTGGTTGGGAAGAGAGTAAGACAGGGTTGTAGCCTCTCCCCGATGTTATTCAATCTGTATATTGAGCAAACAGTAAAGGAAACAAAAGAAAAATTCGGAGTAGGTATTAAAATCCATGGAGAAGAAATAAAAACTTTGAGGTTCGCCGATGACATTGTAATTCTGTCAGAGACAGCAAAGGACTTGGAAGAGCAGAAGAACAGAATGGATAGCGTCTTAAAAGGAGGATATAAGATGAACATCAACAGAAGCAAAACAAGGATAATGGAATGTAGTCGAATTAAGTCGGGTGATGCTCAGGGTATTAGATTAGGAAATGAGACACTTAAACTAGTAAAGGAGTTTTGCTATTTGGGGAGCAAAGTAACTGATGATGGTCGAAGTAGAGAGGATATAAAATGTAGACTGGCAATGGGAAGGAAAGCGTTTCTGAAGAAGAGAAATTTGTTAACATAGAGTATTGATTTAAGTGTTAGGAAGTCGTTTCTGAAAGTATTTGTATGGAGTGTAGCCATGTATGGATGTGAAACATGGACGATAAATAGTTTGGACAAGAAGGGAATAGAAGCTTTCGAAATGTGGTGCTACAGAAGAATGCTGAAGATTAGATGGGTAGATCACATAACTAATGAGGAAGTATTGAATAGAACTGGAGAGAAGAGAAGTTTGTGGCACAACTTGACCAGAAGAAGGGATCGGTTGGTAGGACATGTTCTGAGGCATCAAGGGATCACCAATTTAGTATTGGAGGGCACTGTGGAGGGTAAAAATCGTAGAGGGAAACCAAGAGATGAATACACTAAGCAGATTCAGAAGGATGTAGGTTGCAGTAGGTACTGGGAGATGAAGAAGCTTGCACAGGATAGAGTAGCATGTAGAGCTGCATCAAACCAGTCTCAGGACTGAAGACCACAACAACAACAAATATGCTTGTTAAAATACACACTGAAACTAAGATTGGAAAACATTCTAAGTGTAACTAAAGAATATTTTTGGATACTGAAATTCTGAGAGTAGTTGTAGCAAAAGGTGATAATGTGTTTTACTATCAACCCAATAAAGTAAAGTACAGGGTGTACATAAAGTCCTGGAACACTTTCAGTTATTTATTGCACAAGAACCGAACATTGTACAGATATCATACATATGTCATTTTAAAGAGAAACCCTGAAGGTCTTTTTTCGCATATACTGCCACATTGTCATTTGATAATTTGCCGTTAGTCAGTGCTAGTTGCAAACATGGTGAGTTCAGGTGTGGTGTGAGCTTTCTGTGTGTTGGAGTTTTACCAAAACAAGTGTGCTATAGCTGTTTAACGTATGTTTAGAACCAAGTGTGGTAAGAAGCAACCAACAAGGAAGGCATTTACCACTGGTACAACAAATTTGTTAAAACAGGTTGCTTGTGCCCGGCAAAGAAAAGGATATCCCAGTGTAAGTGAAGTGAATGTGGAGCACGTTTTATGAAATGGCCTTCCCGATCACCTGATCGCACTCTCTCTGACCTTTTGCTGTGGGGCACATTAAAGATCTGGTGTCTGTACCACCACTACCACGTGATGTAGCAGAGCTCCGGGAGAGAATACAGGAAGTGACTGCTGCGGTCAATGATGCCATGCTGGGATGGATGTGGCAAGAATTTGATTACCGTATTGATGACTGCTGGGTCACTCATGGTTTGCATATTGAATGTTTGTAAAAAAAAACTTTTAGAGTTTCTCTTCAAAATTCAATACGTATGACATCTGCACAATGTTTAGTTCCTGTGCAATGAATAATTGAAAGTGTTCCCAGACTTTATGTACGCTCTGTACATTATAAATATCTATTTCATCTTTTCTTAAGCATATTTTGGATTCCTCTATTCCTCAAGTCTGAGTGACGTGTGCATCTTGTCTAATGTGTCTATCTTCCTTCCCTTAGCACTAATAGTTCAGAAAGCTAGAATTTGTTTATTACTTTTCAAAGTATTACTGGAAATACTGCAATTTTTCTTTCTGGAGTGAAATACTTGTCAGCCAGTCTGCCTCTTTAATTTTATAGTTTTATCATATTTTCTGACAACTTTATTGAGTTCTGAGCATTAAAAGTAATATAATTTAGAGCGTAGAACATGTAGTTTAACCATTACAATACAGTTTGACTTACCATGGTAGTGGATTTCTATTGAAGGCTGGACTTGGTGTTGCAATGCTCCTGTGAGATTCTGCTTGAGGGTTTACATTTTCGTAGGCTGATGGGCTGCCCGCATGGGGGCCAGCACCCGATCGAGGTGACCACGATGGCGTAGGGGTTGCACTTTGTGATCTTGAGCCTCCATTTATCATTGCTGTGGGAATTCCACTATGTCCAGCTGCTACATTGTTTGCTTGTATGTTACTAAATGCTGATGAATTGCCACTGTGAGTACTGTTGAAGGCACTGGGGTTACTGTAGTTAGGATTTGTTGGCGTAGCACTGCGAGATTTAACATTTGGTCCAAGCACTGCAGAGGCTGGTGAGTTAACTGTAACACTGTTCGGTGGGAAAACTTTTGGAGAAATGTGCTGGCTCTGCTGCAGACCTGATGCTGGTGAAGGTGGAGGTTTAGATGCACCATTAGCACGTGCTAGATATTCAAACTTGGAAACCTAGTACAAAAATGATGCATTTGAAAATTGTCACTCAATGCGCAATTCAAAGACAGAATAAAAGTCAATAGAGGTACTTTTATCATAAATTAACACCTCCGTTAATTAATCCCTAACACATCATGATTTCAAACAGATTGCAGATAGTAAGTTTACACATATGTTAACGAATTAAGGGATTAGTGGGAGGTACACTGAGAGTGAAGGAATGTGAGGGAATGTGGAGAAGCACACAGAGTAACAGAAAGAAATAAGACAGGGAAAGGTGTCAGAGAGGGAGATGGTTTCCAGTAAAAAAGAGACTGGTGAAATGATAGCCTAGAGACAGAGAAAAAGGTGGAATGAAGTGGGAACAGGAAAGGGGGGAGGGGGTAGGCAGCAGGCAGGGATTAGAGGAGGTGGAGAGCAGAGTGGGTACAGGAACAAAGGGCATGTTGCAGGGAGAGTTCCAGCAGTACAATTCTGAAAATCTTGTGTTGTAATAGGAAGGGGAGGGGACTCTGTGCACAGGGATGGAAACAGACAAGGAGTAGGTTGTTTATGTGTGGGATTATGCTTGAGGGTTAATAGGTAGCACTGTGAGGAAAGTATTTCAAGGCATGATGAGAGTGAACTGAAGTGCTAACAGTGAACATGATTTGGGTTTTGCAATCATGGAAAGCATCAGTTATCCAAAATCAGTCTATCTGAATGTGGCAGAAAATGAAGTGTCCAAACACGGATGGAAATGTTTTTCGTTCTGCGCCCTCATAAGTCTTTCATTTTGGATATTCTAGATATCTACACATCAACATAATGGCTTATTGTAAGATGGCGGCGCGTGTAGACGTACTAATAAACCGATCCGCGGAAAATTACGAGTTTTTAAATCCTGTGTGTGTAAAATGCACTAAGAAGGTGAAATATGGTGTTAAATTATGTTCGTGGTCACAGAAATGGATCCATCGTCAATGATTAAATGTCTTAGAGGAAAAAAACATGACCTGTGACTGTGGAAATGTGCACTGTAACTATTGTCATATTGTGTGTTTACAGACGGAATGCGAAGAAGAATGCACGACTTCTTCATTAAAATATGATCTTATGTTAGCTAAACTATATGTAGACAAGCTTGAATCAGTGATAGATAGTGTACAGAAGCTGGAAGAAGTGATAGACCATTCAAAGGGTAGTGAAACGGTTGTAAACGAACAAAACAGTAACTTTATTAGGCCTAAAAAGTTTTGTTGTGTTAATCGTAACGAAATTTTTAACGTGTGATGAATATGAAATATGTGAAAAGAGCCACAAAAAGGAAGTACTTTCATCAAATGCAGCGACCACAAATCATTTCAGTAGGCCTACGAAGTCCTGTATTAACAAGAAAGGAAATACCAGAAAATACATGGAACATACTTATCGTGCAAACAAGATATCTACCAATACAGGTAAGAAGAAAAAATAAGATATTTTCATACTTTCAGACAGTCATGGAAAGGGCTTAGCCGACATTTTGTGTAACATGCAAACTATATTCAAGGTTAGTGGAATAACGAAACCGGGTGCCCCTTTGCGCAAAGTTTTAAAAGACTGTGAACATTCTTTGAAGCTGGGAAGCAACTGTCTAATAATAGGAGGTGCTAATGATGTTTATAGGAACGAGGGCAAACTCGCCACAAGAGCTCTAAGAAGTACATTACAGAAAATTACAGATGTTAACTTCTTCATTGCCAGTATCCCACAAAGACATGATCTTATAGAAGAATCCTGTGTCAACAAAGAAATCACAGTTACTAATAGGAAATTTGAGAAAATCTGCCGAAGCCTCCCAAATGCCACATATGTGGACGTACCATCCGCAGAGAGAAGTCATTTTACAAGGCATGGGATTCACAGAAATAAACTCGGAAAATCATTCATTAGTCGAGAAATCCTTAATGCAGTGAAGGCAGTTAAGGACAAGAATAGCACGACCATACCACTTCCACCACCAAACACAGCAACTGAAAATTTCCAACAAGAAAATGAAACTGAATCACTGACAACAGGTCCAGCACTAGAATCTCCACTTTCTTCAAAAACAGCTGAGATAAATGATTCAACTAGGACAGAAGTTTCCAAAGCAGCTTCAGCAGAAGCAGCTACATACTACGCAACTGCATCATTAACAAGAAAAAAAACACCTAATGTACCAACAGCTAATGACCTTTCATCAGTATTGGCCGCTCCTCAATCTTCAACAGTGAAAGACTTTTCACCAGCTTCACCATCACCAGCTTCACCATCATCAGCAGTAACAGAAGCAAACAGAAGAAGCACAAGAACCAGGAAACTTTCAACTCTGCAGGATTTTTGGTACCCGGCCTCAGTTACAAGACTAACATAAGGCAGATACCTTCAGATACACTAACTTCCAAGTCAAACCGGCAAAGATTTTTTAGCATCAGGTCTGAAGGGAAAGGCGCCACCAAGATAAGTGAAAACAAATGCCTAACAGTGTTTCACCAAAACATTCAAGCCATAAAGAACAAAGCACAACAGCTAGAAGTAGAATTGGAAAAATTTGATAGCCAAATTTTGTGTATCACTGAACACTGGTGCAAAGGGAAGCAAATTGAACACATTGCATTAGCCTCATTTGACCTTGCATGTTACTATAGCAGAATCTCAATGAATGGTGGAGGTTCATGTATCTATGTAAAAAAAGGTATGTCATTTAAAGTAAGATATGATCTTTACCGCCCCATGAACCATGGATCTTGCCGTTGGTGGGGAGGCTTGCGTGCCTCAGTGATACAGATAGCTGTACCGTAGGTGCAACCACAACTGAGGGGTATCTGTTGAGAGGCCAGACAAACATGTGGTTCCTGAAGAGGGGCAGCAGCCTTTTCAGTAGTTGCAGGGGCAACAGTCTGGATGATTGACTGATCTGGCCTTTTAACATTAACCAAAACGGCCTTCCTGTGCTGGTACTGCGAACGGCTGAAAGCAAGGGGAAACTACAGCCGTAATTTTTCCCGAGGACATACAGCTTTACTGTATGATTAAATGATGATGGCGTCCTCTTGGGTAAAATATTCCGGAGGTAAAATAGTCCCCCATTCGGATCTCCGGGCGGGGACTACTCAAGAGAACGTCATTATCAGGAGAAAGAAAACTGGCATTCTACGGATCGGAGCGTGGAATGTCAGATCCCTTAATCGGGCAGGTAGGTTAGAAAATTTAAAAAGGGAAATGGATAGGTTAAAGTTAGATATAGTGGGAATTAGTGAAGTTTGGTGGCAGGAGGAACAAGACTTTTGGTCAGGTGATTACAGGGTTATAAATACAAAATCAAATAGGGGTAATGCAGGAGTAGGTTTAATAATGAATAAAAAAATAGGAGTGCGGGTTAGCTACTACAAACAGCATAGTGAACGCATTATTGTGGCCAAGATAGACACAAAGCCCATGCCTACTACAGTAGTACAAGTTTATATGCCAACTAGCTCTGCAGATGATGAAGAAATAGATGAAATGTATGACGAGATAAAAGAAATTATTCAGGTAGTGAAGGGAGACGAAAATTTAATAGTCATGGGTGACTGGAATTCGTCAGTAGGAAAAGGGAGAGAAGGAAACATAGTAGGTGAATATGGATTGGGGGGAAGGAATGAGAGAGGAAGCCGCCTTGTAGAATTTTGCACAGAGCATAACTTAATCATAGCTAACACTTAGTTCAAGAATCATAAAAGAAGGTTGTATACCTGGAAGAATCCTGGAGATAGTAAAAGGTATCAGATAGATTATATAATGGTAAGACAGAGATTTAGGAATTGGGTTTTAAATTGTAAGACATTTCCTGGGGCAGATGTGAAATCTGACCACAATCTATTGGTTATGAACTGCAGATTGAAACTGAAGAAACTGCAAAAAGGTGGGAATTTAAGGAGATGGGACCTGGATAAACTGAAAGTACCAGAGGTTGTAGAGAGTTTCAGGGAGAGCATAAGGGAACAATTGACAGGAATGGGGGAAAGAAATACAGTAGAAGAAGAATGGGTAGCTCTGAGGGATGAAGTAGTGAAGGCAGCAGACAATCAAGTAGGTAAAAAGACGAGGGCTAATAGAAATCCTTGGGTAACAGAAGAAATTTTGAATTTAATTGATGAAAGGAGAAAATATAAAAATGCAGTAAATGAAGCAAGCAAAAAGGAATACAAACGTCTCAAAAATGAGATCGACAGGAAGTGCAAAATGGCTAAGCAGGGATGGCTAGAGGACAAATGTAAGGATGTAGAGGCTTGTCTTACTAGGGGTAAGATAGATACTGCCTACAGGAAAATCTAAGAGACCTTTGGAGGGAAGAGAACCACTTGTATGAATATGAAGAGCTCAGATGGTAAACCAGTTCTAAGCAAAGAAGGGAAGGCAGAAAGGTGGAAGGAGTATATAGAGGGTTTATACAAGGGCGATGTACTTGAGGACAATATTATGGAAATGGAAGAGGATGTAGATGAAGACGAAATGGGAGATAAGATACTGCGTGAAGAGTTTGACAGAGCACTGAAAGACCTGAGTCGAAACAAGGGCCCGGGAGTAGACAACATTCCATTAGAACTACTGATGGCCTCGGGAGAGCCAGTCATGACAAAACTCTACCATCTGGTGAGCACGATGTATGAGACAGGCGAAATACCCTCAGACTTCAAGAAGAATATAATAATTAGAAACCCAAAAAAAGCAGGTGTTGACAGATGTGAAAATTACCGAATTATCAGTTTAATAAGTCACAGCTGCAAAATACTAACGCGAATTCTTTACAGACGAATGGAAAAACTGGTAGAAGCCGACCTCGGGGAAGATCAGTTTGGATTCCGTAGAAATGTTGGAACACGTGAGGCAATACTGACCTTACGACTTATCTTAGAAGAAAGATTCAGAAAAGGCAAACCTACATTTCTAGCATTTGTAGACTTAGAGAAAGCTTTTGACAATGTTAACTGGAATACTCTCTTTCAAATTCTGAAGGTGGCAAGGGTAAAATACAGGGAGCAAAAGGCTATTTACAATTTGTACAGAAACCAGATGGCAGTTATAAGAGTCGAGGGGCATGAAAGGGAAGCAGTGGTTGGGAAAGGAGTGAGACAGGGTTGTAGCCTTTCCCCGATGTTATTCAATCTGTATATTGAGCAAGCAGTAAAGGAAACAAAAGAAAAATTCGGAGTAGGTATTAAAATCCATGGAGAAGAAATAAAAACTTTGAGGTTCACCGATGACATTGTAATTCTGTCAGAGACAGCAAAGGACTTGGAAGAGCAGTTGAACGGAATGGACTATGTCTTGAAAGGAGGATATAAGATGAACATCAACAAAAGCAAAACAAGGATAATGGAATGTAGTCAAATTAAGTCGGGTGATGCTGAGGGAATTAGATTAGGAAATGAGACACTTAAAGTAGTAAAGGAGTTTTGCTATTTAGGGAGTAAAATAACCGATGTTGGTCGAAGCAGAGAGGATATAAAATGTAGACTGGCAATGGCAAGGAAAGCGTTTCCCAAGAAGAGAAATTTGTTAACATTGAGTATTGATTTAAGTGTCAGGAAGTCGTTTGTTAAAGTATTTGTATGGAGTGTAGCCATGTATGGAAGTGAAACATGGACGATAACTAGTTTGGACAAGAAGAGAATAGAAGCTTTCGAAATCTGGTGCTACAGAAGAATGCTGAAGATAAGGTGGGTAGATCACGTAACTAATGAGGAGGTATTGAGTAGGATTGGGGAGAAGAGGAGTTTGTGGCACAACTTGACTAGAAGAAGGGATCGGTTGGTAGGACATGTTTTGAGGCATCAAGGGATCACAAATTTGGCATTGGAGGGCACTGTGGCGGGTAAAAATCGTAGAGGGAGACCAAGAGATGAATACACTAAGCAGATTCAGAAGGATGTAGGTTGCAGTAGGTACTGGGAGATGAAGAAGCTTGCACAGGATAGAGTAGCATGGAGAGCTGCATCAAACCAGTCTCAGGACTGAAGACAACAACAACAACAACAACAACAACAACAACAACAACAACATGATCTTTTAGATCTAGGTGAGGACAAACATTTCGAACTTTCCGCTGTTGAAATAATAGGACCTGGCATAGCAAAAAAATTAGTCATATTTTGTGTGTACCGCTCTCCCAGTGGAGACATTGATATATTCTTCTCAAAACTGAATCAAAGCTTAGACAAGGTTTCTGGACCAAAAGCAAATGTAATTATCTGTGGTGACTTAAACATTAATATGATGAAGCATGATAAGGCTAGCAACATATATGTGAATATTCTAAGCTGTTATGGAATATCCTCCCTTGTTAATTGTCCAACTAGAATAACAAAAGAATCCTCCTCATCTATAGATTATGTAGCTACAGATATTGATAGTAAAAAAAATGTCATATTGTTGTCCAAAACCTGGGCCTAGCAGACAACCTCTGCCAGATCTTAAAAACTAACATTCATGTAGAAACTCCTCCTAAACTTTGTACATACAAAAGAATGTTTTCCAAATCAGCCCTGCATCAGTTTAAATCCCAGCTAGAATATGAAGATTGGAGGGAAGTCTATGCAGAAACCAACGCAAATCAGAAATTTATCAAGTTCATGTCAATTTTTAAACTCAGATTTGAAGAGATGTTTCCCAAAACTCTTTATCAAATTAAAACTAAAAAGAGAAATCAGTGGGTGACTACAGGTATCAAAAAATCCTCAAACTCTTAGATATCTCAACTCCATAAAAAATAATCAATCTAACCCAGAAGTTCTGCAATCCTACAAAAAGTACAGGAAAATTTACAGAAAGGTGTTGCTAGCCGCAAAAAAACTTTCAAATAACAAAATATTACTTGAAGCTGAAAACAAGAGCAAAGCAGCCTGGAACATCGTAAAACAGGAAACATCTAACTCTGCTAAAAAGGACCTCAATTCACATATTAAAAACAAAGATGTACCAGTAGGTAACCCTAAAAAATTAGCTGATTTTGTAAACTCATATTTCAGTAGTATTGCAAAAAAATTACAGCAGAAATTTCCAGATACGTATGATTTACCTACTCAGAACCAGCCAACATACTCAATGGTGCTGTTGCCAACTGCAGAAAGGGAAGTGGCACTAGTAGTACACCAACTAAAAAATAAAACTTCAGTAGGACTTGATGAAATCCCAGTCTGCGTAATTTAAGATTGTATAGACTCCATAAAGGGCCCATTAACAGACATAATTAATGAATCTTTCGAATCTGGATACTTTCCGGAGTACCTAAAACAAGCAAAAGTTATATCTATCCTTAAAAACGGAGATTTGGAAAATGTAGAGAACTACAGGCCGATCTCTATACTGTCTATCATTTCTAAAATAATAGTCAAAAAGAGACTGCTAAATTACCTGAATAAATATAATCTTCTTTCCAATGACCAATTTGGTTTTAGGCCCGGAAAAGGCACACAATATGCTATAGCACAGTTCACTAAAGTAATTTTAGAAGCACTGGACAAAGGTGAAAATGTAAGTGGTATCTTTTTAGACTTGTCCAAGGCCTTTGATACAGTTGACCACAAAATCTTACTTTATAAATTAGGGCAAACAGGAATAAGAGGTGTGACAAAGAAGTGGTTCAAATCATACTTGGAAAACAGAGTTCAACGAGTTGAGATATCACAAGTTTCAAACAATTCCCTTATAAAACACCTGTCTGACCCAGAAAATGTGAATATAGGCGTCCCACAGGGAAGTGTATTACGCCCAATATTGTTTCTTATATACATTAACGACTTCCCACAAAGTATCAGACATGGCGAAAAAATACTTTTTGCTGATGACAGCAACATAGTAATAACAGGTGAAAATCCAACACAACTGTCAGAAAGAGCAAACGAGGCTCTCAGTGATGTCCACAACTGGTCATTAAAAAATAAAGTAACCCTAAATGTAAAGAAAACTAACTATATTAACTTCCAATTGAACAAAAAGCACAATGCCAATAGAATAAAAGTTAATAATAATGAATTAGAATGTGTAACAAGTACCAAATTCTTAGGGATGAATGTAGACAGCCAACTGAAATGGACAAACCATGTCAACATTTTGGCAAAGAAATTATCCACAGCATGCTAGCTCTTAGAATCCTTGCACCGGTATGCAATAATACCTGTCTTAAAATAACATATTACGGATATCTACACTCAATCCTCAGCTATGGGATCATGTTTTGGGGAATAAGTGCCAGTAACATACAAACTGTGTTCAAAGTACAAAAAAGAGCCATAAGGATAATAACAAATAGCAACAACAGGGCCCACTGTCTAGAATTATTTAGAAAGCTAGGAATTCTAACTGTTTCTTGTGAGTATATCTTTCAGAACATAATGTTCATTAAGAAAAATCTCAACATGTACAACACAAACAGCCTAATACATGACCATGAAACAAGAGCTTGTCACCACCTCCATCTAGATAGAAAGAACAAGGCAAAGATGCAAAAAAGTATATTTTACAATGGGATAAAACTGTACAACAAATTACCACAAGAAATTAAAGAAATAAATGAGCCCCTCACTTTCAGACAAAAGCTTAAAACCTTTTTAGTAAGTAAAAGTTGTTATACTGTAAAAGAATATTTAACATAGATGTAGATTATTAGCAACATATGACATTAGCAACATATGACATTATCACCAAAATATTATGTAATTATAAATATGTGTATGACTAGTTATATAAACTACACAAAATATGAGAAACCTGTTTAATTGTAAATGTAAATGTGTGCTCATGTGTTGTAATCTGATGACATCCATACAAAATTTATTGTTCCACGGATGAATAAATAAATAAATAAATAAATAAATAAAAAATGTGGCTTGCCCTTTTCTCACATTATATCCAGTGAACCATAGATGAGGAACAACAGGCAGATTCCATATAAACTTTCTGGCAGATTAAAACTGTGTGCCGGACCGAGACTCGAACTCAGGACTTTTGCTTTTTCGCGGGCAAGTGCTCTACCAACTGAGCTACCCAAGCACGACTCACGCCCCGTCCTCACAGCTTTACTTCTGCCAATACCTCATCTCCTACCTCCCAAACTTTACAGAAGCTCTCCTGCGAACCTTGCAGAACTAGGAAGTTTCATATCAGCGCACACTCCGCTGCAGAGTGAAAATCTCATTCTGGAGATTCCTATACTTTCATTTCTAGAAAGCATTTGACATGGAGACCCACTGCAGGCTGTCAACTTATGTCTGAGCACATAGATTGTGTTCCCAGATATCTGAGTGACTGGAAGACTTTTTAAGCAACAGAGCTTTGTATGTTGTCGACCATGGTGCATGTACATCAGAGAGTAGTGTGTCCTATGAAGTGTCCCAGGAAAGTTTAACAGGACCACTCTTATTTCCTATATACATAAATTATCTGATGGACAAAGTGAGCAGCGATCTACAGCTGTTTACTAATTGTGCTGTGGTGTACGGCAAGGTACCATTGCTGATTGACTGCAGGAGGATACAAGATGATTTAGACAAAATTTACTCTATGGTACAGATGAGTAGGGAGAAAAAAAAGGTCCAATTAGGTTCAAATGCAGCCTCAGTAGTGTGCTGCTTGGCACAGTCACACTGCTTAAATAACTAGGTGTAACATTGCAAAGTGATACAAAATGAAACAAGGACTTAAGGATGGAAGTAGGGAAGGCAAACAGTCAACTTCAGTTTATTGTGAGAATTTTAGGGAAGTGCAGCTCATCAGTAAAGGAGACCATGTGCATAACCCTAACACAACCTATTCTTGTGTACTGTTCAAGTGTTTTGGAATGCCACCATGTTGTATTAAAGGAAGACATCAAAGCAAATTCAGAGGCATGTTGCTACATTTGTTACCAGTACAGTCAGTCAAGACACAAGTATTATGGAGATGCTTTGTGATGGCATCCCAGGAGAGATGACCATGTTCTTTTCATGAAAAACTGCTGTAAAAATTTAGAGAACTGGCATTTGAAGCTGACTGCAGAATGATTCTTCTGCCATCAATGTACATTTCACATAAGGACCACAAAGATAAGATGAGAGAAATTAGGGCTTGTGCTGAGACATATAGGTAGTCCTTTCCCTCTCACTCTATTTGTGAGTGGAACAGTAAAGGAAATGACCAACAACAGTACAAGGTGCCCTCCACCATGCATCATATAGAGGCTTGCTGAGTATATACGAGTCACTTAGATGCAAAACTGTCCATGTCCGCTTTTTAAAAAAAATTGAGTTGGCAGCTCTGGATTGTAAAGCATGACATTTTACATATGCTTGAAATGCTATTTATGCTGAAAGCTCTCCATGTCCTATGGAAAACAGCTCATGAAAAGTGTGGTTAGATTCAAAACTGTCCATGTCCATCAGTAAGTTGGGTGCAAAACTTGCCTTGTCCCTTTTGACAAATCGCGTTGAAGGCTGGTTTCATGTGACTGTAATGCAGGGAGAAAAGCTGTCGCGTGTATTTACTTGTGACTCTCAGCATTACAAAGATGTGGCGACATTACAATTCTGTCATTACTATTGAAAAGAGAGCAACGTAAAATTTTTTTAGGAACACATTTAATACAAAATTTGACATTGGATTTGGGTCTCCAAAAACAGATGTTTGTTCCATGTGTCTCAGACTTTTGGAGCAGATCAGAACTGAAAAGTGTGACATTAAGAAAGCTCAACTTATGGGTCGAAAGAGACTTCATAACCTTAAAGCAAACAGTTTCTATTCACTGCTGAAAGAAAAGCAAGACAACCTTCTGACAATGTCCTTTGACTGCCAAAAGAATTAACCCTTGTCAAAAATACCTGATCAGAGTGTCTATTACAGTAGGCAATTATACCTATACAATTTTGCCATTGTATTAGGTTCCTCAAAATCAAAGTTAACCATTAATAATGTCTTATTCACACTTGGCTTGAACATGAATGTAAGAAGGGGTCAAATGAAATATGTTTAGCTCTTTACCACCATTTGTGCCATACAGACATGAGCAACATACGAACTTTGAGATTAATTGCCGATGGATGCCCTGGGCAAAATAAGAACACAATAGTTGTCTCAATGCTGTGTCACTGGATGTACAAACATGCGCCAGGAGTAAACAAAATAGAAGTTATTTATCACATAACTGAACATTCATTCATGCCTCCTGATAGAGTTTTTGGGCTCATCGAAAGGCAACTGTGGAAACGAGAAGTGATAGTTCAGCCATCCGAGTACCATACCATCCTGGAACAGTATGGGACCCTTCACATTCTATTGAAGAGACTGGAAGGTAGTTGACAGGAAAGGAGCCATTCAAAACATCACTAAACCCGCAGCATCATTCCCATTCCAGATAATGAATGTAAAACGAGTGATCCTCATCTGTGATTCTCAGAATGCTATAAAAGACCAAGGGGAGCCTAATTATAATTCTGAAATCAACCTACCAGTGTCCGTATGCAAACGTGGGAAACACTTAGGACACACAAACTTGAGCTGCATTACGAACACGGTCGTTCCTATTAATGAAAAGAAACTGGAGGATGTTTCAAAACTCCTCGAGAAACACTATGTGAGTCCTGGAGGGAACGTGAATCCCTGTCGTGGTACATGACATTACTAGGTTCCAGCAGGTCAGGGACATCAGTTGAATCGGAATGCCTAGCAGGAGAAGATGATGACATTGTTCCAGATATGATGTATTAAGTGGATTGCAGTTTGTCAGTTGTTACGCCATACCTTCAGAAATATTAAAAGAAATTAAAACTGAATACACAGTTTTATGTTCACTCCATATCCTCTCCTCATGTACAACTAGTCAGGTTCAAAACTGTTCATGTCCATTTCAGTTGCATGCAAAAGTGGCCATCTGCAAAGTCAGATGCAAAACTGTCCAAATCCATTTTTATTTTGCTTATATCTTACATGCTTTGAGTTCCTGATTTTTTTTCAGTAGCCCAAATGCTTTTGTACTAATCCATACTTATGTATACAACATACAGTGTAGGGCAGTGTGTATTTACCCAGTGAAAACAGTTTTCCCACTTTTTCTCAAAACCGGTTATGGAGGATGTAGTGTTGGCAGAAGAGCCAACACTGTTTTTCTAGAGGAGGCCGAAATGCACGCGTTTAATTACAAGCTGACTGGCGTAAGGTCTGGAACGGGACAATATCTTGAGAATTGCAAATAAAGTACGTAGATGATGTAATACTTAACTTTAATCCACAATTGTAGAACAATTGTAGAATATTAATTATCAATTGAATACGGCGCCTTGCTAGGTCATAGCAAATGACATAGCTGAAGGCTATGCTAACTATCGTCTTGGCAAATGAGAGCATAGTTGTCAGTGAACCTTTCCTAGCAAAGTCGGCTGTACAACTGGGCGAGTGCCAGTACGTCTCTCTAGACCTGCCGTGTGATGGCGCTCGGTCTGCTATCACTGACAGTGGCGACACGCGGGTCCGACGTATACTAATGGACAGTGGACGATTTAAAGGCTACCACCTAGCTAGTGTGATGTCTGGCGGTGACACCACAGAGGACATGGACAGTTTTGCATCTAGGTGACTCATATGTAGATGTAGATAGTATTGTTGAGTGATGTGAGAACTGCATTATGCGTCTTTGGAGACAGGATATGAGAGTTTTTTTTGGACAAGGTAATTAGTTTTGTTACTCACTATGACCTGATTATGGAAGTATTTTACATTAGTTGATATTTAGTGTAGTCAAGTTGCTGCAAGAAGACACGTGACAGTTGCAGAGGGCTGTGCCCAGCAGTTTCGTGTGCCTACTGCCACCAGTCACATTACGCAATTTCGTAAACATGTCTGTACCAATGGCTCAGCGTTGCCAAAGCTCTGTAGATGGCTATTTCTTTTGCCTGCAGCCATTTGCACTTCATAGCTCAAAGCTGGCAACAGGACTGCCAGCTGTAAGGGCTCAACTTACACCAATCTGACTACAGACAGTTTAAGAAAAAATCCATGGCACGATTTTCAGTTTTGACAGTTGCCTGTCAAATGACTTGTTACTTCATCCTCTATCTTAGGCATCATATAGAAGGGTACATGGTTGGCACACCACTTTATAAGCCATTAATGTTGGCTATTGAAATAAGCACAACTAGTTTAAAGAGTTACTTAGATTTGATCATGAGACTGAGTGCAATGTTTGCATATAATTCTTTAATGTGTGGAGATCGAACATGTGTTCTCTGTACAGCAGCCCGATATACTGACTTTTCAACTAGGAAGGATTCTGACTTTTCAGCTAAGGCGGCACACACTTGAATGTTTCAGAGTAAAAAAAGTAAGATGGGTACATAGTTCTTGATAAGCAATGTTGTACCATTTCAAAATAATGATCAGTCTTTGATATATAGGCCTTACATCTCCAACTATTGGAGAGAGGAAGTAATATATTCAGGAAATATTTAGATAATGAATGGCAATTTACAGGAAGGCTGGGAGGAACTGCAAGAGTTGCATAACAGTATCAGCTAATCTATAAATCAGATTTCTGAAATGAACTTAGCATCTTAATTCATGTGCAACACACTATTACTGTGTGTCCCTTCATTTTATTTGGAACTGAGATATTGCCAATTTTATTCTGAGTGATTTAGAATTTGGATCACAGAGTGCTTTATCATAGAATGCTGTATTCTTAAACATCTATGATTATTGATAAATTAGGAGTATATCAACAATCCATTAATCTTTATCAGATTACAAAGAAGACCATGTTATAAGAATCAAGAGCACAAGCTTGTTATTGAGTTGAAAGCTTTAATTGCACGAGCAAAATGTGAACTACTTTGTGCATGTATGTTATTGAAATAACTACGGTTAAAATACCCAATTTATGAAGCCGTGTTTGAATCACTTATACAACTACTATAAAACATTGTATGATACCTTATTAAATAATTAATACAGTGACTTGACTTACTTTTCCTAAAACACAGCAGTCTTCACTTGTGCAGCTGCTGCTGTTGCTTACATCACCCCAGCTGTCACGAGGTGATCTCCGAGGAGCTACAGGAGGTTTCTTGTCAAACTGCATCTGTTGACTGTGTTGATTACTGTCATCAGTATCAGTCCCTGAAACAAATCATAAGTCAGGACTTTCTTAGTATGTTATTTACTACCAATATGACTATCTGTGAGTGTACTTTAAATATGGAAAATAGTAAAGGTGTGAAAACCCTAGTCAGATTTTTTCAAATTTAAAAATCTGTCACATGTAGTAACAGGTTCATTTTTTGGCAAGAAAGAGCTCACATGCCAACATAATCATTTATAACAAGGTATCTGAGATATTAAAGAACTACTGAAGAGTACTGTTGTTTACCCTTACTCACCTGACAGAAAACTGAGTGGCACCATTGAAATTCTTGTGTTTGGCAAGATGCTCTTCATCAGGCGTGCTTCAGCAGGATGGTTGAAGCGCAAGTAGTTTGATCTACCAATGCAAATCATTGAACCTGTAAAACAAAGTGATCTGACTATTCTGTGCTCAGATTCATCATTTGAAGCTATTTTATTTCATAAAGACATAAATTTTGTTCTTCATATAATTCCTTATGGGGTGCAGTTGTGTCTTAGTAAGATGTCAGTATGAAAATAGGCTTCTCCTCTTCCTCTTCATCTATTCTTCCTGTTTTCATTCATTCATAATGTTCTATAGGTTCCATGAAGGAGGAGAACCTTTGAGGTTCTTGAATGGATCAAGGTATACTACACTAACAAAATTCAAGCAACTCTTAGGAAGTTTATTAAGAACAAACTACCACTATGTGTCTTAATACTATGTGTGTGTGTGCAAGTTAAATTAGCCTAGTATACTGGAAGGTAAGGTGCTACACTGAACAGAGAATCTCCTTTTTCAGTTACATTAAATAACTGCCATGTATCATTTGTTAATTGTTTACTGTTCACCCAGTTTCACTAGTGTTTTTGAAAGAAAATAGTTATTGCATCTCTAACTGATATCTTGAGAACTAAGTGACTTTTATAAACAAGGTTATGTATAACAAGAATAATGTTTTCTATTGTTCTTAAATCTGTAAATGCAAGGCACTAAAATGAAGAGAATATTATTTAAAATGAGTGAACAGAGTTAACAGAGCACATGCAGGAAAGGACTGACTAACACATTGTAGAAATTTATTTTGAATGTTTCCATATGCAAGGTATCAGCTGTTTTAGATTTTTATATTTCTGAATAATGAGTATTGAGTAAGGTTAGTTATTTTGATATAATAATAATAATAATAATAATAAATAACTGCAAAATCTTAGCCCAATATTTCAGTTCCCTCCTCAACTGCGAACCACCCCAAGAAAAACTTGTCTTCTCTTCTCCGGTATTCACACACCCACTCACATGCCCCGGATCTTGAAGAAATTATGGAGATAGTCAAGCAGTTGAAAAATAACAAAACACCAGGAGAAGATGGGATCATTGCTGAGTTCTGGAAACTAAATGATCCTATACTTATGCAGAAATTACACCATATAATGTCAGACATATGGATAATGGAGCAGATACCAGAGGACTGGAAATGTGCTCTAATTCACCCGCTACACAAAAAGGGTGACAAGACTGACATGAACAATTACAGAGGAATTTCCCTGCTCCCAGTCGCTTACAAAATCCTTTCCAAAGCGCTTTTAAACAGGATAGAATCCCAAGCAGATACACTAATTGGTGAATATCAGGCCGGATTCAGAAAAGGACGCTCATGTGCGGAACAGATCTGGTGCTTAAAGACAATATTACAAATGAGGAAATGCAGAAACACAGTAGTTACATCCATCGACTTCAGGAAAGCATATGATTCAGTGGACTGTGGAACCCTGTTTAAAATCATGGAAGAATTTGGGATCGACCAAAAGACACGAAAAATCACAGAACAGACACTTACAGAAACAACGGCCAAAGTGAAATTCATGGGCGAAGTATCAGAACCCTTCGAAATCAAATCTGGAGTCCGCCGGGGGACGGACTATCCCCAATCCTTTTCAATATTGTTCTAGAAAAGATAATCAGGGAATGGGAACCTCACGTAAAGGGTATCCAAATTGGTATCAAGAAAGAGAACCAAATTGAAGTCAAGTGCCTTGCTTTCACTGACGATATTGCAATTATCACCAATAACAGAACAGAAGCGATTCACGCAGTGGAAAAACTACATGAAATTTCACAAAAAACCGGACTACAGATATCTTATGAAAAAACCCAATATATGGAAAGGCAGCCAGAAAATAAATCCCCTTTAATAACAAAATATGGTAAAATTGCACAAGTCTGCCATTTTAAATTCCTCGGTGAAACTATACAGTCCTCAGGATTAAACTGAATTGCCAATGAACAAAGAATCACCAAGCTCCAGAAGGCCTACAAGCTAACATGGATGCATTAGAACAAAAAGTGCATTTCGACAGATGCAAAATTAAGGCACTATACAACAGTGATTCCTCCAGAAGCAATCTATGCAGCTGAAACAATGGTGATTGATGGTCATTCAAAAATTAAGGAAATAGAAAAGCAGGAAAGAAAAATTCTCAGGAAGATTTACGGTCCAATCAACAAAAATGGCATTTGGATGAAGAGACCACAAAACGAACTCTATAGAAAGATCAACATAGTAACAGATGAAATCAGAAAGCGACGAGCCAAATTTTATACATCCATCTACAGGATGGAAGACTCCAGAACAGCAAAGAAATTATTCAATATTATAACAAGGAGTAAATGTGGCACAGAATGGCTGAAAGAAGTCCAGAGGGATCTACAGCAGATCAACATAAAAAATCTCGAAGATCGCACCGCGTGCTGGCATAAAATCACAAGTGTGAAGTTTGGGGAAAGAACATCGTGTCAGCCTGGTAAAAAAAGGACAGAGGAATGGAAGAAGGAGCATTCTGAGAGGATGAGGAGGTTTTGGGAAGCAAAGAAGAAAAACATCCAAAGATGAAATTATGAATTCAAGTTCAATCGCTCTCCTAAAGGGGAACAATCGTTATAATAATAATAATAATAATAATAATAATAACAATAAAGAATAAAAGAATAGGCCTCCGGTATGATCTGCCAGTCGTAAAAGGCGACGAAAAGAACAAACCACTAATAGGGCTAACCCCCCCTTTTAGTGTGATTAGTTGGTTCAGGACAGAACTAATGAAGCCTTGGACAAGCGCTGTCATGGTCGGGGATTACGCTTGAACCCTATGCCCGTCCACAATGGTAACAACACTGCTAGCCACACGGAAAATGATTTAAATCCAAATAGAGGTGTTTTGCAGGATATGCTTCCTGCAACCACTCTAGAAGGAAAACAAAGACAAAGGATGAGATGGTCCGATGAAGTTAACCGACTCCTCATGTTCCGTTACTTCCAAGCAACAAACTTAGGAACCAACACAACTGGATACAGATCACAAGTATACACAACATTTATTACCAGATACCCAGAATTAAAATTTTTAACAGAACAACGACTAGCTGATCAGATCCATGTAATAAACAAAAATAACAGGATACCCCAGTCAGAATTAGAAAACATCAAACAACAAGTACAACAAATACTGGAACAAAATAATGTGCATTCAGAAGAAGAAGAACATACAGTAATGGACTCAAACATCCCAGAGCAAACAAACAAAGAACACTACGCATCAATTAAACAATCAGAGGAAAACAAAATCTTAAGACAGCCACCAGAACAAGCACAAATAGAACACGAAGTGACACACATGTTAGATATAGAAGAAAAATTTCAGCTGACACATATAGAATACAAAGACACAAATACAGACATTAGAACATTCTTGCATAGACCACCAAATAACCCACAAGTCGAAACAACAATAACAACTATCAACACAATCATACACAACAAAATAAATGAAAATACAACTATGGAAGAGTTACAACTACTGGTTTATATAGAAGCACTCACTACACTAAATACACACACTAGGCAGAGATCACAACAAACCAACAAACAGAAGAAACCCACAAAACCAGCATGGCAACACAGGCTGCAGATCAGAATAGAAAAACTGAGAAAAGACATCGGACAGCTAACACAATTTATAAGAAATGAAATATCAGACAAGAAACGAAAAAGGTTAGGTAAAATCTCACAACAAGAAGCGATAGAGCAATTAGATGAAAAGAAGCAGAAATTACAAGCATTGGCCAAACGACTTAGAACATACAAAAACAAAGATTCAACAGAAACCAAAAGAAATTTTACCAGACAATAGATAACACACACATTAAAGTAGACAATCCACCAAACATAACAGACATGGAACACTTCTGGAGCAACATATGGTCAAACCCGGTACAACATAACAGGCATGCACGGTGGATACAAGCAGAAACAGACACATACAAGATGATAAGACAAATGCCTGAAGCAATAATTTTGCAACATGAAGTCACCCGAGCAATTAATTCTACTCGCAATTGGAAAGCCCCTGGAAATGATAAAATAGCAAATTTCTGGCTAAAGAAGTTCACCTCAACACATTCACATCTAACTAAATTATTTAACAGTTACATTGCAGACCCCATACACATTCCCTGATTCACTTACACATGGAAGAACTTGTCTGAAACTTGAAGATCAAGCAGACACAGCAAACCCAGCTAAATATCGCCCCATAACATGCCTACCAACAATATACAAAATATTAACTTCAGTCATTATACAAAAATTAATGACACATACAACACAGAACAAAATTATAAATGAAGAACAAAAAGGCTGTTGCAAAGGAGCACGAGGATGTAAAGAGCAACTGATAATAGATGCGGAGCATATCAAGCTAAAACTAAACGAAGGTCACTACACTACGCATATATTGATTACCAAAAAGCTTTTGATAGTGTACCCCACTCATGGTTACTACAAATATTGGAAATATACAAAGTAGATCCTAAATTGATACAGTTCCTAAACATAATAATGAAAAATTGGAAAACCACACTTAATATCCAAACAAATTCAAATAATATCACATCACAGCCAATACAGATTAAGCGTGGAATATATCAAGGAGACTCATAAAGTCCTTTCTGGTTCTGCCTTGCTCTGAACCCACTATCCAACATGCTAAATAGTACAAATTATGGATACAATATTACTGGAACATACCAACACAAAATCACACATTTGCTATACATGGATGATCTAAAACTACTGGCAGCAACAAATCAACAACTCAACCAATTACTAAAGATAACAGAAGTATTCAGCAATGATATAAATATGGCTTTTGGAACAGACAGATGTAAGAAAAATAGCATAGTCAAGGGGAAACACACTAAACAAGAAGATTACATATTGGATAACCACAGCGACTGCATAGAAGCGATGGAAAAAACAGATGCCTATAAATATCTAGGATACAGGCAAAAAATAGGAATAGATAATACAAATATTAAAGAAGAACTAAAAGAAAAATATAGACAAAGACTAACAAAATTTCTGAAAACAGAATTGACAGCAAGAAACAAGACAAAAGCTATAAATACTTATGCTGTACCAATATTGACCTACTTATTTGGAGTAGTGAAATGGAGTAATACAGACCTAGAAGCACTCAATACACTTACACAATCACAATGCCACAAATATAGAATACATCATATACATTCAGCAATAGAAAGATTCACATTAAGCAGAAAGGAAGGAGGAAGGGGATTTATTGACATAAAAAACCTACATTATGGACAGGTAGACAATTTAAGAAAATTCTTTCTAGAATGAGCAGAAACTAGCAAAATACACAAAGCAATCACTCATATAAATACATCAGCTACACCACTGCAATTTTGTAACCACTTCTACAACCCTTTAAATCACATGACATCGACAGATACGAAGAAAGTAAATTGGAAAAAGAAAACACTTCATGGCAAGCACCCGTATCATCTAACACAGCCACACATCGATCAAGACGCATCCAACACATGGCTAAGAAAAGGCAATATATACAATGAGAGAGAAGGATTCATGATTGCAATACAGGATCAAACAATAAACACCAGATATTACAACAAGCATATTATTAAAGATCCCAATACCACAAAAGATAAATGCAGACTTTGCAAACAACAAATAGAAACAGTAGACCACATCACAAGACAATGTACAATACAAGCAAATACAGAATACACCAGAAGACAAGAAAATGTAGCAAAAATAATGTATCAACAACTTGCCATACAACATAAACTAATAAAACAACATGTTCCCACATACAAGTATGCACCACAAAATTTACTGAAGAATGATGAATACAAATTATACTGGAACAGAACCATTATAACAGATAAAACACCACCACATAACAAACCTGACATCATACTCACCAATAAAAAGAAGAAATTAACACAACTAATCGAAATATCCAAACCCAATACAACAAATATACAGAAGAAAACAGGAGAAAAAAATTGAAAAATACATCCAACTGGCTGAGGAAGTCAAGGACATGTGGCATCAGGATAAAGTTGACATTATACCAATTATACTATCAACTACAGGAGTCATACCACACAATATCCACCAATACATCAACGCAATACAGCTACATCCAAATGTATATATACAACTACAGAAATCTGTAATTATTGATACATGTTCAATTACCCGAAAGTTCCTAAATGCAATGTAACATATACCGTACAGTTAAAAGGAAGTCACGTTTGATCAAGGTCCGCGTCACTTTCCATTTTTAACCAGACATAACATCTGAGAAAGGAAACAAATAATAATAATAATAATAATAATAATAATCCAGTGGGCAGTTGAAACATTTCACCCACTCAGTCCAGATCTACTTAAAATAGCAGGAAAAGGTTTAATTAGATTCTTGTGTAGACTGTTTATGGTTTGCCTAGCAGCAGGAAACATTCCTAATTCTTGTAGGACAGAGAGGGTTGTTTTCATTCTGATGCCAGGGAAAATTGATGATACCAAGGCTAAGGATATGAGACTGAGAAGCCTGTGCTCCTTTAATCAAAAGACGTTAAAAACATATATTGATGTGGATGGCAGAGAAAAATAGGTTAACTGTGGTTCCTTTACATGTAAACTATCTCACATATCAATCAGACAAATCATGTGGAAAATACTTCAACTTGTTGGGAAGGTGGAGAAATCTCTACATGTTCTGGAAATTGCTCTCTGCACCATTCTATATATTGAGGGGGCTTATAGCAATATGAACTTCGAATCCATGATTGGAGTTGCAGAAGAGCATAGCACTGAGACCACTAAGTTGCAAGTGGACTAAAACCATGTTAAGTAGAAAATAGGTAGAAGCCACTATGATGAATGGCAAAGTCATCGACACCACTAGGGGATGTCTATAAAGAGGGTTGGTTGATTTGATTAGATTAATACTAGTTACATGGATCATGAATACGATATTTCGTAATGATGTGGAATGAGTCAAATTTTCCAATACATGACATAATTAAGTTAATTTAACAACATACTTAAGTTAATATAACAACTTTTTTTTATTTTTTGTGTCTTATTTTTTATTTTTATTTTTTTATAATTTTTTTTCTTAATTTATATATAAAAATTTCTCTATGGAGTAGAAGGAGTTGTCATTCAGAAATTCTTTTAATTTCTTCTTAAATACTTGTTGGTTATCAGTCAGACTTTTGATACTATTGGTAAGTGACCAAAGACTCTAGTGGCAGTATAATTCACCCCTTTCTGTGCCAAAGTTAGATTTAATCTTGAATAGTGAAGATCATCCTTTCTCCTAGTATTGTAGTTATGCACACTGCTATTATTTTTGAATTGAGTTTGGTTGTTAATAACGAATTTCATAAGAGAGTATATATACTGAGAAGCTACTGTGAATATCCCTAGATCCTTAAATAAATGTCTGCAGGATGATCTTGGGTGGACTCCAGCTGTTATTCTGATTACACGCTTTTGTGCAATAAATACTTTATTCCTCAGTGATGAATTACCCCAAAATATGATGCCATATGAAAGCAATGAGTGAAAATAGGCATAGTAAGCTAATTTACTAAGATGTTTATTACCAAAATTTGCAATGACCCTTATTGCATAAGTAGCTGAACTCAAACGTTTCAGCAGATCATCAATGTGTTTCTTCCAATTTAATCTCTCATCAATGGACACACCTAAAAATTTGGAATATTCTACCTTAGCTATATGCTTCTGATTAAGGTTTATATTTATTAATGGCATCATACCATTCACTGTACGGAACTGTATGTACTGTGTCTTATCAAAATTCAGTGAAAGTCCGTTTACAAGGAACCACTTAGTAATTTTCTGATTACTTTGATTCGGGTGAGGGGACCAAACAGTGAGGTCATTGGTCCCATCAGATTAGGGAAGGATTAGGAAGGAAGGAAGGAAGTCGCCCATACCCCATCAAACAAATTATCCTGGCATTAGTCTGAAGTGATTTTGGGAAATCACGGAAAAGTTGAATTCTAATGGCCAGACACAGGTTTGAGCCATTGTCCTCTTAAGTGCGAGTCCAGTGTGCTAACCACTGCGCCACCTACAAGGAGGAGTTTTGTCTCCACTGCTATGGAACCTAGAGTTGAATGAATTTATTATGAGCTGAATATTTTAGACTTTTTTGCCAACGATATGCAGATGATTTACTTCTAGTAATACCTGACAAATTTACTAGTACTGTTAAACAGTGGCACAATGTGCACTGAACACTATGGAAAACTGATGCTGAAAACAGGATCTAAGGGTCAGTCCCAAAAACTAATACAGTATTATTGCTGAGGAAGCATATCCAGCACACACAATGGAGTCTTAACATCCTTTCAGTAGAGGGGATAGTGGAGTATGTGGAAGTAACCCTGGATGTGAAACTATCATGGACTCTTCACTTAAGGAATGTATGTTCCAAGGTAAAAGGTATTCTTATGAACATGAGAAAGGGCTGTAGTAACCACAGGAGTATGTGCTGGATACACATTACTGTAATAAGACCCATGCTACTTTATGGGACTACAGTATGGTGGAATAAAGTACAAAAGACGATGGTTGCTAAGGAGCTTGGCAAAGTAGAGAGACTGGACTGCTTAGCCATAGCAGGTGGAAGAAGCAGCACTGCTATGCTGGGATGGAGACCATGCTGGACATGCTTCCATTACACCTTTGGATTGTGATGATGGCAGTGGCAGGGGCTTATGGGTTACAAACAGGATACAACTGGACACCTTTAGGGTATCCAGAATTTCATACCAGTATAGTGAGTGCTGTAAATATAGGAATAGTCAGGGAAATTCTGGCTGATCATACAGTAACCTCCAACTGCTTCAATAATCCTTTCAATGTAACAGTTGTAATAAGGTAGTAGTGGAAGAGCAGACCATGACCATTCAGGAGACATAATCTAGTTCACTGAAGGACTGAAAACATAACAAGAGCTCTGGGGCTGGAGTAAATGGGATACAGCCTAGACTACAGAGACAGCAGTCTTTCTAGGGAAGCTAGCTACAGCATTCCAGGAAAAAGTATCCTCTGTCAGGGTGTGCATGGAGGATAATTTGCGTAGGTGCTACAAGTATTATAGCATTTACGTTTACTCAGACAGCCAAGCAGCCCTGGAATCTCTATCATCCTTTGCAAAGAGATCAGTGATCATTGGAGAATGGCAAGAAGCTCTTGTGAGACTAAGGGAAAGCAACAAGATAAACCTGCTGTGAGTCCATGGTTAGTCAGGAATTAGTGGCAGTGAACAAGCTTAGAAGTGTGACGACCCAATTTACTGGACTGAAACCTGCCCTAATCATCACTAAGGCAATGTTGAACTCAAAACTAAGTAGCTGGATGAGGACAGGATGTAGAATATTAGACTATGATTTGAACAGGGGACAGAATAAACTCATGATAGGAATTATGGCTGGCCAGGGGAACTTAAAAAGAAACGATGGGAATAGATGGGGATGCCTGTAAGTGTAGACCATGAGGTGGATAAAACCACACTATGTCTAACATTCCAGTGTGAAGTTTGGAGGGCAAAAGACACAGAAGATCCATGTCCATTAAGTAGTGAAGAAGTTGGGTCTAATAAAAGACTAGAAAAGGGTCTTGTACTACCCTTTAAAGGTTACCAGATTACGAGAAACACAGGGAGTGAAACCCCACAATAAACTAAGCTTTGTTGTGGGTGATAGTGGGCTGAGATCACTGTTGTTTTTGTCTCCTTGCAATTGCCAAATCAAATCAATCCTGTCTCAAATACTCATGTTTCTGTGTTTCCAACCAGTAGTAACTTGAATATGTCTATGAGTACTTTCAATGATCCATTCATCATTTCTCTTTAATGCTCAAATGGTGGGATGTTACTTCTGAAACAGCCATAATGTTTGAATTTTAATGTCAATTATGAGGACATTCCTTTGAAAATTTTGTAGCAGGCAGTTAACCACACTAAGAATAAAATATTTGTAGATGTACAGGAGAACACAAAGCACTATGAGACATACCTTGCGTTAGTCTGGTGGGCGTAAAAGCCTGCAGGCCATCAACGGCTGTCATGGATGCCAGAGGGAACAGTGTGACAACACCGGCATTGTTCTCGATGTGGCAGTGTACAGGCTCAACGCCAGTGCCCTGCACCACAATGTCCATCGATGGGTCCGACCCGAGGCTCACACGACCTGCAGGAAAACCACGAAGTATCTAATGACAGGCTCACATGTTTACCTTACCAGGATATGCTGGTAACTTTCATTATAAAGAAGTACAGAAAATAACATTTATTGCAGAAAATATAAATTCCGAGGTTCATAGACCTGTGCAACACGTTGGTCTGTAAATTAATTTTTAGGCTAGGTATGTATGTACATAACTTTAATCTACAGAAATTCCTGCCACTTTCCATTATAGTTTAAATCTCTTTGATCATATTTTTTCATGCTGTTCCATAAGTCTAGAAAGCCCTTTACAGTGTAAATCTGTTGAAATTGTTTGAGAACACTGGCACAATTGTTTTGTGATGTCTTTCAGTATCTGGTAGCGTTGATTTGACCCCGGAGCTGTATTTCCACAAAACCGGAAAGACGATTTTTGGAGGGTGCCAGGTCAAGACTAAGGTGAGGATGTGAGGGCTCTCACACAAAATGCAGGGTGTCCCACTCAAACCTGCCTGATTTCAAGGACCCAGGAGAGAAAAACTACAGTAGATACGACAGTGAAAAATGCATCACATTGTAGAGCATCTCAAAGAATTTATATTGCCGCGTCAGAAGTGCCAAGTATCGTCACCAGAGTGCAGCATAGTCGCATGAAGTGAAAATGGCGACTCCAGAGCAGTGCACGCAAGCAGTAGTGTGGTTTGTAGAAACAAAATCGCCGATTGCTGTGCAAAGAAGTCATGAATGTGTGTATGAATGTGATCCACCTGATGTGAAAACAATTAAGGAATGGTATAGAAAGTTTCTGGCAACAGGAAGTGTTCTGAAGCATTCTGGCGATGCACGTTAATGAGTTTTAGAAGAGAGAGTGGAGGACATCAGGAGGGGATGAGGACATAAGACACGTACAGGTGGAGAGTGCGAAATGGACAGATAAAGGAGTGAAGAGTTGGTGAGCGAGGGGTTAGTCGAGATGGACGACGGAGAGTGAGGGAGGGAAGAATAACATAAGATTGGAATAAATAGATATCTAGCCAATGCAGGTACCTCATCTAGTATGAAATAAAATTAAGGCTCTTGTAGTTCAGTCAAGTGAGTTGAAGAAAAATGACTTTCAAAGCATGTAGAAAACAGTTGTGATCCTGTCTCATCTTACATAATACATTTAAGTATAAGTCCATTTGCTGTTATTAACCATCTGTTCACAAAGACAACGCAGCAACATTTCGTCGGGCAATTACAGTGTTACAATTTATGGGCCATTGAGGGTGGCAATAATCTGAAACAGATAACATTCTACACGTAGTGGTCCTTAACGATAAGTACTAGAAAGTTAGTGGTTAACCTCTCGCTTATTTACTATGGCTAGCCTATTTGAGGTTCATAACACACCATTTACGTGGTTTGCCAGTTAATAAAAAGACCTGGAAATCTGCGGCCCGAGGTGCCATATCATATTGTTAGTTTTCGCCCTTGAGCAAAAAAGTTTGACGAGCACTACTGTAGCCTATTGAAAACTTTGTTTTAGCAGGTTTTTTTACAGTGTCTCATCTGTGTTCTCTAATAAATTCGTCATGTTTTTTCTCGTTGCGTACCAAGGAAATTCGAGAGCAACTGCTATGAGGCTAATGTTGGCTGATCACATTCCAGCCTTTGAAATGTTTCACGCCGTCACAGATGAGTTTCAGCGTTAGATTTTTTTCTCTTTTACAGAAGACTTCAGCGACAGTGCACTGTCACAGTGGTACATCTGTGTCTTCCATTTCATAAATATAGACTGTGGTCATGTAATATATGTTGGTCACTACGTGGCAACACGCAGTATAACGTCTGTAGGTTACATTATGCAGACTTTTTATTATATTGTTGGAACTGCAGTTGCAACAAGGGTTTCTCTCGTCTTTCAGGTTAACCACAGTTTTCCACAACGTAACTGTCAATCTTCCTGCATTTGGCATGTGAAGATGACAACTGAAAATTTGTTTTCAATTCTGCACGCTATTCGTTTTCACTGGCGATAACTAGAGTGTTAGGGAGATAAAAGGTAACATGGTGCGAAATAAGGAGAATATCTTACACGGAGAAACTATTCCGAAACCATCTCATACTATGTTTGAGAGCACGCAACAACTTTTTACTGCGCGCTGGTCGTCGCTTGTGCTTCAACTCACTATGCAAACGGTCCAATAATGTTGTGTTGTATGAGCAAATCATTTTCTTCTCGTCCCTTTGAGCGTCAGAAAAAAAATCACCAAAAACTATACCACTGAATGAATTCTGTTTTCGATGCACTTTTTGCCTCCGCAAGCATACTGGTAGGTATACAAACGATACATCGACGTTTTGGAAACATTGAGGTTTCGTCCATTAATATCGAGGTTAGCATCGATGTATTGACTGGCGATAATCGCCGATGCATTGACGAAAAGGTCCAAATACATCGACATCGTTGAATGATGGATCATTCATTCCTTTCGTGGATGCTCTCCATTCGGTGTGTCGAGTCTCTTAATTCGTACAGTGCTACATTTAATTTTGAACTATTAGGTAAGTAAAACAAGAAGTTCACAATATTATCATTTATTTCAAATAGTCGCCACTGAACTATGTACTGTGATCACTGGATACAATATAAATGAATCGTTTGTGGGCATTTCTATTAACTTTCTAGACAACACTCAACTTCTCACCGGAACAACATGTGTTTCCGAGCTGACAGAACACCATACATCGCTGTACATCATTGATAAACTGATATATTTTTTCCGACTGGAATATTTCAATTGAAAATGTTTCAGGTACCGTCACAGATAATGTCAGCAGTGTTATGAAGGTCAGGTGGGACACGTCTGTTTTGCCCATAGGATTAACTTAGTCATAACTAATTTACCTGATTATGTAAAACACTGCACTGAATTGATAAGTAATGTATGAGATAATGCTAATTGTATTAAAGATGGCGTCAATGCAAGTAACGAGTTATGGAAAAGACAACAGAGACGGGACTGAAGGAAGGCCAAATTAAAAGAAAAAAAATTACACTTGACACTCGCACATGATGGAATTCGTGCTCGTATATGTTAGGATGATTCCTATAGTTAGTGTCCGTGGTGGGAGTATACTCTTAACTAGACTTGAGGCTCCCCCAATGGTTTCTAGCAGCGAGTTAGACTGTGTCAAAGAAATGGCGGAACTGCTACGACCATTTGAAAACTTAACAAAAGAAATTTCAGGTGATCCCGTCAGCCAGTTGTGTTCGGCAAACAGTTGAAAATATGAGACCTGGAAATGAAATTTGAAGACAATGGAATAATCAACTGGCAAGAAGAATCGACAACTTAGAACAATGCGCCATTCTGGTAATTTCAGCTTTAAAGTTCATGCACTTCAAAGATGCCGTCTAATTAAACGTAATTAGTTACTTAGATAAGTATGTACGAGGAATTAATATAGCTACGATCATGAACGACACATCCGATGTGTCGGATAAAGAAGACGAGTCAAACATTTGGAAATACCACAAGCAGCTGGCACACAAAAATATGACAAATAAGTGATTAACATCTGCAGGAAACGTTACTGCCGTCTCCTGTTACACCACTAAGAAAGAGATCATATTTAAATCTGGGAGAGAATGAAGTCACTTTTCCCAAAACTTACAAAAAGTGCAAAGGAGTATTTTTCCATCATCACAGTATCCGTGCCAAGCAGGTGCCTGTTCTCAGAGGCCGAGGAACTATATTATCTACGCATATTTTCCTAAATTCTGCGTTAAATTGTTATATTAAAAAAAATCTTTTTTTAAAAAATGAATTTTCTTTACAAGATCCGTTCTATTTAGTTCTGTAATCTGATTTACGAGGGTAATCCCAAAAGTAAGGTCTCTTTTTTTTTATATAAGTATAGAACTGTGTGGCAGTTGGTCACACTGTTATGATGAGTGCTTCACGCGCTGTGTGTAAATGTGCACGCCGCGCTGAGGCGCTGTCTTGGCTTGGCAGCCGTTGAGAATGGAGTTCCCGTTGGAAGTTACCGCCAAGTGCTAATTGCGCGCAGTTATTCGGTTTTTGAACGCCAAGGGCACTGCGCCGATTGAAATCCATCGCCAACTGACGGAAGTGTATGAGGAGTCGTGCATGGATGTCAAAAATGTTCGTAAGTGGTGTAGAGAGTTTGCAGCTGGTTGGACCGAAATTCACGACGAACGAATGAGCGGGAGACAGTGTTGAAAGTTGAGCAAAGCATGCGTGAAGATTGGCGGATCACCCTGGATGATCTCTGCACCCGGAAGCACCGCTCACAGAATTTTAACGGAAACATTGAATTACCGGAAGGACCACATGTGGCAACGAGATTATGCTTCCCGTGCATTTCTTCGCCGCTTTGCAGCCGAACAGGACAACTTTCTGGACTCATTTGCCACGGGTGACGAAACCTGGACGAGACGAAGCAACAATCACGCCTGTGGCGGCATCCTTCTTCACCAAAGCCGCGGAAACTCAAACAAACACAGTCCGGCGGTAAAGTCATGACAACCATTTTTTTAGGATCGGAAAGAGGTATTGTTGGTCGACTTTATGCCCACTGGGACCACAATTAACGCCGACAGGTACTGTGCCACTCTGAAAAAAAACCAAATGAGCAATTTAGAACCGGAGAAGAGGAATGTTGAGCAAGAGCGTACACATTCTCCATGACAACGCTCGCCCATACATTGCTAGGCAAACCGTTGCTCTTCTGCAACAGTTTCAGTGGAACATAATCACTCACCCTATAGTCCTGACTTGGCGCCCAGTGACTATCACCTGTTCCCTACGTTAAAAGAACGTTTGGCCAGAAAGCGATTCAGCTCCGATGACGAGGTGAAGGAAGAGGTTCATAACTTTCTGAACAGCATGGCGGCGAGCTGGTATGACATGGGCATACAAAAACTGCCACAGCATCTACAAAAATGCATCGACAGAACTGGTGATTATGTCGAAAAATAACTAAATGTTCAAGCTGTAAACTGATGTAAACAATTGTGGAAATAAACAAGTCTATGTATTTATTAAAAAAATAGGAGACCCTCGTATATGAAGGCAGTTTATCATCACATCAATCAGTACCATTATGTTTAATTTTAGGAAAGGCGGGTAGATTTCTGATGAAATAGGTGACTATTTCCAGTTCCTATGTGTTTTAAAAAATGTCTGACCACACAACTTATGTTCTTGTATTATGCTGCTTAAAAGTAAAATCGTTTTGGTGTGCTTTTTCTAGTAATTCTAAAATACATAGAAACATCTTAAATACATCGATGTATCGTTTTTAAAAGCAATGTTCTTTTAACAGCGATGCTTTTCCACATAAGCATTCATGTCTCAACATTACTGCTCTTGCGAGCAATGTTGCAATCCTACTTCTGATCGTTATTACAATGTGCAGATTGCCATGACTGTTTGTTGCTTGTTGTCAACAGACGGAACACTAGTAAGTCCAGATTCTTGACAGCCTAAGCAATGCCTCGTTCTCGGCTAATGTGTACCATTTAATGTGAGATGCTACGCTTGTAAGTGATCTAATGAATCTTATTATGCCAATGTTTCTCTTACAATAAATACTTTTTGTTCAGCAGTAAACTGTCTTGAGTGCGTCTGTCACGAACTTCGCTACATTTCTTTATCTGGGGTGTAGTCCACTATATTTATTTAGTAAAAATATTTTCTCTGTGCATCGTTTTTATTCCTTTACACAGTACATGTGACACGGCCCAACAAATTATTGTGCCTCCCATGTTTTAAATCTTGAACAATATCAGGCTTACCAACATCTAAATGTTTCAGCGGACTTCTTGCTATTTCGTAGAAATCATCAGACAACCCTTGTACCCACAGTTTTGATTTTTCCATTATGAATCCTACTGTACAGATGGGAATCTGTGTTATTCATACAATGCAGGCTTTCACAGCTGATATTTATAAAATTCCTGATATTTGCCTTATGCGCATTAAGGCTGTGGTCGGAGGCGTAATTCTTTGTCCAAGGTTTCGCCTTCCCGTGCGGCAGACATAATCAGAAACTGTGACGACTCAGAAAGCAGTTGGAGGCATTAACAAGCACAGCAAACAGAACTGTTTATATGTATCCATGCAATGGACGGTTCGTGATGGCATCAGACATCTGCCTAAAGATACGCTATCTATTACAACAGTTTATGATGACTGCGCACTATGTGTGAATTTGGGTGACAACTGTGTTTATCTGAGGCAAGCCTCAGTTATGAAGTTATATGATCTAGATACTGCGCTACATCTTGCTTTGGACAGATTGAACCGTTGTTTGCCGGGCATAGATACAATGACGTTGTAAACTTCCTATGTGTGCATAGTGTACATGTTGATGATTTGAAGCATTACCTTCGTTTGCAGATGAACGCTGAACCAAAGCAGAAACAGATTAAATTTGTGTGTGAAAAACATGAATAATGTCAGGCATCCCTTGGCTTGAGGGAGATACATGCAGAATTTATTGCATGTCAAGAAGTTTTATTTGGGAAATACTGTACAGGCGTGAAGAAGAAGATAAAGAAAGAGTCGGATGATTTTCTTGAAATACTGCATCCTGTATATGTAAATAAATAATGTACGTATATATAATCTCAAACTATGTTTGAGATGCAAAAGAAGACCTGAAGAAGAAAGGAATTCTCCCCCCTGATAATATACGAGCAATTATTGTAGGTCCATCCAACTGTGGCAAAACTACTTGGAAATTTGTGCTAAGTTCTATGGGACCAAATTGCTGAGGTCACTGGTCCCTAGGCTTTTGCACTATTTAATCTAACTTAAGCTAAGGACAACACACACACACACCCATGCCCGAGGGAGGACTCCCACTTCCGACGAGGAGAGCTGCGTGAACCGTGACAAGACTGCACAGCAGCAAGACTAATGTCCTCATGATGCTGTTAACACATGTGAATGGAGTCCGATTTGAACATGTTTGTGTATTCTGAAAAACACTGTTTCAACCCAAGTATCAGCTGCTGTGCAGTGTAGATGCTTCATCTATTTGGTAAAGAACTGCGACCCATATGAAGTAATGAGCTGCTGTAGTAGTGAATTCGACATGTCCTTATACACGGCCAATAATCCTTACGGTGTTATTCCACAGAACAAGAACGTTATTGGTCTTATAAATGACGAGGCGAATGGATTGCCAATCGTGGAGTTTGTAGGTCTACACTCAAAAATGTATGCGTATCACACATTGGAAGGTGCCACCCAGAGCGGGTTAAGGGTGTGCGTTGTATGGCATCGAGAGCCCTCTCTATCGAAGACTATTTGCAGTGCCTGTGCGCAGGTGTTCGCGGTGTTGCACCGCAACCACTGCATATGGTGCGGCAGACCAGTATTCGATCGAGAGGACGATAAAAGGGTCATTTGTAATGACGGGATTGAAACTCTCTCGTACGCACACTACTCACTTGTAGTGCGAGAAGGAGTGTGGAGGGGGGGGGGGGGGGGGGACATAGTGATTTTGTGTGTGTATGTGTGTGTGTGTGTGTGTGTGTGTGTGTGTGTGTGTGTGTGTGTGTGTGTATATGTGTGTGTGCGTGTGCGCACGCGCGCACGCACGTGTGAAAGAAAGAAAAAGCATAAACAAAAAATATTAAAAAAGCAAAAAATAGAAAAAATTATATATTGATTTATTTGTTCATACGCAACGTATGCGTAGACTAAATATACATACAGTATACCTACGTACCGTGTGCATCTTGTAAATAGAATAGCTTTTAAGTTTTTTCACCTGCCACTAGCCATCCAAGTCAGAATAGTTTTTAAGTGTGTATATATCTATATAGCTCACAGTCCAATAGAATTGTTATTGTAAAAACCTTTGCTATTGGAGACTATTGAAATTAGATTCTAAGCGTGCACAGTCCATCAGAATTATTGTAAAAGCTATGCTTCTGGGGTTGTGGAATTTAGTTGTAGTAAAGAAAGTATCTCCGCATTAGTTTTTTGCTTAGGTTTATAAAATAATTTCCTACCACTGTTACTGTTGTAGCGAGTAAGTTAAAAGTATTTCTGCATTGGAATAGCAAGTCAATTTATACCTCAAGAATACTATATTGTACCTCAAGAAGAATATTGTATTTGTGTGAACTGAATAAACCAAGAAAAAAAAATGGCTCTGAGCACTATGGGACTCAACTGCTGAGGTCATTAGTCCCCTAGAACTTAGAACTAGTTAAACCTAACTAACCTAAGGACATCACAAACATCCATGCCCGAGGCAGGATTCGAACCTGCGACCGTAGCGGTCTTGCGGTTCCAGACTGCAGCGCCTTTAACCGCACGGCCACTTCGGCCGGCAATAAACCAAGAAAAAAATTAGTCACCATATGTCTTTGTTGTTGTTGTTGTTGTTGTTGTTATTTACAAAAAAAACCTATCCCTATTGCATTATGTATTTATATGTATATAAAGGCTGTGCATGTCTCAAATGACATTAGTTTTGCCGAAGATGGGTGCTATTAAGGAGGTGAAGTTTAAGATGGAAGATAACAAAATAAATAGAATGGTTGTATGGAATTATGCCTATCATGGAGCACGAATTGGGTTATGGGAGCAGGAGGCACGTGACCGTGTCTGCAGACATGTCTAAAATTATATCTCCTGTGCTTGAAGAAAACCACAGACATAACACGTGGTTAAAACTGTACACTGTCAAAGCGGGAACAGGGTTGGGAAAAAAAGAAACAAAAAACCACAGAGGTTGTGAGGTAAAAATTAATTTCTTTCTTATCCAACTAAAAATTAATTTTACATTTTCATAAGCAGACACTTCAACACCATTCTCACACTACTACTTCATGAGTCGATGGAGAGAAGGACACCCATAGAATTCCAGGTCTTGAATAGCAGCAAACTTAAAGATTTGACGCATCCATGAGATCTTCTTCTTCCACGTAAATGATGGTATCCGTGTGATCGAATAATTTAAACGCCCAACTAGCTAATAGATCGACTACGACTGCTCATGGTATCAGCTCTGCAGGTACTACAGCTCATTCGAATGAGGCTGTTTCAGTAATCTTTGAACTTAGAGAGAGAGGTATCATCGAATAAGTATGGAGATAGTAGTTCGAGAACTGCACAAGCCAGCAAGCAAAACATACAATTGTAGGCACGTTATGGTTAAAGGTTGGGATGACTTATGGTAAGCTGATCTTGTAGATATTAGGGAGTATTCACATGAGAATAATGGATTCAAATATATTTTAATAGTTATTGATGCATATTCATAACTTGCCTGGGCATTACTGTTAAAACAAATATGGGTAGAAATGTCACGGATGTTTTTGAGCGTTTGCTACAGACAGGAACGAATCGATGCCCAGACAGCCTCCAAACCGACCACAGCGGGGGGTTTTACAACAGGTATTTCAAGATCGTGATGCAGTGATACGGAGTACATCACTGCTCAACATTCACTCACCTGAAAGAAAGTATCGTGGAGCACCTGAATAAAACAATAGAACGTCGAATGTGGATGCGTTTTAACTTTCACGGCTCATACAAATGGACAGATATCCTCCCAGAATGAATTGCTCAGTATAATCCAACCAAACATACCACAGTAAAAATGAGACCAATCGACGTTCGTGATAATGGGCTCACGGATACGGTGTACTATCGCATTAAAATGCTGGATCCACACAGACAGAAATTTAATGTAGGTGATTTGGTACATATCTTAAAACACAAGACAGAATTTGGGAAATCATACGTACCGAATGGGTCAACAGAGATATTTACGGTTTCAAAGGTGTAAAGAACGAATCCTAGAACTTATATATTGAAGGGTAGTAAAGGCGAAGAAACTGCAGTCTGCTTCTACACCGAGGAGTTATAGAAAAGCTCAGAAATGGACGTATGTCTCGTGGAAGGAGTCATAAGGCATCGGGGAAATAAACCACTAGTCAAATGGCTTGGTTTTCCTGCTGCACAAAATAGTTGGACTGATGCTAAAGATTTGCTATATAAAGGTGGCACACAATCCACAACCACTGCAGTAGCATAACATGAGTGCTAGGAGACGCATTAGCGGAGGTGGTGCTATTCTAGACGAACTGCCACTGGAATTACACATCCTTGGGCATAACTACTGTGGACCTGGGACAAAGCTTCAAAAACGCTTGGCATGAGGCGATAAGGGGGTTAATATGCTCAACGAAGCGTATATGGAACATGACATCGCATTTTTTTTTTTTTTTTTTTGTCATCAGTCTACTGACTGGTTTGATGCGGCCCGCCACGAATTCCTTTCCTGTGCTAACCTCTTCATCTCAGAGTAGCACTTGCAACCTACGTCCTTAATTATTTGCTTGACGTATTCCAATCTCTGTCTTCCTCTACAGTTTTTGTCCTCTACAGCTCCCTCTAGTACCATGGAAGTCATTCCCTCATGTCTTAGCAGATGTCCTATCATCCTGTCCCTTCTTCTTATCAGTGTTTTCCACATATTCATTTCCTCTCCGATTCTGCGTAGAACCTCCTCATTCCTTACCTTATCAGTCCACCTAATTTTCAACATTCGTCTATAGCACCACATCTCAAATGCTTCGATTCTCTTCTGTTCCGGTTTTCCCACAGTCCATGTTTCACTACCATGCAATGCTGTACTCCAGACGTACATCTTCAGAAATTTCTTCCTCAAATTAAGGCCGGTATTTGATATTAGTAGACTTCTCTTGGCCAGAAATGCCTTTTTTGCCATAGCGAGTCTGCTTTTGATGTCCTCCTTGCTCCGTCCGTCATTGGTTATTTTACTGCCTAGGTAGCAGAATTCCTTAACTTCATCGACTTCGTGACCATCAATCCTGATGTTAAGTTTCTCGCTGTTCTAATTTCTACTACTTCTCATTACCTTCGTCTTTCTCCGATTTACTCTCAAACCATACTGTGTACTCATTAGACTGTTCATTCCGTTCAGCAGATCATTTAATTCTTCTTCTCTTTCACTCAAGATAGCAATGTCATCAGCGAATCGTATCATTGATATCCTTTCACCCTGTATTTTAATTCCACTCCTGAACCTTTCTTTTATTTCCATCATTGCTTCCTCGATGTACAGATTGAAGAGTAGGGACGAAAGGCTACAGCCTTGTCTTACACCCTTCTTAATACGAGCACTTCGCTCTTGATCGTCCACTCTTATTATTCCCTCTTGGTTGTTGTACGTATTGTATATGACCCGTCTCTCCCTATAGCTTACCCCTACTTTTTTCAGAATCTCGAACAGCTTGCACCATTTTATATTGTCGAACGCTTTTTCCAGGTCGACAAATCCTATGAAAGTGTCTTGATTTTTCTTTAGCCTTGCTTCCATTATTAGGCGTAACGTCAGAATTGCCTCTCTCGTCCCTTTACTTTTCCTAAAGCCAAACTGATCGTCACCTAGCGCATTCTCAATTTTCTTTTCCATTCCTCTGTATATTATTCTTGTAAGCAGCTTCGATCCATGAGCTGTTAAGCTGATTGTGCGATAATTCTCGCACTTGTCAGCTCTTGCCGTCTTCGGAATTGTGTGGATGATGCTTTTCTGAAAGTAAGATGCTATATCGCCAGACTCATATTCTACACACCAACGTGAATAGTCGTTTTGTTGCCACTTCCCCCAATGATTTTAGAAATTCTGATTGAATGTTATCTATCCCTTCTGCCTTATTTGACCGTAAGTCCTCCAAAGCTCTTTTAAATTCTAATACTGGATCCCCTATCTCTTCTAAATCGACTGCTGTTTCTTCTCCTATCACATCAGACAAATCTTCACCCTCATAGAGGCTTTCAATGTATTCTTTCCATCTATCTGCTCTCTCCTCTGCATTTAACAGCGGAATTCCCGTTGCACTCTTAATGTTACCACCGTTGCTTTTAATGTCACCAAAGGTTGTTTTGACTTTCCTGTATGCTGAGTCTGTCCTTCCGACAATCATATCTTTTTCGATGTCTTCACATTTTTCCTGCAGCCATTTCGTCTTAGCTTCCCTGCACTTCCTATTTATTTCATTCCTCAGCGACTTGTATTTCTGTATTCCTGATTTTCCCGGAACATGTTTGCACTTCCTCCTTTCATCAATCAACTGAAGTATTTCTTCTGTTACCCATGGTTTCTTCGCAGCTACCTTCTTTGTACCTATGTTTTCCTTCCCAACTTCTGTGATGGCCCTTTTTAGAGATGTCCATTCCTCTTCAACTGTACTGCCTACTGCGCTATTCCTTATTGCTGTATCTATAGCGTTAGATAACTTCAGACGTATCTCGTCATTCCTTAGTACTTCCGTATCCCACTTCTTTGCGTATTGATTCTTCTTGACTAATGTCTTGAACTTCAGCCTACTCTTCATCACTACTATATTGTGATCTGAGTCTATATCTGCTCCTGGGTACGCCTTACAATCCAGTATATGATTTCGGAATCTCTGTCAGGCCATGATGTAATCTAATTGAAATCTTCCCGTATCTCCCGGCGTTTTCCAAGTATACCTCCTCCTCTTGTGATTCTTGAACAGGGTATTCGCTATTACTAGCTGAAACTTGTTACAGAACTCAATTAGTCTTTCTCCTCTTTCATTCCCCGTCCCAAGCCCATATTCTCCTGTAACCTTTTCTTCTACTCCTTCCCCTACAACTGCTTTCCAGTCGCCCATGACAATTAGATTTTCGTCCCCCTTTACATACTGCATTACCCTTTCAATATCCTCATACACTTTCTCTATCTGTTCATCTTCAGCTTGCGACGTCGGCATGTATACCAGAACTATCGTTGTCGGTGTTGGTCTGCTGTCGATTCTGATTAGAACAACCCGGTCACTGACCTACCTTCCTATTCATAACGAATCCTACACCTGTTATACCATTTTCTGCTGCTGTTGATATTACCCGATACTCATATGACCAGAAATCCTTGTCTTCCTTCCACTTCACTTCACTGACCCCTACTATATCTAGATTGAGCCTTTGCATTTCCCTTTTCAGATTTTCTAGTTTCCCTACCACGTTCAAGCTTCTGACATTCCACGCCCCGACTCGTAGAACGTTATCCTTTCGTTAATTATTCAATCTTTTTCTCATGGTAACCTCCCCCTTGGCAGTCCCCTCCCGGAGATCCGAATGTGAGACTATTCCGGAACCTTCTGCCAATGGAGAGATCATCATAACACTTCTTCAATTACAGGCCACACTGCAATAAAGATCTATCAAGTCGTCACATTGCAGATAGGATTTTAGCTGATAAGACTAAGGCAATACGGAGAATATAGGATATTGGTATAGGTCAACGCATCGCAGCATTTGCATTTGATAAAAGCATGCGAGGAAAAATTAAGTTGGGTTTAGGAGTGATGAATTTCAAGCGAGTTATGAATGCTGCACATTGTGCACTAAACAAGAAGGACAAGGGTGGGAAGCAGGGCTATTTGAGGAACTGTAGCCTGACAGCGATGTGTGCAACTAAAAACGCACTGAAGCAGGAAGGTGCGGGAAGAAGAAGAAGCGGATCAGTTGAAGCACCTCGAGTCCTACCAATACCCAAGACATCTGGCAGTTTTCTTCCATTTCTCATCTGGGCCCTCTACACACACTCAGCAGTAGGGTCCCTCGCTGGTCGTGCTGCAGCTATTGCTCTAATGGTCAACAACGCGCGAAACTTCCAAGCGCAGTTAGAAGAAGCAAGAAGACAACTGCATGATGGAAGCCGCGGCCATGGGAATAGGACTATACTTGGAACTGTACAGGTAAGAGCTAGGTCTATTCATAAATAAATAAAAAGCCCATTAGCGGTCCTACCAGATCGACACATAAATGTGTGTGTGTGTGTGTGTGTGTGTGTGTGTGTGTGAGTATGTGTGTGAGTGAGTGAGTGAGAGAGAGAGAGAGAGAGAGAGAGAGAGAGACCGACCTGGCGGCAGCGGGTGCAGGGTGACGGCAGTGCTGAGTCGGCCACCGCCCAGGCTGACCAGGTGCGGCAGCTCGGCGTGCACCTTGAGCGCGCGGCCCGCCTCGCGCACCTCCAGCCCGGCATCGCACGGCGGCGGCTGCTGCTGCTGCTGCTGCTGCTGCTGCTGCTGGGGCTGGCCGGCCACTCCCGCCGACATCTGCAACAACAGGCCAGCGCCTCATTTCAAAAGCTGGGCAGAGTCGAAAATAGCCTGCTTACATCGTTAGGTTTACTGGTCATAAGACACGAAACACAGCGTTGTAACGTTATGAAACTCCCTGAAGACTGTAACTGTGTGCCACACTGGGACTCGAACCCGGAACCTCGCAGTGTCTGAGGTTCCTTCATTTGGAGACCGCCAATTAGAAAAGGTTTGTTTTATTTTTGTCTTTTTTTACACTCTTTCATACAGAAATTTTCACCATACAGACATGGATTAATAATGCAGTTTATACACGGTTCAGTCACATTAACGTGACCGCTGGCTACGTTCGACGTCAACGAGAAATAACCACTCACAGACGGCAAGTGACAGCACTAGAAGTGGAGGCAGTACGTGTCACCGAGCGAGGTGCACAGTTGATAGCACACTGGAGTCGCATTCGGGAGGACAACGGTTCAAACCCGCGTCCGGCCATCCTAATTTAGGATTTCTGTGATTTCCCTAAATCGCTCCAGGCAAATTCCAGGATGATTCCTCTGAAAGGGCGCGGCCGACTTGCTACCCCATTCTTCCCTAATCCGAAGGGACCGATGACCTTGCTGTTTGGCCTCCTCTCCCAAATCAATCAACCAAACAATCAACAATGCAGTCTTCGTACATCCATAGTTGTTACTACCCACCTTCCCCACGCAGCACGTCCATATCTCATCACTGACTTCTAGCATCAGGCGCAGACAGTTGACGTCAACAAGTGTTCTACATCTACATGATTACTCTGCAATTCACATTTAAGTGCTTGGCAGAGGGTTCATCGAACCACAATCATACTATATCTCTCTACCATTCCACTCCCGAACAGCGCGCGGGAAAAACGAACACCTAAACCTTTCTGTTCGAGCTCTGATTTCTCTTATTTTATTTTGATGATCATTCCTACCTATGTAGGTTGGGCTTAACAAAATATTTTCTCATTCGGAAGAGAAAGTTCGTAAATATATCTCGCCGCGACGAGAAACGTCTTTGCTTTAATGACTTCCATCCCAACTCGCGTATCATATCTGCCACACTCTCTCCCCTATTACGTCATAATACAAAACGAGCTGCCTTTTTTGCACCCTTTCAATGTCCTCCGTCAATCCCACCTGGTAAGGATCCCACACCGCGCAGCAATATTCTAACAGAGGACGAACGAGTGTAGTGTAAGCTGTCTCTTTAGTGGACTTGTTGCATCTTCTAAGTGTCCTGCCAATGAAACGCAACCTTTGGCTCGGCTTCCCCACAATATTATCTATGTGGTCTTTCAAACTGAAGTTGTTCGTAATTTTAACACCCAGGTACTTAGTTGAATTGACAGCCTTGAGAATTGTACTATTTATCGAGTAATCCAATTCCAACGGATTTCTTTTGGAACTCATGTGGATCACCTCACACTTTTCGTTATTTAGCGTTAACTACCACCTGCCTCACCACACAGCAATCTTTTCTAAATCGCTTTGCAACCGATACTGGTCTTCGGATGACCTTACTAGACGGTAAATTACAGCATCATCTGCGAACAACCAAAGAACTGCTCAGATTGTCACCCCGGTCATTTATATCGATCAGGGCCTGAAGATGACGTTACAACGTTGAAACTAGTTGCCAAAATAAAATCGACACCTTAAATACAGCTGGAGGAATTTCTTCATTTTTAATATAAACAATGCAGTCGTCGTAATGTGGAAACGGAGCGATTTGTGAGACGTCCAAAAGGGCATCAGTAGCTTTCGGGCCGAAGGTGGATGCATTTTCGAAACGGCGAAGTATGTAAGACCTTCACGTGGCGCCGTGGTTAAAATATACCGTGCACGGCAAAACGGCGGTATACAAAACCGGCGCCGTGACAACTGTGATGCACCACAGGCCGTAGATCACCGGGATGAACGACGGTTGAAGAGATGTGTACTGGCGAACAGACGAGCAACTCTTGAGCAGCTAATCGCCCAGATGAACCAACATGCTACAAATGCTACCAACAATCTCTCTTCCAATACCGTTCAGTGAACGTTGCAGCGTATGGCCCTCCGCAGCAGGCGGCTGGTTCACGTACCCGGGCTGACTGCTGTTCATCAGCGACGAAGGCTGGAATTTGGACGCCAGTACCGCGACTGGACGTCCGCTGAATGCCAACAGGTGGGGTTTCCAGATGAATCACCTTCTATCCTCCATCGGACACATGGCCACTGGCGTGTACAGCATCTAACGTCGGAAAGCAAACACCCTGCAGCAATTGTCGGAAGGTCCAGGCCTCAGGAGGGAACGTTACGGTCTCTGGATTGTTTTCGTGCAACACCCTGGGTGATCTCGTCATTCCAGAAGGCGCAATGGATCGACACAAGTGCGCATCTATCTTTGGAGACCTTGTCCACCCCTACATTAAATTTGTTTTTCCTCGGCATGATGCCATCTACGAGCAAGACAATGCAGCATGTCATATAGGTCAAAGTGTACGTACGTGGTTTACCTTACTTCCCTGACCAGCAGACTCCCCGGATTTAAACCCAATCGAGACTCTGTGGGACCACCTCAATCGAGCTCTTCGTGCCATGGATCCTAAACTGAGAAAGAGCACAGCTCGCGACGATACTCGAGTCAGCATGGCTCCGCATCCATTTCAAAACATCCAGACCCTCACTGACACTCTTCCTGCGCATCTCGCAGCTGTCCGCACTGCAGAAGTTGTTTATTCAGGCTTCTGACAGGTAATTTCAATGTGCCTGGGCAGTGTAAAATTTGTGTTTTTCTTTGGAGATTAATGTTGAGAACTACGTACTAACACCCGTCTGTGCTTTTATACTTCACGAACATTTGAGACACAACACCAACTTCATCTGTCTGCTGTGAACTATAACCAGTGGGATATGTTTGTGACACTGAGGCATGTAAGTCGGCTCGATGCCGTAAAAGGTACTCTTGTGGCAATATACAGGGGCACCAATACGCCATGGTGCCCACCAGGTGCCGCCGCCTGTTTGCCACGGGTGCCCGACAAGTTACTGAAACCGAGGGCACACCACAACAAATCGACTTTGCTCCTTATAAATGGCTCTGAGCACTAGGGGACTTAACATCTGAGGTCATCAGTCCCCTAGAACTTCGAACTACTTAAATCTAACTAACCTAAGGACACAGAGCGAGGTGGCGCAGTGGTTAGCACACTGGATTCGCATTCGGGAGGACGACGGTTCAATCCCGCGTCTGGCCATCCTGATTTAGGTTTTCCGTGATTTCCCTAAATCGCTCCAGGTAAATGCAGGGATGGTTCCCTTGAAAGGGCACAGCCGACTTCCTTACCCGTCCTTCCCTAATCCGATGAGACCGATGACCTCGCTGTTTGGTCTCTTCCCCCAAAACAACACAACAACCTAAGGACGTCACATACATCCATGCCCGAGGCAGGATCCGAACCTGCGACCGTAACTGAAGCGCCTAGAACCGCTCGGCCACTGCCGCCGGCCCCTTATAAATATTGGCCGTTCTGACAGTCAGCTGATCGAACAGAGAGACATCGAGTTGCCGTCAGTTACAGAGGTTGCTACCACTCTACCGTCATCCTGACGAGACCACCTGCCAGGAGTCTAGATGGAGCACCGACGGACCAAGAGTCGAAATGAGGCCCTCGTAGCCAGCAATCACTGGACGCTGGACAGTGGTTTGCTCCGCCGACGTCTGCGCTTATGTCACTTGCCACAGCTGGTGCACGCTACCAGCCTGTCCCACAGTTGGCGTGGCCGCGCCACTCTGCCACATCTGTTCCAGAGGTAGCTCGGCTGCCGGCTGGGAGTGTTTACCACGCAAGGTCACGCAACGCCTGGGCTGCGCTGGGCGTAGCAGCAACAGCGGCAGGAGGCCTCTTCACGACAATGCTTCGCTGCCGAGGTCCGTGGGTCAATGTTCACCTGCCAGATGTGATCTTGGGCTACTGATACGCACTAATAGAAAGTAGTAAACCGATTCTACCGTCATCGAGCGGCTTTTGAGTCGCCCGACCCACTGTCTTCCACTACAGCACACGTTCACATCGCTCTACACAGAGATGCTGCGTGAAAACGATGCGATCTTTAGGTGTGCAGGAGTCATGAACTAATTTCGGTGTTCATATAGTCAGAAACGCATCTGCGGTTTTTTGTTTGGATTAAATAATTTTATTTCCTAGTAATTGAGATCAATAATATGAACGATTTTTAAAATTTTGAAATCCTATCATCCTCATTAAAGACGACGTGACGAAATATAATTGACTCAGACAACAATGTACAACAGTCCACTGCAACCATAGCCACAACATCGATTTTATTCACGACATGAAATGCTATCATACTCAGAAAACATTTGTATTACCTGAGATTTTCTGCATAATTATTCTGTGACTTTAAATAAGTTATACTCAAGCGAAGGAACTTTTAACTACGTGTCGCTGAGATGAAAAATTTGCTGTCTTCCGTTCTTCTTTTTCTCTTTTTCAGTTCGAGTAGTATTGTCTACCTGTATGCCACAGTTCCGAACTGTAGATCAACTCAGTTTGCATTTTAATTTAATCTTGAATCCGGACAGTCTGTTTAAGAAGTTTTTTTGCCATTTTTAAGTTATCATACTATACACAAGGGCTGAAGTATTGATTTGTAAACTAAACTGAATTTTGAAACGAATTACGAACCGCCTTAATCACATTCCACACACATGGTTAAGAGTGTTTTATTCAAACTGTTGTTAAGTGCTATGGTTACTATAAGTGTAAGACCGAAAGTGATGGTACCGTTGTTATAAAAGGATCGTACTATTTGTGTGCGTCTGACAGTCTGTGGGGGTGCTCGTAAGCTATTCTGATGCCTTTTGAGTGCCATTGTTGCTTCCAGTTGGGTGTCGCTCTTGGTGCAGACAACTGGGAATAAATTAACCGAAAGATAATTAATGCAGAAAAAACATCACTTTCTGTTTGCGACAGAGAAAGAGTCATTTGCCAGAAAATCGTCAAAAGTGTTTGAGAGTAGGTACCGTGACTTAACAACCACTAATGCTTGGCCGTTTCATTCCTACACGAATTATTACTAAAAATCTGCTGCTTATGGTATAGCTTTTGATGTTAAATTTGATATACTTTATACTCGTGCAATGTTCTGGCGACTGTCATATTTTTCGTTGTTCTTTATTGTTGTCCTGTTTACAGACGTGGCGAAGTTTCATTACGCGAGTGGGACCTCGCAAGTACTTTTGAAGACAGTGGGGAAGATCGAGAGCCTTGTCTAAATAGCTGAGTTGGTAAAAAAAATTTCCCGCGAAACGTAAAGTTTCCGGGCTCGAATCCCTGTTCGGCACACAGTTTGACCTGCCCGACAGGGTCATCCTGGAAAACTGACACTGTGCATCTTCAGTGTTTCACGGCGTCTTAAATAATTCGTCAAATTTCGCCCATACAGGCGTACAGATACAATTCTTCCACTGATATCGCAGTCCCATATTTCCCAGCCGCTCCAGTGCTGGCCAGAAGACACGCGACCGGGATACCTGGAAAGGTGTGGTGTCTGTACGTCTGTTTGGACGAAATTTATTGTGCGTTGCCTGCCGAAAGAATATAAGAATTCACTTAACAACCGTTACCTGCATTACGCAGGATGTAAAATATCAAAATGCCTGTTTTCAGTTCATGAAACAGAAGCACCGTATTCTGCAACGTAGCTTTGATGTGGTTCATTCATGAATCAACGTGGGCTAAATGCAGAAGAATGAGGGCAATGTCGTACGTCATAGGCACACTGTAGCGATCCACTAAATGGAAGTGCAGTCCTTTCTGCAACGGGCATTCACACTAACGCTCTGAATGAGGAAGTGGGTGACCCGGCTGGTTGCCAGTTCTTCGCAGCGCTCTGATTGGCCCCCATTGTGGTGATCGCGTTTCCAATTAGAACAGGGCCACGTCGAGAGTGATAGCATCGACCGGTCGGCGACGCACGAGCCATTAGCTTCGTCGTTCAACCGTGGCGGCGTGCCTGCTCTTCCCCTGATATCACCGCAGGGTGGTGCCTTTGATGGAGCCGCCATGATCACAAATCAGGAAATTGCCTTGTCTGTCCTCTATATCTTGTTTTGTGCGCTTCCGCATCAGACTCCGCCTTGCAGCTCCACGTTGCATATGCCAATAAGCTGACGTACTACGAAATCGTGGCAGATGGAAGCTAAGTGTCCAATATCCCCTTGACAATGAGGTCATTAGAGACAGGGCACAAGCCCGGAAATGACAAGGATGACGAAAACAACTAGCCTTGAGTTTTTCGTAGGAATTGAACCGGAATTTACAGAGTGTGGGGAACACAGTGGAATTTGTAAGAATTCGAAGCCTATTCCAAATCCAGTGACAAAATAAATGCGACGCTTCGCTCGGTACAGTGTAGCACGGACAGACCGAGAACACCACATGATCGCCTTACATGGTTGTATAAGAGGAAAGAGAAAAGAGAAAAGAGACAATCAGTTCTTTGATGGCATATGCAGGATGGTTATAACGAAACTTTCGCTACTTGATGGGGCCCACACGAAAAGCGAGTCCGCGCGGTGTAGCCGTACGGTCTCAGGCGCCTTTCCACGGTTCGCGCGGCTCTCCGCGTCGGAGGTTCGAGTCCTCCCTCGGGAATGGGTGTGTGTGTTGTCGTTAACGCAAGTTAGTTTAAGTTAGATTAAGTAGATTGTTAGCCTACGGACCGATGACCTCCGTAGTTTGGTCCCATAGGAACTTAACACAAATTTAAAAGAGTGATCGTAGGACAATGAAACTCTTGTGGAAACATGTAATTATAGGGACACGCGGAAAAGAAATAGCGAATAAATCCACATGAGAGGTTAACATTGGTTAACTGCGTACCATGTTTACGTCCCAGGTTACAAATCTTGGTCATTATTACGACCACCTGCATCCACGCAACCTGGAACCGCATTAGAGATTGCTCTACTGCTGCCCGAAACGTCCCAGGTGGGAACCTGACTACCTTCCTCGCTATGCTCACCTTCAGTCTCCAAACCGTGTTAGTGCCCCGTTGGTAAACCTTGTCCTTCAGGCAGCCCTGCAGCCACAAATCACACAGGTTCAAATCTGGTGATCTTTATGACCACGCGTTGTGGAATGATCTGCCAGTGATTCGATTTCCTCCAGATGTGTTGATGAATAACCGAGTGACCTCACGAGCAATGTGAGGTGGAGCTCCATCGTGCATAAAAACAGCTGAGTGCAAAGCACCCTTCTCCCTCAGAATAGGGATCTCATGTTGGCGCAGCCGAGCACAGTAACGTGTGCCGTTCCGAGCTCCTCACCAGTAATTGCACCTAACGGTAACCCATGGCACTGTCACTACTAACAACGCAATACTGTCCACACTGCTTGTCCTCTACCATTGGAGTGAGAACTCCCCTCCACTGTCGGCGCGTAACAGTTAAGTCATGACACTGGCGCCACCATCAACGCAAATGCTGCAGCGAACCGTCTGAAAATCATCCCTGTGAAGTTGGGTTCCTTACGGTAAATAGTTTTCCGTTTACACTGGCTCAAGTAGCGAAAGTTTAATTATAACCACCCTGTATATTCCTGCACTGCCTTAAGCGTCTGAGATACAATTAGTCCATTCTACTTTTGGTTGTATATATATTGATCTTCTTGAATACATTAATATTACCGAAAATCGCTGGACGACGAAGGAATTTTAGTAGCCATCAGTATTTGAACCGTTCTGTGATTCGATCCTACACGCGCAGTGCTGGATTTTTTGTTATTAAAAAATATTGATCGCAACCAGTCACCAATACATTTAACAAGTTTTATACTAATTCTGTTACCAGTTTCGGGCTACCATGCACATCTTCAGGTGGCTAATTTTGTTAACTACAGTAACATATTCGTCAGCAAGAAGCAGGCCTCTCGTGCACTACACAAGACTATTTGAATATTTAGCGTTACTTCATATGTTGTGTGGATAGCAGAAACATGCTGATGTACCTATCTTTTGGCAACTACAGTAAGGAAAAAAATCTTGTTGTAAGCGTTTATGGCTACCAGTTCTTCACTAACAATGCTCAGCGCTTGCAGAGTTCAAAAGATCCAGCAAGGATCAAATAAAATTTAAATATTGATTTACGTCAGCAACATTCCCGATTGTTCCTAAGCACTGATAGTTTCAGTGTTGCTAAAATACATTTGCTCCTGTGTGAAGTATTTCATGGTTATGTACTATTTGCAAGTATCAGTTTAAATTTACATTAATTGAGCGAAGTCTTTCTGAAAGGAAAGATGTAGGTTTAGGCTTATCACATCGTTCAGAACACTGCCATTAGAGGCGAAGCAGTTCCTTTGTTGGACGAGGCTAGAGAAGGAAGTTAAGCGTAGACTATTCAAAGGGATACAAATATTTGTCTCAAGTTTATGCATGGCCAAATGGGAGTGTGGACTCCGCTCCTCTAGAAAACGAATGAATTATCTGGAGCACCGTGCCACCTTTAACTGCCTAAGTGAAAAATGAGACGAATAACTGGATATCAAGAGGGAAACATATCAATGACGCTAGAGTTTCTTTCTCTTGGACGGGCAGCATGCCCCGCGCGCCACCCATATGTGTCGGTCACTGGTTGCTAGTGAGTAACATAACTACAAAGAATAACCACGCTGGTGCCTGGCAGAATCCGCTGACACAGGTAACTTCTTATTGTTAATATTGTAATGGCCAAGGAAGCACTATTACATTATCCTAATTCCTGCTTAAAGCTAGTTTGAAAATGATATTTACGCTCTGACTATGTACAAAGATTGTAAGTGTTTCACCTTTTTCTTTAACCCTTTCAGACCTGAAATTTTTCTGGAGGAAAAAATTTTTTTTCTTTATATGGTAATGCTGGTAGGTGGTTTTTAATGATCTGTAGATGCAAGATTTATGCAAAAATATGTTTCTTTTTCCAAAACATATTTTTGCACTTCCTTTTTATAGACTAAAATACTAATCACGAAATATTCTCCATTGTAACAAAATATAAAATCTTCCTTCAATAATTACCACGCAAAATGACAATAACATTGTTCAATTATAAAGTGGAATATAGCGAACCAACCACATCCGTGTATTCTGGTGGTCTCGAGCTGCTGCGCACCGCTACATTGACTTTCTGTCATTTTCATAGCGATGCCCAACAGCCGGTAGCACTTGTGCGTGATGGAACGGCTGAGCATTCACAAATGTGTACCTTTGGTTTCCATTGGAAAAAAAAATACTTCTATTGCACCTAAGACACAGTAAAGTTAATGTACGTAATTGTAGCCAGAGGGTCTGGAAGGGTTAATTTTGGTCTGAGTGGCAAAATGATTTTCGTAGGCCAAGCAAACAATTTATGTTTCCAAAGCATTATATTTTTGCATAATCAGTAGGAACGTAGGTTAGCCAAGGCGAACAGCATACGTGTGACTTTTTTTGAGTAGGAATAATATACCGGTTATTGAGAAATTGGTGATTTCTCACAATTAATTTTGCAGTTGCTGAAAGATTTAAATGTATTTTATGGTAATTAGGTATATTCAATCATCAAAATACAGCCTTTAACTGTGATAATAATGATAGTAAGTCTTGAGTTACAGTATGTGATCCCAACAAAACGTCACCGACATTACTGAACCATTTCTCTCATTGATATGTCGACTGAAAATAAGTAACGCAGTTAGGGAGAGAGAGAAAAAAAATCTAATTTGGTTTTATATTTATCTGAGATTTGCTCTAAGACAGAGCCTACCAACTGATAAATTTACTAAAAAAAATAAGACTGACTGAATTGGCATTGCATCATATCAGCGAAACTGAAAAAAAGAAGGAAAAAAGATTGAAAATCAGACCCATCACCCGCAACAAATTAAACAGCTCATTTACCGTACTACGATAGTCTTAAAGGTAGCACAACGCTGCGGCGACAGTAAATAGGTTTTATTTGGTATGAAAACGTGAAGTTTACGCCGGCCGGTGTGGCCGAGCGGCTCTAGGCGCTACAGTCTAGAACCGCGCGACCGCTACGGTCGCAGGTTCGAATCCTGCCTCGGGCATGGATGTGTGTGATGTCCTTAGGTTAGTTAGGTTTAAGTAGTTCTAAGTCCTAAGGGAATGATGACCTCAGAAGTTAAGTCCCATAGTGCCCAGAGCCATTTGAACCATTTTTTTGTGAAGTTTACGTGCAACAAACACCCCTGAATGGCAGGGCCGAACAACTTCGAGTACTTGAAGTTGTGATGTAAGCGAGAAGCGGCGATATTCAACAGCTGTTTTGTGTCATGCAACAACATGATGGGTGTTAAAAAAAGAAAAAAAACAAAAACGCCCTCTTTGTACTGTTACGAGTTGTCAGTCAAGTACACAGAATTCATCGTGTATCACTGAGGTACGTGTTACTGTATTGTGTTTGTGAGAGTTTAACGCAACGTAGTATACGTTTATTCAGCTTTATCCTCCCTGTGGTTACGAAGTGTTGCGTATGGAAAGATAATGGAAATTACGCAGCGGAAAAGAAGTTTCGTGTATTAAGTTTCCTAAAGAAAATGTATTGTGACACGAACGGCTCCATTCAATTCAAAGACAGGATTTCACAGTTACTAATAATTCAGTTCCAAGTTTAACACATGCCTTTGTTTTGGAATACAATTTACTAAGGCTTCTTTTAGATTATGATATATTGTCTACCAGATCACTTGAGTTGAGTATATCGTTACTGTACTTGACTGGTCAATTTTCAGGTGCCCGACGGGAATTTCAAAGTTAGCGACATTATCTGGGAAGTATCTGTTCTATTTCCAAAACCACGGCCTGATTTAAATGCTGTGCATTCATTTTTCCGATTCTTCAGCTGCAGGACCATTGAGAGACGGACCAGAAGAAAAAAGGAGCACGCCGGAGGCAGCAGCATTGCAGGAAAGCATCAAGTTTAGTGCATTATATGACAACCGTCAGGAACTGAAAAATAATGTAATTACGTACTATCTTTACTGAAGAGTTGGGTGAAAGCAGTGAAAGAAGAATGTATTATTTTTATGTATGTAGATGTAACTGTGGAGTCCAAAAAAAAAATGTTCAAATGTGTGTGAAATCTTATGGGACGTAACTGTTAAGGTCATCAGTCCCTAAGCTTACACACTACGTAACCTAAATTATCCTAAGGACAAACACACACACCCATGCCTGAAGGACGACTCGAACCTCCGCCGGGACCAGCCGCACAGTCCAAGACTGCAGCGCCCTAGACCGCTCGGCTAAAGTGGAGTCCCATTACTGAATGTATGTTGTGACTGATGATCAATTGAAAGTATAGATCTAGTCAAGAAAAGTTTCATTAAACAACATTCTAGTCACTGAATTTGTTTTTGAAGTTGTACTGGTACAGTTAATTGTGTGAATGTAGCCGACTGTGATGTGCACGCGTTACCACTTTTGTAAAAAAAGTTGCAAATGTGTCATTTTTTTATTTAACAGCTACTGCTCACTTAAAAATGCTCAAAATGTTCCTGACTGCTAATATCCACGAAAATAGCCATTTTTTTGAGGGATGCGAGCTTTTTTGTTTACAAATGTACTAGTCATGTTGTAGGAAGGGCGCTCAATAACTAATGTAACACCTTTTTCTCGGCCAGTTTCGGTGGAAAAAAATGCAGAATTTGTTGTGGGACATCGTGGAATGTTCCCGCATGAGTCCCTGTTAGTTCTATGAAGTTCCGACAGGTCGCGGCGGTATACATCCCCTTCAAATTGGCGTCTGTAGCGGAGGTGCGTTCTTAGCAGAGAGCTGCCATTGAGTTTCTTTAAGTGGAAAACTAGGTAGTCGTAGAATGTCCAGAGAGACTTGGCAGTGAACAAAAGCACGAGTCGTTGGGCGAGGCGTCTATCATCACCTTAACAAGGCCGCGCAAACCTGTCCTATCTCCCTCTTACCGGCCGGACACACCCTCAGGAAATTGAAGAAACGCTTTCAGTGTGTTCGTCGCCACAGAAATGCAAACGAATTTTTCCTTCTCAATGACAACGCTAGGCCTCACACAAGACTGCACCCGACAGCAGCTTACAAATCCTCGCTGGAATGTCCCCTATCCACCCAACAGCCCAGATCTCGCACAACCTGACTTCCATCTCTTCGGTCCCATGAACGATGCACGCCACGTGAGGCAGTAAGGGGATGATGGGGAGCAGCAAGACGTTGTCTCCGGCGTCGACCAGTAGAGTGGTGCCGTGCGGCATATACAGGGTCTCCCAGCAAGGCGGCGTAAGGCCGTCGCATTGAACCGAAATTTTGTTGAAAACTAGGGTTTTGTAGCAAAAAGAGTGGGAAATAATATGGTGTATTGGAATTCTGAATATAATCAACCTGCTTTTAGAAAAAAAAAGTGTGTTGCAGTACTTACTGAACGCTCGTTGCACGCGCTATGCAGCAAATTAATCGCAGTTACGCGTTTTTTCTCATTACCACTTAAACAACTATATCTGCTTCCTTTCGTAACTACCCTCATTAAAGTCTCAACTCAAAAACAGCTAATTTCACGGGCTACACAATTCTTTCAGCGTTGGCTGCTTTAGTTTACGATCGATGTTTGTCTGTGACGTCACGGGATGATTGATAGGTCAGGTCTCTAGATGGTGTAACACCAGCACTACATTATTATTATTATTATTAGTATTATTCATTCCTGTCTCAGACATTACATCTGGTTAAAAATGGAAAGTGACGCGGACCTTGATCAAGCGTGACTTCCTTTTAACTGTACGGTATATGTTACACTGCATTTAGGAACTTTCGGGTAATTGAACATGTATCAATAATTACAGATTTCTGTAGTTTTATATATACGTTTGGATGTAGCTGTATTGCGTTGATGTACTGGTGGATATTGTGTGCTATGACACCTGTAGTTGATGGTATAATTGGTATGATGTCAACTTTATCCTGACATGTCTTTGACTTCCTCAGCCAGTTGGATGTATTTTTCAATTTTTTCTCCTGTTTTCTTCTGTATATTTGTTGCATTGGGTGTGGATATTTCGATTAGTTGCGTTAATTTCTTCTTTTTATTGGTGAGTATGATGTCAGGTTTGTTATGTGTTGTTGGTTTATCTGTTATAATGGTTCTGTTCCAGTATAATTTATATTCATCATTCTCCAGTACATTTTGCGGTGCATACTTGTATGTGGGAACGTGTTGTTTTATTAGTTTATGATGTATGGCAAGTTGTTGATGTACACTCCTGGAAATGGAAAAAAGAACACATTGACACCGGTGTGTCAGACCCACCATACTTGCTCTGGACACTGCGAGAGGGCTGTACAAGCAATGATCACACGCACGGCACAGCAGACACACCAGGAACCGCGGTGTTGGCCGTCGAATGGCGCTAGCTGCGCAGCATTTGTGCACCGCCGCCGTCAGTGTCAGCCAGTTTGCCGTGGCATACGGAGCTCCATCGCAGTCTTTAACGCTGGTAGCATGCCGCGACAGCGTGGACGTGAACCATATGTGCAGTTGACGGACTTTGAGCGAGGGCGTATAGTGGGCATGCGGGAGGCCGGGTGGACGTACCGCCGAATTGCTCAACACGTGGGGCGTGAGGTCTCCACAGTACATCGATGTTGTCGCCAGTGGTCGGCGGAAGGTGCACGTGCCCGTCGACCTGGGACCGGACCGCAGCGACGCACGGATGCAGGCCAAGACCGTAGGATCCTACGCAGTGCCGTAGGGGACCGCACCGCCACTTCCCAGCAAATTAGGCACACTGTTGCTCCTGGGGTATCGGCGAGGACCATTCGCAACCGTCTCCATGAAACTGGGCTACGGTCCCGCACACCGTTAGGCCGTCTTCCGCTCACGCCCCAACATCGTGCAGCCCGCCTCCAGTGGTGTCGCGACAGGCGTGAATGGAGGGACGAATGGAGACGTGTCGTCTTCAGCGATGAGAGTCGCTTCTGCCTTGGTGCCAATGATGGTCGTATGCGTGTTTGGCGCCGTGCAGGTGAGCGCCACAATCAGGACTGCATACGACCGAGGCACACAGGGCCAACACCCGGTATCATGGTGTGGGGAGCGATCTCCTACACTGGCCGTACACCACTGGTGATCGTCGAGGGGACACTGAATAGTGCACGGTACATCTAAACCGTCATCGAACCCATCGTTCTACCATTCCTAGACCGGCAAGGGAACTTGCTGTTCCAACAGGACAATGCACGTCCGCATGTATCCCGTGCCACCCAACGTGCTCTAGAAGGTGTAAGTCAACTACCCTGGCCAGCAAGATCTCCGGATCTGTCCCCCATTGAGCATGTTTGGGACTGGATGAAGCGTCGTCTCACGCGGTCTGCACGTCCAGCACGAACGCTGGTCCAACTGAGGCGCCAGGTGGAAATGGCATGGCAAGCCGTTCCACAGGACTACATCCAGCATCTCTACGATCGTCTCCATGGGAGAATAGCAGCCTGCATTGCTGCGAAAGGTGGATATACACTGTACTAGTGCCGACATTGTGCATGCTCTGTTGCCTGTGTCTATGTGCCTGTGGTTCTGTCAGTGTGATCATGAGATGTATCTGACCCCAGGAATGTGTCAATAAAGTTTCCCCTTCCTGGGACAATGAATTCACGGTGTTCTTATTTCAATTTCCAGGAGTGTATTATTTTTGCTACATTGTCATGTCTTCTACGGTACTCTGTATTTGCTAGTATTGTACATCCGCTTGTGATGTGATCCACTGTTTCTATTTGTTGTTTGCGAAGTCTGCATTTATCTTTTGTGGTATTGGGATCTTTAATAATACGCTTGCTGTAATATCTGGTGTTTATTGTTTGATCCTGTATTGCAATCATGAATCCTTCCGTCTCACTGTATATATTGCCCTTTCTTAGCCATTTGTTGGATGCGTCTTGATCGATGTGTGGCTGTGTTTGATGATACGGGTGCTTGCCATGTAGTGTTTTCTTTTTCCAATTTACTTTCTTCGTATCTGTTGATGTTATGTGGTCTAAAGGGTTGTAGAAGTGGTTATGAAATTGCAATGGAGTAGCCGATGTATTTATATGAGTGATTGCTTTGTGTATTTTGCTAGTTTCTGCTCGTTCTATAAAGAATTTTCTTAAATTGTCTACCTGTCCATAATGTATGTTTTTTATGTCAATAAATCCCCTTCCTCCTTCCTTTCTGCTTAATGTGAATCTTTCTGTTGCTGAATGTATATGATGCATTCTATATTTGGTGCATTGTGATCGTGTAAGTGTATTGAGTGCTTCTAGGTCTGTATTACTCCATTTCACTACTCCAAATGAGTAGGTCAATATTGGTATAGCATAAGTATTTATAGCTTTTGTCTTGTTTCTTGCTGTCAATTCTGTTTTCAGTTTTTTTATTAGTCTTTTTCTATTAGTTCTTCTTTAATATTTATATTATCTATTCCTATTTTTTGTCTGTATCCTAGATATTTATAGGCATCTGTTTTTCCCATCGCTTCTATGCAGTCGCTGTGGTTATCCAATATTTAATCTCCTTGTTTAGTGTGTTTTCCCTTGACTATGCTATTTTTCTTACATTTGTCTATTCCAAAAGCCATATTTATATCTTTGCTGAATACGTCTGTTATCTTTAGTAATTGGTTGAGTTGTTGATTTGTTGCTGCCAGTAGTTTTAGATCATCCATGTATAGCAAATGTGTGATTCTGTGTTGGTATGTTCCAGTAATGTTATATCCATAATTTGTATTATTTAGCATGTTGGATAGTGTGTTCAGAGCAATACAGAACGAGAAAGAACTTAATGAGTCTCCTTGGTATATTCCACACTCAATCTGTATTGGCTGTAATGTAATATTATTTGAATTTGTTTGGATTATTAAGAGTGGTTTTCCAATTTTTCATTACTATGTTTAGGAACTGTATCAATTTAGGATCTACTTTGTATATTTCCAATATTTGTAGTAACCATGAGTGGGGTACACTATCAAAAGCTTTTCGGTAATCAATGTATGCGTAGTGTAGCGACCTTTGTTTAATTTTAGCTTGATATGCCACCTCTGCATCCATTATCAGTTGCTCTTTACATCCTCGTGCTCCTTTGCAGCAGCCTTTTTGTTCTTCATTTTTAATTTTGTTCTGTGTTGTATGTGTCATTAATGTCTGTGTAATGACTGAAGTTAATATTTTGTATATTGTTGGTAGGCATGTTATGGGGCGATATTTTGCTGGGTTTGATGTGTCTGCTTGATCTTTAGGTTTCAGACAAGTTATTCCATGTATGAGTGTATCAGGGAATGTGTATGGGTTTGCAATGTAACTGTTAAATAATTTAGTTAGATGTGAATGTGTTGAGGTGAACTTCTTTAGCCAGAAATTTGCTGTTTTATCATTTCCAGGGGCTTTCCAATTGGGAGTAGAATTAATTGCTCGGGTGACTTCATGTTGCAAAATTATTACTTCAGGCATTTGTCTTATCATCTTGTATGTGTCTGTTTCTGCTTGTATCCACCGTGCATGCCTGTTATGTTGTACCGGGTTTGACCATATGTTGCTCCAGAAGTATTCCATGTCTGTTATGTTTGGTGGGTTGTCTATTTTAATGTGTGTATTATCTATTGTCTGATAAAATTTCTTTTGGCTTGTGTTGAATGTTTGGTTTTGTTTCCTTCTATTTTCACTTTTTTTCTATCTTCTAAGTCGTTTGGCCAATGCTTGTAATTTCTGCTTCTTTTCATCTAATTGCTCTATCGCTTCTTGTGAGATTTTACCTAACCTTTTTCGTTTTTTGTCTAATATTTTATTTCTTATAAATTGTGTTAGCTGTCCGATGTCTTTTCTCAGTTTTTCTATTTTGATCTGTAGCCTGTGTTGCCATGCTGGTTTTGTGGGTTTCTTCTGTGTGTTGGTTGGTTCAGATTTCTGCCTAGTGTGTATATTTTGTGTAGTGAGTGCTCCTATATAAACCAGTAGTTGTAACTCTTCCATAGTTGTTTTTTCATTTATTTTGTTGTGTATGATTGTGTTGATAGTTGTTATTGTTGTTTCGACTTGTGGGTTATTTGGTGGTCTATGCAAGAATGGTCTAATGTCTGTATTTGTGTCTTTGTGTTCTATATATGTTAGCTAAAATTTTTCTTCTATATCTAACATGTGTGTCACTTCATGTTCTATTTGCGCTTGTTCTGGTGGCTGTCTTAAGATTTCGTTTTCCTCTGATTGTTTAATTGATGCGTGGTGTTCTTTGTTTGTTCGCTCTGGGATGTTTGAGTCCATTACTGTATGTTCTTCTTCTTCTGAATGCACATTATTTTGTTCCAGTATTTGTTGTACTTGTTGTTTGATGTTTTCTAATTCTGACTGGGGTATCCTGTTATTTTTGTTTATTACACGGATCTGATCAGCTAGCCGTTGTTCTGTGAAAAATTTTAATTCTGGGTATGTGGTAATAAATTTGGTGTATACTTGTGATCTGTATCCAGTTGTGTTGGTTCCTAAGTTTGTTGCTTGGTAATAACAGAACATGAGGTGGAGGTTAACTTCATCTGACCATCTCATCCTCTGTCTGTTTTCCTTCTACAGTGGTTGCAGGAAGCATATCGTGCAAAACAGCTCTATTTGGATTTAAATCATATGCCGTGTGGCTAGCAGTGTCGTTACCGTTGTGGACGGGCATAGGGTTCAAGTCCCCGTCCATGACAGCACTTGTCCGAGGCTACATTAGTTCTATCCTGAACCAACTTATCACACTAAAAGGGGGGTTAGCCCTATTAGTGGTTTGTTCTTTTCGTCGCCTTTTAGGACTGGCAGAACATACCGGAGGCCTGTTCTTTTCCCGGGCCTCCACGGGGTTTATTATTATTATTTCTTTACTTTCTCAGACGTTAAGTCTGGTTAAAAATGGAAAGTGACGCGGACCTTGATCAAGCGTCACTTCCTTTTAACTGTATGGTATGTGTTATATTGCATTTAGGAACTTTAGGGTAATTGAACATGTATCAATAATTACAGATTTCTGTAGTTGTATATATAAGTCTGGATGTAGCTGTATTGCATTGATGTACTGGTGGATATTGTATGGTATGACTCCTGTAGTTGATAGTGTAATTGGTATAATGTCAACTTTATCCTGATGCCACATGTTCTTGACTTCCTCAGCCAGTTGGATGTATTTTTCAATTTTTTCTCCTGTTTTCTTTTGTATATTTGCTGTATTGGGTATGGATATTTCGATTAGTTGTCAATTTCTTTTTATTGGTGAGTATGATGTCAGGTTTGTTATGTGGTGTTGTTTTATCTGTTATAACGGTTCTGATCCAGTATAATTTGTATTCATCGTTCTCCAGTACATTTTGTGGTGCATACTTGTATATGGGAACATGTTGTTTTATACGTTTATGTTGTAAGGCAAGCTGTTGCTGTATTATTTTTGCTACATTGTCATGTCTTCTGGGGTATTCTGTATTTGCTAGTATTGTACATCCACTTGTGATGTTATCTACTGTTTCTATTTGTTGTTTGCAAAGTCTGCATTTATCTGTTGTGGTATTGGGATCTTTAATAATATTGCTTATTATTATTATTATTATTATTACTATTATTATTGTCTCTGGAATTGAGCATTCTGAGAAACATACTAAGAAGAACTATTTTATGCGCAACAGATCGTCCGAACGAGGGCGTTGGTTCTTTTTTACACCGGCCGTGGTGGCCGAACGGTTCTAGGCATACAGTCTGGAACCGTGCGACCGCTACGGTAGCAGGTTCGAATCCTGCCTCGGGCATGGATGTGTGTGATATCCTTGGGTTAGTTAGGTTTAAGTAGTCCCAAGTAGATGACCTCAGCTGTTAAGCCCCATAGTGCTTAGAGCCATTCTTTTTTACGGAAGGCTAACGTACCTAAAAGCTTCGCAAAAATAAATTCTGAACGTTACAGATCGTAGCAGGCAGCGCAACACGCTCACTAATTGAAGGTGAATTGCGAGTCATTCTCAAAATCCTAGCGACCTAAGCTCCCGCCTTCCAACGCTAAAATGATCAGGACGAAGCATCTTTGTACCTCAAAAACGCAGATGAAACGCAGCTAAGGTGTGGATGTACACTGTCAGGAAATAAATTCCCGCAGATATGAGAGGCATCCCCACCTCAGCGAAACACACACCCTGTCAGTGAACTGCAGTAATTCATCTGGTCCACAGTCTGTATGTAAACAACTATTGGTCAAGGAAACTGCTGACAGAAGCAGAAGAACTAACTACAATTTGCCGGTATGGGTCTCGACCCTACAACCTTTTCTTTCTCATGCAGTGCTCCTTCCCACTGAGCTATCCAGGCACATCTCTGACTCTTCGTCTCAAACCTGTGAGTACCTCTCTCCTACTTTTCAAAGTTCATAGAGTCTCTCACGCATATGTTGCTGGAACAGTACTCCTGGAAGAATGTACATTGCGGAGAAATGGCTTAGTGAAAGCCTACTGAAGTATGCAGGAGGGCTTCTGTGAAGTTTGGAAAACAGAAGAGGAATGTTGATCGTGTTAGGACAGCAACCAGCCACAAATTTGTGGCTGGTTGCTGTCCTAACACGATCAACATTTGTCTTCAAAAACAGCCACGGTCTCCAACATGTCATTATATGACAAAATTGCATTAAACAGAAGAGGTATTCCCAGATCTGAAACTCTAAGTGAGAGTCGTGATTCAGTTTGTAAGAAGACCACAACGTGCGCGCGAAAGACAAGGTTTCGAGTTCATGTCCAAGCCAGTCACACAGTTTTAATCTGTTCACAACAGAGCGAAATTTAGTTACAAGTTGATGTTTGGTTGGTTGTTTGTGGAAGGAGACCAGACAGCGTGGTCATCGGTCTCATCGGATTAGGGAAGGAAGTCGGCCGTGCCCTTTCAGAGGAACCATCCCGGCATTTGCCTGGAATGATTTAGGGAAATCACGGAAAACCTAAATCAGGATGGCCGGACGCGGGATTGAACCGTCGTCCTCCGAATGCGAGTCCATTGCAAGTTGAAGCTTATGCTTTGCGTACCATGCCAATGTGCCTTACTCTTGTAGAGAACTCATAATTGATGATTAAAAAGAGCGTATAATATATTATCTTTTGTGCGTGACCTAATAGTCTTCTCAGTCAGTATGTGAGGTTCTGAAACAAGTCATTTCGCATATAACGGCAATGACAATATGATGATAAACTGGAAAGCTGAGCGCATATGTATTCTAAGGCACAAAAATTATGAAAATACCACTGCCCCGTTGTTGGCAAGAGGCAGTAGCGGTGAGACTAGGCCGCTCATTCTGGTAGAAACGCTTTCGCTCCGAAATTACCACTTGTAATTTAATCGTATTATGGGCACTGAACCCATGTCGTATGTGAGTTAACTGCGCATTAAGCAGATGAATAACATGGCAATAGTCTATCGTTAAATATAGTATAAGACTATCTTTGGCAATTCAGGTCGGCTTTTCATAGCGCGTGAAGGCCGCCAGTAAAGATAGCGGCATTTGATGAACGACAAGCCGGGTGAGGAAGTGTCACGGACATAACGACAGGCCTAAATTGGTGCCCTGTTGGGAGGTCCTGATTGGGCAATGTAGCTGCGGCGAGAGGCGGCGGCGACAGAATAAACGGGGACATCTCCGCCGTCCCAAACAACTCACTTGAGAAACTCTGTTCGAGGGGGCACGCACGCTACATGCTGGCCTGTGTTTTGTTTTTATTTTGCTTCTATGACAGGGGTAAAAATATTTACACATCGTTTTGCCGCCTTTGTCGGGACAAGAAATTTTCCGGTGGACAGCAAGTGCAAAGAGACTGTTGTTTGAAGTTACGGAGTGTACATTCCAGATTAACTGGCAATGTTGCCAAAGTTCCTTCAAGTACTTCCCACTGCGTTGCTATGTACGTACTGCGATAAAAGCCAAGATTGAGAAAATAGACGGACAGCCACTTGCTCTCGGCAAAAAGATGGGGCGAGAGGAAGGGAGGGACGAGGATTGCAATATCCCACTGCTAAACTGGAGTTCGTTCATTTCTCAACAATAAACAATTTATCACCATTTTTATATAGTGGAAGTAGGCAATTTTCGCCATTTTAGACGTGAAGAAACTCTGTGGTAGACCAGGAACAGGATCCCGTATTAAGTGCAACTAGTACAGAGAACAGGATCTCGTATTAAGTGCAACTAGTACAGAGATTGCCTCTTAATGATACTGTAAAGTGTCACGCCTTTCGTAGAATTTGTATCGACGTTTCCGATGGGAGCAAGAACTTCCGATTACGAATAATTATGTCCGATGGTGAGGCATTCATTGATCTGCAACTGAAAATAAGTACAGTATCCAGACCCCTGCGTTATGGTACACATTGAACGCAACAGTGTGAAAATAGGAAATTTGGTGGTAATATCGCTGCTTTTGTACAGACAGCAATCTGGAGCCGGGAAAATGTAAATAACCACAAATAGATATTGATTCTTGAATCGGGTATTGTAAAACTGCTTACCGGTTGTTTGCTGAGATACAAAATCACACAAAATATCAACAATGCTGTAATTATTCTGCATTACACAAAAGTTGAGAAAAAGAGAACGGACTAACTAAGGAAGTATCAGCTTCCTGTGTATAATATGCAAAATATTCACACAATTAAAATATTGTTTTTGTCAGACAAAAGAACAAACTATATTTCCAATTGGCTACAGTAAAATGCACCATTTGCAAGTATGTGCAGATTGTAGCCGTGAGTACCAAGTACCATTTTGTCTGGAGTATCATAGATTGCGAGAAAACTAATCTGTTTGAACAACCTTTATCAAATGAGATACAGATTCAGCGTGAACCACATTAATGAGGAACATGTATGTGAATACTTCACCTTTTCTTTCACTTCACGAGGACAGCATCGAAAATAATAATTCAAAGACGAGTTAGTAAAGGAGATCTCATGCCACCCCAAATTATTTTCAGCCGTAATAGAACAAGTTTCTCACGTTCTGAAACTGGATAAACGAACCAGCTTCGTTTTTTGCTGACATATCATTTGCTCCTAGTGGATACTTGTTTGAACAACTAATGGAAGAACTGAATAGTTCAGATTTTAGAAATGGCCTCTAAATAAGATAGAAGACCAAAAATATGTATAATGAACACCTCGAAAAGAAAATAAAAAGAGAAATAAACTCTTTGAACCAGTTGATGGGTGCTTGTATTTAGAACAACTGGAAACGACACCTAGATGGAGAGGAAAAGAAATAAACAGAGGGGTAAAATAATGTTTATACATAATTTTGCAACCTTTGCCTCAAAAGCCGCGCGCGCTGTGTGTGTGTGTGTGTGTGTGTGTGTGTGTGTGTGTGTGTGTGTGTGTGCGCGCGCGCGCGAGCGCGTTTGTGGGGAGGGGGAGGGAGAGAGAGAGAGAGAGAGAGAGAGAGAGAGAGAGAGGAGGGGGAGCTGGTATGGTTCTGAACACTCCTTGCTGTTTAATTATTTAGTTGATGTGTGCGGACACAGTTGAGTTGAATTGCAGACAAGTTCAAATGGTTCAAATGACTCTGAGCACTATGGGACTCAACATCTGAGGTCATCAGTCCCCTAGAACTTAGAACTACGTAAACCTAACTAACCTAAAGACATCACACACATCCATGCCAGAGGCAGGATTCGAACCTGCGACCGTAGCGGTCGCGCGGTTCCAGACTGTAGCGCCTAGAACCGCTCGGCCACACCGACCCGCTGCAGACAAGTGAGAAGGAAAGTTAGGACGACGACATTGTTGTATAAAATATCGTCAGTTACCTTGCCGCCTGAAATCGGAGTAAAAACACAAGCTTTTAATTATCACGTCCAGCGGCTTGCCCGGCAGCAAATAGAGAACACGATGAAGACCTAAAAATGTAAACTTTCACGGCCGGCGTTGTTACAATTAAGAAAATATTCCGGGCTATTATGGCGTTGTCGAAGGGATTTTACTTTAAGACCCGACGTTTCGTCCCCATCTGCGGAGGACATTTTCAAGGAGGATCGTAGTTTTGTTGAATTTCCGATTCACGCCTTGGCTCGCTACTGTCTACAGCAAAATTCCGCTTCCGCGAGCTTCCGCGCAGTGGCGTGACGTCGTATGTTTTGATTACGCGAGCGCAACTGGCCGTTGTCGACTGCAGTCGTCCGCTGTTACTATCATCCCCTGGTGGAAAACTGGTCCACATTTTCAGCACCGGACTCCAAATTTCGTTGAATTTAACGCCCTCCTCTTTCCTGTTAAAATTCCTCGGGTTTTTCACAGTGTCTATGGCCTCTCCGTATAGCCTTATACAGAGAGGCCACAGAGATTGTGAAAGACCCCAGGAATTTTAATAGGAAGGAGGAGGGCGTCAAATTGAACGAAATTTTGATTCCGGTGCTGAAGAAGATGTGTACCAATCTTCCACTATGGGATGATAACAACAGCTGACGCGGCAGTTGACAACGGCAAGTTGTGCTCTCGTATTCAGAACATGTGACGTCACGCCACAGTGCGCAAACTCGCGGAAGCGGAATTTTGCTGTAGACAGTAGCGAGCCAGTGTGTGAATCGGTCATTCAACAAAGCTACGATCCTCCTTGAAAATGTTCTCCGCAGATGGAGACGAAACGTTGGGTTTTAAAGTGAAATCCCTTCGACCACGAAGTAATAGCCAGGAATACTTGAATTGTGAGGATGGAGATTATCGTCGAATGCTTGAGTTCGGTTTGTCGTGGCGATATAACCGAGAACGTTTTGTGGGAGACAAGTGTTAGGTAACACTTGTATGATACTGTGTAAGAAAGGATGCAGCGCAAGTTAAATGGCCCATCGACACTGAAGTCATTATAGGAAGGTGAAGGTTACCGGTATTGTGCTGGCCTATTTTGAGTAAGCTTTTAGTGGTTTCGGGGCGCCACTGATGCTACCGAGTACAGGGATTGATTTAAAAAAAATCAAGCAGTGACGGTGGTTCGCAGAATACGTCGACGAGGCAGGACGTCTCAATGTGTGGATCCTCGTGTTGCCTTGCCTTCCCGCCCGCCCTGCGAACAATGGCTACCCGTGACGCGGCTGCGGCGGTCGCTGACGCTAAACGGCCGGTATCGGGCGCGCCTCGTTGGTCTGCCACGTCAGCGAGCTCGCTGTCTTTCAGACATTCCGTTCCTGGCCCTCTGCCTACTGTCTCCAAGTCTTCCCCGCTGGCTGACTACTGTTACACTGATGTAGCACCAAAGAGCATGCACTGGGGTTTAGATCACGTACACTGTTTGTTCCATAAATCCGAAATGAAGGAGACCCTGAAGTGCGCAGACCATGTCTTGAAACAAAAATGCACAGTATATATTAACAAAAAAACAACATATATAGATGTCTTTTGCACCGATTTTAGGTGGTCATCGTGGATGCGGAAAAGCGAAAAACTCTCTAACACATTTCCACTTCAGAGGTAATAACCAACTTGTCATTAATATGGATATACATATACACGAGGTGCACGTAATAATTCTGAGGCCATTGTAGCCACGAATCGTCAAACAGAAGATCATTTATTTACATTTATCACATTACAGCGGTAAAGATGTGCAGAAGTGTGGTTTTATGAAACACGTTGTTTTATGTAATACGAACATTTTATTATATACTCTGTATCTCTTCTTAAACCACTGGACCGATTTGAATTTAACTTGGTACACATGTCCCTTATCGTCAGTCAAATATCGTTTTGTGAATGAGAACCACCTATCTATCGCAATTCAAAAGATATGACGTCATAAAAGATGAGATGCTTGAGAAACTGCGGCATCATGTGCTACTAATTCTATTCGCAAAATATTTTGCAGACAGTATCCACATATGCCGCTGAAAGTACCTACAAAACTATATCACTGTATAACACTTAGATCAGGAGATATGCTGACAAACAATGAGATGCGTGAAGAAACGCGGCATTATGCAAGAATTTTTTGTCATATACTCTTTACTACTAGGACACTCCTTCGGTACAGTCAGTTCCCTGACACCTGACAGCGCCTTTGGCAGCTTTCAACTGTGAAGGCCAAACCAATAGCTGCCTGTAGAGCTATGAAAAGGCGTTGTAGACACAAGAAGCAGCTGCACCAGCGTACAGAAACTGTCCGGGATCAAGTCACACATAGTTTACTGCATAATTTCAAATGTGTTTTCATAAATACATGGAAATTAAGTTCCGCTATTGTACAACAAACACATTTCATTTATTTTGTTTCTAATAGAAAACTGGGAATATGAGAACTCGCACATTGCCGGGTTTGTCAGCTAGTTAATAACATATTCATATCAATTGGTTCTACTAAGAAATTCGTTACTGGAGAAGAAAAATGTTAGCCACCAATAAATCTCGTAGTTCCTCTCCAACTAAAACTTATTGGCAGTTAGACTGCTGTTTACTAGCATGTTATTGAAAATTTGTCATGCTGTATTGTGGACACCTTTTAGGACCAACGCAACTTTAAATCTTTACAGAGATTTGAGCTGTTGGTTTAAAAAAGATTTATATTGTTTATCAGAAATGCCATTAACTAATATCATCAGTTCCTCACACAGGCATCTGCTGGACGTTCTTGAGCTCATGCAGTAATTAATTGGTTTTACACTCTTTTCGGCCTTAGCTTGGCTTGGAAAGCGAGCGGCCCCCCCCCCCCAAAAAAAAAAGTATGACATTATGCTATGAAACTAAGCAAATTATGCTACCTTTTTTGTTCTTGTATACCTATCACAACACGTTCATTGGAAGTAAAGATTTGTTTAGTTGCTTTTGCACTTGTGTGGTGCATTCCTTCCACTTGAATTTCTTATCAAGTTGTAATTCCAAGAATTTAATGCCGTGAAACGTTCAAATCTCACTGTAATCATATTTTAGACGTGTACTGGGAGGAAATCTCTTACAAGTTCTCAGTTGCAAATAGTTTATTTCCATTTATTTATATATTTATGCCATTCCATTGTAGCCTGTTACGTATAATTTAAACACAGACTGTATTGATTTATACAGATATTATACAATACACATTAGTGCTTAATTTTATCCTGCACGATACTACCTCCAACAACAACAACAACAACAACAACAACTACTACTACTACTACTACTCTTAATAATAATAGTGATGGTAATAATAATAATAATAATAATAATAATAATAATAATAATAATAATAAACTATTTCTACAATGAACTAAAACTATACCTACTACCAAATGTGTTTCTATTATTGTAACAATAACTTCAGTTTTTGTCTGTCACATTCCACAATGCACTCCATCACTCCCCAGGCCATAGGCAAGCTCTACCGGTTTCTTGGGCGCTTGGACGGCGTTGTGGTTTTATCTATCTCTTTCACTGTTTGTTCGTTCTCTCGTAGCAGGGAACGATTCCCCGGTTCAGAGGAGCATCGTTGTTGACGGTAACAACCGCAGCCACAAGGCAGCCCACGTCACCACACTGAATATAGTATTTTTTCTAAGTTTAGTGAGAACTGGCTAGGGACCATTTGCTGAACTCCATAGAAGTTTAAAAATTATATTTGATTTGCTGTTTATTTCAATATTGTATCATTTACAAACAGAACGAACTTGGAATCTGATTATACTGTAAGTAGGCTGTTTAGGTTTTTATGTTGGTAACGCCACGTAGCGCTCTGTATGAAAATCACTGGCTGTGCTGTGTGCAGTCTGTGGCTGGGTGGCATTGTTTGAATTTGCTATTGTAGTGTTGGGCAGTTGGCTGTTAACAGCGCATGGCGTTGCGCAGTTGGAGGTGAGCCGCCAGCAGTGGTGGATGTGGAGAGAGAGAGAGAGAGAGAGAGAGAGAGAGAGGGCGGAATTTTGAAAGCGGACGATCTGGACGTGTGTCCATCAGAAAGAGTAAATTTGTAATATTGGATATCATGGACTGATACATATATTATGACTTTTGAACACTATTAAGGTAAATACACTGTTTGTTCTCTATCAAAATCTTTCTTTTGCTAACTATGCCTATCAGTAGTTAGTGCCTTCAGTAGTCTGAATCTTTTATTTAGCTGGCAGTAGTGGCGCTCGCTGTATTGCAGTTCGAGTAACGAAGATTCTTGTGAGGTAAGTGATTTGTGAAACTTATAGGTTAATTTAGTCAGGACCATTCTTTTGTAGGGATTATTCAAAGCCAGATTGAGTTGCGCCAAAAACATTGTGTGTCAGTTTACGCACAGTCATGTATAATTTTTCTAAGGGGACGTTTCATATGTCGACCCTTAGCCGAGGATACCTCACTGGAATCATCTGACTTTTTCTTGTAGTTTGTGTAATTAGTGTAGCTATTGTTTATTGCTAGCGCGTAATTGTAGAGAGAATCTTCTTTGTAGTTGTAGTTTTTCATTGTTGTACAGTAAAACAGTTGTGGCATGCATGCAGATTTGCATGAAGTATTTCGCAGCTGCGCTTACAATTAACTGGATATTATTTTCAGTGCTATGCTAATGTTTTTTCTTATTTTGCTCTTCAAATTGTGCTTTTCTGTGTTATCGTGTGAAATATTGTGACAATAATGGCTCCAAAGTGAAACAAGAAATGACAGTGAAAACGAAAGCAGTGTGTTAGCGCCACCGTGTAATGAATTAACTAATGTTCAAAGTAGTAATTTGGTAATTGTGCGTAGGGGAATGGAGCGGGCTGCAAATAATGGTGTAACAGTGAAAAGTGAACAGGGAAGCATTATCGATCGATCGGTAACAGCTCGTCTCAGGAATCCGAAATGACAGGACACGATCTTGCAAATACTGTAGATTCAGGTTTTGTGTCCTCACCGTTTTCTCAAATAAGTCAAGACACATTTTCTGCTTCTCAAAATGCGAATATTACCGGTTCAAATGCACTGCCGAATAGCACTGAGGAACATGTTTCAGACACCAGTGCATTGTTATTACAGTTAATACAACAAATGAAACAAAAGCTACAAAAGTTAGACAACGCTTGAACAAAATCAGAAACAAATGGGACAAAATCTTCAAAAGTTAGACACGATCGAACAAAATCAGAGACAAACACTGAAACAGCTTCAAAAGTTAGACTCATTGGAACAAACGCTTGAAAAAACAATGTATTTACCTTAATAGTGTTCAAAAGTCATAATATATATATATATCAGTCCATGATATCCAATAGTACAAATTTACTCTTTCTGATGGACACACGTCCAGATCGTCAGCTCACAAAATTCCGCCCCCCCCCCCTCTCTCTCTCTCTCTCTTTCTCCCCCCCCCCTCCCACAACCACCACTGCTGGCGGCTCACCTCCAACTGTGCAACGCTACGCGCTGTTAACAGCCAACTGCCCAACACTACAACAGCAAATTCCAACAATGCCACCCAGCCACAGACTGCACACAGCACAGCCAGTGATTTTCATACAGAGCGCTACGTGGCGTTACCAACATAAAACCTAAACAGCCTTCTTACAATACTACTGGCGAAAGGTCATTAACATACAAGAGAACAGGTAAGAAACCAACATGGGCCTTTTTGGGTCAGAACATGTTGAAAGAGACACTGTTGAAACCGTTTGCGGTATTTCTTTTTACATCGTAAAATTCTAGTGTACTCAAAAGGGTATTATTTACGCAGTCTTTGACAAACCACAGAATATATTAATAGCTTTTATAATCACTATTGTGAAGGTATCTGATTTTATTTTAAACAAGCAATCCACTTGATTCCCAGAGTATTTATTAACCGATGCATCCCTTTATACAAGTATGCCTAATGTGAATTGGAGCACAAGCAGCGTTCTTAAGACATAGTATACAAAGTTTCAACGCCTGCCTGTGGTGCTATCGTCAGATAACCTAAAACCTGGTAGTGATAAAATCGTATTTATTGAATATGTATTTCGACCGAAAACTGTAATTGCCAGTTGACAGCGGCCTATGATCAAAAGTCAAGTAGTTGCCACCAGCTCCGCACTTTTACCTGAACACTGGCTATATTCCAGATACAAGACATGTTTATGGAGACGGTTAAGGACGATATTCTGGCAGACTGGACATACGGAGCACTAAAGAAACACGCCAACAGTACAACGCTGTCAAGTCAGTAGGGTTTTCCAGGTCGGTAAGAATTAAGTAGCTTTTGAATAATGGTGGTTACTTATGATCAGTAGACGAGTATTAGCATCAAAGAGATGAAATGCAATCTACAGCTCTTCCTCCGTCGACGGATGCAATATCTTCTATGTCAGCGCGTTTTATTGAGTTAACGTTTTGCTTGTTGTGTGTAACTTTTATCAATTACAGCAATGAACATGTTCTAAGCTATTTATTTACCGTGATCTGTATGAGAATGTATATGGATGATTTTTTTATGTTTAGGAGCTCGCTTTAAGACAATTGAAATTGCCCCTGCGATAGCGGATTTCAGATGTTGCACCTGACAGACGTGTGTGTTGCGGTCCAGCATAATCAGTCAGCATTCAGGAGAACTAATACTGCCGCATATTAGTAGCTACGAACAAGCATTTAAAACAAGACTATCAACATCGAGTCTATTGACACAGCTGCCAAATACTTTTCTAGAATTTTAGTGCCGCTGTAGGCTGTCAAAAAACTGAAAATTCCGAAACAAATACATTTTTTGTAGTTTGGTTCCAATATACTCGCTATGTGTGGATGTCGTCAGAATTTAATCAATAAAATGTCGAGATCACCAGTAAGGATTTACTCAGTTCTCTTGCAGATCACGAAACACCGATTAAAAAACCCCGACGAAAAATGGAAACACACACACACACACACACACACACGTCAGACAATCTCAGAAGCAAAATGGATGTAAAAAGGGGGATGGAGCAGTCAATGTCGAGGTCATTACCGTAATCGTAATGCGTGTATTACAGTAATAGACTCACCTTGCAATTCACGATTTTTTCGACTGGTCCAGCAGGGGAAGACGTGCTATCACAAAAGTTGGTCCAGGTAAGCATCAGAATCTTACCTTTGTCACTCTGCGGTTTGTAATTAATTTGAAATCGGACGAATCGCCTTCTGGAAACTGAACTCTGATTGAATGTAACGATTCTATTGGCTACCAGCTACAAATCATTTTCAAACAGAGCGTCTGGTCCTGGCGGAGGTTCGAATCTTCCCTCGTGCATGGATGTGTGTGTTTGTCCTTAGGATAGTTTAGCTTAAGTAGTGTGTAAGGTTGGACACTGATGACTTTAGCAGTTAAGTCCCATAAAATTTCAAAAACATTTGAACATTTTTTTTAACTATAAATGGCTGTAAACAGATCCTAAAAGATGGCCCCGAAGTACTTGTCAGAGAAATCGTCTGAACGAAATTTCACGGTTGATAGAAACTGTTGGCAGTTAAAGTTCTTCCTGCGGATTCTGCCCAACCTCCTTTTCAAATTCGAATTGCTCCACTTCCTTACTGGTACTCGCTCCATGGTTCGGCAAATTGTGTTTCAGTTCCCTGTTTGTGTGTAGAACTTCGTCTTCGAAATACGTCTGTCTTGTCTTTCGAGTTGTTTCTGATGATCCTAGTCATTCCTTCCACTTCAAAATCTTGTGAAATTCTCGACCACTTTCACAAACATTCTTTTACGGCCTTATTCATGAACTAGTAATCCGAGTTAGAGGAATTTCAAATTTCAGAGAATATATTATACGTTTTAAAGTAACACATTATCCATACCAGCTTAAAATCCTCATAGAAGTGTAATTTATCAAAGACGTGGCGGAAGACAGTGCAGCTTTTAATGTCATAGGTCACACAGAAAAATATTTTTCGCACTGTAACATGAATCATATAGGTAAATTGCAATCAACTATTAATACGAAACAGAAGTAGCCGATGTGCCAAGTTTACTGACGAGAAAACAGTGTGTTATTTAACTGCACTGGGGAGCGCTACAGAACAAACAAGAACACCATTACGAAACACCGAGAACGTAAATTACAGGTTTACGGCGACAATGGTGGGATCTGTTTTATTGCGTCAGCTGGACTGGAGTAGCGAAGCGGAACTATCTGATGAGATGCAGCTCTGTGTTGTACAGAGAGACTATAATCCAGTTAAAACGCATAGCCTGGGAAAGGGGGGGGGGTTAGAAGAAGAAGGAGGAGGAGGAAAAGAAAGAAAGAAAGAGAGAGTCCTTTTCCTCAGAAATTGATTTCTTTATCCTTTTATTTTTCGTACAGCATTTTTGTAATCTATGGGGGAAACAGTGTCCTATGGTATGGTATTACACAATAGCCCAGTACTTTGAACGCAAAACGATAGGTACCATCTGAATTATTTTCAAAATATAACACGGTTGCCGATATTAATTGCTGTATTTGTAGTGAAAGCACCTGTGTAGCTGCCATTAGTGTCTACAACTCACCGTCCATCGCAAGCGTAGTTTCTCTACTAATAATCCATTAGTTGATCTGGATAAGAAGTCCTTCACAATTTGTGTTTGAACTTACTGCTCGAAGAATTTCCAGCTTACGTGAGCATGTGTTACCTGCATACACATTTCGTAGATTCTCTCGTCTCTGTTGCTGATTTTCTAGCTCGTTTTCCACGCGCATTATTACACATTCGCTAGAATTTTGGTGCACGTATATGCATATTGTGATATTTTACATCGTGTCATTTTTGCTTTCGTTAACGCTTCTTGTTGTGAGTTCACTTTCTTTACCATGCTTTGATGTTCACACCGACGTGTGTAGTGCAGCAGATAACAAACGGACAGGAAAGAAAGTTCCAAATAATATTGTAACTATAAAATGCGAGCCGGCTGTAGTGGCCGAGCGGTTCTAGGCCAGGCTTCGTTAGAGGTTTATTTAGTAAACACAAAAGCATCACGGAGATACTAAGCCAACTCCAATGGCAGGCGGTACAAGCGAGGCGTTTTGCACCACAGTTTAGTCTACTGTTGAAGTTCAGAGAGCTTACATTCCGAGAAGTGTCAGCAAATTTATTTCTCCCGCCAACGTACATCTCACGAAAAGATCATGAAGATAAAATTAGATTGGAGCCCACACGGATGCTAACCGAAAATTTTTCCACCCGCGAACCATTCGCGACTGGAACAGTTTGTGTGGGGTGGAGCGATAGTGGTACACTAAGTACACTCAGCCACACATCACAAGGTGATTTGCAGAGAATATATGTAGACTGATGATTGCTGGGGGCGGCCGACATCGTAGCGGTTTCGCCACTCATAAATCCTTGTTCTAATCGCAGTAGACTCATCAAAAGCAATATTTAGCGTCTCTAAAACTTTATAGCAAAATTTAATACAAGTTCACTGATCCATTTTATTGCAAAATAAATAATGGCCGCTTTACTACCATAAGAAATGTAACCTTTTTAACAGTCGATAACAGACTAAATAACTGGCGTGACTAACACTGTAGGCTAGAGATGCATTTGAGAAATGTTTTCCGGCAGAATAACAAAAAAATGAATGAACACACGAAATTATGAAATTCTCATCACTTTTTAAACACTTTTCGCACAAAGGAGGAAGCAACATATTTGCTCACCCTCTCGGAATGTACTCTTTAGAAATGGTAAGTGTAAATCACATCATGATGCGAATCGCCTCACCGTTGTCTGCCACTGCAGTCGTTAACTACGGAAGAATTCAGAATTAAATAGCGGTTTTCATTCACTCAGACTCAGTGAATTCAGAACTTGAAATATCACTTTTTTTTTTTCGAGGAATGTGGACTTACTGTTGATGTACAGCAGTGAAGCTCTCCATGAACTAGGGTGTTCGAATTAAATAATTCTATGTGTTACGTAAAACAATGAAGCTTCTAAACCGCAGACCTTCGGATCGACTTGCTGTGCTCCTGTTCGAGCTGGGTACTGAAGAATGTCTTCCTCTATACAGGGTGATTCTTAGTACCGTTTAAAACCCTTCGAAGCAACGTAGATGACACTCACACAAGTAACTTAATATAAGACACACAGTGTCGCAAATGTCGGAAAATAACGCAGAAGTGGAGGACAACTGTTGAAGGTATGGTTAGGCAGTTAACCCCTGTTCGTGCTGTTCGGTTGTTTGATAATTAGAATAGCCTCCCTTAGTTTTCGCCGCTTCATCCAAGACTGCCACGTTTTTTCGCCAGCCAGCAGCACCACTTGACCCGGGTTTAACAACATAAACAGCACCCGCGAGAGAACTGCCTTGACGCTTCGCTGCAGGAAAACGCAATCCCACGGATACTAGCTGCCGATTTGCTATTGCCTACCAGTCACCAACCAGAATTCCCTGCCAATTACTTACCAGAGCGGCAAAGGCAATAGTCTGCCGTGATGGCATTTCCTATCATCCACCTACTAGAGTTGCCTTCCAATCAGCAACCAGAGTAGCACAGGCAGTAGCCTACCTTACAGCCTTCCCCCTCCACAACAACAGCTAAGGGTGTTCATTTCATTGTAAACAATGAATAAGGTTTCGTTGTCCACCTCTTCCAAATCACTGTTGTGAGATGGTTTTTCAAGATAAAGTCGCACCTCAAGCTGAAAGTGAGTGAGGCGCTGTCTTACATAAAAATGAAATAATTGGAATTTTAGTGAAGTGGAGCAAACAACCTAATTTGCAACATGTCTGGGTATGATATTACTGTCAGAATTTTCTCCGCAAAAAAGAAAGTTCCACGAACTATTGGACAGGACCAGCACAAAACACATTCAGCTTCGATGAGTCTCTGCCATGTTCGACGACGACGCCAGGATGCTCTGACCCCTCAGTTAATACATTATGGCTGTTTAATTTACCCGGCAGACGAAACGTAGATTCGTCCGAAAAGAGGAGTCGTTCGGAGAAAATGACCTCTGCCGTATGCTGAAGAACTGAAATGTAAAATTCATACCTTCTGTTATGGCCGCTGGGACGCAAATGCTGCAGTAAATTATACTTGTAAGGCTTCATAAGCAGGTGCCGTTTGAGAACACGCAACACCGTTGTTTGAGTAAGTCGAAGTTCCTGGCCCGCCCGTCTTGTGGACTTCCGAGGGCTCCGTGTGAACGCATGTCTAAGACTCTCGACATACTCAGACGTACGTGGCTCTCTCCTTTGCATATGTAACCAACTTCCAAGAATTTTTTATGCCATTCATATATCTATTTGTGCAGAGACGACTTCTTGCTGAATCGGCGGCGGAATGTACGCTGCACTTGAACAACGAAGTGGCTTCGTGCGCAAATTCCAACACAAAATTATTTCTCTTGTGGTGTAGTTGCCATGTTGCTACAAACATTAGCACAGCTGTGTCGAAACGCTGAACCTTCCTGTATACGGTGACGCGAGCAATGTGTTTCTGTCTTTTATAGTTCGTGTGTAATAAACAATTGAAACCTATTCTTTCCTTTTGAATCACCCTGTATGGTTCAAATGGCTGTGAGCACCATGGGACTTAACATCTGTGGTCATCAGTCCCCTAGAACTTAGAACTACGTAAACCTAACTAACCTAAGGACATCACACACATCCATGCCCGAGGCAGGTTTCGAACCTGCGACCGTAGCGGTCACGCGGTTTCGGACTGAAGCGCCTAGAACGGCAGGGCCACACAGGCCGGCGATCGCCCTGTATAATGCGCTTAATACTCGTGCAGTTTTCTGCACACAGAATACACAAATCTCGTCGCAATCGCAGTGATTCGAGTCGCTTATTTTATTCCAAAACTAAGAGGATCCAACACCTAACCAGACCATCTTATTTCGGAGAGAGTTAATACAAAAATCTGTTTTGTTCGAGGGCCGCCTAGTTTGGCGCTGACAACGGTAAGCGATGTAAGAGTCCGCCTCCTACCTTGTGGGGTCCAGCGCAGAGGATCAGCGAGCAGCTGTGAGTGTACCGCCCGCTTTGTGTGGCCGGGAGTTAATAAAGCGAGCGACCCGCAGGAGGCGGCGCAGACACAGGACGGCCGTGCGGTGCGTGTGGAAATAAACTGATACGCCCTCTCTCTCTCGCTCCCTGCACGCACGTCGCCTAGCAGCGAGGCGCGGCGGCCTTGGCGGAGTGTGCAGAGAAGATAAGGCCGCAGTCGCCGGCGAGTGTGTTCCTCACAGAGGCATCTGTGATAGCGCTCCATTTACATACCTTCGTGGGTCGCCTCTTTACTGCTACCTTCCTCCTCTACGGCTCAATCTATCAACCGAAGAAGAAATGGCGGAAATGACAGAAAGGTTCAGGATAGGGATTAAACTTCAGGATGAAAGGACATCCGTGATAAGATCTACTGAATACGTGCTACACACAGTGAAAGTGAAGAATAATTACTTGATACAATATTGCAGTGCCCGTATTACTCCGAATTAAGATGCGACGTTCCTTTGGAAATGGATGCATATCGAAGGAACAGGCACTACGGTGGCTTTAGCCGTCAAGAAATACAGGAAATGTATTCGCAGTTATGAATATGAACCATTTTCGGTCGTATATTTGAATGGCAACGAAAATTTGTGCCGGATCGGGACTCGAACCCAGATTTTCATCGTCGGCATTCCCTTACATAGCTGATGGTTGCCCATATTTGCAACTGCAAATACGAGGGTTATTAGGAAAGTAAGGAACGATCGGCCGCGAAATGGAAAATACAGTGAAAATCTGATGAAGCTTTGCACAGATGCGTTGGGCACTGTGTCTAGTACGCCCGTCGATAGCATCATGTCGCTCTTTTCAGTTCTGAACTCACAGCGAGAACGTAAAGATGTCTAGAATTTTTTTTTTTTTTTTTTTTTTTTTTTTTTTTTTTTTTTTTGTGGTTTTAGGGCGCACAACTTCAATGGTCATTAGCGCCCTGACTACTCTAAGAATGCACCGCGAGGCACAAGTTGACCACAACAACTAAAAGGGAAAACACGATAAAAGACAGACTGACAGGCATAGGATTAAAAAACAGCATCATCAAATGTCCTTAGCGAGGTGTGTCAAATTGATAAAACGAAGAACACGAGCAGCTGCTCGTGGGTCATCCGCTAAAATGGCATCGAAAGTATTTGGCAGGTTAAGATCGAGGCGCAGTGTGTTAAGATCTGGACAGGACATTAAAATGTGTCTAACCGTCAGCAAGTGCCCACATGGGCAGAATGGCGCCGGCGCAGCCGTCAGCAGATGGCGATGGCTGAACCGGCAGTGTCCAATTCTTAACCGGGCTAAAACGACCTCCTCCCGCCGAGAAGGGCGTGAGGAGGACGTCCAAGCCACGGGAAGAGGTTTTAAGGCCCGAAGCTTGTTGTCGGTAAGTGCAGCCCAATCGGCATGCCACAGAGATAATATGCGCCGACAAATCACCCTGCTAAAATCGGACGAAGGGACGCAACAAGAAGCTGTTCGAGGCTGGAGGACCGCAGCCTTGGCCGCGGCATCTGCAGCTTCGTTCCCAGGGATACCGACATGGCCCGGAACCCACATAAAGCTAACTGGAGAACCGACGTCCACCAGCTGCTGAAGAGAGCGTTGGATCCGGTGTACGAAAGGGTGAACCGGGTACGGATCACTGAGGCTCTGGATGGCGCTCAGGGAATCTGAGCAGATGACATAAGCAGAATGTCGGTGGCGGCAGATGTAAAGAACAGCCTGGTAGAGGGCAAAGAGCTCAGCTGTGAAGACCGAACAATGGCCATGGAGCCGGTATTTGAAACTTTGTGCCTCGACAATAAAGGAACACCCGACCCCGTCATTGGTCTTAGAGCCATCTGTATAAATGAAAGTCATGTCGATGAACTTCGAACGAAGTTCCAAAAAACGGGAGTGGTAGACCGAACCGGGGGTGACCTCTTTTGGGAGCGAGCTGAGGTCAAGGTGAACGCGGACCTGAGCCTGGAGCCAAGGTGGCGTGCGGCTCTCGCCCACTCGAAAGGTTGCAGGGAGGGAAAAAGTAAGGTGTTGAAGGAGGCGACGAAAGCGAACGCCAGGGGGTAGCAGGGCAGAGACATACAACCCGTATTGACGGTCAAGAGAGTCGTCAAAAAAGGAACGATAAGACGGATGGTCGGGCATTGACAGTAGCCGACAGGCATACCGACAAAGCAGTATATCGCGCCGGTAGGTGAGTGGCAATTCGCCAGCGTCAGCATGAAGACTCTCTACGGGACTGGTATAAAATGCTCCGATCGCAAGTCGTAAACCCCGATGTTGTATGGAGTTGAGGCGGCGTAAGATGGATGGCCGTGCAGAGGAGTATACGAAGCTCCCATAATCCAGCTTGGAGCGGACGATCGACCGATATAGACGAAGTAGGACGGTTCGATCCGCTCCCCACGACAGACCACTGAGAACACGGAGGACATTTAAAGAACGGGTATAACGGGCGGCCAAATATGACACATGTGGAGACCAGCTAAGTTTCCTGTCAAATGTAAGGCCTAAAAATTTGGTTGTCTCCACGATTGGGAGAGCAACGGGACCGAGTCTTAAGGACGGTGGGAGAAACTCTTTGTATCGCCAGAAGTTAATACAGACCGTCTTCTCGGCAGAAAAACGGAAGCCGTTGGCGACACTCCAGGAGTAAAGACGGTCAAGAGAACGCTGAAGACAGCGCTCCAGGACACGTGTACACTGCGCGCTGCAATAGATGGTAAAATCGTCCACGAAAAGGGAGCCTGATACATCAGCTGGGAGGCAATCCATTATTGGATTGATCGCGATGGCGAAGAGAGCGACGCTCAAAACTGAGCCCTGTGGCACCCCATTCTCCTGGCGAAAGGTGTCGGACAGGACAGAACCCACACATACCCTGAACTGTCGATCCATTAAAAGGAACGAATAAAAAGAGGGAGGCGACCGCGAAGGCCCCATGTATGCATGGTGCGGAGGATGCCCGCCTTCCAACAGGTGTCGTAAGCCTTCTCCAAATCAAAGAACACAGCCGCGGTCGGGCGCTTCCGCAAGAACTTATTCATAATGAAGGTCGACAAGGTAACCAGATGGTCAACAGCAGAGCGGCGCCTACGAAATCCACATTGTACATTGGTAAGTAGGCGTCGAGACTCGAGCAGCCAAACCAATCGAGAGTTAACCATTCGCTCCATCACTTTACAGACACAGCTAGTAAGCGAGATAGGTCGATAACTGGAAGGCAAGTGCTTGTCCTTCCCCGGCTTAGGAATCGGGACAACAATAGACTCGCGCCAGCATGCGGGAACATGTCCCTCAATCCAGATGCGATTGTATGTACGAAGAAGAAAACCTTTACCCGCAGGAGAAAGGTTCTTCAGCATCTGAATATGAATAGAATCTGGCCCTGGAGCAGAGGACCGTGATCGGCCAAGTGCGTTTTCGAGTTCCCGCATGGTGAATGGGGCATTATAACTTTCACAATTCGAGGAGCGGAAGTTAGGTGGCCTAGCCTCCTCTGCCTGTTTGCGGGGGAGGAAGGCAGGGTGGTAATGAGCGGAGCTCGAAACCTCTGCGAAAAAGCGGCCGAAGGCATTGGAGACAGCCTCAGGGGCCACAAGGACGTCATTCGCGACCTTCAAGCCAGAAACTGGTGAGTGGACCTTAGTGCCAGATAGCCGGCGCAGGCTACCCCAGACAACAGAAGAAGGAGTAAAACTGTTGAAGGTGCTTGTGAAAGCAGCCCAGCTGGCTTTCTTGCTTTCTTTGATAATACGACGACACTGAGCACGTAATCGTTTATAATTGATACAATTCGCCACTGTAGGGTGGCGTTTAAAAGTGCGTAAAGCACGTCGACGAGCACGTAAAGCGTCTCTACATGCTGCGGTCCACCAGGGGACCGGTACGCGACGTGGAGAAGAAGGAGGGTGAGGGATGGAATATTCAGCAGCAGCGAGAATGACTTCCGTGAGGTGTGCGACCTGACGATCGCAGCTTGTAAAGGTTTGATCCTGAAAGGTCGCCCTGGAAGAGAAGAGCCCCCAGTCTGCCTTGGAGATGGTCCAATTAGAGAAGCACGGAGAGGGGGTATGCTGCAGGAGATGGATAACACACGGGAAGTGGTCGCTCGAATATGTATCAGAAAGTGCATACCACTCAAACCGGCGTGCAAGTTGGGGAGTACATATAGAGAGGTCTAAATGGGAATAGGTGTGAGATGTGTCCGAAAGAAAAGTAGGGGCGCCAGTATTGAGGCAGACAAGATCGAGCTGGTTGAAAAGGTCTGCTAACAAGGAGCCCCTCGGGCAGGATGCTGGAGAGCCCCAAAGGGGATGGTGGGCATTGAAGTCTCCAGTTAACAAAAATGGTGCAGGTAGCTGAGCAATAAGTTGCATCACGTCTGCCCTGGTAACAGCAGATGACGATGGAGTGTAAACGGTACAAAAGGAAAACGTAAAAGTGGGGAGAGTAATGCGGATGGCAACTGCCTGCAGGCCGGTGTGCAACGTGATGGGATCGTAGTAAATATCATCCCGGACCAGCAACATAACCCCTCCATGAGCTGGGATACCTACCACAGGGGGTAGGTCAAAACGCACAGAGGTGTAGTGTGCCAAGGCAATTTGATCGCATGGGCGTAGCTTCGTTTCCTGGAGGGCTACGACAAGCGGACGGTGCAAGCGGAGCAGCAACTTCAAGTCCTCTCGGTTGGAGCGAATGCTGCGAATATTCCAGTGAATAAGTGCCATCGTAAGAAAAGAAAGATGAGAGAAGTGGTCACCTCGAAGGCCGCTTAGGGCCTGGCTTCGAGCGAGCACTGCCGCCGCTATCAGTAGGCGGACAGTCATCGTCCATTGGGTCTATAGGGTCATCGGCCATCTCGGGAGGATGGCCGGGAGGGGGAGCTTCCTCCGCCAGTGAACGGCCAGATGTACGGCGACCAGCGGTGCGGCCAGGCGAAACGGATGACGGCCTGGGGCGGCAGCCGCTGGGTGGCGCAAGAGAAGAAATGCGCCGTGGCGGGGAAGGAGAACTGTGCTTCCTATGCGCCTTTTTGGAAGGACGTGTAGTGGAAGTACCGGTCGAAGGCTGGGAGGTCGAGGTACGGAGGAAGTCTGCACGGGATGGTTCCTTCTTGAAGGCCCGTGCATCTGACTTCGGTGTCTTCGTCTTAGCAGAAGCTGAGGAAGGTGCTCGTGTCTGTGGGGTGATGGGAGGAAGAGGAGACGTCGACCGCGCGATCTTAGCACTGGCCGAACGGATGACCGTGGTGCTGAAGGTCAGATCGCATGTCTGGGTTGCTACCTCCCGGGTAGTCCGAGGAGAGGCGAGGACAGTACTGTATTTCCCCGCTGGGAGCAGCGTGGGCTTCCTACTAGCCAATAGCTTGCGAGCAGCCGAGGTGGACACTTTCTCTTTGACCCGAATTTCCTGGATACAGCGTTCTTCCTTATAGACAGGACAGTCGCGGGAGGATGCGGCATGGTCACCCTGACAGTTCACACAACGAGGAGATGGAGGTGGACAGTCACCCTCATGGGCATCCCTGCCACAGGTGACACATTTAGCCGCATTGGAACAAGACTGTCGAGTGTGATTGAAACGCTGACACTGGTAGCAGCGCGTAGGTGTCGGGATATAGGGGCGAACAGAAATAACCTCGTAGCCCGCCTTGATGCGCGATGGCAGCTTAACACTATCGAAGGTCAAGAAAATTGTCCGGGTCGGTACAAGGTCATTGTTGACCTTTTTCATGACCCTATGGACAGCCGTCACGCCCTGCTCAGCGAGGAATGATTGAAGCTCCTCGTCAGTCAATCCGTCGAGGGAGCCAGTATAGTCCACACCACGAGACGAATTCAAAGTTCGGTGGGCCTCCACCCGGACAGGGAACGTGTACAGGAGGGTGGCCCGAAGCAGTTTTTGTGCCTGAAAGGCATTCTCAGTTTCTAGTAATAAGGTGCCGTTACGCAACCTGGTACAGGATTTGACAGATCCGGCTATGGCATCTACGCCCTTCTGAATAACGAAAGGGTTGACAGAGGAAAAATCCTTTCCGTCCTCAGTTCGAGAAACTACGAGGAACTGTGGGGCAGGCGGTAGTACTTTTGTCACTGTTGGCTGGTCACGTTTCCGTTTTTGGGTCGAAGTCGAAAGAGATGGAGTAGAATCCATTGCGGAGGAATCCCCCATGATTGCCAGCGTCTCCGATGGCGCGCTCCTTCCTTGTGGGGACCCTCTCAGAGGGCACTCCCGCCTTAGGTGAATGTTTACACCTCAGGTCACACCTCCCGAGAAACAGACGGAGGGACCAATCGGCATGGTCAGAAGGTATCAGCTCAGGCAATCACCCCTCCCCGGGCCTGGCCTTTACCAGGGGGTACGCGCGTGCCTTACATGTCTACCCAGGGCGGGGACTTACGCGTTACCCCGTCACCGGCTACGCGTGCGAACGCGTGGGTCGGCCTTCAGGCACGCACAGGGAGGAAGGAAGAAGAGGAAAAAGAAGAGAGAGAGGGAGAAAGAGGACAGACTGTCTCAAACGCCGAGGCGGAGACCAGAGAAGGCAAGGAGAAGAAGGCAATGAGAAAGCAAGGGGAAGAAGGCAATGAGAAGGCAAGGAGAAGAAGGCAATGAGAAGGCAAGGAGAAAAAGGCAATGAGAAGGCAAGGAGAAAAAGGCAATGAGAAGGCAAGGAGAAAAAGGCAATGAGAAGGCAAGGAGAAAAAGGCAATGAGAAGGCAAGGAGAAAAAGGCAATGAGAAGGCAAGGAGAAAAAGGCAATGAGAAGGCAAGGAGAAGGCAAGGGAAAGACTAAGGAAGACAGTGAGGTGGAGAAGAGCAAAGAAAGGAACCAACAAAAGGAAGGAAGAAACGAGAAGTGAAAAAACCAAAAGGACCACGATGATAGGTCGTGGAACCGTCCGTCTCCGGACGCAGGCGCGAACTACCCCCGTGAGGGGGATGGACTCCTTTTAGTCGCCTCTTACGACAGGCAGGAATACCGCGGGCCTATTCTAATCCCCGGACCCGCAGGGGGGGTCTAGAAATTAGCGGCTCCCGCCAAGTATGAGAACCTGGCGACAGATTTCCCCTGAAGCTATGCAATCTACATAACATACCTGTCATGCGGTTCGTTCTACACGACAGTTCTCGGCCGCACTCTGCAGGGGCAATGAAGATGCTCCTGCAGCGTTTTCGATGGGAAGTGTTTGATCACCCACAATACAGCTCGTAATTGGCTACCCCTGAGGTTCACCTCTGCTCAGATGAACCGCTGGTTATGAAAATATTTTGACACAGACAACGAGCTGCAGTCCAGAGAAGAAAATTGTCGAAAAGTACTGGCGGCTGTCGTCTATAACGAAGGAATTGAAAAGTTGGTACGACACTACGACAGATGTCTAAGTCTGAGCAGCGACTGTGTGGAGAAGTAGCTGGAAGGCGTAGCTAACGATTGCAAATAAAACAGTTTTGATTATCAATATTTGGCAGCCTTGATCTATTAACTAGACAGTTCGGTAATATTCACACGTCAGTACCTGCCTTCTCTGGAATTATTACATTATTCTCTAACTGTTACTTCCCCTGTCCCAAAGTTCCTGCATACCAGATGAAATATTGTCATTGCTGACTGTCCCATGACACTCAATAATTCTGAGGGATTGTCGTCTATTTCAGGTACCTTGTTTCCACTCTAGGTCTTTTAGTGCTCTTCAAATTATTCTCGCACTATCTAATCTCCTACCTCATCTTCTCCCACTACTTCTTCTTCTGCTTCTCTTTCTATAATACAGTCCTCAAATTTGGCTATCTTATCCATCTTTCATACATGCCACTTTTTTATTTGCATTAGTAATTTCCAACCCGTCAGTTTTCATTAGGATTAGGGCGCGCCTTTCGCATGAAGTCGGGCCTCCATTCAGTAGTTCAACATCCAGTATTCCCGTTGACAGTCAGGGTTGACAAAATAAAACTGGAACGAAAAATATTTATAAGACTGACGCGAAACTGACCCTTATTTTAACAGTAGAACAACTGATCACAGAAAATGCTGGAACACGTGATTTCGATGGACCAGTTGGTTGCTGTCACATGTCCACACAGGCGCTTCTCCTACATCTTCTGTTCCAAATACTCCACTGTACCTTTACGTTTGGGTGAGTGAAAAGAGCAGACGTGTTAAGGGAGAACGTTCATGAAATTGAACGAAAATGTCAGTTTTAAGTTTATTTTTTTATTTATTAGTAAAACACTTGGACAATAAGTTCAGGACGTTTCAATGATGAAATCGTATCCGAAGTGGCTGGAAAACAAAATTGTGTGAAACAACTTTCCTGACAGGCCCACTTTTTGAAGCGAAACTTCAATAGTAGCTCGTTGAACAACTTTTCCGTGAATTCCTTTCAAGCAAACTTCTACAGGACACATCTAGAAGGCTGTGGTATATGTGCTCTTCGTTTTATAGATTATCTGCTACTTACAAAAAGTGTACATGGAAAAATGCACCGTCCAAATGAGGATATAAATTCGCTCATATGGAAACTATGCTATAAAATCACGTTTTCTTCTGCTACAGTTGTTAGAATTCCAACTCACGATGCAGTTTTTCTGTTTAATGATGGGAACGTGGGGATGATGAAGGTATTAAAGAGAATGGGCTGTATGAGAAATTTCAGTCAAGATATCCTGAAAGGTTACTGATGCAGCAACACGATGGCTCCGAAGTCGACTAGTTGACTGGTACCATGAGGGCATTAAGATCATCCCAGTAAGATCGCACTGAACGGAGATTATGTTGGAATTCTGAATAAAACAAAAAAAAAGTGGCGCATTACTTCTTGAACGCCCTCGTAGAATCTTTTTTATGGGATATTGTTTGAAACGGATTGACGTCGGGATGGAAAGGCCAAAAACACACAAAAATGAAATCACTAAAAAACCAATGAAAAGCCCAATCCACATATGTAGATAAACTGCCTGCAATAGGTGTTATTTGTTTGTTTTATAGAAGAAATGAAGAGTTCACTAGAACTCTACTACAACCTTATCTTCGGTTCTGCCCATTACAACCGTTTCATCTGCAAAGCCATTACTTATGATCCCACTGTTGACAATTTCTGTGAATTTATTTGACTGTTTTCTTCTACGTCCAAACTGAGATAAGCCGCGTCTCCGCCTGACTCGTGCGCCGGCAGGCTGGGGGATGCGAAAGGTTAGGTTGGCTCCCTCCTGCAGGAGGACAGCACAAGCGGAAGCGGATTATCGTGCTGCTGCCGCCGCCGCCGTGCGGTCGACTGGAGTCGCCTTGCTGGCCGCTTCATCAGGCTGCAGAGAGGGTGACGATAATCGAGTTTTCGGCCGCCCAGCAACATCAAAGGGCCCGCGCCTCCGCCGCCACCGGCGCAGCCAAGTCTCCGGCAGGCTAAGGCTGCCGAGGCGACCGCCAGCGCCTACCTGCCAGCTCGTCTCACTCAAGCATATTTACGCTACTGACGCCTGCGGCGAGCACCAAAACGAGAAACACGATCTGGACACCTATGCAGTCCCACTGACAGCTGTCCCACACATTCCTGGAAGTGCACTGACTGCCCCTAGGAATCTGAGTCGATAACGGGCTAAGAGATCTCACTAAACCAGCAGCCTCCATATTCGAAGGTCAACCAAATAAAACCTTATTTATTACTACACGAATTACGTAATACATGAAATTACAATTATACAGTGACAGGAAAAAAATCGCAACACAAAATGAGCCTTGTCGGCTCGTATCGGCTGATTCGTTTTCCCTCTCGTCGCCGGGCGGCACTCTTGCGCCGCATCTTCCGGTTTGAAACGAATTGCGAGACGGGCGAGTGTGGAATGAACACTCGCTGGGGACGAGGACGAAGGACGTCGACTGGAGGAAACTTCTGCTGTCACGCGCCGGTGGTCGGTGTCTTGACCAGTTCGCTCTGAGGGAACCCTTGCAACCGAAATGACTTCGATTATGATTAGCTCTTTCCGGTGCGCTGAAACAGTACCTCTTTCCTGTTGCCGAGTCGTGTTTTGTGATCTATTTTGGCGGCGTTAGTTGGCTCTGTTGTTGCTGCCCTGCCCTGTGTGATTCTTCCCAGAGTTGTGTATTTGTGCTCTCCGGGAAGTTTGGGTACGCCATTAGTGTGGTCTGTATCGCTTATAGAATCTATTTGAGCCTGCCCACCTAGGTTTTTACGGGACGCTCTGTGCTGCTTTCGTGAAACGTAACTCAACTGTGATCCCGAGTGCGACGATTGTTTTTTACTGTTTGGTTTTAAGATACCTCGAGTAGCGCAGTTATTTTTGGCGTGGCGAACTTTCTCCTTTAATAGTGTTTCTCCCTGCCAATAGATGCCTGACATCATTAGTCACCGTCTGCGCAAGTGGTGTGCATCTGACGGCGGTCGCAGGTGCTACTGGTGCTATCATTAACATTTATGTTCAATGCGCTCTTTTAATTATGTTTCAGATTCTGATCTGGCCAGATCTATTAGTACACCAGGTGCCCTGCTGTATAGCTGTGAAAATTTCTGTTTTGACACCCTTGAGTGTTGTAAGGCACGATTCCTTACCTCATTCTTCGTGTCTAATTGAGTTGGTTATTGGTTGTTTTGGGGGGGAGGAGACCAGACAGCGAGGTCATCGGTCTCATCGGATTAGGGAAGGATGGGGAAGGAAGTCGGCCGTGCCCTTTGAAAGGAACCATTTCGGCATTTGCCTGGAGCGATTTAGGCAAATCACGGAAAACCTAAAGCAGGATGGCCGGACGCGGGATTGAACCGTCCTCCTTCCGAATGCGAGTCCAGTGTGCTAGCCACTGCGCCACCTAGCTCGGTCCGCCTAATTGGGTCTGCGGACCGTCTTGTACTGGTATCTGAACGTTATATTATTCGTGGAACCAGGATTTCAACTCGGAAGGGAAGTTCAAAACTATTATCTGAAATCTACTAAACTATGTTCGTTGATTGGTTATATTAATACATTTATTCTTGATCCTCGCCAGTGTTTAAATTGTAATAGTCTTGAAATTTTTAGTTTAGTCTGTTAATCGCCGTTTGCCGACTGTTGTTGTACCTTATTCTGGATTGGTTGTTGAGGCAGCTATTGCTGAAAGTGTGTTATCGTACAAGCTGACCTGTTGCTATTTATAGGCGTCTCGTCATATGACGCTTATTTTGTGAGCGCCCTCATGTTGCCTGTTGGGTCAACTGCTGTTTCTGCAGTCTATGCATGCAACTGGCCCAGCCTGCAAGGTTGAGGGCATCGGCGGTAACTCTATTACTGGCTGGCATTTAGGATTCGCCGCTGCCGTTATCCTTTGCGAAGTTGCACTACGGCACAGTGACTGCTGCTTCACTGGTTTTAGCGCATTTTTTGCCTTTTGGTTTGGGTCCCTTCGTGCCGCGCCCGTCTGCATAAAGCATTTCCCAGTCAGCCGGACCATTTGCCGGCCCTTGTATTTCCTTAATTTTGTTCTCTCAAAGGAAAGTGTTAGATATTGGTCTGTAATTTAAAACCATCCTTTTAGCTTGGACATTTAAATTTATTAAAACATTTTACCTCTTACTAAATTTGTGGCTGTCGTTGTTACATTTTACCTTCAAAAATTTTGCTTTAAATTCATAAGGGTCCTCAAGGACAGCGTTAAATCTTGGGTCTCTAATTTAAAAACCATTGCGTTAGCCTGGGACATTTACGTTGACATATTTGTTTAAACACTTTGTCTATCTTCGTAAAATCGGTTAAGCCATGGTGCTCATTTGAATTTGAAGTATTCCAATTAGTGTTTTAAGAACTGCTGATGTCTAAAAGATTATTTAATTTTATTGTTATTGCTTTTTTAAAAAAAATTAATAAATGTGAATCAATTGACAAACAATGAATGTCGTAGCCTGGAGTCTAGCCCTTACATGAATACCTGTTAACGTAGCTTGCTGGAGCTCATCAAGGAGGACTTGTGCTACAAACACTAAAGTTAGTAGGCGTATTTCTACATCTGAAAGATGATGCCTATTCACATTTAGTTCCATTTGCGTAAGAATGGCGCTAGCAGTGCCCTGCGAGGATGCAAATCAGGTTTGCTTTGAATAAACGCTCTAACGGTTGTGTTGAGAGCTTTGGTTAGCTTTCTTTGAGACTGGACATGGTGAGTTGATGTTAGTCATGAATGCCTTTAAGGCGACAAAGACGCCAGTATCAGCACCTCACTGAGTTTGAACGAGGTCGTGTAATAGGGATACGAGAAGCTGATTGTTCCTTCCCTTCTGCGATACTGAAGAAAGATTTGGCACAAATGTAGGCACTGTACAATGTTTGCTGGCAGCGGTGGTCGCGAAAATGTACGGTCGCAAGGAGACCAGGATCCGTATGGCCACGTGGCACTAGCGAGAGGAAAGGACATCGTGTTGGGCGTATGTTTCTGTCGCATAGTACTGCATCTACAGCAGCAATTTGAGCAGAAGCTGTCACCTCAGTAACACGACATACTGTTACAAATCGGTTACTTCAAGAACTGTTCGGAGCCAGACGTCCTGTATCGTGCATTCCATTGATCCCAGACCACCACCATTTGTTTCTTCAGCGGTGTCAAGCGAGAGCTCATTGGAGGGGAGGACGTCTGTTGTGTTTTCTGATGACAGCTGATTCTGCTTCGGTGTCAGTGACGGCAGTGTGTTGATTAAAAGGAGTCCAGTTGTGGACCTGTAAACAGTCTCTCTCCATGCTAGACAATACTGCATCTCTATACCTAGAGTTACGGTCTGGGGTGCGATCTCGTATTACAGTAGGAGCACTCTCGCTGTTATCCCACGCACCCTATCTGCAAATCTGTCTGTTGCGCAGCCTTTCATGAACAGCAGTACAGGAAGTGTTTTCCAACAGAGCAATCAATGACGACGTGTACCGTAAGGACTGCTGAGAAAGTTAGGAAAATAGTTTTGTTTAGCAACAATGACAGTATACAAATAAACGAGTATCTGAACAGACAACATCAAGTACTCAGTGCTGAGGTCGAAGACAAGCGAGAAAAATTCAAAAGCATCGTTCGATACGCCTTAGACGAGAATGTTATGAGCAAGGATTGAAGGGATGGGAAAGACGCACCGTGGTTCAATAACAGCGTTAGAAAGTTCCTGCACAAGCAAAGAACCCTTCACTTAAGCTTTAGAAGACTTTAAAACCCAACTGACAAACAAAAGCCGAATGAAACGAAAATAAATGTAAGATGAGCACTGAGAGAAGCGTTGAATGAGTTTTACAGCAAAATTATGCCAATCGATCTAACGAAAAACTCGAAGTACTTTACGTTTTACGTAAAATCAGTGAGTTGTTCGAAATCATTAACTCAGTCACCCAGTGATCACACTGATGCCGAAACGGAGGATGACAGAAGGCCGAAATACTGAATTCGGTCTCGCGAAATTATTTCGCCGCGAAAGGTTGTAATGTGTTCGCTCGTTTCAGTCGTCGCACGAAGGCCGAAATGTCATATTCAGACAAGTGATCGCGGAATAGAAAAGCGACTACAATCGCACAGTAGTGGAAAGGCTTCTGAACTAGTTACTGTAACAGTAAGACACTACTTGTACCCGTATGGCTGAGGTTTGGGATGGATGAAAATAGTGTGGTGACAAAAGCGTAACTCTGTGACACCTGCAACGATTTTAGCCAGATACTGTATACACATTGAAGTGAAATGTATGTGATATTTTCGTACGTGGGCGAAGCCGCGGACAAGAAGATAGTTCTTCATACATTCCTGAACTTACAGCTTACTGTCCTATATACTGAAATGGATTTTGTATTCTGCATCATATTTCCTCAACACTGAGAAGTCCAATGAAACAAAATTATCGTCACATCTTGCATATTGTTGAACGTTAATCATATACAAGGTGCCCCAAAAACACCGACAGCGCGTACTATGTTGCACGGGAAGGCAAACTGATCGGTTTTCAAGAACGAAACCACAACTGGAAATGCATGCCTTGGGCGCTGGAGAACGTCGAAGGTTGAGAACGAACGGTTATGACGGTTTGTTCAGATTCATGTTGGTGTCTTAATACGGAATGTATGCAATCATTTAGTCATCCATGTTCTGCATATGGTCGACGTGAGCGTAATAACATTCTTGCGCATGCACTACGTTCCTCCACACAGCCCTTCTGCGCATTCTGCTGCGGACTTTCTGTCGTCTGCCAGCGCAGCAACGTCGTTGACAGCAGTCCGACATGTACCAGTACACAGTTGCGGAAATGACCGATATGGTGCTTGCATACGGCAAAGCGGACTGCAACGCGAAAGGTGCTGCAAGATTGTATGCAGAACGTTTTCCAAGCAGACGTACCCTACATAATTCCATGTTCGCGGCTATCGAGAGATACCCCATAGAAGCAAGTATGTTGCACGCAGGTATTTTCTATCTGAAGTGTGTCAATTGCACAGTAAAGTAGTAGCACTTCGTGTTTGGTACTTGCAGACACTGTCCCTACTGTACTGTTCGTCCTCTGGTAGATGCCAAAACGTGATGCGGGTCGTCCACGCTCGGCTTGAACACTACAGTTGGAGGAGAAAATGAAGAGGAACCAGCCATAGGCTTTCGGCAGGTGACACAGGTGCTGCACACGGATAAAAGTGCAACGTGGTGTGTTGTCCATGAACATCGACTCCATCTGCATAAAGTTCGGCGATTAGAGGACGACGACTACTGGGTACATTCTGCGCAGTGGTACTTAAACAACATTGAATACTCCAGCTACAATTCCCGAGATTTGGTAGTATTAACCGATGATGCACCTTTACTAGAGACGGCATATTAAACTTGCACAACACGCATGTTTGGACGGACAAAAATCTGAGTGCAGGCATAATTGGCGGCGCTATCATTGGGTCATATCTATTGCTAAACAGACTAACAGGACCGGTCTACCTCACATTTATTAGAGCTTTTTTGCCTGCTCTATCGGATGTAGTGCCACGAGATGTTCGGATAGACATACGGCTGCAACATTTTGATGTCAATGTGTCGGATCATCTCAGAGCCGTATATCGCAATCGATGGATTGGTAAAGGTGAATCAGTTTTATGGCCAGTAGGTCGCCAGGTCTGACACTTCCAGGATATTTTCTGTGGGGTAGTATGGAGAACATAGTGTATGGCACACCTGTAACGTCAGCGGAAGATCTTACTGTCCGATTCCACGGAGCGATTCAGATAGCTAAAAGGCAACCGCACGTATTGATTGATGTGCATGAGGCTCAGCACCGCCGAGGTAGGTTCTGGATTGACGTAAGAGGTACGCAGCTCAAAGCCCGTTTGTAACGTAGACAGCGCGATGTGCTATTAATGTTAGCCTTACTGACGTAATTTTCAACACACACTCATCTCAGACTTAGACACTCACCAGCGACCAAGCCATCCGTTTCCGGATATGGGTTCCTTCTTGAAAACCGATCATCTGCCTTCCCGCAGAACATACTAAGCGTTGTCGGTGTTTTTCGGAGTACCCTGTAGATCGCTTACTAAACGTACACACATCATAAAAGGTTTTGCATCACCCCTCTTACCAGAACTCCTGAAGATAGGCGTGGACTGTGGATGTTGTATCACTGACACAGTCCCTTTGACTGTCCAGAGAGGTCACCAAACCCGCTTAAAGATGTAAACAGCCATGCATGAGCAGCGCCTATTACACGGGGAGGGTCCGACAGCCTATCAGTTCCTCATTCCATCAGAAAGGAGGTACACGGCCCGTGTTGTCTGTAGTTCAACCGTGCTTAGACGATCAATACTGCGGTTCTATCGCGTCCGCATTGTTACTTTGTGCCACGAAACGCTCTCAACAAGGGACGTATCCTGGCGTCTGAGTGAACTAAAGCGATGTTGTTCGGACATGGAGGAGATACAGAGAGACCGGAACTGTCGATGACATGCCTTGCTCAGGCCGCCCAAGGGCTACTACTGCAGTGGATGACCGCTACCTATGGATTATGGCTCGGAGGAACCCTGACATCAACGCCACCATGTTGAATAATGCTTTTCGTGCAGCCACCGGACGTCGAGTTACTGCTGAAACTGTGCACAATAGACTGCATGATGCTTAACTTCACTCCCGACGTCTATGGCGATGCCCATCTTTGCAACCACGATACCATGCAGCGCGGTACAGGTGGGACGAGCAACATGCCGAATGGACCCCTCAGGACTGGCATCACGTTCTCTTCATCGATGAGTGTCGCATATGCCTTCAACCAGACAATCGTCGGAGACGGTTTGGAGGCAACCCAGTCAGACTGAACGCCTTAGATACACTGTCCAGCGAGTGCAGCAAGGTGGAGGTTCCCTACTGTTTTGGGTGGCATTATGTGGGGCCGACGTACGCCGCTGGTGGTCATGGAAGGCGCCGTAACGGCTGTACGATACGTGAATGCTATCGTCCGATCGATAGTGCATCCATATCGGCAGCATATTGGCGAGGCATTCTTCTTCGTGGACGACAATTCGCGCCCCCATCGTACACATCTTGTGAATGACTTCCTTCACGATAACGACAACGCTCGACCAGAATGGCCAGCATGTTCTGCAGACATGAACAATATCGAACATATCTGGGATAGATTGAAAAGGGCTGTTTATGGACGACATGACCCACCAACCACTCTGAGGGATCTACGCAGAATCGCCGTCGAGGTGTGGGACAATCTGGACCAACAGTGTCTTGATGAACTTGTGGATAGTATGCCACGACGAATACAGGCATGCATCAATGCAAGAGGACGTGCTACTGGACATTAGAGGTACCGGTGTGTACAGCAGTCTGGACCAGCACCTCTAAAGGTCTCGCTGTACGGTGGTACAACATGCAATGTGTGTTTTTCATGAGCAATAAAAAGGGCTGAAATGATGTTTATGTTGATGTCTATTCAAATTTTCTGTAAGGTTCCTGAACTCTCGGAGCCGAGGTGATGCGAAACTTTTGATGTGCGTACATTAATAACCATAATGTTAATTCATGTTATCATGCTACACTTCTGAACGTAAAAAGCGTTGGATTGTGTGTTTGTCAGTTCACTGATGACAATCGTCGATAGATTCAATGATTTTAAACGGATCATTATTTGTATCGTATACAATACACGAACAGGAGGACATTATGAAGCAAAAATTCTAGTAGATGCAATGTCAAAGAAGTTCCATTTTGTCGATTTGTGTCAGCTTTCGATAAGTACGTAACTAACCTTCGTTAATGCAACGACAGACAAATGAGTCTAAATAAGACAGCTGTTGGCACTACAAGAATAGAAGGTCCGTGTAATTGTCCAGAAGACCAATAATATTCCCACGCACCATGTTTAACCAGCACGGTTGCCAGAAAAACATCTACTGTCTCCATAAGACCGTGCATTCAAGCCAATATAGCGGCGACTTGTTAACAGTGATGACCTGAACGGTAATAATCGTCATAATCGATCGCCTGAATGCTAAAAATAGACGCAATCGCAAAAATGACATTGTCCTATAATTTTTAACCACAGAGAGATTATTTATTACAAATATCCGCAACTGCATAGGCTTTTATCCACAAAGGCAATCTTGCTGTTTATACCCGCAACCGTGCAGATACATACTCATGTCTCAGAGTGCAAAAATACGTCTACTTGGTTTGAATATTTACTAAACTGTCGTTGCACATCGTCGTGTGTGAACAGAAATTTCAACATCGTGATCTATCTGCGACAATAGTTATACGGCGAAAGTTCCAATACAACCTGTATTTCTTAATTTTTCGAAATGCTCCTGTTTTATCACAAATGTACGATGCTATTTCTTTGATATTTTAACATACAGCAATGACGACTTAGATTTCGAAACTGGTGACAACCGTAAACGTTGTTATACTAAATTGTGTTTAGAAATAAATTTGTTTCATGACAAAATCGCTGCTACCTCGCCGTCATATGGCTAATTTACACAAAAAAGACGATAGTGAAAGTTGTCATTTTTCGCTATGTAAAAGCAGCGGGTTATTAGAATATTCCACTACCTCAAATTGGTACAGCTGGCTTAAAATCTGGCAATACTGTATGTGGGAGGGGGACGACGAGATGTGAACATTGTAAGCTACGCTGGAGCTTTCACTGTACAGCCACTTTTGATTTCTGGTGGGACAAACAGTTTCGCGACAGAAGATACGTGTAGCAGCAAGATGAATAAAGATGCGAAGAATGAGGTACACCCGAGATTCCTACTGAGGCCACAGAAATTATTGAGAGTGTGTATGGCTGTTACACTCACTAATAAAAAAATGAGGAAGAAAGGAGAGATGTTCCAGAAATGATTTGTGTAAAAGTAAAATATAAAATAGACTAGAGAAACATCTGATGCGCCGTTGAATGACGCTCAAAGTCATGTAAAGAAAATGATGCGTGTCAAATGTTCCTCTAATCTGTTTTATCTGCTTATCTGTTTTATACCTCTCTTTAGATAAATCATTTCTGAACATTTCACCGTTTTTCCGATTCTCTTTTATTTTCGAGTTTTGTTCAGTAAGCATTAACTAGACGTATTTAAATACCGATCGGTATTCTATTCTTATAAGGGGGCGGTCAAAAAGTTTGTGTCAGAGTTCGTTGCTGCAGCTTATATGCAACCCAGCGCGATTACGGTGGGGGTATAGGCGTATAAGCAGCTATAAGGCAAAATATCCGGGGAAACTGAAATAAGGGGCGCTGCTGCTGCTTCATGGTAACGCACAACCTCATATCGCAAAAAGTGTAACGCAGAAGTTATGCCAATTCAAGTGGTCGGCACGCGAACGCGCCATATAGTCCCGATCTCTCCCCACTTGATCATCACGCCTTCGGTTCAAATGGTTCAAATGGCTCTGAGCACTATGGGACTCAACTGCTGAGGTCATTAGTCCCCTAGAACTTATAACTAGTTCAACATAACTAACCTAAGGACATCACAAACATCCATGCCCGAGGCAGGATTCGAACCTGCGACCGTAGCGGTCTTGCGGTTCCAGACTGCAGCGCCTTTAACCGCACGGCCACTTCGGCCGGCTCACGCCTTCGGACCCTTGTCGGACGAGGATGAACAGCAGTCAGCTATGGAATTCTTTACGCAGCAGGACATGGTGCTTTACGAGAAGGATATCGTCCACCGAGTGAGTCAGTGGGACGATTGCCTCAATGCTCACGGCTATTTTGCCGGATTGGCATACCGATTCTGGACTGTACGGCCTTCGAACGGAAGCTTTTAGATCGCCCTCATATTAAGATTTACATAAATCAAAAATGTTTAATGTATTTTATATTTATTTTATTTTCTTCAACATGTAAGCAAGAATTCCTCCATTTCTACACCAGTGGAACTTTCGTAGCGCAAAATATCTCGAACTGGATGGGACGAACTTTATCACACTTCGTTTACACAGCTAGCAACAGTTTTTCGTGAAAAGTTTCAATCTTTTCTCAAAACACTAAGTTTTTTATAATTAACTTTGTCACTCGGCAAAGACACAATCCCCATTCGAAATACAATCGCGCACAATACGTCAAGGCAAACAATTCCTTAGTAATATGAGCAGCATAGTGTGTTTTGGTCCTAAGTTGTACACGTAGAAATTAGTTAGTCCAAATGGTAAAGCATTGAATGAAAGGACGTCGGACTGATTTTATGAAACGAATAGCATCTGTGGTGAATAATGAAGACTTACGGAATGCACTGACAAGTGAAATGAATAGGTAAGTAGTATTCATTATAAAATTATACCATTTCGTCTCTGTGTTGTTTTTATCTTACATTCTATTTAATCTTACAAAAGCAACTGATGTTTATGATTCGTTTCTCATAGTATCGTATAAAAGTAATGTAAATATATTGTTATTCGTACAGTTTGTGAGCTGTCGCTGCAGTTTTCTCGCGAAACAAATGTCTGTCAGTCCAACAATAGTTCTAATTAAACATTTTGCAAAGACAAATGTTTTACATTTGAGATTACTCAAGAGTATCATTCTAATTCATGATGTAAATATCAGAAAATAAGTCTTACGTCTAACCTTCGGTGAAGACACTTCACTACAGCTGCACCATGGGTCACTCACCTGAAAGAATAAGAAACGGAATTAATTGAATTGGGTATGTGAATTGAAAACTATAGTTAATAAACACAAGATGTTATAGTGTCTTTACATTCCCGGATAAAGACCCTGAAAAATTGTTCCACGAGCTGATTTGATAGAAAGATCACACGAAATAGTGTTTACCAGGTTTAAAATCAAGCTGCAGTGTAGAAATTGATTAACCAGTAAACAAAAGCGATAGTTAAGAGCTGTATGTTAATGAACTCTTCCAGTAGTGGTAGAAAGTTTAAAAATTAAACCACAGGTGGTAGAATACTCAGGAAATTTAGTCAGTCTACGAAAGACACCGCATACAAATCGCTCGTGCTGTCGATCCAAGAATGCTGCTCCAGTGTGGGGGACCTGTACCTTATAATCACAGTTTTGTTTGACCCATGGGAGAGAGTAGAGAAGAGGCTGAAAGAAGTGAACTGACAGGTTCGTGAAGATAGACGTAGACTATTCCGTGAAAACCTACTTTGAAAGTTTCATACAACTTTAAGTCATGAATCTAGGAAAATTCTGCAACGCTCTTCATATCGCTTTCCACAGGCATCACGAAGACAATATGAAGCTATTTACTGCGCGCACACAGACACTTAAGCAATCATTCCTCCCGCACCCTTGCGTAAATGGAACGGGAAAGGCCCTAATAAGTGCTACAATGTACAGTACCGTCTACCACGCAATTCACAGCGCTTTGTACAGTATCGTTGTTTAGTGTGATGTTTCAAGTATTTTGTGAAACTTTTATGGCCATTAGCGATGAGAATGAGAGTTTACTGTAACGAATCATGTTGAAGTGACACATTTGTCTGTAATTGAAAGTAAGAACAGCGTACAGAAGTTGATATCCAAGAAACCCCGCGCTATCGTTGACACGCAACGTGACAGTTTGGGAACGCTGCGAAGCACGGTCATTTTCAAATGAGACTTTTGGACTGCATTCTCCCCCCTCCCCACGAGGACGGCATTTGAGTACCTCAACTGTCTGCATCGAGAGTAAATTTCCTCTTCAAGGGTGAGAACGTTCTCGAAGTGTATACGTAACATATATCTGAGACGGAACGTGTGTCTCCGATAGGTACTTAACTAGCCTGATGGGTGACCCGCTCACCAGCCATTGTCAAGCCTGGGCAGGCCTGCATCCCCGAATACTGCGTTAGTACAGTCGGCTATTCGGGCAGGTACCAGCCGAACGAATCCACTGTGAACAGTGCACAGGAAAAGGTGAAGATGAAGGAGTATTCGGTACCTATGTGACCTTTGATAATTCAGAACGAAATGAAATTAAGAATATCGAAAAGGCCGCGTGCAGAATAGCTGTTTGGGGGGGGGGGGAGCGGGGGGGGAGAGGTGGGGAGGGTCTTGGTGCTAAGAAGGAGAGGTCCCCAGCGGTGCGACTGATTTTTTGAAACTACCTAATGTAGGTAAAGATCCTAGGGTATCTTACACTGCAGCCATTCATCATGGTGGGCCCTCGTTTCCGAGTAACTGGCGAAGGAAAATTCGAAATTTCGGGTGACACTCAATACGGGATTTCATGTGAGACTCAATAGCGTGAAAAAAGATGCGACATATATAATATGGCTGAGTAGTATAATGGATAGGATGACAGCTTCAGAGGCAGGAGGTTATGGGTTCGATACTCCTCAGGTGAACAAAATTTTCTCTTATTTTTAAATCATCGACATTACTTCGATCATTATTTGTATTCAATTAATTAGTTTAAATGTAACTTTTTATCTGTATTCCTTTGTCACATAATTTTAATCACCATATGAACTTTTCCATTTGTTTCACGTTTTTCTTTATATAATTCTTTTCCATCCGGAATTTTTGTGAATTTGAATTTAATTATATTTATCTATTATAATATTCAGTTATTTCAAAATTTCGATGTAACACTTAGAAAACAAAAGACAAAATTATCTATTTATATTTGAGCAATGCAGTGAAAAATGTATTTTTGTTCCCAGATGTGCAATTATTTTGCGCGGTAATCGTCATACAAACATTTAAAACATAACCTAAATATCAACTGCACTGTGGACAAAATAACGCATATGAAAATTTAAATGAAAGACTGGTTCATAAGTAAAACGAAATTCAAGCAAAATGAGAAATAGATATAATGAATATTATAATATGGACGAAAAAAGAGGGTGGCAAAACAAAAGAAATTAAATCGAGAGTAATACATAAAATTAATTCAAAACATATGAACATAGATTTCAAGTGGAGAATGAATAATGGCAAGAAAAATGAGAGCAAATCAAGAAGCTGATATTATGATTAAAATTATCTGATAAAGGAATGGAATTAAAAAATAGATTTAAATCAATTAATTGAATAAAAAGATGATCAAAGTCATTTCGATAATGATTTGAAAACAAAAGAAATTGTGAATCTGACGAGATTCAAACCTACAACTTCCTGAATGTAAAGCTATTTCCTATGCGTTATACAACGCAGACAAAGTACGTAATGCGCTTTTTTTCTGGAAACGAGTGCCCACCAGGGTGAATGGCTGCAATGTGTGATGCGTGGGATCGTAACCTACACCACCGAATAGATAGTTTCAAAAATTCGATTGACCACTGGGGAACTCTCTTTGTAAGTTCCTACATGAGCTAGGAACATGGGGTAAAGAGCTTTTTGTTTACCGCGGACTAACGGCCATTTTCATCCATTTGAACATTATCTTACTGTAGATATGTTACAGTGTATTAAGCAAGGTTTGAACGACGGACCGGAGCTGGTGCTTGGCAAATTGTGCGAATCGATTAATTGCTTTTTTAAAAGATTTTAAACCGGGCTGAAACCGATGTCTGTAGCACATAAAACTCGTTCTTACGTGAATTGAATGTGTCGGACCGGTTTAAAATGAATCAAGTAAATAAAAAATGCATTCTTACGATTAAATTGAAAACTCGCTTTCAAAAATCTAGTTTGATTCGGATTTTACTTGCAAAATCTTCTTTTGAGAATTTTTTTTACGCGCACCATTGCCATGTTTCAAACTTGTACGAATCGGTTCATATTTTGTAAGGACGTAGACCAATACATGTAATTAGGGGGCGTCCTGCTTATTTGTGAAAGCATTATCCGTTGCCACGATATATGCAACATGGTTGAAAGACAATAAAAGAAACCTACACCGGATCAGTCGTCGCCGGAATCAAGAAAAATCTCCATCTTTTGCCAAACTGTGGCAATGTAATGTCAAAATTATGACAATGTAAAAGTTGGGTAGCAGAATGGAAAATATTCGTGACGTAGCACAAAAAAGGCGGATACGTCCTGGGCAGAGTTAGATATGTAAAGACGGGAATTAGCTTTTCAATTTACCTGGCACCGTCAAAGACATTTTAGTGAAAAAATCTTGACATATCCGCGCTTTTTCATGAGTTAACCTTATTTATTCAGTGCACTGAGCTCTCTTAGCTGCGTGTTAGGACACCTGTATCTTGCAATTTATGGGTTTAAGTCGCATATCCTGTGCCCAAAATCCAGAAGATCCGCCAGGCACAGCAAAATATATGTATCATCATATGGCCCTAAAGCAATCATGCAACAGCTTAAAAGTTTTTATGGGATGATAAAATTTGTGGGGATGGATTAAAAGCAAGCATACGTCGAGTATGTTTCGATTTAAATATTTTTAAAGCTGACAGATAATTCGCAAAGCTAGTTCCCTCCTTTTGCATCCCTAACTGTATCCAAGACATATTTACGTCTACTAGTACGTCTCTCCGCTTTCCAAACGTCAAGTCCCGGCACTCGGTTTTAATCCACTAAGCCGCGCACATTCTGCTACAGCGTGGAAGAGTGATTCAGGGTACATCAAGATGTCCGCGGAGGATTTGAAACCGGCTCATGCAAAATACCTGTCTAATGTGTTAAACGCTCTGCCACCTCCCTCAGTGTATCGAATCAGAAACACCAGGTAACAAGACGCACCACAGTCCGAAGAGGGTGCAATGCTTCACGGTGGAAACGGTCCACTGATCGCGTACGGTAAGACTTCAGGAGTTCGCCGCAGTGTGCAACTGGCTCTGCTTGCTGTGACCAGTGCGGAGCGCTTGCGTAACGAGACGCCAGAGAGGCGACAGCCCGCTGCCGGCGTGCGGCGACGACCACCCGTACCGGGCCAGCCAGCCGCGTTTCATATTCATGGGGCGTCAAGTCCGGCCCGGACGAATGCGGCCTCGTATAAATTTATCGGAACGTAAACGCGTTATTAATGGCTGCGTAGCGGAACCCTGCACCGCCGTGTCACCTCGTGTCGGCTCGCTCGGTGAGTGAGTGAGCGGCTAGCAGTTGATCCAACTCGGCAACGCAGAATCTGACCGCAGTCGTAAAAGAGACTGGTTTGTGTCTCTTGAGGACGTAAGGCAGCAGAAGCATAGATCATATATCCGGATAAGATGTGAAGCTGGAGAGGCCGCAGTTCTCTTTTTGTCAAGATTGCGGGTCTATAATAACGGATAGTAAAAAATAAATGGGGCACTGTAAACCCGCTGCTTCTCAGCTGTTAGTGAAAGTACTGCACGAGTGATAGCCCATCTCAATTCGACAAATCGTTCCTCTCACAGCCTCTGAAAGGGGAGTATCAGTCGTTACTGCTAAATTGATAACCAGGCGTTTCTTAACACAAACTAGTTCCGCGATTACGAGCTGTTTTCGCCGCACGCGAAACCCCCGCTATGGCTACTTGGCCTCGGTGCTTCGGGTTTTACTGACCCATCCTAATTTTGCATCTAGAGGGCTTACCACGATATTCAGCGCATCGTAGAAAATATTGACTCCATCCCGTAAAATTTACTCTTTTCGACGAGTGATAAGAAATAATATTTTTCAAATAAAATCTGCTGCACGTAGTGCTTCTCAAAATTCTATATCCATGCCACTAGCAGTCAACCAGTAATGAAACGGAAACAAAAATTAGAACTTTATTCATGTTTAAAAAATTTATACTTAAACTGCATTGCCGATTTTCATTTCGTGAATCGTTACATGTTCTAAGTACAATTTCCTCTCCATGTTTCGCCCAGACTTTATTCAATTTCTGGCTTTATTCAAACGTGTAGATGCAGTCCACTTCCAGTGTATCAAATAAGACGCTAAAAAATATTGTACGTAAATTTTTGTTCCGTGAACTGTGTGCTGTTTTATGCATTTTTATCACCCATCGTGCATACCGCCTCCGATATCTCGTTTGGAGATACCGTCACGATTTCCAACAAAGAAGTGCGAGAAACTTCTGAAAATTTTAGAGAACTTAACTTAAAGCGACGAATTTTCCCTCACTTTTAAGTTCACACACCCTCGTTCTCCAGCACATTTATGATTATTGTTAGTAACTGAGTGGCGTAACTCACAGCACTACATCACTTTTCCTTGAGCCATTATGGTAGGCGCATATTGTTAGGCAGCACTGGTAGTGAATTTCATTATTGTATTTTGAGCGTAGAGATTTAATCAGTAATCTCATTTCATAATTGGTATCCTTTGTTGTTACATAGTCTCTTGTGCAGCGAGATAACAATAAACTGATGGCAATAAGTAAGCTACATTCCCTGAAAACCAGGTAACTTAGCTATGCATACGCAAGCGAATCAGCACAGTCAATCGCTTTTCATATCTGATAGGTCGACCACCACCACCACCACCACCACCACCACCACCACCACCACCACCACCTACGAAACATGACGCAACTCGTATTTATCAGATTCATCTAGAGAAAGCAGAAAGCATTACAGAGAAGTTTCTCACATGTGACGGGCTGAGTGATTAAATACCGCTTAATTCGTACAAAAAAGTAAACAGCAGCAGCTGGACACGATTAATAGACTGACCAGTCACGTTAACGTGACTATCAAAAGCGCGAAGAACCGTATTCTGCAGAGCTGACCATTGTGAGACGACCAGGGAGAGTATCAGTGATGTGCTGAAAGGGATGTGGAGCCATGCCGAATTCAGTGCGTTGGCCAGCTGCGCTAGAGTTACCCTTCCTCAGAATTTAAATCAAAGAATGGTCTATAACATGGTCACAGAATTATGACTAAAAACGTATGTGACCATGTTATAGACCATTCTTTGACTTAAATTCGGAGGAAGACACTCCTAGCAGTGTTGAAACCCGATTAATTCGTTAAAAATTAGTGACCGAGGGCCGTTTTCTTTCAATTTGTAACTATTCACGGTCTCAGAACATGCAGCCATGTACAAAATTTTGCGTCCTGGTGCTCTTCGAAACACAAACGTACACTGTGAGCTGTGTGGCACTTTGCACTGTTCTGCTAATAGATGCCATCGTGCCGAGGAAAAACAAACTGCTTATGGGTGGACATGCTCCTCTGGGGTAGAGGATTTGCTTTCCAGGATGACATCAACCAGGTAATACCACGAAAACATTCCCCAGACCACAATGCTTCCTCCTCCGGTCTACTGTTGCAGAGTGTCTTTGCTTTCAGATGATCCACGCCGTACACGAGAGCGGCCAGCTGGATGAGGGAGCATAAAACGTGATTCATCTGAATAGGCCACCTGTTGCCATTCAGTGGACGTCCAGTTAGCCGGCCGCGGTGGCCGTGCGGTTCTAGGCGCTTCAGTCTGGAACCGCGAGACTGCTACGGTCGCAGGTTCGAATCCTGCCTTGGGCATGGATTTGTGTGATGTCCTTAGGTTAGTTAGGTTTAAGTAGTTCTAAGTTCTAGGGGACTGATGACCTCAGATGTTAAGTCCCATAGTGCTCAGAGCCATTTGAACAATTTTTGGACGTCCACTTACGGTACTGGTGTGCAAAGTCTAGCCTTCGTCACCGACGAACAGCAGTCAGCATGGGTACATGACACAGGCCTTTTCTACGGAGGCCCACACTCAGCAGCTTGTGCTGGAAGATCGTTGAGGAGACACTGTTTGTAGCCCCTTGGTCCATCCGGGCGGTCAGTTGCGTAACAGTTGCACATCTGTTCGCCCATTCACATCTCCGCAGCCGACATTCACCCCGTGCCATCTATAGGCCGTGGTGCACCTATTTTATATGGCATCACTTTGCAATGCACGGTATACTTTAATCACAGCGGTACGCGAACAGCTTACGAACGCGGCCGTTTCGGAAATGTTTCCCCCCTTGGCCCGAATAGCAATCGTCAGGTCATTTAGAATGTCAGATAAATCACTCCGCTTCCGCATTACGATATCGACTGCACTGTTCCCCAAGCTTCCAAGTCTGTCTGTCTGTCTGTCTCCCTCCCTCTCCCTCCCTCTCGCCCCCTTCCCCAACCCACACCCTCCCACCAAACTTTATATACCCTCCAATGCTCATCCTGCGAGTAGTTACTGCCTCCAACATAGGCGATGGCCACTTTAATTTGACATCATCATCATCATCATCATCATCATCATCATGTGCTCAGGGGAGGACTTCACATGTAGCTCTCCGAGCACTCTTGTCATTTGCTACACTCTTCGTATCCTCATAATTGTTTCCCATCCTTATACTATCCACAATCTTCTGCGACTTCTTCTTCTGCAATTCAGCGTTCCCTCTGTAGCATCAAATAGTAAAAAATCTCTTCTCATCCACTGTGCAAGCCAGCTGTGTTCCCTCTTCCTGAATACCTTAAAAATATCTCATTTTTTCTCCCCACTCTTCGCAGCATGTCCTCATTTCTCACTTTGTTGTTGTGGTCTTCAGTCCTCAGACTGGTTTGATGCAGCTCTCCATGCTACTCTATCCTGTGCAAGCTTCTTCATCTCCCAGTACCTACTGCAGCCTACATCCTTCTGAATCTGCTTAGTGTATTCATCTCTTGGTCTCCCTCTACGATTTTCACCCTCCACGCTGCCCTCCATTACTAAACTGGTGATCCCTTGAGGCCTCAGAACATGTCCTACCAACCGATCCCTTCTTCTAGTCAAATTGTGCCACAAACTCCTCTTCTCCCCAATTCTATTCAATACCTCATCATTAGTTATGTGATCTACCCATCTAATCTTCAGCATTCTTCTGTAGCACCACATTTCGAAAGCTTCTATTCTCTTCTTGTCAAAACTATTTATCGTCCATGTTTCACTTCCATACATGGCTGCACTCCATACAAATACTTTGAGAAACGATTTCCTGACACTTAAATATATACTCGATGTTAACAAATTTCGATTCTTCAGAAACGCTTTCCTTCCTATTGCCAGTCTACATTTTATATCCTCTCTACTTCGACCATCAGTTATTTTGCTCCTCAAATAGCGAAACTCCTTTACTACTTTAAGTGTCTCATTTCCTAATTTAATACCCTCAGCATCACCCGACTTAATTCGACCACATTCCATTGTCCTTGTTCTGCTTTTGTTGATGTTCATCTTATCTCCTCCTTTCAAGACACTGTCCATTCCATTCAACTGCCCTTACGTCCTTTGCTGTCTCTGACAGAATTACGATGTCATTTACTGCACTTTTAATTTCTACATAATATGAGGAATACTCAAAGTATTAACTATCAAGTCGCAAAAATTAAGACTTCTGAATAATGTTTTGCTTGTTTGCAGGTATGTGTCCGTAGCCGTGGTATACATTGATAATCCCGTGCCACGGTACCGTTTCACACAGCTAGGGGAGAATAAACAAAATGGCGCAACCTACTCATAAAGTGTGGCCAGTGATGAGTTTTCTGCATTTGAAGGGGAAAAAATGCTGCATCAGTCCTCGTCAAGCAGTTTCTTTGAGCCCAACTACGCGTCCTCTTTCAAATGGTGACGTCTGTTGATGCTGTTCGCGCACCGGTCTGCGAGGCGTAATTGCTGTCCAGCTGAGTAAACGAAATTCGCAAAGACTTCATAGTCTGATATCGGTATGTCCCCTGATTGTATTGTATTGCATGTTAACCGGGGGCCTAGAAACGACGGAGAGACTCCATCCCTGCCGCAGCCGAAGTGGCCCACAACCCCACGACGACCAACGCAGTCCACTTCACACGTCCGCCGCCCCACACCGAACAATTCTTTCAGGGTTATTGTGCGGTTCGGCCCCCGGTGAACGACACCCCCCCCCCCCCCCCCCCTGGGAACGTCACACAACAGACGAGTGCAACTCCTATGTTAGCGTGGAAGAGTAATGGCGATGTACGCGTACGTGGAGAACTTGTTTGCGCAGCAATCGTCGACATAGTGTAGCTGAGGCGGAATAATGGGAACCAGCTCGCATTCACCGAGGCAGATAGAAAACACTCTAAAACCATCCACAGACTGGCCGGCTCACCGGACCCCGACACGAGTCCGTATGGCGGATTCATGCCGGGGGCCAGGCGCTCCTTACCAGTCCGGAAAGCCGTACGTTACACTGCACGGCTAACCGGGGGTCTAATGTCCCCTGATTACTATTATTGCCAGCTGCGCGGTGAAATTGCGCTGCAGCGTCACACATTTAGCCATTAGTGGCCAAAGTTCACAATTTTCATTTACCGCTGCTACCTATACGAATAGAAATTTGTGACCAATTTGCGTTACTCTCTCGTGATCCGTCTTTTTTTTTTTTACTTATTAGAGTGTATAAATGTGAGGTTGTTTCTTGTTTCAGGCTAGGGATTACGCAAAATAAATGAACAATTAAACATTGATAACTGGTACAGTCATAATAAATCTCTTGCTAGAATTACGTGGGAGTAGAAAAAAAAAAAAAAACATACCAGCAGCGGGATACGATCCACAGACCTCGCGTTATGAAACTAAGCGCGTACTACTCGGCTGCGGAACACTAGCTCCCCTACGAAGTACAATATACGTATAAGCGTGCCTAAAATTTACAAAATCTATTTTCTCGGAAACGGTTGGGAGTTCCGTCTTCCCGTTTATACATGGTCAAGTCGCAATCGCGTCCTACGTACCGCGTCAATAAGAATCAAATCGGTGAGGGCAAGTCCGTACGGTTCCCTTATCAGCATCATCCTGCTCGATAACCACTGGGCCTTGGCCTTCACTGGCAGTCCGGAACCGCGCTGCTGGTACTGTCGCAGATTCGAATCCTGCCTCGGGCATGGATGTGTGTGATGTCCTCAGGTTAGTTAGGTTTAAGTAGTTCTAAAAGTCTACGGGACTGATGACTTCAGATGTTAAGTACCATAGTACTTGGAGCCATTTGAACCTTCACTGGCGGTGGTGAATCAGCATGTTTCCGTTGCTTGGTGATGAGCCCAGCACTCGTGCAGAGTGATCAGGCAGCTAGAGAAGATACCTGTATTGACCTGACACAGTACACCATATCTGCTTTCCGAATGGGTGTGAACACTCGCGGAACACAATATAGTACAAGATGCTTTCAACTAGTCCATCATTGACTTTCACTTTTCCAAAAATCGCCTCGATAGTGTACGCCGATTTTTCAAGCCCGCGGGGGTCCGCGTCTCTTGTGAATCCTAGTTTTGCGTTGACTGTTCTTATTGAATAAGACTGGTTTGACCACACTGGAAGCATCTGCGCTAGCTAACCAAATGTCACTACAGCTGCACTACAGCTCGGCATTTGAGTGGGAGCGATGCCAGTATTCACCGATGCTGGCATGAGTGGGGGTAACCCATGGCCGAACACGGCGTCATGAAGGAACCGGTCGACTTAGAGGGATGAGAGAAGAAGAGGTCCGTCAGACAGACACATAGCACCAGATTCATCATTATCATCGATCCGACGTGAAGCTGGTGCTTAGTGACCACAAGAACCATTAATAGGCGGCTCACAGAAAGCGGCCTGAGCTCATGTCGCCCCCTGCACCGACTACCATTGACCTCTGTTCACCAACAAGCCTGTCTCCAGTGGTGTTGGGCACATTCAGCCTGAAATCTCATTGAATGGAGTAGAATTGTTCAGAAAGATGTCCGGCTTGCAGCCGGTCGTCCTAAACCTCAATGCACGATATTTCAGCTGGACAACAGCCAGTCATCACCAGGTGAGTCGAACGAGGACTGACGAAGACGTTCTCTGCTCTGTCTTATATACACTCCTGGAAATTGAAATAAGAACACCGTGAATTCATTGTCCCAGGAAGGGGAAACTTTATTGACACATTCCTGGGGTCAGATACATCACATGATCACACTGACAGAACCACAGGCAGATAGACACAGGCAACAGAGCATACACAATGTCGGCACTAGTACAGTGTATATCCACCTTTCGCAGCAATGCAGGCTGCTATTCTCCCATGGAGACGATCGTAGAGATGCTGTATAGTCCTGTGGAACGGCTTGCCATGCCATTTCCACCTGGCGCCTCAGTTGGACCAGCGTTCGTGCTGGACGTGCAGACCGCGTGAGACGACGCTTCATCCAGTCCCAAACATGCTCAATGGGGGACAGATCCGGAGATCTTGCTGGCCAGGGTAGTTGACTTACACCTTCTAGAGCACGTTGGGTGGCACGGGATACATGCGGACGTGCATTGTCCTGTTGGAACAGCAAGTTCCCTTGCCGGTCTAGGAATGGTAGAACGATGGGTTCGATGACGGTTTGGATGTACCGTGCACTATTCAGCGTCCCCTCGACGATCACCAGTGGTGTACGGCCAGTGTAGGAGATCGCTCCCCATACCATGATGCCGGGTGTTGGCCCTGTGTGCCTCGGTCGAATGCAGTGCTGATTGTGGCGCTCGCCTGCACGGCGCCAAACACGCATACGACCATCATTGGCACCAAGGCAGAAGCGACTCTCATCGCTGAAGACGACACGTCTCCATTCGTCCCTCCATTCACGCCTGTCGCGACACCACTCGAGGCGGGCTGCACGATGTTGGGGCGTGAGCGGAAGACGGCCTAACGGTGTGCGGGACCGTAGCCCAGATTCATGGAGACGGTTGCGAATGGTCCTCGCCGATACCCCAGGAGCAACAGTGTCCCTAATTTGCTGGGAAGTGGCGGTGCGGTCCCCTACGGCACTGCGTAGGATCCTACGGTCTTGGCGTGCATCCGTGCGTCGCTGCGGTCCAGTCCCAGGTCGACGGGCACGTGCACCTTCCGCCGACCACTGGCGACAACATCGATGTACTGTGGAGACCTCACGCCCCACGTGTTGAGCAATTCGGCGGTACGTCCACCCGGCCTCACGCATGCCCACTATACGCCCTCGCTCAAAGTCAGTCAACTGCACATACGGTTCACGTCCACGCTGTCGCGGCATGCTACCAGTGTTAAAGACTGCGATGGAGCTCCGTATGCCACGGCAAACTGGCTGACACTGACGGCGGCGGTGCACAAATGCTGCGCAGCTAGCGCCATTCGACGGCCAACACCGCGGTTCCTGGTGTGTCCGCTGTGCCGTGCGTGTGATCATTGCTTGTACAGCCCTCTCGCAGTGTCCGGAGCAAGTATGGTGGGTCTGACACACCGGTGTCAATGTGTTCTTTTTTCCATTTCCAGGAGTGTAGTACGCTGATGGTACTGCCGCGCATGCGTTGCAATCGCGGAGACAGAAGGACCACACCGCCCAGCGACAGCGCCCTCGCTGGTGGAACTGCAAGACTGAGCTGGCCGCTGCTATCGAAGTCTTCTGGTGTCTTCGTCTCGAGCAAATTTCGGGGATGACGGGATTCCACGCGTTATTCAGTTGGTAACCACTGTCACAGTTGGTCAGATTTCCCGCGCTGCGTATTTCAACGGATTCTTTGACAATGGAGTCCCAGAAAGTTGTTGCAGTGCTCAAAATCGAAGTTTTGTCGTACTCCATTGAATGTCTGTTGGAGTAGAATTGTCTTCAGTAATGAGTCCCGCTTCTAACTGAGCGCCGACCTCCAACGAAGACGTGTCAGAAGGCGCCCCGAACAGTGGTGGGATACTAACCCGACTGTCGCCGTATTACCGCCCGTCAACCAGGATTGATGGTCTGGGGAGCCATTTCACTTTATAACAACACCTCTTCGGTTGTCATACGCGGCAGCCTTACAGCACAGCGGTTCTTCGACGATATTGAACACCCCGTTTTACTGCCCTTCATGGCAAGCCATCCTGGGTTGGTTGTTTTGGGGAAGGAGACCAGACAGCGTGGTCATCGGTCTCATCGGATTAGGGAAGAATGGCGAAGGAAGTCGGCCGTGCCCTTTCGGAGGAACCATCCCAGCATTTGCCTGGAGTGATTTAGGGAAATCACGGAAAACCTAAATCAGGATGGCCGGACGCGGGATTGAACCGTCGTCCTCCCGAATGCGAGTCCAGTGTCTAACACAAGCCATCCTGGGCTTAGAGTTCAGCAAGATAATGTCCGCCCGCACACGGCGAGAGTTTCTACTGCTTGGCTTCGTGCTTGCCTAGCCCTACCTCGCCGGTTCTTGCCCGAATTGAGAACCTCTGCAGTATTGTGGGCAGGACCCTCCAATTATATCAGGATTTTGTCGATGTAACGTGCCAATTGGGCAGAATTTGGCACGATATCCTTCAGGAGGACATGCAGTAACTCTGTCAATCAAGACCAAGCCAAACAGCTGCTTGCATGAGGGCCAGAGGCGGACCAGTGCGTTATAGACTTGGTCAGTTTGTGAGTCTCTTACCATTGAGTAAAACACCTTTTTTCTGAAACTGTAGGAATTTGTTGGTCTGTACATGTACATCACACCACATCCATCGATTTCCGCCCCATTCGGATAATTCCTTCGTGGTTCCTCGCGCTTTGTGTATCACAATGTATTACTGTATCTACGTTTGTAGCAAGTGTAATGTGTAACCTATGGGGGCCGGAGCGAATCAGGACGATATTCATCACAGAAATACAGAAAACAATTTATTAACACATATGGCAACATGTAATGAACGCCGAATCTTAGTAGCATATAAAGGGTATCTATTCCAAAATTTTGCAGAAAAATCCTAATATTTTTTCAGGGTAAAGGTTATGAAAATAATATATGATTCATTATATGCTGATAATTTGCACAGCCATAATAAATCTGTTTTTAGAGTTACATGGAAATGGAAAAAAATATCGGTAGCGAGATCCGATCCAGAGACCTCACACTGACGAATCTAAGTGCTTTCTCGTTTGGTTACGGAGTCCTTGAATACCGGCGACCATACAACGTAAGTAAGCACGCCTAAAATTTTCAAACTTGAGTTTGTATTTTCAGGCATCGACCGCCTTCGTCATCTTTGCTCGGTTGGAGGAACCATTGCGTTATGTGCGCTTTTAAAATGATGATGATATGATTTTCGAAGTGTAATGTTTTCTGAACAGCAAAAATGCAGGCTTCTGCAATCAGAGTCACACATCGTTGTGTCGCATTGAATGAATACTCAGATGATTAACCGGAAATTTTATGGAAACAACTAGAATTTTTTGAGGTTATCAAACATCATGACCACCCCTCGTACAGAAAAGTGTAAAGAGAATAGGTACGTTACAAAGCACCGGCAGAAATAAAAGTTAGATGACACACTGTAAAAGAAAGTAGAAAATCGATACAATGCAGCGCATAACATATTTCCGAACAGCTCTTCTTACTAGCGGAGAGTGTAGTTTCAACAAGATGTGGAGTACTGCTGCCAGCTGGTAGTAAAATTTGACTGCTCTTGGGAAGCTTGGCGCCTTTATACTTGTCGACGAAAAAGTACCGCCCTTTCTTTTGAGCACCTGTCGTCGATGTTTCGCGATGAAAGGAAGTAAGTGTTGCAAATGTCACGAGCGACTTAGCAGTCAGCGCACTGCCTCACCTTTATTACCATATTAACATTGTACAATAGGTCGAAAAGTGTTTTCTGGCTGTAAGCTTCGCCTTTTCAGCATTCAACTTCTTTCTGCGTTTTTGTGTAAAGTTTCATCGCATGGGTTATCTACCGTGAGAAGCAGGCCTCTCCCTTTCAAGAGCTGTCGAATGACGTTATTTTATCTCGTCATTCCGTTCAAGAAACCATGTTCCTCAGTATCTATCCTGATAGATGAAACCGTTGGCGATGTTATCAATAAAAGAAAATAGATATTTTGGGAGGGGGTGGGGGCGCAATATAACTCGTCGGAAACAGCACTTTGATGTCTTCGATTGGCCGCGACATATTGCAGCCCGGCAAGAAAAGTGTCAGGCCAATAAACGGCAATTTTTAGTTATGTCACTGAAAAATACTTGTGAAGTGTCACAATGTTCTCGAAAACATTACATCTCTATCTCACAATCCGACCACTTAAGGGCAGCTGATTCAGTTTTCTTGTGGGCTACTTCACGATTCGCCACGGCAAGGAAAGTTTCGCTTAAGCGTTGCTACCAGTACGGGTAGGTGTGAGTGGGTCATTCAACAGGGGCGGCACACCGTGAGTTGTGGCACTCTTCACGAATGAGGGGCGCTGAATGTAACTTTTGAATAAGTGACTGTTACAACGCCTTTGTTTATATATTGTCTGTATCATACGTTACAACGTCCTTCAAACATGTCTGAAGGAGCGGGTACTGTTTTGACCATGACAGCTGTTGTAAGTATTACGTAATTTCATGCGTTACAGCGTACAAGAAAAACTTAGAACTTTCTGCTATAACGTAAGTTGATATTATATCCCTTTTCTCGGTGAAAAGTATTCCTACGTTATATAAGCCTCTCCGTGATTGTATGTCTTCGAAAAGTGTTTCTTAAATTGTACCTAATTGATTTTCCTTGTTAAACTGTGTCAATTTTCATAAATTATAATTTTGTTTTTTTGATAATAAAACATTTTCAATCCGTTTTTGTTTTTTAAGTACTAATTTTGCCTGATGGAGATTCGAATGCCGTATTTTATTACAATAAGGGAAATACGTATATATTATTTGGGAGTGGAAAAGTGGCAAAAGTAGTTCATGAGGGATGGTAACAAAAACAAACACTTTTTAAAGTAGCAAGGCAAGTGACAGAATTGAAACGTCGGATTAATAATTGGCTGATAACACCTCACATTCGACGATAACAGGCCTGTGTGTCCATATTACTGATAAAGTGAATACAATGGTATTTACTGCCATAAATACTTACCATTTAAAGCCAGCTTATACCACTTCAATATAAGTTTTATACCATTCTGTAAGTGTTGTTTCTCAGGTATTGCTTTTTTAAGCTGTGTTGCTGTTCTTGCCGCACTGCAGTATTACGGGTGATTGAGAGTAATTTGTTGCTTGGAAGACACGAGGCCTGATTCACTGCAAGTACTGAAATATTTTACCAAGTGAATAGCTGGGACTAGTAAGCTGACAGGTTTAAAAAAAAAACACTTTATCCACCAGAGACAAATTTATTTTAAAAGGTACTCCATATTGAGACTGTGTATTTCCTTAACAAATGAAGTCTTAGGAACACAAAGGAATGCCAGCAAAGCAACAGTATAGATTCAGAATCAGAAATCTACGAATTTAACTCGAGATTTCAAGTATCGTCTTTGCGCAGAGTTTCAACCTACTCTGGTAGTTTTGTTTCAGCATAAATTAAATTAAGCACAGTATGAACTCAGATAGTACCAGGAAAGAGAGAAAAACGTTTCAGTTCCCAACTGGTCAATAATAACAATAGTATATCCAACATCAATAAGCAGTTACCTATTAGAGCAGGAAATGGGCCACTATAAAAACGCCGTGAAATAAATGGGCAACGGTACAGAATGTGTAAATAAAATTTAAAGAACAATGGAAACCTGGCTTCAACAACAAGCAGTACAGTTAATTACACAAAGCCAGCACAAATAATACTGATAAGCAACAAATCAAGCTCCAGCTCGATAGACAGAAATAACTGCAGCACAGACAGGCAGAAGACTTTAGCAGTGTCCGGAGCTACATTTTAAAATGAGATTAATGAAGGTAGTTCCACAAAAGAACGTACGAAAAAAATTTGAACGAGAACGCCCACATGGCTTCAACGAAAACAGCAGACACTAAAATTACACTGGAATTTATCGTGAATACACAATACATTAAGCAACCAATTCAAATAATATTCATATATCACCGACAGGACTCAAAACTGACAGAGAAAAATAACTGTGAGATAAAGGATTTTACCAACGCTGATTCAACAGGAAAATTGTTTAAGTAACACCCGTTTAGTATGAACCACTCTACGGCACAGAGGATAGCTCTGAATATCAGTTCGAACAGTCCACCAAACAAGTGCATAAGTCTTACTTTGCCCCTGACTTCTGTAGATACCAACTAATAGGTCATCTCAGGCATATAAATTGAGATTCGCTCTACATGGTATTCAATTTCGGCAGTTGCTCGTAGCGTCCATGTCCCACGTAACTCCCCACGCTTGTCCTTGAATGGCCATCTTCCGGTAATAGGTCCCTATGATTGAGCGCGAGCTCATGTTGATCGCCGTTAAGTCAGTGCGAGAGCTGGTTCTATCGCACCTCCGATTATATGTCAAGGCCAGTGGCTGTGTTCTGTCTCCGATGTCTTCCTGAGCTTAGCTTTTAACAAGCTACTGCGAGACTGCACGTTGTCCGTGCTATTCTGACCGGTATCGCTATAGAGGATGTTAGGCTGTTACCCTAGTCAGCACGTTCTCTTGCTCTCTCGGACTCACTGAGATCATCCAGTGCTAGGCTGCAGGCAAACACTCGCCAGTCACTATGATCTGTAAACCCTGGCATAGTATTTAGGCAGCACGAAATGGCGTATTAGTATCTGCCATCCAAGGTCATTTGGTCTAAATGACTCCATTCCCCCAGTGCTACTATTCTCACGTAGCACACGGGAGAATGTCCAGTTGTAGTGTTTCTGAATCAAAGGGGGGAAACTTCAGCGAGAATAATAGTTTGAGTCACGTATGGTTTGAGAATCACATATGGTGCCACGTTGCGGAAGCTACTGGTTGAGGCGGCTTCTTGTAAAAAGCAGGAAATTCTGGTTCAGGTTACGGTCTGGCACAAATTTTCAACTGTCACAGAATACACTGACGGAAAAAATCCAAACACCAAAAAAATAATTGAAGCAGAGTAATGAAATTTCGGAAACACATTTAAGAGCCTGATGTTGGAAGATTACACGTTGATGTAAGAGCGAGATAAACCGCTGCAAATGTGAAATGATAGTTCATTAATGACCGGTGTGTCAGCCAGAATGTTGAATGCAAGCATGCAAAAGAGCATGCACTGTGTTGTACAGGTGCCGGATGTCCGTTTGTGGGATGGAGTTCTGTGCCCGTTGCAGTTGGTCGGTCAATACGCGCAAGGTTAATCCTGTTGTGGATGACGCTGGAATTGTCGTCTGATGATGCCCAATACGTGCTTGACTGAAGACAGATCTGGTGATCGAGCGGGCCAAGGCAACTCGTCGACACACTGTAGAGCATGTTAGGTTATAATAGCGGTATGTGGGCGGGTGTTATCCTTTTGAGAAACATCGCTTGGAATGCCATTAATTAACAGCAACACGAAGGTCGAATTGCCCTATAAATTTGCAGTCAGAGTGGGTGGAATAGCCACGAGAATGCTCATGCTGTCATACGAAATCGCACCGTTGAACACAACTCCACGTGTAGATCCAGTGTGTATATGCCACGGATAGGTTGGTTGCAGGCGCTCACCTGGCCTTCCAACGAACAAACACGATCACCACTCGCACTGAGGTTGAAGCGGCTTTCATCAGAAAACACAATTCCGTCCTCGAATGAGCTCGCGCTCGATACCACTGAAGTCGCATACGGCGGTGGTTTGTGGTCACTGGAATGCACTGTACAGGGCGTCTCGCTCAGGGCTGTCCTAAGAGAAGCCGATTTGTAACAGTTCGTTGTGTTGCCGTAGTGCCAACTGCTGCCAGTATTGCTGCTGCAAACTCAGTACGATTCCCCTTATCCACCCGCCGAAGATGACTGTCTTCCCTCTCGATAGTCCACGCGGCCTTTCGGAGCGCGGTCTTCTTGCTACCGTACCTTCCTTGACCGCAACTGTCAGCAATCGCGTACAGTTGCTACATTCCTGACAAGTCTCTCTGCAATATTGCGGAAGGGACATCCATCTTCCCCTAGCCCTATTACACGTCCTGGTTTAGAAACGGTGAACTGCTGATAATGGCTTCTTTCACATCTTAAAGGCATTCGTGACTAATGTCAACTTACTACGTCCACTCTCAAAGGTAACTAACGTTCATGAACGTTACGGCATGTATTTAAAGTTACCCTGACGTGCTTTCTGATCACTGTTACAGAGTTTATTTAAGGCAAACCTGGTGTGCATCCTCACAGTGGCGCGAAATCTCAATATACGTCATTGTTCAGATGTAGAAACACGCCAACGGCTTCAGTTTATTTCGCACAACTCCTCCTTGCTGTCGGGATTCTTTTTTCCGTCAGTGTATCTTCCTCCTGCATAATTACGTACTCAGGAAACGGCTCGTGAAGCACGTCATGACCGACGTGCTGTACATCGTTACATAAACAAAGTGGTACAGTAATGTGACTCAACACTTGCAGTACCTGTTAAGCATCGACGCCCTACCTGTGGCGGCTGCAGTGCGGTTTCTCTGGTGATCGGGGCTGCCCTACTGAAGACGGAGCTCTCCCAGTGGTGGTTGCCCGCGGTGCGGTAATGTTTAATTAAAGCCTTCGGGGAGCGGGGAGTGTTCGGCCGGGGCCGCCTCATGAATATGCAGCAGATCGTCTGCGATCTCACTTTCACGCCGGCTTCCCGAGCCACGTGAATATTAAAGTGCGCAGGCGAGCTTCCGTAACTTCCGAACCGATTTGCGCGGAATTAGTAGCGTATGTTCTGCTGGCAATTTTCTAATATGTAGATCTGACCGTAATCCGTCCCTTACGCTTGAGAGTGTACTTACATGTTACCGTAACAGGCTTTACGGTGGTGGCCGCGGGTTGGCGGGAGAGGGGATGAATTGGCTTCGTCTGCATATCAGTTCATGATAATTTGAAACGCAGTGTTTGAAGTACTGTAGCTAGTGAGGAGCTACCAGTGCTAAGACGGCAGGGCACAAAATAAAGTAAGACTTCGTCCAGAAACTATTCTCTGTAATGATTCTATGAATTTGTTTTTGAGACGTAAAATTGGCCAAGTTCAAGTATCTGCAAGGAAATTGTCAGTGAGTCATTAATGTTTGAAATTTTTTAAGGAGGTGTGAAAACGTGGTGTTGCGTCGACCTTCTACGGAAATCGTTTCAGCAAAGTACATTCTGAAAATTCAGTCATTATTAGAAAGACTTGTCTGAAAGAACAGACATCATGTTTATCCAACAGCCGCTGTGAATCAAGACACAAAGGAATTTCAGACATTGGCTACGAGATGTCATTGATTTAAATCACTGGGGAAGTTAATTTCTGCCTGTCTGGGATTCGAACCCGGGTCTGCTGTTCTATAGGCAGCTCTAAGCCATCCACATACAGTGATCAGCTCAACTGCACAAACCACCGTAGCACTCCTCCAGTCAGATCCAGATTCTCAACTTATTCACACACAACAAATATAGTGCCCCTTGCTCATTATCCTCATAACTCGCGGCATTTCACCAGTTCCCGATAGAGTTAGAGCCTGGTCTGCATCCTCACTGAAGAGATACTTGATCATTCTCGCCTTAATTATGTACATGCGATATCTTTGTTCGTTCGGACATATCAGAAAGAATAGCCACAATTTTGGTCCAACAGCCGCTAGGAATTAAGACACAAAGGAATTACAGACATTGGCTATAGATACAAAGACAGACATTGATACGAACGGGCACTGATTTAAATTAACGGGAAAAGTTGAAAATTTATCCCGGACCGGGCTTATGCCTACAGGGCAGGCGACCCAGTTTTGAATTCCGGTCCGGCACAAATTTTCAACTTTCCCCGTTGATTTAAATCAATACCCGCTCGTATCAATGACTGTAGTGTCTATATACGCCTTGACTAAATCGAGAAAAAATGACAGTTGAATTCTTCAGCTAAAATAGAAATGACTTTGGCTGATTGCATAAAAGAGTGTGTAAATAAAACTTAAACAATATCGCGCACAAAGCTTCAACTAAAACAACAAGCAATTAAATTTATCCTGAACAGCAAATCAAACGGCACAAATTCAGCACAAATATTGACAAATTAAAAACCGGCCTCAAACCAGCTAAACAAGAATGACTGTGCCCTATAAGGACCGTAACTTTTAGCAATGCAAGCCAGCCACTGACAAATGTTCTGAATCAAATCAGATTAACTCAAACCTAAAAGACATATTATAAGTATCCTTGCAGTACAGCAGACAGCTCCGAACCTTCATGGACTTTACACATAACTGTCCTCGCCAAGCCCGTTCGACGGATGCTAATGACTTATGATTCAATAATTTCACTTTGCCTGTGCATCCTGCAGCCATAAATAACATATTACGTTCCAGGGTCGTCATTCAAGAAATTCGAGCGACGGGCATGTAAGTTGACAAAACAGCGCCATTCAGTTAATCGAGATAATGTTAGATTCCGCTAATTGCTCTAGCAACCATGTCGCAATGACTGCCAACACTTCCCATTAGATGGTCATCCTCCAGCTATCTGAGAGCAAGCTAATGCGGATCTCCGTTGAATGAGTCCGGCAGAGAGAGAGCGGATGCTCCTGGCGAGGTGCGAATCAAACAGTTACTTGGCTGCATGATAACAGGTTATATCGCGCTTTCGACTACATGACGAAACAGAGTACGGATCGCTACGTACTAGTTGTTGCATCGTTGTTCTTTAAGACCTTCGACAAGAAAGTAATTCCGCAGTACTGGTCCTAGGAAAAAAACTAGGTTTCAGCGTTGCCAGATAACTTTGCTTTTTGATTCCTCGTGTTCTAGCACGGTGGCTCACTGGTGAAGTATCAGACTGTAGGTTCAAAGGATTCGGGTTTGATCCCCAGTTAGTCCTAGCATTTTTATCTGCCGCTTGTCACGCCTTTCACTCCAGTGAATGTTTGTTAATGTGACAAATACTAACTTGTTCCGTGTATGTAGTCCACGTTAAGCTTAAGTCTCCGCGTAACTGACTGGATAATTCAGTTCAAAAGCTGGAGAAAGGCAACGGCATACCACCTACAATAGGAAGATGTCCTGTAAAGCACTGTGGTTTTCAAACCAAGTTTCTGGTTGATGACAGCTTTAACCTAGCTTTCTTTTCATATTCGAGAAGTTGTCTGGTCCTCTGTTGCATGCAAGCATCTCTTCTGCAATATTCTAACCAACCTCTCCCATTCTTCCCGTTCTTCTACATGTGTTACGTCTTTTACTACATCAGACATTCAAGTAAGCAGCATTACTATTCCTCTTAATTAAAAGTTTCTTGTGTCTTACATCTTAACTGGAGCATCTCAGTGCTGTATTTAGGCATTACGCGGCCGACCCAAAAAACGTGAAGAAGTTATTTTGAAGCTCTTTACTTCAGTTTCTTGATGATTTCAGAACGGACATTCACGACGTGGGTAATTTTTGAATACATTTGTACTGCAAGAATAAATAAGAACTTTTGGGGTCACTACGTAATTAATGAACTCACTAGTAGCTTTCCGTACAATCTGTGTGTCACAACTGCATGACTCGAGTTAGTCTGTGAGAACATGCCATTTCAGGTATTAAATGAAAGTAAAAAGAAGTATGAAATATTCTTAGAACTGAGCACTATTTTTAACATAAATTTGGCAGTACGGTTCTTGAATGTATCATTGAACTTCCACTTCCTTTCTCGATATATCTACTGTGCAACCTTCTAGGTTCCTGGAGGTTCAAATGGCTCTGAGGACTATGGGACTTAACTTCTAAGGTCATCAGTCCCCTAGAACTTAGAATTACTTAAACCTAACTAACCTAAGAAAATCACACACATCCATGCACGAGGCAGGATTCGAACCTGCGACCGTAGCGGTCGCGCGGTTCCAGACTGTAGCGCCTAGAACCGCTCGGCCACCCAGGCCGGCTAGGCTCCTGGAGGCATTTGCGCTTCGGCGGAGAGTATGGATAGTTGAGGGTTACTGCTGAAAACAGCACGTTTTCGCTGACGCATTGCAAAGCAATGAGTGAAATACAGCTCAGTTGCAGTCTCGTCCCTAGAACCTTCGGTGCTGAGTGAATACCTGTCCCGACAAGCGACGGCCTCTCGAGGCCCCCGGCCCGACTCGCTGTATATATGTATGAGATCGGAGCGTGGAGTGTAGCACTCGAACCATAAATAATTCCTTCCGCTGAAAGCTCACGAGACGACAAGAGAATCCGTCGCCGTGTAACGCTGTTTCACACTTTATACGTTGCCCGCTCGAGGGCGCGGCTGCACGCTTTCTGGTCGATTTCGAATGATTTCCATTGAGCATGTCTCCTCCTGGTCGTGCCGAGTAGATGGAGGTAGCCTGCCGGCGGGAGAACCTGCCGCCATTACATGCAAATCACGGCACTCGTAACGCCGGCGCCGGTCCAGTGTGTTTTTTTGACGACTGCGGCCCTGCGCCGTCGCTGCGACCGCACGCGGCGGCAATTAGTGTCGCATTACGTCGGCAAACACTCCATCAGCCTCCAGCCGAGGGGCCACTCTTCATCCGGCATGGCCGCGGGCGGCCACTCGATCGAGGCGCGCCAGCCAGACAGGGGCAGGATGGACAGGGACGGGACGTCTGACCAGCTGGAAACTGACCTCGTCCACGCCGGGAATGCACGACGCTACCAGCGATAACGTGACAGAGAGATTTGTCAGGAAAAGCAAAAAGTAGAGCAACGTTTGAAGTTCTGTCGGCAGACTGATCGTTACAGATGAAACAGGAGCCTCATTATAGAATAAATGGCAGGAATTTGACGCTGGCCTTGAACAAGGAACCCTCGAGTGATCTACACCGATCTGCCAAAACATTATGACCACTGCCCTAGGAAAAACTGAATGCCGCCAGGTATCGTTGGCGGCACGTGATGCAGGATGGAAAGTATATAAGTGGTGCAGCTACGAATGTGGAATCTGTATATTTGAGTAGTGCCTGTCATTCGGAAGTGTCCGAGAGAAAATATACCACTAGTGATGACGCGGCTGGTGCATGCATTTATATGACATACGTGGTTCTTTGGTTGTTTTTTGTTATAGTTTTTTTAGGGCGCAAAACTGCTACGGTCATTAGCGCCCGGTCTGTGACTTAGGAAAGGGTAAAAAAACCAACCTGGAAACCAGCAGCAATGGGAGCGAAACTCAAAAAAGTGGGGAAACAAAAAACAGAAGGAAAGCTTAAAAAATCACTATAGAAGGGGGGGTTGTTTGTCCCCATAAGGAGCTTCAAATGACTGACGTCATCTCACTGGCACTAATAAACTCGAGAACGCGATCGGCTGAGCGCGTGTCATCTGCTAATATGGAAGATATATCAGGCGACAGCTGTAGACGGGCGCGTAACGGAGTAAAATAGGGGCACTGAAATAAAAGGTGTCTCACCATCCACAGTTGAGAGCAGTGGAGACAAAGCGGGGGAGGATCGCCACTTAAAATATGTCGATGGATAAAAAGACAGTGCCCTATCCGGAGTCTAGTTAAAATTACCTCCTCCCGATGACGAGGTCCAAGCACAGGGAAGAGCTTTCACATCCCGCAATTTGTTATTGGGAAGTGTCGACCAATGTGCGTGCCATAAAAGAGCAACACGACGACATAAAACACTCCGCAGATCGGCGAAGGGAATCATACGAATAGCAGGCCGAAGAAGAGAGACTGCAGCCTTGGCCGCTATATCGGCCACCTCATTTCCACAGATACCAACATGTCCTGCGATCCAGAGGAACGCCACAGAGACGCCCCCAAGTGGAGCAAGTGGAGGCAATCCTCAATGGTGGACAGGGTAGAGAGCTTGGAGACTGAGGAGAGAGCTGAGCGAATCTGAGCAGATAACATACTGTATCCACTGATGGCGACGGATGTATTGGACAGCCTGGAGAACAGCGTAAAGCTCCGCAGTAAAAACCGAACACTGGTCGGGAAGCCGAACTCGATTAGGGGTGTCGCCAACAATATAGGCACTCCCAACACCAAACGATGTTTTTGAGCCATCAGTGTAAATAAATGTGGCATCCTTCATTTGTGCGCATAGAGCAGCAAGTGCCCGACGATGAACAAGAGAAGGGGTACCATCCCTCGGAAACTGACAAAGGTCACGGAGCAGGCAGGTCCGGGGCCGGAGCCAAGGCGGTGCTGTACCCAAAGTTGTCAAGAAAGTTTTAGGAAAGTGGAAGGAAAGAGAATGTAGCAGCTGACCGAAGCGGACTCCCGGTGATAGTAGAGAGGAAGGGCGGCCTGCATACCCTAAATGCAAGGAGGCGTCGAAAAAAAATGTCATGGGCCGGATTAGCAGGCATGGAAGCCAGATGGCTAGCATAACGACTCGAGACAGCTCGCCGATTGGACAGCGAAGGTTCAGCAGTCTCGGCATAAAGGCTTTCCACGGGGTTCTTTGGTTGTTTAGAGGTGGGGACCAGACAGCGAGGTCATCGGTTCCATGATCTAAGGAGGAAGAAATCAAGAGAGGAACGAAACAAACAGGAAAGTCCAGTCAAGGGGAAGAGAAAAAGGGCGAAGTAGAAGTTAAAAGGAATGTCGCGACAGCAGGAAGGGGGAAGAACAGGAGTGGGGAGGGGGTACGGCTAGACAACGGGAGCCCCAGAAAAGCTACGCGCATTAGGACACCCGTGCCGCGACCGATCCTTCTCGATCCCCACATCATACCATGATCATGACAAGAGGGATAACACCAGCAGAAGAATCACAAGAAAAGGGGAAACAAAACAGCAAAAAAAACAACACAAAATACATGGAAAACGGACGGAGAACCCAACCGGGGTGGAGGCAAGACCAAGGCTTCCATAACCAGCGCCAATGACAACGTCAGCGTTAACCGAGGGACTCCATTTCCAGAGGGACTCCATTTCCAGAGGGAAATCAAGGACTTAATGCTGGGAGGACAAGCCACATTCACGAAGAAAACTGAGGATAGGGTAACCATGCGAGGATCGTCCACCATCATCCCGGATAAAGAAGGTGGGAGAGAGTATCCAGTGCGAAGGGCCAAAAGGGGGGGCAACGCACCAAAATATGGATCACCATGGGAGGGGGGAATCGCAACGACAAGGGGTAACGAAAATATTAATAGACACAGCTGGCGAAATTACAAACCTTTCAGTGCCGGAAAGCTGCATTGTCAAATCCTGAATATCATGTGGGTAAAGCTACTGAATGAAGAATAAGCTGAATTCACCAAATTTTTGTTTTCCTAGTAATAGCGTCAGAAATTACGGTAATTTAGGAATATGAACATACTTAATCTTTTCAAAGTACAATTTTATGTAAGAAGAAGATAATTATAGTCCACGTATATAGATTTTTAGAGCTATGCTGAAGAGATAATACACAAAATGTTCAAATGTGTGTGAAGTCCTATGGGACCAAACTGCTGAGGTCATCGGTCCCTAGTCTTACACACTACTTAAACTAACTTACGCTAAGAACAACACATACGCTCATGCCCGAGGGAGGAGTCGAACCTCCGGCGGGAAGGGCCGCGTAGTCCGCGACATGGCGCCCTAGACCGCTCGGCCACGCCGCGCGGCGATTATTCACATATAGAAATAAATATTGTTGCACGTAAAAAGGAAACAAACGAAACAAAAAACAAACAAAAAAACAAACAAAAAAACAAACAAAAAACAAACAAAAAACAAACAAAAAAACAAACAAAAAACAAACAAAAAACAAACAAAAAACAAAAACAAAAACAAAAAACAAAAACAAACAAAAAACAAACAAAAAACAAAAACAAACAAAAAACAAACAAAAACAAAAACCAAACAAGAAAGAAACAAAAAAACAAACAAACGAACCAAAAAAGATACAAACGAAACAAATGTAACAGTAAAGAAACAAACGTAACAGTAAAGAAACAAACGTAACAGTAAAGAAACAAACGTAACAGTAAAGAAACAAACGTAACAGTAAAGAAACAAACGTAACAGTAAAGAAACAAACGTAACAGTAAAGAAACAAACGTAACAGTAAAGAAACAAACGTAACAGTAAAGAAACAAACGTAACAGTAAAGAAACAAACGTAACGAAGAGTTTGAGACAAAATTTGTTTTTAGTTTGAGCTACAGTTTTGCAGTCGCATAATTCCAGAAACATTATTGCAACCTGGCATTGCCTCACCACAGTGTAGCCAAGACCAGGTTTGACTTTAATCTGACCAGTCATTTATAAGAGACAAATACGCCTCCTTCACGCTCTGTGGAGGTACGAATGTAAAACCTAGCTCGGCCCTGACACTGTTTGGCGTCTATCGTTCCTACGATCTTTTCAGTTTGTATTCTGCCAAAATACACACTTGCTCCACAATTTCTCCAATTTGTATTCCTCAAAACACACACTTCCTCCACACATTAAAGTTGTATCTATGTTCGACAAAAATGTCTCTGCCCATTGTTCATTAACGACCTTGCATTCTTCTTCATATTTACTCGCGTTTCACGAGTCATCCGTTACGGATCTCGAGATAACTCATGTTTTCTGCATCCCATTTGTGGACGCCATCTAGAGTGATATATTTTAACATCTGCTGTGATGTATTCTAATTTCTTTGTCTGTTTAGGAGTTTACACCTGTAGTCAATGTATCAACCTCCATGTCCTTTTTGTTAGTTTATCATTTTGATTGTACTTTGATATTTCACACAATGACTATTTTCGTCTTGAAGTTCTTCCTACTTTTAGAGATGGTCATATTCAGAAAACGTTAGGAAATGAACGAATCTGAAATACTTCCGGAGTTTATTGACGATGATTATTCTGATGTTTCTAGTGAGACTGAAGTTCCAGATGACTGTGTGAATGAATGTTGTTATGGTTCTGAGGATTAGTCCAGTTACAGTGGTATTATTAAACCTGTGAACAAATGTAAGGTGGCAGGGTTTTCAAGAGATTCCGACAATAACGATGAAGGTGATTCAGTTCTTGCGAATGATTGGTTTGGTCATAATGTTAACTATTTGTTATTCGAGTGCACGTTTGAAACTCGGGCGCCACCTCGAATGTGTTGATCGACAAAAACATAAGTCTAATAGTTTTGTTCGATACATCAGGACCAAAACAATGTATCCGAGATCAGACCCATACGATTTCGGATTGGGGTCCCACCACTCGGCGCTAGTTTTTGTAAACTTTAATGAAGAAATGATTATATTAGAGAGACTACTGTCGATTCTTTTGATATTCTAGCAAATCTTTGATTCGATATCTAATGTAGGGCTGTTGTGTAAGTCCTCGTTACTGGCTGTTGAATTTTCCAGGAGACTAAGTACAGTTTCGTTATTCAGATCTTTCCTTACCCGCACGCAGTTCGTGGCCGACTCGGGCCAAGTCGGTAGTATTCGTAGTCCCCCAGTTCGTTACCCCGTGAAGCGTTTCGTTACCCACCCTTCGCCGCATGAAATTCGTGTCCGACTCGAGCGGAATATGTAGTATTAGAAATCCTCCCAGTTTCTTCTTTCCACGCAGTACTGTTTCCGTAGTTGGTCCCTTTCGGAAACCGCGCCGTGACGGGCCCAGGCGAGGCGTAAAACCGTCATCAAGGGTACACGAGTGGGCCTTCGGCTCCGAAAACCCGCATCGATGATGTTTCGCTGAATGGTTCGCACGCTGACACTTGTTGATGGCCCAGCACTGAAATCTCCAGCAATTTGCGCAGGGGTTGCACTTCTGTCAACATGAACGATTCTCTTTAGTCATTCTACGTCCCCTCAGGTTCGTGCCGGCTTCTTTGTTTCCGTATTCCTCCAATTTCTTCTTCTCGTCGGGGCAAGGCGTTAGTGACAAAAAGAAACAAATACGGTTTCTCGCTGGTTATGTTTTCTTACCCGGCTTTTCGATAGCCTACATCGTTAGACAGAGGTCAACAAAATCCCACTTAAATGGCACAGACATTAGCATGGTTACACACAATAAATAAGAAAATAAAGTATTTATTGTTCTGTGATTGACGCGGCACCGTTCCAATGGTGCCTACATGGATTTATTTTTCCGGCGACACTGTTGATCGACTCTGGTGAGCCGTATGGACGGCGCCGTGGTCACGTATTCTAGAGCATGGGGGGAGGGGAGTGATACTCATATAGGAACTTCCGCTAACACGACCTAGGTTCACTGCCGTGCTACTAGCAGCGATGCAAGTTTATAGTTTTAGTATTGGATGAGGAATTAGCTTCATCGTATTGTGTTCCTCATTACGATTTCTAGTGTCTATTGCACTGTTTGAATTACATTGTAAATATGTTGCTTGCATTCTGTTTAATTTTTGCTCACGTCCGTAATATTGGGTGGAGTAAATGATTCCACGTTTGTTTTTCTTCAATATAAAACAGAAGCGGGTTTCGTGACATGATGTTTTCTACTTTATTTTGTTCACGTTAGCTTATCGTATTTTCCCATTTAATGGCCAACTCCATATTAGCAGGTTTCGGCAGGACTACTATTCGACATTAACGGAGCGGGCTGAGTACCGTATGCAATTCTGCTTTAAACGGTGTTGCTTCTTGCTACTGACTGTGCTTTGTAGTATGGAAACATATTAGATCCAGAATCCAATACACACAAGAAGTCATCAAGAACACAATACGATGAAATTCCCTTCTGTGTCATGTCATGCTAGACGACTTTTAGATTTTGACATGTACCAAAACGGAATTATTTCCAGTTGAGAATGACCATAAGGTTGAAATTGGAATAATGCGTTTTACAAATAAATGATTTTAGAATCCAAAGGCTACCACAACATTATTTACAAAATTTCACAAGAGTGTGAATCCCAGAACTAAAAGTTAATCTCTGTTTTTGATTGAAATTTTTCGAATATATTGCTTTGCAAGGTCACAAAAAATTTTCCAGTTACGCACTTTACCACTAAACTAAGAGGCTCACCCATAACTTACAAATGGAAAATGTTTTCTTATTTGATAACTTTAAAAAGCAATAATACGGATTTTTGCGGTAGGTTTTCCCATATTCGAAGTTTCCTGCCAGGCCACTAGGAGCGCTCCTGTCGTTCTCTGCTTCCACATCGTAACAAGGGTCGTGCACTTCTTGTATTTTGGTGTTATGAGTTCGGACTCTTGTTACGCGGTACAGCCGTCATGCCGACGTGTCCGTTACTGCATCTGGGGGAGAAACACCTGTTTTACATGGCGGTTAACTTGGAGGTGTTGGCAGATGTGTTGACATTCCACAGTGACCGTCTTTTATGTTTCTTGTTGCGTGTTGTCATCAGCTATACATAGTTACTTGCAAAGCTCCTTTCGAAAAATATTTGAAGTAGTTACGTCACGTCTGTTAGTACGGTGATATATTATTACTTATTATTTTAAATACGACCTCTTCCGTAGCCGAGGTCACGAACGGTGACCTGTGTGGTGGCGCTAGACGATCGTAAGGTGTTTTCAATCCTGGTGGTGAATGAAATTATCAGTGACAGTATTTGGCTGGTAGGGGTAGGAGAGGTGGTGGTATGAAGTTTCTTACTATCGATCATTGCACCAAATTCCTGAATTAAATTCTAAATTTCTACCCAGTGTCTCGTGAAGTGAGGGCACGTGTCTCTCTGTTGCGGTGGTGATTCGTCCGTCGGATGGGGACAAGGTCGGCGGCCTCCTTGGTGCTGTTCGACGGGAGTAGGCTATGCCGGTACCAGATTTCACCCTCTCCATTCCGGTCATGCAAGACGACACAAACCCAGCACTACACTGTACACACACACAGACACATACAAAATATTTCGTAAGAGGTCAGAGGAAGGCAACAGAAGGCAGATCCACTAGGACCTTGCCAAGAGTGGTCATTTCGTCAGTATGGGATCACTTTGATTTGATCTGAACTGTGTCCTAACGTCAATTGCTATTATTAGGAAGAGAATGTGGATTTGACCAGCGTTCATCTCTTTAAGGACGGAATTCTATTGAATACAGTTGTTAATGAGAGTTTCGATTCAGTATCACTTGTATACATAATTACTATACGTAAGTATTATACATCAAATTTTCAGTTGTAAAATCATTATGCTATCTAGGAGCGTTGTCTATGCGAAGTCTTTTCTGTGTGCCTCTGTCGTGTATCGTATTCAGGAGCTGATCAGCTGTATATACGATTTCATTCTATGCAGTGGTTTTTTGAGTAAGTATTGTGAAAGGCGGTGTTCGTTATGAACTCAGTTCTACCAATCGCCCACAGCTTCGTAACATTTCTGTACTGTGAATGCATCAGTAATGAGGTTCAGTAACGAAAGGTTAAAAAGAAATTACTTGTATTGGTTACATCACCAATGACGTTCTTAAACGGAAGTAGTGATTTATGCATACTTTTTAACAGGTATGTGTGTCGACAATACGGAATACAAACGGTAAAAAAAAATTAATGTTTATTCTTACTGCCCTAATCTAATGACCTCGACCAGTACAGTAAGCAATAGCAATTAGACGAAATACAGGATGTGAGGGTAAAGCAGGAAAGAGAGAGAGAGAGAGAGAGAGAGAGAGAGAGAGAGAGAGAGAGAGAGAGAGAGAGAGAGAATGGTATGAGTTTCACTTGACTAATACACTCCATTACACAAAGAAAATCGACACGTAGACAATTATCCTGCATGTTCACCGGCGAAATGAGACTCAACAGCGTACTCTGTCACTGAAATTGCCCAGTTTGTAAACTAACGAGGGGATCTCGCCTACTCGTCATCTCGTCGCGATTTATGGTATATGCAGGGCTAGGCCAGAAATGAAAATGACAGGAGTGGGAGCTCCAGATGGCCGAGCGTTTAGAAAAAATAGTATCTTTGGTGGGGTTGGGCGAGGCACGAGACATTTCTGTTAGCGTAGTTCCAAGGCAGCTGTTGGCACTGTGGAAATAGCACAGAACCGTAATCCGATGGCCTTGGGGTCGAGTCTATGAAGAAATTTTTTTTTTTTTTTTAATTTTCAATGTTTACATTATTTACACTGCAAAAATGAACCGAAATAATGCATGATATATTCTTTCTTTCTTTCGCTGACGCCATAGTCCCGCAGCGATCGCAGGGTTGGCGTGGTTAGAAGGAATTTGGCAAGGTTAGTTTTAGGGGTGGCCAGATGCCCTTCCTCCGCCACCCCGTACCCCCTGGGATGGAATCAGTGTACCCCAGCTGTCTGCATCCAGTGTAAAACGTGAAATAGTGCGAACGTGTTTCAAATGTCTGCGACGCGTTTGACTGAGGCGGAACGTGGGGACCAGCCCGGTATTCACCTAGCGGGATGTGGGAAACCGCCTAAAAACCTCATACAGGCTAGCCGGCACACCGGCCCTCGTCGTTAATCCGCGGCCGGCGCGCCTACCCGAGTCCAGGAAGCAGCGCGTTAGCGCTCTCGGCTACCCGGGCAGGTAATGCATGATGTATTGTACTTAATAGTATTTTTGTGAAAAGTATGAAAAGGAAAGGCAAAGGAAAATCTGGGATTGCAAATATATCTCCAAGTAATGATTGTAATGTATACACGAGAAATTCTTATATAAAGTTAGATATTTTTATTATTTTACAGTTGATGATTTACTCGTGCTGTGGTGCTACTCGTTGGAAAAACAGGGGAAGTAGTAATTGTCTTGGTATCTTGCACATGTTATAGCCGCCGCATTTTTAGAACGACATGGTTGTTTTAAAGCTTATGTAGGAAGAGAAACGTGGCTTACATTTATAAAAGGTGCTCTCTATTCTGACAATCTGGTAGCAAACCGAACGAAGTCCTGCATGCTTTGCAGAGTTCTCGTGAACGTTTTAAGTACAACCCCATCCTTGAAATTTATTTGCACTCCTTTTCATGCATTGTATGATAATGCCGGTAAATACAATATACTGCATATTTCATTTGATGTTCAGTGCAAGTAACGTAGAACCTGAAAATAAAAAATAAAAGTTTCCGCGTAGGGACTCGATCCCACATTCCTCGGATTAGCCTGTGTTGTTCACGCTGCGTAAACCGCTGCCTCGGAACTGCGCGAACATAAATGGATCCTGCCTCTCGCGACCCGCTCCAAAAATGCTACTTTCTCCAAACGCTTGGCCATCTCGCGCTTCCGTTTCCGTCAAGCCCTGCGTATACAATAAATCTGGACGAAATTGGTGATGACGAGTAGGCACGGTCTCCTTTCTAAGCCGAAAATACTGCGCCTTGCAGCAATCAAGTACGGCGCGGACGTCGGCGAGCGGAGGTGGTGGTGGTATGTGCGGGCGCTTCCTTAGCAGTGGCCAATTGCAGAGGTCGGCCGCCAAGGACGGATCCATCAGCGGAGGCAGGAAGCGGCCGGCCCGCGGGCCAGCGACCCACAGAGGGCGCGGCGCGGCGAGGCGCGGGGCAGCAGGCGGCAGTCTCTGGTATTGCTCGCGGGGCTGGCCGCCGCGTCGCAGCCGCAAGTACCGCGCCTCCCGGCTCTTCGCAGTCGGTGCCGTTTTCTTTAGACGATTTTATGCAACTTAGTCCTTTAAAAATGTACTATGTTCCAGGAGGTATAGTCAGTATTTTAGGAGACGACAGTACAGGACAAAACATTCCCTGCAACATTTGTCCAATTTTTATTTGCTTGCAGAGATCAGTTATACTGTAACCCAAACAAACAGAGAAGGTGTCAAGCAAAGGTGAACGATTAGGTTAAAAGTTTTCTTTCATAAATTCCGCTTTCGAATTCTCTCGCCTTCCGAGCATCGCCACAGGGAAAATCTAGAGTTCCAGAGACCTAGCTATCCAACAAGTGTGGTCACCTCTTCCTGGGAGTGTCAGATTCAGATGTAATGTCCCCTGAGGACTAGAATGGGCAGGTGCCCCCTCATGTTGGAATAACATGCCTAAGCAATATTTGTAGCAATTAAGCAACCTTGACTATATAAATTATTGTAAAAGAAAGAATGGTCAGTTTACAGCTATATATCAGCATCGTATCATTTGAAGGGGGGGGGGGGGGGGTGAATAAAAACACGTATGAACATATAACCCATTCAAAATTGTTTCCGAAATACAACTGATTTCATGTTCAAATGTGTGTGATATCTTATGGGACTTAACGGCTAAGGTCATCAGTCCCCAAGCTTACACACTATTTAACCTTAATTATCCTAAGGACAAACACACCACCCATGCCCGAGGGAGGACTCGAACCTCCGCCGGGACCAGCCGCACAGTCCATGACTGCAGCGCCTAGACCGCTCGACTAATCGCGCGCGGCCGATTTCATGGACGTTGTTATTTATTTCCTGTATTATTCACTACAATGTCAGGTTTACACAGGTACAGCAGTTAGTAAACATTACAACATGCGTTCTACAAAGTGTTAACTGAAAATTACGTATTTTTAACACATCACGTCGAAGCATTGTCGTACACTTATCATTACAGCTCTTTTATAGTTCACAATAAATATTCGAAAATTCCGGTGTCAACTTCAATGCATTTGTACACTCTTCGGAGAACACATTGTGTTGCTCCTCTGAGTACGTCTGCACGTTCCCTTATGAAGACAGTAGCGTCCATGAGGCGACCAAGCACTTCATCTCCCACATTTACGTTTCGTCTGTACAGCCCAGATTTCAACCCGATAAACAAAATGCTAATACCGTACGATCTATCTATCTTGGTCGCAAGTTAATTATACTATCACAACCACTCCAGCTATTTACCTAAGTACGGTTCAGATGTTCTCCCATGCGTCTGGCAAAATGTGTACAATGCAGTCCGCGTGGCCAAAGGAAAGTCCGCAAGGTGTTCAACAAACGAATTTTCCAAAAGACGCAAGTAACTCTGTCCCATCATTTGCTCTTCTAAAATGACTGGATCTATCGACATGTTGCCGATCACTCTGCACCAAATACTGATCCAAAAACGAACTTGGCAGGTTTCCACTGCAGCGTGCGGATTTTCCTACGACCATCGTTGAGTATTACCTATGCTGTTGATTCCACTCCGTGTGAACGTGGCTACATCACTGAATAGAAGGTTTTTTCTTCGCTTTAAATGAATGTTCCTGTCATATCCCTGAATAATAACAATTTCTCCCGGGACACCCTGTGTTCACATAGTAAATTACATGTAAACGGCTAAATGATACAAACATTTTAACTATAATAAGCTGTCAGTTTTATTCCTTTAATGCACCGTGCATATGTATTACATTACTGGTCTTTCGGCCTTATTCCAGTTTCAAATGTATGATTTTGGTGATGAGTTTGTCACATTTAATTTTATTTTAATGTGGCAAACACATCACAAATATCAAACATTTGAAAATGGTGTAAGGCCGAAACTGATCAGTAATGTAATTTCTATGCATGGCACTTTAAAGGAGTAAAATTGGTAGCTAATAGTCGTTGAAGTGATTCCATCATTTAGACAATAAACTGAAGCTGTGGAATCGCACATGAAGAAATTATTATATGAACCTCTTCCAATAATGCTGGAAGGACGTTTTCAAGAAAATCTGGGTAACAGGGCTTTCAATGTGATGCGGTACACAAAGAGCCCAATAAGGTGATTGGGTAAAGTCATTTTCTTGAAAAGAAAAAGGAGTAATTTTGGAGCACCTCATGACAAGGGGATTAACAGTGACCAGTAATTCATACTTAATTAACGGCAAAACCACGTTCACCCTGCAATCATCAGGAAAAGATAAGGTCTTCCGACTACAAGTGTTTTGTTTGATCACGACAATGCTGGTCTCCTTAATGTCCGTTCAACGGTAGCAGCAAAACTGCATATGAAGTTCTAATGACTCGAGCACCCACCTTACCCACCAGACCTCGTATCCGAGTGACTTGCAAGTGTTCGGACGACTCGAAGATTTGTTGGGAGGCTAGCATCTCAGAAGTGATAAAGAGGTGAAAACCACGGGAAACAAGTGACTGTATTTATTACAAAAAGACGTCTTCTCGCTAGCTTCCAATACACTTTCGAAGCGATGAAATTTTTGCATACACGTAATGGGGACTGCTAATTTTTCTGTATTAAATCTTTTGTAAATTAAAAAAAAATCCATTTGAATCACCTTCCTAGTATCCTGTAGCGTTAAGCCACTTATAACTAACAAACTTCCTGATTCCATTCTGATAGTATACTTCCAAGTGAGCCGGTGATCTCTCACCTCCCGGTAGCTCAGTCAGCTATAAGAACAACCTAGAGATTTGAGGAGCCTCATTAGGCAACTGTAAAGCGTTTGTTTTCTAGATCTCTAGCATCAAGTTTTGCACCGCGTCTTCAGTGATAACAGATGGTCATACACTTTGCACTTCACCATGAATGTTCTAACGGCCATCTTTAAATTCGCTAACTTTTTCTTTGCGTTTCATACTTATTTTTGCCCGAAATTTATTAATCTTTAGCTAAATTTTGGCCAGTTTTACATCTTTTGCATACGGAAAACTAACCACTACGAGCTTTACACGCTCAGCTAGATTTTCAACTGACTGAGGCATTTTCATTAAGCACAGATAAAGGTAAACCCGGGTGAGTGCTTCCGTCATCGCGTCAATAAATGCAGTCATGAAACGTTAGCGTGCATGTGTGGAGCGCCGCCTGTAGTGCTGCAGAAGCTATATCTAAAAGTGGTACGGAAAAAAAGACAGACAGTCTCGTATGTTACGTCTCAACACTGAACTGCTTTATATTTCTTGAGTCGACAAACGTCCTCCATGTGGTCCGTTTAAAGCCCTGAGGCGCAACTCGACCATGGAACGTTCAAGGAAACTCAAGACGCACACGACGACAGCGAAGCTTCGGCGGGAGGGGTTACCTTCGATGCTGAACATAGTGAAGAGAATGTCAACAACACGTCCAGAACGGGAGGATCCATTAGGGCCGCCATACGGCGTCCACTGACAAGATCTAGGTCCAGTTGCTATAGTCGGCTCCAATCAGAATTTCTGAAACGGCTGATCGCTGTTTCTCCTGGAGACCAAGAGAGGGAGCAGTGGGATGGGCTGTGGCGCACGCATTCTGGCGTAGTGGTCAGCGTCGCTGTCTTGGCGTGTTGCGGATCGCCGTTCAAACCTGACAATCTAACATTTTTGTTATGTAGTGTTTACCGTCTCTGAAATGTTCTTGAAATATCTTGTGTTTGTTAATTCTGAAATATTCAATGTCTGTGTAAATATTCAATGTTTATGCAAATAACTGCATTCTCCGTTAAGCGTTGAGTTCTGTTCTCGCTGTACATCGGTAATAAACGCGATTTCAGTTCCAAGTGTTGTGCTACATCGACGACACTGCCTTCGTATTTGGATTTGATTGTGATTTATACGTGACAGTATTGTCTATTGCAATAGGTCCACGTGCCTTACCGTTCTTCATACCATGATTAGTTTTACACATACCTCATCTCCCGTTACTTTCGAAAGTCATTGTTTTCATTTTCTTCAATTTACAATATGTGCATAATCCATCGATGAATTAATTATGAACATTATACTGGTGACAGTGGTTCTGATACTGACAATATATCTTATTACTGCAGCTTTTAATGTTTACGTTGCGTCTGGTATCGGTCTCTTCATTTGTTATTGTAATGCGGAATCTGTCTATTCACTTCGTCATTTTCATATACTGAGTTCACTCATATAATTGTAAATTCGTTTTAGGACTAATAGTTCTGCAGTAACACTCGAGCATGTGTTGCTCTTACACCAAAAGCAGCTTTTGACATTTTTTATATATTTATAAAGTCTCAAAAGTTATTAAAATATCATTTATGTTTTGATTTTCTAATTATTAAAAATTAGAAGGCTCGATCTGTATTTGCTTTGAAGAAACTTAATATCCAATATGGCGTTCTGTGCTACTTATTCCTGCCGGCCGGAGTGGCCGAGCGGTTAATGGCGCTACAGTCTGGAACCGCACGACCGCTACGGTCGCAGGTTCGAATCCTGCCTCGGGCATGGATGTGTGTGATATCCTTAGGTTAGTTAGGTTTAAGTAGTTCTAAGTTCCAGGGGACTTATGACCACAGCAGTTGAGTCCCATAGTGCTCAGAGCCATTTGAACCATTTATTCCTAATGACATGTTTCAACAGTAAATACTATCGTCTTGTGATCTTTAAATAACTTGTTATACGTCCTTTTCCATTATGACTGTATCGCACAGTGCGTGTTGACATTATAGTGGATAGTATGTAGCACATTCTTTTTTTTGTGGTAAGGTCTTACGGGACCAAACTGTTGAGGTCATCGGTCCCTAAACCTACACACTACTTAATCTAACTTAAACTAACTTACGTTACGGACAATACACACACACACCAATGCCCGAGGAAGGACTCGAACCTCCGACGGGGGGAGCCGCACGGACCGTGACAAGGCTTGCGCGACCGCGCGGCTACCCCGCGCGACTGTATCACATTCTACACAAGCTGTTTAGAAGTAAACGCAGGTTTGTCACGAGATGCTTTTTAATTGTGTTGTCTTTACCTGGGACAACCCCCATTTTATTTTTAACAAATCTGTACGGAATGTGCTACATATTATCCACTATAATGTCAACATGTCATGTGTGATACAGTCATAATGGAACAGGACGTATAAGAACAAGCTTTTTGGATACCAGACGAAGACTGTTCCTACCGTTGAGAATTATCATCAGGAATAAATAGCACTGAATGCTATCTTGGCTATTAAAAGTTACTTCGAATTATTTATGTACATACTGGTAGCATACAAAATCTTAATTTGTGAATAAATTATTATCAAAAATTCGTTTTTAACACTCTCTATGAAACACATATGTTTAATTATCTCTGGTCAGTGCACTATCTTCGATGGGCAGATGTGTGGCGTTCTAGTATGAGTTCACTTGAAAAGTTGCGAGCTGGATTCACATTTGTCAGTTGTTACGTTTAATAATGTGGCCACGAGTAATACTTTAATGTGTTAGATGAGAAACAAAGAACTCAATTCACAGAATAACCAGGATAACCAGTTGCACTTACCATCACGCACATATTTAAATTAGAAACCTTTTTATTACGGGACCTTTTTAAGACGAACTAAAAGGTATGAAATTTATCCTGGCCCCATACATACTCCGAACTTCATACTGATAGTCTTGAAAATTTGAGCCTGTGAATTTTTAATTGCTATGACAATACTTGTAAAATTTAAAATGAAAAATGTAGGGCTCATGAATACATACGCGATGCATTAATCTTTTACCTAAGTCACTAACGGTTGCCTCTCCGTCCGAGAGGTCTCTGAGGACCCAGCGGTACCGACTGCCCGCCGTGTCATCCTCGGCCGACAGGCGTCACTGGAGTGGCATGTGGTCAGCACATCGCTCTCCCGGCCGTTTCCAGTTTTCGTGAGAGGAGCCGCCACTTCTCAGTCCAGTAGCTTCTCAAATGGTTCAAATGGCTCTGAGCACTATGGGACTTGACTTCTGAGGTCATCAGTCCCCTAGAACTTAGAACTACTTAAACCTAACTAAGCTAAGGACATCACACACATCCATGCCCGAGGCAGGATTCGAACCTGCGACCGTAGCGGTCGCGCGGTTCCAGACTGTAGCGCCTAGAACCGCTCGGCCAACCCCGCCGGCAGTAGCTTCTCAACCGGCCTCACAGGGGCTGAGTACACCAAGCTTGCCAACAGCTCTCGGCAGACCCAGACGGTCGCTCATCAAAGTGCTAGCCAAGCCCGACAGTGCTCAACTTCGGTCACCTGACAAACTACAAACATAGAATTTTACTGCACTGAAAATGATATTAAATGTTGTGTGATTTTTCTCAATAACAACTGCTCCCTATACTGCTTACAAGGGAGCCTCCCCATCGCACCCCCCTCAGATTTAGTTATAAGTTGGCACAGTGGATATGCCTCGAAAAACTGAACACAGATCAATTGAGAAAACAGGAAGAAGTTTTGTGGAACTGTGAAAAAATAAGCAAAATATACAAACTGAGTAGTTCATGGGGGCATATACAATATCAAGGTCTTCATAATCGCAGGAGCGCTGTGGTCTCGTGGTAACGTGAGCAGCTGCGGATCGAAAAGTCCTTGGTTCAAATCTTCCATCGAGTGAAAATTTTAATTTTTTATTTTCAGTTTATGTGACAAACTCTTATGATTTCATCACTTTTTTGGGAGTGATTATCACATCCACAAGAAAACCTAAATCGGGCAAGGTAGAAGAATCTTTTTACCCATTCGCCAAGTGTACAAGTTAGGTGGGTCGACAACATATTCCTGTCATGTGACGCACATGCCGTCACCAGTGTCGTATAGAATATATCAGACATGTTTTCCTGTGGAGGAATGGGTTGACCTATGACCTTGCGATCAAATGTTTTCGGTTCCCATTGGAGAGGCACGTCCTTTCGTCTACTAATCGCACGGTTTTGCGATGCGGTCGCAAAACAAAGACACTAAACTTATTACAGTGAACAGAGAAGTCAGTGAACGAACGGACAAATAATAACTATGCAAAAATAAAGAAAGTAAAATTTTCACTCGAGGGAAGACTTGAACCAAGGACCTCTCGTTCTGTAGCTAACCACTTTTTTTTTTGCTCTACCATTTTTTTTATTAGTCATAACATTCTACAGTAGTACATATTTTTCAACTGACATTTAAAAGTAATAAAACAAAGGTTCCTGGACCACACCGCTCCTTAGCTCACACTGTCATGATGATGCATATGTGTTCCATGGACTACTCAGTTTGTATATTTTGCTTATTTTTTTCACAGTTCCACACAACTTCTTCCTGTTTTCTCAATTGATCTGTGTTCAGTTTATCAAGGCCTATCCACTGCGCCAACTTATAACTAAATCTGAGGGGGGTGCGATGGGGAGGTTCCCTTGTTAGTATTATCAACGGCATGAACCTCACAAAATTTTAAAAGTATTGTCATAGCTGTTAAAAATTCAAAAGCACAAATCTTCAGGACTACCTGCGTAAAGTTAGAAATCTTTATTGAGGGTAGCAAAAGTTATTTTATATTTTTAATCGGTTTTTGAAAGCGCGTTATATTAAAAAGTCATTTAAATAATTGTTTTGTGCTTTGTCTTGTGAGTTTGAAACTTTTCAGTCGACTGCAAACATTTTGATGTGACTACAACAGAGACATGTGGTGAAGTGCAGTTTCATGCCACTTTATCTTCGCCTGAGTCTACTAATCTATCGCTTCCTTCTAGGTATATCTCGCGAGAAGACCGCGAAGGTAAAAATTAGAGATATTCGATCTCAACGGAGGCTTACCGGCAATCGTCCTTGCCACGAAACGTTGACGACTGGAACGGAAAAGAGGATGGAGACTGGTATAAAAGTACCCTCCGCCACGCCCCAGAAAAGAAAACGAGTTAATATTTAATTGCCATCCCGTTTTGAACTCTTTCGAAAGTTTTAAGTCTCTGGCGGAACGGGTAGTTAGTTTAAAATCAATAGCAAAATTTGTACTGAACAGACAGACAAAATAGCGAGTTAATAAAGAAAGTGTTAAAAATAGCGATAAATGTACGGCCCCAATGGAAGGCCTACAGTGAACTTGCGTGGGAATGAACGATACAAACCTATGTAAAAATATGTTTTGCTTCTTATTCTCGAAATACCTGTTTAAACATTGCAGCATGCCCGGTATTTTGGAGTAAGATGCAAACCAGCATTGGATTTTGAATATAGTTCGTTATTGAGAGCAACGAAAAAAGCATTATAAGGTGAACTACACTGAAGACCCAAAGAAACTGGTACACATGCTTAATATCGTGTACGGCCCCCCGCGAGCACGCAGAAGTGCCGCAACACGACGTGGCGTGGAGTCAGAGTAATATCTGAAGTAGTGCTGGAGGGAACTGACACCATGAATCCTGCACGGATTTCCATAAATCCGTAAGAGGACATGGGGGGCGGGGGACGAAGATCTCTTCTGAACAGCACGTGGCAAGGCATCTCAGATATGCTTAACAATGTTCATGTCTGGGGAGTTTGGTGGCCAGCCGAAGTGCTTAAATTCAGAAGAGTATTCCTGAAGCCGCTCTGAAGCAGTTCTGGACGAGTGGGGTGTCGCATTGTCCTGCTGGAATTGACCAAGCCCGTCGGAATGCACAATGGACATGAATGGATGCAGGTGATCAGACAGGATGCTTACGTACGTGTCACCTGTCAGAGTCATATCTAGACGTATTGTGAGTCCCGTATCACTCAAACTGCACACGTCCCTTCTAGGCGCTACAGTCTGGAACCGCGTGACAGCTACGGTCGCAGGTTCGAATCCTGCCTCGGGCATGGATGAGTGTGGTGTCCTTAGGTTGGTTAGGTTTAAGTAGTTCTAAGTTCTAGAGGACTGATTACCACAGCAGTTAAGTCCTATAGTGCTCAGAGCCATTTGAACCACACACGTCCCACATCATTACAGAACTTCCACCAGCTTTAACAATCCCCTGCTGACATGCGGGATCCATGGATTCGTGAGGTTGTCTCCATACCCACACACATACATCCGCACAATTTGTAACGAGACTCGTCATACCAGGCAATACGTTTCCAATCATCAACAGTCCAATGTCGGTGTTGACGGGCCCAGGCAAGGCCTTTGTGTCGCGCAGTAATAAAAGGTACACGAATGGGCTTTCGGCTCCGAAAGCACATATCGATGTTTGGTTGAGTGCTTCGCACGCTGATACTTGTTGATGGCCCAGCATTGAAATCTGCAGCATTTTGGGGGAGGGGTTGCACTTCTGTCACGTTATACGATTCTCTTCAGTCGTCGTTGGTCCCGTTCTTGCAGGATCATTTCCGACCGCAGCGATTTCGGAGATTTGATGTTTTACTGGATTCCTGAAATTCACGATACACTTGTGAAATGGTCGTACGGGAAAATCCTCACTTGGTCGCTACCTCGGGGATGTGTGCCCCATCGCTCGTGCGCCAACTGTAACATCGCGTTGAAACACAAACCTTGATAAGCTGCTATTGTAGCAGCAGTAACCGATCAAACAACTGCACCAGACACTTGTTGTCTTATATAGGCGTTAGCGACCGCAGCGCCGTATTCTGCCTGTTTACATATCTCTGTATTTGACTACTCATGCCTACACCAGTTTCTTTGGCGCTTCAGTCTATAAATAACGTGAGGAGCAATGAAATGAAAACGAGACAGATGGAAAGAAGTAAGTAACCTGTTTGTTACTTCAAAAGTGGCGCGCCAGAAACTAATGCCACCGAATTTTTTGAATGAAAATTCTTAAAGCTTTTTAAATCAAACAAACTGTATTAACATTCTACATCTTTATTGTTGATGTCTATATGTTTGTTTCTCAACATTGACACCCTGGCGACGAACACAGTTCTCCCAACGAGGTACCAGTTTGTTGATACCCTCACTATAGAATTGATGTCTTCTGCTTGCACCACTTCACCTATGAAGACTTCTAAGGCGTTCTTTAAGGTTTGTAAACAGATGAAAATTGGATGAAACGAAGTCGGGACTGTATGGAGGATGATCGATGCAGTGAACTCAGGGAGACTAATTGTTGCCGATGTCTCAGCGCTTTTGTGTGGTCTGACATTTTCATGCCGAAGGAAAGGGTGCTTCGGGGACGAAGTCTTCCAATTTGCATCTCCAACATAGCTTGCTGTTTCTCACGCACGACCACAGTTACGACCTCCGTGTGACACGTTGTAATTTGGATCCCTCTGGTGGTAGACACGATGAATGAAGGTGTAGAATGTTAATAAAGTTTTCAAATAAAACAAAGTTTTCAGGAGTTTTCAAATTCGTAGACACTACTTTCCAGCAAGCCCTCGTACATTTATTCCACTATGAGACAAGACGTCTTGTCTCCCAGTGGGTAAGTGTATTATCAGAGCGATTACTTCTGCTATAGTAAACAGTTTACTTACATTTTTCCACCTGTCTCGTTTTCGTTGAGTGCCCCTTATAGATCTATGTAACGGTGAGACTGCCGCAAGTTCAGATAGAGTAGACTGCCTGCAGCGAGCAGTATCCGGCGATGCCAGTTTGTGAACGCCGCGACACGTGTTTGCCTGACACACGTGTGGCTGCTATTGCTCGAGCCACGCCGCTGCCTAATGCGACCCGGTCACTGACCGGAGCCATGGAGGCAGTCCGGACGCATCTGCGGAAGCCACTATCTGCCCCTTACCATTCACTCATTCCCCCTCTACGTAGCAGTCAATGAAATGCACAAAATGCCTCTCTCTCCTCGTCGTGCGAGCCAATTCAAATGATTATAGCGAATACAACCGCCTAGGGACTACAGATATTACAGATATTACACTGTACGTATAACGCTAAGACCATCGCGCAATAACGAGTTCGGGGTTTCCAGCATAGACAGGCAGCTGCAGTATGGACAACAGGTCCATCACAGTATGCGAGTGAAATGACGCGACAACTGGAAACTTAATCCAGAGTTGAAGTACGCGGGAAGTGAGGTTCTTGTGCGCAGAACGTCTAAATAGCACATATATTCACCATTAAATTCTAGCTGTATACAGGGTGTTACAAAAAGGTACGGCCAAACTTTCAGGAGACATTCCTCACACACAAATACAAAAAAGATGTTATGTGGACATGTGTCCGGAAACGCTTAATTTCCATGCTAGAGCTCATTTTAGTTTCGTCAGTATGTTCTTCCACCTACGCTCAATGGAGCACGTTATCATGATTTCATACAGGATACTCTACCTGTGCTGCTAGAACATGTGCCTTTACAAGAACGACACAACATGTGGTTCATGCACGATGGAACTCCTTCACAATTCAGTCGAAGTGTTCGTACGCTTCTCAGCAACAGATTCGGTGACCGATGGATTGGTAGAGGCGGACCAATTCCATGGCCTCCACGCTCTCCTGACCTCAACCCTCTTGACTTTCATTTATGGGTGCATTTGAAAGCTCTTGTCTACGCAACTCCGGTACCAAATGTAGACGTATTGTGGACGGCTGTGATACAATAAGCCATTCTCCAGGGCTGCATCAGCGCATCAGGGATTCCATGCGACGGAGGGTGGTTGCATGTATCCTCGCTAACGGAGGACATTTTGAACATTTCCTGTAACAAAGTGTTTGAAGTCACGCTGGTACGTTCTGTTGCTGTGTGTTTCCATTCCATGATTAATGTGATTTGAAGAGAAGTAATAAAATGAGCTCTAACATGGAAAAAAAGCGTTTCCGGACACATGTCCACATAACATATTTTCTTTCTGTGTGTGTGTGTGTGTGTGTGTGTGTGTGTGTGTGTGTGTGTGTGTGAGGAATGTTTCCTGAAAGTTTGGCCGTACCTTTTTGTAACACCCTGTATAGATGTCGCGTCTAGGAGCAGCGAAATGATCCAACAAGTTAAATAATGCCGCATAAAAGTGGCGATGCTGATCAGGAAGGAAGACCATCGTCATTGACTTGCAGCAGTCACACATCAACAGGCAGTGTTCATTCTGTCATCTAAGATTGTGTGCAGTATCGGAAATGGTGTTCACACTGGGCTCCGTTTACGGCGACAAGGAAAAAGATGGTGTATAAATTACACAAAGGCATTGTTCTTGAGATTTTCCGCCGACGAAGACATTAATACAGCCGAATGGCTCCGTTACTAATGAGCGGGTTTCTATCGTTTGAGGAACTGGATGGACGGCTGGTAGAACGTTGCAGCCGTTGTATACAGACAGCGACTGATGAAAAATGGTGTCACGTATCTGTGTCTGAAGTGCAGTGCAGCATTCAAAACAAGTTACTTACTCTGCGATGAAAATGTGAAACTTACTTTTTAGAATATTTAATTCATAGCGATACATTCGTAACTGTTACTGAGAATGTAACAATAAAGGGCAAAATTCCGATCGTTACGGAAACACAATGATGGCGGAAGTCGGCACATGCGCGGCGATGTTCAAAATGGCTCTGAGCACTATGGGACTCAACTGCTGTGGTCATAAGTCCCCTAGAACTTAGAACTACTTAAACCTAACCAACCTAAGGACATCACATACATCCATGTCCGAGGCAGGATTCGAACCTGCGACCGTAGCGGTCGTGCGGTGCCAGACTGCAGCGCCTTTAACCGCTCGGCCACTCCGGCCGGCTGCGCGGCGATGTATAAGTTGTAAATTTGGCTGGATTTTTCCGCACAGTTCTTTCCTTCCCCGCTCGCACGTAAGTAGTTTATTAGCCCCCATAGAAAGTCTCCTATCGGCGTGACAGTAGTAGCGTCGGATTTCTTGTCGTACTGGAACCGTTTCTGCCGAAACTTGCCAATTCAATATACTGGGACAGGTGTGACGGTTACAGACAAGTACAATTAGTAGAATTTTAACTTAATCTGAACATATTCTTTAGTAAAAATGCAAGTTTAAGTTGCAGTTTCATTTTAGGAGGCACTAATCCACAATACTATATCGGATTATTAGCGGGAATTGCCTGGTTACTTGAACAGAAAAAAGAAATTATAAAGATAGAGAAGTTCGCTTGCTCCAATCCATAGTAAGTTAGGAACCGAACGACAGGATATCAGCAGACCAAATGACTACTATTCTTAAGTAAAAAACAAGACAAAAGGCTTTCAAATACACTCATGGTCAAACAGAGATGCTTTGTGTAGCTTTTCCTGTACTTTGTGCATTTAGATGAGAGCAACAAAGTTTTTGCACAATTTTTGTATTACAACGTTATACGCTCATGAATCTTACATTCTTTATAATGTACTTATATTCGTTTCTTCACACTTCGCAGGGCACGGAGCAGCAAGCAGTCTATACTTGCAGTTAAAGCATCAACAAATTTTCGTAATATTTTTGTTGAAATTGTAGTCACTGTGGTGAAACAAACATATTTTTGTAGTTTGCTTTTTGTGACAGACAACAGATTGTAATATGACATTCTTTAGCATTAGAATCTTTGTGGCATTGCTACCTCTTATAGCTGAAGTTATTACAAATACTGTCTCAGCCCCTTTTGCCAGCGCTTCTCCTCACCTCCCACCAGGAGGCCCCACTGCGCGGCCTACCGACCTCGTCCACGCAGTGGAGCCTGCTGCTTCTCTTCTGTCCCAGTAATGTAGTTATGACTGGTTACTACGGTTCTACAGTTTTATACTTGACATGGCCAAACTTTGGCATGCACTAGTCTAGTGTCACTGCCTTTTGTAGAAGGCCAAATTATTTTGGCTGAAACCTGAGTAAAGATTGGTTTCTATTTGCAACTGTAGCTGACGTGTTACATGTTCAATTATCACAGTTGCTGACAGGGCTGCACAATGTTAAAAATTCTTCGATCTGATTGTAATAATGATGATGATGATGATGATGATTGGTTTGTGGGGCGCTCAACTGCGCGGTTATCAGCGCCCGTACAAATTCCCAACCTTTGCTCAGTCCAATCTCGCCACTTTCATGAATGATGAAGAGGCAGGTGAAAATTCCTTACCACGCCCGGAATCGAACCCGGGACCCCGTGCTCGGGAAGCGAGAACGCGACCACGAGACTACGAGCTGCGGACTCTGATTGTAATGGTTGCCTTGGCTTCGTAACCGTGAGTGTGAATCGTCCTGGGGAAGTCTATGTTATGCTAAGAGAATAGTTACTTGTCGCAAGTGGAAATGACAGATCCCGTCTGGAAGGTCTTCTGCGTGTTAGAATGCAAGGATTGTTATTCTGTGATCACAGTAGAGACAAGATCAACGGTACAACCAAGCTACACCAAATACCAGCAACATTCACAGATGGCACAGGCAGTTTGCAGAAACGGAATGCTTGTGCAAAGGGTAAGTACCGGCCGAACATGTGTACAAGCACAAAATGTTGAAGGTGTTCGTCTTTCGCTTTAAAATAATCCACAGAAATTTAGGTACGAAGCCAGTAGGGAGCTATAAATGCCACAAACGACTGTTCGGCGTGTTCTCAAAACGGAGCTGAAAATTAGACCACAGGTGATTCAAATTTTACAGGAAATGAAACAGGAAGACTACTTCAAACGATCGAACTATGCTAGGGCAAGCCATATAGGAAGAAACATGTGTTTCATTTTTAGCGCTGCAACAATCTTCCACATAACTGACAAGATTAACAGGCACAATATTCAAATATGTGGCACAAGAAATGTTTACTGTGTAACTGAACACCAGGATAACCTACCCTAATGTAATATTTTCTGTGGGATATCAGCACAAAAATTGCAGGGTAAAGTTTTCTTCTTTGAGCTGTTTCAACATACACTTATCTCGATACACATGATGAACGACTGACGCCACAGCGTGATACGGACTGTATCTTTAGAAAGATGGAACGCCCGAATGTTTAGAGTATGGAGGTTCGCAAATTTTTAAACAAATATCTTCCAAAACGTTGCGTCTGTCGTATCGGACATGGAGACACTGCAGTCTGCTCTTGGCGACCTGCACCTCCGGGCTTGGCAGCCACGGCTATTTCTTTTTATTAGATTATGTGCTTTCATTTGATTATGTGCCTCCTTCTCCGAAAATAGTTCCATGACTCATAATGCGCATTCCTAATGCGCTCGCATTGGTGGGGCTCCACATAAGCTTCCGAAGGTATGGCGTGAAATGTATTATATCTGGATTTTGTCTGTGTGACCAAGTGGAGTCATATGAAACACCTGTAAAATATTCAAAATATTTATGAATTTTCTTATGTGTTCTCTGTAAATCTTATCGATATGCATTAATTAGTTATAGCCATTTGTAATCGCTGTAATCAGTTGGAAGTCTCCTCAGTGTCTGGCACGAAGACCCGTAACACTGCTCAAGTTAAGTCTAGACACTCGGCCCCACGAATAACATTCTAGTAGGTCCAGTAATGTCAAGAAGACGGTGCGGCAGGGCAGCATGTGCAGTTACGTTGAGTTCACGAATATCCAGCGGTCAGGTAATTGAGTGCCACCAGTGAAACTTCGAAGGTGGTTCAATAGGTAAGATAATCAGCACTGTCACAAGGCATAAATGCCCTGTGCAGATTTTGATGACGACGATGATGTTTGGTTTGTGGGGCTCTCAACTGCGCGGTGATCAGCGCCTGTACAAACCCAATTTTTACACAGTCACATTTTTGACACAGTCCAATCTACCCAATGTCACAAATGATGATGATGTGCAAATTCACAGAGACGAACAAAGATTTCAATTGGGAGCGAGGGAAGGGGTGGTGATAGACAGAGGTAGCTGTGCCGTTTAACTTAAAAATAATGTTCCAAGATGGAGGCGGATACAGGGTCGGCTATTGAAATGCATACTGCAATAAAATTTTCTTATTTAAGGAATAAGTTCACAGTTGCAATTCATTGCAAACAAATGGAAATTTACAGAGAGAATGTAACGTCACAGAAACGAACAAGGTTTTGGTGTCAGGAATTTGACAAGGGTAAGCACACATGCGTGCAAGCGAAGGTGAGGTCAGCCAGGCAGGTACACCTCAGACGATAGTGTATGTTATGTTGTGTCGAACGGTTTATCCGTGAAGACCGTCGCAGTCATGTGAAGCAGTTTGCGCCCAACTCCATTGGGAGCGTAATGGATTTCGTGCACAAACACGTTGGCCTACCGACAGGGATCTTGATGGGAACCGCAGCAACTCCCAATCGAGAATAAAACCAAGCGAGTGGGTTTCTCTCTCTCTCTCTCTCTCTCTCTCTCTCTCTCTCTCTCTCTCTCTCTATCTATCTATCTATCTATCTATCTATCTATCTATCTATCTATCTATCTATCTCTCTCCAGCACAAAATGCTGTATCGGTTACAGTTTGTTGGAAAGAATTCAGTCATCTCATACCCAAAACAACAGTTTGTAATTCCTTACTCGAGTAATGTAATATAACATACGTAATCCACAAGAGACAAAGGCAGCCTAATATTTTCAGTTTTTTATAACTCTTTATGCCAACGGCCTTGCCACAGCAGTAACATCGGCTCCCCTCAGATCACCGAAGTTAACCGTTGTCGAGCTTGGTTAATGCTTGGTTGGGTCGCTTCTCGGGTCTGCCGAGTGCTGTTGGCAAAAGCGGTGCAGTCAGCCCTTGTGAGATCAATGGAGGAGCTATTTCACTGAGAAGTAGCGACATCGGTCATGAAAACAGAACGGCCGGAAGAGCGATGTGTTTGATCACGTGTCTCCCTGTATCCACATCCGATGAAGCCTAAAGGCTGAGCATGACACGGTGGCCGGTCGGTACCTTTGGGCCATCAAGGCCTGTTCCGACTGTGTTTTTTTGTTTGTATAACCCGTTAAGGTTGATGATAATCGTTTTCATAAAAGAACAAAAATTTAAATGTGTATCTTGATCGCAACAATGTTGGTAACTTCTCACATCACATACAAAAATTTCTGTGACACATAATTAGGTTACTTACGCCACTGCTTAACTTTTTCTACTTATAAATTAGCATTTATATGACTCAAAGATGGCTTGGCACTTAGGTAGAAAATAGCATGACCAGTTTTAAAGTTACAACGAAACACGAACGAGATTATCGCTAGGTTTAATCTCTTCCGGCTTGGAACTTCAGACTTGCGTTTTCACATCTTAAATATTAGACCTCCCAAGACGGCGCTGGTGATACTGGGCCATACAAACTTTGCCAGTGTCCTCTGATATCTGACGCACGATGTTTATTTGTTAAGTGGCTCCTAACACGCAAAGTAGATGCAGTGAAACTAGCGCCCGCAACCCCCCCCCCCCCCCCACACACACACACACACCTACCGTGAGGTGGCTTGCGAAGTATCGATGTACATCATTGCAGTTTACCCTCAAGTAACTGTGTTGACGTAAAGAGGCTTTAACGAACTCGGCAGACTCGAGACCTAACAGGAAATTATTAACGAAAGATAAAGTAGGTAAAATATGATGCGTTGGTAGTTACCATATATGAGCCACTGATACATTTATCGTAACTGGAGAGTCCCACGTACAGTCTGCGAACAGCTGTATGCTACTCGTTCATTACCATCAACTACTTCACGTTGTGTGCAGAGCACGAGGCTGCATTTTTAACTATCCTTTCGTCGGGTACAAGATCGTAAATTATATTCGTGGAGAAACCCAAAACTTAGTTCACCAGCTTATTTTGGAAGTCGTTCAGAAAGTCTCCAGTCTTGGTGTGCTGTCTGATCATCAGACGACGCCACCTCCTGATGGTAAAATCTGAGGCTGAAAATTAATTCAATCATCTGAAATCCAATCGGCTACCCCAGATTGCATCATCATCATCATCATCATCATCATCGCACTAGAGCGCCTTAAGTATCTCTGCCACAAGTAGGGAATACGAGTTCAGTCAAGTTAAATGTAGAAAGCTGAACTGATCAACCGCCTTGGGGGGGGGAATGGAGTTTAACATCAAATTTCATACAGTGACCAGAATCGCCAAGATAGAGGTGGTCCCCTATGAAAACAACCATTCTATTTTAGGTTTTTTTTTTTCAAATAAATGAGTCGGATTCCTAAGTCTTCCAGTAGAAAATCAAAGTAGTAAGCCACTTACGCATTTTACAGTAAGGATTTAATGTTTTTCGCTGAAAGCGCAAACACACACATGCTAATGAAGCACCGAGAAACATTTTCCTGCCTGGAAAATTTTAGGTACATTTCGATTATCTCTCCAAGATGTTGCGGACAAGATCATCATTACGTCTACCATGAACCCTTTGCGCTCCTCACAAGAGAGGTTTTTTTTTCATATTGCTCAGAACGTACAAAACCAGAGACAGCAAGAGTCGAGACCGAGGCATCATTGGTGCGGGATTCCAATTTCGAATTCAGTGTATATCTATCCCCTTGATTTTGATGGCTGGGAATAGCACTTATTGCGAGAAGTATAGATTGTGGTGCACCTTTTGAGAATACGGTTGTAGCATGTGGTCGCAAATGCCAGCAAACAAACATCCTCTTCAGATTCCACCGTCCCTGCCACCTTGTCGCATCGACTAAGCTTACGAAAGAATTTCGCCAGGAGTACACTTCGGTCAACATACATGCGCTGTCTTGAACTTTTTGAAATCAACTAACTCACAACTTTTTTTTCAGATGATTTTTTTCAGATGATTCCGTCATACTACAGGAACTGAAGTCAAACCACCAACTGCGAATTGGAAATACAATAAAAAAAAGGGTGAAGTTGGCATCGGTTCTTTGGTTAGTTTAAAAAGCATTTTTGTTTCGAGGTGATAATTCCATTGGGGGAACTATTCTATGATCGTCCTCTGACACGTAAACTTATACACCCAGCCAGTTAAGGGGGAAATTAAAGCCACGATGCAATCTGGCGTCTGCTAGTACATCAACCATCTACAAAGGTGCACGTGACTGGGTGTTGTGTGCTGTCCTTAGGTTAGTTAGGTTTAAGTAGTTCTAAGTTCTAGGGAACTGATGACCATAGATGTTAAGTCCCATAGTGCTCAGAGCCATTTGAACCAAAGGTGCACGTAGCGCTAAATACAAGAAACAACTCTAGAATCGACCGGGGTCAAACACCAAACTTTTGAGTCTGTAGACCGACACATGTCCGCCCAGCTTTCGTTACGTAAAATGTAACTACATAAGTGTGATGAATGCTACTTTGTTAATATTCGTATTGCGTCGTGTTACAATGTTCATACCATTGTTGCCTAGTGCAGGTGTCGGTTTCACACCAAAGCACTATGATATATAGGGTGATCTTAACCGAATGCAAATAAACTTGTGTAAGGAACTATGCTATATACAACTGCGCGGTTTATTGCAAATGTTGCTTAACTCTGAGCTTTTTTTAATGTGTACGCTTCCATATGGTTTCTGTATGTTGCCAGAGAACGTCTAGGCTATAATCAGTTTCTCTCCCTGTCTCTTCCAACATCACTTCCGTCACCGCCTCTACAGCATCTTTGTAGTGGTACGCTTGTACAACATGAACTGGACAAATTGCCCTTAACGAAATCTCGCACCCCAAAGAAAGTCTAGATGGATTTATAACTGGTGAGCAGCTTAATCTTTAGGAAGGATTATGCATTGCAGATCACTATCTCAGCCTATGAAATACGCAGCCAATTAAAAACTCCTTTTTTTGTCCAATGAACAAACAACAGCAATGAATCCACAACAAGCCAGCACTGTTCCATTTGAGCATTGTTCCACGCCTTTGCTGCAGTCGACGTCCCACTCATCGACCGAGGCTGCACAGGTGTGAAGCCACTAGACTCATGTGGGAGGAGCGAATTTCGAATCCCAGTTCAGTCATCTGAATGAGGTCTTTTGGAGTTTATCTCACTTTCGGGCGTCTTTGAGATGGTTTCACGAAGAAGAAAGTTCCTCTGCAGACTGCACATAATTTTCCATCCAAGTAAATCTGACGTTGTACATCCATTTGGCATCACGTTGGTTTCCAATAACCGGTATTTTTAACTCAGAAATTATGCCTTTACTACGAACCTATGTTGAAAGATTTTCTACTTATTTTTACGTGAAGAACTAAGAAATCCAATTCGTACGTGTTAGCCGGCCGCTGTGGCCGAGCGGTTCTAGGTGCTTCAGTCTGGAACCGCGCTGCTGCTACAGTCGCAGGTTCGAATTTTGCCTCGGACATGGATATGTGTGCTGTCCTTAGGTTAGTTCGGCTTAATTAGTTCTAAGTCTAGGGGACTGATGACCTCAGATGTTAAGTCCCATAGTGCTTACAGCCATTCGCATGTGTTACCCACTGCTTTCGACACACATTTGTGTAGTCGTAAACACTACGCGAATTTCTTTAATAGTTGGCCTATTGCCAAACGGAAGTACGTTACCACCATAAACGTTAACGCAATAATAATTTATTGTGCTAAGTCCGTTAAATAATTATAATGTTCACATCAATGGTGTAGGCAACTGACTACCTTCATATGTGATGAATCTATTAACTGCTTTATCACGATGTTTAACAGTTCCATTTATACTCTGTGAACATCGTGCAGGCATCTAAACTCTGTCTCCGTTTTAATACGCATGTTGTTTTACACACTTTTATTTTTCCTTTAATCAAATGCCGACGGCTTTTTATGTTTGTTCGGGCAGAATTTCAGGAACGTATTACTTCCCTCCTTCACTAGAAAAGTATTCATTTCGTTACGTTAACCATAAATAATTAAATAAACACCTGAGATCCTGGTCCATATGTAGCCCAGTCAACAAAGACCAAATAAGGCCAGTTTCAGGAAAAAAGTCCTGTGGGAGGCAGCGAAGGGGGAGGGAGCGTTTAAAGGACGTGTTTTTATGTTTTTGTTGACGAACACGAAAACCGCAGCGACTATCGAAAACGTTTACCAGCGAAAAATAAAAAACTGTATTATATTCCCTACAAAAAAAAGTCCGTTTCATTTTTTTTTAGGGCTAATAGTTTTCACGTTACAGGGGATGAAAAATTCGCAGATTATTAATCATCTTGTTTTAACGGTATAAAATTAGAGTATCTGTAAACAAGTGGGTTAAAAACAAATATTAAATGTGTGAACCACGTCGAAGTATAGCAGAACTGTATTGAGGGATAAATTGTGTGTTGAGGGTAACAGTGTGGAAGGACGCCGCGATGTGAGACAGGAGTGCGAAGGAAGATAGATAGCCGGATTGTGGTCATGCAATCCTCTCCTTCGCAGGTCTGCATACGTCACATGGAGCAGGTGACTCCCCACTATCGACCTCACTACGTCACAACGGGCAACTACAGGGTGTTTCACAGATATACCGCCCCTCTACAGCGCGCCTTCCGAACCAAAACTGAGCGAGGTGGGGCAGTGGTTAGCACTCGGGAGGACGACGGTTCAATCCTGCGTCCGGCCATCCTGATTTAGGTTTTCCGCGATTTCCCTAAATTGCTCCAGGCAAATGCCGGGATGGTTCCTTTGAAAAGGCACGGCAGACTTCCTTCCCCGTCCTTCCCTAATCCGATGAGACCGATGACCTAGCAGTTTGGTCTCTTCCACCAAAAACATCCCAAACCCAACCCGAATCAAAGCGACACAATTTGCGACATGCCGAGGGGGTCTTTATTTCCCACAAAACGTTGTAACACTACATGGAACGCAGATGGGATATATCAATAAAACTAACGCAAGAAACGCATATGCACAGAATCTACGAAAATATCTGCACATTGTTCTACGCGGCTAGAGAGGATTTTCTTCCGGGAAAGGTAACTTTCCTTTCTACGAGCGCTGCTCGCTTTTCTGTTTACAGACATAATATACCTCTCCAACATTTTCTGCCCAACTGTCTCACACGAATAGACAAAATAACTTCAATGAGCCCTCCTTTATAAAGCGGACTTATTTTCAGTTTACTGAGTACTCAAGAGAAAAATTCAACAACTGGAGTTGTCAACTGTTACTCAAACGGAAGGACCTGCTTCATGTATAAGATTATGTCAATCGATGATATAGATTTATCTCGGCTAACAATGGTTGGAATACTTTTCGCAACATGAGAAGTATCAAATGGATCACTCCAGCCTCAGCTCTCCCAACATCTGGAGAAGCTCAGAGGCTTAAACTGTGTCGCAATGCAACAGCCATAGGTCACTTATTCAGATATTTCAATGTAAGTCAAGCAATGTATTAAAGCAGGTACTGTTGTAGACTTTAACACGATCAGTTTCATTGGATCAGACATATTCACACTTATCTTGTAAACATACTGTGGATCTGCTATGGAGTGGCTCCATTCAGTGCAGCCCACTCTACAATGCTAGAAGTTCCTGAATGGAAGAGATTTATGTAGTCTGTTAGTAATGCAATTAATGATGATACAAGTTCAATAACTTTCTAGCCATTCATTAATTCATCACCAAGTGACTAAACCTCAATTACACTGCTTTACGATATGCTGCCAAAAGACAGCAGCATGGAGCGACATTTACCATTCCAATCACTTTCCCACCAGAAGTACAAACGTCACTGACATCATCACACTTACAGATTAAACGCATCTCGACCATCGTTTGCAAGAATGCGTTTTATATAGAAGTTCACTTCACAATCTCAAAGAAGTATTCGTTTCATAAACCGAAAATAACTGCACTATATACACTGACCAGCCAGGGCATTTAATCACCGACCTGCTATCGATATAAACTCGTCCAGGCGATAGCAGCCACACTTGGCTAGGAATGACTGCCAGTCAGACACAAGCACTTTGCATGTAGTATCAGTGAGCGTGCTGTCTGTGTGTAAAATAGGAGAGGCACGCACTCTGGGTTTGGCGGAGGACGGATTATGATGGCCCGGAGTCGCGGCACGGACATTTCGGAAACTGCGCGACTATCGGGCGTTCGAGTAGTGCAGTTGTGAGTGCCTTCAACATGTGGCGAAACCTCGTCCGGTCGCCTTGGGATTCGGTGCCATCCATCATTACAGATGTCTGACGTCGTAAGACGCGCAGGCTGGTAAAACAGGACATACGGCGAACTGTGCGGAACTAAAATCAGACTTCAAAGCTGGCTAGAGTACAAGTCTGTCTGAACACACAGTGCCCCGGACAGTCGTAACGATGGGCTTGCGCAGCCGACGACCCACGAGTGTGCCCATGTTAACTCCATGACATCAGCAACTACGACTGAAATGAGCACATAGACATCGCCACGGGACGTTGGCGCAGTGGCAGAGCGTTGCATGGTCTGATGAATCCCGAAACTACCTTCATCATGCCGATGGGAGGGCGCGTAACCTTCGCCTTCCAGGGCAATATCTCCTTGACATCTGTGCTGCAGGACGGCGACAAGCTGGCGGCGCTTACATTATCCTCTGGAGAACATTCACACGTGCATCCATGGGTCCAGTGGAGCTCGTGTAAGGCATCATTATGGCCATGGAGTACCGTACACTGGTTGCAGACCACGTACACCCCCTTATGACGATCATGTATCCCGACGTCAGTGGCATTTTTCAACAAGATATTGCACCATATCACAAGGCCAGAATTTGATGTAGTAGTTCGAGTAGCACAGTGGCGAGTGGAGGTGCTGGCCCCAAGCTCGCAAGATCTGAACCCGATGGAACATATCTGGGATGTGATTGAACATGGCGTCGGAGCTCATCGCCCCCCTCCCTGGAATTTATGGGAATTAGGCGTGTGTGTGTGTGTGTGTGTGTGTGTGTGTGTGTGTGTGTGTGCGAGCGCTTGGTTATCGGATGCACCCAGCACCAAAAGAATATCGATGTATTCCTCGATTGTGTAATCCATCGATAAGTCGCCATACATGAACTTGACAAGATCATATATGGATGTGCACTGCGCCATTAGAAGACACATACATGCAGTTTAATGGGCCCACTGCGATGTGACAGGCTGTTCTCATGTGACGAAATGATGTCCTGCTTATAAAAGAACACTAGGGAACGGGCTTCTAAAAAAATAGAAAAAAGAATCTGACGAGGATTCGACCGTGGCTCCAAGGTGGATGTGGGTTTGATGTCCCAGCAGTCTACTCTCTTTTCCTTCTTTTTTTCCCACAGGAAATGGGCTAAGTAAACTAAACCTCTTTATTTGTACAAGCATAAATACACCAGAAAGGCGATCCTTCCGGCAGAACCAACATGAGACGTTACACTCGATCAAGGCGTACGAAAGTGTTTGTTAACAAGGTGTGTGTGTGGGGGGAGGGGGGGGGAGGGGGGGGGGGAGGGGAGGGGAGGAAGTTATACTGAAAGTAAGTTAAGAGGTGTGACGCCGTTCACGAATAGGGAAGGAGGGGCGGGGGTATGGTAAGACTTGAAGGCATCTCCCTGCTCGTCAGGTGTATTGAGCTACGACGGCTGGTACGGTAGTGCGGGGTGATACACGTCCGTATGTGATGATGATGGTTTGTTTGTGGGGCGCTCAACTGCACGGTTAGCAGCTCCCGTACAAATTCTCAACATTTACACAGTCCACTCTCGCCACTTTCACGAATGGTGATGAAATACTGAGGACAACACAAAAACCCAGCTCCAGGCAGAGAAAATCTCCAACCCGGCCGCGCCAGGAACAGAACCCGGGACCTTGTGACCCAGAGGCAGTAACGCTAGCCACTTTTTTGTTTTTTGTTTTGAAAGTAACCTTTCTGGCGCCAAAAGGGAGGGGTGGGGGCAAAGTGGACAGGGATCGCCACCCGAGGCCTGACCACCATGCTCCGTTCCCACCCTCCAGGAACCAAGGAAAGCGTAGGCAACGTGGAGTAGAGGTGCAATGAACATCGTTTATTTCTTTATTTTACTTTTAGTTATTTTTATTTATTTATTTTTGTCATTAATAGCACCGAGAATATCAGAAAACCGGTGGCACGCGAGTAGGAATGCTCAGCAAGACGTCAAACTAATTGACACTATCAACGTATAGTTTTTCCGTGAAGAACACTCAGATCACCAGTGAATATATCGGTTCTAAGTGTGGAAGAGGCAGGGTTCAAGACAGAAATACCCCAGCTCTGGGGTGGGTTAAGCAGGACACTGCAAAGCAATTGGAGAAAAATTGTCTGTATTTTGGATTCCGGACAACTGCACAATGGCGTTCATTAAGGAACCACCAAAAGTTAAGGGTACTTTCTCGCCATCAGCAAACAAGTAGTGTGCTACGTGTCCACAAATCCACTTCACAGAGTTCGCCTTCGATTGCGGGAAGTACCTCGGGTCCAGAGAGAGGAGCAGTTGAATAGGTACCAGATGAGGAATCCTACGGGTAATTAGGGACAACATCTGTCGCACCAAGAACCAGACACCTTTCTCCGATCTGCACACCAGACGGTGCTCGCGTATGTCCATACGTCACAGTCGACACACAAAGGGGTGTCTGCGAAGTGAATCCTGTGAAGGCATTACGACATCATTGCTTCCCATTGACAGTAAGGTACCATGAAGACAGGACGTCAGTGTCAAGGTAAGGCGCACACACCGTTCACCGTTCACCAAATGGCTTGCCAGTCGACGTGGGGATGCTTCCCGTCAACAACATACGGCAACCTGTGCTGCTGAAGGAAACCATAGATCGCCTTCTTGGATGTCAATTGCGCCGGCAGTATCACAGTACGGACATAGCCCAGTTCAAGGAAAAAGTGGCGGAAGTAAAAGAAGGGCGGCGGGACTTCCGAAAGCTGGATAGGTGCGTAGTGTGGTGCAAGGGCCTCCAGCAATAGGCTGGTAAGGCACATAGGACTACGGCGCCACAACGTCATGTGAGAGCCAATGAAATGGGCTACCGCTCTATCGGGCACACGATTCAGACCTAAACCACCCCCTCTCCGCGGGAGGGTCAGCGTCTCGTACTTTATCTTGAACAGCAAGCCATGGCAAACAAACGAACCCAATGCCGCTAGCATGCGGTGGGCCATAGATGACGGCATAGGAAGTATCTGTGCCACGTGGAAGATACGTAACGCCAAACATACATCTACGTATTATGTGCAGCTCCTAGTTGGGCAAGTGGACCTTGTCAGTTGAGGGCAATTGTCAGTCGCAGATCACTTGCGAAATCGAGTCCTAATCATCAGAGAATGTCAGCTACACGCAAAGTTGCAGCACTGTTCGCAGGAAGTCCTGCACCTATAGCCACGGCGCCGATATGCGGACGTTAAGGCAGCTACCAGAAGCTTCGTCGTAGGTGGTAATCCATGCCAGTGACTCTTTGACTTAAGCACCGCTGCGATGAGCGATGACAAGATCGTCTGAATAAGCGGTGCATCTGAATATATGGTCACCGAGAGACAACTCCGAGAGGTTCCACGTCGAATGCAGACAAGAGTGCGGAGAGCGGACAGCCTTGACACTGATCGACAGATCGAGATGGGAGGAGTAAGACGGACTCTGTCGAGTACACGGGACGTAGCTCCACGAAGAAGACGCATTACGCCGTCGATGACATTATCAGGCTTGTCCATACTTGCTACCTGCGACGGTCGTTCGCTGCAGTACGGGAAGTCAGGATCCGTTTACCTTAAGGCTTTCCTCTTTCTTGTTCAAACTGTTCACGTGTTTTGTATTTCTACAGCTTCTCTGAACAAGCGCGTGTGATAGTGCTTCTCTACAGCCAGAACTTCCGTGTCGCCGACGCGAACGACCGTCGCAGGTAGCAAGAGGAAAACCGCACCGGAAATGACCGCGGAGAAGCCCTCGGACGTTGGCGCGCCAGGTACATATAGTCTGCGGCCGCGAGCTCGGCTCCAGTTCACCACCGGCAATGGAGGGTGAAGCTTTGACAATGCCAGCCACTCGTGCTGGCGAAACGTCAAAAAAATCATTAGATGAACGTCGGCCGAAGAACCCGAGACAGAAGGCAATAGGCAGTTTGTCACGTCCAGAATGTCCATCCTCGGCATCGACGTGTCACCGGGCCGGTTCAATGGAACATTATCAGAGGTGCGCCCACAGGTAGCGTCAGACGCAGAAAGGCAGGCAACTGCTTCAGACGCAGGCGGGGGACGGTCTGACCAGAGATGGAGGCGGGGAAGGACGTCGCATCTTCAGGTTTCAGGACGTTAGAGGACAGCGCACCATCTGTAGCAGGGTAGTCATCCTGTGCAGACTTCCGATGGACGCAGTCATGAGAAGGGCTACGACTTTGTCTCTTCCGTTTCCTCGGCGACCGTTGCTTCCTAACGTGATGTTCCGTGTCGGATGGCGGGCGGCATGTGGTCAGATGGCAGAAAGGCGGAGGTAAGTACAGCTCCATGATCAACAACCACGGGGTCGGGCAGACAGCTTGTGCCTGCTGACGGTCGCCGTCCGTTTGTATTGCCTCCGGCAGCGGTGTGGAAGAGAGAGAGAGAAAGTCGAAACGTGCGTCGCGTCGTCGAGAGGAGCCTACAGCGGTACTGACTGATCAGAGGGGGCGCAGCAGGCAGCACTCCCGCAGACGCGAAAGACAGAGGTAACAGAGTGGGCGTCGCAGGAAGAGCGACGTCTCCGATCGGCGTCTGAGCCAGTCTACGTAGGAGACACTGAGAACGTGTAAGTAGGCTGTTTAGGTTTTTATGTTGGTAACGCCACGTAGCGCTCTGTATGAAAATCACTGGCTGTGCTGTGTGCAGTCTGTGGCTGGTTCGCATTGTTGGAATATTCGCTATTGTAGTGTTGGGCAGTTGGATGTGAACAGCGCGTAGCGTTGTGCAGTTGGAGGTGAGCCGCCAGCAGTGGTGGATGTGGGGAGTGAGATGGCGGAGTTTTGAGAATGGATGATCTGGACGTGTGTCCGTCAGAGACAGTAAATTTGTAAGACTGGATGTCATGAACTGATATATATATTATGACTTTTGAACACTATTAAGATACATACATTGTTCGTTCTCTATCAAAATCTTTCATTTGCTAACTATGCCTATCAGTTGTTAGTACCTTCTGTAGTTAGAATCTTTTATTTAGCTGGCAGTATTGTCGCTCGCTGTATTGCTATAGTTCGAGTAACGAAGATTTTTCTGAGGTAAGTGATTCATGAAAGGTATAGGTTATTGTTAGTCAGGGCCATTCTTTTGTAGGGATTATTGAAAGTCAGATTGCGTTGCGCTAAAAATATTGTTTGTCAGTTTAGTGATGATCAGAATAAGTGAAGAGAGAAATGTCTGAGTACGTTCAGTTTTGCTCAGCTGCTTGAAAATCAAATAACGTAAGGGGTTTACCAGCACAGTAATTCAATAATTTTTCTAAGGGGACGTTTCACACGGACATGGCCTTCCTGGTCACAACCTAAACAGGTGCGCGGCTGGCCATCGTACATGACAGCCCTGCAGCCGGCAATAACCAAGTAAGAAGGCATCTGTTTCCGCCGTTCAATTTTTATCTGACGGCCACCACTGAGGACACGGTACGTTTCGAACGTCTTCCAGGTTTCAGCCACGTGACTGACGATTTTGCTATAAGGTTTAGAAGCGGCCACCACAGCCTCCGACGGCACTTCAAACGGAAGTTCGAAAACCCACAACGTTCGGAGGCCAAAACTAGCGTGGTCAACCACGACAGTCCCTATATGTCCGTCAGAGTATCGGAACTTGAGATCGATATCGTGGCGCCCCACGACATCGGCGCACGCTCGTCATTCGCCAGCATTATGTACACAGTAGTATTAAGGACCAAAAAATGTATTCCGAGAACATCTTGTGGTGGAAGACGCATTTGAGCCCCATATAAAACATTCAACTTCACACGCCTTCAGGTGTTCGTGATCTAACGGAAAAGTTAATTTAATTGTGGCTGGGCGGTAAGAAAACGCCATGATTCAAAAATGGCTCCGAGCACTATGTGACTTAACTTCTGAAGTCATTAGTCCCCTAGAACTTAGAACTACACTCCTGGAAATTGAAATAAGAACACCGTGAATTCATTGTCCCAGGAAGGGGAAACTTTATTGACACATTCCTGGGGTCAGATACATCACATGATCACACTGACAGAACCACAGGCACATAGACACAGGCAACAGAGCATGCACAATGTCGGCACTAGTACGGTGTATATCCACCTTTCGCAGCAATGCAGGCTGCTATTCTCCCATGGAGACGATCGTAGAGATGCTGGATGTAGTCCTGTGGAACGGCTTGCCATGCCATTTCCACCTGGCGCCTCAGTTGGACCAGCGTTCGTGCTGGACGTGCAGACCGCGTGAGACGACGCTTCATCCAGTCCCAAACATGCTCAATGGGGGACAGATCCGGAGATCTTGCTGGCCAGGGTAGTTGACTTACACCTTCTAGAGCACATTCGGTGGCACGGGATACATGCGGACGTGCATTGTCCTGTTGGAACAGCAAGTTCCCTTGCCGGTCTAGGAATGGTAGAACGATGGGTTCGATGACGGTTTGGATGTACCGTACACTATTCAGTGTCCCCTCGACGATCACCAGTGGTGTACGGCCAGTGTAGGAGATCGCTCCCCACACCATGATGCCGGGTGTTGGCCCTGTGTGCCTCGGTCGTATGCAGTCCTGATTGTGGCGCTCATCTGCACGGCGCCAAACACGCATACGACCATCATTGGCACCAAGGCAGAAGCGACTCTCATCGCTGAAGACGACACGTCTCCATTCGTCCCTCCATTCACGCCTGTCGCGACACCACTGGAGGCGGGCTGCACGATGTTGGGGCATGAGCGGAAGACGGCCTAACGGTGTGCGGGACCGTAGCCCAGCTTCATGGAGACGGTTGCGAATGGTCCTCGCCGATACCCCAGGAGCAACAGTGTCCCTAGTTTGCTGGGAAGTGTCGGTGCGGTCCCCTACGGCACTGCGTAGGATCCTACAGTCTTGGCGTGCATCCGTGCGTCGCTGCGGTCCGGTCCCAGGTCGACGGGCACGTGCACCTTCCGCCGACCACTGGCGACAACATCGGTGTACTGTGGAGACCTCACGCCCCACGTGTTGAGCAATTCGGCGGTACGTCCACCCGGCCTCCCGCATGCCCACTATACGCCCTCGCTCAAAGTCCGTCAACTGCACATACGGTTCACGTCCACGCTGTCGCGGCATGCTACCAGTGTTAAAGACTGCGATGGAGCTCCGTATGCCACGGCAAACTGGCTGACACTGACGGCGGCGGTGCACAAATGCTGCGCAGCTAGCGCCATTCGACGGCCAACACCGCGGTTCCTGGTGTGTCCGCTGTGCCGTGCGTGTGATCATTGCTTGTACAGCCCTCTCGCAGTGTTCGGAGCAAGTATGGTGGGTCTGATACACCGGTGTCAATGTGTTCTTTTTTCCATTTCCAGGAGTGTAGTTAAACCTAACTAACCTAAGGACATCACACACATCCATGCCCGAGGCAGGATTCGAACCTGCGACCGTAGCGGTCACGCGGTTCCAGACTGAAGCGCCTAGAACGCACGGCCACACCGGCCAAAACGCCATGATGGTCAATTAAGTCAGCCTCTGAGACAAGCTGCTACGCGGAAGTTAACAAACGCGCTCGCTCGCAAGCAGCGGAACAGGAGAGACGCAAACAGGGAGTGCGCGCTTCACCACAGCCGAAGGCTGGCTGATCACGAGCTGCGGGCGTGTATTCTGATGCGCTGCGCGGTGTGACATTGTTGGGAGCTTCTCGTTTTCATACACGTGTTCTCAAAATGCACCCTATCTGATTTTGCGAGATAAACTTTCGTCTTTTAAGGGTGAGGAATCGCATGCGGCCTCCAAGAGCGACACTTTTTCTTCACCTCCTATGCTGTAACACTGGTGCCACTGTGCGTTGTTCTTGATCGATTTCGTAGCAGAAGGGGGAACGTTTTATTGGCTGGCACTGCGACCCTTCATTGGCGAGCGACCCGACGGCTTTCAATGTGAGGCAGGTCGGCGCTAATGGAGTTAAGTGGGCGGCGTCAACTTCTGAAATCGGCGCAGAGAGCAAAGTGGTGTTCTCCGCGCGCCGGCAACTTCCGCCCACCTCTCACCTGATTACGGGCGCCGGCTCGGCTGGAGGCACCACACTGTCAGCGCAGAGTAAACGAGAGCAAAGGGCAGAGGGAAGAGGGGAGCGCCGGCAGGCTGCAAGCGCTGAATTTTCCGCGGAGGTCGCAGATTATAACAGCGAAACCTTTGGACGTGTACCTTTATAAAACTTTCACGATTCTACTACTTCAGTGTACGAAGACGTGCTCGAAATTAACGCCTCCGAATTTTACATTTCTCAATATCGGCTGAGGTATTAAACGGTATTCGTATCATTCGATCGACTTTCCCACTTTGCTGGCGGCGAGCTCCAACCCTCTGTCACTAGAGGACTTCGAATTGTGGAGTGTAGCATGGCGGTATGTAGCGTAAGTATGTCGGTGCCTGAGAAACAGCGTGCTGTAATCAAGTTAGCCCACAACCTCTTCTTCAGCTTGGCAATGCCAGATCACATACAAGCACTGCGACGTCTGCTACAATCCTGTCTTCGATCATGGTTCAAAATGGCTCTGAGCACTATGCGACTTAACTTCTGAGGTCATCAGTCGCCTAGAACTTAGAACTAATTAAACCTAACTAACCTAAGGACATCACACACATCCATGCCCGAGGCAGGATTCGAACCTGCGACCGTAGCGGTCGCCCGGTTCCAGACAGTAGCGCCTAGAACCGCACGGCCACTCCGGCCGGCTCTTCGATCATCCTCCACACAGTTCCGACTTGGCCCCATCCGATTTCCATCTGTTTTCGGAACTTAAACAACACCTTCGAGGACTTTACTTTGATTGTGATGAAGCGGTGCAAGCAGAGGTGATGTTGCTCCATTTCAGCGACGTCAAATATTCTACAGTGACGGCATCAACCAACTGCTATCTCGTTGGCAGGAAAGTGTTTGTCACCATGGTGACTATGAACATTGAAGATGTAGAATGTTAATAACGTTTGTTTTACTTAAAAAGTTTTCAAATAATATACACGGAGGCACTTCTTTTCAGCATGTCCCGGTTTATCAATAAATTCCATTGCATGTGAGTTAAGAAGACAATTGTGTTCAAAACGCTAACGGTTGTCTGCATCATAATGACGACTTTACAGGGTCAACCACAGCTCCACCGACAAAGCTTGAGGCTATTATGGGACACCTTCTGAATATTTTGGTGTAAGGGACCCAAGGTCTCCGGTGGCTCGTTACAAACTTATTGCATTTCGATGAGTTCTTTGTCACAATTAGCTTTGTACCTACATAGCACTGTAGGTAGGTAATGTACGGCAATGCAAATGTCGACAGTATAATCTGTGGGTCTTGTCTGGAAAATTTGTTCCATTCACTTGCTGTTTACAACAGCAAAGAGCACTTTATCTTCACCCTTAATCTAGCACTCAGTACTGCTGGGTTCTGTCTTTGGCTTTTTTCCGGTAGCGTTATTTGTGCGCTAACAGTGATACATGCCAGTACTGTGGATAGATTTACTGATGAAGGGTTGGCCGATATGTACCTCGTGTATGGGTTCACTGAATGGAAAGGAGGAGTGCCATGACGACGCTATGCTGAGCTATTACCGCACCGACAGCACCCAGTCACAGCAGTTTTGCATACGAGTGTTGCTGCACCACTATGTTGTGTGTTGAGCGTTTTGGTTATCGCATATTACACGTTAATCACTATTGTAAAGGTTTCCTCACAGAAACGAGGTCGATTGCGATAGCGAATAAATCGTCGTAATTACGTTATTACCTTCTAACGATCATCCAGTGATCTTGCGACACTTGTGCCAAACTACACAGAAGGTGTTCCTTCCCTGAACAACCTCTGCAAGTTTGTCGGTGAATTTCTGGTTCACAGGGTATATATTTATTGCTCGTTGTTCAGCTAATTCAGCCTTTGGAAGATGTAGCGTCTTTAATAATTTTAAGATGAAAAGTACAATGTCAGCCGGTGTTTGCATGGCGCTCTGCCTCCTGCTGTCCTCTGGCAGGTGAAACCTGAGACGTTCTTCAGCTCTTTATCCGAGCGGAATGGTGGTCTGCCTTAGAGCCAGCGCCCACGGCCGACTTTTGTCGCCGTCGGTAAAAGTTTCCGTCACTGTCACGTGACGACGTGAATGTGGATTGTTCTCGCGAAGGATGACAGTCCATAAACTTATTTTGAACTTCAAGCGTCATTTGTCGACATTAATTTTGAAGAAAGGGCCATTATTTGCAAATTCATAAGACGTAGTCGAAAATATCATAAAAAGAGTAATGGGCACACCCCCTTTTGGAGTCACAGGCTAATAAGTGGAAAGTTTTATTCAATGTTTCGTAAAATTCAACATCAAAAGAAATGTTTTCGATATTTTCGGATGGATGTTGAAAGTTTTGATGAATTACTTCGCATTTTACCTGCATTAACATACAAACATGAGACTATTCGTTCCAGCTGAACAGTAGTTGTCCCAAGCACTTGAAAAAAAAAATACTCGTTTGATTTCTTCCCAACCTTCAGTTTTCACATTTATCTCCGATTAATCCTTCAATTTTTTGCCAAAAAATGCCGGTATTTTTTCCATTTCTTCTAGAAGGGTACGGTTGTCGATATCGTCTTTGTCTTGTCACGCAGTACAGAGATATTGACGCCATGTTTTCGTGTCACTGTGTGGACAAGGCCGGCGGGAGTTGCCGTGTGGTTCTGGGCGCTACAATCTGGAGCCGAGCGACTGCTACGGTAGCAGGTTCGAATCCTGCCTAACGCATGGATGTGTGTGATGTCCTTAGGTTAGTTACGTTTAACTAGTTCTAAGTTCTAGGCGACTAATGACCTTAGAAGTTAAGTCCCATAGTACTCAGAGCCATTTGAACCATTTTGTGTGGACAAGTGGGGAAAGTGCGCGATCTATCAGTCTGACCGAGGGCAGATGGTGATCGCTAGGAGGCTCAGCACGAGCATTTCGGAAACAGCAAGACTCGTCGGGTATTCGAGGAGTGCTGTGGTGGATGACTTCAACACGTGGCGAAACTGTGGTGAAACCACATCCAGTCGCGTTGGTGTTGGACGACCACCCCTGATTACCGATGTCGGACTTCGTAGGCTGGGCAGACCGATAAAATAGGACAGCGGCGAACTGTGGTGTAACGAACATCAGACTTCAATGCTGGGCAGAGTGAAGAGACAGTGAGCCGAAAACTCCTGACGATGGGCCTCCGCAGCCGACGACCCCCGAGTGTGCCAATGTTAACACCCCAATATCGACTGAAATGGACAGGTGACCATCGGCACTGGACTTTGGCGCATCGGCAGAGCGCTGCGTGGCCTGATGAATCCCAATATCTTTTTCATCATGCCGATGGAAGGGCGCGAATCCGTCGTCTTCCAGGGAAACGGCTCTTTCACACCTGTACTGAGGGACGGAGACAAGCTGGCGGCGGCTCCATTATGCTCTGGGGAACGTTCACGTGAGCATCCACGGGTCCAGTGGAACTCTTGCAAGGCACCATGACGGCCAAGAATATCGTACACTGCTTGCAGACCATGTGGTACATGACGACGATCATGTTATCCAATGGCAGTGACAAGTTTGAACAAGACAGTGCGTCAAGTCACAGGGCCAGGAGGGTGATGGAATGGTTTGAGGAACAAAGTGGCAAGTTCCAATTGATATGCTATCGCCCACCCCCAACTCGTCATATTTGAACACGATCGAACACATCTGGGATGTGACAATGTGGCGTTAGAGCTCGTCGACCCCCTACGCGAAATTTTCCGGAATTACGTGGCTTGTGTGTGCAGATGTGGTGCGAACTCCCTCCAGCAACTTTCTAAGATCTCATTGCTTCCATGCCGCAACGTGTTGCCGCTGGTATCAGTGGCAAAGGCGGACATACCGGCTATCGGGTAGGTGTTCATAATGTTCTGGCTGATCGGTGCACGTATTAATGGGCAGCAACTGGGTCTCGTCTCTGTTGCATTGTGAAATTGTATCAATATGAGTCGTGGACTTGGGATATACGCGCGTCAGTGGTGAATATTTGGATGATCTGCAGTCTTAGAGTTACGTGGACAATACTCTGGCAAGTTTACAAGAGTGCAGACTTAGAGTAATTCACAGTAACGACGGATAGAACCGTGAAACCGTTTTGCGAGTTTGTGCACGTTCTAGACTTGTGGTTTTTTAACTGGTTAGCTAGCGTGGAAGTTTGATGCTGAACGCACTGCAGTGAACTCTGAACAATTTCAGTAGTTTTATATAAATTACTCTTGTAGTTAACGTGGTATACTGCGTTGGTTGTTTTATTTTAACGCATTAGCACAGTCATAACGTTGGTTCTAAATGGAAAATGGAACAATAATCTCTATTATATTTTCAAAAAATCAGTCAGTTGTGAACATTCCATAATGAGATTTTCACTCTGCAGCGGAGTGTGCGCTGATATGAAACTTCCTGGCAGATTAAAAGTGTGTGCCGCACCGAGACTCGAACTCCGGACCTTTGCCTTTCGCAGGCAAGTCCTCTACCATCGTTTTTACTTTTAGTCTTATTTTGTTTGTAATTGATAGCTGTATTTGTTCGGGGCGGACGACTTACGACACTTGTTGGAGTCCATCGTTGACACATTAACCCTTTTTTTATTATAGAGGGCAGCTAACCCTCTGACCTAACACGCTGAGCTATCGTGCCAGCGCCATCTGAGCTACCCAAGCACGATTCACGACCCGCCCTCACGGCCTCAATTCTGCCAGCGAAAAGCAAAGGTCCCGAGTTCGAGTCTCGGGACACAGTTTTAACCTGCCAGGAAATTTCAGTGGTGAACATTATTTTGCACCATATAATAAAATCCTGCTTGCATATATTTCAGTGGACTTTTGTGTGATTAATCATCAGCACAACGCGACAACCGCGTTTGGTTGGCTTGTACATTTACATCTAGAAACACACCGTATGGTGCATGGTGGAGGGTACTTTGTGTCTTCGCCAATCATTCCCTTTCCTCTTCGAATGGGCTACGGAAAAACGCTTGTCTATGTGATTCAGTACGAGTCCTGATATCTCTTATCTTGTCTTCCATGAGCTTATGTGAGATTTACTTTTGTGGGAGTAGAATCATTCTGCAATGAGTCGCCAATGCCGGTTCCCTAAAGTTCCTCAATACTGTTTCGCAAAATGAACGACGACTTCCCTCCAGGAATTCCCATTTCCATAATACTCACGTGTTGATCGAACCTATCGGTAATAATTCTATCAGGACGCCTCTGAATTGCTTCGCTGTCTTCTTTTAATCCGCACTGATGGGATCGCTCTAGTGTTCCGTATGAGGTCGTCTTTATTAATGTGCTACACTTTCCAGAATGCTCCCAATAAACTGGAGTCGACTATTAGCTTTTCCTACATTCGACCTTATGTGCTCGTTTCATTTCATGTCGCCTATATATTTAACCGACGACATTGTATCAAGCACCGAATTCTAAGATTAACATATGTTTTTCTACATATAGAGCAAGCTGCTGTTCATCTCACCTACAAGAAATGCTGTCTAAGGCATCTTGTATCCTCATTCAGTGACCCAGCGACGACTCTTTACATACACCATATCGTCATCAGCAAACAGCTGGAGATTGCTGCTCATCATGTCCATTAGATCATTTACGTATATAGAGAATCAGAGCGGACAGTAACCTTGTCTCTGATGAACACTCGCTGTGCAGCACAACGAAGTACTAGGTTCTATTGCTTCGCAAGTACGTGTCGGAAACATCTTTAGTAGTTAGCTTGATGAAGGCACTAGCAACAGAGGTGGAAATGTTTGAGTATTTTTATATTTTTTATGTGTTCACAAACGCAGAATTTTATCTGAGTATCTGTTTGTATGTATTTGAAAAGTTCTTGATTAGACACAGTTAGGTGCACTACGTGGCGTAAGAGTTCGACCTACTAAATCCCAACCAGTAACAGTTGCAGTGGGGTAAGCTAACCAAAGCTTATGTACCCCTTTATTCATCCCTACCCCTTCTCCCTCCCTCGCCGCCAACGCCTTTCTCCGCCTACCCGCTCTTTTCTTTGTATTTAACAGTGATATTCTAGTTGCACGTTTAATGCTGACGTCTTTGCTTTTAATTGGACTGACTTATTTTCACTTACTTACATACTGCAACTGTCCAACCGACCTGACGATTACTTCCTTTTAAATTTCTTCACTTATTCCCTGCAGCTTTTTATCTTTAGCTTCCGTGCACTTATTGTTGATTTCATACACACATGTTCTTTACTCTCTTTTCCTGAAAACTTTTGTGTTTCTATTTCGTCGATCAACTGATGTGTTTCCGGGTGGCCGTGCGGTTCTAGGCGCTACAGTCTGGTACCGAGCGACCGCTACGGTCGCAGGTTCGAATCCTGCCTCGGGCATGGATGTGTGTGATGTCCTTAGGTTGGTTAGGTTTAATTAGTTCGAAGTTCTAGGCGACTGATGACCTCAGAAGTTAAGTCGCATAGTGCTCAGAGCCATTTGAAGTGTTTCCTCGGTTACCAGAGATTACTTCTCAGCTATCGGCCGTGTGATTGTTCATCTTGCGTGATTGTCCATTTTAGTGACGTACATTGCTCTTCAATTGCAATTTGTACCATAGCATCCGTTATCACACTATCTATGCTTCTAAAACTTCAAACGCACATCATTATTCCTCACTGATTCAATATCTCACGTGTTTACACGTTTATTGGTTCAAATGGCTCTGAGCACGATAAGACTTAACATCTGTGGTCATCAGTCCCCTAGAACTTAGAACTACTTAAAGCTAACTTACCTAAGGACATCACGCATATCCAAGGCAGGATTCGAACCTGCGACCGTAGCGGTCGCGCGATTCCAGACTGAAGCGCCTAGAACCGCTCGGCCACAACGGCCGGCACACGTTTATTCTTCCTAACTATTTTCGTAAACTTCAGCCTACGCTTCACCATTACTACAGTGTGAGTGTAGCTATTAGCAGGATATAGAATTTTCAATGGCAGATGCTCTGGCCACACGTGATTTGTTAGTTGTGTAGGATATGTGGAGCTCGAAATGCTTAATGTATAGAGCCACAGAGATTAATAGATTCCAATAGGTGATGCGTTCTACAAATTCGCAAGACTTCAACATGCAAACATAAAGAGCGTCTCCTCAGGATCTACGTGAATTGGTGACGTTTATGCACGCATGTAATCATGTTTTCGTCCGATTACGTATCGGGAACCTGTGGGCTTTATCTCCCTGCGTGTTATTGCGTGACAAAGGTGGCTCGAGACGCTATTAAGCAATTAGCGATAATTTTCTGGCTGATTAGTGTAGACTAATTAGGTGTGTTTGTAATTCTAAAGCTGTCTGAATTTAATCATTTGTTATAGATTTTAATATGAGAAATTAATAGCCTGGCCGGGTTTTTTCCCTTAAATTACTTGGACGCTTTTTAAAATTCAAGTCCTGGTTCCATTCTGCAATTTCCTGCCAGAAACGACTCACTCGAGCAGGCCGCGAGCTGCCAGCGGCATGGCGGGAAGTGACACAATAATTAGGGCCGGGCCTGCGCCTGACAGGTGTCTAGCACGCAGCCCGCATAACACAGTCGGTAGGCCAGCCACGAACTGACGCGCTAATTGGCGAGCAGCCTCTCTCCAATACCGACGCACCTCTCACTAGCCTGAACTGCAGGCTGGTTTCGAAGCTGATTGTCGAGTTCTTTGTCTTCACCATCCTCATCATTCTCAGACTCCGTTTCTAAGCGCTAGACCATTATAGCTTGTTTACTGTCAGAGAGGTCACACTTCGAAGTAATTGACGGAAACTCATCAGGTACAACAGAAGTGATTTCAGGCGTTCCCCAAGGTAGTGTTATAGGCCCTATGCTGTTCCTTACCTATATAAACGGTTTGGGCGACAATCTAAGCAGCCGTCTTCGGTTGTTTGCAGATGACGCTGTCGTTTATCGACTAATGGTCATCAGAAGATCAAAACAAACTGCAAAACGATTTAGAAGAAATATCGAAATGGTGCGAAAAGTGGCAGTTGACCCTAAATAACGGAAAGTGTGAGGTCATCCACATGATTATCAAAAGGAACTCAAACTTCGGTTACGCGATAAATCAGTCTAATCTAAAAGCCGTAAATTCAACTAAATACCTTGGTATTACAATGACTAACAACTTAAATTGGAAAGAACACACAGAAAATGTTGTGGGGTAGGCTAACCAAAGGCTGCGTTTTATTGGCAGGACACATAGAAAATGTAACAGACCTACTAAGGAGACTACCTACACTACGCGTGTCCGTCCTCTTTTAGAATACCACTGCGCGGTGTGGGATCCTTACAAGGTAGGACTGACGGAGTACATAGAAAAAGTTCAAAGAAAGGCAGCACGTTTTGTATTATAGCGAAATATGGGAGAGAGTGTCACAGAAATGATACAGGATTTAGGGCTGGAAATCATTAAAAGAAAGGCGTTTTTCGTTACGACGGGATCTTGTCACGCAATTCCAATCACCAACTTTCTCCTCTGAATGCGAAAATATTTTGTTGACATCGACCTACATAGGGCGGAACGATCACCACGATAAAATAAGGGAAATCAGAGCTCGTACGGAAGATATAGGTGTTCATTCTTTCCAGAGTATCCATGTAGACGTAGACGTTAGTTTAAAATCCTTTTTTTTCAAATTGACCATGAAAGAATGTATAAACGTGTAGGTTACTTTTTAAAAACATGGGCGATTTATTACTGAAATTGCAACCAGACTTAATTCATAGAACGATAACAGGCTGGCGTTGCGCCTAGAATCGTGAACTTCTCGTGATGGGGGTTTCTCGCCACAACAACCTTGTACAAAACATCCCCAGTTTTCTTAACTTAAAAACTTCCTAACTGATAGGCCGTGGTCGGTGTATAAAATTCTCCCCTGACGTTTCGTCTCCGACTGCGGGAGACATCCTCCGAGGTAAAGCGGCTTTCCCTCGGAGGACGTCTCCCGCAGTCGGAGACGAAACGTCAGGGGAGAGTTCTATGTATAGACCACGGCCCATCAGCCCGGAAGTTTTAGGTTGGTTGGTTGGTTGGTTTGGGGGATTAAAGGGACCAGACTGCTACGGTCATCGGTCCCTTTTTCCAAATACAAAGAACTCCCACAGAGAATAAAAACGAGGAACAGAAGAGATCACAGGCGATACAGAACAAGAGAAACTGAGACAAAGACAAGACAAAACGAACTAAAACCACACAGAGTGTGACGGTGGTTGGCCGACCATAGAAATAAAAAAGGAAAAGGCAACCACTTAGAAATACATTTAAAAAAATCAGTTTAAAATCATAAGCCAAAGGCCAGAATCAACACAAAACAATAAAATAAAACAGAAACACTCAGATTAAATGATAAAATCCCCCTGCCCGAATAAAACGTAAAACTAAGTCAGCCATAGTGGAGTCGCCTGTTAAAAGGGCAGGGAGTGTAGCAGGCAGCGCAAATGTCTGCCTGACCACAGCGAAAAGGGGGCAGGCCATCAAAATGTGGGCCACTGTCAAAGCTGCCCCACAGCGACATAGAGGAGGGTCCTCCGGCGCAGTTAATAACTGTGTGTCAGCCGGGAGTGGCCAATGCGGAGCCGGCAAAGAACTACAGAGTCCCTGCGAGTGGCTCGCAGGGATGACCGCCACACAGCCGTCGTCTCCTTGACAGCACGGAGTTTATTGCGCATTGTCAGTTCGCGCCATTCATCGTCCCATAGCGCCAAGATTTTGCGGCGGAAGACTGCCCGCAAATCAGTCTCTGGGAGGCCAACGTCCAGAGATGGCTTACTGGTGGCCTCTTTCGCCAGGCGGTCAACATGTTCGTTACCCGGGATACCGACATGACCGGGGGTCCACACAAAGACCACAGAGCGGCCGCAACGGGCAAGAGTATGCAGAGACTCTTGGATAGCCATCACCAGACGAGAACGAGGGAAACACTGGTCGAGAGCTCGTAAACCGCTCAGGGAATCGCTACAGATAACGAAGGACTCACCTGAGCAGGAGCGGATATACTCTAGGGCACGAAAGATGGCGACCAGTTCAGCAGTGTAAACGCTGCAGCCATCCTGCAAGGAACGTTGTTCGGAACGGACCCCTAGAGTGAGTGCATACCCGACACGACCAGCAACCATCGAACTGTCAGTGTAAACAATACCAGAGCCCTGATACGCGGCCAGGATGGAATAAAAGCGGCGGCGGAAGGCCTCTGGAGGGACTGAGTCCTTCGGGCCCTGGGCCAAGTCGAGCCGAAGGCAAGGGCGACGAACACACCATGGTGGTGTATGCAAAGTAGCCCGGAAAGGAGGTGGAACAGTGAAAACCTGAAGCCCAGAGAGAAGCTCTTTGACGCGGACCGCTATTGTACAACCAGACCGGGGCCGACGTTCTGGCAGACGGACGACCGATCGCGGGAACAGGAGACGATAGTTTGGATGCCCGGGCGAGCTTAGAACATGGGCAGCATAAGCGGCCAGCAAACGTTGGCGTCGGAACCACAGTGGAGGTACACCTGCCTCCACTAGTACGCTGTCCACAGGGCTGGTGCGGAAAGCACCAGTGGCAAGGCGTATCCCGCTGTGGAGAATTGGGTCCAGCACCCGTAACGCAGATGGGGATGCTGAGCCATAAGCCAGGCTCCCATAATCCAGACGGGACTGGATTAACGCCTGGTAGAGCCGCAACAAGGTAGAGCGGTCGGCGCCCCAGCGGGTGTGCCTCAAGCATCTCAGAGCGTTTAGATGCCGTCAACACGTCTGTTTAAGCTGCCGGATATGAGGCAGCCAAGTCAACCGGGCATCGAAAACCACCCCCAAAAACCTGTGGGTCTCCACCACAGCAAGGAGTTCGTCGGCAAGATAAAGCCGCGGCTCAGGATGGACTGTTCGGCGCCGGCAGAAATGCATAACGCGGGTCTTCGCTGCCGAAAACTGAAACCCATGCGCTACAGCCCAAGACTGCGCCTTACGGATAGCGCCCTGTAGCTGACGTTCAACAGCTGCAATGCCAGTAGAGCTGTAGTAAAGGCAGAAGTCGTCAGCATACAGGGAAGCGGAGACAGAATTTCCCACGGCCGCAGCAAGCCCATTAATGGCTATTAAAAACAGACAGACACTTAAAACAGAGCCCTGTGGCACACCGTTCTCCTGGACGTGGGAGGAACTATACGAGGCCGCGACTTGCACGCGGAGGGTACGACACGACAGAAAATTGCGGATAAAAATCGGCAGAGGACCCCGAAGACCCCATCCATGAAGCGTAGAAAGGATGTGATGACGCCATGTCGTATCGTACGCCTTCCGCATGTCGAAAAAGACAGCGACCAGGTGCTGACGGCTGGCAAAGGCAGTACGGATGGCCGACTCCACGCTCACCAGATTGTCGGTGGCGGAGCGGCCTTTACGGAACCCACCCTGAAACGGAGCCGGAAGGCCCCGAGACTCCAGTACCCAATGCAAGCGCCGGCTCACCATCCGTTCAAGCAACTTGCAAAGAACGTTGGTGAGGCTAATGGGACGGTAGCTGTCCACCTCCAGAGGGGTCTTTCCAGGTTTCAAAACGGGGATGACAATGCCTTCCCGCCATTGCGATGGAAACTCCCCCTCGACCCAAAGACGGTTGTAAAGATCGAGAAGGCGCCGCTGGCAGTCCACTGAAAGGTGTTTCAGCATCTGACAGTGGATGCCATCTGGCCCAGGAGCGGTATCAGGGCAAACAGCTAGGGCATTGCGAAATTCCCACTCACTGAATGGAGCATTGTAAGATTCTGGGTGGTTGGTGCGAAACGAAAGGCTCCGACGTTCCATCCGCTCTTTAATGGAGCGGAAGGCCTGGGGGTAATTCGCAGAAGCGGAACTCATAGCAAAATGCTCTGCTAAGCGATTTGCAATGACGTCGGAGTCAGTACAAACTGCTCCATTCAGTGAGAGCGCAGGGACGCTGGCAGGGGTCCGATAGCCGTAGACGCGTCGAATCTTGGCCCAGACCTGCGATGGAGTGACATGGAGGCCAATGGTGGACACATACCGCTCCCAGCACTCCTTCTTGCCTTGGCGGATAAGGAGGCGGGCCCGCGCACGCAGCCGTTTGAAGGCGATAAGGTGGTCTATGGAGGGATGTCGCTTGTGACACTGGAGCGCCCGCCGGCGATCTTCAATCGCTTCAGCGATCTCAGGCGACCACCAAGGCACGCCGAGGGGACCCAGAAGAACGGGGAATGGCAGATTCGGCGGCAGTAACGATGCCGGTGGTGACCGATTGAACCACCGCATCAATGTCATCAGTAGAGAGAGGCTCAAAAGCGGCAGTGGAGGAGAACAAATCCCAGTCAGCCTTATTCAGAGCCCATCTGCTAGGGCGCCCAGAAGAGTGACGCTGTGGTAGTGACAAAAAGAGCGGAAAGTGGTCACTACCACACAGGTCGTCATGCGCACTCCATTGGACAGACGGTAAGAGGCTATGGCTACAGATGGAAAGGTCAATGGCGGAGTAGGTGCCATGCGCCACACTAAAGTGTGTGAAGGCACCATCATTTAACAGCGAGAGATCGAGCTGCGACAATAAATGCTGAACGATGGCGCCTCGACCTGTGGCCACTGACCCACCCCACAGAGGGTTATGGGCGTTGAAGTCGCCCAATAGCAAGAAAGGTGGCGGCAATTGGGCGACCAGTGCGGCCAGGACATGCTGCGAGACATCACCATCCGGTGGAATGTAAAGACTGCAGACGGTAACAGCCTGTGGCGTCCACACGCGTACATCGACAGCCTCTAAAGGCGTCTGGAGAGGGACAGACTCGCTGTGCAGAGTGTGAAGGACATATATGCAGACGCCACCAGACACCCTTTCATAAGCTGCTCGGTTCTTATAATAACCCCGATAGCCACGGAGGGCGGGGGTTCGCATCGCTGGAAACCAAGATTCCTGGAGAGCAATGCAGAAGAAAGGACGAAGGCTGATAAGTTGGCGGAGCTCAGCTAGATGGTGGAAGAAACCGCTGCAGTTCCACTGGAGGATGGTATTGGCCATGGCTGGGAAAGGCGTGACGGGACGAGGAAGGCAGATTACGCCGCTGGGTCACCTGCTGCTTCCAAGTGAGCACCTGTGCCAGTGCTTTCCATGGCGTCGGAGGGACTGGCGAGATCGAGGTCCTCAGCGGACGCCAGGATCTCCACCTCGTCCTCAGACGCAGAGTTTGAAGGTTGCGGTGGGACAGGTGCCACCGCAATGTCAGGATGCTTGGAAGCTTTTTTCTTCAACTGCTTCGCACGCTGTGCCTTTGGAGGGTCTGGCTGGGAGGGCCCCACTGGGTCAGTCTCAGGGACGGACGACGACCGTGAAGCCCTATGACCAGCGACCGGTTGTTGTTTCAAAACTTTGCGGGTGTCGGCTTTGACACTGGGCAAAGCCTGGGAAGGGAGGGCCCCAAGGGACCCCTTCCTGGCTAGAGTAGCTGAAGAAGCCCCACGCTTCTCCGGCTGGGAAGGGGGGACGAATGTCCCCGATGGTTGGGGTGGTGTTGCTCCTGGAGTAGATGGAGCAACAGAGGGCGAAGTGCCCCCCCCACAACCAAGGGGGCCGGTTCATTGTGACAGAGCTGAGAGGCAACAGTACGTGACGACACGGGAGAGGATCGGACCGCTGTTGCAGCAGCGGCATAGGTGGATGTCATGGGCACGGGATGTAGCCGCTTATATTTCCGCCTTGCCTCGGTGTAGGTCAGGCGGTCCAGAGTCTTATATTCCATTATCTTCCTTTCTTTCTGGAAGATCCTACAGTCCGGCGAGCAGGGGGAATGGTGTTCTCCGCAGTTAACACAGATAGGAGGCGGGGCACATGGAGTATCAGGATGCGAAGGACGTCCACAATCCCGACACGTGATGCTGGAAGTACAGCGAGATGACATGTGCCCGAACTTCCAGCATTTAAAACACCGCATCGGAGGAGGGATATATGGCTTCACATCACAACGGTAAACCATCACCTTGACCTTTTCGGGCAATACATCACCTTCGAAGGCCAAGATGAAGGCACCGGTGGCTACCTGATTATCCCTCGGACCCCGATGGACGCGCCGGACGAAGTGAACACCTCGTCGTTCGAGGTTGGCGCGTAATTCATCGTCGGACTGCAGAAGAAGATCCCTGTGGAATATAATACCCTGGACCATGTTGAGACTCTTATGCGGCGTGATGCTAACTGAAACATCTCCCAACTTGTCACAATTGAGCAACCTCCGGGACTGGACAGAGGATGCCGTTTTGATGAGCACAGAACCAGAGCGCATCTTGGACAAGCCCTCCACCTCCCCGAACTTGTCCTCTAAATGCTCCACAAAAAACTGGGGCTTGGTCGACATGAACGATTCTCCATCAACCCGCGTACACACGAGGTACCGGGGTGAATATTCTCCACTGCCTTCTTTAGCAAGGCGTTCCTCCCATGGAGTAGCTAGGGAGGGAAACGATCTCTGATCAAATTTCTTCCCGTTGAAGTTAGACCGCGATCGCTTAGAGACTGCTGGTGGAGGCCCACCAGGGATAGATGATGTACCACGCTTCATTGCGGGTCATCCGCCCTGATGCCACCTACTCCGACCAAGGGCCCTCCCCACGGGCGCCACCCAGCCACAGCAATAGCCACCTGGCAGGATGGCCATTGCCGGGAGTCCTGATGCCCCAGGGAGATGGGCATCTACTCCTTGGCATACGTGGGGAGTGAACGGCGCAGGCATAAGTAGAGCGATCCCTGTGTTGTCAGGGGGCTACAACCAAGAGGGTACATGGCGGCCCCACCACAACGGACTGGCTACCGTGCTGGATGTTAGGTGACATGTGATCCATGGTCGCCGTCAGTGCAGAAAATGGCCCTGCACAGTGTTTGGCAGAAAGTGTACGCAGGAGCGTATCCATGCCCAAGCGATGGAGAGCGGGCAGGACTGCAATGCAACGACGAATAAGATGGCGAAAGTTCTCAACACAACATGGACAAAATGCACCAAGTAAGGCGCCCTTCCCCAATCGGCTCGCTCTTCGGAAAAATTTTGAGATATGGAGGTCAAACCCGACAGGGGACCATCACAGAAGGCCGAAACGTTTGAGACTCCTTTTAGTCGCCTCTTACGACAGGCAGGAACACCGCGGGCCTATTCTAACCCCCGAACCCGCAGGGGGACCGGAAGTTTTAAGTGAAGATAATATCGGCCATGAAAGCCGACATTGTATGACTACCAGTTTTCTTGCCGCGTCACATCTGGGTAAAATGTCGAGCTTCGGACGAAATCCTCCATCGTCTTCGTCAGGATCAGCTGACTGTTGTGGTGACCATTTATAGCCCATACAGAACTTGTGACTAGGCGGTGTATGTCATCATTAGATCATGCTGCCTGACATTGCGTCCGTGTCTGCAACAGTGGTGCCAGTGCCCTCGTAGGAACGTCAACAATTTGAGTGCATTTCTCTCTATCATCTCAGCGCCGAACAGTCACCTCTACAGACCACTAATGCTATAACCGCTGTCCCGACTGAAGTTGCTGTCGTACATTGTTATTACACTGCTCGTTTAAAAATAGAATCTTAGTATGTTGAAATGTGGGGCCGCTTTTTAGTTTCTTCAAACATTATTTTGTGTTTATTTGAAAGACTGTGCTCTTGTTAATTTCACAAGTCCTCGATTTTTAATGGCCTTTGGTGTTCTTCATAGTGGTCAGTAACGGTACGGATAGACTGACGAATGTACTTGATATCGCACTCGTAAGAAATCTTGTGAATTCCAGGGAGCCTGAGACGTTAACTGTCCTTAACGGGACACAGAATTCCCTTTATTTTCGTGAATGGTCAAAAACTGTTACGCTTCTTCCCAGGACCCTATAACTTTTATTAGATTTATCAGCGCAGAAGGAAGGATCACCACAGATAGACCGTCACGTGCCTATTCAACATTTTCGTTCCTTTATACCTTTAACACCATAGGCATTCATCTTGAGGTTGAAGAGTTAACAATACATATGTTTTGAATGGGGTCCGCCTTTAGCAAAACCCAATTTTGTTTTTCATTCCAAACATGTTTCAATGCAGTTGCAGCATCATCAGTAGTTTTTTTTATTTTATAGCTGTTAAACATAAACAGTGTTCTTTACTGTTTATACACACGTAATATTAGTTTTAAATCGTAATTACAGATTTTTGAAGGGCACATAAAATTATGTATTCATACCTTCTTACCACAAGGTGTGGTTTTCCTGCTGAAGAAAACAAACACTGTAAAAACGTAACACAGCAGGAAAATCACACCTTGTGGTCAGAAGGTATGAATACATAATTTTATGTGCTCTTCAAAAATCTGTAATTACTATTTAAAAACTAATATTTACGTGTGTATAAACAGTAAAGAACACTGCTTATGTTTAACAACTATAACATAAAAAACCGTTGCTGATGCTGCAACTGCAACGAAACATGTTTGGGATGAAGGACAAAATTGTGTTTTGCTGAAGGCGGACCGCATCCAAAACACCACACACATTCTTTCGAAATACGTACTAATGCGGTTAATAGACGCGACAGTGTTTAAAGATTTCTCCTTTGCTGCTGAACAATCTACGTTTCTGTCAGCAGCTCTGGGCGAGAAGTCTTCAGTGAAGAGCGCTGAGCCCTCACAAGTGGCCGGACCCTCTCTCAGGGAGCCTGTAACCAGGCTACCGACGCCGGGCTATTCCCGGCCCGCTGGTCTACTCCTCACAACGACTGTCCGGCAGACGCCGCCGTGGAAAAACGTACAACACGCCCGGCCGCGCCTTTCCTCGCGACGTGGCGCACGGACCGTTGCCAGCGACACAGAAATAAAGCTTCCCGCGCCCACCGGATATTTTCAGGCTCCGTGAGCGTTCTTCGGCCACGCCCTGGGCATCGCCGTGATTAGCCTCCCGAGGGCTGAGAGTTGTTCCTCAGGGTCTAACGGTGAAATTTCTGTCTATAACAATACGCTTTCAGCAATGGGCGCATGAAATCTGTTCATGTCCACTTACCTTGCCCGAGTTGAGATAAAATTATACTCTTTATGGAACCGCTTCGGGATATTGTTTCGCTCTCTGTTCTTGGCAGGGTTCATCGGGGTGACCACAAACTGCCATCCGGAAAACCACATGAAATAGTCACCAAAAGGTTGGCTCTTGCCAGTGTTCTGTGAAGTATGCGTATACTGATATTTTCCCTAACCGAATGATAATTCAGATGATCACACGGGGCCAGGTGAAAATTAAATGCCTCTTGATAAGACTGTACAAATTATTTTAAATCTGTTGGATTTCGTCACATGGAGCTGATCAGGAACCTACGGAAACAAAGATGAGCGTGTTTGCTAAGTCAACACTGACGTCATTATGTTGGGAACTGTGGATATTTTGTGCTCGCGTATTGCATACAAGCAGATACAGATCGGTATGGCCCATGGTCGGGATTCTCTTACCCGATTTTTGTATCACTTCAACTGTCTCCATCCCAGCATTAAATTTACCATGGGGGTTGTAACTGACGAGAAGCTTCCATTTTTAAACAAAACGCTTTACGAAAAACACGATGGTATTCTGCAACAGAGTTCGCCGAAAACCGACACTTAGCGATCGATATCTGCATGCATGTAATACCGACCCCCTCCACCAATGCATCGGCGTCTTCAGTACTCTGATAGACTGATATACGCTATTTCCAATGCACACACTTTGCGTTTGTGTTCAAGAAAAAGTAAATATCCCGAGAAGCAGATTTGTTGGGCTGTGGAGTTTGGACAATCCTCGGAGATGCATGAAGAGCAGCATATATGCTGGGACCATATCCTTTGTCATTTAAGTGTGTTCTGCTCAACTGCCAAGATCATGGCACAACTCGGCTCTGTCAACGATGATTTTGGGCTTAAGAAGTCTGGCACACACAAAATTCCTTATAAAGGCAAATGAATTTAGGTTGAAAGGCAGTTTGATTCATAGAGACAAGGATTTTCCTTTTAGAAGGACGTGGAACGCTGTACTGACTCGCAACACACACTGTTCTTTGGTGCGGAGGGCCCAAGTGGTTATTAAACTGAGTGCTATATATCGTTGGTGTCGTGTTTTATAGCGAATGGTGTCGCAAGCGTAGCGTTGAGAAAGGTGGGGAGGGGGGTGGAGGGGGGGGGGGGGGGAGGCGGGGCAGCAACTCTAGCGGGCGTCGCATGCGCTATGTCCGGTACGGGTGTCTTTATAAGACTGTTATTTCCTTCCTTGACTCAATTTTCAAGGGACTCAGCTGCTACAGCGTTGTCCTTAAGATGGCCGACAGGTGGATAGCCACAGTATCGAGGCCTTTTGATTTTAGTATCCTGCATCGAAGTGGGGCAGACAACAAAAAATTATGACTCCGGAAGTTGTACACAGTCACATGTTTCAAATAACTGAAGAAAACCTTCAAGTCCAGTATTTGACCGGCAAGATGAGGGGAGATGGTGATCTACTGTTTCCGGCGATCAGATTTTGCGCCAGTGTCCTGGGTTGAATTCCAAACCTCTCCGCAGTTTTTTGTGGAGAGATGCCATGTGGAACTGGTTGTGATAATCAGTTCGTTTTTTTTTCATTGGGCTCTCGTTCTTTGTTCTCATTGTCATCAACAACAGCGACGAAACAATAAAAACGCACGTGCATTCATGACTCAGCTTCAGTGGACAGATAGACTTCAGACAGAGCACACAGATTTCACGAAGGAAAGACAGCATTCGGTACCATGAGAGAAAACCTAGCCCTTAGCGGTCTCCCATCCAATTGTGCCATAAAATTTTACTACAGGTAGCGAGTCATCGCGAACTGTCACCAATAGATTAATGGAAGCTAAATTGAGATCTCAAGTTCCAATGTGTCTTTTACCGCTGATACCGTACCACCGACATCGAAGATTTGCATGGTAAAGAACCAAAGTCAACTGGGACGTTGAGTGGCATCCTGTGGTATTGAGCGATGAATCTCGCTTCTACTTGTGGCTGTCACAGCTACACCAGCGTGTTCGTAGACGACCTCATGGTTGGTCACAGAAAGCATCTACTCTAGACACCGAAACCTCTCCTGGAGTCGTGGTAATAGGAGCTATTGGCTATCGCAGGACTGATTTGGTAACTGTTGAACTGGAAACCCTGTTGTCACACCGCTCATGACCAGAGTACTAAATGGCGTTTTCCAGCAAGATAATGCGGTATTTGATATCACAGTTCGTATCACAGACGCCGTGAGGAATGTACGGATCACTGAACGGCCTATCCGGTGCTCTGATATGTAGCCCATAGAGTATGTCTGGGATGCGATGGGAAGACTTACTTTCACGTCAGCTGCCAACTAGCAATCCTCACGCACTGACGCAAGTGTCAAGGCATGGCAAGATCTTCGACTACACTACTGGCCGTTAAAATTGCTACACCACGAAGATGACGTGTTACAGACGCGAAATTTAACAGACAGGAAGAAGATGCTGTGATATGCTAATGATTAGCTTTTCAGAGCATTCACACAAGGTTGACGCCGGTGGCAACACCTACAACGTGCTCACATGAGGAAATTTTCCAAGCGATTACTCATACACAAACAGCAGTTGACGGGCTTTGCCTGGTTAAACGTTGTTGTGATGCCTCGTGTAAGGAGGAGAAATGCTTACCATCACGTTTCCGACTTGGATAAAGGTCGGATTGTAGCCTATCGCGATTGCGGTTTATCGTATCGCGTTCGTCAATATCCAATGACTGTTAGCAGAATATGGAATCGGTGGGTTCAGGAGGGTAATACGGAACGCCGTGCTGGATCCCAACGGCCTCATATCACTAGCAGTCGAGATGACAGGCATCTTATCCGCATGGCTATAACAGATCGTGCAGCCACGTCTCGATCACTGAGTCAACAGATGGGGACATTTGCAAGACAACAACCATCAGCACCAACAGTGCGACGACATTTGCAGCAGCATGGACTATCAGCTCGGAGACCATGGCTGCGGTTACCCTTGACGCTGCATCACAGACAGGAGCGCATGCGACGGTGTACTCAACGACGGACCTGGGTGCGCGAATGGTAAAGCGTCATTTTTTCGGATGAATCCAGGTTCTGTTTACAGCATCATGGTGGTCACATCCGTATTTGGCGACATCGCGGTGAACGCACATTGGAAGCGTGTATTCGTCATCGCCATACTGGCGTATCACCCGGCGTGATGCTATGGGGTTCCACTGGTTACACATCACGGTCACCTCTTTATCGCATTGACAACACTTTGAACAGTGGAAGTTACATTTCAGATGTGTCACGACCCGTGGCTCTACCCTTAATTTGATCCCTTCGAAACCCTACATTTCAGCAAGATAAAGCACGACTGCATGTTGCAGGTCCTGTACGGGCCTTTCTGGATACAGAAAATGTTCGACTGCTGCCCTGGCCAGAAAATTCTCCAGATCTCTCACTAATTGAAAACGGCTGGTCAATGGTGGCCGAGCAACTGGCTCGTCACAATTCGCCAGTCACTACTCTTGATGAACTGTGGTATCGTATTGAAGCGTCATGGACACCTGTACCTGTACACGCCATCCAAACTCTGTTTGACTCAATGCCCAGGCGTATCAAGGCCGTTATTACGGCTAGAGGTGGTTGTTCTGATAACTGATTTCTCAGGATCTATGCACCCAAATTGCGCGAAAATGTAATCACATGGCAGTTCTAGTATAATATATTTGTCCAATGAATACCCGTTTATCATCTGCATTTCATCTTGGTGTAGCAATTTTAATGGTCAGTAGTGTAGATGACATTCAGAAGACGTTTGATTCCATACCACAACGGATACGAGAGTCTGTTGATTCCTGTGGGAGTCAACTGATACTGATAATAACGGACATTAGTTCAGAAATAAAAGGAAGTTTAATCACTAAATAGGTGTTATGTGAGGAATATCTCATGACTCGTCACCTTACTGTATAATCTTTTCAAGTCTGTCGAAGCGTTTACGGACGATAAGGAATGTCCAGATTGTGTGAAACATGCTTTGTATTTGAACACACATTTCCAAGAGAGATTCGACCATTTGAGCGATTCGATAGTCTGTTGTTGCCCCGAAGGTGCTCAATCTTGCAGCACGGAAGTCGATAGACCGTCCTTCTCCAGTGGAGTGGTTTCTCAGGCGGCCGCAGAGAGAAATGAGCTGCAAGTCCAGTGGAAGCCGGACAAAGCTGGGCCTGCGGGAGGATAGTGGAGGCGCGCGCCCCGCATTGTGGCCGCCGACAGGACAGCTGGCCGGCTTCCAGACGCGCGGGGCTGCGCTGCTTCCCCACAGCACAGCTTGTTCCACCAAACCAGTCTGCTACTATCGTCTGTACTGGATCCAGGAGGAGCCAGTTGATCTTGATTCTTGCAAAGAGCAGAACAGCGACCAGCTACTGTTAACAATGCTATTTGTTTACACAACAGAGGCCGGCCGGGGTGGCCGAGCAGTTCTAGGCGCTACGGTCTGGAACCGCGCGACTGCTACGATCGCAGGTTTGAATCCTGCCTCGGGCATGGATGTGTGTGATGTCCTTAGGTTAGTTAGGTTTAAGTAGTTCTAAGTTCTAGGGGACTGATGACCTCAGCTGTTAAGTCCCATAGTGCTCAGAGCCATTACACAACAGCATCTTTACCCGTTTCATCTTCAGACGGCTGTTCACGTTTAGACTACATTTGTTGTTGCTGACTTTACTTGTCGGCTTTTTTTTTCCCTTTTGTGGCAAAAGTTCCTTGTGGTGGTGGTATCCTACAGAAGAAAATGAACTGTAACTATAGCCAGTAACGCATTGAACAGTGCAACACAATCATGGGGCATTTCCACATAAGTAACATAAAACTAGAATAGTTCTGCATTAGATATGTGTTTCAATTCTTTTCATTCGTTACTAGGCACAATTTCTGATATGACAGCAGCTTGGGTAATAGGGAGTGAAACGTGCTGGTGGTTTTAGTGGACATAAGTTACAAGCTATCATTTATACATAAACGTAATATCCGTATCACCTTAGGTGGCAAGAGCGATTTTACAACTATGCATCATGACCACCTTTAATCGAAATTTGCATTTGACCACTTCCAATAATTTAAACAAATTTCTGATATTCGGAAACATCATCAAAAACATTTACAACTCAGTGCTTCACATTTTAAGAAAGAACTCTTAAGCACAGAAATTAAAACGTACATTTTTAAAAAGACTGTATGAAATTACTTCACAGAAATACTTCATGTAGCCCTAGTGCACACAGTGTAAAATCTTACCACAGTCCGGTGGTTGCAAAGCGATCACCTGATGGCCATTAAATTAAACTTTGAATCAAAATAGCACACTCAGAACACGCTGCCGTCTATATCAACTTTCACCGCTCCCTGGATACAAAACCCTTTAAAACAACGAAATGGAAACTGCTTCCGCTAAGGAAAAACATCAAATTTGCTTACATCACTTGAAACATACGAGGGTCATTCTATAAGTCATGACAACTATTTTACGTAGTATGATCGTGTGGTATCATAGTAATCGGAGTAAATTCATTCGAATGCCAGCGGCGAACTGTACCGAAATCAGCCGACAGATTGGGACCGGATGCGAGGATGGCTCGGTACAAGCGCGTGAATCATTCATTCACTGAGAGCTTGGCCGTGCTACAAGATGGATGTAAGCACTCTGGAACAACGATCCTACGTCAAAATTCCCTTTCTCGCTGGCGGAAATGCCACTCAGTGTCACACTGAACTACGAGCAGCTGTGGGTGGACGGGCATCACACACGAAGGTCATTATCATTCTACCGTATGACAACCACGGTATTCTGGAGAATCACCTGTTAGCGAAGGCAGTATTGTCAGCGCCCAATACTACCGCAACTTTCTGCTGTACCGTGTGCGATGTACACTTCGGCGAAAACGTCCACCACTTCCGGACAATGCAATCGTTCTCTATGCTAACGTTGCAGCCCACACTGTGCAGGTGTCATCAATAATCGTGTATAGTGGTTGGGGTAGGAAATCCTCCTCCACCCACACTAATCACCAAACTTCAGTCCACGCAACTTCGACCTCGTTACACAACTGAAGAAACGATTCGTGGGAAGCTTTTTGCAAAGAGGGTTGATATCCTCACGGCATTTCGGCGACAAGTGACACTCATTGATGGCAATGCCATTGGCATTCAGCGCCTTCTCCATCGTTGGCAACGTTGTGGGGTGCACTGCCGGACTATTCAGAAGGACGGTAGTTGTTCTTTTTCGTTCCATTTGTATTTGTGCACAATAAATTTACATAGTGTTCCAATGAATGTGTTTCATTTCAGCCTGCGCTTTGACCTGTACTGCAACCCTGTTTTATGCTGGCATTAAGATACACATTGCCTTAATGGTTCTATGCACATCGTGCATTCCCATGCTGTCTCATTATCGCAAGATATATCATAGTTGCCACGACTTATGGAATGCTTCTCCTATGATACCGTGCTGAAGCAAATGCCTCCGAATTTTTTATTCTGTTTTCAATATCGGTTGAGGTATTACGTGTTATGCATGTAACTCTGTCGCCCTTCCCACTTCGCTGATGCAACTACAACCCTCTGCCGCCATACGGCTCCGAATTGTGTTGTGTAACATGGCAGTCTCCAAGGTAACTGTGTGGGTGCGGGAGAAACAGCATGCTGTAATCGAGTCTCGATTTCGACAAGTTGATCAGCAGATGGAGCATCCTCTCCTTCAGCATGACAATGCCAGACTACTTCTGAGGGCAACTGTCGGACATGTTGAGTTCACTGTCATTGATCATTCTCCATATAGACTCGACTCGGCCTCATCCCATTTTCATCGTTTCCCAAAACTTAAAGAACACTTTCGAGGATCTCACTTTGATAGTGACGAAGCAGTGCAAGCAGAGACGGGGTTGTGTCTCCGAGCTCATGGTCCATGCTGCTGCAAACTTCGTCGAACTGTTGGTGCTGATGGTTGTTGTCTTGCGAACGTCCCAATCTGTTGATTCAGGGATCGAGACGTGGCTGCACGATCCGTTACAACCATACGGATAAGATGACTCATCTCGACTGCTAGTGATACGAGGCCGTTGGGATCCAGCACGGCGTTCCGTATTACCCACCTGAACCCACCGATTCCATATTCTGCTAACAGTCATTGGATATTGACGAACGCGAGCAGCAATGTCGCGATACGATAAACCGCCATCGCGATACGCTACAATCCGACATTTATCAAAGTCGGAAACGTGATGGTACGCATTTCTCCTCCTTACACGAGGCATCACAACAACCTTTCAGCAGGCAACGCCGGTCAACTGCTGTTTGTGTATGAGAAATCGGTTGGAAACTTTCCTCATGTCAGCACGTAGGTGTCGCCACAGGCGCCAACCATGTGTGAATGCTCTGAAGAGCTAAACATTTGCATATCACAGCATCTTCATCCTGTCGGTTAACCTTCGCGTCTGTAGTACGTCATTTTCGGGGTGTAGCAATTTTAATGAGCAGTAGTGTATATAGACTTGATAAAGATGAAGAATGTTAACAGGGATGGTTTTATTTAAAATGTTCTAAGACTTTCCACATAAAAATACGTATGCATTACTTTTCAGCGTGTGCTCGTACATAATGAAGGAAAGGGAAGGCGAACTTGATGTTAATTAAAGTTAAACTGCAAAAGACGAATGGAATGGTGAACCATAAATTGCCAGCCTGTAGGCTTCTGGATAATGGAGAAGATCAACTCAACTTCAAAATTTCAAACAGGAAGACTTAACAAAATTAGCACCATTGAAGTTAATTTTCAAAACTGGAACCTGTTCCTTAGTTTTTCGTTTTAATTTTGCGCCGACACGATGACGTCCACAGAAAATTTTTCTTTGCAACACACTTCATCAGCTCAACTGCACTGAGTGGGAACGGTTGACGTTAGCTTCCGCAATGTGCATTTTCTCAGTGCTAGTCGCTTTACTTGTGTCTATAAAGAGACATTTTGGCGGTACATTGAAACAACGTAATAACTAACAGAAACGAAACTATGAAAATTGTCAAAGCAATGGGAACGTTATTGTTTTCTTCTTAATCTTAGTGTGTGGTGGAAAGAAGGAAATTGTTTTAAAGTAGGTTTCTAAAGGTTAGGAACGATTAAATGTGATCCAGATTAGATAAATGACGTGTTTTAATTAAATTTCTGCTGATGGAATACAGGTTAGTTTTACGTTTTTCTTAATTACTATACTCAATAACATTGTTTAAAATGAATGAACGGAATCAATTCTTCACCACATGAATTGATTTCCCAGTTTTAGATTCACAAAAGGATCGACAGAAACAGTAATAGCATGTCATACGTGGAAAAAGAAGAAAAGACCATTCTTGGGGTGAAAGATCCCCTGCTTCCCACAACGAGAAAAAGACAGTAAATCATTTCTTTTATTTTACGGTTCTTGAGCCCTTAAGCGCCAGCCAATTGTCAAGGAGCACTCTAAGAGATTGTTGCGCCAGATGGTTCATCCGTTGTAAACTCAACGATAAGGAACTAACAGTCTCCTCGCATCCCACTGCTGTTCGTTTTACGGACGCCAAATAAGTATATAAAATTCTTTTGCTCCTAGTACAGCGTATTAACTTGGGGAAGGCTTTTACTGGCTTTAATGCTGGGTGATTATAATTGAAGTACAGCTACTCGAAGAGGTCCAGTGCGGGCTCTAATTATCACACGACAGCAAAATTAGGTACACATACTAATGCGTTAATGCGGAACCGATTTACGCTGGAAAAAAATATTCCAATTTTGGCCACCAGATGCAAATCTGGTACCATGAAAGGCGTATCGAAATGTTTACATGCGTAATGGATTAGGAACGGGACGTGAGCAGAAAAGGTCAAACTACGGAGAAAGGCATGATGCTGGTTTCATTATGAACACACAATTTGTTCAATATGAGCACTGGAGATGTCCACGAGATATTGTAGTCGTAAAACGACGTGAGCAACAGTTGTTCGCAGCAGTTCTTGTGGAATCTAAGCAACGTGTTCCTGCATACTGGCCCGCATATCAAGTAGACACCGAACGTGTGTCCGGTAAACGCGTTCTTAAACACATCCCCAGAGCCAAAGGTCACATGGATTCAGATCAGGTGATCTTGTAGGCTATGCATCTGGAGAACCTTTAGATGTTACACGTTCGTTAAAGGGTGCGTTAAGCATATATTTCACCGGGCGTACGACATAAAGTGTTGCCCCACCTTGCATGAAAATCCTCGTTTCCATACAGTTGCACTCTTCCAAAGGATGAATCACATGCTGTACAAACATTTCACGATAACATGGAAACTTCACGGTACACCTGAAAGACCCCTGGTTGTATTCTCTTCAAAGAAGTGCGGGCCTACAGTAAAGATGCTTGTGAATCCACACCACAGTTACACGATGTGATCAAAAGTATTCGGACACCTGGCTGAAAATGACTTACAAGTTGGTGGCGCTCTCCATCGGTAATATCTGGAATTCAATATGGTGTTGGCCCTCCCCTAGCCTTGGTGACAGCTTCCATTCTCGCAGGCATACGTTCAATCAGGTGCTGGAAGGTTTCTTGGGGAATGGCAGGCCATTCTGCACTGAGAAGAGGTATCGATGTCGGTTGGTGAGGCCTGGCACGAAGTCGGCATTCCAAAACATCACAAAGGTGTTCTGTAGGATTCAGGTCACGACTCTGTGCAGACCTGTCCATTACAGGGATGTTATTGTCATGCAACGACTCCGCCACAGTCCGTGCATAATGAACCGGTTTTCGATCGTGTTGAAAGATGCAATCGCCATCCCCGAATTGATCTTAAACGGTGGGAAGCAAGAAGGTGCTTAAAACGTCATGTAGGCCTCTGCTGTGATAGTGCCACGCAAAACAACAACGGGTGCAAGCTCTCTCTATGAAAAACACGACCAAACCAGAACACCACCGCGTCCGAATTTTACCGTTGGCACTACACTCGCTGGCAGATGACGGTCACCAGGCATTTGCAATACCCACACCCTGCCATCGGATCGCCACATTGTGTACCGTGATTCGTCACTCCACACAAAGTTTTTCCACTGTTCAATCGTCTAATGTTTATGCTCCTTACACCAAGCGAGGCGTCGTTTGGCATTTACCGGGGTGATGTGTGTCTTGTGAGCAGCCGCTCGACTATGAAATCCAAGTTTTCTCGCCTCCCGCCTAACTGTCATAGTACTTGCAGTGGATCCTGACGCAGTTTGTAATTCCTGTGTGATGGTCTGGTCTGTGTCTGCCTATCACACATTACTACCCTCTTCAACTGTCGGCGGTTTCTGTCACTCAACAGACGACGTCGACCTGTACGCTTTTGTGCTGTACATGTCCCTCCGCGTTTCCACTTCACTATCACATCGGAAACAGTGGACCTAGGGATGTTTAGGACTGTGGAAATAGACGTATGACACCCAATCACCTGGCCACTTTCGTCCGTAAGTTCCGCGGAGCGCCCCATTCTGTTCTCTCACAATGTCTAATGACTACTGAGTCGCTGGTGTGGAGTACCTGGCAATACGTGGCAGCACAATGCACCTAATATGAAAAACTTGTGTTTTTAGGGTGTCCGGATACTTTTGATAACAATGTACATACGGCGAGTGCAATGACACTTCGTGCACAACACGCGGTTTAACAGTACCCCAAATTCTGCAGTTCTGTGCATTCACTGCATCCTGTAGTGTAAAATGTGCCTCGTCACTCCATAGAATATTGCCGGGCCACATACTATCAACTTCGAGCCATGCCAGAAACCAAAGAGCAAATTCAGAACGTCGTTACTGACCACGAGCTTTCAGTTGCTCCACAGTCTGGATTCTGTACGGGTGCCAGTGTAAAATAGGCCTCAAAACTTTCTGTTCTGTTGACCATAGGACAGCCAATTCTCATGACACTGCCCGAGCACTAGCATTACCTGAGGTACGTTCTATTTGGTCAGTTACAGCAACAGCAACCTCGTCAGTAACTTCCACAGGGATAGGACGCCTCTCTCCCTTCTAGGTCCCACACCAACCTCACCGCTCTTTTCGAATTTCATCATCATCATCATCATCATCATCATCATCATCATCATCATCTTTAAACTAATTATTATGACATCGGGCCTCACCTCAGTCCTTTCTGTCGGCGAAGCTCTCTCTATGCAGCAATGTAATTGCTGCCGCTCACGTAAAACAGTTCACTAATAGTGCACGCTCTCTCTCTTCCCGATATCCATACTGTTCACTCACTTTATGGCTTGTCAAATGACAGCGTGGATATCATATCGTCATACAAACTGTGTACAGCGCCAGAACTGCACCTGGTGTACGAAATGGAACTAATTTTTTTCCACCGTAAATCGGTTCTGGATTAACAGATCGCATCTGTGGCTGAACGGTTCTAGAGGCTTCAGTCCGGAACCGCGCTGCTGCTACGATCGCAGGTTCGGGTCCTGCCTCGGGCATGGAAATGTGTGATGTCCTTAGGTAGGTTAGGTTTAAGTGGTTCTAAATCTAGGGGATTGATGACCTCATTCATAAACAGCCGGTACAGTGAAGGTGGTATTTGTTTTCCTTCTTTCAGGAGCATTTTGAGTAATTGTCGTTGGGGTTTTGGACGATCAGTAACGAGACCGACGGTCTATTTCTTTTCCGAGGGTAAATCCACAAGTTTCTCTTCTACCCGCTATGCAATGTCATTTGATTTGAGAACAAAAGCATTATAAACCCGATACAGGAAAAAATCTGGTTCCAAACAATTGTAGTAGTGTAGAAAGGATGCCGCTTTTTTTTTTTTTTTTTAGCGAGAAAGCCCATCTATTTGCCCAACAATAGTTGCAGAGCCCACTGCCGCCACAACATACCATACCAGTGGAAATAATGTTCGACATGCATCCACACGCTCATCTAAATGAAACATCGTGTACCGCGGAGCAGCGGTCTGTGCTCCACGCTCCAATAACGGTTCTGTTTGCACTATTAAACGAGTCCGCGGAAACTTTCTTACAGTATCAGAGACATCTAGTTAACGGCACGGCTGTGGAAAACCTGCTGCTACCGCCAGTTACTAATGTCGACACGAGAACTGCGATGCAGTTCCTCCTTCATAATTAGAAAGGATGCATGAATAACACTGTCCTACAGTAACTGATGAAATTCCCAACATTGTGGTCTCCTACAATGATGCCCTTTCGAGCTCATTATCTTATTATGAAATAAAGGTTTATTACTAGTTCCGTTTCATCGTTGGCAGACTGGTATAGCAACCGGTTATCACGACATTTGAATAAAGGCAGTCTCGATTCCAAAATTGTTCCTTTTCGATACCAATTACGCGTTTCGCCCTTGTGAGCTATCATCAGATTATCTGAAGAAAACAGAACAAAAAAGTTTCAGTGTAAAAAACAGTAACGTAACGTAGCGTGATTCTAACTGTGCAACCATGTATGAAAGTGTTGTAATGTTTGCCTACACTCAAGTAAAAATGTAGCAGAAGAAACTTCATTGGTCAGTTGCCACAACAGGGTATAAAATAAGAATACGAATCATCAGGATAAGCCATTCGCTCGACAGTCTTATCGGAACCAAAAAGAATCTAGACGGGAATGAAAATAAAAAAGTAAAATTAATGCGAAGAACGTAAAATGAATGAAATAGTAAACAGATATCTTACTGGGGCTAAAACCGGCTCATCTGGGGTTAGGACACAGCGTAGAAGTACAACAATTATGCTACACGAAAGAGAGAATTCCGGTGAAACAGGCCTACCCAGCACTGCAGCAAAAGCTACTTCGAGGTAGGCAAAAAGAGGTATAGTACTAGTGCCAGCGGTGTGGGCTAGGTGGCACAAGTGTGAACCACAACTGCATACACCGAATGCATTACGTAATGACAGGCAAAATTAAAACTAATTAAAATGTATGTAATCATATTTGCAAGGGGAATAGACAGCTTACATTCCATCAAAACCTAAGTGGGGTATGCAATATTGCTATCAGAGGATTATGAGGTTATCGCTGTAAAATACATAAAAGCGTCTATAAATAACTAAGGGTAGTTAAGATGAAATGTGTGTGTTGTGCATCGTGTTTTCTCGACATAGTTAACAATATATGAAATACTGAGGATAGTACATATAAACTACAAAGAACAAAAGTTGCCTACAACTTGTACATAAACCATTCTGCAGTTTTAAAAGTCCAAGGATATGACAGCGAAGCAGTAGTTGAGAATGGAGTGAGATAGGGCTATTGCCTATCCCCAATGTTATTCAATTTCGAAATGAACAAGCAATAAAGAAACACAAGGAAAAATTCGGATGGGAATTAAAGGTTAGGAAGAAAAAATAAAAACTCTGAGGTTTGCTTATGGCATTTTAATTCTGTCAGATACAACAAACAACTTTGACGGACAATTTAATAGAGTTGGTAGTGACTGACAGGTCTGATAAGTTAAGCAATTTTGAGGTTCTCAGCAAAATCGACGACGACAACAATATACGGAAAAACACTAACGAAAAGAAGGGACAGGATGGTAAGATATATGTTAAGACATCAGCGAACAAATTCCATGGTACTAGGGGGAGCTGTGGAGGGTAAAAACTGTAGAGGAAATGAGAGGTCGGAATACATCCAGCAAATAATTGAGGACGTGGGTTACAAGTGCAATCTTGAGATGAAAAAGTTTGCACAGGATAGAAATTTGTGGCGGGCCGTATCAGACCAGTCGGAAGACTGATGACGATGACAAAATAAATGAATAAATAAATAAATCAGACAATGTTGAGAGAATCAGATTACGATGTGCAACATTAGAAGTAGAAGATGAATTTGGTAATTTTGGGCAGCAAGGTACGTCACGATGGCCAAAATAGAGAGGACATAAAATGCAGACTGGCAGAAAAAGCTTTTCTGGAAAGGAAAAATTTGTTAACATCACCACATGTTATAAACTAGTGCTCCGCTAGGTTTTACTGTCTGCATGTAAAGGCTAACCTTAGGAACTAATGTAGGGATTTTTTTACAGATTTCACGGATTCATGAGGACGGTTTGTGTACATAATTTATTACCGCTACGGCAGTCAAGTCGTCGGGTGGTACGTACTTAGTGTTAGCCGTGCCAATCGCTAGTCGAATATACAGTACATTTAACTGTTAGAAAGTCTTTCCTGAAGGAATTCGCGTGAAGTGTAGCCTCGTACTGGGGTGAAACTGTGACGTAAACGGTTCGGACGAGAAGAGATTAGAGCTTTTGTAATGTGGTGCTGCAGAAGAATGCTGAAGATTTGATTGGTACATCGGATAACCTGGGAGGTCATGAATAGGATTAGGGAGAAACAAAATTTATGGCACAACATGACTAGGAGAATGGATCGATTAATGGAACATACTCTGGGGCATCAACGAATCGTCAATTTGACAACAGAGGCAAGTTTAGGAGGGGTGGGGTGTGGATGTTTAAATTGCAAAACCAAGGTTCCACTGCATTACTACAGACGACCCTTAACAGCTGACAGCGCAAACTTCTATTCGTGTAAACTGAAGACCTCAACAAGAAGAGTAAACATTTTCTAGCTTTAGGATTGAGACGAGTCCCACGAGAAAGGCAGGCCACGGTGCATACGTCACAGTACATGATACAGCATATATTGCGAGTGGCAGCAGCCGTCTGCGGTGAGGAGCGAGTAACTATTCCAGATGATGATGATAATGATGATGTCCCATACTCCGAGGAGCGTAGGGGGACGATGCGGGAGACCCGCACCGCCATACTAGGTAAGGTCCTAGCGGAGGTGGTTTACCATTGCCTTCCTCCGACCGTAATAGTGATGAATGATGATGATGCAAACGAAACAACAACACCCAGTCATCCCGAGGCAGGAAAAATCCCTGACCCCGCCGGGAATCGAACTCGGGATCCCGTGCGAGAACGCTACCGCAAGACAAAGAGCTGCGGACACTATTTCAGAAGAGTTTAATAATTCTTAACTGCGCGTTTAAATGCATGCAAGCTCTCGATAACACAGGACAAAGTTCATATCTTTAGTGGGTACCTTTTCACGGACATAATGATTTCGAGTAGGGTCTGCACGGAACCGAGCGTTCGCAAAGTATGGCGGAAAAGGCGAACAACGTGACGTCACTAAGTTCGTTGCTCGGCCCCTATTTCTCATGGGCTCCACACTGAGATAGGTAACGTCGATATGTTGTGATATTTCGAATGGCAGCAAAGCAATCGGCATCAGGTAAGTTCTGTGACAGATGTCCACTAGTAAACAAGACGTAGATTTTATCTGACTGCAGTCCAGAAACTTCATGTTGTTGTTGTTGTTGTTGTGGTCTTCAGTCCTGAGACTGGTTTGATGCAGCTCTCCATGCTACTCTATCCTGTGCAAGCTTCTTCATCGACCAGTACCTACTGCAACCTACATCCTTCTGAATCTGCTTAGTGTATTCATCTCTTTGTCTTCCTCTACGATTTTTACCCTCCACGCTGCCCTCCAATGCTAAATTTGTGATCCCTTGATGCCTCAAAACATGTCCTACCAACCGATCCCTTCTTCTAGTCAAGTTGTACCACAAACTTCTCTTCTCCCCAATCCTATTCAATACCTCCTCATTAGTTACGTGATCTACCCACCTTATCTTCAGCATTCTTCTGTAGCACCACATTTCGAAAGCTTCTATTCTCTTCTTGTCCAAACTAGTTATCGTCCATGTTTCACTTCCATACATGGCTACACTCCATACAAATATTTTCAGAAACGACTTCCTGACACTTAAATCTATACTCGATGTTAACAAATTTCTCTTCTTCAGAAAGTATTTCCTTGCCATTGCCAGTCCACATTTTATATCCTCTCTACTTCGACCATCATCAGTTATTTTACTTCCTAAATAGCAAAACTCCTTCACTACTTTAAGTGTCTCATTCCCTAATCTAATTCCCTCAGCATCACCCGATTTAATTTGACTACATTCCATTCTTCTCGTTTTGCTTTTGTTGATGTTCATCTTATATCCTCCTTTCAAGACACTGTCCATTCCGTTCAACTGCTCTTCCAAGTCCTTTGCTGTCTCTGACAGAATTACAATGTCATCGGCGAACCTCAAAGTTTTTACTTCTTCTCCATGAATTTTAATACCTACTCCGAATTTTTCTTTTGTTTCCTTTACTGCTTGCTCAATATACAGATTGAATAACATCGGGGAGAGGCTACAACCCTGTCTCACTCCTTTCCCAACCACTGCTTCCCTTTCATGCCCCTCGACTCTTATAACTGCCATCTGGTTTCTGTACAAATTGTAAATAGCCTTTCGCTCCCCGTATTTTACCCCTGCCACCTTCAGAATTTGAAAGAGAGTATTCCAGTTAATATTGTCAAAAGCTTTTTCTACGTCTACAAATGCTAGAAACGTAGGTTTGCCTTTTCTTAATCTTTCTTCTAAGATAAGTCGTAAGGTTAGTATTGCCTCACGTGTTCCACCATTTCTACGGAATCCAAACTGATCTTCCCCGAGGTCCGCTTCTACCAGTTTTTCCATTCGTCTGTAAATAATTCGCGTTAGTATTTTGCAGCTGTGACTTATTAAACTGATAGTTCGGTAATTTTCACATCTGTCAACACCTGCTTTCTTTGGGATTGGAATTATTATATTCTTCTTGAAGTCTGTGGGTATTTCGCCTGTCTCATACATCTTGCTCACCAGATGGTAGAGTTTTGTCATGACTGGCTCTCCCAAGGCCATCAGTAGTTCTAATGGAATGTTGTCTATTCCCGGGGCCTTGTTTCGACTCAGGTCTTTCAGTGCTCTGTTAAACTCTTCACGCAGTATCTTATCTCCCATTTCGTCTTCATATACATCCTCTTCCATTTCCATAATATTGTCCTCAAGCACATCGTCCTTGTATAAACCCTCTATATACTCCTTCCACCTTTCTGCCTTCCCTTCTTTGCTGTGACAGATGTCCACTAGTAAACAAGACGTAGATTTTATCTGACTGCAGTCCATGAACTTCATGAAACACATAAATGATCGCACAGAATATCTGGCCACATACGCCCTCGGAAGCGAAGCCTAACGCCAACACAGTACGAGTCCAGTGGGTGTCGAGATGTCGGCGGCCATCGAGTGTACGACTAGAAAGCCACTGCGTAGGTGCCACGCCCCCTGACACTGCAGTACACGCATTTCACGCATTCCAGGCGCGCCCCCGCGCCGCATCCCGTGTGCATGCACAGGACGAGCAGGTGGGTCGGGTTTATCGAGCGTGCCCGTGGGCCGTCACAGCAGTACGCTGGACTAACGTGCGCCAATAATAAAGGCGGTATTTCGGTCTCGGCCTTTCGTACGGCGGGCATTCAGACGCCCACGGAGTCGCTATCACACGGCAGTCGCCTCGAAATAACAGTCGCGCCGGTTAATGGTTTGCGGGCAGGAACATTTTGGCCCGGACGAAAGCATCCGCCGCTCCTGATTTACCCACTTGTGCAGGCCAGGTCACTAATGGCACGCTAAGGAGGTGAAGGTCGGCACAGAGGCAGATGCGGCCGTTTGCGTTCCCCTGTGCTCGAGTAGTGAACGACTTGATTCCCACTTTTGGTAAGTTCGCCGAGCAGTAATATCCTGTTGATTCCGCTAACTTTCGGCTGGCGGCGCTTTCCTACTCCAACCTACCGCCGCGCAGACGGATCAGACAGGATTTTAAATAAATAGTGCACTGAGTGTAAGCGATGAAGGTTGATATAATAACAAGCGAAAATGGCAAGAAACTGTTGGTGATAGACAACTATAAACTGTGTTTCCGGAAGTGTCTCGTCAATGGTTTTCACAGATACAAGTGTATGAGGAGAACATGGAAGTGTTTGGTGAAATTAAAATTTTTTAATCGTGTTGTCGGTTCGCAATTAGACGGTAATCGTGAAAAAGATGATTCTGATGTATTAAACCGGCAGAGTGTCAGTAACATTGTGAAGAGAAAGGCCGAAGAAAGTATGCGTGAGTGTCCGTTCAAACTTCTGCACCTCGATGGCGATACTAACATACCCACAAATCAGGATCTGGTTCGAATAAGGAAAAAAAAAATGTTAATGCCACTCGATTGCCGCAAACTTCCGAAACTTCCCAATAACTTACTAGTATTACATGAAACACTGGCGAGAATTGTTTTCCACACAAACAGTGGAGAAAGGTTTTTGTTTGTGAACTACACGCAACAGAATAATGTGAGTTTCTCGTGGCAAATCAATGTGAATTTTTTGAAAGTGTTGAGAACTTCATTTATATACTGATGAGCCGGAAAATAATGACTACCTGTTCAATAGTTTGTTTGTCCTTCTTTGGAACGAGAAGATCACTTATTCTGCGTTTCACGGAACCAACAGTTTGTTGGTATAGATATCTACGCACAGATCATGTAAATCGCGAAAATAACGGGCCGCTGATATGCGTACCCGGTGATGGCGCCAGATAGCGACGAGATGGTTTCCATAGGAAACTTCGTCTGTAATTCCAAATACCGATCCGGACCTTATATACGTTGGCTTTGAGACGGCAAAATGGTTCAAATGGTTCAAATGGTTCTGAGCACTATGGGACTTAAAATCTGAGGTCATCAGTCCCCTAGAACTTACAACTACTTAAACCTAACTAACCTAAGGACATCACACACATCGATGCCCGAGGCAGGATTCGAACCTGCGACCGTAGCGGTCGCGCGGATCCAGACTGAAGCGCCTAGACCGGCTCGGCCACACCATCCGGCTTGAGACAGCAATTTACCAGGCAATTGCTTAAGTTTGGCCTCAGATGATTGTAAAGCGCGGCAGATTTCATCGAGGAAAGACGTGTTGGAGAAAGATTCATTCGGAGAATTTTAAATCAAAGGAATCTGAAATCGGAAGACTTCTGAAAACTTTGTTTGGACAGCCTCTCCTGACCCCTGACCAACTTGACAACTGCTTCGTCGAAGACCTAACGTCCCGCAAACCTAACAGTGACTTTTTGATTATTTATTCCATACCTATATTCCTGCAGATGTCGGCTTCCCATCCAGTATGTAGCCCGACTTTCTACATCTACATCGATACTCTGCAAATCACATTCAAGTGCCTGGCAGAGGGTTCATCGAACCACCTTCACAATTCTCTATTATTCCTATCTCGTATACCGCGCGGAAAGAATGAACACCTATATCTTTCCGTACGAGCTCTGATTTCCCTTATTTTATCGTGATGATCGTTCCTCCCTATGTAGGTCGGTGTCAACAAAATATTTTCGCATTCGGAGGAGAAAGTTGGTGATTGGAATTTCGTGAGAATATTCCGTCGCAACGAAAAACGCCTTTCTTTTAATGATTTCCAGCCCAAATCCTGTATAATTTCTGTGACACTCTCTCCCAAATTTCGCGATAATACAAAACGTGCTGCCTTTCTTTCAACTTTTTCGATGTACTCCGTCAGTCCTATCTGGTAAGGATCCCACACCGCGCAGCAGTTTTCTAAAAGAGGACGGACAAGCGTAGTGTAAGCAGTCTCCTTAATAGGTCTGTTACATTTTCTAAGTGTCCTGCCAACAAAACGCAGACTTTAGTAGTACTGTAGCCCTGAACAGGCTACTAACAGCTGTGAGGCATACTACACTAAAGTGAACGCCCAATTTTATTCTTCGCACCCCAACATATTCCTCTTTATGACCATCTTTATACAGATGGTTGAGGGACCTCGGCTGTTCACCTTTCAACCGCCTAAATTTATAACTCATTATTTTATCGGGCAACCATTTCCGGAGATACATTAATCCATCTTTAGGCACCCTGACCGACATGTACGAAGATTCCCACCTCTGGTCCAGTCAAAATAGGGGCCAGCATTCAATGACTGGTATCTGTAGATTTCTACTTGACACAGCTATCACTTCGACTATTACCTGCCGGCCACACACATTTTCTTTTCTTCGTTTAGTTAGAACCTCTCTATGATATGGATCGAAGATTTATGCCTGAATTAACAGCTTCACTTCTGCTTCTTTGTTAGACTGTACTCTAACAATGTATCAGTTTATCTCAATATATATATTTTCTGAGGTTTCCTTAACGTGACAGTTAGCAGTTTAGTTTTGATATCGAGCTGGAGTTGACGAATTCAGTCTCATGCAGGTACGAAGTACCTTCTGCCCGTATGGACTCGCGAAATTGCCTACTGTCTTAGTTCTTCGCGGGTATTCTATACACCAAGAGAACAACAAGCAGTAGATCGCAACTGCTAGACATGTTGCTCTTTTGATTACCACTATAGTCGAAACAGAGTAAGATGATCCCCGACACATCGAGGCGCAGTTGCCAGCTGTCAACTGCGAAGCGCTAACGGCTGTAGGCGAAAACAGAAGCTGCTATCTGTGGAGCTGTGGCAACACTGAGGCGTTGCCAGAGAGACGCTTACAAAATCGCATTACGATATTGGTTGAGGCTGGCCCGCGAAGCTGACGCGCCCAGCCCACAAGCAACCTGGGATAAACTTCCACCAACTGAGCTATAGTATCACGCTGAGTTATGAGGCCATACACTACGTCAAACCATGGTTTCGGCAGTCTGAGTCAGTAACGGACGAACTTTCTATTTGGCTTGTGTTAATGAAGAGTAAGAGCTGCCTTTTCGTGATTTCCTCCAAAAGGAAACAAATATCGCCTAACGAATCAACTTGGGCAGTCACCGAAATAATTCGAAGTGGGAAAGTCTGCGATTGACTCAAAGGGTCGTATTTGACTGATGTATTATCGGGTTTCTACCAATGTTTGTTTCTTTTAGTAGTTAATATTAAGAAAAAAAAGCTATTAAGTTGTAATGTTCATTTTACCTTTTTATTGGCTTAGTAGATGAACAATAATTGAAAATTAGACAAAAGTTGTCAAACTCACAATGTATCAATTAAGTAATTCACATACTTCACACAAAACCGATAGGTCACGACGTATGTGACTATCTTAATGTCTGTTGGTACATTACGGCCAGGGGACATCGGCTGGCACGTACTTTTCAATTCAATAAACTTTACCAACAGCGGTACACTTCAATATATTTTATTGTATTTTGAAAGCAACCAGTTTTGGCAATTCATTTTGCCATCTTCAGGCGCTAACCTAAGTTCGTTGATTCGAAAAAAGCGTATGGGGCCTGAGGATGGCAAGCTGAAATGCCGAAACTGGTTGCTTTCAAAATAAAATATCTGTAAGTGTACTGCTGTTGGTGAAATTTATTGAATTGAAAAGAAACGTATGTGACTGGTGGCTGGGACGAGAGGTTGAAGGGATAAACAGCCACTACAAGCTATGGTCCAGATATCAGCTTGCTCTAGTTTCTAGAAATGCATACAGGAGTTCGGTAAACTGATTGTTTCTACAAGGTCATCGAGGGAGTGAATCAATAGTTAAGTTACGGATTCATATTCAGACTGAACAAAGGAGCGAGGAAGATCATAATTAGTCAGTCATTGGGGGGTTCTTAGGCAAGGGGGCTCATCACCAAACAGTAATTATTCACCTTAATCATCAGGCCAATAGTATATTGTAACAACACTACTCTCACATTCATAATTTTCTGTCAGTACTTTTGCATGCGTAATTAATTACCAAATTTGTTGACATTGTCAGCCAGGAAATAACCGATCTGTAGTAATTTTTTATTTATCTTAGGGATTGAAAATCCACGATGTCAATATCGCACGTGAAATATTCTTTATTTGGATTGCTTACTAGTTTCGGGTAACAATCTAGCCACCTTCAGATCAAAAAAATTCTTGATTAGTGTTGGTGCCATAACGGATTCGCACATCATTAAAAACGATAACATGCGTACATGACTTAATTAAACACAGCTTTTCATCGTTCTTGGTCAGAGTAATTGAACAATGGTCATAAAACGAAGGAGTTTTGCCCTTACAATTTAGTAACTGACACAATCAGTATTTACATCATTTCTGATGGTCTCTGTTGCAAAATGATACCAATATTGGTTGTGTCAGTTACCAACTTGTAACGGCATAGCTGCTTTGTTTTATGACCATTGTTCTATTACACTGGCCACTAACGATGAAAAGCTGTTTTAATTATATCATGTACGGGTGTTGACATTTTAAGAAATATTTTAATGATGTGCGAAGGCATAATGACACAAACACTAATCGAGAATATTTTATGATACGAAGATAGCTAGATTGTTAGCCGATACTAATAATCAATCCCAATAAACAATATTTCACGTGCGATCTTGATGTCGCTGGTTTTCAATTCCTAACGAAAATAAAACAATTACTTCTCTCGAACGTGAAGATTATCACTTTTCCAGGGTAGGTTCCGAACTAAGGCCTAATATAATGCGCCAGCTTGAGTGGGATTTCTGTATCAGACAGGCACACGAGATAAATGGCGACATATGGCGATAAGGGGTCTTTCCCCAGGGCCCCAATCGATTGATTCTCCCTCCCAGCAATCGATACGCGTCACCTTCAGTAAATCTAAGGGAGCACGCTGTGCCAGCGATACTGAGCGCTACACAACGTTGTCCGCATGTTTTATTTTGTAGACTGATGTGGAGAGGATCAGAGCTCGCATTAGTCTGTCAATGATGGTACCAGTCCAGTATGACAAGCAGACGGTGCATCTGTGGGATTTTGAAATTATGTGGGAGCCGGACCGTTAGCTGTGTGTGGATATTGCTGTTAGTTGTGCATTGATACTTCGATCTCTAAGAAAACTGTCTTTGAAAGGCAACAGGCTGGGTACGAGTCCTGATGTGGTGCACAGTAATCTGTTAAGATGTTCCATTGCAGAACACACTCCACTGCAATAACTGTAAATAATCCGAGAGAAAACTAGTTTTAGGAGCCGTTAAGTATTGAACTCCATGCGAGCAGTGCGAAACACCGTTATCAGAGATGTGACCTTTACCACAATCCTCACTCTTTAATTTAAAACTGCCTGCCGGAGTGGCCGAGCGGTTCTAGGCGCTACAGTCTGGAACCGCGCGACCGTTACGGTCTCAGGTTCGAATCCTGCCTCGGCCATGGATGTGTGTGATGTCCTTAGGTTAGTTAGGTTTAAGTAGTTCTAAGTCCCATAGTGCTCAGAGCCATTTAGTTTAAAACTAAACGCTCACGGGAGGTCATATAAATTTGCTACAGGACGCGAAATGCTATCTGATGTTCTATGTGCTACAGAATGGTCAGAATCGTATAAACAGGAGAAAACGACTGTTTGCACACAGTTGACGAAATACTGTCATCATCAAATAAAATATACATACATAGAATTTGGTTGGAGTAGGCCACAGTCGGAGCCGTTGGCTTTCTCGCTCCGTTTTTGTCTGCACTATTGTCCTCACACACAAATCCCTGCTGAAAAGATTCTGCAAATATTTGCTGACACACTAAGCACCGATAAGGGACGAAGAAGCTGTTTAAAATTCCCTTCTTTACCTGAAACACGTGGTGAAATAGCTGTTTGCTGAGTCTTACACGGGACGTGTTGACTAGCGACGACAGAAGAAAGGACAATTTGAAGCTTAGGTCCATCTGCAACTAAATAAGTGCAGTTTGTATACTTCTATACGCGTTTCGACTTAATTTCTTATGAAGCGCCTTCACTGCCATGAAATGCATTCTTACTTACAAGCAACGTTCTATTTCGCGATTTTTACGTTATAATTTTAGGTTATAAGCTGTTCTTGCATTCTTTGATGTATATAAATTAATTATTTCCTTTATTTTGTTACAGCAAGCGGTCGCTTGATTTATGGTAAATGTGTGTCCAAGTGATGCTAAGTGTTATTATCTTTAGATAAAGCATTATCTTGTCAACGATCTTCAAGTAGTGAGCTACACCCTTAATTTTTATATATGAAATTAGTGACTTTACTCATGGCACTTTTTTGCCTTTGTGTGCAGTCACTTTCAGAACTCAATCATCAAATTAACGATTGCATTCTGAACTGCTGGTGTATCCATGTATCACCACAATAAAATAGCAACAGTGAATGACTGCAGGAATATGAATGAGAACAGTAGCGTGTTTAAGTTTACAATAATAATGACAACTTTCATCCCTTTATACCTACAATCGAGCTGATAGATCTTACAAAAAGATGACAAACATAAACCAGAAAAGGAATGGTGCTTGATTGGCAAAGCATTTATTGGGGTGAAAACTATACAAGTTCTGCCCGGAATTAATCCCTTTTACAATGCAATCAGACTTTCATTTACATGAATCCTCTGTGAGGCCAAATTCTATTAAAATGGAATCAACTAAGGGCAGGTACACCACAAGCTATGGTTCACGGGGAACAGGGAGCTGTGAATTTCGTTTAACAACCCTAAGCTTGCGTAGCAAAACTTTACCCTTTCACCTTGATTCAGGCGGCACCAGAAAACGGCACGCCGTGGGCGAGGTGTGGAGCGCGACAGCAGCTGTAATGTTTTGATGCGTCCACGAAAACTTGCAAACTGCGCAGATTGGCATTCTAATTTTTAAAACGCGGGAAACTTCCCTATTAGAGCCCTGAGATACCCGCAGATTTCAATGTGAGGTACACCTGTTCGCTGGTCTTGCCATCCAATATGACTCACACGCACGATGATGCTTGCTGGAATTGTCAAACGTCAGACGGCCGACTCAGGATGAATAAGGTCACCCTCGTGACACACTATATGTCTTAGATGATACCCAATTCCACTAATGGTACAGTTGGAAATTGTCACTGGCTCTTAGGCCACCACAAGTTGCATACCACAAACTTCACCCACTAGAGAACGAACTGAAGTTCTCAACCACGAGAGGACCACAAGATGAAGAAGGCAAAGAATCGCAATCACTTTCCACCAAGCCTCATACAAGAGCGAAATTAGCAGAAAAACCTCGCCTCCACGTTGTACAAACCAATCGAATTATCCCCCACTCACTGAATCTTCCCTCTTGATTGTTCTGCTGGCCTGGTAGCCAATCCAGACACAGCACCGGGCTTTCCATGCTGCAGGAGCAAGCCCCTGCTTTGCACATGCTGAGGGGAGCCAATCAGCGACTCCAAATCTCTCATCTGAAAAAAGATTTTAGACTAAGGAGGCTTCATTCTTACGGTAGCCATGGCCATGTCTTGGCAAAAAACGTCTACCTAGACGTGATCACAGTCTCATTTATGAAGAGATCTAATCTTTCCAGGCCGACCATTTCCAATTTCTGAAACAAGGCTGTTAAGCTTCCCAGACAGTCCTGCCTATGAAATATGTTTTTTTTTCTCTCTCTCACGCTAAAAGAACCTGGCGACTACCCGGCATCAGGGGATTTACAGTCTTGCCTTCACTAAACACATGCAGCAGCTGCTCTGATCGTATCATCCCAACTTCTAACATGAGAATGCTTATAGTTTTATGACCGTCCCGCCGTTTGCACTACAGCTCAGATTACAGCACTCTCTCTTAAATGGCTTCCTTCACCCACTTTCCGCCATCTGGCTGCCTCCGCGGCGGACTGGCGTCTGGCCTGGGTAAAATGTTTTGCGAGCTTGCGCCCTCCTGTTCTAACTCTTTAAGTGGGAAGAGTCTTCGGAGTGTCACGGCCCGAGGTCAATCTGCAGGTACAATTCATAGATTGCTGCTTCCCCGTATCACTCGCACAGCCAGGTCGCTGGACACAACATTTATGGCCCACAGTCCATCTTTCTCCCCGTTCTCTGTCGCCTCCACTACAGCCCTCGGGTGCAAGTTCCCCACGTGCTACACGTGCAGTTATGGAACATTGAGCTCACAATTTCGTAATGTAAAAAAGTCATAATCCACACATACCAAACGTAGTATTGGGGAACACAGAGATCATGACCTCATATATGAATATTAATCTGCAAACTGCTGAGGTCATCGGTCCCTAGACTTACCCACAACTTAAACTAACTTATGCTAAGAACAACACACACACACACACACACACACACACACACACACACACACACACACATGCCCGAGGGAGGACTCGAACCTCCGGCGGGAGAAGCCGTGCAATCCGTGACATGGCGCCTTAAATTGCGCGGCCACTCCGAGCAACTTATTCTAACTCAAAGATAGATTACGGCTAGTCACTCCGTGGCGCTTACTGTCAGTGATTTGTTGGTACGGAAACTGTTTTCATCTGATTTCCATGTCCATGGACCAGGAACGTGGGGCAGATGAACTGGACTTATGACTCTCCCATTTATTGGGAAGAGCTATGCAGATTCCACGAACTTTGATTTTTTATCCTCCATTTTCCTTAGAGTTTTTCCCGTAGCAGAGAACGGGCATTGGACATTATTTTTAAGTCAATGATCTACTCATCGTTACAAATCTGGGCACCCTGAAGTCGTCATCACATGGGACATGAACGTGAAAGTGGGATGAGTAGAGTGTGTGACCCTATAAAGTGTCATTTCATGCTTGAACTATTCTCGAACGTTAAATACAAAACAGTTACGCTACATTTTCGAAACTAGCCATGAAAGGAGAAGCAATGCGCGTGAAGTCTAATTTCTACGTTACAGGTTGTACTGGAAGTATCTGAAAAGATATTTCTCTGTCCATTTTCTCCTCGCTCCTCTCTGTTCATCTCTTCCACTGCTCCTCCCGTCTCCATGTTTACTTCCACCCCTATTCTTTCTGTGTCCTCCTCCTCTTTCATTGCCTCTTCCCTTTCTCTGCCTATTTCTCCTCTTCCTCTGTTCATCTCTTACTCCCCCATCTCTCTCTCTCTCTCTCTCTCTCTCTCTCTCTCTCTCTCTCTGTCCCCTGTCGATGTTCATCTCCTCCTTCTTCCTTGCTCTGTCCATCTCCCCCTCTCCCCTGTCTGTCCACTTCCCTTTGTCAATCTTCTCCTCCTATCTATGTCTAACTCCTCTTTCCCCCTCGCTGTTCGTCCATCTCCTCCTCCTGCCTTCTCTCTTTACGTTATCACACTCACTCCAATAGGAGGCTGGTGGTTCTCACCCCCAAAGTATTTTAGTCCAGATTGTAAATAATTTGTGTATCAAATTTGATTGATATCGTTCCAGGGGTTTAGAATGAGGTTTTAACCCCTAGGTCTGTCCGCATATGCAGATGTCAAATATATTTCACACGTATTTAACACATTTCACGCGTATTTGTTCACATATTTCACTTCTATGTCTAGCGAATTTCGCTCTACAATTTCATTTTCAAGCAGCTCAACTTTTATGACGTATCTTCTGAACTATGTGGTGTAAAACGATAAAACTGTGGCACATCCAGTGCTATATGTGCCTACTGCCTGCGAAAGAGTGTTAACAGTAAAGAAGAACAAAAATAAAATGTCTAGTATGATGAGGCAGTTTCTCAAGATCCTCAGCGTTTATCATGTCGAACTGTGTCTCTTACGATAACATATTTTTCTAGGTACATTCAGCGACAAATCCGAATATTGCCTGTGAAATGTGTTGTGAATAAAATTAGTAGCAACGAAGTAACAAATTAAAACGTGTTGTATGATGCTATAGCAGAATGATGTGATTTTTCTGCTACATTCAGTGGTATATGCGTAAACTGAAAAATGTGTCAGGAGTACAGTAAGTAGTAAAGAAGTAAGGAATTGAAACGTCGTGAGTCACGTGGAAGATTCACTGCATGAACAGTGAAGATGTAGTAAGTAATAATTTTCCTCTTTTCATCATTTTGTTTGGATCGCCAGGGACAAGTACTTCCGTTAAGAATAGATGAATAGATTGAAAAATTGGCCAACCAGTTGCAAATAAAGTTTTACTATTCCTTGACCATGGTTTCGATATCTGTAAAAGTATCTTCTGCAGAAGTATTGGCCTTATTACTTAACATCATGCAATAGGCGCCACAAGATTAAAATATTTGCGTAACATCACATCATGTGATGTAAAGAGCCAATACTTCTGAAAAAGATATGTTTACAAATATCGAAACCATGTTCAAGGGATAATAAACCTTTATTTGCAACTGGTTGGCTGATTTTTCAATCTATTCATCTATTCTGAATTACACACTTACTGTTTCGCAGCCATGTTTCAGGTTTTGAGATACTTAAAGGTTTGAAATTATGTGTAAGGTTTGTTGTAAGGCAGTAAGTGCTCTCATTCTCAAATGCTGGATGACTACAAAATGGAGATTCTCGGATCGCGGGATACACTGCATTTTCATCGCCTCCCCATTCCTTTGATAGGTTGGGTTTTTACAACCACAGTGACTCTTTCCATACAGTAAATGATGTGTGTCCCAAGTTTGGCTGAAATCGTTCCAGTGGTTTAGGAGGAGATGTGGAACAAACGTTCATACATACATACGTACATCCATACACACATTCATTTTTATAATTTGTATGGATTTTCAACTGTGTGAGTTTTCGATATTAATCGTCGTGCACCATGTAGACGTAAATGTCGATCTGGAGCTTCCTTTCTAATCACTGGCCATCAAGCAGGACCTTAAAACATAACAAAAAAAAACTGCTATCTTCACAGGAGGTGTTTGGCATGCCGGGTACCCCGCAGGCGCTGCAGAACAGAAGGGCAGCGGCCGCGTGGGGCGGCGTGGACGCTGACGCATGTCGGCTCCTAATCTGAGCGGCTGACGGCTTTTGTCGCCCGTGTGGGCGCGGCGCGGCGCGTGTGGTCCACTTCTGGGAAGCGCCAGCGGTGGCGCTGATAAGCCAGTGGCGGCTGCAGAGCGCCCGCAGCCTGGGTGTCGACTGCCGGAAATGTGAGCGCCGCTGCAGCACAGGCGCATTCCGCCACCATCGCGGGCTGTCTGGCCGCCGCTGCGCCCTCCGGGGCACGGTGAACCACTGCTGACTGCGGACCGGTGGAGCCACCGTTTCCGCCCAGAAGGGCTGCATTACTGGGTCCATCATCACTGTTCTTCAGCGTAAACAAGGCTATAAGCCTGCCCTCCTCCCCCGCTCTCCTTCCCGCCGCCCACACACGCATGTTCGTCTATCTCCACAAACCACCTCACGATGAGTGGCGGAGGATATTTCTAGTACTACCATCACCGCTCCTCCCCCTCGCTATGCCAATAACGAATCGCGTCTGAGAAGAATGATTGTCAGTCGAACTCTGTATTAGCTGTCAGTTCTCTGGTTGATTCAAATGGCTCTGAGCACTATGCGACTTAACTTCTGAGGTCATCAGTCGCCTAGAACTCAGAACTAATTAAATCTAACTAACCTAAGGACATCACACACGTCCATGCCCGAGGCAGGGTTCGAACCTGCGACCGTAGCGGTCGCTCGGCTCCAGGCTGTAGCGCCCAGAACCGCACGGCCACTCCGGCCGGCAGTTCTCTGGTATCTGATGTCATTTGGTGAGGTGTATGCGGAGCGTAACAGACTAATGTGTTGCCCGATTGTTTCAATAGGAAACCCATCTGCGATGAGCAACGCCCCCCTTCTAACGTCTCCCAATGGAGGTTGTCCAGCCTCTCCGCAACGCTCTCGCGACGACTGCATGGCTACTGTGAGGAAACGCGCCGTGATTCCTTGTATCTTCTCTGCCTCTTCTATTATTCCTCGTTGAATGCATCCTATACCGATGAGCAATATTCGGGAATCTATCGAATAAGTGTTTCGTAAACTGCTTCGTACGTGGATGAATTTTTTTTTTCTTTAAGATTTTTTCAGTGAATCCCAGCCTGGCATCTGCTTCACCTACTAATCATCTTTTGGATGTTGTACCACCTCTCCTCATTTTCATGTTTTCTAAGAAGAAGTGAAGAGGAATTCCACCTTATGCAAGACACAGTTTTATAGTTTGGTCTTATCCATACATGTTTCAGCAGTTCATGTGCTATCTTCAGTGGGCTTTATTCTTTACTGTTACATGTAATGTTTTGTATAGCTTATATGACTTTTGGTTTAAAAGTATTTGAATTTGCAAAAGGAGCGAACATTAGGCGTCAAGCATTTTACAGTAGTTGTACAACGAATATTTTACAGCTGCCGTCATACGTGCGACGCATGTGAACAAATACATATATTCGTTATTTCCAAATTCAACATGAAACTAACAGCTTAAAAATATTGTTAATGAACGACAAGCAATGCCTCAACTCAGAGACGTATGTCATAACTGTATCCCGTATGTAAAAGAGTGTAAAGTATTTGACACCCGATGATCGCTCCTTTCACAAATGTAAATACTTTTAAGCAAAAATTTCGTATAACCTACAAGAGAGATTAATATGTAACACAAAGTGTTGGAAGATGTCTGGGTAAAATTGAACTAGAAATCGTTGTCTTTTATAACGCGAAATTCCTCTCCACCTCCCTCTACTTTTTGTTTTATGTGGCCGTTCCATTCTAAGTCGAAAGCTGACTCCCCAGCGTTTTATGCTACTGTTTACAGCGATTTATCATTTTATCGTAACTGAACAGTAGTGGATCTCGTTTTTCGCACGACACGATAAATTTATGTACGTTGAGGGTCAACTTCCAGTCACCACCTCATTCGTCGTCCCCTACAGATCTTCCTGCAGCTCACATGACTTGGGAAGTTGCTATCTTCCTAGTGAAAGCAGGATCTTCTGCGAACAGCCTCATGAAGCTTCCGAAGTTATCCAGTAAATAATCACTATTAACTGTGAACAGTAACGGCTCGGCGACAACCTTTGTGGCAAATTATTTTTGCATTCGTTGATATTGTTCAGTTAAGAAGGACGTGTTGAGTTCTATCTGAAAGGAAGCCCTGCTGGTTACAAATCTGGTCGAATATTCGATAAACTCTTTTTTTTTCACCAAACGACAGTGGCGAATTTGTCGAATGTCTCCCGGAAGTCAAAGAACACGGCATCAACCTTGGCGCTTTTGTCTTGGACGGTCCCGCTCTCATGGACGGACGGGGTCAACTGATCCGCAGGTGCCTCGTTACATGGAAACTAATAATCACTATAAAAATTTGACAACTGACACGTAGTAAAATGAAGGATAATTTCAAAACCATAGAGTGCTGCGGCTCTCTTCTCGAAAAATGTGCCAGCAATTGATCAGTCAATGGATTTGTAAGTGTCACTTATCACTTCTTTCACTTCTGGCGATGTTGGTTGACGTTAAATGCTGAGCTGAATTGTGATTCGAAATCAACATTAAATGTAGGTCTCTTTGTAACTAGCTGCTTAAGTCAGTTCAGAGACCAGAGGAAGGCCATGGCGTAGCACATCCTGTAGGTCTTTGTTTAGTAAGGCATTATGGTGCTCGAAATAACCTTCAGATCGATGAGAGCTTTAATTTCTTGTTATAGATTAAGTACCAGTAGTATGTTGAAAAACGAATGAATGATCAAGTTCTCCTAAACACGATATCTTTTGCATTGAAAGCCGGCCGAAGTGGCCGTGCGGTTAAAGGCGCTGCAGTCTGGAACCGCAAGACCGCTACGGTCGCAGGTTCGAATCCTGCCTCGGGCATGGATGTTTGTGATGTCCTTAGGTTAGTTAGGTTTAACTAGTTCTAAGTTCTAGGGGACTAATGACCTCAGCAGTTGAGTCCCATAGTGCTCAGAGCCATTTGAACCATTTTTTTTTTGCATTGAAAATAAGTTTTGTTTCCTTTCTTGGCCGTCTCGGTTGCTATCAGTGCCGACAGTCTATCGTTAGCATGCTACAATGGCATTAGAGCCAAACCACTCGCTGCCAGCAAAACAAATCGTATCAGCAACAACAGTCTGTTTTTGTTCCTTTCTTCGAAAACTCATTTCCGAAGTCTCATACCAGCCCGATAACCATCGCCATAATATGAAAATTTCTGTATCGAATACGCCAAAGAACGGCGTGTCGTCCAACAAAGCATGTGCCTGGAAAAACAGGGTGTCCAATATCATCCGAGAAAGACAATGTCGATCCATTATTTGAGATGCATGGGAGGACACATGTTCAGAACTAAAACCCACTAACCCACTTCCCTGAAGTCAGTTTTTATGGTAGTGTGTATGGCTTTTTTTTTTTTAGGTTAAACCATTCTTCCGCGAGAATCAACATTGATATCTTAAATACCGATTTTGTGAAACCAAGATAATAGCGCTCATTTACGAGATCTTGAAGCCCATGTGTGGCGAAGTCCAGGTTGCTACTGTATTTCTTGATCTTTTGGAAGCCTTCTAGACGGTTCCGTAGCCCAGTAAATAGGTGTTCTTTCAGAGCGTTGAACAGGCAAAAAGGAGTCTGTTTTTCACTATACACTGAAGAACCGAAGACACTGATACACCTGCCTAATATCGTGCAGGACTCCCACGGGCACGCAGAAGTGTCGCAAGATAACGTGGCATGGAGTCAGAGTAATATCTGAAGTAGTGCTGGAGGGAACTGACACCATGAATCCTGCAAAGATGTCCATAAATACGTAAGAGTACGAGGGAGTGGAGATCTCTTCTGAACAGCACGTTGCAAGGCATCCCAGATATGTTAAATAGTGTTAATGTCTGGGGAGATTGGGGTCCAGCGGAAGTGCTTAAACTCAGGAGAGTGTTTATGGAGCCATTGTGTAGCAATTCTGAACGTGTAGGGTGTCATATAGTCCTGCTGGAATTGCTCAAGCCGGTCGGAATGCACAATGGACATGAATGGATGCAGGTGATCGGACAGGATGCTTACGTACGTGTCACCTGTCAGAGTCGCATCTAGACGTATCAGGGGGTCCCATATCACTCCAACTGCACACACACCCACACCATTACAGAGCCTCCACCACCTTGAACAGTCCCCTGCTGACAGGCAGGGTCCATGGAGTCATGAGGTTGTCTCCACACCCGTACAAGTCCACCCGCACGATACAATTTGAAACGAGACTCGTCCGACTAGGCAACATGTTTCCAATCATCAACAGTCCAGTATCGATGTTGACGGGCCCAGGTGAGGCGTAAAGCTTTGTGTCGTGCAATCATCAAGGGGGCCTTCGGCACCGAAAGCCCATATCGATGATGTTTCGTTGAATGGTTCGCACGCCGACATTCGTTGATGGCCCAGCTTTGAAATCGGCAGCAATTTGAGAAAAGGTCGGAGATGCTGTGTCCCATCGCTCGTGCGCCGACTATAAAACCACGTTCAAACGCACTTAAATCGTGCTAAACTGCCATTGTAGCAGCAGTAACCGATCTAATAACTGCATCTGACCTTGTCTTACATAGGCGTTGATAACAGCAACGCCGTATTCTGCCTGTTTACATATCTCTGTATTTGGGTACGCATGCCTATGCCAGTTTCTTGGGCGCTTCAGTGTAAATGCGAAACCACGTCAGAAGTGATATTAAAGTCCGCTGTACAGCACTGAAGAGAGAGAGAGAGAGAGAGAGAGAGAGAGAGAGAGAGAGAGAGAGAGAGAGAGAGTCACCGCTTTTCAACTGTTTACGACGAAAACGCAAATGAGTTGGTGGACGGCTTCAGCAGTTCTCTGAGGCTGCTTGAGGGAGATGCTGGTGTACACGCGCAGTTCACGAAATGAAGTTTGCTCCGGAAATGCATGTTAATTTGAAGACCATAACGCTTTGAACATAAAAACTTTGTTGTTGTTGTTGTTGTTGTTGTCTTCAGTCATGAGACAGGTTTGATGCAGCTCTCCGTGCTACTCTATCCTGTGCAAGCTGCTTCATCTCCCAGTTCCTACTGCAGCCTACATCCTTCTGAATCTGCTTAGTGTATTCATCTCTTGGTCTCCCTCTGCGATTTTTACCCTCCACGCTGCCTTCCAATACTAAATTGGTGATCCCTCGATGTCTCAGAACATGTCCTACCAACCGATCCCTTTTTCTAGTCAAGTTGTGCCACAAGCTCCTCTTCTCCCCAATTCTACTCAAAAAACTTGCTAGCATGTGCTATAGATGGGTTTCACCACCGATTATACGCATGGCGTGTGCGAGGTGTTTACATCATCAGCGTGAATAGGAAAGTGGTTTCTCACAGTTTCTCTTCACTACAAGAAATATGAAACCTCCTGGCAGATTAAAACTGTGTAACACTTCAGGCCGGGACTTGGCCTTTCGCGGGAAAGTGCTCTGCCGACCCAGGTAGAGGTTCGAAGGTAGGAGATGAGGTTCTGGCGGAAGTAAAGCTTTGACGACGGGTTGAGAGTCGTGCTTGGGTAGCTAAGTCGGTAGAACACTTGTCCGCGTCGCGGTCTGGTACACAGTTTTGTCACGAAGTTCCAGATTATTGTTCTGAAGCGTCACAATATTACAGCACTGAAACCAAGGTAGCCCTTAAATGGACTTGGAATGAATTCCTTTTATTTGTTGCGAAGTACAGACGGCGATACTTGCTATATGAAAAAGACTGTGTGCCAAACAGGTCTCGAACCCAAGTACCCACCTTCCCTAGCTCTGTTCTGCAGCTACAATTGCTCGGGTGCGCGTTGCGGACGCAAGTTCTAATTGGCGACCTGAAAAAGGAATACATTCCCCAAAATTCTTAGCCGACGTACCATGTTAAAGAAAGACCAGATGTTGCAAAGTGTATTAATAATAAACAGAGGAAAATCTCAGCATAAGTAATTGTTCTTTGGCCCCAAGGGTGCGCCGCGCGAGGTAATCGCGTGGTCCCTGGCGCCTTGCCGCGGTTCACGCAGTTTCCCCCGTTCGAGTCCTCCCTCGGGCATGGGTGCGTGTATATGTGTTGTTCTTAGCGTAAGTTAGTTTAAGTTAGACTAAGTAGTGTGTAAGGCTATGGACCGATGACCTCAGCAGTTTGGTCCTATAGGAACTTACCACCACCCAAGGGTGCTAAACAACGGATAATCCACGAACTGTATCGGCAATGCAAATAAACGACAATTTCGCTATGAAAGAATGTTGCTGCTGTTTGGCGCTCAGTTACTGAAGACGAAATAGCTCTGAACCTACGGTGTGTATGATCAGAGTTCAGGAAGCTCTCAACTCGTGTAGTTAAAATTTACGCATTTTAGCAATGTAAATATCTGTTTGCTGCTAATCTCACTAACCTTCCATTTATGCTGTACGATTCTCACAGTATTATGCTGACCACACTTCACACCGAACGCGTGACCGTCGAATTCATATTAATAGCCCATCAGCTGCTCAGGAAATCTTGTTCATCGATTTCCGAAATCAAACGTTGCTTTAACGTTACTGATTCCATAAGTTGCTGCATTGTTTTGCTCAGTAAAAGTAATGAAATTCTGTTTTCTAGCAATAAAAGTAGTCACCCCTTCAAAAAAGAAGCAATGTTAACTATAGATTCCTTATTATAGAAACATTATGGTAAAGCAAATGACTGCCCGTTTCACGCGACGGATCGTTACGCCGTCTCTCGCTCCGCTACACTGGCAGGCTGCTCCTAAGCATCGTAGGAATCTGGAGTCTCGCTATTTCCAGCGCCTTCCAGAAGTCAATGGAAATCCACCCAATGTAGTATAAATAGACCGTCACCAGGGGAAGACGACCACCCCAAACATGCGTTCCGCCCCTCCGTGGAACGGCCCTCAGTGATCTTCCGTTACAGGAATGTTGTAATTATAGATTCGGTGGCGATACATTCATCTAAATTAGCAGAAGTATCTTTACAACTACTCGGTCTCGTTATTTTATTTTTAGTCGTTTACAACACAGCAAGGGCACTTCAAGATATGATTGTTTCATTAAAGATTAAGGACGACAAAGAGTGGCACTTAAAACTTTCTCGGAGTGCAGATCGTTCTACCGAATTTCCAAAGAGCTTAGCAGACCTATACCATGACGAGTACATACATGGCCACAAAATCCTAAACCGAAATATCACATCAGAAAGTTACTGACATCCGGTAGACACCCCAGAATTTCCTACAACGATGACAGAGAGATGTGCAGTCTAAGGTCAAAGGAATAACTGGGTACCATCTACAATGATTACAGAGCTTCAGAAAAAGAAACCTGTACTCTCTCATTGGGAAAAGTAGGTAGGTACCGGACGCTAGTTTGGGTAGTTGGCTCAGATGGTAAACTGTGCCTGAGAAAGGTTCTAGTTCGAATCTCGATACAACGCAGTTTTGATACTTCGGGAAGTTCGCTATTAGCGGACCCTCGGCTGAAAGTCAAAGTTTCCATTTAGGAACTCACTCACCTGCTTACGCATAGGTATGCCGTAAGAGACTGGATCGTGAAGCACATGTCTGCTTTCATACACCTATTCTTCCAGTGTTAAGGAAGGTTATATTGAATCCCTGTTTGGACTGTTTCCGTCTCCGTTAGTTCACACAAACCACATCAGGAAACTATCCTCACGTGTCTTATGAGTTATCCTAGTCTGTTTCGTCACCAGATGTCTCTCACTAAAAGACAAGGAACTGTTATCCCTGCGACATCTTTGACATTTAACAGCCAATTTGTAAAAGATACTACTGATTCGCATAAACGTTAGAGCTTTAGAAGAGTTCATGATAACCCACGTAACATCGTTGTTTTGTGTCATTTCGGAAAGAAAAAAATTTCATGCGGTGTGGTCAGTGAACTCGTGCGAATTTTCATTTAATGTAAATAGTACTGCCCGAGCTAAATGTTAGGTTATAAGTATAACATGAAGTCACTACATCCCACATTATCGGAAGCCATAAAGACACTGCATACCTTTCGCGAATAGCTCTGCTTGAAGAAAGAATACTGCAGAGAAATGGTTTAGCCACAACTCAGGGGAGGTATCCAAAATGTATCTTCCACTCTGCGAAGTACATTAGTCCTATTGCAGCATTACAATAAAACACACGTATTTTCAACGTAAATCGGATTGTGTATACATGTAAGGAAACTTAACAAAAGCTCCTCAAATTTTAATGTTCCTGCGTTCCTAATTACAAAGACGCGTGAAATAGCAATGGATCTATCTGTGGAATTAAGTCACTCTTACAGCTCTTACAGAAAGACAATCCTGAATTTTAAAAATATTTTATAGTGTAACTGTTCTTGGAGGCATTCACTGGTGTGACAACAGTCTTGGAACACCTCCCAATATCGTATCGGACCACCTTTTCCCTGGCGTATTGCAGTAACTCTACGTGGCGTGGACTCAAGTCGTTACAAGTCCTCTGCAGAAATATTGAACCATGATGTCTTTATAGCCGTCCTTGACTGCAAAAGTGTTGCCGGCACTGGCGTTGGGTGGCCAAATCATTTGTTCGAATTGTCCAGAATGTTCTTCAAATTCCCACGCCCGGTTTCCCGGGTTCGATTCCCGGCGGGGTCTGGGATTTTCTCTGCCTCGTGATGACTGGGTGTTGTGTGATGTCCTTAGGTTAGTTAGGTTTAAGTAGTTCTAAGTTCTAGGGGATTGATGACCTTAGATGTTAAGTCCCATAGTGCTCAGAGCCATTTGAACCATTTGTTCTTCAAACCAATCGCGAACAATTGCGGTCCAGTGATATCGTACACTGTCATCCACAAAAATTCCATCGTTGTTTGGAAACGAAGTCCATGAATGGCTGAAAATGGCTAAGTAGCCGAACATAGCTCAGGGTCTATTCCATTCCAGGTAAACATAGCCCATATCATTATGAAGTCATCACCAGCGTGCACAATGCCTTGTTGACAACTTGGATCCACGACTTTATGGGGTCTGCGACTCACTCGAGTCCTACCATTACCTGTTACCAACTGAAATCGCGACTCACACGTCCAGGCCATGGTTTTCCAGACGTCTAGGGTCCAACCGATATGGCCACAAGCCCAGGAGAGCCGCTGCAAGAGATGTGCTGTTAGCAAAGGCAGCACCCTTGTCGGTCGTCTGCTGCCATAGTCCATTAACGTCAAATTTCGCCGCACAGTCGTAACGGATACGTTCCTTGTACGCCCACCATTGATTTATGAGGTTATTTCACGCAGTACTGCTTGTCTGTTAGCACTGACAATTCTACGCAAACGCCGCTGCTCTCGGTAGTTAAGCGAAGGCCGTAGGCCAATGCATTGTCCGTGGTGAGAGGTAATGCCTGAAATTTGGTATTCTCGGCATACTCTGACACTATGAATCTTGGACTATTGCATTTCGTAACGACTTCTGAACTGGAATTTCCCCTTAGCTCCAACTACTATTCCGCGTTCGAAGTTTGTTAATTCCCGTCGAGTGGCCTTAATCACGTCGGAAATCTTTTCACATGAATAATCTGAGTACACATGACAGCTCCACCAATGCAACGTCTTTTTAAACCTTGTATGCGGACGCTTCCACCATCTGTGTATGTGAACATCGCTCTCTCATGACTTTTGCCGCCACACTGTGTGTACAATGTCCACGACTACCGAGGCAGATATTACAGCTTGGAGAGCGAATTTGTTATAACAAATACCTCGTGTTGTTAGTATTCATGTGGCTTGGCCATAGTCTCTAACTGCAACAATTTCTATTAAGCACAGAGTTGATGAACCAGATTTGGCGAGGAATATCTGCGGAATCACCCAGTACCCTGTCTCTTTCATGTTACTCGTATGATCCGTGTCCTCAAACATTGTGGATTACGTTTTTCCTCGGTTGCCGAGTGTGCTATGAAGAATCTCTATATGGTAGGGGTATGTCGGTGGAAAGAAAGTGATATTTTCGCCAATTGGTCTGCATGTTCGTTATCCCTGTTAGCAACATGTCCTGGTATCCTCCGTAGATGAATCAGTTGACACAGCTCCCTTGTTCTGTTTGTAACTTCTAAGTACATCGTGTGCCAAGGTATTTACATTTCTTTTCCTTCTACTGCCTTCATAAGAGAGTGTAGGGCACTTGTCGAGCCAATATAAATTAGAACTTTATCGACTTTTAACTGTTGCAGTACCAAGAGGATGGGGGAATGGGGAAAAGGAGGTTACTCTGTGCCCACTTTTGGAAACACTGTAATCTCAATTACTATATATTTTAAAATTTTGAAAAAATATTTATTGGTTCTAATTGATTCAACAATGTTTTAAATTTTTCAGTTTAATTTAACCTGAAACTTCACATCTCAGTAGTAGATGTCACTGTCCCCAATGAATGTCATAAGGTACTCAATATTTTTCAGTTTCAGGACCTTACATAAAAGTAAGTATCTCTTTAAAATGAATGTTGTGAACAAAAGTGAACAACTTTTAGCGAAATTCGCCTTTAATTTTTTTTGTGGGATGGGCATAAAGAAACACACCCTCCCCCATTGGTATTACATGTCACTGAAAATGTGTTTATGTTGCTGAGAGTTTGCTGTTAGGTGTTTTCCTGTTCTGGCCCTACTGACACATCAGAACCTCTTCAAAAAGATTGTTCTTAATATAACCCAACAAAATTATCGAATTTATTTTTTGGGGTGTGCATAAACTAAGCTCCAACCCTTCCTTGGGAAAGCGCGTTATGAGAAGTGTGTTGGTATTGGTAGGGTTAAGTCAACCATGTAGAGAAAAGCTTGGTGAATGGTATACAACTCCGCAGTTAAAATAGCCGCTTCTGTTGATAGCTGTTTGCTTATCAAAAATGCGGCTTCTGCAGAGATGTATTCGGTTGGTACCTAAGTTCGTAGCAAAATGTTCAAATGTGTGCGAATTCCTAAGGGACCAAACTGCTGAGGTCATCGGTCCCTTTACACACTACTTAAACTAACTTATGCTAAGAACAACAACCATGCCCGAGGGAGGACTCGAACCTCTGGCGCGAGAGGCCGCGCAATCCGTGACACGGAGCCTCAAACCGCGTGGCCACTCCGCGCAGCTAAGTTCGTAGCGTTTATCCACAAGTCAAGAATCACAGCAGGTATACATAACAGAGACTTCATTCATTAATAATATAATCACCTTCACCACTTACAACAATTTGCTGCCGCTGGAGTAACTTTTCGATTCCGCAGCTGAAGATATCACGTGTTTTTGAGCCAAAGAACTCGTTGAGCCACGTTCGAAGCGCATTTTCATTCGGAATGGAAGTTTCTTGAAGGTTGTTAGACGGAGAATGGAAAAGGTGAAAATCAGAGCACAAGATCCGGTGAATAAGGTGAAAAGACTTCCCAACCCAGCTCCTCTGTTTAGCAGAAAATGTGCTGGCCTTATCGTGGAGTAGCATCACTTCACGCAGTCTTCCTAGTCGTTGTTTTTGGACTGCGTCTGTAAGAAGTCTCAGTTGTTGCTAATAAATGTGAACAGCGATGGTTATACCTCCGAGAAACGAATTCACAGTATAATAAAGACACAATTTCTCATCACCAGTAACGACACGGGATAGGAATGGTGGTTGGTGTCTATGAGCTAATTGATGGCGGGCAAGCAGATATGCACATATGGCACCCGCTGATTTTTGTGATTTTGGTTTAGAGCATGCTGTATCCATACACCGAATTTTTGAACAGTCTTCATTCCATACAAATGGCGCACGATGGTGGAATGATTACAGTTCGTTACATTTGCCAGTTTTCGAGTACACAGACGTCGATCGACGTGGATTAATGCTTTTAGACGATCTTAATTAAACTCCGAAGGTTTTCCTGCATGTGGAGAGTCACGAACGTCAAAACGACCCTTCCTTTAAACGGGAAACCCATTTTCTTGTTGTGCTCTACCCAATGTCATTATCCCCAAGCACTGCACTGCACAAATGTTTCCCGCTGCCTCCGCTGTTGTCACCCCTCTACTACTGAACTCAAAACGAAGAGTCTGTTGGAAATGTCCCGATTTATCTAATTGGCACTCCATTTCCTAGCATCCACAGCTCCACACACTATCTCTAAATGACAACATGTAAAAAACGGAAACTCTACGAACTTATGGGCCAACTTAACACCTTTCAGAGCCATCCCAATACAATTTGTACCAGCCCCTGGTAATTACAATCCAGTTTCGACTGTTAAGAGCAGGGGCGTCCAACAGGTATCTGTGCAGCCCAAGAAGCGAGAATCAATCTCAGAATCTGAAAAAGTTCACGGGATTTCCTTTACGTAAACTTACGATAAACTGAACCTTTTAAATGTGAAACGGTGCACACGATGCTATTCTCTCATTGGTCTATCTTCTTTTTTCCCCCTCTCTCGGCGGTTATTGTTGGTGGTAAGCATTTTATGTGCGGCCCGATAGAACTCGTCTTCTTCCAGTGTGGTCAGCTAAGCTAAAAGGCTGGTTGAGAGGCTCTCAGTTCACTCATTGGTTCGGATCGTAGTAGGATTTTGTTTGCAGGAAGAGTTGTCGCGGAGCTGCTGGGCCGCAAAGTCTTCTGTGGCGTTCGGAGGCCGGACTGGCATCTGCCTGGCGGGACTTCCGCGCTGGGATGAGGCGGCGCTGGGCGCTGGGCGCTGGGCGCACGGTTTAATTAGCGGCGCGAGCCAGTAGCGGCGCCTGCGCTCCAGCCGGCGCGTGCGTTGCTATTCATAGCCGCGGCGGCGGCGGCCACGCGAGCATTCTGCTGTCCATCTGGCCGCTGGAGAGGCGGGCCATACACACTGACACCTGCCTACTGGCGCTTCACAAGTTTTGAGACTGCATAGATATCTAAATGGCAACAGTGTCAAAAATGTGTTCACGCGTACGTGTGAAAGGCAGCGACGGAGTGCAATGCATAAACATTCTTTTTCGCTGTGGAAAACAGGGACGTTACACTATCGTGGCATGTATTCAGAAAGCAGGAAACGATTGTGCACCAATATTTGGGTCTAACATTAAAGAGTATAAAGACTATTCCTCCCAAAGCCTTGGAACTATTTCAACCAAATTTGGCACACAGTGTGCTTACCAAGTACCAGCACTGTGGCTGTAAGAACCTCCTGGTTTCCATAGGAGCAGAGCTATGGGCAAAAATGATTTTTCAGCCCCTGTCATGTAGGCTGACCTGCACAATAGGTGTGTTGTGTAGGAATATCAGCCTGCCATACTAAGCAGCTCTGCAGAGCAGTCTACATGTCTGTGGCCAACAAACAGTTTTTCAGCCCCCAACATGTAGGTTGACATGCACAGCAGGTGTTTTGTGGGAGTATTATCAGCCTAATTTCTCGATCTGTTTTGCAGGGGCTACATGTACAGATGGGCATGGCTCAGGGAAGAGAGAGAGAGAGAGAGAGAGAGAGAGAGAGAGAGAGAGAGAGAGGAGGTGAACAGATAATGGGGGAAGATTATATGTGGAATATGGTCTGTGTGTCAAATGCATACCTGAGCAGAGGTTTGAGGGGGGGGGGGGGGGGAGAAGTGGGGTGAAAGGCTAGTATGACAATAAAATTAAGAGAGTTCATATATACATGTATAGATGAGAAACCCAGTTAGTTAAAAATTAACAATCAATGGATCTATTAAATGGCTTCCACTATTGCTTTAAGGAATTTGGGCAAGGGTCCCTTGAAGGCTCAGTTTTGACATTCTTCCTTTCTGCTTACTTTCTGGCTGTGCAGTACCATTTTATAGATGGTACCTTCCCCCACTCAGTACGGTGTTGGCACTTTTGCCATGGCCAGTGCGTTTTCAGTTTAATGTCATGCAAACATTTCATGATTGATTGAAACAATGAGGCTTTCTGTGATTGCGAAACTTTGAGGTCGTTTTGGGCAGAGATCTTCCCTATGCTCTTTCCGTGCATTACGGATGCAAAGTTTGTGTTCATCAGTTCTTTAGTGGTGCTAGTGCCAGTCTTCTTGATATTAGTCTTATGCGATCCAAGTCAGCTACATCATTATGTATCATTAGCCGAGGGTTCTTCTTAATCTTGTGGCATTTTATGCAGTATCTCTGGCGGCGATATATGCAGGAGAGGTGAGTTTTATTGTACCACTGACAGTGCGCATTGTTCATATGCAATGTTAGTGTTTGTCCTCCTTTTACCTTCGGGCTTTGTCAGCGTGACTCTTAGATATTTATGGCTGTTGTTAGGGTTGAAATGCTTCCCTTCAAAGCTGACAAACTCTCTTCTTGCTGAGTGACTACAAACGTGGCATCATGATACTTCTGTCTCAATTCCGGCTGTGGTCTCTATTACAGGCACTAGTCTATATAAAGATAGTGTGATATGTTCTTCCTACTAGAGTTTCCCCTGCCTAATTTTTCTCGATGTATTGCGTCTCCTGTGTGGTAGAATCTTCGTTAATGACGTTGCTGGGTCTATGCAGTTTGCGAGAGTGGGGAAAGGGTGGGGGGTGGCAGGGATGGTTCAAATGGCTCTGAGCACTATGGGACATATCATCTGAGGTCATCAGTTCCCTAGAACTTCGAACTATTAAACCTGACTAACCTAAGGACATCACACACATCATACCCGAGACAAGATTCGAACCCGCGACCGTAGCAGGCGCTCTGTTCCAGACTGAAGCGCCCAGAACCGCTCGGTCACAAAGGCCGGCGGAGGGAGAGAGGGCGGTGGCGGCTCGCTGAAAACTGAGAAGTGAGAAAGCTTTTCACTGAACGTAGCCGTCCAGAAGAACCCGCAGACGCTATTGTATGTCCAGATGGACTAGTCAGCAATCCAGCATGTGATCCTGTTAACTGAACAATAAATGGAAATCGGAGGGAGCTGCCACTTCGCTACTAAGTCACTCAAACTTCTGGCTAGATGAAGTGCAGATTATGATTTTGAGCGCAGTGATTATCAGCTGGTAAACACATGCCAAGGTCCGGTCACAGATGAAGTGGCAAAACATATACGAGCCATCATATTCAACTCGACTTCTAGGAGATGATGTCCTAAGAGTTACTCAGTGTTACACATCACCGTGCGTTGCCTCTTAATGGAATGGGCTGGCACAGTTAAGTGAAAAGTCTGCCTGACAATGTTCGACTAGTCTCAAGATAATAACTAAAACCCGGGAAAATTTATTCTTATTTTTTATTAACACAGTATGGATTATATACACTCCTGGAAATGGAAAAAAGAACACATTGACACCGGTGTGTCAGACCCACCATACTTGCTCCGGACACTGCGAGAGGGCTGTACAAGCAATGATCACACGCACGGCACAGCGGGCACACCAGGAACCGCGGTGTTGGCCGTCGAATGGCGCTAGCTGAGCAGCATTTGTGCACCGCCGCCGTCAGTGTCAGCCAGTTTGCCGTGGCATACGGAGCTCCATCGCAGTCTTTAACACTGGTAGCATGCCGCGACAGCGTGGACGTGAACCGTATGTGCAGTTGACGGACTTTGAGCGAGGGCGTATAGTGGGCATGCGGGAGGCCGGGTGGACGTACCGCCGAATTGCTCAACTCGTGGGGCGTGAGGTCTCCACAGTACATCGATGTTGTCGCCAGTGGTCGGCGGAAAGTGCACGTGCGCGCCGACCTGGGACCGGACCGCAGCGACGCACGGATGCACGCCAAGACCGTAGGATCCTACGCAGTGCCGTAGGGGACCGCACCGCCACTTCCCAGCAAATTAAGGACACTGTTGCTCCTGGGGTATCGGCGAGGACCATTCGCAACCGTCTCCATGAAGCTGGGCTACGGTCCCGCACACCGTTAGGCCGTCTTCCGCTCACGCCCCAACATCGTGCAGCCCGCCTCCAGTGGTGTCGCGACAGGCGTGAATGGAGGGACGAATGGAGACGTGTCGTCTTCAGCGATGAGAGTCGCTTCTGCCTTGGTGCCAATGATGGTCGTATGCGTGTTTGGCGCCGTGCAGGTGAGCGCCACAATCAGGACTGCATACGACCGAGGCACACAGGGCCAACACCCGGCATCATGGTGTGGGGAGCGATCTCCTACACTGGCCGTACACCGCTGGTGATCGTCGAGGGGACACTGAATAGTGCACGGTACATCCAAACCGTCATCGAACCCATCGTTCTACCATTCCTAGACCGGCAAGGGAACTTGCTGTTACAACAGGACAATGCACGTCCGCATGTATCCCGTGCCACCCAACGTGCTCTAGAAGATGTAAGTCAACTACCCTGGCCAGCAAGATCTCCGGATCTGTCCCCCATTGAGCATGTTTGGGACTGGATGAAGCGTCGTCTCACGCGGTCTGCACGTCCAGCACGAACGCTGGTCCAACTGAGGCGCCAGGTGGAAATGGCATGGCAAGCCGTTCCACAGGACTACATCCAGCATCTCTACGATCGTCTCCATGGGAGAATAGCAGCCTGCATTGCTGCGAAAGGTGGATATACACTGTACTAGTGCCGACATTGTGCATGCTCTGTTGCCTGTGTCTATGTGCCTGTGGTTCTGTCAGTGTGATCATGTGATGTATCTGACCCCAGGAATGTGTCAATAAAGTTTCCCCTTCCTGGGACAATGAATTCACGGTGTTCTTATTTCAATTTCCAGGAGTGTATTTTTTATATTGTAGGGTGTGATGGTGCAAATATTATAAAACTTAAAATGCAGTCAGTCAAACTAGGGTGCAGACACACTTTTTAAAGAAATAAACCGATTTTAATGTTAACAATACTTGTAAGTATATCCAAGCACCTGGCACATCTAAGCTAATGCCACATTCAAATGCAATTATTCTACAGTTAATAAATGTGAATTCGATATATTAGCCCAGTGTGAAATTATCTATGTGAATACTATGCTTCACGCATAGCTTTCCATGTCGTTTTAGGTATTTTGTGCACTGGGCTTGCTCGCGCAAATGGGTCTGCCTACCCTCTGCATCTCTGTAATGGCAGTTGAATGAGTGAATCAATCACTCAATCAGTGAATGAATGGAGGGAGGGAGATAAACGCGCCGTCGTGAACAACCTCATTAGAAAGAGAAGCTTGGGTTCGACGATGGAAATCGATGATCGACTTAGTGAAACTGTGGACCATATAAAAATCTGGATGGCCAGTCGGGGATTTGAACACACGTCCTCCCGAGATGGAGTGTCTTAACAGAACGCCCCACCAAACTCGGCGGATCCCTTTGAAGGAGACCAACTCCAGATTTCTGCCAGACCTTGTAGTTGGTTATACGACCAAGTAATAAACTGCGCGTTATTCAACGGAGATTTCACATTTTCCATGGCGCCAATGTTTGCATCTGTCGAAGCTGTTATTGGTGGTGTGGTTCCGGTGTTCACCGGAGTAATAATTTGATGGTTGGAATCCAGCAAGCAAGTACATGTAAGACCACGTACACGTAACATTACATCTCGCAGCACGGAAGTAGTCATTGAAACATTGTGCACAAAATGGAAGTAAGAACTCGGCTTAACACTCAGAAGCACATCATTAATCCGTCACACCTCGGAGAGATGAAACCCCGCTGCTGGTTATCATGACTCAGTGCCATCTGTCGCTACTATTTCAACTATTGCGTGGTGTGGCTTGGTCTTGAGGCATACTTCAATTTTTATCAAATATGGTCCCGGTGGGCTACCGCCACTGCATTGAAGCTGCTTTGATCGTAGTGTTTTCATCGCTGTCGATTCCAACCTCAATTTCCCAGTCGGATCAAAAGCTTTAAGATAGCATTTTCACACTAATCAGATTTCCTTCTTCAATACGGAGTTTTCGAGAAGCACGATTTGCTTCCAAATTTTTGTGATGCTCTGTCGGGGTCAAATTGTCTGACGACCACACAATGTCGTGCTGCCACCTACTGCCAGGTACTCCATGTCAGCGACCTCAGTAGTCATTAGACATTGTGAGAGCAGAATGGGGCGCTCCGCAGAACTCACGGACATTGATCGTGGTCAGGTGACTGGATGTCAATTGTGTCATACATCTCTACGCGAGATTTCCAAACTCCTAAACGTCCCTAGGTCCACTGTTTCCCATGTGATAGTGAAGTGGAAACGTGAAGGGACACGTACAGCACAAAAGTGTACAGGCCGACCTCGTCTGTTGATTGACAGAGACCGCCGACAGTTGGAGTGGGTCGTAATGTGTGACAGGCAGACATCTATCCAGACTATCACAAAGGAATTCCAAACTGCATCATTATCCACTGCAAGTACTATGACAGGTAGGCGGGAGGTGAGTAAACTTTGATGTCATGGTCGAGCGGCTGCTCATAAGCCACACGCCGGTGAATGCCAAACGACGCCTCGCTTGGTGTAAGGAGCGTACACATTGGACGATTGGACAGTGGAAAAACATTGTGTGGAGTGACGAATCACAATACACAATGTGGCGATCCGATGGCAGGGTGTGGGTATGGCAAATGCCTGGTGAACGTAATCTACCAGCGTGTGTAGTGCCAACAGTAAAATTGGGAGGGACTGGTGTTATGGTGTGGTCATGTTTTTCAAACCCCTTGTTGTTTTGCGTGACACTATCACAACACAGACCTACATTGATGTTTTAAGCACCTTACTGCTTCCCACTGCTGAAGAGCAATCCGAGAATGCCGACTGCATCTTTCAACACGATCGAGCACCTGTTCATAATGCATGGCCTGTGGTGGACTCGTTACACGACAATAACATCTCTGTAATGGACTGGCCTGCACGGAGTACTCACCTGAATCCTACAGAACACCTTTGTGATGTTTTCGAACGCCGACTTCGTGCCTGGCCTCAACGATCGACATTTATACCTCTCCTCAGTGCAGCACTTCGTGAAGAATTGGCTGCCATTCCCCAAGAAACCTTACAGCACGTGATTGAACGTGTGACTACGAGAGTGGAAGCTGTCATCAAGGCTAGGTGTGGGCCAACACCATATTGAATTCCAGTATTACCGCTGGATGGCGCCCCGAACTTGCAAGTCATTTTCAACCACGTGTCTGGATACTTCCGATAACAGTGTAACTCTGACCGCGAATGAAGGTAATAACGGTATGTCTGTGGACGGGTTGTTGTTTGTTGTCGTCTTTAGCCCGAAAACTAGTTTGATGCAGCTCTCCGTGGTACTCGACCCTGCGCAAGCCTCTTCATCTCAAAATAACCACAGGAACTTCTGAATCAGCTTACTGTATTCATCTCTTGATCTCTCTCTACGATCTTTACCCCCAATACTTCCAACCAGTACTAAATTGTTGATCCTTCGATGTCTCAGACTATATCCTGTCAACGGATCCCTTCTGCTAGTCAGGTTGTCCCACAAACTACTACTCTCCTCAGTTATACTCATTACCTTCTCGTTAGTTACGTGATCTAATCTGATCTAATCTTGAGCATTCTTCTGTCTCACCACATTTCATTAGCTCCTATTCTCTTCTTGTCTAAGCTGTTTATCGTCCTTGTTTCCTTCTTACCCCTGATAACTTGTTTCTTGGCAATTCTTTTTGTACTCAACCCGCTACACTTAATGCCTTCACAGTTTTAAACTGTCGTTCTATCGAACCTGTCTTTCTAAACAGTAAGGGGGCGAGAATGTTACGTAATTGCATGAAAATTAGTGCTTGCGCCTAGCAAAACTGGTAGAAGCTGAAGTCGAAGATCAGTTCGTGTTCTGTAGAAAGCTGTTATGACGCGAGGCGGTACTGAGCCTACGACATAATGAAGAAAGTATTCCTATAATTAGAGACAGCAGTTTCTTAGTTTTGATTGGAGTATTGTCCTCGAAATTCTGATGGTTGCGAAGATAAAATACGTGGAGTGAAAGGTTATGTAGTGGTTGTACAGATACTATACTCCAGTTACGAGAGTCGAAGGATATGGAAGAGAATTACAGTTGAGGGAGAAAAAAAATAAAAACTTCGAGGTTTGACGATGCCATTGTAATTGTCAGAGAGAGCAAAGGACTTGGAAGTGCAACTGAACGAAATGGACAGTATCTTGAAAGGAGGATATAATATGAACAACATATGTTAGACTAGGGTACCCGACTGTAGCTGAATGAAAGCAAGCGATAATGAGGGAATTAGATGAGGAAATGAGACATAAGTTATTTTTACTATCTGGGCAGCAAAATAACTGATGTCCGAAGTAGAGGGGACATACAATGGTGAGTGTCTGAAGCAAGAAAAGCATTTCTGAAAAAGAGAAATGTAATACACATCTAGATATCAGGAGTTCTTTTCTGAAGGTATTTGTCTTTATTGTATCCCTGTACTGAAGTGAAACGTGGGCGATAAACAGTACACACAAGAAGAGAATAGAAGCTTTAGGAACGTGATATTGTATAAGAATGTCGAATATTAGATGATTAGTTCAAATAAGTAGTGAGATACTGAACCGAATTGGTGTGTGTGTGTGTGTGTGGGGGGGGGGGGGGGGGGAGGAAGCCTATGACACAACTTGACTAACAAAGATGATAGTTTGACCGAACACATCCTGAAGTGTCAAGTAATTGTCAGTTTGGTAATGTAAGGAATTGCAGGGGATAAAAACTGTAGAGTGGGATTGAGGGATGAATAATACAGTAAACATGTAGTTTGCTAGAGTTATGTTGAGATGATGTGGTTTGCATAGGGCAGAATAGCGTGAAGAGCTGCAAGCCAGTCTTCAGACTAAAGACGACGACGACGACGACAGTTTGCGTATGGAATGGAATGATGGAATGGTAGGTCTCATACACTTAGGGTATTTATAGCCCTGGTTTCAAATTCCCTTGATTCAATTTCCGTTCATTGTGTTGTGTGTTGGTGAGAGAACAGATGCGTCACAAAAAAATCTTAAGTCGATTTTCAAATAAAATGCCCAGTGTTTCAGGTCCTCATCGTTAAAAGCGATCCACTGCTACTGCTGCGTTCTACGGGCCGCCTGGAAAACGGAAAAGCCGCGTGCAGCTGCCGCTATCGCCGGAACAGCCGTGCTTTCTCCGCCGCCGATCCTGCGGGAACTCTTCGCTCCCTCCGTCTGCTTCGAGGGGGAAAACGGCCTGATGGGGAAGGTACTATCGACCGAGCCTGCTGGCGCGCCTTCCCACTGCCGCCATTCCAGACGGGAAATGCGCAGGAATCCTCACCATACAGCCCACCAAGGTTTTCCACAGCCGTGGAAAAACAACTTTCTGTGTCTTTATTCTCTCACCCCCACAGAGTGTCACGACCACCGTCTCCGTCACTGGGGCTGGTGGGACTACTCGAAAGTAACATATTTCCATTCGGTGGAAGAATATTTCTGCCGGCCGCGGTGGTCGTGCGGTTCTAGGCGCTGCAGTCCGGAACCGCGGACTGCTACGGTCGCAGGTTCGAATCCTGCCTGTGGCATGGATGTGTGTGATGTCCTTAGGTTAGTTAGGTTTAAGTAGTTCTAAGTTCTAGGGGAGTGATGAACCAAGATGTCAAGTCCCACAGTGCTCAGAGCCATTTAAATATTTCTGTTTCTTGAATTTGCCTTTTCGCTGTCGGAGCCCCAAATTACAGACAGAAAACTATTTGGATCCATAAAAAAAAGCTTGTTTTTTCCATCCATTGCGCTAAGGGCTCAGTTGCAGACACCAGTTGACAGATGACAAACATCATCTAAGAATTTGATAGCATGATTATAGCTCTCAAAATTAAGTAAGATAGGTTAGCGAAATTCATTTAAGACACATCGCATAACTTCAAAAAAGGGCGAGAGAAGTAAACAAACGTACTATTATAATAATAACTGGATTGAGGAGGGAGACGTGCTAGGCTAGTCCGTGCAATTGTGCAAAGCCACTGTGCCAGGGTGGCGCAGTGGTTAGCGCATTGTCTAGCAGGAGACTTGGGTTCGAATCATGGCTTGGTACAAATCTTCACTGGTTGTATCAGTATGCGTAAATACTTCACAGACGTTTGAGACACGAGTAGGTCACTGGAACCATATAGTCTCATCTGATATTATTATTAATAATAATAATAATAATAATTTAATAATAATGGAAAATCTTCGTCAGTATGTCCAGTTGGTAATCTGAGCCGTTCTCCTCCAGGATAGAAACATAGTACGTAAGTCATTTCGCTTCCTTCTTCGTTTGTAAAAACTAGTGACTTCTCGTCAGTAACACGACAGATTTTACCATAAACTGAAGAATTTTAGAAACGCCTCCAGTTCTGCTTTTCTGTTAAATTCAATCGATTTCTTCGAGATTTATTGTAGTAATAAACGAACAAAATTCGAAGTGAAGTAGCGCAGCTATGAGACACCGGAGTTGCATTCGGGAGGACGCAAGTATTTTTAATTTACTGGCTTTCGCGACGAGCCCATACAGAAGTCAGTCATGACGGTACGCAAGTAAGGACAACAACACCCATTTCCTACTTGGCCGGGAAGCGAACCGGAGTCCCTTCGGTTACCTGTGACACCCGCGACTCATGAAAATTCGTATAATAGTTTTGGAGATTAGAGTATTCGAACAGAAAGACAGACACACACTTAAGTTTTACAGTATTATTAGTAGCGCAGATGCAGATAATAAATTGAAAAACTTGTTAATCGAAAAATGGAGGAGGAGATGTGTGTTTAACGTCCCATCGACAACGAGGTCATTAGAGACGGAGCACAAGCTCGGATTGGAGTAGGATGGGGAAGGAAATCGGCCGTGCCCTTGCAAAGGAACCATCCCGGCATTTGCCTGAAACGATTTAGGGAAATCACGGAAAACCTAAATCAGAATGGCCGGAGACGGGTTTGAACCGCCCGTCGTCCTCCCGAGTGCGAGTCCAGTGAGCTAACCACTGCGCCACCTCGCTCGGTCATCGAATAATGACGAAAAATAAGTTGAAGCAACTCATAGTCATAATTTCACAGTAAAACCTAAATATGATAAAAGACCTACAAAAGAAATAGTTTACTACGAAAAGGAAGAGAATCTATTCAATGCAAAGCTGGCTTCAATTACGTATAATGTGAGAAGCAAATTAATACCAGACAAAAAAACAACATTTTCCTTCATTTTATATTATTTTTAGAACATAAGGTACCCATTTCAAGGTTGATACTTTGTTCCCTACCAGTAATTCTACCCTTTGAAATTCTTATTGAGATTATTTCAGTATTTATTATAACCATTCCTTTTGAATGTGTGATAGTTGTAGAAAAATGGAATTATCGTGTGGCATTGCCGGCCGGGAGGCCGCCATCTGGGGAAGCTCGGCCGCAGGGTGCAATTCCTATTTCTGGCGACATCACACTGAGCGACCTGTGTGTCGGTGATGACCAGGACAACACATCACGCAGTCCACTGGCGGAGAAAATCTCCAACTCGGCCACGAATCGAACCCGGCCCGCTGCACGGTAGGCAAGCACGTTACCGCTTAGCTAAGCGTATTTGTAAAAACTGACTGCATTACCGGTCTAATGATGCTGAGAAACGTCTTCGGACGACTGTACTGCCGATGAGTGCCTATACCACAGTTGATAATTATTATTCTTCGTTCTACTGCCTTTTTTATCAGACAATTTGACCAGCGAAAAAAAACATCGCTCTCTTACAGACTACATATGGTTTTTACTTCCAATAAAAAAGTTTGTACATAAATGTAAAGATGGCTCCTAGTAGTGATTCTGTCACAACATACCTCGCTTCTACTTAGTTGCGCCACCACTGATGATAACATTACGCCATAGACTGCAAATTCTCATGAACGGAATCTGTTTAAGGAATTTCTCTCACACTGAAAGTTTATCCACGTCATCGTCCTGGGATCTCGTTGACTGGAGTAGACTGGAGTACAATTGTCTGCAGTGATGAGCCCCGACGAGCAGCAAAGACGTATGTAGAGACGCCCCGGACAACACTGGGATTCCAGCCTGACTGTAGTTCGCCATAAGGCTGACAACCAGGAGTGATGGTCTGAGTTGCCATTTCATTTCATAACAGGACCCTCTGGTCGTTATTCGTGTCACCCTTACAGCACAGCGATATGTCAACGATAATCTACGCCCCGTTTGTTGCCCTTCATGGCAAGCCATCGTGGGCTTACATTTCAGCAAGATAATGTCCACCCGAACACGGCGAGAATTTCTGCTCCTTTCTTCGTGCTTGCCAAATACGACCTTGGCCAACAAAGTCGCCGGATCTCTTCCCAAATGATAACGTTTAGAGCATTGTGGGCAGGGCCCTCCAACCAGCTCGGGATTTGGACCATCTAACGCATTTGTTGGTATCCTGACCTCGTCGTGGTGGTGGCGCTTGTGTGGTCAAATGATACTGAGAGCTACGACTGTCGTAATTTTGCTGCTGATAGGAGCTCCCAGGCCAGATAGGTCAACAGTGATGATCCAGATTAAATGGAATACTTCGGTCCTCCAGATTGAGGGTTGGGCGTGGGACAAACTTCCTCACACCATAAGAATTTGTTACGAAACGGCAAAAAACGGCCTCGGATACAGTAAGGAACCACAATCGAAACCACCTCACGAAGTCAAAGGTTAATGCTAGAATATTACGAAACAATCACAGACTGAACTGTGATACTTGGAATGTAAGATCACTCTACGCTCCTGAAGCGGAGAAAGTGCTGGGTGAAGAACTGAATGGATACGAAGACCACAGAAAGAGATGGGTGGTCAGTAACAGGGGTATATAAAGGTAAGTTCTACAGCTACTTCTATAGTGGAAATTGAGAGGGTAAATATGAACTTTGAGTTGGTTTTGCAGTAGCCACCAGAATAACAGGAAATATCATGGACTTCAAGGCTATCAACGAAGTAACATGCTGGGTAAGAGTGAAAGGAAAGTTTTACAACCTAACAATGATCTCATATCATGGACATACAGAAGATAAAGACGATAATTATAGACAGTTTCTACAAAGACCTAGAATCAGTATATGACGACGATGATGATGAGGATTATTATGACGATTTGGGTTGAGGGGGCGCTCGACATCATGGTCATCAGCCCTCTGACGAAAAGTCAACATCCAAATCTCGTGGGTGGGAACGAAGGCTGTCCCCCACAACCGGACCAGTTTATAACGTATTAAAGTCTGCCGCCCTTCCCCGCCATTTTAGGGATGAGGCCTGACCGTTCACAAAACTTTACCATTCTTGTAACATTGATATCGGTATCTGCGCGGATGGAGGGCTGCCCTAATGTCAGTATGCAGGACACACGCAGCCACAATATGCCAAACTGAAAGCGGCACGCCACAAACTTCACAGAATGGTGGATCTTCCCGCCGGAGGAGGAAGCCATGTGTCAAAGGGCTACGCCCGATGCGCAGTCTATTAAGCAAAACCACCTTCCAGCGGCGAGGCTGACATGAAGTGCACCAAGCCTTTGTGGTCGATTTGAGCGACCGCACTTTGTTGTCTGTCACCTGCAACCATTCATTCTCCCACTGACGCATGATGCATCTGTCAGAGAATGAGATAATGGCGTGCAACGGGATGAGACGCTGATGGACAGCGCTATCCCAATATGCGTCTTTGGCAGCTTTGTCGGCCATGTATTTGTCCTGTATTCCAATGTGGTCAGGTACCCAGACCACCTCCTTCCCACAGTGTTGGGCCCGCTGTAAGGAGTCATGGATGAGCTGAATCAGTGGGTCTACAGGATACGTGTGGTGAAGTACCTGCAGTGCACTAAGAGAGTCGGGAACAGGCAAGAAAACTCGTACGGTGATGTCTGTGAACCCTCTCCAGTGCCATCAGAATGCCATATACCTCCGCATCAGAATTTGTAAATTGTTCTGGAAGACGCACTTTGAAAATCCTATCAGGGAAAACTGCAGAACAACCGAGAGCATTCCCCTGATGGGATCTATCTGTATAAATAACGATAAAACTATGGTACATACTTAAAATAGACGAAAACAAAGTTGTAAAAACCAAATCTGAAGTACAACTTTTCTTGTACTGTGACAAGCCTAAAATCACTTTGGGTCTCTAAAGACACCAAGGCGACAATGCGTTCCATCCATCCCTGAGTGTGTATTTTCATGTCCGAGAGATCCAGATCCTTGAGACAGTCTGTAGCACGTATACCAAATGGCTGGGTCGCTTTGGGCCGATTCCTGAACTGTCGTTCGAAGGTGGGTTGGATCACTGAACTAAATGCTAATGACTGAGGTGACGCTGAGATTTTCAGCGCCATCAGTATACGAAGACACACCACTGTACGATGTGAAAATGTTCTTAGAGACGCCAGTAAAAAAGAAGGAAAAGCGACCCTTCTGAGGTTGGCCATTGGCCAACGTAGTTCACACGATTCCTCGAACTACAACGGAATGGGACTAGTCAATCTGCCAATTAACCTAAGAATTGTATCTACTTTTCTCACAAAAACATTTACAAGATAACCTGGAAACTACACGACCGAAACACACAGAACCGAATCGGCCACATAGTAGTGGATGCTAGACACAGAAGTGTTACTGAAACCGTAAATTCCCAAAGAGGTGCAGAAATAGGATCAGACAACTATCTTGTGCTGACAACTTTTAGTGAAGGGACAGAATGCAGAAACTGCAGGAGAAGAGGTACAGACCAGATCTACAGAAAGATAACAATAAGGACAGGTATGCAATTAAAATTCGAAACGTTAGCTACCCTGGAAAAAGAGGGAGATGATTTAGACAAGTTATGGTCCAAGCTCAAGATCGGCGTCAAACACGCAGGAGAAAAATCGCTGAAACCACAGGCGAGAGGTACGATGAGCAGCACAGGATGATTTAACAGTAAGTGTAGACATGCTGTCAACAAGAGAAAGGAGGCTAAAATGTAAGGACTGACAAACGAACAAGATGAAAGATTAACACTGGCCTATAAGGAGGCAGTTAGAGAAGCAAGAAACGTCCTTCGAGCAGAAAAGCAAGAGTATATGAACGGGAAGATAGCACTGCAGAAAGGGTAGAACAGTAGGCAATACAAGACTATTACAGGGCAGTCAGGTTCTTCCAGAAAGGATATAATGAGAGGACTGACGTGATCAAAAGCCAAGGAGGACAACTGATAACAGATTAAACAAAAGCTATGGGGGGAATGGAAAAAGTATTTCGAGAAATCTCCTAAATGTGGACGACAACATCATCAGCGTTGCGACAGCAGCATCAGAAGAAAAATAATTTCAAGGAGAAGCTAAAGTAATAATACCACCAGCGGAGAATGAACTGCCGAGCATGGAAAACGCAGGAGCCGCCACAAAAATAATGAAGAGAGGAAACGCACAAGTAATAGACAGCATACGTACATAGATGCCGAAAGAGGGACGAGAGATCCTACAAAAGAAAGAAAGAAAGAAAGAGAGAAAGAGAGAGAGAGAGAGAGAGAGAGAGAGAGAGAGAGAATACCATCTAGCTAGTTTAATTTGGAGGAAAAAAGGCTCCCAGCAGAATGGAAGCACCCTGTCCTCTGCCCAATAGTAAAGAAAGGAGACCCAATGAGGTGCAGCAACTATAGAAGAACTACCTTACTAAACACAACTTGTCAGATCCTGAGCATGTTGTTGGTGAAGCGGCTAACACCATACATTGAGGAGGTACTTGGATTTCAACAAAAAGGGCTTAGAAACCGAAAATTAATCGTAGACCAAGTACATATAATGAGGTAAATGTTAGCAAAGAGCTGTGAATTTCACTTGTGAACATATTAAAAAGCGTGAGATAGTGTTAATAGGCAAGTAATATGGCAAGAACTGGAAAGAGCACAGGTTCCTAGAAAACTAATGAAAGTAACACAAGCATATATACAAGAGACAATACGCATGGTGAAAATAAATGAAAAGATGTCAGAGAAATTCGAGGTGAAAACTGGAGTGCGACAGGAAGACTGCCTCTCCCCCCCTCCTGTTTAATCTGGTTCTGGAAAGAGCACTGAAAGTTAACAAGCCTGAAGACAGGGATACAGCTGGGTAGAGGGATGATCACTCTCGCTTGTGCAGAAGATGTTTTAATAGCATAAAATGAGAAATCTCTCGTTCAGATGTCAATAGTTTTAATGTAAGAGGCAATGAGAGCGGGTTTGGAGAGAAATATGGATAAGACCAAATGCATTGTTGTGAGCAGAGAAAACGATGACAGATCTTTAGACGTAGATGGCAAAATATCTGAAAGATTAAGAGAGTTCAGATATCTTGAGGAACTACTCAGTGAAAGGAAAGAGATATATCAGAAAATAATTTCAAGAATCCAGACAAGAAACAAGTCAAGGTTTGCACTCCAGAAGTTGTTTAAGTCCCGGCTTCTAACGTGATCCACAAAGATCAGGACCTACAGGACAGTAATGCAACCTGTCATCCTATACCTAAGCAGAGATCTGGACTATGACACAGAAGATAGAGAACTCCTCACATTTGAGAATGCTGTTCTGAGACTGTTTTGGGCTAATGAAGGACGGATATGACGGGATAAAAAGGAAAAATCGCGAACTTCAGGAGTTGTACAAGTCGTTGGACACAATGACTGTGATTAGAGAGAGGTGACTGAGGTGGTAGGGGCACATAATGCGGCGAGAAGGCCAGACCACGAGGCAGGTGGCGAAAGAAGACATTAGAGGCAACAGACCGACGTGACGTCCACGGCTGAGATCGACTTACGATATTAGACAGGCTGAGAGTACGATGGGACTGGGTGGAGAAGATTACATGCACCGAGGAAACTGGGGCAGGCTGACAAACGAGGCCAAAAGCCGACTATGGTTTGTGTCACCGAACTAGTAAGTAGTTGACGGACCATTTGGAAAGAATATGGCACGACATCCCTTACGAGGACACCCAGCAACTGTACCAAACAATGCAAAACCGAATAAGTGCTTGCATAACAGCCAGAGGTGGAACAATTCGTTATTGACTTGCTCAATTTGTGAAGCTCTTCCTCTTTAACAAATCATCAAATTTTTATGAAACTGTAATAATTTATCTGTCCAAATACGTAACAGCTACCGATTTCCGTTACATTATGGTAATTCCTTCGTGGTGCCTTCTTTTTTTTTGTGAGTGAGTGTTGTTTGTTGCGCGGAACAGTTATGTTACTGTTGGTCTCATTTATCATGAGTCGTTTCTTCATTACACCGAAGTGGTCCACTAATTACTTTTGGAAGACTTTTGCTTGTAATGTGAACAGTTCCATTTGAATTTTCCATAATTTGCCACTAGAACTTCCGTGGACGTGGCCCTAGTTTCCTCCTACCACCACAAAAGTTAATCTAAGTGCAAAACCTGCAAGTAGACAACATGTTAAGCTCTTGTCAGCCCTATCTGTTACACCTGTATAAGTAGTTCAACATTTTTGAGGCTATGCGTTATTATTAGTTGCTAGAGTATTCGCTGCAAATGTACAGTTGTGACAAGATATCAGAACGCGCATCCCGACAGCTATCGTTCAAGAGCAATGCTCTCTGAATTGAACCAGAGTTCAAGTCACAGCCCAGAATATAGTTTTCAGTCGTAACACAGTTTCAAATAGTAACCAGTTGCGAAAACTGTGTCCCGTTAATTCTGAGCGTCAAATACGCTGGAAGGTGGTGGAAAGCCAATAAGCTAACATACACTTACCAACCCAATTAGGAAACGGCTAAGGTTCATCGAGGCTTACCTGAAAATAAAAGAAGAAATATTATTAATGATTTCTGCCTAGAAGGAAAATAATAAAGAGCGATTGGGAAGCCTTAAATTTAAGAAGACACAACGTTATCAGTCACTAAATTAATTTAATTTCTTTTATTTCCGATACTTTTCGGAGACTTCGGTATATCATGGGGTGTCAGCATCGAAGTCAGGCTCAGTGACAGTTATGTAAATGTCCTTCCATGCGTATGTATGTGTAAAATTTAATGAAGCTTTTACAATAAACAAACAAAAAGTACAAAAATAAAGTCATACACAGTGGTTATTCGTTTGAGCATACACGGATCTGCCGCCCAGTCGACATGCGAATCCACCATCGACTCGCTGGATTCTCGAATAACGAAGTTCGTACTGAAGTCTAGCAACTCTTAATGGGGATTGATTACATTAATTATTTACTGAAAATTAAAATTGCCAGTGAGGTGACACTATCACGTCAACAAATTGAGAACAGAACTACCTATAACAGCTATTCGTGTACATACAATGAACACACAACAGACAGCTTTCGGCGCTATATGGGAGCCATTAACGATATGGCGGAGAAGGACTTCGCCACAAAGTTTCGTACGCTTAGCCTGTGGTTAACTTACCGTGTCTTTTTCCGTCGGCGGTGCTACCCAAGGAAGGGTCATATTGATGGTATTTATTGTCCTTGCAGCTTTATCCGTATTCTTAATTTATTACATTTGTTGTTTCTTCGCACGAACTATCTTCAGAGTTAAGCTGATGTAAAAATGAAGGGAGTGAAATATAATTTTCAAACCTAATAGCAGATTGTGGAATGATCACGATTACTACATCGGTAATGCGACAGTGAAATCTGTATTTCCGTTAGAGAGATCGCATGGATTTCAGCATTCAGGAATGGTTTACGTAAAAGTTTATAAATGAATAGTCTAAGATCGCATATAAGTTGCTAAAGTTTACTAATCAGGCGACCGGTTTCGATCATCATACGATCATCACCAGACTATTAAAATTCCATGACGACGGCTGAAAAGAGCGGCGAGTAGCAGCACGCTATGTAGCGAACAGTTGTAATGGTCTGATGATCGTACCACGATCGAAACCGATCACCTGATTAATAAATTTTAACGACTTATTTGCATTCTTAGACTGTTTTTGTTTAAAATCTTTTATTCTAATTTTTTGACTGTTGTTTCCCAGGAACAACGTTCCAAAAGATGCTACATTGTTTGCAGAATGACGCTGTTTACGTTCTGTAGCCTGTATTAAAGTAAAACAGTCCAAAAATTTCTTCACATTTGAAGCTCTAAAGATTGAGAGACAGAAAATCACAGCTATTACTTCTTTGCCTAGTAGGAAACGTGAAATGGTGCAAAGAATGGGATGGGAAATAATATCACAGCCCCAGATAGTTGTTCACAGAGCGAGTGAACCCTGTTGGCCACTAAAATTACACCACAATGATGGCATGCCACAAGCATCAAACTGGTGTGAAGTTTGCCACCTGCTTTGATACGCCAAGAAACATTCAGCGCAGTCGCAGACGCAGTGAAATGGACAGGAGTAACCCATCCACATTCAGTACATAAGGTGAATCAGCTGCCCCTACCGATGTCGTTTTACGCAACCTGCTATGTTATATCTGGCTTTCAAAACCCGCGTGCGGGATTTTCATATTCTCCCGCTCGCTACGTGCAAACTGTTAGTCCTACAACAAAAATGGACAGGATCTTTATGAATGACATCCAAGCAGTTACTGGAATACGTTTCCGCTGGACGCTAAGGTTTTCGAGTTATTCAAGAAAAATGTACGAAAGCGACCTTCAGACACACCTCCACCCTCACATTCACTTCTCATAACTCAGGATTTCTAGTATGTTGTTCGTAGCACTTCCTCATACCACTGCACAAAAATTTCTGACTACACGAACTATTCTTAATGTTTGATTTTTTTGTCTCTATTGACTGGGCTATTACACCGCCAGCATAGTCTACTATTCAGTAACATTATTAATTTAAACGAGCCCGTGAGGGTAACGAAAGAAAAACGACTTTTGTAAACGTTAAGCTAAAATTAATTATGTTGACACCTACATTCAAACTTAACGCTTACAAGTACAGTAATTTTGCAGTCACAAGTCCTGATGAACATAACGAAGTACTCGTAATTATTTATTTTATGCTGTAAAATTCACAGGACTCAAGTAAAATTTACACAAACGTCAAATTTACAATTTGTTAGTGCTCGTCTAAGCCTATGGCGTAATAACGCCAGTCAATGAAGACCAAGAAAAGTTCGAATGTGGAAAATAATTCGTGCGGTCGCAAACTTATGTACAATGGTAGGGCTGGTTGCCATGAACAAAATACTACAGAAATCCTGACGGGCTGAGTATGGGAATGGGAATGTGCGTCTGAAGGTCTTCTTGAATAGCCTGAAAGCTACTGTTAAAAGCGAAAACATGTACAACTACGTTAAATTTCCTAGAGAAAATTCCTACTAATTTTTTTTGTCTGACTGCGGGTTGCATAATACGACATAGGTATGTGGCGCAAGTGATACAACCTGTATAATGCAAGGTTACGAAGGGAGTTTTTCATTAAGAAACTGCATTAGAATGTTGGTTGGTTGTCAGAAGATCATGCCACGCTTCGTGTAAGAAGGAGCTACTTCTACCAATACATGTAGTAATTCGACAGCAGTAAAATCGTAGCCCGTTGAGACTCCGATTTATCGTTCCGCGATACTGCAGCTCTTGTTGTTTGGGATCCTACGATTGCCACACGAATATGGGAGAGATGGGTTCCGAGGGCCTCAAAGGTCCCATGCTGCAAGTACCCAAGTGGACACGAACCGCTCTGCCAAGTGGGATCGTACTCGGGCGTTAAATGCCTCGAGTCATTAAATATGTTGTTTGCAACAGGTTGACGGTTACTGTTAATCCATGTCCTGTCAAAATGATGACCACTGTTGCAAATTCCCTTGACATGTCAACAGAGAAGCTCGTTGACAACACGTAATACGTAATTGACACTTCATCGTCTTTTCAGGCGAGTCCTGGTTGTGTACAGCATCACAACAGAAGTATGATGTGTGTGCATGGTCACAAAAGAATTAACGTTGACAAACTGCTTCCGTTATCGTTACATGGACCCAGAACCTGGGTTGAAGGTATGGGGTGCCATAGGATACTCAACAGGAACAAGTCTGCTTTGCATATTCGTTAATGTGGACAGCAGACGTTACAATCTAGCGTGTTAAGGCTGTGTTGTGTCATCGAAGTATCTGTGGCATAATCTTACGACAAAATAACGCAAGACCACACGTTACCTGCGGTTTGCTCACCTACACTATGTGATCAAAAGTATCCGGACACCTGGCTGAAGGACGGCCACTGTGGCCTGGCGCTTCTAGGCGCTTCAGTCCGGAACCGCGCTGCTGATACGGTCGCAGGTCCGAATCCTGCCTCGGTCATGGATGTGTGTGATGTCCTTAGGTTAGTTAGGTTTAAGTAGTTCTAAGTTCTAGGGGGCTGACGACTTCAGACGTTGTCCCGTAGTGCTTAGAGCCATTTGAACCAGGCTGAAAATGACTTACAAGTTCTTGGCATCCTGCATCAGTAATACTGGCATTCAATATGGTGTTGGCTCACCTCTAGCCTTGACGACGGCTTCCACTCTCGCAGGCACACATTCAATCAGGTGCTGGAAGGTTTCTTGGGGAATGGAAGGCCATTCTTCGTGGAGTGCTACACTGAGCAGAGGTATAGATGTTGGTCGGTGAGGCCTGGCACGAAGTCGACGTTCCAAAACATTCGAAAGGTGTTCTATAGGATTCAGGTCAGTACTCTGTGCAGGCCAGTACATTACAGGAATGTTATTGTCTTGTAACCACTCCGGCGCAGGCCGTTCATTGTGAACAGGTGCTCGATCGTGTTAAAGATGCAATCGCCATTCCGGAATTGCTCTTCAACAGTGGGAAGAAAGAAGGTGCTTAAAACATCTATTTAGGCCTGTGCTGCGAAAAACACGACCACACCATAACACCACCGCCTCCGAATTTTACTGTTCGCACTACACACGCTGGCAGATGACGTTCACCGGGCATTCGCCAAACCCACACCCTGTTATCTGATCGACACAGTGTGTACCGTGATTCGTCACTACACAACGTTTTTCCACTGTTCACGCTCCTTACACCAAGCGAGGTGTCGTTTGGCATTTACCGTCGTGATGTGTAGCTTATGAGCAGCCACTCGCCTAACTACCACAATAATTGCTGTGTAATGGTCAGGGTAGGTGTCTGCCTATTACACATTACGACCCTCTTCGACAGTCGGTGGTCTCTGTCAGCCAACAGACGAGGTCAGCCAGTACGCTTTTGTGCTGTACGTGTCCCTTCACGTTTCAACTTCACTATCACATCGGAGACAGTGGACCTAGGGATGTTTAGGAGCGTGGAAATCTCGAGTACAGGAATATGACACAAGCGACACCCTATCACCTGACCACGTTCAAAGTCCGTGAGTTTCGCGCAGCGCCCCATTCTGCTCTCTCACAATGTCCAATGACTACTGAGGTCACTGATATGGAGTACCTGGCAGTAGGTGGCAGCACAATGCTCATAATATTAAAAACTTACGTTTTTGGTGTTTCCGGATACTTTTGATCACATAGTGTATCTCGATGCAGAGAGTGTTGAACTGTTAGCGAGGCCAGCAACAGATCTGTTACCCACTGAGAACGTGTAGTCATTCGCTGCACACCAACAATCAGTAGTCAACGGTTTTGATGAATTTTGACAGTGTGCCGAAGCAGCATGGTATGACGTCCCCGCATTTGCCATCCAAGTCGGCCGACACGACGCCCTGGAAGATAACAGCAACTGTTCCTGTCCGAGTCTGCAGTTCTGTGTACTAAATTTCGCACATTCTGTGCCCGCAAATCACACCAAATTTTAATCATGTATTCTTCATACTATGGGGATGATATAGATGGCTGGAATGTTAATGGAAGAGGAAATCAGAACAGGCTTGAAAACGGGTATGGGTAAGATCAAACAGTTCGTAGTGAGTAGAGAGAACGATCACAGACTGTTTGATGTGGATGACAGAATCTTTGAAACGGCAAAAAGTTTGAAATATCGCGGGACAGTACTGAGTGAAAGGAACGGGACGCATCAGGAAATAATGGCAAGAATCCATACTGGAAATGGGTCAAGAGTTGCCTTTGGAAAGCTGCTCAGGTCCCGGCTTTATCGAGAGCCATGAAGGTCAGGATCTACAGGGCTGTAATACACCTTGTGGTGCTGTATGGAACGGAGATTTGGAGTCTGATCCAATAGACATGAAGAAAACTGACGCTTGAAAATACGCTTTAGATACAGATTTTTGGATCACTGGAGACGACTGCAGAAAAAGTAAGAACAGCGAAGTTAAGGAGTTGTACAAATCCACTGGACATTGTGGCTGTGATTGGAGAGAGGAGACTGAAGTGGTACGGGCACCCGACGCGGCCAGAAGGCACCATGATGAGCCAGGTGGTGGAAGAAGACATCAGAGGCAACAGACAAAGGTGAAGATCACGGGTGAAATGGAGTGACTGGACCAGAGAGGTTATGCGCATGATGCGTCAAGCTGGAGAATATTTAATGACCAAAGGAGGAGACTGATCGGCGAGGCCAAAGACCGGTTGCAGTTTGTGCAGCCAACCTGGCAATAAAATATTCTCCCCACTATACTGTGTAGTCACGAGAAGTAAAATTTCGCTGTTCGTTATCCTTCCGTGTGTTGTAATTTGGATGGCATGCAGCGAACAATGTCGCATCCATGTGACAAGAAGAGGCAGAGAGCGTCTGTGATAGAAGTCTACTGCATCCAGATATGACCTTTTGTGTTTTTACATAGTTAACCCATTTTGCGAATTTTCTGAGTACACTTAATACGAATCAAGATCACGCGAAGGGTGCCGCAGGCTTGCCCTGCCTCTCGGGCGCTCTGAGAAAGAGCCTTCAGCTGGCTGCCACAGGCCACAGCGGCAGAGCGGCGGCGCAGTGCATCATGGAACTTCATCAGGCTCGTATTTACCCGGCAGCTGCGCCGCGCCGCCTTAATAGTCGGTGAGCGTCGCGTGTTTGTTTTTTGCCCCGGCCCAGCCTCTCGGCGCTGGCTCGGCCCCGCTCGCCTCTGGAGGACGAGGCACGGCCGACTCCTAATGGAGCGCGCCGTCGCCCCGTGTGGCCGGCGAGCTTGTCCGACAAAACATGCCGCTGCCTTGTCGGCCGGAGCTACGCGATCGTCACATTAAGCAACTCTGCAGGCCCGTCACAGACGAAACGGCCGCCATTAAGACGTCGGCAGAGCCTTGTGAATGACGTGGCCCACCGCGATGTGGTCCTGCAACAGCCCCGACACGTGTCGTCAGTGTCCCCGGAAAGAGTTAGCCCTGGCCTTGACTGCAGTGCTTGAGAAGCTGCTCGGTGCAATTTAATACTCGTGTCAGAGTCGCAGGAACAATGCGCAATTACACATCGCCCCTCCTGGACGAAGTACTACGGAGATCCGTGGATATCCCCGTCGCCCAGTCTGACTGTAATGTCTCAGATGTACGAGGTGCCATAAAAGAATGAAACTTTATCTGCCATAGTTTTTTTCTTTCAAATAACAATACCGTCCCCTTCAAAGTAGGCCCTTCTGCAACTATACAGTGGCAGGGTCGTTGTTCCCTATCTTGGTAGCAGCGCTGAAAGGCTTGCGCTGGTAGCACCTTCAGTGTCGGTCACATTATTCTGAATAACCTCCGGAGTCCCAAAATGACGCTGTTGTGTCTAGGAATCCTGCATACTCTGTTCGCTAGACAAACAATCAAACGACTTGTATTAATGAGTTTTATTACAGCAAGACAAGAACAAATACTTAACTTTGATCTGAGAATTCTTTTAGTCCTTTAAACATGAACAACCACAAGTGCAATTACACAGATGTATCGCAAGCAAAGGGCTAAATACGAAATAATAAATCTTCTTCAGAATAGACCAACACGAAGTCTGTCAACTGAACTGCAGTGACTACTGGTCTCTGACTGTGCTATGTAGAGATTGCAAATGAAGAGGGTACGATGCGTCGGCTATCGAAGTGGCTAACGTTGAAGCTGTTATCGAAGCGGGCTGCCACCAGTCGGGCGCGGCGCCTATGTCGTCTTCACCTAGGGGCCGCTGCTGTCACGTTGTCGTCCTGGAGGAAGGTCGGTCAACGTGCGATTGGCTGACTTCTTCTCACAGCCTTCTCTTCTCTGTCATTCCCGACTGGCGTGCCGGCGCTGACTTTCCACCGTAACAGACGCCCTTTTAAGACATTTTCTAATTCCGGGAAACGCTCACAAGGACTCAGATCAGGTGAATAGGGGGGGGGGGGGCTGTGGAACAACAGGAATGCCTTTTGAGGCCAAAAATTCCGCGATAGAAGTGGCCATGAGAGACGGGGCTTTGTAATGATGCAGCATCCACTTGTCGGCAACGTCTGGTCTAACTCGACTCACCCTTTTCAAATGGCTCTGAGCACTATGGGACTTAACATCGGAGATCGTCAGTCCGCTAGACTTAGAACAACTTAAACCTAACTAACCTAAGGACATCACACACATCCATGCCCGAGGCGGGAGTCGAACGTGCGACCGTAGCAGCAGCGCGGTTCCGGACTGAAGCGCCCAGAAGCGCTCGGCCACAGCGGCCGGCTCACCCTTTTCCCGAGCCTTTAAAAGAAATCTTTGTGAAACACTTGGATGACAGTTTGTCCTGGAGGAACAAATTCTTGGTGTGCAATACTCTTTACTGTCAAAAAAGCGAACAGCACTGTTTTGATTTGTTCATTCGAGTGAGATAGATCTTCAACATGTTCTCGGCTTTCCGAAAATGATTTGCGCCAGCGAAAACTATGTGCTCTTGATAAGGAATGTTCCCCATAGCCCTGTGTCAACTTTTCAAAGGTGAAACTCGCGTATTCCCGAAGTTTAACTTAAAACATGATGGCGTAACGTTGCTCTAAATTCCGCTGTTTCATTTTCGTAACACACAAGAGAAACACTGTTTCGCTGATGACTGTCTCAAAAGTCACGTGATGGCTGTATGGAGCTGGCTGGCCTACACAACTGAAACCACACAGCGATGCCAGATCACTCGTAGTATTGTCAGTCTCGCTGCTCTTCTCACACACCTCGTATACGAGGTGTGTGTGATGGGAAGTAGTGCAGGTATTTTTGTACATAGTACCTTAATATGTACACCCATCATCACAACGAACAGTCCTCCCACAAACATTTCGCAAACTTTACAACCCCGTATTTTCTGTGCGGTGGTGCTACACCACTAAGTGGACTACCCTTGTCCGTATAGACTACCCGTTTTGTGTACACGCGTACACACAACCTGCTGTCCCAGGGAATATAAGCATTTATGTCTTCTCTTGCCACGTGTACTTGGAGATAGGCCTACTAAACCACCTGAAACCATGCTACTACTAATAGCTGTAATGTTCAGTCTCCCAGTCAAGCGAATATTGATGTAATGTTGTTCAGTACGCCGTCCTCAGTCACCAATAAAAATATCCCATTACAACCTGTATGCTGAAATCCCCACACTATAGCACCGTAGACAAACCAGAAAATTAGCGGTACGTTTTTGTAATGGAAGAGATAGAACTCTTCAATAACTCGTGCAGAACTGTATGTCAACAACGCCATGACACAGCGGGTAGGTGACAGAGACGCTTCCAGTGACATCAGACTAGTCCGAATGACGGATAACGAAGTGACAAACCATCTATCTGTGACGAACTGGGACTCAGAAGGGAAGTAGGTGTCCTGCTGTTGGAACCCCGACCTATCATAATGAAAGCGATTGTGGCAACTGGTTGCCATTCAAATAAAAACGAACTTGTGTGCAACTTTGACGGTCATGTAATGTCATTCAGTATGAGAAGCCTTGGATATGATTTCAACATCTTGATTGTTCTTTTGACCATCAATAATTTCGCTACTCGCTACGTTCTGCAACTGCTCACTTCTATTGGAAAAACCCACCGAATCTAGACAGCGGAAGAAATAATTCAGGTCAACCCAAATGACTTCTTTAGCCACCTAATCACCATGCTCGAGTGCTGGGTGTAGCACTATGACCTCGAGACAGAGGAGAAACATGAGGATTCGCCGATGGCCAAAAAGCCCGAGACTCAACTGTTATCAGTCGCGCAGATGCTGTTTTTTGGGTCTACTACGGTCT